>NC_140591.1:671050471-672379961 GCF_964204655.1 Triturus cristatus | reverse complement strand
CAGCCACCCGGATACTCTGAAATGGAGTATCCCTTATGGTGAGCTGTTGAGAGCAAAAAGGAACTGCAATACAGAGGAGACATACCTACTTGAGAGTAATAACATCATTACTCGGTTCACGGAGAGAGGATATCCGAAATGGGTACTCAAGAGAGCACTTGATCGAGCAAAGCAGGTAGACAGATCAACTACCATTGCTGACAAACCGTGTGATGAGACAGAGGCAGAGGCCTCCCCCAGAATAATTACCACTTTCAGCACGGATGCCAATAAGATCAGGCACATTATTTCGAAACATTGGGGTACCCTCAAGAGTGACAACGTTATTGGGGGGTGATTCCAGACAGACCCAATATAACTTTCAGGAGAGGGAGAAACCTTAGAGACATGTTGGTACGCAGTGATGTTACAATCTACCCACAAAAGGACTTGCATGGCTTGAGGGTTTTTTTCCCCTGTGGCCATTGCAAAGCGTGCAACAAAAGTAATTTTCGCAAACATGTCAGATACAACGGTGTCAGTAAGGAACTCACCCAATTCCTCACATGCAGTTCTACATTTGTGGTGTATGCCATTGAGTGCACGTGCAACCTCTGGTACATCGGCAGCACCACATGCATGGCCAAGAAGCGCATTCTGGAACATGGCAGGGCCATCAAAAACCAGGACCCCAAATACCCAGTAGCGCGTCACTTCAGAGAGAAACACTCCTCAAGCACCAACGACATGAGTTTCTTCATCCTAGAACAGATTGAAAAACATCCTAGGGGGGGGAATAGGTTACTCATGTTAAGACAAAGAGAGTCGAAATACATCATAGACTTTCAAACAAAAAATCCAACAGGATTAAACCAGGACGAGGAGTTGTCAATACATCTTAGAGAATGATCCTCATGACACCTAGACAACACCTGGGCACGGCATACTTGCACATACATATATATTTTTATATATTCTTAGTGTGAATCTGGAGCTTCTCGCTATTTCTGCTTTCTCGTTTTTCCCACTTGATTTCTCCCTTTACACATTAGTTCATCAGAACATATGATGCTTGTATTTAACAGTTGTGGTATATGTTACAGTAACATTGCTGGATGTGTGGCTGCTATCAATGAGGGGCACTTTTTTATCCCCCTCCCTTCATCCATGAGGGTGTCACCATTTTAAGATACACACTGCCAGTTATTTTTGCTCCATGACTGAGTGTTCTTCCTCTTTTTGTCCTTTTCCTAATTCATGTTTCCTGTGTTTCTTTTTATACATAGGAGCTAAGGACTTGGCCCATCTATCAATTCTCACCAACACGAGCCATTTATCTTTCCTTCACACGACACAAGAACATGTATATCACTCACTCCTTTTCTTCTTCTTTTTTTCGAATGGCAGAACTGATTACAACATCAACATAGAAACATGAGAGCACATGAGGATGACGTTTTGGTATTTACCTTTCAATGTCACGAACTTTTATTCATCATGTACATCCTCTTCGATAACATGTTTAAGATGGACATTTCGTTTTGGAACTTTGGAGCCGCACAATGTTTTTGAACCCCATGGGATGTAATTTACCGATGCCTGTGATGCTCGCTTTTAGAACATGAGGCACTAGACCCCTTTATGTCTTCACTTTGTATGTTTCCCGCTCGAACTGCTATCCATGCGGTTCACGAGTTTTTTCTCATCTTATTTCAGATGATTATTGTGGGTGCTCTGACATATTTGTGGTTTCATTTGCAAACACAGAGCACAGGATACTTACAGCATTTTCGGTTCCATTTTTCCAATCTAGGTGCCAATTCCGATCCGGTAAAAACCGGGTACGAACCGTCGGACGGAGCCTTTTCTCCGTCCGACTCGTACCCGGTGCGAAATCCATCCGAAAATGCAAGTACGATTCATACGGAAACACCATTTCCGTACGATTCGAACAAAACACCGACCGAACAGAAACTAAACACAATTCCGATCCTGAAAGGAGCCGACGTGACGTCGGTACGCATCCAGCCTACGTTTCACGAACCAGGAAGTACGATTCGAACCGACGTCATCCCGCACGGAAAATATTTACCGGCTGCCAAAAACTGCCGGGAAATCAGGACGACACACGCAAGGAGCAGCTGGACGCGACGAACAGACATGGACCCGAACCTACGTGCCATCCCTGCCCTCCTAGCAGTCCACCTGGCGTACAGGAACCGACGCAGACGCCGCAGAAGGTCAGCACAACAACCAGGGGCAAAGGGGGGGGCAGGGGCAGGACACACAACACCAACACATGGTACCAAATCACACATGGCCTGGACATACCTGACCATCAGGGCCTGGTCACTTCCAGGGGGTGGGGGCAAGGCCAGCAACGCAAGCGTCCGCCACAACGGAAGTGGATGGTCACGCGAACCGGTACGTACCCTACCCAGGCCGCAAGAGCGTGGGTACGGAACGTACCACGCGTCCCCCTACGTCACTCCAACAATAGCGGTACGGCCCGTACCCACGTCAGAAAGGCCTTGGTACAGCTCGTACCAGCATTGCTGGGGTCATGTAGGGGTACGCGTGGTACGACCCGTAGCCACGCCCCCAAGGCCTGTGTACGGTGCGGACCCCACGGCCCGCAACAATGGTGGGACGCACCGTACCCACACACCAAAGGCATGGGTACGGCCCGTACCCAGGCACGCAGAGCGTGGGCAGGGGTATGTACGGACCGTACCCCCACCCGTGGAAGTACGGCCCGTACCCCCACCCGTGCATGTACGCCCCGAACCCCCACTCGTGTATGTACGCCCCGAACCCCCACCCGTGTATGTACGCCCCGAACCGCCACCCGTGTATGTACGCACCCAAGCGCCACCCGTGTATGTACGCCCCGAACCCCCACCCCACCCTGGTATGTACGCCCCGAACCCCCACCCGTGTATGTACGCACCCAAGCGCCACCCGTGCATGTACGCCCCGAACCCCCACCCCACCCTGGTATGTACGCCCCGAACCCCCAGCCGTGTATGTACGCACCAAACCCCCACCCGTGTATGTACGCACCAAACCACCACACCAGCCGTGTATGTACGCACCAAACCCCCACCCCAGCCGTGTATGTACGCACCGAACCACCACCCGTGTATGTACGCACCGAACCACCACCCGTGTATGTACGCCCCCGAACCCCCACCCCAGCAGAGTATGTACGCCCCGAACCCCCACCCGTGTATGTACGGACCGAACCCCCACCCCAGCCGTGTATGTACGCACCAAACCACCACCCGTGTATGTACGCCCCCTAACCCCCCCCAGCCGTGTATGTACGCACCGAACCACCAGCCGTGTATGTACGCACCAAACCCCCACCCGTGTATGTACGCACCTAACACACACCCCAGCAGAGTATGTACGCCCCGAACCCCCACCCGTGTATGTACGGACCGAACCCCCACCCCAGCAGAGTATGTACGCCCCGAACCCCCACCCGTGTATGTACGGACCGAACCCCCACCCCAGCCGTGTATGTACGCACCAAACCACCACCCGTGTATGTACGCCCCCGAACCCCCCCCCAGCCGTGTATGTACGCACCGAACCACCAGCCGTGTATGTACGCACCAAACCCCCACCCCAGCCGTGTATGTACGCACCGAACCACCAGCCGTGTATGTACGCACCAAACCCCCACCCCAGCCGTGTATGTACGCACCGAACCACCACCCGTGTATGTACGGACCGAACCCCCACCCCAGCAGAGTATGTACGCCCCGAACCCCCACCCGTGTATGTACGGACCGAAACCCCACCCCACTCGTGTATGTACGCCCCGAACCCCCACCCGTGTATGTACGCCCCGAACCGCCACCCGTGTATGTACGCACCCAAGCGCCACCCGTGTATGTACGCCCCGAACCCCCACCCCACCCTGGTATGTACGCCCCGAACCCCCACCCGTGTATGTACGCCCCGAACCGCCACCCGTGTATGTACGCACCCAAGCGCCACCCGTGTATGTACGCCCCGAACCCCCACCCCACCCTGGTATGTACGCCCCGAACCCCCACCCGTGTATGTACGCACCCAAGCGCCACCCGTGCATGTACGCCCCGAACCCCCACCCCACCCTGGTATGTACGCCCCGAACCCCCAGCCGTGTATGTACGCACCAAACCCCCACCCGTGTATGTACGCACCAAACCACCACACCAGCCGTGTATGTACGCACCAAACCCCCACCCCAGCCGTGTATGTACGCACCGAACCACCACCCGTGTATGTACGCACCGAACCACCACCCGTGTATGTACGCCCCCGAACCCCCACCCCAGCAGAGTATGTACGCCCCGAACCCCCACCCGTGTATGTACGGACCGAACCCCCACCCCAGCCGTGTATGTACGCACCAAACCACCACCCGTGTATGTACGCCCCCTAACCCCCCCCAGCCGTGTATGTACGCACCGAACCACCAGCCGTGTATGTACGCACCAAACCCCCACCCGTGTATGTACGGACCGAAACCCCACCCCAGCCGTGTATGTACGCACCAAACCACCACCCGTGTATGTACGCACCAAACCACCACCCCAGCCGTGTATGTACGCACCAAACCACCACCCGTGTATGTACGCACCAAACGCCCACCCGTGTATGTACGCACCAAACCACCACACCAGCCGTGTATGTACGCACCAAACCCCCACCCCAGCCGTGTATGTACGCACCGAACCACCACCCGTGTATGTACGCACCGAACCCCCCCCCAGCCGTGTATGTACGCACCGAACCACCACCCGTGTATGTACGGACCGAACCCCCACCCCAGCAGAGTATGTACGCCCCGAACCCCCACCCGTGTATGTACGGACCGAACCCCCACCCCAGCCGTGTATGTACGCACCAAACCACCACCCGTGTATGTACGCACCAAACCACCACCCCAGCCGTGTATGTACGCACCAAACCACCACCCGTGTATGTACGCACCAAACGCCCACCCGTGTATGTACGCACCAAACCACCACACCAGCCGTGTATGTACGCACCAAACCCCCACCCCAGCCGTGTATGTACGCACCGAACCACCACCCGTGTATGTACGCACCGAACCCCCACCCCAGCAGAGTATGTACGCCCCGAACCCCCACCCGTGTATGTACGGACCGAACCCCCACCCGTGTATGTACGCACCAAACCCCCACCCGTGCATGTACGCACCGAACCTGCTATAAGAATGGGGTGTGCAAAACACCCCCAGCAGTGCCCAGACACAGGAGGGGTGGGTGCAGGGTCCTCCCAGCAGTGCCCAGACACAGGAGGGGTGGGTGCAGGGTCCTCCCAGCAGTGCCCAGACACAGGAGGGGTGTGTACCTATCACTCCCAGCAGTGCCCAGACACAGGAGGGGTGGGTGCAGGGTCCTCCCAGCAGTGCCCAGACACAGGAGGGGTGGGTGCAGGGTCCTCCCAGCAGTGCCCAGACACAGGAGGGGTGTGTGCCTATCACTCCCAGCAGTGCCCAGACACAGGAGGGGTGTGTACCTATCACTCCCAGCAGTGCCCAGACATCGGACAATATACCCCATCAACAAGTTCAGTGACCTACAAGGGTGATACCCCAGATGCAGGCGGAGCCATCGCTGAGCCAGCATGGCTATATTGAAAGGCAACCCTCACACATCCAGGAAATGTAGACACAGCACAGCACAGCATTTGGGAGACACCCTGCAGGAAAAATGGCCTGGGCCACAGAGGACGGAACACACCTTGGGACAATGTCACCATACAGTGAGAGCAAACATGACCAAATACCATTTGCAGAGACCTTTGTGATGGCACGCAGATGGCAGGGTACACCCCATGAGCAGCACACTCCAACATTTCACAGACCCCTAACACATTATCACCACCCCAACGCAGGGAGCACCAGCACCAACAGCAAGTCCAGGAAAGCATCAGTGTGCAAAACAAAAAGAAAAGGCTTTATTCAGCAGGAAAATATATCAGAGAAAATGTCCACTATGTACAAGGGCCATGGGCCAGCCCAGCAGCAATGTCCGGGGGGGGGGTACACATCGGGACGTGTGTCCCCTAGCTTGCCTGCACAGTTCACAAGTCCATTTCATCCACAGAAGAGGGGGCATCAGGGGGGAGGGTGGAAACAGGCACCGCAGGGACAGGAGGGGAAAGGGTAGGTGTTGTGGGTGCAGGGAGGGATGAATCTGCCACAGGGGGGGTGCCAGCGCCAAAGGTGGAGGACAGAATGGCGCTGCACACGTCGGCAAGTTCCCCCAGCGACTCCCCCGTACCCAATCCAACCACAGGCCCCAAGGAGGGGGGGGGGGCAAAGGGATGGGTCGCAGCGCCACTGGGGGAGGGTGTGGACAGGGTGGGGGACTCAACTCCCCTGGCCGGGTCCCGCCTCCACCGCTTGCGGGGTGGTGTCATCCTGGGGCTGGGGGGCACACTCGCAGTGGATGATGCTGTCACTGACTGTTGGCCAGGAGAGCTAAGGGGAGTGGATTTGGAGGGAGTGGGTTGTGTGGAATGCGGACTCCCACTGTGGCTGCGTGTTCTACGTTTCCCCCCCGACCCAGTGGGTGTGCCTTCCTCACCCTGTGTGTGCGTGACAGGAGGTGTGCGCTTCGACTTCCCTGGTGGTGTGGTGCCTGTGTCTGTTGGGGTGCGTGCACGCTGACGTCTGGATGTGCGTGGGACAGGCACGGGAGTGGGAATTGTGGATGGGGCAGGGGTAGGGGGTGTTACGCAGCGCTGCAGGAGATCCAGTGCTGCAGTCAGTGTGGAGTCTATGGACCTCAGCAACTGCCGTTGGTCAGACTGCGCAGCCGACATGCCCTCCATGTATGCCTCCATCTGGGTCAGCACCTGGGTGTGGGCATGGAGGACATTTAGCATCGCAGTCTGACCAACCTGCAACTGCCTCAGGATGTCCACAGACTCCGCACTCACCGCAGCAGTGGTGACAGGGGCAGGGGGTGCGGTGCCTGGCAGGAAGGAGACATGTGGGGACCGAGCACGGAGGGAAGGGCCACGAGCATGTGGGAGGCCGGTGATGGAACCTGAGGTGGCGGGGGGATGTGGAGGGCTGCCATCAGCTGGGGGGGCAGACTCCGCCACCTCTGGGAGCTCAGCCTCGGACCCGTCTGCGTCATAGTCTGTGTTGGCAGTCAACAGGTCCTCCGCCTCACTCCCTTCGGCCTCCGTGCCACTCCATGTGCCAGACAGGACAGCACTGCTGGTACTGGTGCTCAATCTCTCCTCCCGGTCCGTGCTAGTGTCTCCTTCCGTGTCCCCCGGCGATGCTGTGGGCAAGGTGAAGAGACAGGAGAAAATCAGACACCTGTACACTTATGTCACATGAGTCAAATATACATAGGTCACATTGCATAGCCTGAAAAGCAACAGGAGTAACACCTACAAAACAATGTACACATGTAGGCCATGGAACACACAGTTTTTCTACCCACCATGCCACTGAGACACAATGGAGATCATGACACAACAGCAAATCACTGCACCTGAAATTTTAGAGAGGAGTCAGCCTCTGGGGACAAATGTGCACAGCACCTGCACCACACTGCGTCGTCAAAAAGGGATGAGCATGAATCATATCCATTTACTCTTGCCGCATGCTGCAAAGGCAATACATGAAACCAGGCCACACATGACAGGGTCACTGCACCTTGAGCGTATGTCCAGTCAAACATCACACACAGGCTAAACCCAGCAAGGAGGATGAAGCTTCTGACATGTAGGCCTTGTACGCACAAACCACCCACACCTGAGACAATCTCATTGAGACGGAGAAAGTATGTACACCTCTTACTCTGGGATGGAAACACATGGCCTCCACTAATTCATGACTGTAAACACACAGCCCCTGGTGGCCATGTCCACACATCATTGACAGGCAAACATCATCAGATTGTCTCAACAACACACACAGGTAATGCCCACTGTGAGTATGCACAAGCAAAATGGGTCCCCCTGTACAGTGGACACATGTAGCAACCTGTAGGTCCTAACAGTTGAGCCCAGGGTACAATGCCACCCTACGCAACCCATGGCAAAGACACAGTGAATGGCCATATTGTTGGATGACGCACATGATACCTAGGAAGAGGTGCCCCAGGGCACAGTAGTGCCCACACTCCTCCATGGTCCAGGATGGACATGACTGCAAATTAAGCAACCGTCCCTGCACTTAGCAGGCCTCCCACTCAGGCACATCATGTCAGAGGGCACACAATTGGACATGCATGCTGGAAGGCTGTACATTTTGGAGACACACCCCTATGTCGTGATTCACAATCAGTGCCAAGTGACATGGACACCACAATGACTGAAATTGGCCATGGCACACGCAAGGTCCCCATACCTGTGGCACATCACCCCCACACATGATGCTGATAGCATAGGGCACCTGCATGAACTGCCTGCATAAATAACCTTGTGCAAGAGTGGCGACAGACCAGGGAACACATTGCAAGGAGGGGAAGGGAGGGAGTGAGAACAGCACTGTGCTACTTTGTGGAGAAGTTGACGCACTGCACAATCAAACCCTGGCAGTGTATCCATGCAACTGCACACTTACATTGGCTGGGGACACACAACTGACACACATGTACCTACCCCCTTCCTGCTGCTGCCTCTCCTGTAGGCGCCTGTCCATATCGGGGAAGACCACCGCCAGCACACGCTTCTGGATGTGGGTCAGACGACGGCGGCCACGGTTCTTACGGCTCTCAGGTGAGTCCCCCAGCAGGAGCCGTGCAATCCTCCTCGTCCAGCACCGGATGTCCTGCCAGCGTTTCCTCACCTGAGACAGGCTCCGCCTCCGACCCTCTGTACCCCTCACGGCACTGACGGCTTCCCTCCAGATCTCCCCCTTGGCAATGGCGCCTACCTGTGAGGATGCAAAAGAGAGAATACATTAATCCACATGAGCAAAGACACAGAGACACACATATAGAACAATCCTCATTATGAACAGGCCATGGTATGCATGCAACTAATTGCACCTTTGTCATAGGGACATTATCCACTGTGGAAGGCCAAATGCACTACGTGCCAGTGGAAGCACACGGGTGGCATGAGGGGTACCACACACTCACTGACCAGGGATCACACTGTGCCTCACAGGCTACACCAGGATTATGTACAGCACCTCACAGCAGTCACCTGCCCCAGCACACTGATGCTACCTCAGCAGAGTACACAGACACACACAGGTACAGGACAATCACATGGCATTGCCAACTGCGGGTACACACCTCACTCTGCCCATGTGCCAGTAGACGGGGGTGTCACAGGTGTGGGGCTGGCTCAGCACGGCATGCACACAGCACTGCTCCCTGCTCACATCCGATGGCCAGGCCATATCCATCCCTCATGCTGCTTGTGTGCAACACTCCCCATATGCACTCACCCACATGACAGGGGACTAACACACACACCAATGTGCAGGGGACGAACACGGCCTTTGGACACTCACAGCACAGGTACACTGAACAAACACACATCCATGGGTACTGACACCTGTCACACTGGGGGGAACACAGGATCACATCAGGACTGTGGAAACAACATCCCCAGGAGGAGTATGCAGGCAGAATGTGGCATGCACCTTGCATTCATTGTCACAGTAGGCACTATGCAAGTGAGGAGTGCACACAGGAAACACAGCATGCTCTGCATGGGTGACATGAGGCCTTCCACACCCTGGGACCCACTCCAAACAACAGTGCATGTCTGTCACACATGGACACAATGCCAGAAGTCACTGTCACACAAAAGGGGCACAGTCTAAGCTAGTGGAGTCTGCACTCACCTGAACCCCTGGTCGACCATACAGGCTCTGGAACTGTGGGAGGATCACATCTATCAGGGCAAGGTTCTCCTCCTGGGTGAATGGCTGTGACCTCTCCACAGTCCTGGACATGGTGCCAGAGGAATCACTATCAGCAGCAGTGGTCAGGGATGAATGGATGTGCAGGCAAGTGCTCTCTCATGGGACCTGGCTGCCTTATATATGCCTGGCTGGCCTGTTCATGTATAGGAGTACAGATTGATTGGTCAGTCACATTAGCATCCTACGTTTCATCCAATCCCTTCAAACCTACCCCAGTGTGTGGCTTTGCATGGTTTCAGTTTTGATAATGATGTCAAGTCAACATCCACATTGCAACAATGTAGATTCTTTCAAACTGACTTCTGCTGTGCACCTGGTGCTCAAATTCAAAAATTTAACTCAGTCTCCATGGCAACCATCAGGCATTTAGGCCCTTATACTTGTCCCTCATGTGTCCCCTATGTGTTTTCATACATTTACACACAGGTACGGTGCGTTCCACGCCCTAGGGCACCCCACAAGCAGTGATACCGACCGTACATGCGCTTGTACGGTCCGGATCACAATATGGGCGCTGGCGTATGCGTACGCCACAGTAGTACGGACTGTACACGCGCTTGTACGGTCCGGATCACAATATGGGCGCTGGCGTATGCGTACGCCACAGTAGTACGGACTGTACACGCGCTTGTACGGTCCGGATCACAATATGGGCGCTGGCGTATGCGTACGCCACAGTAGTACGGACTGTACACGCGCTTGTACGGTCCGGATCACAATATGGGCGCTGGCGTATGCGTACGCCACAGTAGTACGGACTGTACACGCGCTTGTACGGTCCGGATCACAATATGGGCGCTGGCGTATGCGTACGCCACAGTAGTACGGACTGTACACGCGCTTGTACGGTCCGGATCACAATATGGGCGCTGGCGTATGCGTACGCCACAGTAGTACGGACCGTACAAGCGCGTGTACAGTCCGTACTACTGTGGCGTACGCATACGCCAGCGCACATATTGTGATCCGGACCGTACAAGCGCGTGTACAGTCCGTACTACTGTGGCGTACGCATACGCCAGCGGCAATATTGGCCCAGGGACCCTATACACGCGCTCCGAGCGTATGTACGGTGCGTATAACAACTGTCAGTGGTGACAGGCGGCACACAGACAGGAATGGAGCGGACAGGTATTGCCAAGGGTGGACACCAATGCATTGTCTGTGCAATACCACCTGTGTGTGACACAGGTGTGTCAGGATGTGATGTGGCACTTTACCCCTGAGGTGTGGGCAAAGCACATGTACGATGAGCTGTGTACACATGTCGTGTGTGATGGTGCGCATTGTACCACACATCCCCTGCACTCCTTTGACATGTGTGCATGTCGTACACACTAGTGGAGCCATGAGTCACTTGCATGTCCCAGTCACGGACACCCGCACCTGTCCCCTGATGCCAGGTACACGGAATATTACATATGACACGTGTATGGCTGCGTTGCATGCTGCAACCATGTCATGTGTGTGGCATGTCTTTCCATGATTTTGCTGTAGGTGTGTGATTCAATGTGTCAGCAGTTGCTGCTGCCAACATGTGTCTGTGTGTCGATGGGCATGGCACACTGTTCCGCACACCAGCCCACATATGTGATTTGCCATGAGGTGTGTATGTATCCAACTACACGGAGTATCAACACAAGTACATATCCACATGCTCCCTATGTATGTTCTGTCTCGACATGTACTCCTCAAAGGCAATGTGTGTGGCCTGTCCTATTCCTATGACATGTGACCAGTGCATATCGCATCCAACTACCTGTCTGTACCATACGCATACTACCTCTGCACATGTGTGGATGTCTGTGAATCCTGTGATGCGTGTGCATGTTCACTTACACTGGCCCACAGCTAGTCTCATGCCATGTCATCGTGATCTTGCCCCCCTCCGTTAGTGGCTGTCCCTTGGTAGGAGTGTAACCTGACTGGCGTTCGTGTCCAGGAACTGTGGCACAGACCTGACTCACAACGTGGCATATGTGTATTGGCTGTGTAACATGTGCTCAGTGCATTGACGATGTTGTTGTACAGTGCTCACTCTTAGGTGTTCCTTCCATTTCACTGCAGGGCTCCGCCTCTCCCTCGACGTATGCCAGACATTGCTGCCCTGCATGAACGGGACTGTATACGCCGCTACAGATTCAGCCAACGGTTGATTGATGAGTTGACTGGCCGGCTGGAAGCACAACTCCTCCCGCGCCACAGGTATCCAAGTGCACTGACACCCAAGTTGAAGGTGATGGCAGCCCTACATTTCCTTGCCACGGGTACGTTCCAACATACCATTGCTGATGTCGGGGGCATGTCCCAGACGATGTTCAGCCGTGTTCTGCATGATTTCTTAGAGGCCATGTTGGTTCACCTGGATGAGTACATTAAATTCCCAAATCGTGAGCAGTTGACAGATGTCAAGCGTGAGTTCTATGCCCTGGGAGGGATGCCCCATGTCATTGGGTCCATAGATGGGACACATGTTGCGTTGGTACCACCACAGGCACAGGAGGTGGTGTATAGGAATCGCAAACATTATCACTCCATTAATGCCCTTGTGGTGTGTCTGTCCAACATGGTGATTTCACATGTCTGTGTTCGCTTTCCAGGATCAGCACACGATGCCTTCATCATGAGGCGTAGCAGGGTGCCAGAAATGATGCTGCAGCTGCGGAACGAGCGAGCATGTATTGTTGGTGGGTAGACTCTGGCAGTTCTGTGTTTGGCGTCATCTTCCAATCTCACTGCCTGTGCTGACACACTTCTGTCCATGATGTTTCCTTGTAGGGGACGCTGGCTATCCCAACATGCCATGGCTGATGACGCCTGTCCGCAACCCCAGCACGGCTGCCGAGCACCTCTACAACAACGCACATGGGCGGACCAGGAGAGTCATTGAGAGGACGTTTGGACTTCTGAAGAGCCGATTCCGGTGCCTCCACAAGACCGGCGGAGCACTCCCATATGCCCCGGTGAAGGTGTGCAAGATCATCATCGTCTGCTGCATGCTGCACAACATGGCAGTGGAGGAAGCTGTTCCACTCATACTGGATCAAGATGACCAGGACCATCCACCCGTGGAGGATGAAGGGCTTGGTGACGGGGCAAGTGATGTGGAGGAGGAGGAGGCTGTGGAGGACATGCGGAGTCGGCTCATACGCAACTTCTTTGCTTAGTGGTGAGTTCCAGTGTCTGAGTGTGCACGCATTGGGCCGTGTGTGGCATGTGTTGCAATGTGTGTGTCCATCTGCATGTCTGCCAAGTGAGTCAGTGGTGTGTATTGAAGTGTCACTCAAGTGATGGCGCAATGGAAGGATGTTGTCTGAGGGTCATCATTGTCACCTGTCATGTTAACAACATGATACGTGTTAAGTACATGCTTGCGGATGTGCTCCTTTGTGCTGAATCCTTGTGTGTCTCTCTTCCACAGGTCCATGTGCATGCTGTCTGCTGGTGGCATTGTTGTGCTCCTGCTACTCCTCATGAACACAGCGACATGTGCTGATTCAGCGTCACATGCACGGGCAAGTGTTGAAATCTCCTCAGGGTAAGGGATGCCTCACGTCGTTTTGGGTGTGTGAATTGTTTGTAGTCTGTGTGCACTTCTCCGGTTCATGTGTGTTCCATTTGCATACATGGTGATCCTACATGGGGAACATGACATGGGGCAGGCTTCACCTGGAGCCATGCTCAGACTTGGTGACTGTCATGTGGCAGGGGATTGGGGATTGTGATGAGGCCATCATTGTGTGTAACACTGGCCTCGGAAACATACAGGTTGCACCGGGTTGACATGGTGTGTGATTGCCCCATCAGGGCCTCAATGGTGTATAGCGGCCTCTCCGTGGCAGCAGGGGGTGTTTAGCTGTTATCCGTCACTTGTGTGCCAGGTCAATGGGATGCCAGCATCTGTGTTGCAATGGGGGGTGCCAGTGTTGCTCCCACATGTACATCCACATGACCTGTGTATGTGTTGACAGAGTATCATTGTCATTCCAACACACATGACTAATAAATTTGTCCCTCTGTCTCCAAGGTGCCTCTTCCCTGTCAATGGTGCCCTGTTGCCACTGTGCGTGCCGCAGGTCTGGCATAGTTTTCATAGGTGGTGCATATGTGTCTATGTGTAGAGTGACAAGATGCTAGGGGTTTGTCAGGGAGTGGGAACTGTATTATGCACAAGATGCACAGTTCCATCCACCTCAAGGCAAGAGAGACCATCCCCCAGGGAAACTACAACATCTGTGTAGAATCCTACCCTGCAGTCTACGGACATGTGCCTCACGACTCCCATGGTACTTGTCCATATCCGGAGTGCATCTGCACAGCTCTGCTACTGCGTCGGGCAACCAGGCCACATCAACGTCCTAACGGGATGGGGGGAATGTTTCACAGCCAGCTGCAGGATGACCTTCTAGATCCACGCCCACACTCATGATGCAGCCCACAACCCCAACACAACCATGTGGCACAGTGATCCTAAACTGCATTCTGGCATCTCCATGCATCCAACCTTGGCCTAGCCACCATTCTCAACATCCGCCTGACGCAAGCATGCTGCACATTGTAGGGACACATGTCTAGACATACCTGGGAGCGGCAAGCCAGGTCACTCCACATGATCCCTGACCTCTGCGCATGACTGTTGCTCCCCTGAATGTGTCTGTAGCCACAGTTGTGCGGGAACCACTCAGCTGGTTGGGCCCAGCACAGGTGAGTTTGGTACTCCATGTCTGTATCAGATGAGACATTGGGACCCATGTGTGTCCTGGGCAAGACTGCGACCCCACGGTTTGGATGGTTGGAGTTAATTCTGAGATCAGGCATGCTTTGACTGTACGACACACACATGTATTGTAATAATGTAGAATCACGGCATCATCTTGTAAGTGTGATTAATTTATTTGTGGTGGGGTACGGGTTTGTGGGGATGACAAGAGGTGCACAGCGGGAGTGTAGAATCCAAAGTTCACTGGGGGAGTTGGTATCCTTGTCGTAGCAAAATGTCAGAGTCCATGCCACAGTCTTCGTCAACATAGGTCAGACAGTGACCAGCAAGTCCATGTGGCAGACAATGTCATGTGCTGCTATTGGGCCAGAGGGCCAGGTGCCAGGCCAGGTGACCTGGGAGATGGTGATGTTCTGCTGACTCTCACAGTCTTTTTCGTGGACGACCCACCTTCCTGCGGGGACCCTCGGAAGCAGTCCGTGACGATGTCTGTGACGCTCCGTCGGATGAATCCTCCTCCTCCTGATCCCTCCCTGTGTCTGGTAATGGCCTTCGCCTGGTGCCACAGGGAGGGTTGCCCATGTTGTCGGCAATCCGACGGAGTACACCGGTCATTTGGGTTTGCACCGCCACGAGCTCAGCCTGTCTATCCTCCATCCTTCCTTGGTGTTGCAGTTGACAGGCATGTTGCTGGGACTGCAGGGTCTTCATCTCCTGGAGGGTCCCCTTGATGTCATTGAGGGTGGACGCAATCTGGTCCATGCCCCTGGTGTCACGCCGGTATGTATCCAGGATGTTGCTGACCTGGGACACTACCGGGTCCTGAGCTGCCTGGTCAGGTTCGCGCCTCCGCCGTCCTCCACTCCCGCCACCCCTGCCCACGTGCACCTGGCCTGCCGTTGTGGGTGCATCGGGTCTCCGGGACCCCTGAGGGATGGCATCTGCGTTGCCGCCTGCCTCCTCCTGGGTGCCCGGAGGACCGTGTCCCTCCTGGGCAGACTGGCTGGGTGGTCGTGTGCGGGCAGGGCTCCTGGACGTCTCCTGGGATGTGGCAGGAATGGGGGTGGTGGTTGGCACAGTTGTACCTGACGCAGGTGCTGCAGGTGGTTGGACACCAGAGGGGCCAGGTTGGTCTGGGTCATCCACGGAGTGGTGAGAGTCATCGCTGGCGGTGGGGTCATCATCCCGCGGAGCCTGGTCCTGTGTGACTTCCCCCCCAGTGTTGGGGGGTGTTCGTCGACGTTGACCTGTGTGTGAGAGAGACAATGTTGACAGTGTCACATGTGGCATCCATGTTGCATGCATTTCTGATTTGGCACTCTTCCTCTGGGTAGTTGGATCTGTCCTGCATTCCTCTCACAGTGCACTTGTGCATGGCTATGTCCCTTGGCCACAGCTGTCAGGGCTTTACGCATGTGTGAGACACAATCTTAGTTGATGCATCTATTTGGGTACACAGTCAGCAGTGTGGTGTGCGGGCGTAGCGAGCCATGCAGAGGCGCCTTACGTGTTGCACTGTACCTGGCCAAATGGTGTTTTGGCAAGGCAATTTGATGTTGCAGGTAGGGGACTGAAGCATTTGTGACAGGGTTCTTACCGACACGGTGGGTGGGTATACTGGGTGTGTGGTTAGGTCTGTGCCTGCAGCACGGATGGACTCGTGCACAGATTGACACATGGACCGGTCTTCATCTACGGAAGGGGGGGTTGAGGCACTGCCAGACCTGGTCTGCATGCACACAGTCCACCGGCTGACGAGTGGACATGGCCACACCACCCAAGGGTGATTTAGTCTCCCTGTGTCTCCCTTCCTCCCTCCCTCTGTCACCCTCCTCCCTCCCTCTGTCGGTCTCCCTCTGTCACCCTACTCCCTCCCTCTGTCTGTCTCCCTGTGTCCCCCCTCTGTCTCCTTCCCTCTCATTCCCCCTCTCCCTCCCTCTCTTTGTCACTCTCTGTCACCTCAGGCCAGCTTCCTGGGCACACACAGTTAGCCGGTCTTTGAATGGCCATTGGCTTGTTCATGTGAGTTAGTCCCTGTTCTCCGGGCACCCATTGGGCAGTGTGTCTGAGTGTAGGCTGCTGCTGTGGCGGTGTGTGCTGAGACTCTATCAGAGCGATGCATCTTCATTGTCTGCTGTTATGTGCAAATTGTGCCTTCAGACCCATGGCATCCTGCATGGCAGCCATCATTTGCAGGCAAGACAGTACTGTGTGGGTACACACAGTTTGTATGGCTGTGCCCTGGGCCATATGGGCTGAGGGCATTGTTGTGTGCTTGTGAGTTGCTCAATGTTAGTTTTGCTGCCCCCACTCCCAGCATCGACCACATCCTGTGTTGTGTTGGTGTATTGTGTGGCCTGTGACTTGGCATGGCCCTGATTGATGCATGGGGCATGGAGGTGCCAGTGGCATGTGTGTGTTTGTGGAGTGTTGTTGTGTCCGGTGGTGGCTTGGGGGGGGTGGCATGCATGATTGATTGTGTATGGCATCCCCCCCATGTGAGGTGAGTTGTTTGTGTACTCACCAGGGTCTGGGAGTCCTGGCAGTCCGTGTAGTCCCTCCACCGCCAGCGTGGACATCACCTTCTCCTCCCAGGGATGGTATTGTACCGGTCTGGGGGGCGGCCCTCCTCCAGTGATGTTCCCCTGGTTGTGATTGTCAGTCATCTTCCTCTTGACCGTCCTCCGCAGATCGTACCACCTGGATTGGCACTCGTGCCTGGTCCTTCTGGTTGTCCCAACAGCATTCACAGAATCGACGATCCTCTGCCACATGGCGGTTTTTTCGGATATGCTGGTCTGTCTGACCAATGTCCCAAAGAGCTGTGGCTCGACTCTGAGGATTTCGTCGACAAGGATCTCCAGCTCCTCCTTTGTGAACTTTGGATTCTTGGTGGTGGACATGGCGTGGGGTGTGGTTGTGGGGGTGTGGGTGTGGATGGCTGTGGGTGTGTGGGTGTGGTAGTGGAGGTGTGTGTGTGAATGTGATGAGGGGGTGTTTGTGTAGGTGGTTGTGTGAAGGTATGCAAGTGTGAGGTTCAAGTATGGTGGTGTGGGTCGTCTGTGGGCTCTGGCAGCAGTGGGTCTGTTGCAAAGGCTCATGGTTTGTGTGTGTGGTCCATTTTTATTGGTCCATTTGTGGGTGTGGCTGTGTTTGAAATTTGTGTGGGTGTGTTATGAGGAGTGATTGAGTTTTGGGCCTCTGTTTGGCAGTTTGGCAGTTGCAGGTGAGTGTATGTGATGTTTGTGGGGTTGTTGGGCCTGTTTGGTGGTGTGGGGAAACTCTACTTGACTCTCCTTGTGTAAATATGGTTTGTCCGGGTTCAGTACGTGTTTTTTTGGCGTCAGTACGGTCCGTACATGCACTGGTGGGGGTGCGGTCCGTACATTCCCTGGTGGGGTGGTGGTTCGGTGCGTACATACACGGCTGGGGTGGGGGTTTGGTGCGTACATACACGGCTGGTGGTTCGGTGCGTACATACACGGCTGGGGGGGGTTCGGGGGCGTACATACACGGCTGGTGGTTCGGTGCGTACATACACGGCTGGGGGGGGTTCGGGGGCGTACATACACGGCTGGTGGTTCGGTGCGTACATACACGGCTGGTGGTTCGGTGCGTACATACACGGCTGGGGGGGGGTTCGGGGGCGTACATACACGGGTGGGTGTTTGGTGCGTACATACACGGCTGGTGGTTCGGTGCGTACATACACGGCTGGGGGGGGGTTCGGGGGCGTACATACACGGGTGGGTGTTTGGTGCGTACATACACGGCTGGTGGTTCGGTGCGTACATACACGGCTGGGGGGGGGTTCGGGGGCGTACATACACGGCTGGTGGTTCGGTGCGTACATACACGGCTGGGGGGGGGGTTCGGGGGCGTACATACATGGGTGGGTGTTTGGTGCGTACATACACGGCTGGGGGGGGGTTCGGGGGCGTACATACACGGCTGGTGGTTCGGTGCGTACATACACGGCTGGGGGGGGTTCGGGGGCGTACATACACGGGTGGGTGTTTGGTGCGTACATACACGGCTGGTGGTTCGGTGCGTACATACACGGCTGGGGGGGGGGTTCGGGGGCGTACATACATGGGTGGGTGTTTGGTGCGTACATACACGGCTGGGGGGGGGTTCGGGGGCGTACATACACGGCTGGTGGTTCGGTGCGTACATACACGGCTGGGGGGGGTTCGGGGGCGTACATACACGGGTGGGTGTTTGGTGCGTACATACACGGCTGGTGGTTCGGTGCGTACATACACGGCTGGGGTGGGGGTTTGGTGCGTACATACACGGCTGGTGGTTCGGTGCGTACATACACGGCTGGGGGGGGTTCGGGGGCGTACATACACGGCTGGTGGTTCGGTGCGTACATACACGGCTGGGGGGGGGTTCGGGGGCGTACATACACGGGTGGGTGTTTGGTGCGTACATACACGGCTGGTGGTTCGGTGCGTACATACACGGCTGGGGGGGGGTTCGGGGGCGTACATACACGGCTGGTGGTTCGGTGCGTACATACACGGCTGGGGGGGGGGTTCGGGGGCGTACATACATGGGTGGGTGTTTGGTGCGTACATACACGGCTGGTGGTTCGGTGCGTACATACACGGCTGGGGTGGGGGTTTGGTGCGTACATACACGGCTGGTGGTTCGGTGCGTACATACACGGCTGGGGGGGGTTCGGGGGCGTACATACACGGCTGGTGGTTCGGTGCGTACATACACGGCTGGTGGTTCGGTGCGTACATACACGGCTGGGGGGGGGTTCGGGGGCGTACATACACGGGTGGGTGTTTGGTGCGTACATACACGGCTGGTGGTTCGGTGCGTACATACACGGCTGGGGGGGGGTTCGGGGGCGTACATACACGGGTGGGTGTTTGGTGCGTACATACACGGCTGGTGGTTCGGTGCGTACATACACGGCTGGGGGGGGGTTCGGGGGCGTACATACACGGCTGGTGGTTCGGTGCGTACATACACGGCTGGGGGGGGGGTTCGGGGGCGTACATACATGGGTGGGTGTTTGGTGCGTACATACACGGCTGGTGGTTCGGTGCGTACATACACGGCTGGGGTGGGGGTTTGGTGCGTACATACACGGCTGGTGGTTCGGTGCGTACATACACGGCTGGGGGGGGGTTCGGGGGCGTACATACACGGCTGGTGGTTCGGTGCGTACATACACGGCTGGGGGGGGGTTCGGGGGCGTACATACACGGGTGGGTGTTTGGTGCGTACATACACGGCTGGTGGTTCGGTGCGTACATACACGGCTGGGGGGGGTTCGGGGGCGTACATACACGGGTGGGTGTTTGGTGCGTACATACACGGCTGGTGGTTCGGTCCGTACATACACGGCTGGGGGGGGTTCGGGGGCGTACATACACGGCTGGTGGTTCGGTGCGTACATACAGGGCTGGGGGGGGGGTTTGGTGCGTACATACACGGCTGGTGGTTCGGTGCGTACATACACGGGTGGGGGTTCGGGGCGTACATACGCGGGCGGGGGGTGGTGGGGTGTTCGGCGCGTATGCGGGCACATGTCTCCATGGTTGCTATGGGAGTTCGGTTCGGACGGTGTTTTTTGCGTACGGTTGTGAAATGGGGAGGACGGGAGGGATCGTACTTGCGCAGTCGGACTTTATTTTTCCGCACGGTGGGTTTCTCGCCCGGGGACGTGTCGGTGACTTTTCCCGACCCGAGGACGTGTGGGGAAATCTTCCCAATGCGATTCGTATGGACTTTTTTCCGTTCGAATCGTACTTGGCAGTTTGTACGCTACTTTGACGATTCGGACGGAAAAAAATCCGGATACGAGTCGGACGGGGAATTTTTTTACCGGATCGGAATTGGCACCCTAGTTGGTCTTTGTGATAATATGCTGCGACAATTGTTTAGACATTTTATTTAATTGGTTCACTGAGACGATGTTGGGGACAGTCACGAGTCTTTTATGTGATTATACACCGTTACAAGATGTCCGCTGTAACCCACCGCATTAGTCCATCTTTCTATGACTGTTGTTTTCTATTAAGTTGTGTTGCTATTCGACAGCCTACATTCACGTGATCAAGCTCGAGGTCGAGCGAAACGCGTTGTGAATAAACGGCGATTTCACCTTAGTGGACGGAGTCTGTGTTTCTGAGAGTGCACATATTTGGAATGCTTTTATGTAATTATTAATTGGTATTTTTTATTATTTATCAATTTTTGGAATAGAAAATTAATTGGTTGTTGATTAATTATTAATTGGTAATTAATGTGTATTATTTGGTAATTAATTTTTATTAATTGTTTGATAATTATGTTAATTGTATTAATTAATTATTTGTAGTGGGTTGTGGGTTTATAGGGGAATATGGTGGGAAGTTATTTAATTGTAAATAAATAATTTGTTGAAATTATTTTTGTATATTGATAATTAATTTATTATGAATTAATTATTAATTTGTATTTGTATGTATTAATTTTTTTTATTGAACATTAATTGGTTGTTAAATAATTATTAATAGGTAATTAATTTAAAAACATATTTATTGGTATTTATAAATAATTAATTATTAAAGGTTGTGTGATTGGTAAATAATGTTAATAAATTTTTTATTACTATTAATAATTAATTTATTTTTAATAAAATATTAAATTATTATTTTTCCTACTATTGCACTCACTGGAGTGGGAATAGTAATTGTTACCCCTACGCTATCCAACGCTTTCCCTACTATTGCACTTACTGGAGTGGGAATAGTAATTGTTACCCCTACGCTATCCAACGCTTTCTCTACTGTTGCACTCTTTGGAGTGGGAATAGTAATTTTTACCCCTACGCTATCCAATGTTTTCCCTACTGTTGCACTCTTTGGAGTGGGAATAGTAATTTTTACCCTTGCGCTATCCAGCGCTTTCCCTACTGTTGCACTCTCTGGAGTGGGAATAGTAATTTTTACTATCCCGCTATCCAATGCTTTCCCTACTGTTGGACTTACTGGAGTGGTAATAGTAAATTTGACCCGCCCGCTATCCTACGCTAAAAATATAGAATATTTTTTATTAATATTACGTTAATATATATAGGTATTAATTTTGTTTTTTTTAACTTACATTAATTATTTATTAATTGTAAAGTTATTTAAGTATTTGTAAGTATGTTTTAGTTAATGATATTTAGTATTTCATTAATTTTACATTACTTTTAATATATTTTAAAAAAATCGATATTTTGACTAACTATATTTTTTACAACGATATTTTGGAATCGATATTTTAGTACTTACCTGTTTGTAGATAGGCAGTCGATATTTTGGCATTCTATATTTTTTCCTCGATATTTTTGTAGGTCGATATTCTTGTCATCGATATTCTGTCAGTGATCCAGCACAAACAGCTGCACGTGGGTTTGAGTAAAGGAAGGAAACTAAAGATATAAATTTGGGTCCAAAACCAAACCACTTAAGAGTGTGAAACGGGTAAGGCTACTCAACTTTATCAAACGTCTTTTCCGCATCTAATGCTATTGCTGCTAATGAATGATGTAAATGGGATGACTTGGATAAAACGTCAAAATGTAGGTGAGTATTATCCGTAATGAGGTAACCCTTAGCAAAGCCAGATTGTTCCCTTCCTAACAATTTTGGCAAATGGGATTCCAAACGGATGGCTAGAGCTTTTGAAAATATTTTGTTATCAATGTTAACTAATGAAATGGGTCTATAGTTTTTACAATATTTTAAGTCCTTACCATCCTTGGGAATTAGGCAAATTAATGCTTCTGAGAAAAATGCAAAGAGTTACCCGAATGAAAAAAGGAGTCCAAAAGGTGATGTAGTTTGGGAAGTAACAATTTAGAGAAATGCAAAAAAAATTCAACGGTGAAACCATCTGGGCCAGGTGCTTTATCCTTCTTGAGGGCTTGGAGGGCAGTAAGGAGTTCTTTTTTGGTTGAGTTAAATTCCAAGGATGAGAAGTCATTAGTGATGTTAGGAAGTTATTGAATATTGGAGAAAAATTGGGAAATAAGATGTTCTGAGGGAGGACTTTCTGTGGTATAGAGTGATTTGTAAAAAAGTAAAAATTCGTTTAACATCTCAGGATCTTTAAATTTCAGTGTGGAGTGTTCGTCAAAGATAGAGTAAATGTTAAGCTTGTTATGTTTTACCGTAAGGTAGTTGGCCAATATCCTCCCCGCTTTATTTTGTCCACCATAAAACTTAGCACTAGATTTTAATAAATATAATGATGCATTATCAGTAGATTCTTTGTTAAATTTAAATTTACCTTCTATAAGCACAGATAAACAATCTTTTGATTTAGATGAATAACAAGAATGCTCCAGTTGCTTTATCTTGTTCAGGAGGTTGTTGGTCAATTTTCAAGCGTTTTTTATGCTTCTTGGATACATAATGAATGATAACGTCTCTGGATAATGCCTTAAAAGCATCCCAGACAGTGGAAAAGGATAAAGTTTAATTCTGGTTGAATACAAAATATTCATTAAAGAAGGCGGCAAAAGAATAGGTAAACACTGTGTCTAAAACAAGAGCGTTATTGAAATGCCATCTTCTAGAATTGTTGGGCTTCTGTATAATATCTGGATGAATGGATATAGGAGCGTGATCCGATAATAGAATGGAGCCAATATCTGCATTTAGTAGGGCTTGGGATATATTGTGAGAAACAAAAAAGTAATCGATGCGTGATTGAGTATGATGAGCTGGAGAATAGTATGTATATTCTCTTACTGTTGGATTACAAAGTCTCCAAGCATCAATATGTTTGTGTTGGTTAATGATTTGAACAAAGGTTTTATGTGCCTTATTTGGAATAAAAGAGACTTTTGAATTACGGTCTTTAAATGGGTCAAAAACCTGATCACAATCACCCGCTAAAATAAAATTGTCATCAATATATTGTGTGGTTTGTTGGGCCAGGGAAGTCCAAAAAGAGGAGTCCCCACCTGTGGGTGCATATACATTATGCAAAGAAACCGGAGCATTCCCAATCAGCAATTTGATACATAACCATCGTCCATCTTTATCAGCATCTTGAGAAAGAAGCTTAACAGAAAGTGATTTGCGACATAGGATCATGACTCCATTGCGCTTACCATCACCTGGAGAGAAGAAAACTTCCCCAACCCAACCCCTCTTCAACTTTATAGCTTCTTCAGCTGTTAAATGTGATTCCTGTAGACATGCTATATCAGCTTCTAATTTGGCTAAATGTGTCAAAATGTTCTGCCTTTTAATAGGTGAGTTATGACCCCTAACGTTCCATGAAACTAATTTCCGAGACATGAAACATTTAAAGAGAAAAGCAAATAACCACAATCCATAAAGCTCAATAAACAGCACAAAACATAACGAGATGAGTTCCAAGAAATTAAAGAGTTAGCGAGATAGCATAGGAGAGAGAGTAGATGAAGTTTCCAGTGTAAGAATACAAGAGTGATTGAGAGGAAAAAACGAAGAGTAGGGTAAAAAAGTGATAAAGACACCTGAAAAAGAAATAGAAGAAAGAATGGAAGAAAAAGGGAAAAGAAGAAAATAATTTACAGTTACTTTAAGATATTTGGAGGGAACCCGTGTGTTCCAAGGTCAGGAGCAACAAGGTTGTCTTTAGGAAAATGATTCCAACCTGCTACTTTGTGTTATACATAACATATTCATAGTGTTTTAGACCAACAAGAGGAATTAACTTAAATGTGAAAAATCATAGGAGTTAGTGTGTGGGCTGAGTGTGATGAGACATCCAAGCTTAAAGATATGTTTAGGCTTGAAGGGATTTTTCCACAAGTAAAAGTGTTTTCTTGGTCAAGAAAACAAACAAAAACAAATATGTTTGTGGACATTTCTGCTATACATTTACAGTCTGTCCTTCCTTTCATTCTTCCATCTTTCCTTCTTTCCTTCTCTCTCTTCATCATCCAAACATATATATGTACATCCCTCTGCTCATCCGTCCATACATAAATTGGCCATCTGTACATCATCCACCCATCCATCAATACATCAATCCATATATACATCCATCCAACTGTACATCCATCCATTCATTGCAATGCCTTCATCCGTACTTAAGTGTGATGCCGTAAGTGGGACAGGTATGCCCAGAAGTGGGTCCCATGAACACTGTGTCATAGGAACCAAGCTATACCCCAATGATCAGCCCTAATAAGTGTGAAACTAGTCTTGAGTTGCTTACGTTTAGGTTCATGGAGGGCCTCGTTCGGCAGTTCTGACTGGACTGATCTTATTGGATCAGAGACAAGACTGATTTGCATCTCTCTGTGTCCAAACTGAGGTGGCATGGTGTGCAAAATAATGATGGGCTGGGATGCAACCTGAGTAATTAACATTGGCTGGGATTCATTCAAACATTCCATCAATCGTTTTTTGAATACTTCACTGCCTTACTTTCAGGCAACTTTCCAGCACAAAACACATTTTGTGCTGGAAAGTAAATTTCAAAAAAGCATTTTGTGCCACGCGGCGCAAAATGTTACTAAACCCTTGTTTGCCCTTAGACAGGATCCTGAGTGGAATGCTCTGCTCCCGGCACTCACGTTTCTGTAGTGTATGGAGCCAATAAGCCTTGCACTAGAATTATAATTGTTTTTTCATTTATTCAGCCCATTTGCTGAAAAAAAGAAACATTCTTGCTGCAATGTTCCACCAAACAGCCAGACTCATTTATAGCTGGTAATGTTAACAGAGATACTGGTGTTAGCTTGTTTCTGTGAACGTGCTAAGAAAAGGAAGAACAATTATATTAGCAACCTGAATCCAGCTGAAAGATGGAATCAATACAATGCGACAGGGGTGTGTTCAATGGGTGTTCTCTCTGACCTGCACACACCAATAGATAGCATAAGAGTAAGGATGAATTCTATACCTTCTCTGTGCCATCATGCACTGCTCACCTTTTTTATGATGTATTTATGTACCATGGGTATTATATTATATTATATTATATTATATTATATTATATTATATTATATTATATTATATTATATTATATTATATTATATTATATTATATTATATTATATCCCTTCAAAAAAGGACTGCTGCGGTCCTAATACTCCTTGCTAGGCTCTGATAAGCTCAGCAGGTTAAAACATCCACTGCAGGTCCACTCAACCTTTTTATGGTAAGAAAACAGTCAATCAGTGCTAAGAAAGCTTTCACCTCAACCTTTAATCCTTCCAAGGTCGATAAAATGAGTACCATAGCACGGGACAAGAATAAACTGCAAATCACAGCCAAGAAACCATATGGGGTACCAGGCAATAAGACATCAAGCACTCTCTAAACCACATGCTATGTGCAACTATAAAATTATACGATCACAATGGGTCAGAAATTGAATTTTTATGTCACTTCTCTTTCCCAGTGAGATTTTGATGGGAACTGTATAGCTGCACAGAAAGTGTACAGCTCAAGAGACAATAGGATAATTGTGTTAAATATTAATATTCACAAAATAGAAGCTGCTACCAAGATTTAAGAGTGGTGTACCGTACACCAAGGTAATGCATCGAAAGCTTTAGGTTTATATTTCATGTGTATTCTTATGTTTGCCACTGAGACCATCCTGCTGTATCAATGAGTGATTCATAAAGCCTTGCTAACTACAGATGCTACAGGGAGGAACTTGTTCTAGGTGCTTATGCATCCTGCCTTTCCACACTTTAGACACAATAGTCTTGAGAAAATAAACAGTTCAGGGTCATAAAGCATGATCCTTGCTGTTACTACTTCACACCAAGAAACCTGGGGTTCTTCTGAGCTCTGACATGTACTATGGGCTTTATATCATTGAGAGCATATATCGCTCCATTACTTTAAAGGGAAATGTAAAGTGCTAAGAAAAATGCATTGCTCTCAGTGAGTGTGCCCTACTGCTTCAAATGAATCGGTAGTTACAGGTGGGGGCCCACCTTCAATCATTTTTGGGGAAAGGCACTTTTAGTTCCTCAACAGACTTTACGCCAGAGAAAGACGGACAGCAAAAGGGGTAAAGAAGAAGGAAGTGAAAGACAGAACAAAACGTGCCAAAGGATGAAAGCAGGGATGAAAAAGGGTGAGATGAAAGGGGAGGGAGTGTCTAGTGGTGGATTAAAGAGCCAAAAGATGGAATCAGGATCATGATATTCAGCACTGTGACATTTGATTTTGCTGGCTGCAAGCTTCTGAACAAAACATTGGGCAACAGCATTTATTCTTTTACAAATGGAACACAGGTGTGCCCATATTATGTGTGGCACTTCCATTGGTAAAGCACACTTGATGCATGGAGATCTTATGGAGTTCAACCCTCATGCATGTGCAATATTCTAAACACATCACAAAGGCACTGCAGAAAACAAAGGGCAGCATACATGGATCTACCCATCCTCTGGGCAACACGTTAACTAGACCCATAATGGCAGTGGATTGTGATAATCAATTAGCTTTAAGTGGTTCCTACATTCACCACATATGTAACTTAAATATACAATGCAACCTCAGGACAGGCTCACTGTCTCAATTTTGGGAAAATCTGATCTCTTATCATTCGCACAGGTAGAGGCAACACATGCCTGTTATGACGTAACCTTCACTCTAATCTCTCTATCATGGACACACTCCTGAATGTATTGGATTGAAATCACTAAGTGCTTTGATGGTGGATTTAATGGAAGAGTCAACTGCAGAGGCTAGATATGTACTTATACATCCCATTAATGCATTGCTCCCACCCAAGGAGCCGTATGTGGCCCATATAGCTGTAAAATATATGAGTTATTGAAATATAGTTCAGCACTCTATATGTTAGTATACAGGTAGAGTGTTTGGGTGGATGCTTAAAATATATAATGTGAAGACTGCACTCCATATCATGGGCGTATACACCATTATTAACCCGAAAATGGATGCCTGGTGGTGATATATGTTTCTTGCTAATCTCGAACTATATTGGATATATGAGGTTCCATATGTGTTACAAAGCATAACATGTTTATAGCCTTGACGAAGTTCTCATGAACAAAACACGTTGACTACAGCAAAAATCATTGGATTATGTTTTGAGGAATGTGAAGAAGTTATGAAATAAAGGCTACTTTTTTATATTCAACACTGGATTATTGTGTGATTGCAAAATAACTCTTAAACCCATAAATATGCTCTCATGTTAAGTCATATTTAGAGTTTGGACTCTACTGGTGTACTAAAATATAAAGTACCGAACCATATTTCAATAACTTTGATATAGACAATTGATTTTGTCTTTATTTTGGGGGATGGTGGTGTTAGGGTCCAGGTATTCAGGCACTTTTAAAGGACCTTATGAAATCTTCCTACTATTTGTGATTACTGTGAGATGTGTTTGGCTGATTGCTAGTGCCTGTGCCATTCGATTGTGAACTATAGGCTTTCATAAATACTTAAAGGAACAGGTGGCATTGACCTCATGTCCTAAGTTCTAGATATTCAGCTTAGATACTTTAGATGCAATACAAGTTCAGCTTTTCTTACTAGACATGGCAGCGAACACACCATTCATACAATACAGGAGAGCACATCACTGGCCACATGCCCAAGCCCTGTCTGCTCCTTTTTACAGAGAGAGTGTGGCTGCAATTCTCTCACCCTTTACAAATGTACTATGTAAGACAAGCATATCAACACTGATTTCCTGATCAACATAGTCAAAAGAGTTATTGCTGACATCTAATAAACCTCCATGCATCTATAGAAACTGTCCGCACTCTTGATAGATTAAACTATCACTTCATCCACCCCTACACATGCCACTACAGGGGAGGGGCGCCTATAGCTTCAAAATCAAAAAGGAAGAGGAGCCTCTGTGAATGACCAAGCTTGACCTGAAGAAACTCAGGACCATATTTATGGGCAAGTCAAGCAGTGCAGCGCAGCAAGTCACCTTGCTGCCCTGCACTGCGTGACAGGGAAAGGGCAGGAATGCACTATATTGAGGCAACACAACACATTTCTGCATTTTCCACTGTGCTGGCACCCTTTTGGCTGCAAGCATCAATGCAGGCACTCTTGCACCATGGTGCAAGCATGCCTGGCTGTAGGGAGGATTGTTTTTTGCACAAGAAGGAAAACCTTCCTTCATAGAAACAATCCCCTAAGACTTGTTCCTCTTTCTATGTGTGCTGCAGAGTGCAGCACACATTGAAAGACGAATAAATGAAGAGTAATAAAGATTTTTTTCCTCGTTACACCTCACCTGGGGAGGCATAGGTTTGGAATACCCATGCAACACCCATGGAAACATCTCCCTGGCGCAGAGTAATGCAACATAGGGATTTGCGATGCGTTGCATTACTCGAAATTTATGAAGCCACTCAGGGTCACGCAAGGTGGCATTGCATGACTTCATAAATCTTGTTTTTAAGTTGATTCACTCCTGCACCACGTTGCGTGGTGCTAGAGTGACGCAAATGTGCTCATAAATATGTCTGTTATTTTAAAGAAGCAATTATTTTGTTTAGTCTTCTCATATAACTAGGAACTTGTGCACCCATACTGTGATAAAGAAAGAGTTCGATCACTTTAGAACTGCCACATTTCTTTCAAATAATACCATGCTCCAGAAAGCCTTTAGCACTGCCACCGTGGTAAAAAAAAATTTAAACAGCCTTTAGCTGGGGAACAGACACTTCACTTGTGTCTGGGCCCCAAAAAAGAGTGGAATAAAAAAATCTAAACTGCCTGTGCCCTAGCAAGGTGCCAAATATTGACTGGAATTTTCCATAATCTAAGAAAATGTCTAAACAGCTGGCTCCTGCTGGGCCACACACACCTGTGCTTCGGCAAGTAGCCAGAAGCTGTTTAGATTTTGAATTAGTCTATGAAAAAGAGAGCATCCGACCCTTTACTGGGGCATGAATATGCATTTAGGGCTAGGGGACATTTGCATCACCCCTAAATTCTGGATTCCCAATACTTGGAAGGGACTTTGAAAATGTTTTTTTTTAAAGTTATTTATGTGCACACTGACTTACAGTAGGAAATCAGAAGTTTAGAAAATTCAATAGATAATAGCAAATGCCCTACCATCTTTCAGTCCTATGCATCTTCTGATTAGAATGGAAGCCATGCAGTGTATTGCTTGAGACTGAAAACTCCCAAGAACGCAACCTTGAAAAGTGCAAGTAAGACGCTTCAAATTAGGTTGATTTTTTAGATTGTGGCAAGCTGTGGTATTTGGACATGGGATCAGCCAGAGCCTACGGTAAACTATTATCCCCAGACATGTCTGAAAACGAAAAAGAAGAGCCCTGTGTGTGGCTTGTGGAGATGCCACCACTTTGTCTTAGCAAGAATGTCCTACAAATATGAAGCCTTTGTTAAAAATAAACAGAATTTCCTCACAAAGTACTGTAATATTTGAGGATCTACGAAACTCTTATCACCCATGGTTCCCACAATTTTACCAATAACAGTACCTCACATGTGTGAGTGTGGAGTTATTGCTGCTAAAAAGAATAGGTCAAATCTTTAACTGTGTAGAGTAAATGTAGTGTCATTGTGGTCTTCACATGGACACAATTTAGACTATTCAAGTCCTGTGTGAAAGGCCTACCCACACATGTGGGATACTGTTTTATCGGGACATGTGTGAAAGTGCTTAATGTTAAGACTTTTGCCATTTGCCTGAGGTTCTGGAGTATTCTGTCACAATAGAAAGAAGAGACTGTGCCATTTTAACAATACTTTGACATTTGCAGGGATTTCTAGATAATAAAATGTGTTGGGATGATTTATGCAAGCCATTTCGCCCTATATTCCGCTAGGTCTCTGTTAGACCTGTCTGTCTTAGGGTGGTCTTCTAAACTTTTACCCCCTGTTTGTTGAAATTCATGTGTGTTAGCTTCAGGACTCTATGCACTTTACCCCTCATCACCAGAGCAAAAGTGCATGTGCTCATTCACTAAAACATTGTAACATTGCACTGCATTTGATTGGCACATTTAATTTGCTTATAAATCCCTAGTAAACTGGTAGAACATGTGCCCAGGGCCTGTAAATTAAATACTACCAGTGGGCCTGCGGCTCTTATTGTGCCGTCCACTTAAGCAGCCTTTCAAAACATGTCTCAAGTCTGCCATTGTAGCCAGTGTGCAGTTTTAAACTTCCAATGAGACCTGTCAAAATATCCCTTTTACATGGCCTAAACCTCCCTTTTTAATTAACCCTGGGCGTAGTGGGGCTACGTGGAGCATCGCGTAGTGTGGCCAAATCTACGCACACTTGTGTGCTCCGCGTAGCCCCACTACGCGCCGCCCGCCTCCCGCCTCCCGCCCGCCCTCATTTTAAAATAAGTTAAACTATTTTAAAAATAAGTGAAAATGCCTTACCTGCGGTGCGGAGTCCCGGGGCTCCCTCTTCCTCGTTGACGGCAACTTCTTCTCACAAAGGCGCATGCGCGGGCGTCCGCGCATGCGCATTTGTGAGTAGAAGTTGCCGTCAATGAGGAAGAGGGAGCACTGGGACACCGCACCGCAGGTAAGGCATTTTACTTAGTTTAATATTCTTTAAATTATTTTAAAATGAGGGCGGGCGGGTGGCGGGCAGCTCTGCTTCGCACTGGCGTGTGCGTAGCGCTGCCTGCGATGCCTTCTTCGTAAACCGCGAAGCAGGCAGCGCTACGTACACTCCGTGGGCGAAGCGGAGCACTACACCCGGGTTTATTTTTAAAACATATAACACACCCGTGACGAAGGCCCTAAAAAGTCCATAGGCCAGTGTAAAATACATTTAGAAAGTTGGCCATATACTTTTAAGTTTTCGATGTCCTGGTAGTAAAAATCTCCTAAATTTGTTTTTTATAGGTAGCACTAGGTTACATTATCACATTTCATAAGTGATAACTTATGTTTGGAGCAGCTGGAAATGTCATGTTTGGTGTCTAAAGAATGGTCATTGAAAATCCATTTTAATGGTAAGGTCGGTTATTAAGTCCTAATTCTGGAAATGATACTTCTAGAAAGGTGGCATTTTCTTCAACTTGTATTCTGGGTCATGTTTCTGTGATTAGCATTGCAGTTGGCCTTTGTGCATTCCTCCCAGCCAGTGACACAAAAGTGGACTAGGTGATGGCAGGATGGGATATCCTGTCAGGATGCGTGGGGCAGAACTGTTCCCTCCCCTACTTATATTGCAAAGGAACTGCCTCAGCACACTCAAAGAGGACTCTACACTAGCCTTTTGTCATTCCAGACGCCTTGCTGTTTGAGCAGGGAGTATAGAAATTCCAGTACCATCTGTGGGGGAAAACTCTAGAAGCTTTTCCCACTTCAAAACTGGCACCAGGTATAAAAATCGGACCCTAAAACCCATTATTCATTTCACTGCTTGTCCTGTGGAGGACACTCCACAGGACCTCAGATGACTGCTCTACTGCTTGGGGTCTGCTTTGTAGTTCATTGGACTGCCTTACTGCTGGAAGCCTGGCTTGAACCGTTAGCAGACCGCCCTGATGCTTGAGGGCTGCCTCTCTGATTGAACTGAGGACTACCAGAGTCCAAGGGCTAGTTGGATAACCTCCTGTTCTGAGCTATAGGAACACAAAAAGATTTAACATCTTGAACCCTGTACATGGACCATGTCTGATGTGAATCCTACCTTCCAAGTGGTGCCCACACAGTCCTGGACCCATTTAAGTGGTGCTAAAGGTGCCTAAACCACCTAAACCAAAACTTGGGACTTAGAACATTCTCAGCCAAAAAGTGCCCTGAGAACTGAGAGGACGCCGGGACCTACCTGATTGCTGATCTGCCTAAGGTGCTTCACCAGTCGGTCTGACTTCGTGGTAGCTCCCATTATGTTTAGCGCCTCCATGCAGAAGCGGTATCTAGCCCCATGGAACACTCATCACCTACAGCCTGCAGCTTCATCCTGCTGCAGATTTTCAAGTTCCAAAAAGATACTAGGTCCAAACATAAATCTCTTCAATGCCACTTCTTTCAGAGGCTCCCCAGTGACAAAGCCTCTTCCTCGGACACCGCTGGCTGCCCTGCCCCACTGAACTTCACCTTCTCAGAAAATTTAATTCAACAGTTCTTCCAGGTCTTAAGGTATGCGGAGACCAGGCCCAATCTACCTCAAGCATCAGAACCAGCCATCATCTTGGTTGGCCATAATTTTCATCTTTGCCCTGGTCTCGCATGACTAGATGTCTGCGGTTGGTGGTTTGATCTATTTAGCACAAATTTTTACTAACAAATTTTAAAAATGCATAACTCTGGTTCTACTGATACAATTTATTACATTTTACTTTATTTTCTAAATTGGTGTAAGATTTTTCTTGTGTGGTGTTTCCACTTTATTACTATTTAAGTGCTGCTCAAATACTTTACAAATTGCCTCTCAGTTAACCCTGACTGCTTTTTTGCCAATGTACTTACCAGAGAGTTAAGCACAGGTTAATTTAGTACTTGTGGTGGCCCTGACAGGTATTGTGGTTGTTGCTCGAGGACTGTTCAACCCTCCTCAACCAAAACCCATTTTTTAACATCGGTGCTCAGTGGTGTGATCCAGTACTGTGTTTATGTAGTCCCATACAGTGATTGGTTCAGCACTAACATCCCAAATAAATAGTTTGATACCTGATTCAACCTCTTTTTAAATCTACTTAGTTTCTGAATTGGCAATTTTTCTTCAAATTTATGTTTAACTTACCTCCTTCTTGTTACAATGAAGATGGAGATGATCAAGGGAGATGACCTCAATGAAGCTGAGCTGCAGAGACTTTAGGAAGTGATGGGGCTACACACAGGAAAGAAGGCCACAAAGGTGGAACTCTGGGATTCCCTCCTTGCCTATTAGGAGGTCAAGAGAATGTAGTCCACCCTAGAGGAACCAGAAGATGACAACCATGAGAAGGAGGAAGTTGAATTTGAGAAGATTATGGCCACAGACCTTGAGCTTCAGCTCCTTCAGGAAAAGGATAAATTATCTAAGGAGAGAAGCCCCTTGCCATGGCAAGGAGTAGTGTGCCCACCTACAACCTGTCTCTAGAGGAGCTGGGGGACAGGAATGCTGAGAGTCAGATGAGGCTGCAGATGGCTAAACTAAAAATGTAAGAGGCAGCTGGCCAGAGAGCACTAGAGGAGAGGAAGCTAGCTCTGGGAGAAAGGAGAATGGCTCAAGTGATTAGTCTGAAGGTGCTGTACCACAAAGCTAAACAAGTAGAATAATTGTGCAGTAATGGTGGCAGCAATTCAGTGTCCTAAGGAAAGGGTCCACAAACCCTAAGGTATGGTGCCTAGCTATGTGGTGGAGGGTGATATAGATGAATGGCTTTCTGCCTATGAATTAGTTCTGATAATGTAAAGGGTCCCAGAGGAAGATTCTTTTCTTACTTTAGAGGTAGGGGATCAGATGGCGTACACTCTCATGAAAACCAATTTACTAACCAAGTTTGGGATGATCCCTGATAACAATTGCATCAGGTTCAGGGACAGCTAGAAACTACCAAACCAGTCGTGGCTGGATATCCTTAACTACTCCAGTAAGGCGCTGAGAGGTTGGGTGAAAGGCAGCAAAGTGAGTGATTTTACTGATTGACAGTATGCTCATTGGTGACAGGGTACTTGCAAAGGAGGCAGAACTCTAGGTCAGCACCAGAGTTTCCAAAAAGGTATCTGGGGATTCCTAAAAGTGTGGTCAGGGTACCCACTAGATGAAAGAGGAGGGAAGTACGAATAAAAGTAAGGAGTTCACTAACTGCTCCTGAAATAGTTTAATTGGGAAAGAGACCCAACCTCAATCTTACCAGAAGAAAAATAGGTTTGTTAATAAGCAAATAGGAAAGTGGTATGAGTGTTTCAAGTATGGGCATATGAAGGGAGATGTGAGCACAGCCGTCCACAGGTGGCCAGATGTAAGGGCTGGCCAGTGTAGTGGTTAGGGAGGAGTTTACCTCACTTGATGTGGTGGAGAAGGCAGTGGTGATCCTGCTGTTCCTGGGTCACAGGAGGATGATGCTCAAAGTTCACATACCTACTAATAATTCCATGTATATTCAGTGGGTCACCACCAATGGGTAGAGGATTGAGGCTCTTAGGGAGAATGAGACAGCATGAGTACTGTAAAGCGTCATTTGGTGTCCTCAGAGCAGGTAATCCCCATTACATTTCACCAGATTGTAGTAACAAACAACCATGAGAGTCACTACCTAGTAACTCTGGTTCCCTTTGAGTGGGGGATCTCAGGTTCTCTTAGCATAGCTCTGAGTCCTGCCATGGCTGCTGGTTGTTTGCTAGGGAATGAAATAGAGCATACTGCCTGGAAGGAAGTGAAGCTCAGGTCATACTTGGAGATGGTAGGGCTGCCTGAGTAGGTGTGCCTTACCAAAATACCAATGGCAGCCTGAGAGGGCAGTCAAGGAGGACTGTAGTCTGCGAAAAAGGCCAGGTACCTGCCAAAAAAGGGATGGGCCAGGTCATGGAAAAAAGTCCCTGAAACTCCCATGGTCCAGTTCAAAGGGTGCCTAATGAGGCCGTCCTGGAGCCTAACATGGTGGATATTGCAGTCAGACAGAGACCTGCCTGAGCTTGCTGTATGGCATGTGAGGGTGGGTCCACCAGAGAGGAGTTCTGGAGAGCTCAGAAAGAGTGACCAACTCTAGAGGGCTTGAGATGGCAAGCTGAAGACCAGGCAACTAGTGACAGCTCTAGAGATCACCTGATCTATTAGGAGAATGATCTATTGTGTTGCTGAGCCTGGGGCAACTCATGTGTTGATGTTCCCCCAGTACTACAGAGCCTTCCTACTGGCTCAAGATATACCCTTGGCAGGACATCCGGGGCAGGACAAGACCTTTGCCAGGCTTATCAACACATCTATTGGCCCCTGATGAAGACAGCCTCAGATGCATTTTGCAGGTCATGTCCCACCTGCCAGGTCAGCGGGAAGTCAAGAAAATATTAAAAGTTCCCCTGGCTCCCTTATCTGTCATTGGCACCTCTTGGAACGTTTTGGCATAGACATTGGTGTGCCCCTGGACCCCAAAACTGCCTTAGCAATAGATTTATCCTGGTTTTGTTGGCCCATGCCACTAGGTACACAGAGGCCATACCCCTGAGGACCGTGACAGCACTTGCAATGGCTAGCACCTTGATGGGGTTATTTGTCTATGTGGGTTTCCCCAAAGAAGTAATGTCTGAGAAGAGCAAAAGCTTCATCATGTCTGCCTACATGAAGACCATATGGCATAAGTGTCGGGTAGCCTATAAATTCTCCACACCCTATCACCCTCAGATCAGTGGGTTTGTTAAGAGGCTTAACAAGTCCCTAAAAGGCATGATTATGGGATCGCCTGAGCACATAAGGTGGAAGTGGGACATCTTCTTGCCATGCCTGCTTTTTGCCCACATGGAGGTACCACAAAAGTGAGCTGCATTTAGTTCTCTTGAGCTCCTCTAAGGCAACCCTGTTAGGGGACCTCTATGTTTGGTGAAGGAAGGGTGAGAGGAAGCTTCCAGAGCGCCCACCCAGGGTTTAGTTACCAACATGCTGGCTCTTAGAAACCAGATGCAAAAGTTCTGGAAGAAGGCCTCTGAGAACCTGGAAGCCAGCCAGGAGGTAATGAAACTCTAGTCAAATTTCAGCCTGGACAGAAAGTGTGGGTGGTGGAGCCAGTAGAGCTTAGGGCCCCATATGACCACTGGTCAGGGTCTTATGAGATGAAGGAGCAAAAGGGGAAGGTCACCTACCTGGTGGACGTTAATATACCAGGGAACCCCTTAAGGGTTCCCTATCAACCGTCTCAAACCTCATGCTCCTGGTGACAGATGATGCTGTAGAAGATGAAGGTGATTTAGGAGGGTGTCACCTTCTGTTCGTCGGTGCTGCTTCAAAACGTTTGGTTGCACTCTACCCTTCCCCGTATAGTGTCTTCATTCAGCACTACTTATTAACCCTGATGGATTTCAAATTATGCCTCCTGTGTTTTGTTTCTTCAGTCCTTGGCTATCACATTTTGTCATTCATTGATAATAGGTAGTCCAAACATTTGCTTTCATGCTTTTTTTAATTTGGCAAAGGTTAACTTTGACATAATCATTGTGTTTCCCCGTCCTGATACATGTCATAAAGGTCCAAAATGCAACCAAACAAGATTCTTCATCAGGGGGTTCATTCTGTGGAACAAAAAAAGTCAATGTAATATCTTGTTTCTTTTATACCTCAATTCTTCAATTTGCATAAGACTCATCTAAAATCCCTCAGGTTTCAATTACAATGTTACATCAATGATTCTACTTCTAATAAAACTTGTCTTTGCAGCATTTAAGTATCGATTCAAACCATTAAATACATTTTTTGTCATAGAAAAATCTATAGTTTGATTGTTGGTAATGAACATTTTATATATTTATTAAACATTTCAATGTGGTATGGCTTTTCAGAATATCAAATGCAAAAAGGCGATTTTGTTCATGCTAGTCTTCTGAAGTCATTACATTCACATGTACAAGAGCCTCAATTAATTCTCTGTTTGTATTCACCTGTATGCAACTCTTATCTTAAAAAGCTTGACCGGTAAATATTATGGCAATGTCCAATTTCAGTAAGGCCCCACTGTTCTTACCAGTCTTTTATAGATTGTCTAGATAAAACCCGTGTCTACTATTTGATATGAACCCATATACAAAGGCTTACATACTCCATGAGAGAATTCTGCTTCGCTCTTGCAGCATTGTAAATAACCGCTATATTTTTGGTTGATTATACACTGTTGGTTTCTAGGTGCCATGTTCATAGAAATAGGACTGGCGGTCTCATTGTTGATCCCTTTGCTTCAGAGATGCTTATTAAAGTTTCTGTTTTAGATGACATTCATCTAATCATAAAAAAATGGAAAAAATAAATGATTAACAATATTTTTACAGGACCCCTTAATGTGTATTTCTGTGTCTTACATCAGACGTAGTAGTAATTGAAATAGGACTATGACTGATATTGAATGAGTAAATTCACAGAGTATGTTTGAATTTGAATTTGGTGGATAGACAGATAGGTTTTACACATGAAGGTGGAACCTAAATTGTGTAGTTCCAATCCCCCTCTGATTACGAATGCAGCCATCACAATCAACATATAATCTTCTTATCAGATGGAAAAATCGAAACATCAAGGGTTCAATAAAGCTGTTTCATGTTATCATAGCATCTACACTGATTGTCCTATAATTCTACATGAGCTCTTTTTCTTTTCACTCCCCGCTTTGCTTCTATACTCTTATACTCCTTCAAGATTACAACCAGAAATATTGTACAAAGAGCAATTATCACAAGGGGTTGCAAAATGGAACCCAGTATTCCATTTCCAGAATTAATCTCAGCCACTGGCGATCTCAGGGCAGCATTTCAGGGTATCATTTTTCAGGCCCACTGTGCATTCTAGATAGAGACCTGCCTTCTGGAAATCAATAATGTTTCCTCTCCTATGGGAACACTGGAATTCAAACTGCTTGTTCTTGAAAAATATAGTTTGTAAAAATATGTTTCTCTAGGCTACACTTTTGTAAAGGTTTATGATTATTTTCCAGTGGCAAAAGCATTTTTCTAGTAGTATATTTATGACTGTGGAGTTCCACACATAAAAAGATAGGACTGTCTTATCCCTATCATGTCTAATTAGACTGATCATTACTTGAAACGAATTTCACCAAACATTGCTCAGTGAGTTGTTCATGGGTTGCAATCTTACTGGTTTTCTGATTAGGGTTCGCATTTTGACTGAGTCCTTAGGGTCAAGGGGTCTAGAAACTGAACTCTCACTTTAGAAAAATCTAAAGAACATAGCAGCTGACTGCAAGAGATTCCGCTAATAGGTGTACTCTGGGATAAATAATGTTTTTCCTCAATAGTGTTCTGTTTTACGTTTTCAACTTGCCAATGATTGCATACTTTAATAAAGAAGCAATGATGATGTATTCTCACTATGATGAAAATGTATTGGAAGACTCAGAAAACATCCAACCCTTTACCAAATCAATAATGCACTTGTTTTCACAAGTTACAAGAGCCTCACATTGTTTTAAGGAAAATCAGAAAAAATTGGTGAATCCTAATGATTGCATTAAAACTAAATCGATAGAATGAAAGACGATACAAACTATGTAATAATGTGTTATCAATGAGATAATCATTAATACATACACTCTCTAATTGAATGCCCTCCTAATACCCAAATCTGCATTACATGTCCTGCGTTATTACAGCATGTGGTAATACAACTTTGGTTTTCAGGTCCTAGAGGGTTTTACTTGTAGTCCTGAAAGTGTATTGCAACCCTGATTAAATGATGCATATCGTTTTATACACTACAAGTACAGTGAAACTTGTAATGGATCCCTTAGTGTGGTACAAGTAGAACGAAGTTGACACTTACTAAAGATGTAGTCAGAATCCCTTGCTTCAAAAGAGTAGTGACATGATGTGAGAGCAACCGATATGATCCATTAACAATAAATTTATTTATTTTGTCCCCTCTGATTAATCACACAAGAACCAGCAATCCTGTTCTTAAAGAAAGACATATTCAAACGACACACATTTAACCATGGATCAAAGCTATATGTAACAGAGAGCTTTATGCAAAAGCTCTGCACTTTATAATAAAAAAAACTTTCAGTTTTCTAAGCATATTTTTTGCACTAACAAAGTTCTACAACGCTGAGTTTACACAGATGCGTTTGCTTGGGTTAAATCGAAAAAAAAGAAAAGAAAATCATTCAGTTGTCTTCAGATTTGTTAAAAATATAGAGTTCATGGACAAATGTGTGATTTCCACAGTTTCCTCAACAAGATAAGCACTCAAATTTCTTCTAATGTTTTGTATATGCAAGCTTTAAAGTATAGGTCTACATTTTACTGAAAAGGATGGAAATCTTGGGTAAGGATGGCCCAACTCATGAGTCACTGCAGGATCTCTCTTTGATGCAAGTTGGGCAGTCGGACCGCCAAGGGACTGCTGCTGCAGCCATGGATCTGTGAACCTGGTGGTCTTGCAGCGGTCTGAGTCCCCTAATATGCTGGTGGTGTTGCTGAAGCACCTCGAAACACATTAGGAGTTTCTTCACCACCACAGTTTTCATGGCTGCAACCCCGCCATGAAATGTGGCAGTGATGGAACAAGGGGCACCCTACAGGGCCCCCTGGTGCATCTGCACCAGGGGATTCATGCAGGGAGGCACATAGTGTGCCCTCCTGTATGCAAGCACCCCCAGTTCCTTCAGGTCATGGACTTGACAGTCCATGCCCTGCAGGAATGTGTAATGGTGATCCCATTGTGGTGCCTTGCTAAGCATCATGCATGAGCCTTAGCACTGCACCACCGTGGGCCAGCAGCTGCAAGACCGCCCTACCAGGATTCCAGTCGGACTCCAGCGGGCTGTCTCATTATGGCTTTGGTGGTGTGGCACTGGGGCGCTGGCATGGAGGCTGCTACACCACCAAAGTCATAATAAGGTCCTAAGTACTTAATCATAAGTTAGTGTGTTTTAATGAATCATTAAGCAAAAGGCAAGACTGAGTTTAAAATAGCGCCTTCAGGTTTATAGACATTATTTCCAGGCCATCTATGTGATCTTCACTAGCACTTCAATTGCTTTTGCGGTCTGGACACTTTTACTCTTAGCTCTTTGAACTGTAATAATGCTACAACTGAAGCATTATGGCAGTAGTTCTCTGAAAAACTGTTTTGGCAAGAGAAAGCATATTAGGGTGCATGATATATATATATATACACAGAACTATTATGCAAGGCGATTTTTGGAAGTACTGTAAACTCCGGCCAATAATCTTGATTTGTACTTGCTCTCCTGCAGTATACGTGAGGAAGCCTGTAAGTTTATGTTACTGATATCAGTTACTTGGTCATTGTATTCTGAGAACTGTCATGTCATTGATAGTAAAATACTCTTCTTGCTATTTCCAGTGCAAAGCATTCTCACAAACACAGAAGGTCCTGGGAGTACCAATCCTGTTATGTAGTGTCCCAAAGCAGCAGAGCAGGCGCTGAACTGCAAGTCTATCTTTTTTTATTTTATCCCAACCCTCCTTCCCTTCAAGGGCAGTGTGTGACTCAAGGTTTTCATTCCTTGATCATCCACGGTCCCGGAAGAGATAGGAGGACCAGCATCATCTCCGCAGTTGGAACCAGGTGAGTGCATGACAGTTTCATGTCATCATAGTATCTAAAACACTCTTCCCCAGTGGGCCTGTACCTGATATCATCGCAGCCCTGCCTTTTCACAGATGAATGTTTTCTGTGCGTCATCAGAAAATCATGAAATGAATATTTGTAAATCCATAAGTGACAGGCCTATCTGTAAAACTGGTGCCACTATGAACCACAACCAGTTTTACTAAGGATACCAGAATTTGCAATTGATTGATTATTGAATTTGCCTTTTGGATTCCCCTCCTTTATATCTGCCCTACCTCACGAGCACTTTCCTTTTTCACACTCCCCTTGGAGCCACCTCTTTCTCTATTTGGAGCATTGAATATGGTGACCTGTTATAAAAGTAACTAAATAATAAACTGTCACTATTGGAGCGATATTTTGTGCCTTTGTGTCTTTTGAGGATATACATGTTTGCATTGTAAAGAAAATGGGGGTACATTAATGATACCATGCTAATTCTATATGCCCCGGATGCCCTTTGATCAATGAATGTTTTTCATAACTGAGTTGAAGCTTTAAAGAAGTCTAGGACCATTGTTTCCTATACCAATGGTGAGCATCCATGGCATATGACTGTAATACCTGGGAATTCAAAGTAGTCTGTCCATATGAGGGATTTGTACATGGGAGTACATGATGATAATGACAAGCTGATGTTTTGAGACTGCATTGCTCAAAAACTGAAAACGGATATTTTAAAGGCAGTTTTAGTTTTCAAAAATGGGGTTTCTTCTGGAAAATTGAGTTTGTTTGCCCACAGTGGAAAGTAGTATGACATGAAAAATGTTGTACATTTTCAGAAACTGGTGAATGATAATTGAAGCTGAGCTGGGGAGACGAACTGCTGTGCTTATGTCATTTGTGCCACTGGGCATGTCAAGACTTGAATGTTACTTCATAAGTCAAGGGGAGGCATTTAATATTGAAGAACTTTTTCCCAGCATTTCTGCTGGTAACCTCACTTGGCATACTTGGGTGGTAACTACTGAAAATCTTGCTTTGGGCGGTCATAGTGTAGTCACTATTTTACAGGTATAAAATTTGCTAGTAGCTCGGGAAGCCTTTCCTTGAGCAGAAGTAGCTCTCACAACAGAAAAGGTTGGAGACCCCTGCTCTAAATCTACCCCTCCTACATGGTATAAAGTGCATAGCGTTACAGTGATTAAGTACAATAAATAGTATTGAAGGAAGTGACCCGATTAAGGACACCCGGGTCACTCGCGCTTTCCAAGAAATGAAGAGTCGATGAGACAGTAGAGAATACAAACCAAGTTATTTATTAGTAATTGCGCTCGAGCGGAGTCCAGTCAGACTAACCTATTTAGATGCTACTGAGAGGACTGACTTCAGAACACCTGGTAAAGCATAATATACATTTCCAACACCCCTAAAGACCCACCCAGACTGGAATTTTCCATCTCGGGCACTGAAAAATAAAGGAGGTACAGAAGGGTGAGCTACCACCTGCAGAACGGGCACATGTTATCACATTCTCAAGGTTGCCTTGTTCAGGCTCAATGCTCTCTAGTGTGGGAGCAAGGCTACGGGAGAGGAAAGGCACGCAAAGGCAGAATAAGCTATTCATTGGTACGTTAGGATTTAACCTTCAATGCGATAGGAAGGAGTAATTAGTACGTTAGGATTCAACCTTGAATACGATAGAAGGAGTAACTTGAAGCAGCTTTTCGCTAAGGCAGACAGTTCATGAGACAGAAGCTTACTTTCGATCACAGTGCAAAATGGCGGCGAAAGACAAAATGGCACCGCAAATGCTAACTTAACTCGCACAATGCTAGAAGGAGTCGGCTAGACGCATTTGCAATCCAACAGTATGCTAAAAATAAGTTCAGACATACATTGAAATAAAAGCTTCAAAATAAATCAACAAAAGCATCAATGCATACATTTTCCTTATCTAATTCTTGCAAATTCCATCTTTCCTCATGTTTTAATAAATAGGGTTATCAACAAATTCACTCTCTGAATGCTGAGAATTACTGAGTGTACTTCATGTGGTCTGAACAAAGTTGCTCCTCTTCACTGAAATAAAAAGGTTCATGCAAATCCAAGATGTGTGCGGAGTATTCCTCCATATTTAGACCCATCGGTATCTTCATTTTAAGCTCTGTGATATATCTTTATTCTACCCTCCTAAGCTCCTTTTCTCTTTCTCCCCATTTGATGTTTCTCAGAATCTAAAAAAAAGTACTTTAGTTCCCTTTCATTGCTAATATTTGTTGCTTTAAATCAGGGTGCCGCCGTATAATTCCTATCATGTCATCAGTGATGTCATTGAACATGTCATCAGTGATACAGTATGTGAGGTCATATGCAGTGCATAGCGGGGTGCAAGTTATAGTTGAAAATGGAATTTTTAACTGACATATTTGCCTACATATAATTTAAATGTAACCTTTGTTTTTTCGGTGAATTGTTAGAGGTTTTGAATGTAGAGTATAATCTTACTGCCATGCCTACCTATAACATAACTAGCCTGTGGAAGACAAGCCCTGCACCAAACCCCCTCTGGCATACATTCCCTCCCATACACAACAAGGAAATCAGAGTGCTTATCATAATGTAGAGGTGTCATTTTCAATAATGCAGTTTTACTGGCTTTTTGAAGGGATGTCCATATCAATATATTAAGGCAAGCCTATTGCCTTTGTTGAGGTGTGATCACATCAGTATATAAAGCAAACCTATTGACTTTTTCAAGGATTTACTAGATCGATATATTGAGACAGGCCGATTGGTTCTGTCAACAATATTATGTACACATTAGAGTCTTTCACATTTCTCAGGCCATATAATGCAGTCATAATCCTAAATCTAGGGAGGAGTTCGCAGTGTTTCACTCCGTGGAACTCCGCGAAGTGGCAGAAAAACTCTGCCGCGCTACGCGGAGTTCCGCCAGCAGTGGAGTCTATTAAGTTGCGCTGCTCACGCTGAATTTTAGTGCCAGGAGTTTGTCCTGTGCTCTAAAATCAGCGCAAATAGCACTACGCATTGCACCAGAGGGCGCTGCTGTTTTCTGCCACTCAAGTAGACATTCTACTCGAGCAGCAGCTTCCTCAACGCGAGTGGCAGACTTCCCAACGCAAGCTTTTGCAACCTGCCACCACTTCCCGCGATGAGAAATCTCACCAGGTGGAGGTCTAGCTCGTTATTTTTTCTCGCAAGCACTCCCCAACTTATCGTTGGCAAGCCACTTGAAAGAAATAGCTCCGCTCTATGTCACTTCGCTGAGCTTTTCTGAACTCCATAATAATAATACCAACCACAAGAGGTTCCTGCAATCCTTAGGTGAATATAAAAAGCTCCAACTATGGGAATGCTTACAGACACCATAATTTCTTCCTATGGTCAACCTAGTTACAAGCCAGGAAAAACTGGGTTATTTTTAATAGGTAATTTGTGCGGTGGCTGGACTTCCTGCATCCTTCAACAACATTTTGTCACATATTAATGGTGCCTCTGCCCAAATTGGTGCACCACAAAGCAGAACATATGCATATTAGCCCATGAAGGACATTATGGTGGGCTTCTTGCCAGTGAATAATAAATGAGCGCTCATTTATTATTCCCTTTTCATTGTTATTCATTTTTTTTAATGTCCTGGTCCCACCCAAGGCACCCACAGCTTGCCATTCTTTTGGGGGCTACAGGGGGATTCCCAAGGCCTCCATGCCCTCATAATCTCCCTATCTTGCACCCATCCTGATGTGGAAATGGGAACCAGGCACACTTTTGTTGGTATTTTTTTTGTGGATGCCTTGGTGCATCCCACCACTCAACACCCTATTGGGGGTCACAAGAGAGTCCCAAGGCCCCCACACCTCCCTTCTCTCCTGATGGTTCCTCTGCTAGCACCCTTGCTTAGGTTGGAGGAGGGAGTTGGCCATACTTCAATTTACTCGTCCTTTGTGGAAAGCTTTTATTTCTGCTGCCACCATGTGGGAGCAATCAAGCATCCCCAGTCCATGTGTAGGCTGGGGAAAAAATAAAAGCATCCTTTTGTCTTAGGGTATGGGGTCCCTGAAATACCATACTCATGGCAGGCCCTGGGGGATAGGGTCTCAGGAAAGATTATATAGCTCAGGGAAAGTAAATGTGCATCCCTCACCCACTCCCTATTTCAATATTTATCAGAAATATATGCCTATAGTTCTTACCCACCCCAATGTTAATGAAAAATGACGCCCACCTGTTTTTTGAAAAAAAAGTTGTGGTCCTGTTGAGGTATTGCGGGACTGCGAAGCGATTTAAAAAAATCATTTCAGGCCACCCCAACAAGTGCCTGGGGTCAGAGTATCACTATTCTGCCCCTTATGTCTTTTTTGTCAAACATTGTCGGGACAGGGGACCATGTCTCCAAACCTTTAATGGCCGATCAAACATTTCTGTTCATGTTGCTGCCAGCCATTGACAGCAATCACTTTGTTAAAGCCCCCTCAGCCACTCAGAAGGCTTGATTTCTTTTTATTTCAGGCCAGCAGTCTAGAGGGCAGATTTAGCAAAGATTTTGCGTCACTCTTGTGCCACGTAAGAGGATGGAGGCTGATGGAAAAGCTAGAATGAATTTTACCAAGCCACACAAGGCCACTTTGTGTGGCCCTGCGTGGTTTCATAAATCTGGAGTACCGCAAGTCAATGCAAGTCAATGCAAGTCAATGCAAGTCACTACCTTGCTTTACTCTGCCACTGGGAGTCATCCCATGGGTGGAGCATGAGCGTTCCTTCCAGTCCACCCATGGAGTTCCCAGATTTACTATGAATGGCAGACCTGGGAATGCGTCAAAATGTTTCCAGGGCAAGGGAAATATGCTTATTTTTCCTTGTTTTTTCCTCTATGTACGTGTGCTGCATGCTTGGGCAAGGTGTCCCTTCCTGCACATAAACAATCCTGCCTGCAACATAGGCACCCTTGCACGATGATGCAAGGTTGCTTGCATTAGCGCTAGGCAGCACATAGTGCTCCAGTGTGAGGGGAGGATGGGAATGCACCATATAATGTTACATATGGTGCATTCCTGCCCTCTGCCTGTCATGCAACACAGTGCAGCAAGGTGTCTTGCATTAACAATCACACTAACTATAGAAGTAGTTAAAAAAATGTAAATGCCACTATGTGAGTCCCCATTAGATTAATTTTTCTTCTTTTAAGTTTTCCTTTTGTTTACCCCTTCTTTGATGTAACTTTAGAGTGGGACCAGCCTACCAGTATCCTCTAAAGTCTGGGGTAAAGTGAAAGAATAGCAATTATTATACATTGTGATTTTTATTAACTAATAAAGGATAATAGAAACAACCTAATGAGTTGCTGAAAAGAATAAACATATCAGTTGTGATAACATTTAATGTTTGCATGTGCAGTTATTGGCTCCTCTCACTGCTATTTCACCCACCACACCAATTGACTCAAGGCAATATATAGTGACACAATTTTGCCCTGCACATATTGGGTGGCTATCACTCTTCATAGGTGAGCTCTGGGAAGTCATCTATGATAATTCCTCTCCCTACATAGTTATTATGAACGAGGAATTAAACTGCATCATGTGTTCATATGTATGGGTTTATTATTTTTCTCCAATAATTTCTCTTATAATAGGTGTTTCTTACAAAATTAATTTGATAAGAAGTCCAGGTAGGACTCATCTGGGTGCATGTAGTGGTTGGTGGTGTACCTGCATTACCATTTAGGATAAACTAGCTTTTAGGTCATTGGTATAGGGATCCATTAGCCCTGACGAATGCCCCAGACCAGACAGGCTAACTATTGAGGGATAAACATGCTGGCGAATAGTAGACTGATCTGAGCCATTGCACTCCTGTTACCCATTGAGATAAGGGTGTTTAGACGTACCTAGGGTCCTCAGTTATAAAGGTGACAAACGAGGAACTCTAAAGTATTTTTATATTGTCTGGATCCCGCCTTGTCCATTGGTTTTATTGAAGAACTCCCTCCTACCGCAAAGTCTTTTCAGAAGTTGAGTCCGCCCTGGTAGTACAATCTTACCAAGGTGGGGAGAGGATGCCGATGATGAAGCTTGACACTATTATGTGTGTGTAAGGCATTCTTTTCCATTAAGGATGGCCTTCCCGCTCTAAACAGACCCCGCTTTGTATAGCGGAAGTTGACTGACCTGTCCTATAACTTAGAACGTGGTCTTCTTTGTGATGCTTTGATTTCCTTTGCAGGTACTCTACCTTTATGTGGTATATTATGTGCCATGGCGCAGCTGTGAATAGTAGCCACTGCATGTTGCAGTGCAATTGGCCAGAGCAGAGATTTAGGAGTGTGACAGAGAGGCTTATCAATGGAATGAGGCTTTGAAATGTCATCCTTAGAACATCAAAAAATAAAGGTCTTGAGGTTGAGTTGGTTAGCATAGTTCTGAAGAGGAATCTATTTGCTGTGTGAGAGAATGGTTAGCCAAGGGAGGGAAGTGGTTGCCAAGGCAAGAGCTTCGGTATATGATTCCAATTTCTGATTTAATTATGCACATTTATGGTTGTTGTTTATTTATTTACTTTTGCAAGTTTTTAAATTTTTTTATTCAACACTCGTCATTGTCATCTATAGTTTCTGCAAAGGATTGTGTACTCCATAAGGGAGTTTGCAAGTGTGTCGTCACTCTATGTTCCTGCAGAGTAAAAGTAAATGCACCATTAGAGAAATTGGGTAATTGGTTAAGTGGGGTGAAACCCTACTTAAGTAACAACCACAATTCTTGACAGGATGAACCACAAAAGTTACTAATTTAACCTGTGCTTAACCCTATGGTAGATGGGCACATAGCAGTCATATTTAACTTTGAGCCAATGTGTAAAGTATCTATGCAGCACACAAACAGTAATTGAGTGAAAATGCAACACACGAGGAATCCCACACCAATTTTGGATAATAGTGTAATATGTGATAAATAATTTGACACCAACACAAGAAAAATCTAATAAGTAGAACCAGAAATATGCAAATTCAAAAATGTGTACAAGTATAGCACCTAAAAGCACAAAGCGCTACTCATTGTTATCTAGCTGTGCTAGACCAGAGGAAAGTCACAAGTGCAGGCCGCCCGAGTTGGAGTGCGGCCTTGCTTAAGGGACCAGATTAGCCACACTGAAAAAGTTACCTTCTCAAAGTCTGGTGTGAAGGGTCCAGCTCGTGGTGGAGTATGCCGCCACATGAGGGGAGAGCATTCTGGATGGTCATCGCTGTAGCATGACTAGCAGGCTGGGCGTTGCAGGTGGTCATTTCTGTAGCGCAATGATCCTTCAAGAATTGCAGACAGTTGTTGCCAGAGCTTCAAGTAGGTGGTCACTGTGGGCTGTCGATGTTATAGTGCAAATTGAACATCTTGCGTTGCCGGTCGTCTCTAGAGGTCGCTGTTGCAGGAAGAGTCGGGTCCACCAGAGTTTAACTTTGGCGGTCATTGTGGAAGGGAAGATCTAGGCATGAATGGGCCCTTTCATAACCATGAAGAGCCCAAAACATCAGGATCTCTCCTTATTCAGGGGAGGAGTACACTCTGATGTCAACCAAGGGCCTAGGACATGGGATGATGTCTCTTGGTGATCAATGTCTCACTCATGCAGAGGCCAGCAGGGCTCATGCAGGTTCACTTACAAATCCAGGCAGGTCCAGTTGCAGCAGGTCAGCTGGGAAGTTGCATGGAGGCTTCTGGATCTTGTTCTATCCCTGTAGCTCTGAGCAGGAGGTCAGTTAGCTGACCCTTGGGGTCACTTCAGGTAGACTGTGATGAAGGGAGCAGATCTAGCCTTCCTTCTCAGACAGCAGGGCATGCCTCAGGCAGCAGGCCAGTTCTCTGGCAGCAGAGCAGTCCTTCTTCTGGAGTATCCACAGGTCCAGGAGAGTACTAAACAGTTGGCCTGAGGGCCCAATATGTATACCTTGTACCAGCTTTGAAGGGTAAGAAACTTTTAAACTCCACCCTCACATCTGGTTCTCAAATTTCCTTTCACCCTGTCCTGGTCCCAGGATGTCTGGGGCCATAAAAGGCTAGTGTGAAGTATGTTGTGTGTGTGCTAAGGCAGCTCCTTTGAAGTGCAAGTGTGATAGGTGGCAGCTGTACCCCTCCCATCAGATCAGGGTGGCCCATCCTGTCAACATGCAGGCCCCCTTTGTGATACTGTCTGGGAGGAATACACAAAGGAACACTGTCAACTATACCTAGTCATGTGACCCAGGATCCAGGCTGTAAGTACCAAATTATTAAGACAAGAAAATGCTGACCTTCTAAAAATGGCATTTTCACAATTGTGAATTAAAATTAAAATGTACCAATAAAGATGATTTTAAGTTACAAACGTTTAAAGACCGAACTTGACATTTCTACTTGTTTCCAAACAAACGTTATCAATTATTACATTTAATAAGGTAACCCAATGTTATCCTATGGGAGAGGTAGGCCTTGCAATAGTCAAAAAGGAATTTAAGAGATTTTCCCTGCCAGTCATGTAAAACTTAAAGGTACATGTCCAACTTTTTAAATGTAATGCATCCTGTCCTATAGTCCATTTAGGGCCTACCCTAGGGGTGACATATGTATTAAAAGGGAAGTTTTAGGCCTGGCAAGCGGTTTAATTTGCCAGATCAAAATAGCAATTTAAAACTGCAAACAGGCTGCAATGGCAGGCCTGAGACAGATTTAAAAAGGCTACGTTAGTGGGTGGAACAGTGAGTGCTTCAGGCCCACTAGTATTATTTAATTTACAGGCCCTTGGTACATTGAGTAACACTTTACTAGGTACTTACAAGTAAATTAAATGTGCCAATTGGGTGTAAGAACAGACATTTTAACACTGGTTAGTAATGATAAAGTTCAGAAAGTCCTAAAAGACAACATAAATGGGATCAGAAAACTGGAGGGGTGAAGGCAAAAAGCTTGGGGGTAAGCTTACAGTGAGGGTCACGTCCCACACACACTCAGGATGCTGGGAGTGTGTGATACCCCAGCGCCCTCTGCTCATGCATTGTAGCACTTTGGGGGCATAGTAAGCACTTTCTGGGATGGCTGTGATTGGTGCTGAGAGCTCCAGCGCGGAAGAGAGTGAGTTTGTAGGTGCTCCTCCAGGTATGATGCAATGAATTACTGCGGGGGGAGAGTGAGGGGCTCATGGAGATCCTATAGTATGTGCTCTAAGGGATGCAGGGAACAGTCATTGAGAGTTACAGGGGGCTCCTATAGGGAGGTGAGTGAGGGCTGCAGTGTGCTCCTGTCAGAAAGAGAGGGAGGTGCAAAGACACCATCTGAGAGATGATTGAGAGTTCTGTTGGTGCAGGGAACTCTCACAGGCCAGAGAAAGAGGCGTCTAGAAATCTCCTTCAGGAAGGTCGAGGGTACTGGGAGTTCCTGTAAAGAGTGCTTTAAGGTGGCAGGAAACTCCTGCATGAAAGAGATTAAGTGGTACAGAGGGGACTCTCCTGAAGGAGCTGGTGGTGGGGGCATACCACAAGCACCAGAGTGCCACAGTGTCCAGGAGGAGGCAGGGGCACCTCAGGCACAAGTTAATCCCCGCTTGAGCACCACGGTTGTTGACTTGCCCAACGCATGTCTGGGCAAAATCTGGGCCTACAGCTGGCCCATCTGTGCATGTCAGAGCCCAGATGACGCTGGGCTGAGCCAATTGATGTGAGTGGACATTATATTTTTATTTATGCTAACTTGTTGGTTCTGATGGTTTACTCGTTTTACCTCTCATAAGTTGATTGAGCATTTTGTTCTATAAGGTAAATACTTTCTATCCCTGTGTGGCTAGGGATGTCAGTTCTAGATATGGGGAAGAGGAAAGGATGGATAGCTCACGTGGCCGATAAGCAACTAAGGACTCATAATTCAATATTGACATTTCTTGATAATGCAGTGGGAATAATATCCGAAGAGATAATCAATGTGGAAGATCAATTGGCACTCAACTATTCTGAGAGAAATGCTGTTGATTCCCATATGGATGTTTTGTCCTTCTACATGCTAACTCTGGTCTCATTAGCCGATAATGGTAATGGTTTACAGATGGAGAAGAAAGATATGGGAACAACTGCAAATTTCTCCGATGAAGCCCTTAGCGGTATTGTAGTGGACTATGCAAAGAATCAGCCGGTGCGAGAAAAAAGACTTCTGTTGCACTCTTTCGATCAAATCTGGAAGGTAAGCCAGGAAAAAGGGGGAAGAAGGGAACTGAAACCTTGTAACTGTAATAGTCATGCAAATTTTCATAGTCTGGACTCGAAAATCTAAGAAGCCCTGCATGTGCTTAATGCACAACGTTCTAATTTAGAGGAGATGGTGAGGAAGTTGGGAGGGACCTTGTGGTGTATCTCCCAAACATTACAGAAAGTGGATAATGGGTTTATTATCATGGGTTCCAAGACCAATATTCCACGTGACGCTGTGACTGCCCCATTCCAAGGTTTGCCTTTGTGTTTGGACCTTCCTATAGTAGAATGTTCAGCTCCCTTAAAGAGTTTGGGGAATACGTGTGGTATTATTAAGCCTACAATGATGGCTGTTCCTTGCACAAACGATAATTGGTTAATCTTCTAGCCCACTGCATAGAGAATCACAGTGGTGTACCCTCCAGACTCCCCCTTCAACTAATAAAGACAGTAATGTGTTTGGCCCCCCAGGGGGTGATGCTCGTCATCCCACCCCTTTAACTTGAACCACTGGGGTTAGGCTCTGTGAGGTGAATATTTATTTGCCCCCTGCCTCAACACCCTATGTTCTTGTGTTGACAAAAGTCCTGACTTTGAAAGAAAATGACACAGAAATTCAGAGAAACTTAAAAATAAGGTTCTCTACGCCCCCTTATATCGGAGATTAAAATGTTAAGGAGGGTAGGCTGGATAGGAAACACTACTAAATAAGGCCCTGGAGATTGTATACTCATTAATTTTAGAAATATAAATTGGGTGGGGCAGATTTTAACTAATCTTGTGTATGATGGGGATTCGGGAAGTAGTTTTTCTGCTCTCCCCTTGGGCTCTTTTTACCCACCCCACTCAATAAGACCTGATTTGGGCAGGGTATTGTTTCTCAGAATGCCATACGGCCCCTTTTTACCACCCTCAAGTAGTCTGAATCCTGGTATTCATACAAATAATAGATGTGAGCCCCTGACCCAGCCTTGATGATCAGGATTGACTGCCTCCTCACCCGGTGACTGTTACTCTGGATAAAGATCTATATATTATTAGGGTCCTTAAGGTGGCTAGTTGGAATATAGCAGGGGTGTGTGATAAAGCAGCAGAAGAGGGCTGTATCAAGATGTTAAATTGTTTTAATATCACTTGTCTTCAAGAGACTTGGGATGGTCGTGGGGGGTTTTATTTGGATGATTTTGCATCTTATTGTGTGAACTCAGCACCCTCCTTTTATGGGAGACCTATGAGGGGGTGGTTTTACGATATTGGTAAACATGAGTTTGAATTGTGAATCTGATAGGGTATCATATATTTCTCTTAATAAATTAAGCATCCTGTTGATTCTTGCCAAGAACTACAGGTCCTAATAGTGAATGTTTACAATTCTGTTTTCAGAGAAAGCAAGCAATGTTATCATTGATCATAAAATGTTCCTGGATGATTATTCCCTGGGTTGGTCTAAATTTATGTTGACTTTGATAGAGGCTGATTTCAACAAACACCCTTGTTTGGGCTGTAATACCAATGACAACTGTTTGAACTCATCTCTCATAATGTATAGTGTCCATCTTCAACATTTGGGACAAGGTGAGGTTTTAAACAACCTGGTAGCAGAAAATAATCCAGTCAATCTGCAGACTAGGGTGTGTAGCCTCAATGATCCTGTCCCTACTTTTAAGGGGAGGGGTCCTCATTTGACCATTGATTGTCCATTTTTGCCTCTGTCTGTCTTTTTTCCTCTCCTATTAAGTTTGAGGGGGTTTGTGGAGTGATTATAGCCAATTCTCAGCATCTTTTCACTTGAAGAATCTACAATAGGACACGTCTTGTATGTATAAGGAGATGGTAACATCTACTGATCAGAGACATAGGATTAACTGGGCTAAGATTGTCCCTTGTGTCCTACTGTCTAGATTGATTGCCTTGAGACAATCAGATGTTCTCACTTGCCTGACAAGAAGGTTTCTGACCTGGGTATTTTGGACTCTTTTGTTAATATATGTAGCACAGTTCTTGCTAGGTTGGGTTCAGCATTACATCCCAGTTTGTTTATTTGGTTTGATAGGAGATGTTTGAGTGCACATAAGGACATCTTGGTGGCTTTGTATAGAAAGCCATGCATATAGGAAGAGGTAAGGATGGCCAGTGATCAGTTTACTATCGCTATTAAAGATATGAAAAATTATCTTAAGAAGGAGGCCTGGGAGAGTTTATTAACTGCCTGTGTGTAAATCTTTTTGGAAAGTGTTGAACCAGCCCTTAGTTTGCCCAGAGCACCTGACTAATTTGGCCCTTAGTGTCACTGAAAAGGACTGGATTTTACATTTTGAGGCCATCTATAATCATGTGGGCCAATTCCCCCATCATCTAATACTCCGTTGGAGGGGCTGCTCAAATTCTGCATTGAGGAGGTGAAATAGGCTATCATAGTTCTCCCCTCAGGCAAAGCCCCGGGACCCGACAGGGCTCCAGGGGACTTACATAAGGCTTGTATTGATATTTGAGCCCCTATTCTAGTATTGCATTTGAAAGCTGCAGCCCAAGGATCTATGCCTCTGTCCTGGCACAGGTCGGTAATTCTCCTAGTATTCAAAAAGAGAGGTCGGGGAAACATGGCGGCCGAAAGCTAAACGCGTGCGGGCAAGCTCCCCTGAGGCGTGTTATCGGTCTCCTATGGGATCCAGCGCGCTCTTCAGAGGCAGAAAAAGGACCTTTTAGACTATATTTTGGCAGTGGAGCCTCCCTACCTCCTACCTCCTTTTTTTGAATATATATTAACATCTATACATTTTGATCGTGAATTTTTTCCCTTGCCGGCTGCTGCGAGGGTTGACAAAGGAGATACTCACGTTTTTTTTCCTCTTTTGAATGGTGTCTTTGGTGTTGGTCCCCCTGGTTGCGGATGGTGTGTGTGGTTCGGGGCAGTATGCCCCCCGGCACTCCTGCCACTCTCACCTCCGTGGGCCGTTGGCGCGGTGCGGGAGTGGAGGTGGCGGTTTCTCTGCCTGCAGTGCATTGTGGCAGAGTCCGCACCTGCAAGTACGGCAGGGCCGCGGGCAGCGAGCGGACGGAATGGATCTCAGCTGGGAGCCGAGGTGAGGTGGGAGATCGTTTTTTTCTTGGCGCTGTCCCAGGTGGAAGTGAAGGTGAGACATTGGAGCCCTCGGGGAGCGGGAATGTGTATAGGAGTGTGTCTTGTATCTTGGGTCTGCTGGAGCCTGTTAGGTCTGCTTTAGAGGCTTTTGATGAAGACAGCGCTGTCCAGGCGAACGTGGTAAAGGGGGCTTGGACTACTCTTTGGCGGGTGGGCCCTCAAAGGTGTATGGATAATAGGGAGAGCAGTCTTGTGTGTAGTACCCCCGCAGTGCTAGCTTACAGCAGAGCCTCAAACCAACTGTGTGCCAGTATACTCTGCGCAACAGGACCGCGAAATTCGATACAGGCACTGATTCCACAAACTATACTCGCGCCTCGCCCCCAGTCGCAGAAGTAAGGGCCACTGCTAGGCAGGGCAAGTGGAGAGCTACTACGGAGAATATTTCCCCAGGGAGTGGAAGAGGGAGGGGAAGGGCTAAGAAAGCTCTATCCTCCAAAGTCAGAGTAACCCATTCTCTAAAGACTTTTTACAAAGTATTATCCACCACGGCAGATAAGGGATTAAATAAGAACATGGCATCTCCAAGCACACAGAAAGTTAATCAGCAGAATCCTCCCCCACCTCAAGAAAACATCTTGCCGTCCTCCCTGTCCTCTACTGTGTCACTGCCCCCGCCTGGAGCAATGAATGAACCAAGTGCATTAGTCGAGCAACAGGTGACCATCCGCCCCTCCATCGACTTAGTAAATAGGTACTCGGCCTTACAAAACCAAGGGAATCATGATAAAGGGACGGGAAAACCAGAAAAAACAGCGATGGTAGATATGGAGGTGGTACCATCGTCTTCAGCTTCTGATCTATCTGATCCTCGTTATCCTCCAGATTTATCAAAAAAGGAACCCTCCAATGTTGGATCATTAGCGGATATTTTGCTGGCACTAAGGGAGGATATTGGGAGAAGATTTACCATCTTTGAAACCAACCAAGCCACAATTCAATCTCATTGTGCGATATTAGCCAAAAAAATCGAAGTGGTATCGCAAAGAACTGATGTATTGGATCTTGAAATCCCCAAAATAAAGGAAGCATTGCATTGTTACTCAGTGGAAGTGGACTAATTAGCCCATCAAAACAGGGATTTGAAAAACGACATGGAGCGTCTTGAGAACCATGCTAGAAAAAACAACTTAAAAATATTAAATGTTCCTGAGGATACAATTCTTAAAGATTCTCCCGAACTCGATTAGGCTCAGGACATCCAGCGAGTCCATCGGGATCCATATAAGAGGAATCTTACAAAACCAAAGCCAAGAAAAATTCTGGTGAACTTCCTTACATATTCCGTAAAGGAATTTTTTTTATCTCTAGCCTTGAGAGCTGGTGTGGTTAAATGTAATTCCTTTTCTAGTACATTCTCTTTTTCTATCAGGTCTGACATATCGCATATTACTGCAACAAAACAGTGGGAGTTGGGTAAAAGAATGACAATTCTGAACTCACTGGGGGCTAAGGTTCAATTGAGATTCCCGTCATCGCTCCGAATTATGTGGAACAACCGCATGTATAATATGCGACAGATTGAGGAGGTGGATGCCCTAATCGATCAAATTAAGAGCGGAAGTGGGGTATAGGTAGGTTAAGGGGGTGGGTACTAATGTAATTACCATTATAAAGATCATCTCGCTGGGTTCCCTATGGGGGATTGGTTTTTTACTTGTATAATTGATTTTGATAGCGTTGTGGGGAGCTTGCCCATAGGGCATATGTCCGGAGGATTTGGGAGGATTTCCCAGGGTAGTAAGGAGGGGGCACATGAGCTGACATGGGCGGAGGGAGGGAGGGGGAGCACGGGTGGGGTCGCATTGGGAGAAAATCAATAAAATATCCACAATCTCACATTTGTTTTAGAAACTAAGCCACCCTTAGATAGTTCATATGTTGTATTGTTAATGGGCAGAAATTGCTGCCTTAATGAGTAGTAAAATCAAATTTATTTCATGGAATATCAATGGGCTCAGATGTCCATGTAGGCAAGGACTGGTTATGAACTACCTTGAACAATCTTCCGCTCAGGTTTGCCTTCTTCAAGAGACTCACCTGAGTCATTTGGAATGTAGGACCATCTTACGTGATATCATTGGATAGAGCTTTTTTGCTCTTCAGAACAGGTTTCACATAACAAGGGGGTTGCAATTTTAATTAGATCTGGGGCAAAAAGTAATATTAAATCAGTCTCCTCAGATAAGCCTGGGAGATGGATTGTAGCACAGATTGAAATAGGGGGTATGGAATTAACTATAGTATCATTTTATGGCCCAAATGTTGATGATTCTACATATATTTTTAAAGTGCAGATCAAACTAATAGAAACCACTACCCCAATCATATTTGGAGGCGATTTTAATGTTCTTCTTAATCCCTTATGGGATAGATCTAATTATAGTTATCATGTTGGAACCCCACGTTCTCGCCGAGCGATGATCAATATGATTCATGATCTTGGGCTGGCTGATGTTTGGAGGGCCAAGAAGGGAGATAAAACAGGTTTTACTTTTTTCAGTAAAAAATATGGTCATTCTTCGCGGATTGAACATATTCTAACTGATAGGTTGGGTTTAGAGAAAGGTTGGTGATATTTCTATATTACCTAGCATTCTTTCTGATCACGCCTGATCCTTTTCTCCTATGTAGGTGGCAGGCAATGTCTTAGAACTAGATAGACTTTGAAAAGGGCAATGCTTATCAATGTCGAAATAATTAGCGCACTTAAAGTCTCTACAATAGATTATTTTACCCTTAATATCGGTTCGACCTTTTAAAGCTAGCATTCGCAGCCAGATTCATAGTTTAATCTGCTCAAAAAATAGGGAAGAGTCATTGGAATTTCAAAATTTGGAAAGAGAGATAAGTAAGTTGGAAGATGAAGGGCTGAGTAGTCCCCAGATTTCCACCAAAAAGTTGGCACAAGTTAATAATGACCTAGACAGCCTCCGTCAGGAATATATGGGGAAATTGGAACTAAAAGTAAAATTCAATGGTCAGCTTATAACATGCAGCATTATGAATATGACGAAAAGGCGGGGGCTCTTCTAGCTTGGAAGGCGCGGGCAGATAGAGCTAAGAACAACATAAGTGAATTAACCATTGATGAGAGTGGGGCGACCTCCTGTAATTTGGAAGATATGCAAAGGTGTCTCCTTTCCCTGTTTTCTGATCTTTATAGGGAAGAGATCACTCCCAGCCCAGAGAATATCCAAAAGTGGCTGCGGTTTAAAGAATTGCCTGTTTTAACTGAGGGCATTCGAGCCTCACTTGATGCCCCCATTACAGTGAGTGAAATAAAAATGCATATAAAAAAGATCAAGAACAACAAGGCTGCGGAGACTGATGCCCTCCCAGATGAGATATACAAAATCCTCCAGGACTAATTGGCTCCAAGGCTGTGTGAATTATTCAACTATGTTTATAGCCCAGAAGGTAGAGTCCTGAATTCCTGGAAGGAGGCTACAATCGTCCTTATCCTAAAGCCAGGAAAGGATCCTCTTAAAGTCGATTCGTATAGACCAATCTCCCTGCTCAATGCCGACTATAAGATCTTTATGAGCATTTTGGCAGGGAGATTGTTCAAGCTAGCCCCGCAGCTGACAAACACGTACCAAAAGGGTTTCATTCCGGGAAGGTCTATTCAGGAACAGACCCTACAGCTAATTAGCAGTATTTATTTAGCAGTGGCTCGGTCAGAGCCCTTTGCAGTGGCGGCATTTGACGCCGCCAAGGCGTTCGACCGTGTGTGCTGCGCCCTCCTGTGGGAACCTCTAAAGATAATGGGATTTGGTTCAATATTTATACAGACGCTGATTAACTGTTACCAGGGTGCCTCTGCAGTGATTTTGTTAAACGGTATGTTAACATCAAGCTTCAATATAACGAGGGGAACGAGACAGGGTTGTCCCATCTCGCCTTTACTTTTCGATCTATATATAGAGCCTCTTGCCCAAGCTATAAGATTGGATGATTCAATCCCCCCCTTTTGTGTCCATCAATATAGCAGCAAGTTAGCTCTTTATGCGGAAGACTTGCTGCTGTATACTGAAAATCCTGTTGAGGTACTCCCTAGAGAGGAATTTGGCTCATATTCAGGTTATCTTGCCAACTCCTTGAAGACAGAGGTAATGTGTTGGAATTTCAACAATTGGGCTGGTAAAATAAGCAAGGAATTTAGATATCTTGTGATAACCATAGTTAAAAACTTAGAGGATATCGCCAAGGTTAATCTAAAGAAGGTGTCTAAGGAGATCGACCGCCTCTTTCTTAGATGGAAAAACTTGCCTTTGACAAAACACAGCAGGGTTAATCTCGTAAAAATGGTTATCTTACTAAAACGTACTTATCTTTTTAGTACCATCCCCCTTGATTTTCCATGTAGAGATATAAGTAAAATCCAAGGTAAAATTGGTAGCTTTATTTGGTCTAATAAAACCGCTAGGATCTCATGGAAGAAATTAAGGCGCAAGCTTCTGAAAGGTGGTCTTGCCCTTCCTGATATACTTTGGTATTCTTTTGCTTTTCAGTTTAAAAACATTCGGGCACTACTTGTTACCAAGGGGGGATCCAATTGGTGGAAGTTATTAAACAAAATGGTTATCTTTGAGGGAGGAGGAGAGGGCTTCTTATATAAGTTTGGGGCTCCAAGGTTCTTTAAGAAGGTTTGCCTTAAATTTCTAAAAGCAGCCCTAAATATATGGTATAGGGTCAGGAAAAAATGGGGGATCGGTTACTATTCGGATTTTGCTCCTATCTGGGATTCCCCCGGGTTACCCGCTTGTCTTGAGGATAGCCTTGCGTTGCCTATTAAGAAGGCCGGTATCCTGATTTGGTCCGATCTTATATCTTCAGATGGTGTACACCCCTGGGAGGTATTGAGATCTAAAATAGGAAGTTCTTTCTCAAGATTTAAATATTTACAACTTGCCTGCTGGTATACAGCAGAGAAAGATTCTATTGGTGGAAACTGGGAAGTTGAGCTCCGATGTCAGAATGGGAATCCCATCAAAAAGGAGGTAGGGTATTGGTATAAGAAGCTTTCGGACGCCAATGACATAGATCTTCCCCCACATTATGCAGTCTGGAACGCGTCAGCCCTGGAAGCCACTGCTATCGACCTGTATGAATCTTCCCTCCAGATACTATATAAGTCGGTTAAACCTGCTTTGTTAAAAAAGAACTGCTTTTATGTAATTAATCGACTATATATACCCCCATGAAAATAGCTAAATTTGGCCCTTTATCTTCCTCTAAATGCTCAAGGTGTGAATTCTCCCCGGTGGACGATCTACATATATTATTTTAATGTGGTGTGCTAAAGGGGTTTTGGCAGAATGTGGAATGCGCACTTGGTGCTATTTTTAAAGTTAAGATCAATTTGAATCTATCTAAAGTAATATTTGGCATCGACAACAATATGATGAACTTGTTGTCGATAACACAAAAAGGTCTACTTTTCAATTTGATTCTCATTGCTCGGAGGGAGATTTTTAAACTATGGAAGGATTCACGGCCCCCGCTATATGAAAATTGGCTGAGGGCCTTACTGGGCATGGCCCGTTAGGACTTGGGACAATTGAACGATAATGGATGCAACATCTTGTCACAGTTCCTGATATGGGACAGAGAAATTAGACTGATTCAATGCCCCTGAGTCCAATGATTACATCAAGTTTCACACGAAGAAGCTGGCCTGGCCAGGCCTACAGCCAATGCAATTGCAGAACCCCAGGGTGCCCAGGCTGGAAGGATGGTTTCTGGCTTATATTTGCAGAGGCTATATGGTGAGATGAGGACAAAAAAACCAAAAAAGTATTCAAAAAGAGAAACAGAGAAAATCCAGTCGCTTATAGACCAATCTCCTTGGAGGACTCAGTAGTAAAAATCATTGACTGGGTTTAGCTGGATCGACTAATAGCCTGAGCAACAGAGCACAACATCCTTTCTGACCTGCAATGTGGCTTTATACCGGGTCGGGGTACAATAGAGCAGAGCAAAAAAATCAAAAGTGGGGAGGGAGGAGGTGTAAGAGTAGAATCATAATCCTATACAGACATTAATTCAACAAAGGGATTCCACCACTTTTCAATATATCCATCCTTGTGTTAGAAGTTATAATGAAGATGTTGGGAAAAATGTGTTTAAACCCAAGGAATTGTCCTGGGAAACACGATGTGTTTTTAAAATACCCCTCACACACTAAGAATCCCTTAGTGTCATGATTCATCATGGGGGTCTTCCTGTCCCTCTACGGGGTGGGGCGTGCTGCAACCTACAGAGATGTGGGAGCACTAGATAAAGTAAAAAAGGCTATGTGTAGTGCAGAAGTAGAAGTGGTAGGGTCAGGAAAGTTTGCGGTGCAATTTTAAAAGTTGCCTGGCTAGTGAAAAAAATAAACTTTATTTGCTTCCCTAGATGGAAACGTTAAAAATGGGGGGAAAACGTAGGAGGTCTACTATTATGAGTTGCCTCCTACTTGGTCAACATGTTTCAAAAGTCATCCCCGTGGCTTTCTCTTCAGGACCGTGCGTGATCCCTACTTCACTCACATATTATTTAAATGTAATATATGTGCCTAACTTTGTTCAGCCACAAAACATGCTCAATTTAAGCATGCAGAAAAACCATGCCTATTTGGTATCTTTTTAACACTATTTAAGAGAAACTAAGGCTCCATGAGCTGTCATGGAAGGGGAGGCGCCTGTACTTAGACAATCATCAAGGCTGCGCACTCGCCCGTAAATGCCTTTGCGTGGCTCCGTGGAGGCAGATAGAGCAGAGCCTGAATATATATTTGCTTATTAGCAAATATACTAGAGTTAAGAAGGGCATCATCCATTTGGCCTTCATGGACCTCAGCATGGCATCTGACACAGTTAACAGAGCTAAACTCTGAGCCATGCTGGAGTCCATGGAGGATGAACCTGCACTCACCACTTTCCTGCGCAATTTGCATGAGGGGCTGTCGGCCTCCATAAGATGTGGTTCAAATTGAGAATGCACATTACACTTTAAATTGCTGAGAGGGGTGCAACAGAGTTGCATCTTAGCACCCTTTCTTTCGTTCTTTGTATCAACAGATTGGAATCCTTTTTAATTGAGCACTTCCAGGATGTTCCTAGGGCAGGGATCATTTTGTGCCAGCCCTACTACACATAGATGATCGGGTTCTAATTGCGTGAACCGCTAAAGACTTGCAGCTTCTTTTAGATTATTTTATCAATTTCATGGATAGTTTGGACCTTAACACCAATTTCCCAAAATTAGATTCTATGGTGTTTGGACCCAAGATTACTAAATCCAGTAAACACATGGCTAAAGGTTATCATACTAGCAGGGTTGACAATTATTTGGGTATGTCATTGGATTTCCAATTGGATTTTCAACCATTGATTCAAAACAATATACAACAGAGTTTCCCATAGCATAGGAGATTTTTTTTCAGTGATTGCGGCGTGTGCATGTCAGGACAATAGCTGATATTTTTAAAGCCAAATGCGTCCCTACAGTAAGGTATGTGTGCGAGACTTGTGGTTACTCATCTATATACCCTATTCAGATTGTAGAAAATACATTTCTGAGAAATCTATTAAAGATTCTGCAATGTATTCCTTCAGAGATTGTTCACGAGGAAGTGGGATTGGGACACATTTCAAACTTCATAAGTCTCCACCCATTGCTACAGTAGCTTTTGGTATAAATTAATCTCAGGGGACTGCCTAGGTCTAGATTATAGGTTTCACATCCCCTCGTGGTACATTAAGAATACTATGAGAGACCTTGGTAGACCTGATCTTTTTACTGACCCGGATAGCATCACTAAAGCAACAGTGTGAATCAAGTAGGCCCTCTCCGCAAAGGAAGGCTCAGAGAGGGAGACTATTGTTAATACTGATTGCGATGTATGCAGCGATTGGTGTATGTACATAAAATCGAATCACTTTTGAAATCTCCTGATATGATCTCTCCATTAACCCAGAGTCAGAAATCTGTGTCAGTCAGGCCCTGCAACCTAGGACTGAGGCTACTTATTGACAGATCAAAGGTGGGATGGCACGCAACCAGCAGGACAAATGGACAAACAGGAAAAAAAACGATTAGTCTCCCAGATAGGCAGTGACACCAAAATGGACCGAGGAGATTGCCCCAATAAAATGCACATGGCTGGAGGGGCGAGCATTCTCAAAACACCATAAAGTTAGATGACACAAGAAGTTACAAACACTCAGCCAATCAGAAACCAGTGCACTAAGTGATCACGTGCTCCCCATGCCGGACATCTGGACACTTTACCCACGCAAGGTCAAAACACATCGGATGGTAATGATTTATGGCTCCATGGCTTAGCCTACATTCCTCTCCCATAACAGAATCTATGAATTGTTTTGAGATGCTCCATGAAATGTATATAATGCACCTCAAAACAATTGTACTTTGAGACAGTCCTTTAGACCCTGACTCTGTAATTGTGCTCCTGAACTTAGTGTTTTATTAAACCAACTGTTCCTGTTTTGCCAAAAGTCTCTTGTATTTATTTTTCTAGGTAAATTCGTATTCAAGCAACAGTTTAGCAAGCCATATAGAAGAGATCGGTGCTTCAAACCTGGCTGAAGCTGGATGAAAGTACCCCGCTCTGATGGATTCAAATCAGCGCAGCATTGAAGGTGAGCAGATGCCACAATTGATTAAAATTTCAGCTGAATCCATGGGGCGGAGGTCTGTCGTGAAGCTGCCATCAATTGGATAAGAAACTACATCTGATCCTTTGTTCCAGCATTTGGCATATGGCAAACTAGGAAGATGCACAAAAATGTAACCTGAGCACCCTGCCACTGACAGAAATCTGACATATTGCCTATTTTATGTGTCTGAACTGAGTAGTCGCAAGGCGGCTTGACGTTGATCCCACGAAGGTTATCTTTCTTTGATAGCCAGCATGTGAGGAAAGGTGAAGGTTATTAGTCGCTTGCACCTCCACGCATGACACAGATGGTATGCTTGTCCCCTGGGTGTGATATAGAGGCAAGGACTCACAGCTTGGACTGCTGGACGTGAAACAGATGGTATGTATGGGCCCAGGGTGTGATATAGGGTTTAATTTGGATATTCAGGAAAATTTGGTCCGTGGAGATTAGGTGCAGCTTGTACTTGGTGAAGGAGGGCCTAAATTGTTGTTTTGTCCCAGAGCTGATATTGACAGATTATAGGCTCACTTAGTCCCATGTACCGCGCAAAGCCTCCCCTCGTCATCTGATAGCAAGCACTAAGGAGCAGGCTAAGGTATTTTCGACAGTCATCATTTTTTCTCTGTCAGTTTTTTTCTCTCTTTCTTTATTGTGGTTATAAATTGATGCATTCTTGATGTTGTGGTAAATTGTTGCAATTGTACATCTTGTTTTGGGTGTTGTGTTTTGTTAATGACTCAATGTGCTTATTCTTACAATCATTTTTCCATAACTGCTGTTTTTGCTAAATTCACACATTTTGAACTAACAATTGCACTTTCTTTCTGGTTTTGATCTTTCATAAGTATTGTTTTGTTTGTGTTTGCGAATTGTCTATTCTGATATATATAAATAGTATTGAGCTCTAAGAAGTAGCTGTAACCAGTAACTCCTATGTATTTATTTACCTAACTAAAGAGTAGAATGTAATATTATTTGATCCCGAGAAGCTAGACCATATCAGTCCCTTGAAATATTAACTGCTATCATGGAGTCATCACTAAAGTACATGCAAACTAGGATCCCAACACAGATTTAAAAACTAAGCAAGTATTGTCATAAATGGGATGCACACACTAAGGCACATGCATGGCCAGAGGGGGAAGCCTTCAACACTAACATAATTGATCACAGGAGAACACATATTCAGACCAAATATGTAGGACAAAAGAAGACCTGAGGAGACGCACTGCTAGAACTATTGGCCATCTTTGAGGAGACCAATACCAACCATCCTATCCTAGAATCCGGAAGTATGGCGTTCGTACCTCCCCCACCATATGTAGGAATGAAGGAGTTCTCTCTGATGCCTGCCATCCCCACATTAGGTTACTCCAATACACTACTCAAGGGAGCCGGAGGATCCCCCACCAAACAACAAACTACTAGATCCAGAGAAGAGAGGCCAACCGACCACCAGGCCCAGGAAATCCCTAGTCCAATGCTAGAGCTCCCCAAAACTCAACCCCCATTCTGTTGTGTTCAACCTATCAAACCACAGAGGAACAAAAAACACCACTCCCACTCATTCGGGTGAATGCACTTGGGTGACCTAGAGATTCATAGCCGTACTGCGCAATGATACAACTAGTGAGGGGGTCAGATGATGAGGGGGAGCCACAGGGTATGCTCAGGCTGCCAATGGTATAACTGAAAGCGAGTTTGAGGGCATATTCCTATCCAGAAGAACAGCAGGTAGTTCAGAATCAAAAAGGCAACCCAGGTGGAAGTTAGAGGAGAGGCGTTAATTAAGGATGGAGAGAGAGAGAGAGCTCTGATCCCGGGAACTCGGTGAGAGAACAGAGCAGCGTGCCCTCCACCTGAGCAGAGCGGGAGTAGGTATAGCGCACTGCTCAGAGATGTGTCTGAGGCCAAACAAGAAGAGAAGCTTCTGACTGGGAGTCAAGCCATACCAGATTGTCAGCATAAGAGAAGGGCCGATCAGGTGACAAGGGATCAAGGTAACTTAGTACGAACTCAATTAATATGCAGAATAAGCAATATGGTACCTTTACATGTGCATGAGTAGAGCAGCAACAAAGATTTTGGCAGCTCTCCTTGAATGCCTAGTGTAAACTAACAGCCCCCAAAGGAGATAGTGGCCAGAGAGGGAGGCAAGGACTTTGTACAGCAATTTTGCCACCTGCTAGCCCATTGGACTGAAATGGAGGGCCAGTATGATACACTCTACCCGAGGGAAGGATCCTTCGACCCAGAGGACATGGCCATTGCGAAGGACTGTATCCGGCATGGAGGGGGATATCCTAAGTGGAACTCCCCTACATGCAGAATTGCCTAAAAAAATGGGAGTGCTATGTTGGAGAGAAACCAACAGCTCTGCCCCAAGCCAAAATGTGCCTGCTACTGCAGAAGGGCATGTTAGGGACTATCTATGTACCATGGGCCCAGATGGATAAGGAAGGGCTCAGAACCAAACTGCCACCATTGATGGATGGGGCATGAAATGGATCTCATGTTTTGAGAAGAACACCATAGGGATTAACATAGCAATAGACAATGTCACCAGCTTGCTAAGCAGTCTCACCTGAGGACAGAAAAATATGGGCCCCCAGGTTGCATTCATCTGCAATATCCTCAAAAAGGGGCTGCCCACTGAAATTCAAAGTAATTAGACAGTGTAGTAGGGGTAAACACCAAACCCAGGCTGGAAATACAGGTGCACATGTTACATTATTACAGAAAGCAACAGGAGAGGGACATGGAAAAACTGGAGCAAGCCCAGCGAGACACAGTCAAGTTGGTCCAAAACAAAGTGAAAATGACCGCCCTCAAGGGGGGTGTTCATTGGCCGGCCTGCAAGATACAAATGTCACCAGTCTAGAAGGGAGCTCCACTGCAAAACCCCAGTGGGTTTCAAGCCAATTATAACAGCTGAGGTCAGGAAGGTTGGTAGCAGCTGGACCTCAAAGAATGTTATTATTACCACGGAATGGGCTACCTGGCTGACCGATAATGCTTGAAAGCATATCATGAGCAGAAATAAATTAATCTTGACCAGTCTCCACAAAATCCCCATCCCCAAGACCAAAGCGGGCAGGGCAGACAGTCAGTGCACCACCGCAGCAGGGAACAGGTGGTTGGTCAAATATGTGTCAACAGCCTCAACAGACAGAGACCCCAGCCCAACAAGGACAGCAGCAGGGAGGGGTAACTCTCTGGGGAGGCAATGCCTTTATACAATCACAAAACCCACCTATTCAGTAAATTCAAACTCCCAATGCAGAGTGTACACTTCAAGCACACCTCAAAGCACATTTTTTAAATAAAGACTAGTAAGACAACATTAGAATTTCCAAAGTCTTTAATTGCATGTGGGAAACTCAGGGCTAATCAATCGGAGATCTGCACTAGAGTCTGCCATTCGGGTGACCGCAGGAGCCTAGGCCCCACTCTGCTGCTGATCTGCCTGCACGGGGTTAGCTGGTCATGCCCCATGGGGGCTGGGTGGCTCCCCATCCAGCACATGAAAACAGGCACCCAGGTCCCCTCACCTAAGTCCAATTGGGACGAGTCCCGATTACTAGATTGAAAGGACTCCATTCTAGGGCATCCGGCCCAGGACCAAAATTCCCTCATGGCATGTGGTCCCAACCACAGCCAACAGCCTCCAGGCCAATGGAGGCCCCTTCTCAGTTCTAAAACGAGGCAATGTTCTAGTGTCTGGAGTCTTGTTTCCTGCACCCTTGGAATGATGAAAACCCAATAATGTCCACAGCACACATAAAAGTCCAACCGTTTACAAACCACTGCATAGTTCAGAGGCAGTAGTGATCCCTTGAAAACAATCCTTCATCCCAGTAAATTACCCTTATCGAGCAATATTCGATGCGTTCTGGTCTCGCACCGGACTCTCCACTGAGCAATATTCTGCCTTCTCTCCCTCAAACTTCTCCAAACACCCAAAGCCTGCTTGTCAGGCCATGTCCCTCCAAAAGAACAAAGGTAGGATGTCCCTTGCCACAGCTGGGGCCAGCAGGCCCAAACATTCCTGGATAGGACGTAGTTGAAAGGAAAAGGGGATACCAGGAAGGAGAGTCCACAAAAATCCACCACAGCTCTCTGCGAGGTACTCCAAAATATGCTCACCTCTGTATCCAGCCCAGCAATCAAGCTGACAACACAGAAGGCTTTGCACACACACATACTGCCTAGGGGAACAAACGAGCCCTATCTCGGACACCGCTACATAGCAGACACACGGGGGTCATGGGACAGCTCTCCGACCCCTCCGAATTAACACAATTGAAATAACCAAATCAAATGAGAGCCTAAGGAAACACCCAAGAGCCGCTCAAAAAGAAATTGTAAGTTAGCCCAAAAAGAACCCTCTAGACAAAGGGCATGGTCAAGACACCTGATGCCGTTCGGGAGGGACCCAATGCACACTGCGTGCTGAGACTACAGGGGTATACCTGTGACCACAGCGCAGGCTGCGTTCACCGACAGCACCTAATTTCAGCACACCCCCTCTTTACACTTAACCCTGTGCATGTGTAGGTAAAAGGGTATGCCTGCACTCCCTCACTAGGTAAGGCAGGATATTAGACGTCTAGCAACACCCTTGAAACATTCATTAAAAGACCCAGGCCATACACAGGCTCACGAAAACCACTTGTTAACAAAATATATCGGGCCCGATTCACAGAACAAACTTAAGACTAAATCCTAAACTTAGTACCATTCTGGTATTCACAGAATGCACCTAGTACTTCTGCTATTCAAAGAATGAACTTACTACTTTTGCTATTCACAGAATGAACTTAGTACTTTTGCTATTCACAGAATGGATTTACGACTCCTAAACTTACGTCCGCACTCGGGCCGGAAATTCCGGCCCGGAGGCGGAGCTTCCGGCCCGGAGGCGGGGCTTCCGGCCCGGAGGCGGAGCTTCCGGGCCGGAGGCGGAGCTTCCGGCCCGGAGGTGGGGATTTCGGCCATAGCTAAATCGGCTGGAATCCCCACCTCCGGGCCGGAAGCTCCGCCTCCGGCCCGGAAGCTCCGCCTCCGGCCCGGAAGCCCCGCCTCCGGGCCGGAAGCTCCGCCTCCGGGCCGGAATTTCCGGCCCGAGTGCGGACGTAAGTTTAGTAGTCGTAAATCCATTCTGTGAATAGCAAAAGTACTAAGTTCATTCTGTGAATAGCAAAAGTAGTAAGTTCATTCTGTGAATAGCAGAAGTACTAGGTGCATTCTGTGAATACCAGAATGGTACTAAGTTTAGGATTTAGTCTTAAGTTTGTTCTGTGAATCGGGCCCATCCTTTCCAGTCATGGTGAGGAGGGAGAACTGATGACCCATAAGCAAAAATTAAACTGACCCATGAGTAAACACCCATTGTTTAAAAAAAAAAAGCAGACACTCTGATTGGGAGCCACTTTCCAGTGCCCCAGCCAAAAATATGACATATGAATGTAAAAACACAACCCTGAAAAAGAAAGGCACAGGAATTCCCAAGAATGATTGATAATGATGCATAAAGATATACATGTTTTTTTAAACTTAACCAACAAACAACAGCTTTTATCCAACAGTTCTACAATCGAGCCACAAAAGTGCACCACCCTTACCAGCCCCCCATCTCTCCAGCAACCACTTCTGCATGCCTACCCAAGTGTGCATGCCCAAGACCTCCAACTTTTATCAAACTTTTACAACAAACTTTTTTCAAAGCTTTCCTAAGTGAAGAAACCCCCCAACCACTGGAGGACTACAGACTGTTACATCCCTATGTTAGGCCTATGGTGTGAAGCAACTTATTTCTTACATTGTTCTATTTTTCAGCAGTAATGTTTTGCTCATATTTACGTCCACGACAATATTGGATTATTTTCCCTGAAACTAAACTTGCTTACACATCTAGCTTCTCACATTATCACAATGCCCTGAACATCATGTACAAGATCTGTTCTCAAACTATATACAAATGTTATTTCTATCTGCATCCGCGGGGCAACAGGGCTATCCACATATCCATAGGCCTGGATGGAGTTTGCAAAGTGACCAAAAAACTACACAGAGCTCTGCAAGCAGCGGAGTGCACATCACTAACTTATACGCACATTGCACACCAGCTTTCAAGTATAAAAGATGAGCATCTCGATAGATTAGGAGAGGAGGCACTTTAGCTGACACCAAGGGTCCTTGCATGTTGAGAATTCACCATGCAGCTGTCTGACATCTCTTGAGGGGTGTCCAGTTTGTGACCAGGACAGGGTCCTTCATTATCTCTCATCAGGTAATGGGGTTGGATCATTCCTTGGGGGGATTCTTGGCTCTACACCTACACTCACTCTAGGTCCATTTAGAGTAGGGTTCGCATAGTAGGAGTATGTTCGATTACTGCCTTGTTTTCTATGCTGGCATATATACATTGTCTTAGCATCATCGTAGAACTATACCTACTATTCACGCCTTTGGTGCTTGTAATCACTTGTACCTTCTTCTGTCTATTAATCATTGCAGCACATGCATTTTATACAAGAATAACATTGGTTCAATAAATATATTGAAAAACATCCCACTGTGTATTCTCTGTATAACTCTCTGAGAATAAGTGAGCATGAGTGACTGAGTGAAAGGTTCTCTACTGTTTCCACAATCCCTGAGAGATCAGAGTTGTCGTGTACCGATATTGCCAGAAACCAATAACTCTCTGGGAAGGTTAGGGGGGCTTACCGTGGTACTGTGAGCTAGCTGGTTTCTAGGCCAACATATCCTGTGGGGGTGTCCAGAATCAATCTATGCACCAAGCCCCTAGTTAATGTTGTCCAACATAGGTACAGATCCTATGGATTAGTAAGAACTACACGACAAGTCATCTTTTCTGGATCCATTCCCAAAATCTGCAATGTTCCATTAGTTACATATTGTTGTACAATTGTAAATACTCTTTTTCCTGTGGGTGTGACCACATCCGTATTTTGCCCAAGACCTATCTAGTCAAATGTAGCCCACCACGACATTTGCACAGCGCTTGTGTAGGGACCTTTCCCAAGTCACTCATGATTACCCTGAGCACAACACGAGCATTCCACGCGTACTACATAGCACACTCTTACACAAAAGGTAGCTTCAGTTACCATACATGCTAACACAACGTGTGGCTTAACAATGCAGTCAATACCACGACAGTCTTGTTATAAAGATTTCCATTACAACACAAGCCATTACAACGACTTGCTTTAGGGAAGCGCTGGATTTTGGAATAGTTTATTCCAACTACAGTAGTTGTATCAGTAGGGAAGGTGTTGGACTTAAAATCCAACACCAGTCCAACACTGCATTTCCCAAAGCAAGTTGTTGAAATGACTTGTGTTGTAATAAACTTGAGGTAACGTTGCAGTCATGGTACTGACTGTGTTTTAAAGACACTACGTTGTAATGCCTGTGTTGTAATAGATGTTTCCCTTACACAACACATGTTATCAGTACATGACCATTGTGGGTGCCCATGCAGTAGCCTTGTCATGTTAAGTATGTTTGCCGATACCACATGCAGTGGGCTCAGACAGGCTTTACTTGGGCAGCCCCAAAAAGCAAAATGCCTTTCAACCTGTACTTATGTAGGATTAGGGCAAAGATACAACCCAACAGAGCAGAACCCCATAGAGTAGTAGTGAGCATGACTCTTTACAAGACCAATCCCACAGCATTGTACCTCTTCACCGATCCTAGCGATATTCAAACAGAGCTGGATAGGATGCGCAGGCAGAGCATCGTAGAGTCGGATACTGTTTGGCCCCTAGAAAAGAGATTCTTGGAGGTAGTAAAGCCACTACACCAGTGCACAAGCAGGTCCACTCCCACTCGTCTATGGTCTTAGGGTGACCATTAGCAAGTCTGTTGCATTCTTCTATGAGGGAAATAAGTCTCATATGGGAGAGTTGAACACCAGCATAGATAACCCATGCCAGGAAATATGGGACAATTAGATAGATACGTGCACGTAGTTAAAAGGGAAGGGGCAACCCCTAATTGTATGTAAACTTACACTGTATTCCTTGTGTTTCAGAGGTAAAGGAATGATTCCGCTTGGAACAAATGAGAAATTTGGCACAATACTGCACGTCCCAGACATGCAATGGGGCACGTCCACGCTGATGAATACCTACTGTTAATGCGGTGAATTTGCCAACAGCCAGGTTGTCCCCAGCTGGTGGGGCCTGTGCGCCCTGGCCACATATACACCCCCACCCTGGTGATTCTTGAAGAAGATCTGTCAGAGTTGCACCAACATCCGCTACAGGAGATAAAAACTCTATTGCATCAGTCTTGAGAAAAAAGAACTGCTGAATATTGTGTCTGGGCTCAATTTAAGGATATTCTGGAAGAATTCAGACCGTTTTCTGACACACAAGTCAATGTGGGAGGGTCCATACCCTTCTTCGCCATGCAGGCAAAAGTGAACACCCGCTGGTTGTAAACAAGAGATGGGAAATGAAAATGAAAAACAGTACTGAGCTCGGCCCTAATGCAATCAAGGAAGAACCTAGAGCCATCTGCCTAATGGTGATGCAACATCGGTATGTGTTGGACTTGATGACAGCAATGGAGGGAGGGGTGTGAGCCTAGTTTGGTGCGTCCTGTTGTATGTTCATCCCATGCAATGACATAAACAATGAGACTCTGACTCTTGCCATCCAAGAACTGCATTAATTACAAACCGACATGCGTAAGGAGAGAGGTGCTCCTGAGCAGGACTGGAATGTCAGCTGGTTCTCTTGGCTCCCCTGGTGGGTGAAAGGACTGTGCACATCATTGCTGCCTATTCTCATTTTTGTACTGTTCGTGTGTGGTTTCCTACAAGTGGGGGTTTCCTGCTATAAAAACTCAGTCCTCAAATTGGGTAGAATGTAAGTAACTAGAGAAGTGGTAATAGTTAAAACAAAAACACGACAAGCCCCTAACAATGTGACTGTCATGAAGTATGGGGTAACTGATGTAGTTAAAAACTCAACTAAAGGGGGAAATGTTAATTGATGTTGATGTATGCAATGATACGAGTATTTACAAAAACAAAACCGAATCACAATCTCTCTATCAACCCTAAGTCAGAAATATATGGCCAGGCAGGCCTGACACTACTGATTAACAGATCACAGGTGGGATGACATGCAAAAAGCAGGACAAACGTGTGAACAGAATAAACTCAGATTAGTCCCACATATAGGTAGTGACACAACAATGGTCCCAAGAGATTGGTCCCAATAAAACGCATATGGCTTGAGGGTTGCGCATTCCCAAAACACCATAAAGTTTGATGACACATGAATTTAGGAACATTCATCCAATCAGAACACAGCACACACAGCACACGCAGTGATCATACCCTCCCAATGCCAGATATCTGAACACTTTACCAACTGGCCCTCACAGTGACCATGCAAGGCTAAGACTCACCTGCGCTTGTCATCAGCTGGGAATGGTTTATGGCTCCATGACGAGGCCTACATTCCACTTCCAAAATTGGATCTATGAATTGTTTTGTGATGCTCCATGAAATGTATATAAAAATGCTCAGATCGATTGTACTTTGTGGCAGTCGTCAGATCCCAGCTCTGCAACTGTGCTCCTGGCCACAGTCTTTGATTAAACCAACTGTTCATGTATTGCCAAATGCCTCTTGCCTTTTTTTTCAAATTAAATTAATATTTGAGCAACACTCTCGTGCAGACCAAGCACATGTGGAACGATTTTTGTCTGATTAATCCATTGAGTAGTCTGGAAATGTATCTGACTCTTGCAATGTCCAGTTAGCGTGAAAGGTTGTTAACTTTATTTAGATTAAATATCGTCCTTTATTGTTTGCTGCCAATGGGTGCCTGGAAGCCTCTGAATTGCCTGTATGTACCTGTGATAATGTTTCGATTCATGACAGCTAGGATATTGTTCTTATTTGCCCTAGGTTTATTACTCTGTGCTACAAATATTTCCTGTCCCTCTTTACACCCTTGTATTGTGGGCAATAAAGGTCTGTCATATCCATGAGTGTTCAGCTCACATTAAAGATCGCACCAAGAAGGTAATCTATATTTCTGACAATGCTGTTCTTGTTTGCAATCTTCGACATTCAACAAAATTAATTTTGCTCGTTAAAGTCTTCCCTCATAGATATGACAGACCTTTGAGATAGTGATGCTTTTCTTTCATCGAGCTTGAATAATATATATCTAGGATTTGCCCTAAAGAAGTTCCCTGAGTTTCTAACATGTGTTATATGAAGAAGAATGTCAAATAAAAAAGAAAAAGAAAATAAAAATTCAACATAAGAAACATTTCTTGTTGTTTTTCTTCAACTTAAGAAGTGCTTGATTCTTATTGTTTTGTCTCATTGAACTTGCTTGCTCATAGTGTGCTCTGGAAGATATGAGGCAGTAACAGTCTATGGAACTTTAGACTCTTAAAAAACTGTGCTCCTCTACCTTTGTAGTTTGAATCCTCCACATTGCACCTCCTAACGCCTCCCCTGGGGAGGCGTAGGATTCTGATGGATGTATGATGTTACAACGCATACATTAACATCGCGGTACATTACATCGCGGTTTTGACAACGCAAGTCGTTACAACGACTTGCGTTGGAGGGCGCTGGACTTAGGAGTAGTATAATTTACTATTCCAACTCCAGTCTACGTACAGTAGGGAAGGTGTTGGATAGTAAATTATACTATTCCTTGTCCTAGAGCGCCATCTAGCGCAAGTCGTTGTAACGACTTGCGTTGTAAAAACCGCGATGTAATGGCATCGCAATGTAATCCCCACGTTGTAAACGATGTTTCCCATTCTGATGCATTCCCAGATCTACAAAATGTTAGACGCACTTAGGGGGTCTCTAGGTGTTGCCGCTGCGACCCCTGGCTTGCCCTTTGAGAGCCATTGCACTGGCTGTCTGCCCCTGGTCTCATAAGTGGCAGAATCAGTACCAAGATGGCATTCCTGGTCATTAGGACTCCACCCTTTTAGCTTTCTGCCCATTTTTATTACACTATTAATGAATAACGGACTAATATTTACTATGAGCGTAGTAAACAATGGAGCAGCAGGAGCTGGAACAAGACTTTCATTGTCTGATACGTCGGAGTGATTGTGACTGGATGAAAGTGAAGACAATTGGGCAGAAACAGCAAGTGTGAGTGCAAGCGAGTGTGAGTGAGTGAGAATATATGCACAAGCCAGAGTAACAATGATTGATGGTAGACAAATGTGCAAGAATGAGTGCAAGAAAGAAAGGATTAATGACTGCAAGTACCTGTGAATGATTGAGAGTGAATCTATATCAGAAAGAATGAGTATGAATTTATGTGAGCGTGAATAGGAATTTGGTGTTATGTTTGTGAGTCTGCTGTTGGCCCTGGCATACTGAAGGTAATTTCTGGCTTATAGACAAGCCCATCACAAACACTTGCACTTCGTACTAGAGACAGTAATTAGCATATGGGGCAAACATGGAAAAATGCTGGTGCTAGAATACTTGAGGAAACTCTTGCCATAGGGGCAAGCATGGCAAAATGTTAGTTGCACACAGGCAGTAAGCTTGTAGCATGTTAAGGTAAGAGTGGCACATGAGAGGGAGCAAATATGAATAAATACTGGTGGTAATTGTTCATTGAAGGTTCACCCATGGTATATGGACTCCATTAATAGCAAAATTATTGATATGCCGAATCGTATCTTTTTTCTGCATATTTGCACCTATGGCATATGAAGGGATTGCATGACAAACGTCTGGCCCTGGAACAGTGGACTAATGGGCACTAGGGCGAAGCAGATCTTGTTGGCTTGGAGCACCTTGAAAGCACTTCAATTTTTAATGAGCACCTTTTTGAATCTTCATTGACAAATTTGTATGTAATTTGTGCTTTAAAATGTACTCTGACCTCATTTTTTAAAATAGTTTTGGGGGGAATACCTTAAACCACTTAGAAGCTAGCCCACTTGCATCAATTGTTAGCTACATTTCAGGGCAACTATTACATTCACCACTTTCAAATAATATGTCAGCACCCTAATATAGTTGGTTTCGAAAACTAACATTTGCCTGTTTATGTTGTTATATTAATCATGCAGTTAATATGGCATTTTAGCAATGTCAAATACTGTAATGCAATCAGGGCTAAGATCATGGGGCATCACTTTTGAGAAGATGTGGGGAAATAAGCCATATGATAACACTTCCAGTGATTTCATTACAGTAATACAGTGCGTGATGTAACTTACGCTACTAAAGGCATTATGGTGAATTGATGTCCATGGAAACATGTACTTTAAACTAATAATATGAATTTTAAAGCAATGTTTTACAAATTGATTCATCATATCCTTACTTTTTCAGTGGTTTCAATGATCAAGCCATGAATCTAGAAAACTTAAATTACAGCCCTTTCAGAATGCAAACCTTTGCTAAAGTTTAGTTTTCAAATAAGTTGAAATTAAACTTTATTAACTTAATCAAAGTACCTTTGCTCAAGTACTTAATGACAGCTTCTGACAATTATGCTTAATTACCCATGCTCAATTATTCTTACTTTACTATTTCAATATTCATTTCTTACCTTGAGCGTACTGTGCTTCACTTAAGTATGCAAGTTCCAGAATGAAGGCAAATATAGCTGAGTACAAAATATATGATAAAATTGTGTACAATTGACATTAAAAAAATGACTATACTCATTTGAACTTTACAGATTTTGCTATCTCATACTTTACTGACAATTAGGATGGAACCTGCTGAACCAGAGGACAGAAGTACTAAACACTAGTTGTAATAAACTAGTCTCAATTTGCGGCTAGTATTTTTGCGTCCAGTGTGGAGTTTTGGGAACCGACCTTTGCAGTAATAGGTCAGTATGCAAAATTCTCAATCATAGTGGGTCTCAATATGACCCACCTCATCAATATTATTGATGAAGGTCCCAATTTGTGACTCAGTATGATTGGATGCCTTCACAGGGATTATGGCCTGCTGCGGTCAGCAGACCACTATGTCTGTGATCACGTTTCAATCAAATCTTTTATTAAGATGCAGACTGTTTTTGTTAAAGTAAATGGGTCTGTATTTAAGAAGTGTCTTTTTTATAAAGTTTGTTTACGAGTTGGCAGTGGTTCCTAAACTACTGCCCACACCCAAACAACTTTTTTTAACATTTATAAAGCGGAAGGATGTCTAATGGGGACCCCTTCCCCTTTTCAAATGGCTTATCACTCCCACTTGGGAATCAGCAACCTTTCAATCTTTTTAGACTAGATTTCAGCCTCAAAATGTTGATACATTGACCTAGTAATTGCCACCTTAGATGAGGTGGCCAAAACATGGCCCTTTCAAATAGTGATTTGTAATGCATATCTAAACCCACTTAGCGATTTAGTAACCTGTTACTCAAATGCCAAATGGTATTAGTACATGCCAAACCTGTGAATTAGTGAATCACAGGGGTTGCAACCTCCAAATGGCTTAATACATCAGCCCTCAGTCAGTTGAATATTAAGGCCCTAAACTCAAGCTGAGCAGTTGCACGTTTACGGCATGCTTTTGACTGTAAAACTGCCCATACAATTCTGAGTCCAATGTGATTTTACTAAATGCCAAAATATTGCACGTGGGAAATATAAATCAAATTATATGATAAATTTGAGTGTCTTTACTGCTTGAAAAAGTTTCACATTCAGTAATGTTGTACGCAAAAAATGTATGAACTTAAATTACAAGTCAATTTGACGTATCAAAACATGGAAAATCACAGCTAAAAATCTTCCTCAAAGAAGATTTTAAATTAATTGAAGTAATCTAAAATTGAAGGTTGTGATTTGAAATTGCACTGGTAACCTTTGTGCACATTTCACCTGAAAAAACCTGGGGGCAGATTTACTATAATTTTGCAGCCACAACACAAAATGTTGTCAGACATTTATAAAGCCATGCAAGGGCTGATTTGCAGTGCCTTGCATGGCTTTGCATCCGAGAGGTGTTCTATGGGTGAAGCGTGGATGTTAGACCTCTCATCCTTAGGGTGATCTTCCCCAAAACTATATGCCTGCTTACCTCCTAATTTTGTGGTTTTGTTTTGTTGGCCTCAGGGCTCTGAGTGCTTTACGACTGCTGACCTCACACAATTAGCATATTTAATTAACTTGCTAAGTGGTAAAGCATATACCAAGGGCATGCAATTTAGATGCTACATGTGGACCTGCATGTGGGCCTGCAGCCACCCACACAAGTAGTCTTTCAACCCTGATTCAGGCCTGCCCCTGTAGTGTCTGTGCGTGCCATTTCCTACCACTTTGACTTGACATTTAAAAACCATTGCCAATCTCCCCTTTTATTACACACAGGCCACTCCTGAGGTAGGCCCTATGAAGCCCATCTGGCAGGGTGCTATGTAAGTAAAATGTAGGACATGTACCTTTACGTTTTGCATGTCTTAGTAGTGACAAACACCCAAATTCAGTTTTAACTACAGTGAGGCGTGCTGGTCTCATAGGCTAACATTGTGAATTTCTTACTATTCTTTTAAGCAGAAATTCCAGATTAGAAAGGAGTAGCTTTCTCATCTTTGATATCTTTAGAATGGCAGTGATAAAACGACCTTACTGGTAAAGTTGGATTTAACATTGCTATTTTAGAAATGTCTCTTTGAGAGAGTGGGCATTCTCTGCTGCGCTTACTGCTCTGTGTACCTGCAGCCTGATTTTCAATACACATCTGGGGTGAGTGACAGCTTCACTTTGTACTAACCCTGGGCGTAGTTTGCGAAGTAGCACTTCGCGAAGCTACGCAAAGTGCAGTTCGCACTACGCGAGCTACGCGTAGCACTTCGCGAACTGCGTAGTACATTGTTCGCACTGGCCCAGATGTCGTTTTCAATGATTGCACAGTGCGGATAAGCAACCGGCACTGTGCAATCATTGAAAATGGCATCTTGCACAGTGCGAGCTGTAGTTTTCTGCTGCTCGAGTAGATTTTTACTCGAGCGGCAGCTTTCTCAACGCGAACTGGTAGTTTCTCATCGCGAGCGGTCGTGAGCATACGCGACCACTCGCAATGAGAAACCTGACCTCCTCACATTGGGAATCTCGCCGGGAGGTTTATTTTCCATGCTCGCGATCGCCAACTTGATGTTGCTGATCGCGAACAAGGAAAAAGTCTCGCCGGGATGTCATTTTGCTTGCTCGTGGTCGCCAACTTGACGTTGAGGACCGCGAGCAAGCAAAAAATTACCGCAGCACTACGCAACACTATGCTACGCGTGTTCGCACTGTGCTACGTGCAATTCGCGTAGTGCGATGTAGCGCGAACTTCGCAAACTACGCGAGCGTAGCGTAGTGCTTTGCCCAGGCTTACTTTGTACATTCCCCCTCGACAGCCACTATAGGAAGATTTTGTGTTTGAGCACTCATCCTCATTCTGATGGCTCTTCCTGGGCAAAAAGGGAGGGAGGAGCTGACACTTCCACCTCAATAGCTAGTGTCAGTTCACCACACAAAGGGCTGATTAACCCGACTGATAGTCTGGAGCCAGGGCTGGGAAGAATACCCTTCTTTGAAGAGACCCACACTTCAAAAGCACATCTGGGTATAAGTACTGGGTCTCTGACCCCTTCAAATCAGACACTTCTGGACCTAGAACTGTCCTCTGTCAAAAGAACAGCTCTGCTTTATCAAGGACTCTACTGGACTTCTGACCTGGAACGCTATTTTACTGAGCTTCCCTGCTGATCTCTGACACTGCTGAGGAGAGCTGGACTCTGCCTGACAACTGAAAGGCTCTCCAAGAGCTTGTTAGCTTGCCTCCTGTTGCTTGAGACTCAGGGCTATCAAAGTGTCCACCCCAGCTCCTATGTTTGGTTCATTGGAAGTAAACACAGATACTTTCATTCAAGAAATTGACACATCTCCAGTCTGTGTCTAGCTGAACCGGCACAATAACCCTGTTGCAGGAGTACATTCAGTGCATCACACTAGGACTGCCGCATCGCATCCAGAACCATCTGCACTGGAACCAACGCATTGACACCACTGCATGGAGAAGATTGAACACATCACCCCTCCAGCATGAATTAACCTGACGTATCGTCTTCAGATACACCACACCCGGAACCGTCCCTTCACCCAATGGACTCGATGCATTGTTGCCACAGCATGAAGAGAATTGACACATCACCTCGACTGTGAGCCCGACATCGATGCATCACTCATCTGCATGACGCATCTTGCTGTTGTGAAGAGGATCAAGGTACTCTGCTTGCCGAGCCTGCATGGCTCTTGTCCCCAGCTTGCCATCACAGTTAGCCTGAACCTTTGACTTTGCCCCAGTCGAGCTCGACCAGATAACCCCCATAGGCACGTGTTGTTTCAAAGCGCTAGAACTCTATTTATTCTTTACAAATTCTCATATCAACTTCTTTTTCTAAGTTTGATTTATTGAGAAAGTAACAGAAGAAACAAAATATTAATAAAAATGACAACATCCATCCTATTGAAGAATAAAATGGTTAAATAGAGTGAAAAGGCAATATAGGAATTAATCTTTATACCTGAGGGGGGAGGAAAAGGAAGAAGGAGGGAACAAGAAAGGGAAGGAAACATAAGGTATCAATATAAAAAAGTCAGTGATATCATGTAAATATTCAAAGGATATAACGATGTAAGCATATTATTGAATAAATGAGCAAAAAGAATACTGCAATAAACTTTCATTAAATAAGAGATATCATTAAACAGATATGCATAAAAAGGCAAAACAAGCAAAATTAAGGTGGCTTCCGAACTTCATCAGGTACATTTTTAGAGCAGCAGAAGAGGAGGCAGATTGAGATAAATAAGTTGTTAAGGGAAGCCATAACAGATCCCTTTTAATTGCTAGAGATATGGGAGAGACATAGGGGCATTTTAACAAGCCAGGCGATAAAATTATCGCCGCTTTAGCGGAAGAAAACTGCCGCTAAAACGGCGATAATGGGTTTGATAATATGCTCTATGGAATTCCAATTGAAACCCATGTTAGATGTGAAGGGCATCTAACATGGGCTTCAATTGGAATTCCATAGAGCATATTATCAAGCCCATTAACGCCATTTTAGCGGCAGTTTTCTTCCGCTAAAGCGGCGATAATTTTATCGCCTGGCTTGTTAATATGCCCCATAGTTAGTATCTAATCTGTGATGAAAGCAGACAGCATTCCACCATGCTTGAAAATTAACTTTATCAACTTGTTTCCAGTTAGAAGTTATTAAATGGAAGGCAATAGCTATTAATAGATCTAAGAGTTTAGAACTTGGAGGTGTTTGAGGCCATTTGGGAGATAGAGTACCTAAAAATATATTAGTAAGGGAAAATGGGACTTGGACTTTAAAGAAAATCAAATTTTGGGAACAGACTAATGGTCAAAACTAATGAATTGAGGGACACTCACATAACATATGTTGTAAGTCTGCAGCGGGACAAGGACAGGACCAGCAAGCAGAGGACGAGGCAGATGAAAAGGAAGCTAAGGACACAGGGGAGAAAAATAATCTATGATAAATGAAAAAAAGGGTTTGTGTGGTATTTGCAGCTCGAGGGGTTTTATGGAGTTTAGACCAAATTTTATCCCAAGTAGCAGTTGGCCATTCTTGAGAGAAATCCTTTTCCCAAAGCTTCTCAGTTTTTGATTTAAGTCTTTCTGAAGAGAAAAGTAAAAGTTTATAAATGTTTGATGCTGAAGGGGAACTTGCTAGAACTGAAAGAAGAGATTCAGAGGACATAGGAGAGTCAGAAGAAACAGGTAGATTTTGAAGAAAATGATCGAGGGAGGGAAGAAGTTTTTTATACTGCGAACTAAAGGATGATAGCAGTGAGAATTTAGATTGAAGACAAAAAGGAAAGGGGATTGTTGCCATCCATAAGTTGTGAAATCCAGCATAAGCCCTTAGAATGCCATGATTTCCAGTAAAAAGAGCGATTACGAATACGTAATGATTTATTATGCCAAATAGGCTGATTATAGAGGGAGGCAAAGGAAGGATGCAACAAGGATAACAGAGGAGATAAAAGAATACAAGAGTGGGAAATTGCCAGGAAGCGCAAAGAGGTAATTTTGTCAATGAAGGTCAAGATTTCTTGAAAACCAAAAGGGGTAATAAAGTCTTTTTCTAGTTGCAAGCAAAGAGGCGGATATAGAGGAAGATCTACAGAAATCCACTTAGCAGCTTGTTTTAGTGAGAAAGCGGCGTGGTAGTTCTTAAAGTCGCCGTTAGGTCTATCTTTTTTTAGAGAAGATAAAGCTATACATGATGATTTAGCTTTCCATAAAAATGTTATCAAGAGGGAATCAATTTTTTTGAAGTAATATTGAGGGATATTAATAGGAATCATTGATACCATATATAATACTAGAGGCTCAAATCAACTTCTACTTAGTGGATTTTTGTTGTTTTGGCCTTGATCGATTTATAAAATTATTGACTGTTTTTCTAAACCTGTGTGGAGTCATTTTGTGGTGTTTTCATTGTGTTACTCTGTGTGTGTGTGTTGCACAAGCACTTTACACATTGCCATTTTAGATAAGCCTGACTGCTCTGTAACAAGCTACCAGGTGGTGAGCACAGGTCATCTTTTAGTGTGTGTCTGGCGTTGCCTAACCAGAAGGGTGGTCCTACTTGGACAGGGTGCATACCTCTACCAACTAGAGACCCCCATTCTAACACTAGTGACCAGCCATGAGGATAGGACTTGTGTTTGTACAATACCATATAGTAACTCATTGGCCACTACAACTCTATATTAAACCAATTCCAGCCTTTTTCAATTATACCTAATTGGCTTTTAGATTTTTTGTTAAACCATGTCTCTCTGTCTAGAGAAGCTGCACCTGCATCTGCACCTGAAATCATTGATTTTGAGCTGGCTAAATTAGAATCCTAATCTGTGGCCGAGATTAAGGATTTTTGAAAGGGATGTCATATATCTTTAAGAGGCTTTATCTGGAAGGTGGAGCTGCAGAAAGATTTAACAGCCTAGACAGAGGCCCAGAATGCAGGGTCTGATGTCCCAAAAGAGGTGGAGTGAGAAACTGAAGAGGAGGAGGATGAGCTTATCATGGAGTCAAATGTGAATCTTGGACTGCCTGTAGAGGGGGCTAACAGAGTGCCAGAACTTGTGGTGGTTCCGAGAGCAGGGAGCAGTCTCTCCTCAAACAACCTGTACCCAGAGGAGCTGGCAACCAGTAGTGAGGAAAGAAAGCTGAAGCTGCAGCTTGCCAAGTTTCAAACTGGAGTAGCAGCAAGCTCTAGAGGAAGTGAGGATAGCTCTTGAGGAGAAGAAATTGGCCCATGAGTTCAGTTTTAGAGGGCTAGACATATGATCCCAACTACTGGTATCCAGCAATAGTAATGGTGGCAGAATACCAGCAGCGTAAACTATTGAAGTAAGATCCCGGATACCCTAGGATTTGCTGCTCAGTTATGTGGTGGGGGATGACATAGACAAGTGGTTTGCCACCTATGAAGTGGCTCCAAGAGTGAACAAGGTCCCTGAGGAGTCCTGGGGTGGTATCTTATGGAGGTATATGTCCACAGTTGGGCGGGACATACTTCTCACACTAGAGGTGGGTGACCAGGCATGCTACACTGCAATGAAGGACATCTTGGTCAGTAAGTTTGGCCTGATCCCTGAAAAGTATAGGCAATGGTTCCGGTCCAACTACAAGATCTTATCACAGATATAGGTGGATTTTTTAGACTATTCTAGCAAGGCAATGAAAGGCTGGGTGAGGGTCAGTACGTTTGATGATTAGTCAGGCTTGTACAACTTATTTTTAAAGAACCACATGCTTGATCCTTGTTTTCCAGAGCGGTACTAACACCTGGCTGATAATAAGCTTTCTTACCCCAGGAAGCTTGCTGAAGAGGCGGACATCTGGGTCAGCACCATAATGTCTAAGAAGGTGTCTGGTTGTGACTCTCAAAAGGGTGGTCAGGGATCACACCAGAAGATAAAGGGGGGTGATAAGGAGTTCTCTTCAGGGCCCCGAAATACCTCACAGGGGAAAGGGTCTGGTTCTCACACCCAATCTGGCCACCAGAAGAAAAACTACCCTGACAAAAGTCAGCAGCCCAAAACTCCCAAGTGCTACGAGTGCTTTGACTATGGACATTACAAGCAGGATCCCAAGTTTCTAAAAAGGGCACATCCTCCCACTGGAGGATAGGTTCCAGTGGTGGTGTGTAGTGCTGGGGGAGGAGTGTTTCCCAGTTATTGGGAGTGAGTTTAGTGGGTTACGCTAGTGTCCCTGGGTGACAGTGAGATGGTTCCTAAGATCCATGTACCCACAAATACTACAAAGTATAGGCACTGGTTCACCATCAATGGGCAAGGGGTTGAGGCTCTGACGGGATACAGAAGCCAGCATGACTATGATAAAGAGTCAGCTAGTGTCCCTAAAGCAGGTGATTCCCAATTCATTCCACCAGGTTGTGGTGGCTGACAACAGAAAGTTTCACTATTCAGTGGCCCATGTTCAGTTGAGTTGAGGGGGTCAGGTCTTCTGAATATTGCAGTAAACCTTAGGGCGAACAAAGCAAACACATGGAGATGATGGACGGAGCACTGAAACGTTTCCGACACTCACCCCCAATCACAGATCTGGGTTGAATCCATCATTGTTCTTTAGCTCACTTCACCACCCCAGCTCAGACACAGCTATATGCAATTCAGTCTTGACCTTGTGCCTCATGGGAACAGTCCAGCCCGAACGGCCAAGCCATGTCTTCCCTGGACCAGAAACAAGAATCCTGGGACCAGATTCGGGCTAACAGCCCTCATCAGCCAAGCTAGCTTGAATCCAGTGGCATAGTGAGCAAGGGACCCATGTCTGGGCATAACCTGCCAACTTAGGGCGGACAAAGCAAACACAAGGATATGATGGTCAGAGTGCTGAAACTTTTCAGACACTCACCCCCAATCACAGATCTAGGTTGAATCTTAGCAAAAGAACAATGGATTTATGCCCAGATCTCTGTACTGGGGTGAATGTATGACATTGTTCTGCATTCTGTCCATCAATTGTTTTTGCAGTAAACCTTGCCATGCCTGGGGAATGTTTGCTTGGCAATGACCTTGAGCACACTACCTGGAAGGAAGTGGAGCTCAAGGCTCATGTGCAGATGTTGAGGTTACTGGATTGTATCTCTATGACCACAAGACCCATGGCTGCCTAGGATGGGGATCAAAAAGGGCTGGTGACTGGAAAAATAGGGAAAAACCAATGGGAATGATGGACGGAGTGTTGAACATTGCAAGCACTCACCCCCAGTCAACTGATCTGGGTGTAATCCATCATCATTCTTTAGCTCACTCCACCACCCCAGTTCAGACATGGCCATATGCAAATCAGTCTGACCCTGTGCCTCAAGGGAACAGTCCAGCCCGAACTGCCAAGCCATGTCTTTCCGGGACCGGAAACAAGCATCCTGGAACCGGTTTCTGGCTAATCAGCCGTCATCAGCCAGGCTAGCTTGAATCCAGTGGCAAAGTGAGCAAGGGACCCACGTCTGGGCATACCCTGCCAACTTAGGGCAAACAAAGCAAAACCAAAGGGAATGATGGACGGAGTGTTGAACATTGCAAGCACTCACCCCCAGTCAACTGATCTGGGTTTAATCCATCATCATTCTTTAGCTCACTCCACCACCCCAGTTCAGACATGGCCATATGCAAATCAGTCTGACCCTGTGCCTCATGGGAACAGTCCAGCCCGAACTGCCAAGCCATGTCTTTCCTGGACCGGAAACAAGCATCCTGGGACCGGTTTCTGGCTAATCAGCCGTCATCAGCCAGGCTAGCTTGAATCCAGTGGCAAAGTGAGCAAGGGACCCACGTCTGGACATACCCTGCCAAATTAGGGCGAACAAAGCAAATCCAAAGGGAATGATGGACGGAGTGTTGAACATTGCAAGCACTCACCCCCAGTCAACTGATCTGGGTTTAATCCATCATCATTCTTTAGCTCACTCCACCACCCCAGTTCAGACATGGCCATATGCAAATAATTCTGACCCGGGAATGTCCTGTGAAACCCAAATATGGTAGGGGAAGGGTCGGGCAAACCGCTGCCCTCACCACCGAAAAAGAGGAGGGAAACTGCAGGGCTTGAGGAAGAAGGAAGGGAAGTCCTCAAGCAAATGTACCATCCCTTCCGTGGATGCTTATGGGTTCGCAAAAACGAATCGCTTCTTTATCAATCTGACAATCAAGATAAGAGGTGAAAACCAACGCCTACAGGCAATGGTAGACTCAGGAGCCACCGATGCTTCATGGACAAAGAAAAGGCACTATATTCACAAAAAATACTCTAATGGACCTAAAAAAAGGATCCAATAAACTGAGGGGAAGAGGAAAGTGGAAGATTCTGAAATAAATGTTGTACCTAACCCAACCATGATCGTGGGGGAGAAAAGTATTTCTTTAAGTTACCCTCACACACCCTAGTGGTGTCATGCTTCATCATCGGGTCACCCAGACCCCTAAAAGTCCGGGTGGGCTCGACCACAGTGTTGGGAGTGCTTTTAATATGTTAAAGACAGAGGGGGTTAGCTAGATAAAATACCTCAGGCAGATCCCCAGTTTCCCTTTATTTTTGGGTCTGTCTGGGTAATTAAAATAAATAAAATTGGGTCTTTGTAGGAGTGTTATGGTCCTAGGACCCTAGTGCCGACATGTTTCAGTCCATAACAGGGCCAAAAAATGGTCCAGGACTTTCTTCAGGGCAAAGATGTAACTCCCCTATGTGAGTGAAATTACTGGGATGGGACGTCCCTATCCTGTCAGTATGGTGGGGGCAGAGTAGCTGCTCCACGTGATATTTCGTAAAGGTGGGTGTGTGTCAACTGCCAGGCTCCATCTGAAAAGGAAGATAGAGACAAACACCACATAAAAATTATCAGCGGTATGATTTCCGCCGTGTTCATTTCCCCTTCGCGGTGTAGTGAAATCCGCAGGTGGACATGCGTGGATTCGTGCGCATGCTTCTATTAAGAGGAGTGTCCTCTTGATGTGCCACTCAAGACCAATTCACTGTAACATATCATTGTATATGTGACAGGCATTCTGTGGTAGTGGCGATTTTATTCGCATCCTAGCGGTATCAGCGTGATGTCTGATCTTGAAAATAGCGTGCACCATGTGTATCCAGTCTCTATTGCATTCTATAACGTAACCATATTGATCTTCTGATTCTAGAAAACCTTTCTATGAGTTTAAAACAAGTAATGATAAATGCTCAAACAGGCATACAACACACTCACTCATATACAGTTTCTAGTTATACATTACCCAATTCGGGGAGGTTGACTGTATCTCACAGGACCAAAAAGACAAAGAGAGCGGTCCTGGGGGTAATCGTGAAGAGAATGTGCCGCTCTCGCCACAACCGATCCTATCTATTCGGATCCCCTTTACACATAATGGCAGACCTACCGATTCTGCTCTTTGACCCACATTCTCTTCACGATTACCACAGAATGCCTGTCACATATACAATGATATGTTACAGTGAATTGGTCTTGAGTGGCACATCAAGAGGACACTCCTCTTAATAGAAGCATGCGCACGAATCCACGCATGTCCACCTGCGGATTTCACTACACCGCGAAGGGGAAATGAACACGGCGGAAATCATACCGCTGATAATTTTTATGTGGTGTTTGTCTCTATCTTCCTTTTCAGATGGAGCCTGGCAGTTGACACACACCCACCTTTACGAAATATCAGGTGGAGCAGCTACTCTGCCCCCAACATACTGACAGGATAGGGACGTCCCATCCCAGTAATTTCACTCACATAGGGGAGTTACATCTTTGCCCTGAAGAAAGTCCTGGACCATTTTTTGGCCCTGTTATGGACTGAAACATGTCGGCACTAGGGTCCTAGGACCATAACACTCCTACAAAGACCCAATTTTATTTATTTTAATTACCCAGACAGACCCAAAAATAAAGGGAAACTGGGGATCTGCCTGAGGTATTTTATCTAGCTAACCCCCTCTGTCTTTAACATATTAAAAGCACTCCCAACACTGTGGTCGAGCCCACCCGGACCTTTAGGGGTCTGGGTGACCCGATGATGAAGCATGACACCACTAGGGTGTGTGAGGGTAACTTAAAGAAATACTTTTCTCCCCCACGATCATGGTTGGGTTAGGTACAACCTTTATTTCAGAATTTTCCACTTTCCTCTTCCCCTCAGTTTATTGGATCCTTTTTTTAGGTCCATTAGAGTATTTTTTGTGAATATAGTTACTTGTAGGGAGGATATACTCTACACATTATCACCTCTCATACCCTTTAGGTCACTGGAACTTCCCAGCGCCTTGTTGTGTTATAGACAAAGAAAAGGCACAACATCTGGGAGTACAACTCGTACCCAGACCTACTCCGGAGAAAGTGTATGCAGTGGACGGTCAGGAGTTGGAAACCGGGCCCATCACACACCACACTCAGGAATATGAACTTTGTTTGAGTATCACAGTGAGGAGTTATCGTTCTGCATAATACACACCCCTTAGTACGGAGTTATTCTAGGCCTGCCATGGCTCCAGAAGCACGACCCAACGGTTAGGTGGACTCAAAAGACGTTGAGCTTCGATTCTGAGTATTGCAGAAACCATTGCACCTCAACGCTGTCACGACCATCGAGAATCCTAGCCACTAGTCAACACATAGCTACGGCAGCTGAGAAAGACGGGGCGCTGCCTCCGTGCTATGAACCTTATGCCGATGTATTTTGCGATACAATGGCAGAAAAATTACCACCCCACAGAGACTACGACTGTAGCATAGACCTGGTCCCGGGATCGGTAGTACCATGTGGGAGGATATACGCTCTTATGGTCCCTGACAAAACATATCTGCGTGAGTATTTGGATAAATACCTAGAGTTGGGTTTTATACGCCCCTCTAGATCGCCAGCGGCCTCCCCTCTTTTTTTTATACCAAAGGCCAACGGGGACTTAAGGTGTTGCATTGACTACAGGGCGTTGAACAAAATTAAGATCAAGAACCGCTATCCGCTTCCCCTGATTCCAGTACATTTGGAGCAAGTACTAGCAGCAGGCATTTACACTAAACTAGACTTGAGGTGTGCCTACCACTTGGTCCGAATAAAAGAAGGGGATGAATGGAAGACCGCGTTCAAAACACGGTACGGGCTCTATGAATACCTGGTGATGCCCTTTGGGTTGTGTAACGCCCCAGCGGCGTTTCAGTTTTTTCTCAATGAGGTCCTGAGGCAATATCTGGACCTCTTCGTCGTGGTCTACATAGACGACATCCTGATATTCTCAGCCACAGAAGAAGAACATGTGGAGCACGTATGCCTGGTTTTACAAGCCTTAAGGAAACATCGGTTGTTTTGCAAAATAATGAAGTGCGAATTCCACGTAACGATCGTGGAATTCCTTGGAGTTATGCTTACCCCTTCTGGCCAAGTCATGGCGGAAAGGAAGGTGAAGGCCATCTTTGAATGGCCTTGTCCTCACAATGTCAAGGAAATCCAGAGCCTTCTGGGTTTCTTAAATTTCTATCGCCGGTTCATCCCGCAATTCTCTGAGATAGTTACTCCATTGACTAGATTAACGAGAAAAAAGGTCCTGTTCTTATGGACCGAAGACACCCAAAGAGCCTTCGACCGTCTAAAAAATGCTTTTGTGACAGCCCCAGTTCTGACACATGCCAATCCGGCTATACCGTTCATAGTGGAAGCAGATGCATCCGAAGTAGTGATAGGAGCAGTGCTCTCGCAACGACCACGGGTTATCTACATCCCATAGCCTTTATGTCTCGAAAACTAAATGCAGCGGAACGGAACTACACTATAGCAGAAAAGGAGCTGTTAGCTATTAGAGACGCCTTCCTTGAATGGAGACACTGGTTAATGGGAGCTGATCATCAGGTCACCGTGTACTCCGACCATCGGAATCTCCAGTCTATGAAGGCGGCGCGTCATCTCACTCCGCGTCAGCTTCGGTGGATGCTGCTCTTCTTTGCCGTATACCATTTTGTGGTTACCTACCGGCCGGGAGGCCAGAACAAAAAGGCAGACGCCCTGACAAGACAAGAAGTCGTCCCACCTGAAGGTAGCATGAACAAGGACTCCATCATTGAACCGGCCAGAGTGGTATGTTCCATACAAACTGAAGGGTTCTTGCGGGAAGTTCGACTTGGGATTCAGACCTTCACATGGTGACGCTGGCTCAAATTGCATCCAGAATGGCAGGTACGGCAAGGGCTCCCCATTAAGGGACAACAATTGCTGCTCCCTACCCTCAAAATACGCAGAACTGTATTCACCTGGTATCATGACATACCGTGTGCAGGGCATGTAGGAGGCACTAAGACCCTGGACAAGATATTGCGCCAGTTCTGGTGGCCAACAGTCTGACTGGACGTGTTGACATGGGTACGGGAATGTACCAGATGTGCTCAAGCTAAGACGGATCACCGATAGGCACAAGGACTACTGCAGCTCATGCCCACACCTACCATTCCCTGGGAACGGATTTCGGTGGATTTTATTGTGGGGTTACCGAAGGATAAAGGAAACACCGCTATCATAGTAGTGGTAGACTATTTGACCAATATGGGCCACTTTGCCGCATGTAAACAAGCACCCACTGCCAGACAACTGGCAAAACTGTTGTTAGTCCACGTAGTACGACTCCACGGCCTTCCCAAAGATATCGTCTCAGACAGAGGGGCCCAGTTTACCGCAGGCTTCTGGAAAACATGGTGTTCGGAACTGCAGATGACCACGTCTCTTTCCACTAGCTTCCACCCACAAACGGACGGCCAAACAGAAAGGCTCAACCAAACTCTGAAACAGTTCCTTCGGTGCTATGTTGAAACCAATACAGACGAATGGGTAGACTGGTTGTGGGCAGCCGAAGTCGCATACAACAGCGCCAGACATTCTTCCACCTCATACTCTCCGTTCTATAGCACATATGGGTTCCACCCCAGATTCACGCCTTTGATCCTTCCCAGCTCCTATACTCGCCTACCTGAGGTACACACAAGACTTCAGCAAATGGGCAGAATGCTTATGACACTACATGACAATTTGATTAAAGCCAGAGAGAGATACAAGGCACAGGCCGACAAACGGCGTAGACCTGGTCCTACGTATGTGAGCGGAGATAGGGTCTGGTTGTCCACAAAACACATTAGATTTAAAAAACCCAGTGTGTTTAGCCCAAGGTATATAGGCCCCTTTCAGGTGGTGAAACACATAAACCCTGTGGCAGTTAAGCTGAAGCTCCCTTCCCATCTGCGCATACACCCAGTTTCATGTGTCCCTTCTAAAACCAGCTCAGGGTAAGATACAGAAACGTCCAGCTCCCGTGTTAGTACAGGGGGATCTCGAGTATGTGGTGCAGAACATATTAGACGCCAAGATAGTGAGGGAGAAGCTGTGGTATTTAGTGGCTTGGAAGGGGTACGGCCCCGAAGAGAACTCTTGGGAACTGAAGGAGGCAGTGCATGCTCCCAAGTTGGTATCCCGGTTTCATCGACTGCACCCTGAGAAACCTGATAGCAGCTTGCCCTCCCGTTGAAGGGGATGTTCTGTCAGGATCTGGGTCCCAGCAGTCGCGCTCGCTGCTGTACCAGGAAATGACGAGGCGCGAGACCACAGAACTACAAATCCCATCATGCAATGCGCGCTACGTAGCGCGTGAGGCAACGGCGGTTCCGGAAGCAGGAAATAAAGACCCTGCGCTCCGGACCGCGCTTCCGATTATTCAACCTCATCCACAGAAGAAGCAGGAAGCTTCGTTCCTCCGCTCCCAGTGCGATAAGAGTGTCTAATGACACAAAGTTTGATTCCTGTCTAAAGACAAGCGGGAGACTAATCCCGGTTCACAGTGACCTGTTGGAGGTGATCGCGTAAGGGGAGTCACATTGCAGGGCAGCGTAGGCGCACGTAGAGGCGCTTGGGCAGCTCTTGACCCCGTTGGCGAAACCAGAGACGGTTTCATGCAGAGTGAGAATAGGCGCCCGCAAATTACTTATTGACCGCAATGTTGTGAGCATGCGTGAGTGAGACCTTAACTCAGCTTCACAAGACTGTATTATAATTCGTTGTGTATGATTACGGAGGGATAGAACAAGACAAACTTCTGGGCATCACATGAGTATGGATGTACAGTAGCGTGTATCATACGAATATAGCTGAGTGTCTGGATTGAAGAGAACAGCATGGCATTGTAGGATCTGAGGTGTGCTTTACAAGAAGAATAGTAATGTCGTACTTTAGAATTTGGGACCGCGTAGGAGGCAAGGCCCTACCCCTGTCTATCCCGGTATTAGTGAACCGCGAACGGTTAATGCGGTATGTACAAGTGCTTTTTGTAACGTTTTAGTTGTGGATGCACTGTGTATTCGCTATTCCACATCACTACGTGGGTTCCATTTTGTATCGGTGGCCATCTTATGGTTGCCCTCACATAGGCTATATAGCATGAAGCGAATACGGGCCTTTTAGAGCACATGTGCCTTTCTTTGACTTTTCTGTGACCTGGGCAGCTTGGCTCCGCTGCCCCAGGTCAAACTGGTCTCACGAGTTCCCCGTCCTCTGGCCACCTGTGATTAGCATCAGGGCTTGACACACCATAAAGTCTTTTCATCCTACACAAGCCTCCAGCTAATCTCTTTCGCACCTGACTGTTCCTGCTTTATGGCTTGTTTTCCCAAACAGGAGATGCTCATGTTTATTGAGGCCTATCGATATCTGATGTGGGATCTGAACCTTGCTGTGTAAATAATTGCGGGCTGGCTTAACTGGAATGTGGGATGGTCATCATGATTCTGCTTTTTCGTTTGTAATGTATACTTTATATGACCATGCCATAAAACTAAGGAATGTATGCCTGAGGCAGGATATTCTGTATTTAAGAAGAAGCCCGTTTCTGTGATTTTCAGCAGTCTCCTGAGAACATACACGCTGTTGTACTTCTAGGACGCCTGTAATTGGTCTGCAGCCAATAAACTGATCCTTGACTTCACCCAGAAGACTCTGTGTTTCTGTAGGCCTGAAACAGGAAGAACCCTGAAGTCATAGGGTGTGTTCCCCTGCACCGCTGGGCTTAAAATACCCAGTACTTCAGTTGGCGCCCAACGTGGGGCGATTTCAGCGGTACCGGTCCAAGCCAGAGGTTCGTGAGGAGCTTCGTGTGGAAATTCTGGAGGAAGGCCGCCACTTCATCGACCCCTGCATGTCGACGTGGTCCGAAAGTCTTTTCTGTGAGGTTCTCCGCGTCCCGACGGCTACGAAGGACTGCTGCCCTGATTAATCGCCCTGTTTTGGACCCTTGACGATTTTGGTAGAGCGAAACAATCGAGAGAGTCTTCTGGTGACGCCATCGATCATCAATATTCAGTTAAGTATAAGTGGAGCGTCTCCTAGTTTGAATTTGGTATCCTTCGGGATCATTTTGATTTGGTGCTTGCAAGTCCCAAAGCCAGAGGACTCGTGTATTCACGAGACTATCGTATTCGATAATCCTTTGACGTTTGAAACTAGACTAGTGAGCGAAGATGCCTGGTGCTAGTGTATTTGGTAATTGGTTTTGTTTGAGTTGTAGAAGGGATTTCCAGTTAGAGGATTCATGTCCGGTTCCTCCAATTGGAACTCCAACTTATGAGCTTTATGTAAAACATGGCGTGGGCCCCATTGTATATAATGAAGTATGGATCCGATACACCAGGAAGGACGGTGTTTTAAAATGGCCCCAAAATGGTAGTTTTGATACAGATATCTTAGATAATTTGGAAGTAAAATTGTTTAAAAAGAAAGCCCGGCCGGCGATGTTTGATTCTTTCCGCCTATGGCGAAAGGAAGCCAAACAGAAGGAAATTAAGCTAGCGAAAAGAGATAAGAGAGAGAGAGGTATGTCAGTGATGCAAGCAGCTGTGCAATTTAAAGATAATGAGGAGGAACAAAGGAATGAGCAATTACATAGACAGCGCAAACTAGGGATTGATAAATGTTACCCTGTTTTGTCACCCCTTGTGCAAGATGAGACAAAAGAGAAAGAGAAAGAGTCCCTAATGTCCCATTTGCTAAGTTCGCCACCCCGTATGCGCAAAATGCCACTGCACCTCCACAGCTTGTAAATGTGCAACCTCCAGTAAATATGCCGCAAGTCTTCCCGCAGCCGCCAGCTCCTCCTCAGCTGGCTCCTATCCCTGCAGTGCAGCCCTCTCAAGGGCCGCCAGTTTTTCTACCTGTTGCCCCTGCGCTTCCTGCGACTTTGCCTAGCACGCCAGCGGTCTCCTCTGGCGCTCCTTCTTGCACTACCCCGGTATCTGTATCTGAACCTGTTTTTCTTCCCTCTGTCTATCCCCCTGTTTCCGCCTCAACTTCTCCTTCAGCACGACAACGACTAGCTAATGTAGTTACTAGTCTAATGTTGCCTTTCTTTGGGTCATCTAGTGCGACTCCTGGCTTACAGCGTAAGCAATTGCGCAGTCAGCTGCCCGGTACCGATGAGAAAGAGGTGTTAGATCATCTGGCGCGTAGGTGGATTGGTTTCCCTTCACTCTATGATGTGGAATCAGTTGTTAACGTTTTTCACCAATGGGATGCCCCAAAACAGAGGTATGTCTTTGATAAAATGTGTGAATTCCTCTGTGAGGAATTGGAGGATAATGGTGCAAACCCAAACCCGCAGGAGTTATGTCGAGTGAGATTCGATTTTGGAAAAGGTATGATTGTGGGCCCCGATGTCAATAGAGCAGTTGCGATCTTACTAGCCTTGAGGAATGATGATTGTCAACAGTCGTTGTTTGAACCAGATTTCCCTGTTGGGAAAAAGGGAAAAGCGCGACAATACCCCATGAGAGAAGTCCCTCCGGTATGGAAGGAAGCCGTTGCGGCTGATGCCGCTCATGGTATTGCTGCTGCTCCAGCACATTTTCAACGTGTTTGGGTACATGTCCCATGGAAGAGATCTGAGGTGTTAGCACTTAAACAGACATTACCTGATCCCCGTAAAAACCCTACCGGTTATTATAAGGAGTTATCACAAACTGCAGAATCTTGTGTAATGAATCTGTCTGACATAGATATGTTGTTTGGGAATGTTGTTCCACAGCCTTTATGGGGATCCATTCGCAATGTAGATCACGCTGCAGAATTGGGTGATACATGGGCTAATATCGTTGCTGCAGACGCTAGACAAGTTGGTGGTGCAAAACCTGAGCCCCTCATAGCAGCGCTCCCTGGTAGAATTATTACCCACATGAAAACTATAATGCCGGCGATGCGCGTAAATTGGGATAAACTATCCGCATGTAAGCAGAAGAAAGATGAGACAGTGTCTGATTTTTTCACCAGGTTTGAAGAAACGTTTATCGACCACAGTGGTCAAGACATGAGCACTGAAGGTGGCCAACGGTTATTTGTTGATAAATTTGTGCAGAATCTACTTCCCGAGTTGTGTAAGAAACTAAAAGACTCAGAAAGTTCTTGGGCTGTTTCCTCTTCAGCGCAAATACTGGCTACTGCACAGTATTATGAGAATAGAGACAAAGATGAAAAGGATAGAACAGATAAGAAAACGAAAGAACTAAAGACAAAGGTCCTTTTACAGCAGGCTTATCCACCACGTGGACGACAGAGTAACTATAGGCAAACACAAGGTATCTATCAGCAACCCCAACAGTTTCAGAATAGTCAGCAAATGAATGGGTATTATCAACCACGAATCCCTGTAGGTCCCAACCAATGTTCATATTGCAAAGAGGAAGGTCATTTTAAATATAGTTGCCCTAAGTTAATGCAGCGTAACGGTAATGCGTATGGCGCAAGAGGTAGAGGTGGTCAGCAAGCTCCTAGAGGCAGAGGGCGTGGAAATCTTCCCCAGAACGCGCGTCCTCTTCCGCCTCAAAATACCATAAATAGCTTCGATCAGCAAGCCAATGCGACTGGCAATACAGCTCAGTACTACAACAATGATTATTATGCGGAAGACGACAATGTAGAAGATGATGATTACTAAGACCGCCATAGACAGAGAGAGGGAGTTGTTTCAGTGCCAGTGGATCAGAGCGAACCTTATGTTAAAGTAACTACAGCAAATGTAACGGAGCCCTTTCTGCTGGATACTGGTGCTGCAAAGAGTTCAATCATGCATTCAAAACTCCCTGGCGCTCCTTTGTCTGGCGAAATGAATGTTTCAGTAGGTTTTTCTGGCGCCCCAGTTAGGAACCCGATTTCTAGTCCTATGTCACTTTCTGTTGGACCTTGTGAGTTAAAAGCACCCCTCATTCTAACAACAGGTTGTGGTGAAAATCTGCTAGGATTAGATTTGCTAAAAAGATTACATGCGACGCTATATTGTTCTCCCTCAGGAGTACAACTTACATTAGGCAAGAAAGTGATTTCCCCAATGTATTTGTCTAAAAATGCAATGCCACCCGAATTGTCATCCCTTCCGGATGCCCTCTGGGCCACTGGTCCCAATGATGTGGGTCTCCTGGAAATACCGCCATACGTGGTCACTTTAAAAGCCAACGTCAGATTGCCACGTATTCCCCAGTACAAGATCTCCAATGAAGGTCAGAAAGCATTGTTAGCAATTGTCAGTGATTTGATTAAAAAGGGTGCAATTGAAGAGACAAGAGGCAACGTTTGCAATGTCCTGTTTTACCTGTCTTAAAACGAACGGACCCTTCACAGCCACCTGTTTACAGATTTGTGATTGATCTTAGAGAGGTTAATAAGATTGTTGTACTACAGTTTCCGGTTGTCCCTGATATAACTGCCTTGTTAACCATGATTCCAGCCTCCGCTGCATGGTTCTCAGTGATCGATCTGAAGAATGCTTTCTTTAGCATCCCAATTGCAGAGGAAAGCAGAGACATTTTTGGCTTCAGTTTAGGAGGTCGCAGTTTCCGCTTTAAACGCGCTCCCCAGGGCTACTGTGAAAGTCCATCAATATACAGTCAAGCTTTAAAAGCGCAGCTTGATGCACTGGTTTTACCTAGTGGCGCTATCCTCATTCAGTATGTTGACGATTTACTAATCGCCGCGGATACTGAAAAGATTTGCAAAGAAGCTACCTTGTCATTGTTGCGTCATTTGTCTGCCTTCCATCACAAAATGTCTCTCTCAAAGCTGCAATATTGTCGACAAGAAGTGACCTACTTAGGTCATCTCTTATCGAAGGAGGGAAGGAAACTGACCCCAGAAAGAATTCAAGCCATTGCACAGTTGAGTGTGCCAAGAACACAGAGAGAAGTGCGTGCTTTCTTGGGCATTACTTCATACTGTAGGCATTGGATTCCCAATTTTTCCTTGTTGGCAAAACCGTTGTTAGCATTAACATGTAAAGACACACCGAATCCTATCCCATGGTCTGAAGAGTGTCAGAAAAGTTTTTTGGAATTGCGTAATGCATTGTGTTCAGCTCCTGTGTTGGGTACCCCTGACTACAGCAAGCCTTTTACATTGTATGTTCACGAGAAAGATGGTTGTGCATTATCAGTGTTAACACAGCCTTTTGGCGACAGACCGCGTCCATACGCGTATTTTTCGTCAACCTTGGACCCGGTAGCGAGGGCATTGCCAAGTTGTCTGAGAGCCACAGCAGCCGCAGCTATGTCTATTCGACAGTCTGCTGGCCTAGTGATGGATAGCACATTGATTGTTATGGTTCCACATGCTGTGGACACATTGTTAAACAGGACCAAGACACAGCACTTAACTAGTGCGCGATTATCTGGTTATGAGCTAACACTGTTAGCAAATCATATACACATAAAGAGATGCAACACGCTGAATCCAGCTACACTATTACCAATCCCAGCAGACCTAGATGAGATTGAGCAACATGATTGTCTGTTCAGAACAGAAGAAGAGACGAAAGGAAGAGTAGATCTTAAAGATATTCCCCTGACTGAGTGTGATGGTACTTTATGGGTGGATGGTTCGTGCTTCAAGCTTCCGAATGGTGATACGACTGCTGCATATGCTATCACGACTTTGCATACGATTGTGGAAACTGCACGTGTGCCACAAAATTCGGCTCAAGCAGCAGAATTGATTGCCCTTACGAGAGCATGCGTGTTGTCTGAAGGAATGAAAGTGAACATATATACGGATAGCCAATATGCCTTTGGCGTGGCTCATAGTTTTGGGCGATTGTGTAAGGAACGTGGGTTCCTGACTTCGCATGGAGCTAAGATTCAGAATGGCAAGTTGGTGAATGATCTCCTTGAGTCGCTGACCCTACCGTTGCGAGTTGCAATTATGAAATGCAGTGCGCACAGGAAAATCACTGATGATGTTGGTCGTGGTAATGCATTTGCTGATGAAGTCGCGAAAGAAACAGCAAAAGATGCGAAGACTCGAATGTATGTTGCAGGCCCTGCCATATGGGTTGGTGATGTTGGAATGTGTGAAAACACAATAGAGAGTGTAAAGTCCCTTCAAGCTGAAGCCACAGAGAAAGAGTTGAGCAAGTGGAGAGAAAGTATGGGTAAGTTGGATGAGAATGGTTGTTGGATTGATTTGTTAGAACATAGGCGATGGTTGTTACCTGATGCATATGTGCTTCCAGTGGTTACTATGGCACATGGAATGGCACACATCAGTACGAAAGGAATCTGTAAGTTGTTGGCTCCAGTATGGCAGAATGCTGGAATTCCTAAGTGTGCAGAGAATGTGGTCAAGAATTGTATGGTATGCTTGAAGTACAACCCTGGTAGGGGAACCCCAACTCCAGCTGGTCATTTTGCGCCTCCATCAAATCCATTTGAAGTTTTGCAGCTGCATTTTATCCACATGGAAAGGTGCAACAACCTGAAATATGTATTAGTGGTTGTTTGCGCTTTCTCACAATGGATAGAGGCCTATCCTCTAAAAGATAACACTGCTCTGTCCACAGCCAAAGCCCTTGTGAAGGAATTTTTCCCTAGGTTTGGAATGCCAAGAATGGTGTGGAGTGATAATGGGAGTGAGTTTGTGGGCCAAGTGATGAAGAATGTGTGTGAGGGACTAGGTATAAAGCAGAAGTTTCACTCTGCAAATCACCCCCAATCAGCTGGATTAGTAGAGCGCTACAATGGCGCACTAAAACTCAAACTGGCCAAAATCCAAGCGAGCTCAGGTCTTAAATGGCCTGACGCTCTGCCTCTAGCACTCCTGTCCACCAGAATGACCGTACACTCACGAGTGGGACTTAGTCCCTACGAGGTCGTTTTTGGCCGCCCGGCCAATGTATGGGGTGTGCCAAGACCGACGAAATTCAGTGAAATCGAGCATCCAGTACTGTTTGATTACTTGCACGAATTGACAGCTAAACTGCGTGTTTTACACCAACAGGTGCACGATACTCTCCCCCCGGCTTCTGAGGCACCTGGACACCCTATCGAACCAGGCACGTGGATCCTTGTGAAAAACTTCCAGCGGAAAACCAACGATGAGCCCCGCTGGATTGGTCCTCATCTCGTGCTACTGTCTACAAGATCAGCTGTTCGAGTAAAGGGGAAACGGAACTGGATCCACGGCGCCCAAGTAAAGAGGATCCCTTTGCCTCTGCAGTACCACCAGTGGGTCCAGGAGGGTATCGCTGACTCTGAAACAGACACTGTACCTCGTTTTGTGCCGTTCAGTGATGCACGCATAAAAGGCACAACTTCAGCGCAGGAAAGTGACGATATTTTGCAAGAAGCTATGCCACCGTCAATTCGATTGGACACTACAGAGCCTGAACTTTTGTTCCAAGATCAAACAGTACCTGGCCGTTCTCATTACAATTTAAGGCCAAGGTCTATGGACAAATAAATATTCTTTTCCTTTTACCTTTTTATTTTTTGATTACCAGAGCTCTCCCATCTGAAGGACTTTCTTGATTTTTGTTTTTCGAACCACCATCCGGGTTCAGCCGCAGGGTTGCGGTGCCAAGACTTTGGGGTACAGGCCGAAGACGTTAGGTCGACGGTTCTGGTTGGTCTAGGGCGTTCCCTGGACTGACAGGCGTACTCCTTAGCAGAAGAAACTCACCCGCCGCGAGCGGCACGATTAGAGGATGGAGTTTTTCAAGATGGAGAGACTCACTGAGGAAATGAACTTTAAAGCAAGAATATGTAAAATAATGAAAAGCAAACGTTTTGTGTTTTTATGCCTGTTTGTATTATGTAGTATGGTAGTGTTTACTGTAGGATTTGTATTCTTCGCCTCTCAAGAGCCCATTGCACCCACAGTACAGATTATACCTCCTCTTACTATCTCCTCACACTCTTTTCACCCTCTACCTGAACATGAACAAGCTAGACGGTCCGAATTTGTAAACAACTCGTTTATTCAGCTCTTGCACCAGCACAAACTAGTCATGAAAACAACCAATTGTTGGGTGTGTGGTTTAATGCCACATACCATTAATAAGGGTATTCCTTATCTAGTACTGCCGTATAGTTACAATGGATCGTCAAGGGCATTCCAGACCATGTTTCTCTATGCACTAGATGCGTACTCCCCGCGACAACCGCGTTCCATCAGACCTAGTACCAATAATAAAGCTTTAATGAAAAGAGTTGCCGATATGAGCAGAGATATCGATGCATACTCATCCATTCCAAAAGAAGAGTTGAGAGCTTATGTAGGGTGGAACGCGACGGGGTATAGTATTAGTCTAGGTGAAAGACAGCGGAAAATCTCATCCCCAATCTGGGTCGTACCCCACATAGGTCGGTTCTGTTTGCAAGGTAATGGTCAGAATCCTAGAGCTCAACTGGGAAGAAGTGACTGTACTGAAACGTACACTTTTCCGTCACAGTTTTCCCCTGCGTTTTTGGCTGCCAAGGGTACATATTTTATCTGCAATGACCGAGCATATACATGGTTGCCCCCTGACTTCTCGGGCACATGTTATATTGCAAATCTGCTACCGCCAACATTTACTGCCGCCTTTGACTATCACAAGACCAGAGTTGTGAGAGGCGTGATTAGTAAGGGGGATACTGCCGGTCAGGAAGCGGGAGATTTCTTTTTGGGTTTCCTGCCGTTTTGGGGACCTATGGTTAATAGTAGGAACCTGAGACAGCTGACTCGTGTGGTTGAATCCACTGTTAATGTTACGGCTGGTGCACTTGGTAATTTGACAGCTGAGCTCCAAGTGGATCGCCTCATGACTTTGCAGAACCGCATGGTTCTAGACGTCATACTTGCAGACCGAGGTGGGGTATGTAAGGTTATCCAATCCAGTTGTTGCATTTTCATACCAGACAACGCTCCAACAGTTTATCAAGCCATCTCCAAACTGCATAAAATATCTGAGTCCATACACGTGGATAAAGGAGATTGGTCACTGGTGGGGTGGTTCTGGGAACTGATATCTGCCTGGGGTTGGAAAGTTCTGATGGTCATTGGAATGGTCTTAGCCATCCTTTTCCTGTTCTGTCTGTGCATACAGTGTGCTCCTGCGATATGTGGCCTCTGTGCTACATTATGTGTAAGGAAACCTGTATCGAGGGACGAGCTAAGTAATAGGATGATGCTACAGCAACATCTCCATGACTTCGTAAATATTGACCTAGACTCGGATTGAAATGAGTATAGTTATTGCCTATGTAAGGGAAAAAGGAGGGTCTGTCGTACTTTAGAATTTGGGACCGCGTAGGAGGCAAGGCCCTACCCCTGTCTATCCCGGTATTAGTGAACCGCGAATGGTTAATGCGGTATGTACAAGTGCTTTTTGTAACGTTTTAGTTGTGGATGCACTGTGTATTCGCTATTCCACATCACTATGTGGGTTCCATTTTGTATCGGTGGCCATCTTATGGTTGCCCTCACATAGGCTATATAGCATGAAGCGAATACGGGCCTTTTAGAGCACATGTGCCTTTCTTTGACTTTTCTGTGACCTCCGCTGCCCCAGGTCAAACTGGTCTCACGAGTTCCCCGTCCTCTGGCCACCTGTGATTAGCATCAGGGCTTGACACACCATAAAGTCTTTTCATCCTACACAAGTCTCTGGCTAATCTCTTTCGCACCTGACTGTTCCTGCTTTATGGCTTGTTTTCCCAAACAGGAGATGCTCATGTTTATTGGGGCCTATCGATATCTGATGTGGGATCTGAACCTTGCTGTGTAAATAATTGCGGGCTGGCTTAACTGGAATGTGGGATGGTCATCATGATTCTGCTTTTTCGTTTGTAATGTATACTTTATATGACCATGCCATAAAACTAAGGAATGTATGCCGGAGGCAGGATATTCTGTATTTAAGAAGAAGCCCGTTTCTGTGATTTTCAGCAGTCTCCTGAGAACATACACGCTGTTGTACTTCTAGGACGCCTGTAATTGGTCTGCAGCCAATAAACTGATCCTTGACTTCACCCAGAAGACTCTGTGTTTCTGTAGGTCTGAAACAGGAAGAACCCCGAAGTCATAGGGTGTGTTCCCCTGCACCGCTGGGCTTAAAATACCCAGTACTTCAGTAATACCGAGCAATTTCCTCCTCTGTGCCCGCATCAGCCATACTCCCACCGGACACTATTATCTGTTCTCGTGTTTGTCCTCAGAGTCTGCCTCGCCTTCTTTTGTTGTTGTTTGTGTTGTGTTTCGCTCTTGGTATTCACACAGGAGGAAAGGAGAAAAAAGGAGAATGAAGCCTCGTATGACAACCCTGGGCTAATGCATCGGAGCCACGCTCTGTAAACGATATACCTCTCCTCTCCTCAGAAGTGTGAAGAGACAGTGTTCTTTTTCTTCACAGGTAGGAAAGGGAGGTGGAGGGGGTTAGAGAATAGAGCAAGAGAGGAAAGGGTTATAGTCCAATTCTCATGGTGTTTCCTTGTTTTCCACACAGGTCTCCCTCCCCGCAGTCCCCACCCTTTCCTTCCCCCGCTCAATTGCCCCAAAAGTCTGCATATGTTTACATAGTCCAGACTTGGGTCGATTCAGAGGTGGTCCCCCATTGAGCATCAACACAGCCCCGAGGATACAGAACCGGAGAGTACGACATCTAGAATATGTGGAGTTCAGTGCCCACAAGGACTGTTGGACTAGGCCCTATGAGGTGATTGAGAGGAAGGGTGAGGCCACCTACCTGATGGACCTTAAGACCCCTCTGTAACCCCTGAGGGTGCTCCATGTCAATTGTCTCAAACCCCACTTTAAGAGGTCTGAACTCGCCATGCTGTTGGTGAAAGATGGAGAAAAGGAAGAGAAGAGTGAACCTCTCCCTGACCTCTTGGACTCCAAGGAGAAGGATGGGTCTGTGGAGGGAGTAATCTTTTCCCTCAGTCTCACTCCTGAACTGCAGGGGGACTGCCACCAAGTATTGGGGCAGTACTCCTCTCTGCTCTCCCTCATTCCTGGGACAACCTACTTGCGTACCCATAATGTGGGCACAGGAGACAGCCTTCCTGTCAAGAACAAATCTTGCAGGTTATCTGATAAGGTGAGAGCCAGCTTTAGGGAATATGTTTCCAAAATGCAGGCGAGGGGGTGATAGAACCCTCCAATAGCCCCTGGTACAGTCCTGTGGTACTCTGGTACCATATGCTGCCCCACCAGACAACACACCTGAACTCAGGTTCAGTATGGATTATAGAGGGCTGAACTCATTCACAAAGATAGATGCTTATCCCATCCCCTGGGCTGATTAGCATATTGACAAGTTATGAGCTGCCCAGTACTCAAATACCTTTGATCAGGGTACTGGTAGATCACCATAACAAAATGGGCCGAAGAGAAGTCAGCCTTATCCACTCCAGAAGGTCACTCCCAGTTTAGAGCTTACTCAGAAATGCCCCTGCCACCTTCCAAATGTTGGTGAACCAGGTCCTTGGTGGTATTGAGGCCTCAGTGCTGCCTATCTGGATGACATATCTGATTTCAGTAGAAGCTGTAAGGACCATTTTTATCAAGGCTAATACGTGCCAGATAGGGCAGGGGTCTGTGGTGTACCTAGGGCACATGGTGGGCAGGGGTAAGGTGCAGCCTATCCAGGCCAAGATAGAGACTTTCATGGCCTGGCAGCCCCCCAAAACCCAGACTGAGCTCAGAGCATTCTTGGGCATCGGTGGGTACTATAGGAGATTTATCAAGAGATATGGTACCATTGTTGCTCTCTTGACAGAGCTGACTTCTAAGAAGCAGCCCAGAAATGTGATTTGGACAGATGCATGGCAAAATGCATTTGACTCCCTTAAGCAGGCCATGTGTTCAGCCTCTGTGCTCAAGGCCCTGGAATTCTTCAATGAAATTATCATTCAAACAGATACCTTAGAGCATGGAATCGGGGCAGTACTATCACAACTTAATGAAGAGGGGCTGGACCAACTGGTAGTCTTCATCTCCAGGAGGTAAATTCACAGGGAACAAAGGAGTTCTGTAGAAAGTAAAGCTTTTGCTGTGGTCTTGTCATTGCAGGAGTTGAGAACATACCTGTTTGGTACTCACTTCCTAATTCAGACTGACCACAGGCCCTTCAGGTGGCTCAAACTAATTAGGGGTGAGAATCCAAAACTGTTGGGGTGGTCATTTCTATACAGATTATTAACTTCAGGGTGGAACACAGACCTGGAGTAGACCAGCCCACTGCAGGTGGTCTATCCAGAATGTTCTACCTTAGCGATAAGAACTCGTTAGAGGTTGGGTAGATCTCCCCACTTTCAACTGTGGGGACACATGTTAAACATTGCATCTGTAGGGTGGTCTTCCTGCAAACATTTTGCCTACTTACCTCCTCTTTTTGCTGATTGTTTTGTTGGCCTTAGAACCCCGAGCACACCACTGCTGACCAATGCTAACGGTCTTGCGCTTCTCCCCTAAACATGGTGAAATTGATGTATACCCAATTGACATATTTAATTTACTTGTAAGTCCCTTGTAAAGTAGTATACCATATACCCAGGACCTGTAACCTAAATGGTGTTAGTGGGCCTGCATCACTAATTGTGCCACCCACACAAGTAGCCTTTCAAAGCACCCATTGCAAGGCCTGTGTGTGTAGTTTATTGTCACTTCCATTTAACATTTAACACCTATTGCAAAGCCTTACACTCCCATTTTATTACACATAAGTCATCCCTAAGGTATGCCCTTGGTAGCCCTGAGGGCAGAGTGCTGTTCAAGCAAAAGGTAGGACATGAACTTTTAAGTTTCACATGTCCTGGTAGTAACAAACACTAATTTGCGTTTCAATACTGTGAGGCCTACTCCTCTCATAGACTAGCATGGTAATTGCTTGATACATTTTTAAGCTGTAATTCATGATTAGAAAGGAGTAGCTGCATTAAGTTACATATCTTTGAAATGGTGATGATAAATCCTCTTTACTGGTAAATTTGGATTTAACATTACTATTTTAGAAATGCCACTTTAGAAAACTGACTTTTCTCTGTTCTTACTGCTCTGTGTGCCTTGCTGCCTGTCTCCAATACACTTCTGGGGTGGGTGACAGCTACACTTTGTGCATTCCCTCTAGACAGCCACAAACACAGGAGGAAGTGTGAGTATGACAGAGAACCCATCTCCATTGTGATAGCTATTACTGGGCATGAAGGGAGAAGGGGAGCTGACACTTACACCTGAATAATGAGTGTCCTGTTTCCTGCACAGAGGGCTTATTACCCCCTATTGATAGTCTGGAGCCAGGGCTGGGAAAAAAGGGCCTGTGTGCTCTTCAAAGACCCTTCTTTGATGTCACTTCCACTTAAAATTGCACAACTGGGTGTAAGTAGTGGGGCTCTGGCCCTACCAAGACAGTAAATTACTGGACCTGTGAAGAACACTGCTGATTGGAACTGACCTTTGGCCTTCAGCACCAACACAGGAGTCGATCGACAGAATGCGCACCTTAACATCGAAGGACAGTGTGGCTCAACGATGACGCAGCACCTGCATCATAAAGGAGTTCGCCACTGAAGCCTTCATTGCCTGCACTGATCGTAACCAATGCATTAAAGTCTTCGACTTCGATATTTGCTCCATTCAAGGTACTTTTTCAGTGTACCTGCATGAGTTCTGTAGGCGGCCTGCCCTTCATCAAGGTCGGCCTGAACTCTGGATTTACCCCGGTCTAGCGTGGCCTCACGTAACTCCTAAGCGCTATTTGCTTCAATGCACTACTTTTTGATTTATTCTTTCACAATTCATAACTCCGGTTCTACTTCTTGGATGTTTTTCATTTTGGTCTTGTTTTACTTGTAAAAATATAATCTATTGTTCTAACCCTGTGGGGAGTATTTTTGTGGTGTTTTAATTGTGTTACTCCATGTGTGTGTGCTGCACAAATACTTTACACATTGCCTCTTAGATAAGCCAGACTCTATGCCAAGCTACCAGAGGATGAGCGCAGGTTATCTCTTAGTGTGCATTTAGGTTCCCCTGACTAGAGTGGTGGTTTTTGCTTTAACAGGGGGCATACTATGACAACCAGAAACCCCATTTCTAATTGGCAGCTTTATCAAAGTTAAATGAGGAGGGCCTAGAGCAACTGGTAACCTTCATTAACAGGAGGTTACTTCCATGGGAACAAAGGTGGAGCGCGATTGAGCGGGAGGCCTTTGCTGTGGTCTGGACACTGACGAGGCTAAGACCATACCTATCTGGGACAATCAGGTGCACACAGACCACAGGCTCCTCAGGTGGCTCATGTAAATGGTGGGGGGAATCACAAACTGTTGAGATGGCCCATCTCCCTACAGTGAATGGACTTTATGACAAAACAACATCGCAAAGCTAATGGTCTTTTCAGGTTCTTCCACCTCAGTGAAAAGAACTTCTAAGTGATTGGGTAGCTTTCATCAGAGCTGGGGGGGTACATGTAGATCTGTCAGCCTTACGGTGGTCAGTGGCCCTGCATATAAGGCACCCCTAGCATAGGCCCTGGACAGATTAGACGGCAGGGTGTCATGTATATAAACAGCAGGATATGAACTTTTAAGTTTTACATGCCCTGGTAGACAAAAACTCTTGGCTTGGTTTTTCACTACTGCAAGACCTATATCTCCTATACGATTAGATTGTGATTGCCTTATTACATTTACATGTTGGAAAGTGGTTTATTAATAGGTGTAAGTAGGGACTTACTAGTTGTAAGATCACAATAAAATGTTCTGTTAAGGTCTCAAAAAATGATTCCCTTGCTCAATCCTTGGTAGCTGGCAACAAGCCGGCAGGGTTAATTTAGGAAACGTGTGTAAAGCATTTAAAAATATCAATATATTAAATAAGTAAGACAGAACACATAACAAAATAAATAGGTTATGTTTTTAGGACCAAATAGACACCAAAATGACAAAAATATAATGTAGTTAACAAAAGATTTGATTTTTTAAAGATTAAAAGTAAACCTAGTGCTTAGAAGCAAATAGCGCTCAAAGGGGCAAAAAAGGTTGTGCTGGACCAGAACAAAGTCAAGAGTTCTTTACACTTACTTCCATAGGTGTTTCTTGATGCAAGAAAGTGGTCCACAGCACCAGAAAAGGGTTCAGACGCTCTGAGTTTCCTCTTGGGGTCTGGGACTACAACTCCCACAGTGCATACGGTCAACTTAAGGAGAATTTTACAAACGTTTCTCCATACACCCGAAACTTCTTGGACTTCCTCCTGAATTTTCTGTTGTTGGTTCAAAGTGCCCAAAACGCCAATCCAAGGGTCTGGAAGCTCTGAGATGGTCCTAGGGATGTTGGTACTACAATTCCCACAATGCACTTGGCCAAATCCTTAAAAGCCCACTGGACGCACTCTATAATGGGGACTTGTTGGTGGATATGATACAGGTGGGCTTTGTTAACCTTTAGCTTTCAGGTAGTTAACTCCTTAATCCTTGTCAAGCTGAACAAAGTTTTTAGGGCTGTAGTACCGGATTGTGCAGCAGGTGCAGTCCTTCAGAGGGCAGTTCATTTGGTGCAGGTCAGGGTTCCAGCAGGGCAGTCCTTTTCTCTTTGCTGTTTCAGGCAGCAGATCTGAGTTGCTTGGCAACTCTCCTATATCTGTTCAGTGTTCCTGGGCATCAAGTAGGGGGGCATCCCAGACCAATGGGATGCAGGATGCCACTGAGGTGTATGACCAATTCCTCCAAAGTGTGGCATATTCTTGTCCCAGAAAGCACTACATTTCACCCAATGTACCTGGCTAAAACCTTAAAATTCCACTGGACACACTCCAGATGGTTTCTTCTTAATGGAGATGACACAGGTGAGCTCTTTTAACCCGTTGCTGTCAGGGAGGCCACTCCTTCCACTCTCGAAGCAAGGCAAAGTCCTTACGGCTGTAGTTCCAATGTTCAGTCATTCAGAGTGCAATCCTTTAGGTGCAGACCAGGGTTTCAGCAGGGCAGTCCTTCTTCTTCTATAGTGTTAGGCAGAAAATTCTTGTAGCTCTTTTGTACCTGTTTTTTTCAAGGAGTCCTTCCTTAAACCTTTTTGAGCAAGGCAAATTCCATAGGGCTGTATTTCCAAAGTGTGCAACAGGTGCAGTCCTTATGAGTGCAGTCCATTTGGGTTGCAGACCAGGGGTTCCAGCAGGGCAGTCCTTCTACTCTTGATTATTCCAGGCAAGGATTTGAGTTGCCATGGAGCTCTCCCATATGTATTCAGTGTTCTTGGACATCACGCAGGTTGGCACCCCTTCCCAAGGGATGCAGGGTGCCACCCAGGTGTATGGCCACTTATTCCAAAGTATTGCATATCCTTTTCCCAGAAAGCACTATTTTTCCAAAACCCAAACTGGAGAAAGTCTCTCCTGAAGAGTGTGATGTAGCTAAGCCAAAACAATGGCGTGGCTAAGATTCTCTAACACTCCCCTTCCAGCTCCATCACTAATCAAATTACAGGGGCTCCTGTTTGGCTGGGGGACACAGGATGTGGGGGTGAGCCTGTGATGTCCTAAAGTGTAATTCCCTCTTTGAAGGCCAGTTTGGCTACTCCACCCCCTCCTGCATTCTGCTTCTGCAGTTTCAGTTCTCTTCCCTCAGGAAATTCAGTGTCTCTCTAGCAGGCCACTTCACACCTCCTTAAAAGACAGCTTTGCTCATCCTGGCAGAGGCTGGCAAGCCAGAGAAGGGCTGCTGAAAGGTTGGATTTTGGCTAACAGAAAAATGTTAGATAACTTATTTTCTGTTATAGTTATAATAAGCCTAACAATGGCATGTTGTTGGATATATCATAACTATTCTTTTAAGTCCTTGAATGATATTTTAGCTCCTTTCTATCAATAGTTAAACGTTATTAAAGTATTCCCATTTTAGCCTATGGAGCCAATGCATTACAATAATGAAAAATAAAATTGGCAGTGTTTTCCTCAACAGGGTAAATAGAACATTGTTTATAATATCACTGCTTATAGTCTCAATGTACCCTACTTCTGGGGCACCTAGGGGAGACCTTAGTGGTGACATTTATGTACAAATAAGGTAATTTTCTACTTTGGAAACACCTCCAACTCCAAAGTAGAATTTGCATATAATTTTACTTAAAAAGCAGCCTGCAAGGTAAGGGCTGAGTTTTATTATGACAGCAGGCACCCCAGTAGTGCACACTTAAGCACATTAAGTTTATTGTGCCTCTTCATGGCCTTCCATATACTAGGGGCTCACAGGTAGGTTGTCAGTACCAATTGTCAGTATACTTAATTACCATGTACTTTCAATCAAAGCACAGGACCTGGGTCTGGTTAGTAGAGCCCAGGGCAAAATCAGAGTCAGAAAATCATAATCTAGTAATCAAAATGGGAACAAAAAGTGGAGTGACACTGCAAACAAATTCTTTGTTTCGAATACATTTTAAAAATGTAATTTTAAAATGGGAAATTATGAGTGGTTCATGTTTTGTGTCTCTGGAATCCTAATTTAAAAAGCTTATGGTGAAGTCGGATTTTAAATCACAATTCTGAAAATGCCACTTTTTTGAAAGTTGGCAGTTTCTTGCCTTATCCACTTGGTGCCTGCATCCCATCTCTGGACACTTGACTGGGTGTAGTTGATAGCTGGGCTTTGTGTATTCTTCCGAGACAGCCATACACAATGGGAGCTTAAGTGTGACTGAGTGGGCCATCACTGGCAGAATGGGAGGGAGGAGTTGGGCTAAGCCTCAATTACACCTGAATAGGCTATGTCATGTCCACACACAAATGGCTGCATACCCCTTATAGTTAGTCTTGATCCAGGGCAGGGAAGGCGAGGAATCTGTGCATATCAAATACATACCTCTAGAAGATTCTCCCCATTTCAATGGCACAACTGTGTGTTAAAGAAGGACCTCAGACACCACCACGTCAGTTCACTTCTGGACCTGTGGATACTCTGCCATGAAGATGGACTGCTGTGATACTGAAGGACTGCCACTCTGCTGGACTACACTCTGCTAAACTCCTGCTTTGCTGTTCTGACCTGCTGCCTGATACCCTCCTGTCTGCATGAGAAGGACTGGACCCTGCCATATAATGCCAGAACAGTCCTGGATCCTTGGAAGTGCCCCCAAGGTTTGTCGTGTAGTTCCTACAAATCTATATTTATATATAGACAACATAAACTAAGGGATTGGTGTGCAGACTGATTCTGAACACAGAATGTTCAGTGTTAGTCTGTAGACCAGCTAGCTCACAGTGCCACTATGAGTCCCCATTACCAAGGAGCGAATAGTATCTGGCAACTATCGAACATGACAGTTGTCTGGAATGTCCTACCTACTTTCCCTGGCCCCAGCTTGTCTGGGAGTACAAACAATTAGTGTGAAATCCTTTGTGAGTGGGCTGAGTCTTTTTGATCTACAAGTTTGGTAGTTGGCAGCTCTTCCACCTCATCTTGAAAGAGATGGCCCATCCTGAAAAAACCTATTCCCTATTGTATCACTGTCTGAGAGCAGTACACAAAGAGAAACTGCCAGCTACACCTAGACATGTAATACAGGAACAGGCTGCAGTAGCCAAATGCCTGGGATAAGAAACTGCAACTTTTCTTTAAAAGACCCTTTTTAGAATTGTGACTTTACCATTAAAGAGGGTTTTAAATTACAATTCATCCAATACCAAACATGACTTCCTAACTTTTCCCAATCAAAAGTTAGCACTTATTAAAAGCAATAAGTTAACCCAATTCTAGCCTATGGGAGAGGCAGTCTTTACAGTCACAAATCTAGGAGCTTGTACACCTTTTTAATTACAATGTACCCTGTCATATGGGCTGTTTAGCTAGTAACTTAGGGGTGGCTTATATGTAATTAAATGGGAGTTTTAGACTTGTCAGGGGTTTTAAGTGGAATTAGCAGCTTAAAACTCCTAGCAGGCTGGTGTGGCAGGCTTGAGACATGTGTATATGGTATACTAATTTACTAAGGACTTATAAATAAATTAAATATGCCAATCAGACACAAACCAATTTTACCATGTTTTTGTGAGTGAGCAGAAACACCTTATAACGTAGTTAGTAATGGAAAGTGCACAGAGTCCTAAGGCAAACAAAAACAAACTCAGCAAAATAGGATGAGTGAAGGCAAAACGTTTAGGTGAAGTCTAACACCAACCTACCATATGCACAGCTAAGCACACACACCTGCTCAGTGCCAGGATACCCTTACATGTCGTAGAACACTTAACAAATACACATAACAAACAAAATGAAGGGAGAGGGGGGTCAAGTGTCGTGGTGGGATGCAATCAGCAGCGGAGAAGGTTTCTACTTTTCCTTTTTATGGTATTTCTTTGGCTGAGGTTTGAGCTAGCAGACTAATAGAGTAATCTGGAAGTTTCAGAATTAGGAGTAACTGTGTTTTCAATATTATGCTCTATTTATCCCATACTTTCTGAGCAATGTTCTACCTGACCTTGAGTCAACCATATTCCTGTGTTTGTGTACCCATGATGAAGGTCTAATTTGCATTCTTTCATCCCTAGGGCAATCTTTTTTTTTATGAGATAGTTTGTTTCATTCAGAGTTCACCCTCTAGCGTCATCTTCTTATAGTCTTCTACATCATCCCCTGATGGTATTCCTCAGTGATGAGCCAGACAGTAAGACCTATATCGGTTGTGCTGTGATGTTTGCTGCATGTGATGCGTGGCTCACCATAGTGTGATGGCTTATTCAATGGTTTTTAAATGCTGGATGGTGCTCTTTTGGGTCAGTTTAGTGTCTTGAGGGGTGAATGTTCAATCCTGTAGGAAAGAAGGAAGGCAAACAGTGTACAGCATTTCAGTTCTAAAGACATTACTACCTGGCTAAAACAATTGTCAATTTTGCATTGTTGAGGTAAGATAGATGCCCTGCATACTAAGGTCAGCTGGTAGCCAGCTTTCACTGTGAGGAAAAAAACGAAAGGAGAGGCTATGCAGGTGTCCTGTTGACATAAACAGAGATTAAAGTTTAGCAATGTGGTTACACTAACCAATATTGAATAAGTGAATATCTTGGCCTTGTTTGCCTTTTCCTAATATCATGGTGAATTTGTATCAATAAATGCTGAAGAAGGTGTGCATTCTTCTAGGTAAGTGTGCCCACCCAGTGTTTCGGAAATGTCCAAGCTGTGGGTTGCTTTCTCCCAACTGTGGCTCATTCAAGTTGATGAAACCCTGCATCAATATCCAACTGGGTTTATGATAAACAATATCCACCAATCCCTTGCCCTCTCTTCTTATCTAGTCAACATTCACTGTCAATCTTGCCACTCTCCTGTCTCATATATCCTGCTGCAATTCATATAATTTCTGTCAGCCTAATCAGAGTTTATCTGTCTTTCGAGACCAAAGCAAGTGCACATTTCCCTTGATTGCTTTTTTTACAGCCACTGTGGTGCAAGCTAAATGTGAGTCCCATTCCTCTCTCATTCAGGCCTTGGCTATCATTAGACATCTGAGTTGACTCCACAACTATCCCTTGTCCACATTCCTCAATTCCCAGGGCAATGTTCCTTTCAAATATACCAGAGAGAAAGATCATGATACTAGTCATTGTGACATTCCATCTTTTTACTGGATACCAACTAAAACATAACAACCAACTCTCTGTGGCAGTACTCCAAGCCCCACCTCTGCCTTTTCCCAACCCACTATGGTCAAATTGAGAGACGAATGTGAACAGATTGGGACATGCAAGAGATCTGGCTCACAGCTACCCAACTTGACAAAACCACATAATCATGGTAGATCACCATATGTCTCTTATTAGACATGCTTAAAAGCAAACCAGTTTATAATTAATGTGATAATCCTGTAACCCTATACTCCCCTATCTTGTCGTTTGGTCATAAAGTGGGGCAGTGATGGGTGTGGATCCTAGTTGGAGGAAGCTGTGCAAATTTAAAATGTCTTACTTTTCTGCAATAATTTGATGTTTCGGGGGAAAACCTTAATGGTGCTTATAAATGATAGAGCTCCCCATTGCTCCTTGGTGTAGCATCAGGAGAGCAGAGAGATCCAGGAGGTCTCTGCCATGATCCAGTCTGTCCGCCAGGTCTGGAACCAAGGTTTGGTAGAGAAATATTTAACTGGACCCCACAAGGAAGGCGTGAGGAAATAGAAGAAACAAAGGTGGGGTCAAGAAGTAGATAGAGTTGGACAAACATAATGTCAGGGCTCTTTTAGTCTCCCCTCATTTCTTCACAATTCTGCATACTCCATGCGATTGCTATCTCATTCCCCATCATCTATTCCTTGTTACCTCTATCTCATTCTTACTCTCTGACAAAATTGGTCTTGTCTAATACATAGTAAACATTCAACCTCTGGCATGGATTTATTCTCATCTCATTCTCGAACTGTCCACATCTGTGTCTATTTTGTGTGTTTCTCATATCTTACCTCATATTCTTCCTCAGCCTTTTTGTCTTCTCAATTCTAAATTATTCTCCATATATGCTACAACTCTCTTTATGCACTTCACCATTCTCTATCTTTGTGCACAACCTCGCTTCCCCCTCCATAATTTGTTCATTTGAATTCTAGAGCTCCACCTAAATCAAGGTGCCTATTCCATCAATGCGTCATTCTCTCCATCTCATCGCTACAGTATTCATCCACTCTACTCAATGCCTCAGTGCCCCTTCTACTAGTCACTGATTTATGCTTTGGAACTTCTTAATTCTTTACAGCCATCCAACTCTTTGATATAATCTTTCTTAGCATGCCCCTTTCTTCATCACTGCCTAATTAACTTCCTGTTCAATTTGCTCTTATATAATGTTACTTTTATCAGCCAATGTTCAACAGTCTTACCACAGTTTCTTTATTGGATGCTAGGGATTCTTCAAGGCATATTTAACTCTGTCTTATGACTGAATGTCATTACCTTGGTCAGTGCATTAACACTTCATTGTAGTGGTGACAGATGTAGTGCAACCGGAAGTGACTAGCAAAATCAAGATCTCAAGTCCTAAGACTAGTTATGCACTGATTAACGCCAGGTCTCTGGTTAAACATTACTTCAAATTCAAGAATTTTTGGATGCACATCAATCGGACCTGGTATTTGTTATGGAAACCTGGACTGATCAGACCTCAGGTCCTAATATGACTGCGGAGGTGCTCGCAGCCTACTCTATCTTTTGATTAGATAAACTCCACAAGAGGGAAGGTGGGTTAGCAGTCATTTATAGTGGCACGTTTTCTGCCACTTTTACACCAGCCAAGTTGACAGAGTTTGAAGCACTCATGCTTCATTTTGAATTAGTGAAAACGCAGTCTTTTGATGGCATTCTTGTATATCATCCACCAGGACCTAGATCCTCCTTTACTGAGGTAATTGACTCCCTTTTGGAACCTTCCTCCTTTGAATCATAGATCACTTTATTAGGTGATTTTAAGTTTCATTTAGAGAACCAAACACATCCTGATAGAGAAGTGTTAGTAGACACTTTGACCTGCCTTGGGCTTGTGCAGCTAGTTATTGGTCCTACAAATGTGGCCCGACATACTCTTAATGTCATAAATACAAATAATTCCTCCATAATTAGCCTATCACACTTCCCTTATCCTGGTTGGATCACAGTGCATGCAGTACTTTGGGAGATTGAGCTTCCCTGCAAAATGGTTTCTTCTGCAGTTCTTGAAAAGCCAGTCATTTCACACACTTGACATAAGGTTCACGCTTCTGAATTACATTCTCTCCTCATAGGATCACAGCCAGAAGAATCTAACAACATTGAGCTAATGGCTGGGAATTATTCAGTTTGACTGGAACCAGTGATTAACAAACTAGCCACTGCAAATACTAAAATGTTTAAACAAAGTAGGCCTTCGGCACCCTGATTTATTGACAAACTTAGGGCTGCAAAGGAAGGCTGCCATCGACAGGAAAGAAACAGGAGGAAAAGCTGCGTTCTGAGGGATAAAGAGTAATATAGACAATGTCTTGCAAAATATAAAAAACTCTTTGCTGTTTGAAAAATATGCTTACTACACAGAACAAGGAAATGTTGCTAGTAATTCTAGTAAAGTACTGTTTCAAATAGTCATTCAGCTTACTGAACCATCAAGGATGAATACAGTAGGAAGCAGCCAGGCTTTCTGTAATTCTCTCACAAATGTTTTTCAAGAGAAAGTTGAAGCAATCTTTAGTAGATTTTCTTCTAAAAATCTGGGATCCCAGAACAGCAATACGACATCACTGTTGAATGCTGAAAGGACTACTTTCAGCAAATTCAATCACCTTACGAGCAACAAGTCAAACTGGCGATTTTGAACACTAGATCAGGATCACTAACTGATCCAAGACTCAGTGGCCATTCCCTTAGTACACATTTTTAATTCCATGTTTAGCCAAGAAAATTTCCAAAACAGTGAAAATCCGTCTCAGTTCTTCTACTAAATGAGCTGGATCCCAATAGCTACTAGTCCATTTCCAGGCTTAATTTTCCTACTAAGTTGGTGGAAAAGGATAAGAATATGCAATTGGGCACTTTTATAGAGAAAAACCATCTTTTACACAGTTTGGTTTCCAAAGTGGCCACAGCACTGAATCAGCGATAATTGTGGCCACTGAGGAAATCAGGGATACTTTAGATAAGGGCAGCAATGCAGCCCTTATCTTACTAGATCTGGTCACAGCATTTGACATGGTCAATCATGATCTTATGATTAATTGATTGCAGAGTTTAGGGATTGGAGGTCCAGCTTTATCCCTGCTGCATTCTTTTCTTGTAGACAGTGTTCAATTGGTCTCTTTCAAAGATTTTACATCTGAGCCTTTTCGTTTACTTTGTGTTATTCCACAGGGCTCTTCTTTGAGCCTGACCCTATTTAATCCTTACGTGACATCCCTAGCAACCCTGATTAAGCACTTTGGGTTGTCATTAGTATCTTATGCTAACGACACCCAGATTGTGGTTTCACTCTCTAATAATGGGCCCAACATGAGTGTAACCTTTCAGAACTGTCTAGGAGCAGTTAGTATTTGGATGGACAACAATTATCCTAAATTATGTTCTTCAAAGAAAGAAGTAATCTTATTTGGTAATAAGACATTCTTCTGATCCCCTTTGCGGTCACCAGCTGAGTTAGGGTCTCTTCCAACGCCTGTCAAGAAAGTTTGAAATCTTGGTGTCGTGGTGGACGACAGATTAACCTTCAAAGAGCAAGTTAATAGGGCTATTTCCACATCATTCTATATAATAAAATACTATAATTTTCCCACATGCCATTCGGCCTCTCAAGCTATCAGGAGGCTACACTGGCTTCCTGGGAAGCAGCGCGTAGTCTTTAAGGCCTTGTGCATCACATTTAAGGTGCTCCATGGACAAGGTCTAGCCTATCTTTAAGAAAGATTCAGATGTTTTTCAGGTTAGATGTGAAGGACATCTAACATGGGCTTCAATTGGAATTCCATAGAGCATATTATCAAGCCCATTATCGCCGCTTTAGCGGCTGTTTTCTGCCGCTAAAGCAGCAATAATTCTATCGCCTGGCTTGATAATATGCCCCTTTTATTTTTCACTTTACGCATTTTGGATTTGACTTGCAGAAAACTCAACTTCTAAAATACTCGCATATACATATGCACATTCTACCATTAATGCAACAAGCAGGCATGCCCATTTCACATTGGTGGCCGCCTTAAATTGGGGCATGCTTGAGAAACCCATTGTTTTTTTTTATTTAGCTAACTCTGGGCTAAAGGAAAACTAGTTGATGTCAATGATAAAATAAATATTACATTGAGTGTGTTTTTTTTAAATACCGAACTCAGATGTTCAGGAATGTCCGTGTATCTTCAGATTTATTTGAAGTATGTTTGAATGTTCCCTCCTTTACTAATTTCCCTACTGAAAGTTTTCATCTTGCATTCTCACATTTTTCACCATTTCGCCCCGACAGTATGTCTTATATTAAGACTCCCCTTGATATACTGTAGCCTTTGGTCTCTCGTTTTTTGTTAGATTGGCAGTGTCACCTACCAATTACATTTAGCGACAGCTGCTTCTATTTCTGTAAATGTGTGCCATTTTGTTTTGTCATTTGTGCTTCTTTGTATCTGCTGACAGGGTCATCTCCATCCAGAGAGAAAGATACTGCTGAATAGCACAGCAAGCCTCTAAAAATGGTATAAGTATTGTGTTACTAGTTTTCATGCTCTCAAGGTTTCAAGGAGAACATACAGAGGTGCATTATGCAATGATTCTATAGCATTTAATGTAGTGGATATTTATGTATTGGATGCATTTCTTTAATCACTATCTCTGAAAGCATTGTAATGTTTGTGAACCGTTTGCAGTGTTTTATAGTATATCCTTTTATAAAAGCGTTGTATGTGTTTGTCGATTTTGTTAATCAATATTTTCTTTTAGTAGTGCAATTGTTTTTTTTATTGGTAGACATATTTCAATCTTATAAAATTAATTGATGGCAGGCTTTGTGGTTTCTTTTTTGTAGCAGCCCCTCTAACATCTCAAGACCTGCTTTTTCACTACCTCTGTATAAACCCACCGTGGGAGCATCTGCTCCTCAAGAGACGTTGGAGAACAGTACAGCAGAAGAAGAAGAGCTCATGCAATCAACAAACTCAGTCCATTCATTCCAGCTTATGTTGAGGATGTGACTCATTGTGAGTTCCCTCCAGGAAGTCTTCAATCTCAAGTGCCATAGGTCAGTTTTGTGCACTGTATGGTCTTCTTCAAGTGAGGAAAGGCAGGGAAATATTCCTTCTCTACCACTGTGTTTCAGACACAACACAATTATCTGATCCTCCTCCTCTTCAAGATGAGCCAGGCTGTGCCCTTTGAAGCCATGACAACCATGCCAGTTTCTGGAAACACCTGAGGATCACTTAGCTGCAGGTTGATGATGATTGTCAGTACTGTAACTATAGCATTGTATTACTTCAATGGAGGTAAATGTTCATACTTTGAGCACTAGTATTATGGAGAACTAACAGACTAGCCATTACTTTATTTTGCATTAGATTTTTCCTTCATTTCTTTTTTGCCAATTATTCTGCACGATTGATTCTTTTGGCCCGATCTTGTTCTTTTTTGTATTGTTCGGAACACACTTTAGCACTTACATACTCGAGAAGTTCTAATTTTGAAGGGTATCATGGAGGGTCATAGATGAAAGAGGAAACATCTGTGGCATTCCACATTTTTCAATGTGTTGAGCGCAGTGTGGAGAGCTGCAGGACGGTGCTATCTGCATCTCTCAGAAAAATTAGCCGTTCCTGCCACTTTTTAGAGTTGACTTGTTTGAAGTCCTTGCAGTTGCCCAATATTTTTTTGCATGCTAGGGTAAGCATTACCCTTATACCATTGGTGTACTTGTGGGTCAAGGAATCCTAGCAGGATATATGAAAATTCTCTGATTGGAGTGATATGAAGAGTGTGTGTTATGTAATCATAGATATTATCCCAGAATGGTTGTAGAATCGGACAATAAATTAGCATGTGTGGGAGGTCTCCTATGTGGGATTTACAGTTACATCATAGGGGCGATTAGATGAAGTTGGGTTTGTGTAGCTTGGCAGGAGTCCAATAAGGTCTGTTTATGATCATGTACTTCGTTTTAGAGAGTATGGTTGAGATTTTGTTTTTAAAGAGAGTCATGTGTATACGTTCCCAGTTAAATTCGATAGATGTGGGATTGGGTTCTGTTTCCCATTTCTTTTCATTTTCTATCATGTTCTTTCCTGGCTTGGAGAAGAGTAATTTATATATGTTTGATACTGCGTGGCCAGTTTTGAGGAGTTGTGCCAATTTGATGGGAAGGGAGGGTTCTACTAGGCTTATCGGATGTTTAGATATTTGGACTTTAAGTATCAGAAACTTGCAAAGGTCCATGTTAGATAGGTCCTTCTCGGTTTGTAATACAGAGAATGCCTTTGGCGAGGAGTCCCTATACAGGTCTTGGATCATGGTAATACCTTTATGAGACCAGTCTTGCCATAAGAGCAGGTTGTTATCTAATCTGAATTTAGGGATAAACCAAATTGCAGTCATATTGGAGTCACTAAGTTTCATGGGGGAGTGTTCCTCTAAGCCTAGAAGTGCTTGTTTTGTGTTCTGAATGATATACCTGGAATGTTATAGGAAGGACGTATGCATTAACATGATGGCGGGGAGGGGGATATTCTTAACTAGGTTTTTTTCCACTTCCAACCATACAGGCCGGTAATGTGGGTTCTCAATAAACCATGCTGCTCCTTGTTTACATAGGAAGGCTGTTTGATAGTGCCTAAAGTTTGGAAGACCTATACCTCCTCTCTTTGTTGTCTGTTTGAGTTTCACCAGCTCTATTCTGGATTTCTTCCCTTGCAATATAAAATTGGTGAATGCCTGTTCCGTCTTCCTCAGGAAGTCTTCAGTTAGAGTCATCAGGAGCCTACTAATAAGATAATTTACTAAAGGCGCTATCATCATAATAATTGTCTCTATCCTTCCCCACCATGAAAAAAATTTTCGTGACCATCCCTCTAGTAGGTCTGATATCTTCTTAAAGGTGGACTTTTCGTTCTCATGGAGTGTGGTAATTAGGTCATTGGTGAATAGTAGGCCTAGGTATTTAATTGGTCCAGATTGCCATGCCAAACCTGTGTCCCCCAGAATTCCCTTACCTCCCAGGGAATTTAGAAGCTTGACTTCTGTTTTGTCTTTATTAAACGTGTAGCCTGAGATTTCAGAGAATTCCTGGATTGTGCTCATAATGACCGGTATGGCAGTTTCAGCCTCTCTAGTAATGATCAGTACGTCGTCCGCGTAAGCGGCCACTTTAAAGATGGTATTGCCAAATTGTATACGGGTGGCATTTTCTAACCTTGATTCTTAATTTGAGATGTCCACTGAACTCACAAATTAAATGAAGAAGAGTGAGGTAAGCATTGATCTCAAATTATTCCAAGCCTTTCTGAAGTTCCTCATCTGTACAAACTTACAGTACACAATATTCCACTAGTCACTTAGGGCCTCATGTAGGTAGCTAAATACCGGTCGGTAACGGCCGAAATTCGTTAAATATCCCGTTACCGAACGGTATTTAGGCATTTGAGATGTAGGAGGCATGATTTAAGGATTCGGTAATTTACCGAATCGGTAAGGGATCGGTAAAATACCGAATCGGTAAAATACAGATTCGGTAAATTACCGAATCCTTAAATCATATGTAGGGAGCACTCAAGTGAGTGAATTTCAGTAGTAAGGATTCGGTATTTAACACCAACTACAGGTTGATGTTAAATAACGAATACCTTTCAAAAAGCTAAATTTGGCTGCTTTAAAAGTGCCATGTGGCAGACATACATGCCCTCAGGGCATGTATGTGCGCCACATGTGCACACATGCACGAATCAGGGGTGCAACAGGGTGTCAATGTGACACCCTGCCACCCATGATTATGCCTACCCTATTACCGATTCGGTATTTACCGAATCGGTAATAGTAAATGGCTTCCCATTCATTCCTATGGGCCTCCAGGCCCATAGGAATGAATGGGAAGGGATGCATTATTACCGATTCGGTAAATACCTATTCATAAATACCGATATTTACTGAATCGGTAATAATTACCGATTGTTTACCTACATACTATTTACCGATTCATAAATACCGAATCGGTAAAATTCGGTATTTATGAATCGGTAAATAGTATGTTACCTACATATGGCCCCAAATGTGCTGGTTTTGGCTATCTATATTGAGACTGTTAATATTATCAGCACTTTAGCGTTTCACTTAACATCACAAAATTACTTTCGAGGAGTGCATTGTTGCCACAAACAATCAGATGCACTTAGTCAGCAACACCACAAGGAGGGTCCTTTAACAATAAAATAGAGGAAGACCTTGAACTTTCCATTGAAAAGCATTTCACTACATGAATATATTTGAATGAAAGAAAATGTATGACATTTAATGAAATTATGATCATTACTTAGCAATAATTATAATGGTCAAAATGGAGACTGATGGCACTAGTAATGCCTATAATATTACTAATATACTGCATTCTGCCACATATTATATTCATGAAAATCCCGTATATAATATTTAAGTATTGGAAACTTTCACACAATATCCGTGTACTGTACGTGATAGGGAGCCAAACCGTATGAATCCATAATATATAATTCGCTACTTGGTCATTTGGTATTAACTGAATATTGCACATACTCAAATGAGCATCAGCATTTAGGTGCATGTCAGATTTGTGCACTTTAAATAATCCCCTATTTGACCATTTTTTGTATTCTTCATGGGCCAGATTAACTAATCTTTTGCGCAATGCAGTGCAGTAAGGCAACTTGTTGCACTGCATTGCATGAAGTGGAGAGTGCTAGCTCACTTCAGGCAGCCTAGCACCAATACAGGCACCCTTGCACCATGGTTCAAGGGTGCCTGTATTAAAAGTAGAATTGTTTTTGTGCATGAAGGGATACCTTCCTGCACAAAAACAATCATTCAGGGCATTTTCCTCCTTCTGTGAGTTCTATAGAATGCAGCACACATAGGATGAGGAAATAAGACAAAAAACATGTTTTTTCCTCATTAGCCATCCCCTGGGAGGCATAGCCATTTCATGCAATCCCAGGTTTAGAAACCTCTGTAAATTTGGGATTGCGTGAAATCCAAGGGTGGATGCAAGGGAACGACCATGCTCCACCCATGGAATGCCTCCCAGATGAAATGTAACACAAGGCAGCACAAGCCACCATGTTGTTTTACATTTCTTTAGAAACCCATGCAAGGCGGCGCAAGTCGCCCCTTATGTTTCTCTGTAAATTTCTATTAGCATTTTGCATTGTAGCTGCACCACAAAAGTGGCTCACCTCAATACAATATGTTAGTAAATTTAGCCCTATGTCTCTACAGTATATAGTAATTTTTTTAAGGACTGACTGACACCTCTTTTTAAGTCGAGCCTAGGCAGCGCATGCGCTGTCTGCAAGACCTATAGTAAAGACAATACGGAGTGTAATCCCATGTGCTGCTTGGCAATGGTTCACTCCTCCCTTGCTCTGCATTCCTGGCTCATTATTGGTTGGTGCTCCTGCTACGTCACTTCTGTTTTATAGCAAGCAGCTCCAACCAACTACCGTTTAGTTACAGTAGAGGTCTGTTTCATTCAGGGACTACTTTGTTTATTTGTTGTTTTTTATTTGCTATGGCCCAGGTTTCACAGCCTGCCATGCATATAAATTTACTATGCAGAGCACGGCGCCTGCTGTAATCATTACTTTTTTCATTCACATGTCAGCCTCTACACAGGCCGCCACGCAACTTAAGGTGAAGGAGAAATGTTCATGTGCATGGGCGCCACATAACTTACTGTGCAGGAGAGAAAACGCCTTGGCTAGCTCATTCAAAGAAAATCTCCTATCTCCCAAACATACCTCCGACAACGCCAGTAAAGCTTGCGGTAAGAGCAAACATGTAGGTGAACTTTGCGAGCAACATTAATTAAAGCTGAATTTCTTCTTGTGAAGTAGACATAAAAGCCATCTGTGAAGCCTTGCAGTCTTGTGTTTTTTTGTAACTGCCCCTTTAAAAATCTCCATACCTTTAAGGCACGCTCCTTTATTTTCATTGGCCGTAATCAGAAACAACCATCTGTTGTGCTTTGATCGGAGGTGCTCTGCTGCTTTTTGAGTTTAAGCGCACTCTCAAGTTGATGCCACTCACTCGATAAGTTAATATTCATAAATACTATCACTTTCATGCTCATTTGTAGCCCTTTGCTTCACCACGCCTCCACCCTTGTGCTATATACAGCAGAACATAGCAGTTTGAAAGGAAATACATTTTAACAGTGCTGGTGCACCAATACCTATTCAGTAAAAAAGTTTCTGCATCTATCACCTCCCCCACCCTGTGCAATACTAATAGCCCAAAGGAAATTGGACTGACATCAAAACATGGAGGATTGGTATGCTGGGTGCAGAATGGTGCCCCTTGTAATATCGCGAGAGACCATGGGATAGTCCATGGTCCTCGCAATAGTAGGGGCGGTGCTGTAGTATAACACCCCTCTAAAATGTAAGTACAAGGTGGGCTCGACGGAGGTCGAGACCACGTGGGAGATGTAAAAAAAAATGCCCAGGGCGCTGGGCGTGGTTTAGTTCCCTAGCTAGCCATTAACTAAAGACACTGTGTCGCACACCTTTTGTTAAATCCAGGGCCTACGCTAGCGCGACTCTACACTGCCAACGAGGTGGTGTTGGTGCGTCGCTGACCTACCCGATCTCCAGCGCCTTCATGTGCCCCGGTGAAGCGCTGGTATTCGCCCGGCATACGAAGATCCCCGCTGGTCTGTCGGTGCTTCTGGGAGCACGTTCACCCACCGGGTGCGCAAGCGCATACAACAGCCTGCCCCGGAGTGTGCCTGCAGCAATGAGTGCCGCCTCCACAGAGCGTCGACGCGGTAAGCCTTTACCGCCCCTCTGCTGCCCCCTCTGGCCATCGGCAGTACTACACCGCCTGCATCAGGGAAACGAGCGAGTCGGCTACTGTGAGCAGCTCTGCCCCACGCTCCACACGCTGCCTCCAAAGTTCTGGGTCATCCTGATCTAGCCAAGGGGCCCACAATCACCATTTGCATCGCCCTGTGGGAGCCAGCCAACCTAGGAAAGGGCACAAGGTTAAATAAAACAAAACACACAAAAAAAAGAACAATAACAGCAAAGAAGACCTCGCCTTCTGGGGATCTCCTTTCTACCCACACTCTTTGCATCCCAGGGAGGCCAGCCTCATCACCCTGCTCTCTGCGCACTGGCCCCAGGACACACGTAGGCCGCAGCCGCGCCACACGTGAGGGGGTGGTCCACGAGAGCGCAACATGTGCACCATTCGCGCACCTTTGGCTGGGCCCTAGTCGCTGTCGCCTGCTCCATTGACGCCAACCAGCGCCTGGTGGTGCCCACGTGTAGTCCCTCACGGTCCATGCCCCGGTGACCTACACTGCTTCACCATGACCACTGTCCCACTGCTGGAACCCTTCACCATTACTGGCCCGCCGCCGTCCCAAGCAGCGCGTTGGAAGGAGTGGGTAGAGCGGTTGGAGATGTTCTTCTAGGCAGCAGAAATCCAGGCCCCACGGCAACGGTCCATGCTCCTCCACCTGGGCGGAGCGGACATTCACAAAATCGTGAAGACGGTCCATGAAGCTGGACCCCCGAAAACCTATGCCATGATGCGCGACGCCATCACGGCGCACTTCGAGCCATATGCCAACCCAGACTACGAGCGGTTCCTCCTCCGTCAGGCGAAACAGCTTCCAGACAAATCCGTTGACGTGTTCTACGCCCGCCTCAAGGAACTAGCGAGCACGTGCACCCTACCTGATGAGGATGACGAAGTCAGAGCGCAGTTCATCCAAGGCTGCGCTTCATCAAAATTACGCGAACGTGTCCTCGAAGAGCACAACATGCCGATGAAGGACATCCTGACCTTAGGGCGCTCTAAGGAACTGTCCAAGGCCAGAGCGGCCCATATGGAACTCAAGACCACAGCTGTCGTGAAAGAAGAGCCCGTCTGTGCGGTCTGCTCTGAAACACGTGGCCCACGTCAAAGGCCCAAGAAAACCTCAGCCCAAAGGTCCAGACAGAACCCCAAAGTCCGCCTCTGTGGATGGTGTGGAGACCCACTCCCGCATGATGGCGCCTTTCCGGCTCAAGGGAAAACTTGCAGCGCGTGCGGAAAGGTCAACCATTTCTCGAAAGTCTGTCGTTCGAAGCCTCCGCAACAGGTGCAGGGACCATCACGACAGGTGCGGACGCTCGAACCGATCCCGGATGACTCTTCGAGCGGTGATATGGACGAAGATGATGCTGCAACCATGCACGTGGTACACATGCTACATGCCTTATCTGCCTCCCCGACAGCAGCGCCCATGTGCACCGTCAAGGTACAAGGTCATCCAGTGGCGACACTCATCGACACAGGCGCAACAATCAACCTGATGGCCGTCAGTGCCTACAGACTACTACCACCGGCCCTCCGCAGCACCAACGTCCAGGTGTATGCCTTTGAGACCCCCACCCCACTTCGGATGTGTGGGCTATTCCAAGCCAACCTCTTGCACATTTGCATTCACCAGCCATCCAAAATCTATGTTTCCCAGGAAGGATCAGGTTTCTTGCTCGGCTGCGCACTGCACAAGAACTGCGCCTCTTCACGGTACGGGCACACGAACTAGACCGCCTAGTAGCAGAGTTTGCCCCCCTCTTCGAGGGGATCGGATGTCTCAAAGGCCCAGCTGTCCGCCTGCACATCGACAAGTCGGTAGCCCCAGTCGCCCTCCAGCACAGGAGGATTGCCTTTCACCTTCGCCCAAAGGTCGAGACAGAGCTCCGTCTCTTGGAGGCAGCTGGAATCATCGAACGGGTGCGAGGCCCCACCCCGTGGGTATCCCCCATCGTGGTCGCGAAGAAGCCGAAGCAGCCAGATGCAGTTCGCATCTGCATCGACATGCGGATCCTGAACCTCGCAATCAAGCGGGAGCGGCACCTGACGCCCACTGTAGACGACATCATAGGTGAACTGGCAGGGTCGAAGTGGTTCTCAAAAATGGACCTCCGGTCAGGGTACCACCAAGTCCCTTTCCACCCGGACTCTCGCCCAATCACGACTTTCTCCACCCATGCCGGTCTCTGGCGCTACAAATGCCTCAATTTCGGAATCTCCAGTGCGGCCGAAGTATTCCAAAACATCCTCAAGACCGTCCTACAGGGGCTGGAGGGAGTGCTCAATGTAAGCAATGATATTCTGGTACACGCCCCCTCTCTGGGAGAACACCTCCTCCGCCTTACCGCTGTATTCAAATGCCTCAGGGACTGTGGACTGACCCTGCACAGGGAAAAGTGCGAATTCCTGCGCCGAGACATCAGCTTCTTCGGGTATCGGTTCTCCCATCCAAGTAAAGGATGTCCAAGAAGCGCCGGCCCCCACATCAGTGACCAGAGTCAGCAGCTTCCTGGGCATGGTCACTTATTGCGGCCGGTTCATCAAGAACCTATCGGACCTGACAGGCCCACTACGTGAACTCATGAAAACCACCACACATTGGACCTGGGGTCCAGAACAAGAAAGCGCATTCCAGCAGACGTAGGCCGCTCTGTCCGCAGACACCACACTCGCCTATTTCGACCCACGCCACAACTCGCAGCTAGTAGTCGATGCCAGCCCACCAGGCCTCGGCGCCGTCCTGGAGCAACGTCAAGACTGCGTAGAATGGGCACCAGTTGCCTATACGAGCCAAACACTCACACCCACAGAGCAACGGTATTCGCAGATTGAGCGAGAAGCCATAGCTATTCTCTGGGGTTGCCGCCACTTTCACATCTATCTATACGGCCATCTGTTCACGGTCAATACTGACCACAAGCCCCTGGTCCCGCTCTTCCAAGGCTCCTCGTCTCGACCTCCACGCGAATCGAAAAGTGGATCCTGCAGCTACAGGAATTCCAGCTAACAGTGGAGTACAGACCTGGCACCAGAAACCCCGCTGATTTCTTGTCACGGCTCGCATGGCCGGCCACCGGTCTGGAAGCTGCTGAAGCCACCGCCACGGAAGACTACGTGCGCATGGTGATAGAGCGATCCCGGCCGCTCCCGATCTCACTGCCAGAAGTCATAGCGGCCACACGTGACGATGACTGCCTCCAATTGGTCATACAAGCAGTCTCCTCCGGGGACTGGCGACCGTTACAAAGTCCATTACCTGTCCGGACCGCAGTTGCCCAAGCAACGCTGAAGTCTTTGCACCAAGTCCGCCACGAACTGTCGGTGTCAGCCGACGGATGCCTCCTGCGAGGTCCACGCCTTGTCTTACCGGCTAGCCTCACCAGACAAGCCGCCGTTCTTGCCCATGGCGCACACCAAGGGATCGTCAAGTCAAAGAACCGTCTTCGCAGCAAGGTTTGGTTCCCAGGTCTGGACCACCAAATAGAAGCGATAATACAACACTGTCCCATGTGCCTCGCCACGAGCCTACCAAACAAACCGGCACCGGTCATAACAGAGGCAGGTCTGAGCAGCCCGTGGGAGAGAGTGAGTGCCGACTTTGGCAGTTTGCCAGGAGGAAAACACATGCTGGTGTTAGTGGACGATTTCTCCAGATACCCAGAAATTGAAATAGTAACCCCCACGTTCGCCGCCGAAGTCATCCCCAAACTGGAAAAAGTAATAGCCGCCCACGGACTCTTCTGCGAGCTCCGCACCGACAACGGGCCACCGTTCACCAGTGCCGAAGTAGCTGAGTATCTAGCCTCCCACAGTATAAAGCACCGGAAAATAGCGCCGAGTTGGCCCCAAGCCAATGGGGAGGTTGAACGGATAATGCGAATGCTGAACAAAACCAATCAGATTGCACTGGCCGAGGGGCTCAACCTAGAACGGGCAATATACCAGTTCCTCCGAGAATACCGGCTCACTCCCCACTGCACAACCGGCATCTCCCCGAGTAGGCTGTGTTTCGGCAGGATGGTTACAGACACTATTCCCCACCATCCAGTGTGGGCGGAAGCAGCGAGTCCCCCAAACCTGTCAGACGACCGGCGAAGGAAGACCAACGCAGCAGCATCCCAGACAAGACGTGCCAAGGAAAGCCCCATCGCTCTGGGTGATCTAGTGCTCGTACAATACCGGCACCCGGGTGGGAAATTCCGCACACCTTTCGAGCTCCACCCGTCGAATGTCATCGCTATAAAAGGCACCATGATGATGGCCCAGCGAGGACTAGAGACAGTCACCCAAAATGTAGCGTTCTTTAAGAAAGTCCCACCCCCAGAGGGGGGCGAAACCTCAGAGCAGTCCGGACGAAGTGGAAGCCCCCCAGGCGAACACAGAGTCCCTAGCTGAGGAGCGGTAGAACCCCGGCGACCAGACACTGTGGACTCTCCTTCCTGCCAGCCACCCCCGTCAACTCAAGGCCAGGAATCTGATGATCCAAGCCCGGACTCCCTCAGCAGTCCAATTGAACAGCCTCCAGGGTCGCAGCTGCGGAGCAGTCAGAACAGCTACCATCTCCGGCACTGTCCTCAGCCATCGCAGAATTACAGAGACTATGTGACCAAGGGCTAGTCGGCGACCCAGGGGTCGAGTCGCAGCCCGGGTGAGCAGCCATCAAGAACTTCCAAGTAAGACTGTTCCGTTTTGATATTAATGACCGGTATTAAACGGTCTGGACTAAGAGTTGTGTGTTTATGTTTCTGAAGTTATGTTTACCCCATAATATCGCGAGAGACCGTGGGATAGTCCATGGTCCTCGCAATAGTAGGGGCGGTGCTGTAGTATAACACCCCTCTAAAATGTTAGTACAAGGTGGGCTCGACGGAGGTAGAAACCACGTGGGAGAAGTAAATAAAATGCCCAGGGCGCTGGACGTGGTTTAGTTCCCTAGCTAGCCACTAACTAAAGACACTGGGGCAGATTTACAAGCCCCTTCCGCCTGTTTTACGCCGCCGTTGCGTCACTTTTGTGACGCAGCGGCAGCGCAAAACCAACACCATGCTGCGGGGCATTTATAATGTGACGCATCTGGGATATGCGTCACGTTGTAAAGCCCTGCGCCAGAAGCAGGCGTTCTGGTGCAGGGGGGGGCGTTCCGGCACAGGGACGCCTCCTAAAAGTGGCTGAGTGAAATCTACAAGATTTCACTCAGTCACTTTTAAGGCCATGCTGTGTCAAAACCCTGCGCCTGCTTGAAGCAGGCGTAAGGATTGACGCAGCATGTTAGAGATAGGGCATCCCCGAGCTTTGCTGGAGCTGCGTCGCGCTTGCGACGCAACTCCAGCAATGCACCGCCTTTCCGACAGTGGATGCGTCACGCATCTGCCCATCCGAGTGCCACGGTGTGCCGCATTATAAATGCGGCGCATCAGTGGTGGCGCACGGGTGGGCAGATGCGTCGTAACTCTTCTGGCGCATCTCTGCTGATTAGCAGAGATGCGCCAGAAGTCATAAATCTGCCCCACTATGTCACACACCGTTTGTTAAATTCAGGGCCTACGCTAGCGCGACTCTACACCCCTCTCCTTAACCAAAAGAGTAGCAGGGGGATCTGATCTCCCTGAACTGGGAGAAGTTTTATTGACTTCCAGGAGTTTCTGTACGTACAGCCGATATCTGAACAAAGTAACATAAAGAGTTCTGTTTCTAGCCTTTGTTGCCAGGTGTGAGATGTCAATTCTATCAATAAATGTGCTGACTCACTGGTGAGGAGGTAGATTTCAGGTCGCTGAGGTGCGTGGTCTGAAACTCAAAATTGAGCCAATTAGCTTATCTTTGTAGCTTGGTCTTGCTTATCGGAGGTGGTGTGAAGGTTAATTACAATTTACACAATAAGGCCATCCAGTCATAGGTATAACTTAAAAAGAAACACAAATTCAGGAACAACATCAAAATTACAGTGAACATTGGAAGAACAGTGCTAATCTCTTTCTATAGGTATCTAAGGAATATGCAAAGATGGTTGTAGGTTACAAGCCTCTTCCGCTGACCTATAATTTTGCAGAACAGCTCATCTTGCAGGGCATGTGTGTGCAGTTTCCAGGTGGGTATTGCCATCTGCTGCCTTTCCTAGTGTATTGTCTTTTTGAGGGGATGTGATCCGACAGTGTATGGCCCAGGTACTCAGTGTTAATAGGTGTCCCTGTAAAGTTGTAAAGGGCCCTCTATTAGCCACATAAGGTAGTGCACCCTTAATGGAATTATAAAGAAAAAGTTTGCTGTTTTTTTGTTGTTGCAAATTTATAAAGCGCAAACTCGAGCACCAATTACGTTACACAAGGGCACAATCATCTTTTTTTTTAATCTTAGGAGGCATGGGGAGATTAAGTGATTTGCCCAGAACCACAAAAATTGGAGTCGACCCCGAGGCTCAAACCTTGGTTTCCCAGCTCCCAAGTCTGCAGTCTAGCCATGAGACCACATCCTCTCCACATGCTGTTGAGCATGCGTTTTCATTTGTTTTTAATGGAAGTGAGATTTTTGTTAGTTTTCGTTTTGAAAATGCACCATTGTTGTTTATTTATTTTTGTTTGTGAAATAAAGATATATAAACAACAATGGAGCATCTTTAAATCACAAGCTAACAAAAATATCACTTCTAATAAAAACAAATGGAAACGTATGCTCAGATATAATTTATCTGTTTATATTTGCATTATGGGTGCAGTACTTGATAACTCCATAGGGACACCCAGTTACTGCCTTTGGGAATTGCACCCTTTCCTTGAGACCTAATATGGAAATAAAATTACGCGGTGGCGTAAAAAAAAAACCATTAGCATTTGCAACAACAAAAGCTCAAAGTTTCACTAATGCGCGACCTATTGCATTCCAAATGCTTGTTAGAATGTGTCTTCTATTTTACCTGTTTTGTCTCCCTCCCCCTTTTGGACTCTTCAAACTTTCTCATTTCATTCTGTAACAGTTTTACATGAGCCATATGTTGCGCCTGTGGCTCGAACCCCTTGTTATACAAATACAACAAATAAATTAGGGGCATATTATCAAGCACGGCGTTAAAATTATCGCTGCTTTAGCGGCAGAAAACTGCAGCTAAAGCGGCGATAATGGGCTTGATAATATGCCGCAGAGAATTCCAATAGAACCCCATGTTGACACCAGAACATGGGCTTCTATGGTTATTCTCAAGGGCATATTATCAAGCCCATTATCGCCGCTTTAGAGACAGTTTTCCGCCGCTAAAGCGGCGATAATTTTAATGCCGTTTCTTGATAATGTGCCCCTTAGACTGCTTGTAAAATGCACATACACACGCCTACATACTTAGCACATGTTGTTCTAATTCACTTTTGCCTGTATCTATGGGGCATATTATCAAGACAGGCGATAAAATTATCGCCGTTTTAGTGGCAGAAAACTGCCGCTAAAACTGCGATAATGGGCTTGATAATATGCTCTATGGAATACCAATTGAAGCCCATGTTAGATGGGAAGGACATCTAAACTGAGCTTCAATTGGAATTCCATAGAGCATATTATCAAGCCCATTATCGCCGTTTTAGCGGCAGTTTTCTGCTGCTAAAGCGGCGATAATTTTATCGCCTGTCTTGATAATATGCCCCTAAGTCTTTAAGCGCCTGGACCTTTTTCATGCCACATGATGTGATGTGACCCACGTTTGGTTGCAGGAAAACAAAATGTGAAAAAAATTGTCCCAGGTTTATTTTTTTGTGGTAAGCTAAAGTTCCTTTTAGGCAAAGAAAAATATATTACTACATAAACAAGCTATATGTGCATACTGTGGTAAAATTGTGGACCTAAGGTATTTGTCCAATGTCTTCCAATCCAATGCTTTAAGTCATTCTCTGTGACCCTAAATTCTGTATAACCGAGTCAGGTCCAATTAAAAGGGAAACCACCATTCCTTTCTATTGAAATGCTTAATTAGCAATATTGTTTGGAAAAATTGTTTCATAACATATACCCTTGCTGCTGTCACCCGATATCAACGCCCACAGTAAAACGCAGGAATTGGGTCACTCGAAGTCACTGTGAGAATTGAAAGATCATTTTTAAAAAAATGGAAAACAGCTATCGTATTGAAGAGTATTTTCGATTTGCATTGGGGGAAATTAAATGAATATTACTTCCCTTCTTAGAACTTGCAAGAGATTATGGGGCATATTAACAAGCCAGGCGATAAAATTAGCGCCGCTTTAGCAGCAGAAAACTGCCGCTAAAACAGCGATAATGGGCTTGATAATATGCTCTACGGAATTCCAATTGAAGCCCGTGTTAGATGTCCTTCACATTTAACATGAGCTTCAATTGGAATTCCATAGAGCATATTATCAAGCCCATTATCGCCGTTTTAGCGGCAGTTTTCTGCCGCTAAAGCGGCGATAAGTTTATCGCCTGGCTTGTTAATATGCCCCTTATTTTCTAAAGCACATGCGCACATTTTCCCTGTCGGCGCTGCATGCCGGCTGTAATCAGAGGTCTATGGGGCATGGTATTATCAAGATTGTTTCAGGCTCTTGGTTACAAAATATACACAAAGGGACAGGCTCGGAGAACACACGTTGTCTCAGTAATGAGATTAGCATTTTCCACAATTATAAAGGCCCATCTTATAAGTAAACCCTACACCTGTGAAATGGATATCAATTGATCTGGCAGTTTTTCATCGACAGCAGCAAAAGTCTTCTATTTGAGTTAGCACTGCTTTCCTCCTAGCAAGACCCTTGTATCTCATCACTGGCCATCAGGCCCGGTGAAACAGTTTACCTTGCAGCCTGCTATTAGAAACAATCAGCGCGCTGGTATTGACAGCAGGCTGCCAATATCACCTATTATGTACTGCTGTAGAGGGATTGATCAATCGCCGGACAAATGCAGCAATCATTCTGCAACAAACTGATTGAAAAATGCTTTTACTAAATCACGCCCATGTGCCCCTCACCTTCTCCTAGTGCTCTGCAGAAAAACATACAGCTAATGGTGAAATTCAACTATTGACTGCCCCGCGGTATAAATTTCAGAAATCTGCTTTGGGGTACTAAATACTATGGGGCATATTTACAAGCATATTTACAAGCCCCTATCGCCACCACAACGTCACTTTCAGTGACGTTGTGATGGCAATAGGGGCCTCGCCTTATTTACAAGGCAGCGTGTAAGCCACTTAATGTGGCTTATTTCTGCCTTGTAAATAAGGACTCCTTTCACGCTGTATTTAGAGTGAAAGGGGAGGGCAATGGGTGTTGCAGTAGGTGTTCCACCGCAACACCCATTGATTTTGACACTGCCCCTATTTACAAGGGCAGCGTAAATAGGAGGCAGTGCCAAACTTAACACCAGGGAAAACCTGGTCTTAAATAGGTGAAACAAGAAGAAATGCTTTATTTCTCCTCGTTCTTGTTGTTTTCATGTGTGCTGCCTTGTGCAGCACACATAGAAACAGCAAATTGCCTATGATTGTTTATGTGCAGGAAGGGGGACCTTCCTGCACATAAACAATCTTCCCCTCAACACAGGCATCTTTGCACTATGGTGCAAGGGAGCCTGCGTTGGTGCTAGGCAGCTAATGTTAGCGCCAGTGCAGAGGGAAATGCAGGGCTGAACCATATTCTAGTAAATATGGTGCAGCTCTGCGTTTCTAAATGAAGAAGCGTGCCATTAGCCTTCTTGGCTTAACAAAACGCTTTGCCACTTTAATGTAAATATGCCCCTCAAACTTTATAAAGCAACATGCCTATTCTCATACAATTTCCTGAGATCAGACTAGGGTAAAAATATTCTTGTATATATTCAAGGGTGTGTTGGAAAGTCGTGCAATCACCTAGTGACATTACAAAAAATATTGCACACTGCATATGTTTTACCTCGACCACTAACATTTGATAGGACTGATGCACCATTGTCATTTTCCAGGAGACCCTTGAGATGTAAAATATATCCTGCAGTCTGGTTTGCATCAACACTCCTATTGGATACTGGATTAGGACATTGGAGTTCCAACTGTCGGTACCTTTGCCTAGGCCAGTCCGTCATTCTCTTAATCCTCGAGACAGCAAGAGAGACGATCAGAAACAAATTCACCATAGAGGGATGAAGACTACGGCGAATTCCGCCTAGTGTAGGAGCAGGTGACCACATTGCCCCTCCCCCTGCTTCAGAGTGGATTCTGATGCCGGCGGCCAAGTGAGGAGATGCTGCAACATGGAGATGATATTGAGGAGGCTTCGTCTGCTCGTTCTGCTTTTTGACCCAAATGGTCAATGCAAAACTAAGGAATACCCATTATTCCTGAAATCCAAAATATCCTCATCGCCTGCACAAGCTCAAGTTCCAGAGCAAGAGTCTGTCAGTAATATGCAAGCGAGTGTGCCACTAAGCGCTCAAGCTCCTACTTTGCCTCTTAGGCCCCTAGAACAGCAGAAGGGGGTCTTAATGGACGGTCAGCCTATATACTCCATGTTGGGTAAAATCCCAGAGGCAGGACAGCAAGATCAGAATCGGCTAACATCGGAAGAACACTTAGGAAAACAGATATCGGAGGCAGGGACCGTCACCCAATATGACATTAAAAGCATGTTAAATCTTACCTTGGATGAGATACATGAGCTGAAAGCAACGCAAGCAAACGAGATAGCAGCACTACATCTTTGCTTGTCAAAAATCGAAGAAGCAGTTGGCAGCTAACCGGCAAGAATACAAGAAGCTGTATCCAGGATTTCCCAGCTTGAAGATCAGATGACCTCAATGCAGCAGCAGGTTACTTTGGATAAAAAACAGAAAAATGTACTTGACAGTAAGCTGGAAGAGCTCTAAAATCACTCTTGCCGCGCTAACCTGCGGCTGGTCAGGGTTCCAAAAGGTTGTGAGGGATCACAAATACAGCAATGGGTCGAGACATTTATTAAGAACAATGTGTTGCCTGAATTCTCAGGAGATCTTACTATCATGAGGGCAAATAGGGTCCCAGCTCAGCCATATCCGAACTCTAAGTTGCCGCGAACAATCCTAGTGAACTTAGCAGATTTCCAGGTCAAAGAACATATACTGCCCAGCGCCATCCAAAAAAAGCAATTTTCAACTCGCGAAGTTCTTAGCTGCCTCATTTTCTCTGATATGTCTGCAGCAGCGGCTCGTCGTAGGAAGCAATTTGTTAAACTTCTGTACTTGTTCAAGGCACAGGGGGCTCAGGTGGCTATAGCTCAGCAATCTAAGTTAAGAGTCTTGGTGCAAGGGAAATTCCATATATTCACAAATCTAGATGCACCTCAGGACCTGCTACAGAAAATGACTACGGAAAAGTAGATAAGGAAAGAGAATGGGTAATGGTTGCTGTTTATTTTATTTTGGTTTGATTGTTTTTCTCTGATTTGATGAGATAAGGAGGGGACATGTCACTTCAGGGTGCAATACCATGGTACCCAGCTTAGGGGCAATTCAGGGCAGGGAGGAAAGGGGTATGGTGGGCTATTCCCCAATTGCCAGGGGTTGGAGGGGTCACAGGGAGTTGGTGAGGGTTATGGAAGGGGTAAGGAAGAAAAACAATTAGCAGGAAAAGAGCAAATTTTATAGAATACGTTTTCAAGCTATTCAGATACTGGGCAATATATTTTGTGTGGGAGATGATGGAAAAAAGGTTAAAAAGGGAGACAAAATTCCAGGAGAGGTTGAGGTTGAGATATGTTTCTAAAGATAGATCAAAATGACAAAAAATATAAAAGTAATTACATGTAATGTGAATGGTTTGCGGAATCCACGTAAAAGCTGTGGATTTTTAAATTGGCTAGTATCCCTTGCCCCTGAGATAATATTTTTACAAGAAACCCATGGCCACTAATACATATTTTTTAATGCAAGCTATTGACTATTTTTTGGCTAATAAGATCAAAGCAGTAATTCTGATGATGGATGCAGAAAAGGCTTTTGATTTGGAAGATTGTCTTGCCTTATTTTTTATTTTGGATAAGTTTGGTGTTCCACATCAGTTGCTACGTATGCTAAAAGAAGTATTTAGTCAGACGGAGGCTAAAATTATTATTAATGGGGCAGAAGCTGAGATGGTAACCCGACAGGGATGTCTTGTCATTCCACCATTTGTTTTCCCTATTTATTGAACCCCTAGCTGCAAAAATTCGCAATAATGTATCGATCATACCTCCTATTGAGGGGATGGCAAAAAATAAGTTGTATGCGGACAATATAATTTTATATCTCAAAGCTGGGAGTCTAATATACAGAATGCGTTGGAAGAAATCCAAAAATTGTACACATTTAGGGGATACAAAGTGAACCAAGCAAAAACAGAAATCCTCACATTTAATTCTGAGTTTTCCGAGATCCCGGTTTGTGTGAAACACCGATCACCACATCCAATTAGATACCTGGGTATTTTTTGTTACAAATTAATATGAGCAACTGTTTTCACTGAACTATAGCAATATGCTTGCAAAAGTGAAAAAATTACTAGATAAATGGACTCTGTTACATCTATCCCTGATAGGATGGATTTCGATGGTCAAAATGTTAGTGCTCCCACTGGTTTTGTTCCTTTTTAGTAAACTCCCCTTAAGAATGTCCTGCTCCTATTTTACAGAATTGAATGAAATGATCTGGAAGTTTGTTTGGATTAATAAGCAGCCCCGGGTTAAACTTGTCACATTACATTTAGATGTAGCATGTGGGGGACTGACACTCCCAAATTTTGCAACATACTACCAGGCCTCTCTGATTTACTTGGTATCACAATTACGAGAGTGAAATTCAGTTTTTGATAACTTCCTTTTAATTCATATGCTGAAGGGAAGTGCCATTAAACTCTAAGGTCTTTTATGGTCAGCAAAACTCCCCAAAAGAACAAGATATAAGGTGCTACTGGCGTTAGCAGCAAGAACTCAGCTGTTTTTTAAAACTCGACATAGTCCAACATACCATGCTTATACTCCTAGTTAAGATTGTGCTGCAGGAGGTTTAATGCTGTCCAAAGGACTCTACCAACTATGGCAAGAATTAGGTTCTGTTCAATTTGGGGATTTTTACAATCATGATAGATTAATTACATGGGAAATTATACTATTGAAATCCATTAACCCAAGCACTGCTTTTTATATGAGTTTCCATCAGGTGGTGAATTTCCTCAAAAACAATTATATTATGCTGAGCGAGGCAGCACGTCAGGTCACCAGGCAGATGTCGAACAAAATAGTGGGTGGGTAATTTGGTATTGTTCATTACATCAGAAGGCTAATAGAGATTATAATGAAAGAGCTGCAGAAAATTCATTCAAAAGTAAAGAATGGCAGCAGCTTAGTGAGACAAATAATAAAGCACTGCGAGGTGCTAATTTCAAAAGAATGAGTTTTCTGTTCAGATGGATGGCATATTATACTCCTTTGAGACTGCATAAGATGTTTCCATGAATCAGAACCAATGTTTTAGAAGTAAAAAAAAGGAGGAAGGGAGGTTGGCACATATATTGTTTGAGTGTATAAACCTACAACAATTTTGGAAGGATGTTTTTATCTTGATCACTCGCTGCTTGTCTATAACAATTGTCCCATCCTGTATGTTGGTTTTATTTGGTTTATCAGGGGAGGTAAAATGCTTAAAGAAATGCCAGTAGTATTTTTAGTAATATTTATAGCAGTTGCTAGGTCACTCTTTCTACAAAATTGGAGAACAAATAAGCAACTAATGATTGACCACTGGGTTAATAAAATGTGCAGGACTTACAGATTTGAGGAGGCCTATGCAAAGCATGTAAGAGCTACTGTAAGATTGAGAGCTGTCTGGGCAAATTTCTCCTCTTATTGTATAACGTAGAAGATCTTATTCCAATTGTATAGCACTTTCTTTAGGGATTCAATGTATGCACTTTACTAAAATAATTGCTACTAGTTTTGTAGGCACTTAACAAAATTGATACCAGTATGACAGAGAGAAGTAGTTGCTGTATTGATTTTAAAATACTAATCAGGCATTAATGGCTACTAGTAATTATATGTATAGGTTTTCCTGGAAAACTACCAGGGGGAAGAAAATGCCTGGTAGATTATGTGAATACGGTTTAATGTGGGGGTAGTGATGAACATATTTTATATATGCTATTTTCTTACATTTTGGAACTGGCCTTTTTATTAATTACTCAAGAATGGATGATAACTCTGATCTTTTTACGCTACGTTGAATAATGTATTTTTCGTCATTTGATATTTGGTATCTTCTATTCTCATTTTTTTATCTATTCTGTAATGTCGTGTTTTTTTATTCCTGCTCTAATAAAAATATTTTATAAAAAAATCACTGAATCCTCTTTGTGCAAGCCTTTCTGCCATGCTCAGACGGCTAGCCCATACCATGAACCATTGACTTGGGTCCACGTCCTGTTCCACATGGCTGAAGAGCATGCTCAGTACATTATATCAATATGGAGCCCAGATAAATTATATACGAAAAATGTACTGATTAAAAAAATTAGGTTGATTGTTTTTGCTCTTACAACATTAACATTTGCCTAAAAAAACACAGGTATTATATTCTTTGGGACTAAAAACTAATGGAATTTATCAGTTTTGGTTAACCATAACCTGTCCACATTGCACTGTATATAATCACATACACAATGTCACAGCTGACATCACAATTCACTTAGTTTATTACATCGGTGTTATGCTCCTACTTTCTAAGGTTAGGACTGAAGAAGACTCGCAGTATTGTAATGTAGAAGTTGGATACAGCACAACATTAACAAATATTAACAGAAAAAATGTTTTAAGTTATTTTTAAATTTGCTCATGTGATTAACATTACTAATGCTACTTTATAAAAAAAATAAAAAAAACACAAGGTAAAGCCATGGCTATGATGTTCAGTTCAAATTTGCCAATCATACATACCTATATAAACCATAAGAAGTTCTCCCTCCAAGCACTGCTCATGACCTCACACATAAAGAGATTATTCAGAGCCACAAAGACTCTAAGTTGAGCATGATTGGATACACTCCACTATCTACCACTATGCCCACAGACATAGGGCCGATTCACAAAGATAAACTGAGACAAAAGTCTAACTTTATGACTTTTGGTATTCAGAAAGGGCATTTACGACTAGTAAATGTAGACTTTTGTCTCAGTTTTGGTCTCAGTTAAACTTAAGACCAAAACATAAGTTTAATTGAGACAAAATTCTAACTTTACTACTCGGAAATGAACTTTGTGAATACCGAAAGTCGTAAAGTTAGACTTTCGTCTCAGTTTACCATTTTGAATCGGGCCCGAAAGCATTTAGGCAACTCAGCATTACAAGTCACCATCATCACACAGAGCGTCTATAGACTGTACCATCACAGTACAAACTTTTCTCCCTTTTACCCCCAGAACCAACCAGCTTTGAACTGATGCTTCTGGCCTCCACCGGCCAGCTCCCACCCACCACCAATTCAAATCCCCAAATGACACATCAAACCCCCCTATTGCTGTGACTCTGTCTTTACCCACTCTCAACGACATACTCCAAGTTTGCCTAATATCTGGCCAATCAGCCACAAGGAACACACTGCACATTCACAAATGTCTGAATCCAAATGTCAAGTAACCGACTTGGCTGATAGTGGTATAAAGACAACACACTAATGCTGGGCACAAAATTGTACTGCGAACTAGGCAACACTAATAAACTGCATGTAGCCTGTTGGACTTGGCCCTTTTTGCAGGGTCATCCCTGAACTTTTTGCCTTCCTCCTGGATTTTGTCTGACCTGTTTTTGTTGGTTTTATGACTCTGGGCACTTTACCACTGTTGTTCAGTGCTAAAGTGCATATGCTCTCCCTATTGTAAATTGATGTATGAATTAGTGATTCCATGATTGGTTGGTTTGGTTTACCTGTCAGACCCTAGTACAGTGCACCAGGAGTGCCCAGGGCTGGTAATCCAAATGCTGCTAGTGGGCTTGCAGCACTGGTTGTGCCACCCACAGAAGCAGCCTGTAAAAGTGTGTCTAAGGCCTGCCATTAACTGGTCAAATGCACCCACTTGCCAGTCCCTAAACCTTCCCTTTTCTTCATATCAGACGCCCCTGTGGTAGGCCCAAGGACAGGGTGCATTGAAAGTTTAAGGTAGGACATGCCATGGTGTGTGTGGCATGTTCTAATAGTGAATGACAGCCATTTTCGTTTTTCACTATTGCAAGGCTACGTGTTCTCCATAGGCCAGAATGGGCAGTTTGATTTTTACATCTTTTAATCCTAACTGACTCAGGGAACATGGTAGAAATTCGAATTTAGTATGCCTGAACTCAGAATGATAAAATACATCTTTTAGTGAAGTTGGTTTTAACATTCTGTGTTTGAAAATACCACTTTTAGAAAGTAGGAATTTTCTTGTCTAACCATTCAAATCTGCCTCTGCTAGGCTGTGTATTCCTTGTCTGGAGTTTGAGTGACAGGGCTGGGGGAATTCCAGAAGACAGTGTGAGGCAGCCCAGTGGTGAATAGAGAGATCTGCATCTAGATGGGAGGGAGGAGTTGCACCTGGGACCTGAATAAGGCTGTGCCTTCCCTCCACAACGCTGGCTCCACCTCCTGTGGTGCGTCTGATGTCTCTGCCCTGCACTCTGAAAGGAAAGAAGGAGTCATGTAAACAAAGTGCTCCAGGACTTACCAGAATTGGTTTGGACTAGGCAAAGGCCTTTCTGCCTTCAGAGAACAAACGAAAACTTAATATAAATAATGGAAGCCTAACCCAGGAGCTTTAGATCACTTTTGGACAACAAGAAGAAACATTTGCTGAGGAGTGGAACCAGAAGAAACTGAGGGGAGACTATTCCTAAGCTGAAGTGCTGCTTGGGGGATTGGCCTGGAGTGGTTGACTGACTGCCAAAGAAAGGAGAAAGGACTTTGTGTGCATTTTTATTCAACTTGTGAAGGATCACCAAAGGCTTGAGAGAAGAGCTTGCCTCCTGCTGAAGTCTCAGGGACAACAGACTTCAACCACCAGCTCCCCAAGAGTTCTTTGGAAGTGCCTGTAGCTGTATTTGGGCCTTCTGAGGGACAACGTGTCGCAAGAAGCTGGAAGCCCGACACAAGAAGAAGAAGCGTGTCGCTGTCGCAGCCGCTGCCGTCGCATCACTGAACAAGGGTGTCGCTGCAGTAGCTGTCGCATTGCACCGCATCACGAGAAGCGTCTCGCAACACCGAAGAAGCGTGCCACTGTCGCAGCCGCTGCCGTCGCATCACTGAACAAGTGTATCGCCGCTGTAGCTGTCGCATTGCACCGCATCACGAGAAGCGTCTCGCAACACCGAAGAAGCATGTCGCCATCGCAGCCGCTGCTGTCGCATCACTGAACAAGGGTGTCACCGCTGGAGCTGTCGCATTGTACCGCATCACAAGAAGCACCTGGCATCCACGGAGAAGCGTACCACCGTTGCAGCTGCTGTCGTCGCATCAATGAACAAGGGTGTCGCCACTGGAACTGTCGCATCGAGCCGCAGCGTCTCGCATCGTTGGAGAAGAGTGTTGGCGCCAAAGCCGCTGTCGTCAGATCACTGGACAAGGGTGTCGCCGCTGCAGCTGACGCATCGTGCCGAGACATCTTGCAACATCGGAGAAGCGTGTCGCATCAACAAGAAGACGCCATCTTTGTTTCTTTGCACCAGATCTTCAACGTATCACCACCTTTGCGTGTAAGGACCTACCGCATCATCTTCCCTGCACCACTTGTGTTGCCCTGCGTGTCGCATCTTAAGGTACATTGACTCAGTGTCGCATTTAAGATCTAAAGAGAACTAAGCCAATTCTACCATTTTTAAGTAACAGTATTGTGGATTTTTGTCGTTCATGGTCTTGTGTTAAATCTATATAAAGAATACTTATTTTTGATATAAAACTTATGTGGTGTCCATCTGTACTGTTGTCACTTATTACTGTATGTGTTCACAAATGCTTTACACACTGCCTCTGAGATAAGCCTGTCTGCTCGTGCCAAGCTACCAAGGGGGTGAGCAGGGGTTATTTTAGGAGTGTACCCCCTTACCGTGATTAGAGGCAAGGGTCTCTATTTGTCAAGTACCTACCTGTGCAAACTAGAGACCCTCAAATCTAACACAGCCCATAAATCATATCCGGCAAAGTCCAGGTATACCTTCTAGCACCCCACTACACCTCAGTCACAGGTGTTCAACACATTAAGAAGATTGCTGGACATTCAATGAACCATATGTTAGAATATTGTCAACTTTTATTTGAACCTGAGAAAAGAACCCAAGTGCATGGTTCTGAAAACATTTGAAAGCTGAATCAGACTTGTATTTAATGGAATTCTATTAAGAACAGGGTTGTGATTGAAGAATCGTGAACACAGCTAACCAAATATCCTTATGGACTTGAACTCTCTGCTAAATGTTTATACTCCTCTGATCTCTACCAACAACTTCAAAGTAGCCAAAATGAGAGAGGTAGTGATATATACAACTGCTTAATAAATAATATCACCAATAACATCTCAAATGACATAATTGATGGCATCACTCATGAGAAGACATATTGCTATATCACTGGCATCATCAATGGAACCGCTGCAAAGCAAGCCATGTGTGCAATAAAAAGTCTGAGAATGACGAGATGATTCAAAATGAGAATGTATAACTTCAAGGAATCTACTACCCCCCAAAGTTAATTAATGGGAGAAAGTGTCATATGTTAGAGTATGGTTGAAGGATATACAGCTTTTATGACATATTCTACCAGACAAAATTGAACAAAATTCTCTTATCAATTGATATTGGAGGAAAGCAGTGAAAGCTCAAAGTGGGATTGAAGGGTGCAGCGTTTGAATACCAATTACACATATTGTGCACACACATTCAATAAAATGCACTATGTGTAAGGAGCTATTTAACAGTATAAGATTGGGCTTGAAATGTGTGTGAATTATCTACTGGGAGCAATACAGCTGAAGTGAATTTTTCTGTAGCTGAGAGTGTTAACAGCACTGTACAGTATGTGGAAAAAGGGAGATTTTGCTGGAACAAGATTACAAGAGGTGCAGTTTTAGGACAACCAGTATTTCCTTTGCAGTAATCCTGCATTTTATAATGTGATGAGCTCCTAAGTCTTGTTAATTAGCAAATTCATGCATATTTTTGTATTTATTTAGTGTTAAATGAGTGAAGAGGGTGGGATGTAAGACTGGAGAATTGTGTTGTACAAAAAAGAAAGGTGCCCAAGGGGCGTGGATTAACTTATGGTCATCATAAAATTCAAAAGGCTAAAACAATATAAGTTTCATCATTTAATCAGGCACAATGGGTGCTATCCACAAGAAACTAGAATAGTGTAAAAGTAGTTTGACCAGAGGGACACACAGAGAGTATAAAGCACGGACGACGTGTGCAAGTGTGTAATATGTATGCATTTATATATATCAGCCGCTGAGCAAACAATGTTGTACTACCTGAGGTATGTGAAAAAATAAAAAACAAACAAGGATTAAAGTGATGTTACAGTTAGGTGAAAATGCCAGCTAAAACATAACATTTAAAGAAAAATTAAAAACACAGAAATTCCCCAATCATAGTGTACTGAGCTAAGTAGAACTTGTGCCCTCACCATGCCCAGTGTTGTCATCAATGATGTCTTTTGAGATGATATCAGTGATGTCATCAATGATGTCATTGAGTATGTCATGTATGATGCAATCTGTGAGGTTATAAGCAGAGCTTCATTTTAAACTTTGTTTTTTCAATGAATTTCTGAGGTTTGTTTATTATAAAGTAAGATATTATTACTGTAAGATATTAAACTGAGGTTAAAGTAATGTTATTGTTAGCAATAACATTACTTTAACCTCAGTTTTTTTCCAGTGACTTTTTAGTTTTTTAAAAACTTAAAGTAAAATTGTATTACCATACTAAACCGTAATCAACCACATATAGCCTAAGACCATGCACAACGTGAGTTGAGTTCAGGGCCTGTTCACTCCCTACGGATGACCAACTCTCTGCTGCACACAGGCTATGGACATGCACAGTGTGAGATTGAGTAGAGGGCCCTGCGCCCAAACTCCCATAGGCAGCCTACAACCTGCAGACACCCACCTCATATTTCTTTTAAATTCATTTTACATATCCCTATGGAGCTCCTGTAATGGTGGATGCAACATTTCTTCTGATGTTGTAGCTTGCCAGTTAGAGAGCTTGCCTCTGCAGGATCAATCTCAGTCCTGCAGCAGCAAAATGGTAGATGGGATAAAGAGTTTACTCTGCCAATTACAAAGCTTTACTTTTTAAATTCTCAGTCTTGCAGAATATCTGGGGGGACTCCAGAGGGACCAACTGTCACTTTATATCTATTTTTAAACCTTATGTTCTTCAAAACTTCTGAAAGGATTTACACCCAATCCCAAAAAAACACAATTTCTGGGTAAAGATCCAGCTTTCTGCCAAGTTTGGTGTAATTCTGTCTAGCCATTTTGTTCTGTATCAGATTCATAATTAATTTTCTCTATGCAAATTGCATTAAGGAACTGCATTTTGGGACCCCTCTTTTTCTTGGTCACTTATACAGATCACCCCAAAACTTTCCAGGAAGAATCAGAGGTGGATGGCCATTTTTTTGGGAAGGTTTGTGAAGATTAGTCAAACAGTACCGAAGTAATTGGCAAAACAAAAATGCTCTACCTATTGAAAGTCTAGCCTCACACTCACTAAGACTGGCACTGTGTTACTTATATATATATATATATATATATATATATATATATATATATATATATATATATATATATATATATATATATATAAAACACAGTGCCAGTGTGTATAGTTATGTATATGTTTTTTTGACTCTGTGAACTAGGACACTGCTAACCAGTCCCCAGTGCATGCGCTCTCACCTCCAGAACATATTGAAATTGGCTACAAACCTAACTGGAATATGTACCTTTCCTATAGGCCTGTAGTATATTCTGCCTACAGTGCACCCTTGGCATTGAAAGTTAAGTATCATCTATGGACTATGATACTACTGTGCCACCCACTAGCGTGACTAGACAAACATGACTCCAGCCCTACCATGCAGCCTGGCTGCTGTAGTTTTAAAACTGCAACAACACTAGTATAAATAAACCTTTTTGACAAAAGTAAACCTCAGTTTTAAATATTATTAGGTCACCCTATGTAGGTCCTGTAGTCCACAAGGCAGGGTCGATGGTATTTAAATGTAGAAATGTAAAGTTAACATGTTGTTACAGTGGCTAGCCCACAAAAGCTCTTTTCCCTGTAGAAGGCTGGGTGGCCTATAAAGACATTTTGGTAACCAATATTAAATATTAATCGTGCTATCTCAGGCAAGGGATGAGATAGAAAAATGAATAGACAATCATTTTTTTATATTTATTAAAAATTCAAACTTAATGCCGGTCAGATTTCGTTTTAAATAAAAATGAAGGAAAGGGGACTTTTATAAAGTTACCATTTCCCTGCCTGAAGCACCTAGGGGCTAATTTAAAATAGCCCTCCAACTGCCACCCAAATGATGAATAGCTCTGACGAGGTGTGAAAGCTATTCATAGAACAGAGACAATTGCCTGAATATGGGGAAGGTGATTTCCTTGCAGGAATAACAATGGACTGTGCTTAGGATCTTACTTTAAATCCAATGTGCCCCCTCTAGTCACAAGCAGATATCAGATGACACTTGAACAGGCTCCTTTTTGTCTTCCCTGTAAGATAGGAACCAAATCCAGAGGGGAAAGGTTGCCTCAGAACTAGTTTGGAGTGACCACAGAGGAAGGACTGCTCACTCCCCTGACAATACCACTGGGTGGGAACACAGGTTCTGTACGAGGGGAGAAAGGTTTCTCCATTTTGGATTTAGTAAGCGAGGAGCAATGTGAGATTACTTGCAGTCATGAACACAGGAACTGCTGTGAAGTTGGTATTGCTATCCCAAGAAAAAATTACCATATTGCTTAGGGAGAGGCCAGAAGTTAGCCCCACCCACAAGCTAGTGCCAGGTCTAAATGTGGCAGACCAAGAAACCTTCTCCAGAACACTAGTGGGCCTCTGGAATAACAGACGAAGGGCTGCACCTGCTGTTTCAAACCTGTGAGGAGACCTGAAGGGCTGGACCTGGTATTACTTGTAGCAAAAATGATGAGGTGGACTCCAAGGTTAAGTTGACTAACCTCCTGTGTAAGCTACAGGGCCACAACAAGCTACAAGAGGCTTTTCCTGAAGAGCTTTTCTGACCAGTACCAACTGGACATGAGCTGGACCCTGTTAGTGGCCTCTAACTGGTGTGTGTCTTGACCTCCAAGTGCTGTTCATGAAGTCATGGGTCCCTTGGCTGTGTGTAACAGGACTTCTTTTAACATCCCTGAAAACTTGGGTCTTAGAACATTTTTGTACTTAAAGGATGGCAGACAGGAACAAGCTGATTAGTTTAAAGTACTTTGCAGCTGGGCAAAAAAAAAAAGATTTTTCCCACTAAAAGCTATCCACAGCAGCAATTCCATTCAGAGCAACCTACCTATAAGATATGCAGCCTCCTAGAGTCCTCTTCAAATATAGCCAACAGTCTTGCCTCGTGGGAGGATTTTGAGCTCTGAAAAAATGCTAAGTCTGAAGATAAAATCTTGAAAGGGCAAAGGTGCCAAAAGTATCCAAAAACAAGAGGACTTCCCTGGACACAAGATTCAAATTGTCCTGCTCTGAGCTTTTTCCACTAAAACCAACTGCTTAAACAGGATTCATCCATCACCTATTGTGGAACCTCCTCTGATACAACCTGCTGCCTTGCCCGGTTGAAGGATTTTGATCTCGAAAAAAAAAGAGTAAGTCCCAAGATAAAACCTCTGACCCATCTTGGTTGGTGAATCCGATCCATCAAGATGTCACTGTCCTGAACTTGCACCCAAATCACTGTCACCCGCAACCAGTTAACACTCATTGAAGCTTATTGCTTTTTGGTGCTATTTTTACTTACAATTTCAAATCACCCTTATTGACTTTTTGTCATTTTGTTATCATTCTTCTCATTTAGTTCTTTGCTATTTTTATAAACTGAAGTGAGGTTTTCATTGTGTTGTGTTTTCAACATTTAACTGTTTGGGTGCTTCTAAATGCTTTACATATGTTTCTTAAATTAAGCCTATCAGCTCTGGGCAACAGCAGCCAGGGATGAGTTCAGGTTTAAATTACTGAAACCTTTAACTGGACATAACAAGATAGTGATCCTATATTGTGAACATATCTTATGTGGTACTGAGAAGACTGGTGATCCTATAATCCAAATATCCTGGCTTGATGCTATGATCATACTGATTACTAACATAGATAATTATCAACTGATAAGCTAGATCTTCTGACAAAAGCTTATTGTAGATGGTATTAGTTGAATTAAAAGAGTAATTAGAGGATCCTTACTTTGTGTTGCATTTCCAGACATGTTTTTGTTGTGTCCTGAGTACTATAGAAAAGGCCTGAAGCCTAAGCTTTCTTTACATAATGTATGGAGTACTGAAAACTGGGTAGTGATATCACATATGCATTGACATGCACATAACTTCTGAGAAAGTTAATAGATTAATGTTTTGGGACTTTTGATCGATTTTCGACATAGATATTTTTCAGGGTGTATGGCCCGGCATTTTTATTATTGATCTAATGCGAGTAAGACTTTTAGCAGATATAGTCAGGAAAAAACAGGATTTTTCAAACAATAATGGTAGAAATACAAACCGTAAAATGTTCCCTAATGTTATACTTTCAAAGAGTGGATTTATATATATATGCTCAATTCTACTTTCTGTCCAATCAAAAATGGAAGGCACATCCGCTAATTACATTATTACAATGAAGCATAGATTCAGTGTCACAATAGTCCAGCAGAATGGGTTATGCCTTTGAGGCTAAAAGTAAGAGTTTTGAGGCAGAAATAATTTCAGAAAGAACTTATGGTGCAATGGTTTGAGGCTACGGAAGATGCCTGCCTTTGCCAGATATGACAAACAAATATTTGTAAGCTGTATTATCCCTAACTGTTGGCAAGCCAACTCAATTCCAATAGTTGGGCATAAATGTTGTTTCTTGTTATTTTGACCATGAGTACCAGTTATTGTCTGTTAGGGACGGGACATGACCACATCTGTCCACTTACAGAATAGCCTTGCACGATGTGCAGCCCCGAGAGGGGATACCATGCTCCCATGGTAATACATGTCATAAATTGTCTAATAAAAGTTGTGTTGAGTGTCTATTGGAATAATCCCTAAGGCAAAACAAAAATAATGGTAATATTATTATTGGAATTGGGTTCATGCACAGCAAGTAATTTCCATTTGCAGAAATGCTATCTACGTATATTATCTAGACCATAAGTATTTCTTTGAACCAGAGAGCTATTAAAATAAGGTTCTATCCAAAGCCAAGAGGAAGATCATATAATCACCTCAGGTCTCTCTTCAAAGGTTGTATCACAGACTTAAAAATTCATAAGAGGAAACTTATATAAAAATGTTTTCTTCCTCAACATTGTGGTAGAGGGACTCGTATCCCAACAACTGGACATATAAATGACAAATAAAATAAAAAATGTTGCCATTCTTGCATTGTACAACAACGCATTTGTGTACTGGTACCCAAGTTAAGGATTTAACACTTAAATAGAGCAGGGGTAAATGTACGTTTTACAGGGTTGAAATTGGCAGCTTATATGACATTCTTCTGTAGAAATGCATGTTGACATGCATGTTATTCGCAAACAAGATACTTACAATAATAATGTGAAAAGCCTATGTTTAGGTAAAATATATACTAAATGCCAAATTTACGGTGGAACCCCAGTGTCACAAGTTGTGTCAGCTGAGACATTGACAGTGCCTGTTGTTGCATCTGCACCAATAAATATTGTTCTGAATGCTGTTTTTCAAGGTGCTATAGGAGGAGTAACTGACATAAATTGTTGCCTGGACACCACCACAAAATGCTCAATCATTGAGAGAAGAGAGAAGAAATGCCTCTATGACAGTAATTTCACAAGAAAAGACAGTATCATTTGAAAATGGGATTTTTCCTCATGTTTTGAACAAACCCCTGAGAATAAAAGGATGGGAGATACAGATAGACCTTCTGCTAGTCAGGAAAGAGTGGGACCCTTAGATGTACCAAAACTGAAGGTGGAATTCGAAGAGAACCTTAGAGGAAGCGTTGACATTTTACATTTGAAACAATACAAGAAAGGAGAGATGCCAGATGGCAGCCACTTGATGTGGATGTAGCAGCAGCACTATGAATCATGAAATGGGATATTAAAAGGATTAGATTACTCGCGAATGAGTATGCCCTTGGACATCCTGCACACTGTCGAGAAGGCTCAGCTGGATGTTTGTGGCTGCCCCAGAGCAGCGCTGATCCGGGAGTATGTGTTTGCCCTCGGGCATCTAGCAGCGGCAGTTTCTATTCTTTCCGGCTGCAATCTGTGCCGGGTTTGCCCGGCGGTAAAGAAGATGGGCCCCAAAGTGGTAGGGGTCACATCGAAGGGAAAGCCTGCCACTCCTTAAACAGACGCCTCTGACTCCTCTGGTGAGCCCCTGGGAGGTGCCAGACCACAGCAGGGTGCTAGAAACACACCGCTACCAGCGAAGGTGAAGGTGGCCCAGGAGAAGAGAGTAAGAGAAGGGACACCCATCAATCACAGTCCGGCTGGCTCTACATTGCTGGAGTTGCTCCATGCTCTGGCCGGGAAACAGATAGAATCAAGGCGATTGGAAATAAAAGGAGCTGGTGGAAGAGAATTGCCGACAGAACTGGTATAGCTTCCGGGGAGTGGTGATGAAACAGAAATTGTGTCAGGATCTGCAAGTACCACCTCAGAGGCCAGGACTGTTTTACCCTCACCTGGAGCTATGGAAATACTATCTTGTGTATTGTGGGAAAAAGCAGCTGAGGGAGATGATGATGGTAGGTGAGACCAGGACTGGGCCATGTGAAGAGGAATAATGAGGGTAATGAGAAAGGGGGAACTCAGTCTCTGGCTAGCAGCGTGGTTGTAAAGGGGGTTGTTCTCAGACAGGTGTGGATGATGCTCCGAGTAGGGCCTCCCCAGGGTGGACTACACCGGAAACACCAAACTCTATCATCTTGGATCCAATAAATCAAACCCACCTAAAGGACCCCCAAACCTTTAAATCATTCCAACAGCCAGGGGCCTCGACCCTGGAGGCTGCACAAGTAAATCACAAAGTGGAAATGGATCGCAATGACTGTTTTTTCTCCCTGTAAGATGGGGCGGAATGGTCAATGAATGGGTCAGGTTCCTCAATAGCGTCAAGTGAAAATGATAGTGATCCTGACATGGCTGGAGTCCCCCCTTTACGACAGCATAGAAGATGGGAATAAAAGAAGGCACCAGATGCCAAGGGCCAGGAATTTGAAATAGGCTTATTCCCTAACAGACTCCCTAACTGGTGCCCAACCTGCCTCGTTTCAAGGTACCTCTAGCTCAAGCCCTATTTCATGAGACACTGTTCTCCAATCCATACTGTTACATCATGAAGAGACAAGACAAGATGCTTGTAAATCATAAAATGCAGCAAAATAAAGTGCAGGGGGCCATCAGAAAGCTGACCAAGACCTGTAGCGTTATAGAAACAAGAAACAAGAGTTATTAGTATCGAAGCAGATCTAACCGACACCCACACCCAGACTAAGGCACAAGAAGCACAACTTATTGTTATTCAATGGAAATTGAAGGAACAGGGGAACCCCCAGCGGCGTAATAACTTGAGGATCCTGGGAGTGCCCGAAGGGAAAGAAGGTGCGGACATCAGAGCATATGCAGCAGACTCCTTCGTAATGCTTTCCCAGAACGTACCGGCTGGAACTAGGATCAAGAGATTCGGCAAGCTCACAGGGTTCTCATTGCTCTGCAACAGCCTGTCAGAGAAAGTTCAAAACCACGGGCTATCTTAGTATTCTACGTGAACTTCCTTTTAAGACAGGTAATATCTGAAAAGACTAGACCTGAAGCTAAGCGATACTTTGGTGATGTCTCGTTTTTTGTTAGACCTGACTTTTGTCATGTCTCGGTTAAAAGGCGTTGGCAATTACACCAGTTAATTAAACCCTTTCAGAGCACAGAGGCCGAAGCCTTTTTATACAATCCTGCACGCCTGAAAGTGATCTGGGGAGGTCAGAAACAATATTTTACTTCTGAAATTAAAGCTAATGAATTTTTGAAGGAGTTAAGACCATAAGATTTAATCTGTTTCTTTATTGTGTTCAATCTTTCTCCCTCTTTCTTATATAAGGGGGTCAGGCTTAATTCAGTAAGAAAATAGAATGGGTCCAAGGGACACCAGGGTTTAGAATTTTCTTTCTCTAGGTATAAATTGTGTTCATGATATTTTCATGGTTTGATGGTGCTGCTGTTCATCTCCACACAGACCGATGTGCAGTCTGGACATTTCTCCGGGATCGGGGAAATGAAGAGAGGGGGGAAAAGGCCATTTGCGTTGCAGCGCGCCCAATGTAATTCGTTTTATTTATTTATTTATGTACTTAACTCCAGTCGGCCGTATGCTGGAATTTACTTCCACTAGGAGCTGCGACTGAGTAGGGGCCTGGGGTAGGGGAGGCTGGGTTGGTGAATCAGGGTTTGGGGAGGAGGTGTAGTAGGGGTGGGGGAAGGGGGGCAGTAGGGATAGCACTGGGGAAATATAAGGGTAATAAAACAGAAAAGGAGCACAAAACTCGATTTGAATTTGGTTAAGAGCTGGTATGCAAGGCTATTACTAAGCAAGGATTGTGAGAAGAATTGTGATGGTCAGCCCTCTTGTACCAAATGGGTAGAGTTGCTATATGTTCAGTTAACATATGTGGATTAGTCAATAAAAATAAGTTGCTATGGGTTGCTGAGATCTTAAGAACCATAGTAACTGATATAATCTGCCAGCAAGAAATGCAAATCTCATGGGGTAGAAGGGGATTGATATCAGTCAAAGGCTATACATTTTTGGCCTGCTCTTCCCAAAGCTCCAATATTAGAGGGGTCGCCATTTGAGCCAGGAATAAAAATAGGTTTGGTGAAACGCAGACTTGTTGATACTCTTGGCAGATGGGCATTGGTCGAGCTAGGGACTTGATTAACAGTAGGCACTATTTATGGATCAAATAAAGATGACCCTAAACTGTTGGACGATTTGGAGGTGGTGTTAGCATCTTGGTCCACTCCTCTGATTATTTGTGGGGATCTAAATATAAATCGGGCAGTGGGTAGAGCCTCGGCTAATGGATATCAGGGAAGAAAGAGTTTATAGGGCTCTAGCTTCACTTTTGTCTGGTTGATGTCTGGGATTCTAAATATCCCTCAGATTCAGTGTATACATATTACTCTTGCCCACACAAAAAATATGTCCACCTGGATTACTTTTTAATTTTGGGAGGGGATTCAGGATAAAGCAGGGATAAAAAAACTGGTGAAATTACTGTCTGATCACAATCCTCTTGTTCTCGAGGTTTCGATCCAGCTAGGCTCTAGGCAACAATATCAATCGACCTTTGATAGGAAACTACTGGTTGATCCAAATTTTATTGAGCATATTAAAAAGTGGGTAATCAATTATTTTGATACTAATAGATATAGTGCATCACAAGCCAGGGTATGGGAAGCCTTTAAGGCATGATTAAAAGGAGAAATTGTTGTCCTATACTAGGAAACAACAAGAATTAGAGCATAGGAGATTACTGGATAAGATGGACAAGATTGAGAGGGAACATTTGGTGAGGATTATGCAAGGGGTAGATGTAGCACAAACTCAGCTTAAAATTACACTGGTCGAGGCAGAGATAAACAGCTACTATACCCAGAAAGTTGCAGCAGAACATCAGACTTAGAAGAGTGAGAGCTTTGAGTAAGGAGAGGCAGGTGAAACAATAAAAAAGGATAGAGGTTATATACAGATACTGATGACATAATACAGGGTTTTCAGGAGTTTTATAAGGATGTATATAACGGGGAAGGCCAGGAGCTAGCGGGAGTTGCCCAAAAGGGTATCTGTATGGGGGAGGAAAGGAATTAAGATTTGGCCGCTAGAAGGGAATTAGAAGCTGATATCTCACTCAAAGAGGTGCAAAACACAAATCAGCTTGCCTCTGGGAAAGCGGCGGGCCCAGATAAAATTCAATTGGAATTCTATAAAATTTTCCAAATAGAATTAGCCCCTCTGCTAATAGATCTGTTCCTAGGAGTGCAATATAGCGGTAGCCCAGCCGAATCCTGGAAAGGTACGAACATTGTCATCTTCCCTAAAAAGGATAAACCCCCCGGGAAGCTCTACCTACTATCACCCTATTTCCCTGATAAATACGGATGCATAAATATATTCTAAAATCTTGGCATTCTGCCTGAGGGTCATAGCCTGTCTGGTCACGCCAAGGCAGCACAGATTTTATACCCGGAAGGGTACAACTGACCATATCAGGCAAGCTATAACATTATTTGACATCACCAGAGAAACTAGAGGCCAGATGGCTATGATCCTCCTTGGCGCTGAAAAAGCTTTGGACCGGATGGCATGGAATTATCTATGGGGGTCTCTGGCAGCCAAATTATTTGGCCCCAGGGTGATCACAGCTATTAGGGCAATGTATGTAGACCCAGACGCTAGACTCCAGTGAATTGGCAAAGAATCAGGTATTATAACCGTGGCTAGAAGAATAAGACAGGGGTGAGGGTGTTCCCCAATTGTATTAGCCCTTTACATTGACCACTTCATTGAGTATATAATGCATAATCATAAAATCACTCCAGTTTTTGCTAACGGCTATGAGACCAAAGTATTAGCATATGATATTGCCATAATAACACTTAACCCCGAGACTACAATAAAGGAACTGGAAAACATGCCTGAAGCATATGCCCGTAGTTCAGGATATCTATTGAACAAAGCAAAAACACAAATATTATGCTCAATAACATTCTCCTTCAGGATAATCAGCGGGTGGCCACTGCTACATATCTGGGGTTTAAGATCAATTCAAAGGAAGAGACAATTACTCAGATTAACTTCAACCCCTTGATTAGCAAGATCAATTTTACTTGGCAGTATGGCAAGGTTAGAAGATTCATCAAACTTCTTACTTTCCCTCAGGGGCGTGGTGTGTGGGCCTCTCCTAACCGTATGTTTTATTGCTGGGCTGCACTACTACAACAGATGAGCTTCTCTTTGAAAGGAACCCCAGTGAGTGTCCTTAAGAGCTGGGCTGTCCCCCAACTATTTACGAGCTTGCAGTCGGAGAAGCAGCAGGGGCTTTGTTGCTCGGTCAATTAGAGGCTTGTTATTTTAAGAAGGTGTGATTTAAAATTAATATCAGTTAATAATAATAATACAATTTGGAGAAGAATTTGAAAAGTTCATGAAGATTGCAAAGTGTAGTAGGTAAACACCACTTTGGGGCTCGGCACTCTTCCCCCCGATCTTTTATGACATGATGGGGAAACAATGGGAGCTACATGGTCTCACAAAGATTGGGGGCATTTTCTTATTAGACCAACTGCCTTCCTTTTCCGAATTACAGAGGGCTTATGGAATACCAGACAGTTCTTATATTAAGTACGTTCAAGTAAAGGGTTTCTTTAATAAACGTAGATTGGGGGTGCCCCTAACCAAGATCCCTTTGCTTGAGGCAATTCATTATATGGATTGTAAAATAAATAATTTATATAATATTCTGCTGGATCATGTGCCAGATGATACGGAGAAAACCGGGTTAAACTGGGCTAGTAAACTCGATAATACAGACGTTGATTTAGATCTGTCATTAGAACTGCTCGCAAAAACCCTCCTCTCAGCAAATTTGAAGGCGCAGCATTTTAAAACAGTTTTTAATTTATACTTCACCCCAGTGGAAACCCTGGTACAAAGCATTGCAATAGTACAGCCTTAACAGCACTAAACCAATGGCAACTGAGTTTTGTAGCTCATAAGGAATAAAAGGAAACTTTTTCCTTAGCTTTTTAAAATGAAAAAGCAGGACGAAGTAAGTATGCTGACCTGATCGCTCAAGGTAAGGTTTGAATCAAACAACATGCTGAAGTTCTTAACTTTGAGAACTGGAATAGGAAGAGTACCAAGGGATGAAGTCCACCAAGATGAGTTCCAAAAAGAGGTAACCTTGCCCTTGAGGAAAATCTCAGTTTTGTCGGAATTTAACTTAAAGCAATTAAGCCTCATTCACTTGGTGACCTCACACATACAATTGTTGAACCTCTTAGCAACCTCTTCTGTGTCGTTTCAAATCGTCACAATAATTTGTCTGTCCTCTGCATAGGCAATTGTGGAAAAGCCAAAAGATTTAATTGATTTTATCACAGGGGCAACATAAATGTTAAATAATGTGGGGCTCATAGATGAGCCCTGAGGCGCACTGCAGGGTAAGGAGAAGGATTTTGACCTGAAGTCCCCAAGACTAACGGACTGCTCCCTGTTGGAAAAAAAAGAGACTAAAAGGTCTAAAGCTGGTGCACACATCCCAATATGGGCTAAACGATCGATGAGGACACAATGACTCACCTTGTTGAAAGCAGAAGACAAATCGAGGAGTATCACAACTGCCGGTCTACCTTTGGCTAAGATAGTTCTGATCTCTTCTGAGGCGACCACCAGTGCCGTTTCAGTACTGTGGTTAGATCTAAAACCATGTTGTGCTTCATCAAGAATTTAATACTTATTCAGGAATTCTGAAAGGACTATGTTGAGATGCCTTTCAAGAATTTTCGCCACCATGGGTAAGAGTGAGATAGGGTGGTAGTTTTGCTCCTTGTTGGGATTAGGAGAAGGTTTTTTCAAAAGGGGGTGTATCAAAGCCTTTCTCCATTCCTTATGGAACTGAGCAGTGGTGATAACACTATTCATTAGTTTACTCAGATCGGGTGCAATCATCTCCGCTAATCCTTTATGAGTTTTGGAGGACAAGGATCAGAAGGCACACCTGATTTACTGAGGGCAATGAGTTCAATCATTCTGTCTACTGTAAGAAGTGGAAACCCGCTAACTCTTGGTTATTGGACTTACAAATCACTTCACTGGAAGTGTAATGCTGACTAATAGTATTCAAATCAAAATCATTGTTAATTGCTTTGATCTTGTTCCTACAAAGAACTTGCCAAACAATCACATAACAGTTCAACCGTAGAAGTAGAACTGGAGATAGAGAGCTTTTTAACAGATTAGAAAAGTTCTGTAGTAGAATATTTATCTAAGTTAATCTTATCGGTAACATATTTAGTTATCTCTTTAATAATCAGTTTTTATAATCATGTATTAATTCTTTATATTTCGCCCTTTTCTTTCGACTGCCTTTTTGTTTTAAATCTCTAAAATTGGAAGAAATCCAAGGAGCCTTAGGTTTAGTTTTGTAACTTTTACTTTGTTTCAGAGGGGCCAGTTCAGATTCAGCGGTGCTAAACTATTTCTCATAGTTGGCCATATCAACATTGGGATTGTCAATCAGGTGGGGTTGGGTAGTGGCCAGAATACTCCTAAGTTCCTTAGTGTCAACTTTATTCCAAGCCTGTGTATTAATTACAGTGGCCATGGCAGTAGGGGTATTGGGAACTAAAACCAATGGCCTTATGGTCTGAACAAGTTAAAGGTAATACTGTGTCAAGCTTTAAATCAGTGTGACTTGAGAAAACACCATCTAAAATGTGACCAGCTGATTGAGATTGAAATAATTTATGTTGCCTATCAATTGTACAGTTTCTCTGTTATCGAGATCCTCCAAGTGAGAATTAAAGTCTCCTAAAATAGTGTAATTAGGATAATGCACATTAGATAACATAAACTCATTTAAGGCAGTCAGGAAATTACCTTTAGGTCCAGGCAGCCTGTATATTAAAAGACCATTAAAGGTGGCATCATTATTCAGTTTACATTTGAAAGTAAGAGCATCACAATCTCTTAAACTTGCCGGCTCAAAGGAGATATCATAGTTTTTCCCAATAGGTGACCGCTAAGCCTTGCTCATCTTTTCAAATGCGGTCCACTTTAAAAAAGGCATAGCCAGCTGTCATGAGAGCCATGAAGTCAGGGTTGGACATTTCATCAGCCCAGGTTTCAGCAAGAAACACTAGGCCTGGGGTATGTACTTCTAGATGATTGTGCAACTCATGTTTATGCTTTTTAACTGACTATGCATTAATCAATGCACAGTTTAATGTTGAAGTGATATTGTCATGAAGAGAGGCAGGGTAAGAATCATGCTGTTGCTATTAGCAACTGCCATCTCAAGCATCATTTGACACTTGAAATGGCAATGCATAAAATGACAATGGCATTTAAAATGTCAATCATGAGGTGAAGCTCTCTAAAAGTGTTCCTTTACAGATGAGCTTCAGTACAGTTAGATGAAGAAGCTATTGTGACAATGCAGTCTTCAGGGATGAGATTACACATTGCAGAATTGGAGCAATTTTGACAGGTTAGAAAGTAAGTGGACAAAGAAACAGGGAAAGAAAAAGAAACAACCCAACACTGCAGATATGAATTGTAAGCCACCAACAGCATCACCAGATGAAGATGAGGCTTTAATATGAGGGAAATACCAGGTGGGGGGGGTGTGATCATGTACCATGGAATAGAGGTGATCTCACAACATTCACAAACAATTTTCTGAAGTTGAGAGAGAATCCCACTCAGTGGTATATAGAAAGGGAAAGATTTCAAAGGATGTATGGACAGACTTGAATACTTTCTTTGATATTGTGGTGCCAAGTGAGTTGTGGGCAGAATAGCAGATAGCTTTGCAAAGGCCACATTCATACCCTCAAAGAGACGTGCATACGCGTGCACCTACACCTGTCGTATTGACAAAGTATGATGAGGTGACTACTTTTTTTAAAGGAAAAAATCTAGCAACGGGCATCGACTTGTTAAAGATCAATAGAACGACCCAAGAAGCTAAAGAATCAGTGCATGCTTACTATGAATGATTATTGTAGGTGTTTAAACCGCATACCAGACAAGGAAATTTCGAAAGAAAGGGAGATATTGGAAGTTTTGTGTCACAGTTCATTCTTGCTTTGTGACCAGAGATTAGTATGCACATTCAACAAAATGTGATTTGTTGGCAGATGAGGTCATGATGTATGCTAAATACTGTAGTGATGAGCAAGAATTGAAGCACAAGACACTTAAAGATATGTTTATGCTAGCGCACACTAAGCTGGCTCAAAAGGGATTGCAGAATTGATTGCCTGGAGGAAATGTTGGTGAAATGCAAGGTGTTGATTTTCAGGTTAGAAGTCAAATGGTGGAGTGTGGAGTTGGTGTTCCATGGGGTAGAGGTTGAGGTGTTTCACTTGATCCAAATTCAGGAATAGACATTGAAACGTTGAAAAAATCAACTTCTTGTCACTATTGAAACAGGCTTGGGGATTGGAAGAGGGAGTGTAGACAGAATCCAAATCGAGTGAGTGGTGATGGTCAAATGCAAGGGTAAATCAAAAACAAATGCAAAATGTCCCATTTCAGGCAAAGAACAGCAATGCAAACGCAATCACAAGATCCTTTGATGGAGGTCCCACAAGCTCCGATGGCCCCACAGAATATGGTAAATCCCTCAATTATCAAGAGCAAATTCACATCCATTCCAAAATCAGAACCCTTTTCAACAGTGCCCCATGTAGGAAAATGAGTGTTTTGATTCTGAAAATTCCCAATGATGGTACCTGAGGGGTGATGAAGATTGCCTACTCTCAGTCTTAGAGGCAGATCAAAGTGGAACATTTGTAGAAGGGGAGGTTAACGGCCACCAAGTGTCATTTCATATTGATACAGGAGCTACCCATTCCCCTGTTAGGACAGCAGAAGGCCTAGACCTACCACTCTTGGGAAACAAGATCCAAGTTTATGTGTTACAAATAAACAAATAACTAATCCTCTTTCAAAGACAGTACCTGTAAAAGTAGATTCATTTGAGGAAGACCATTAGTTTTTCATATGCAATTCAAGTACTGTAAATCTGTGAAGAAGAGATCTTTTGCACTATTTACTGCACACCAGGGGGTGTTGAATTTCAAATGCATTATGAAGATGTTGAATTTAAAATGGCCCGGCAAGGAACAAATGTAGGATTGTGCCCTGTAAGAACAGTAGATGATTTACCTCCTGATTTGGGAAATACTGTAAAATCAGAAGTATGGTGTTTTTAGTGAAAGACATCGGAATAATCAAGGGTGTAGAGTCAGTCCTATCACAATGAAACAAAATACAGTTTTCCCCAGAATACCACCTTTTAACTTAACACCAGAGACAGTGGCTGGAATAGCGACAGTGATTAAAAACATGCTAAAACAAGGGATTTTGAAGGAAATTGTTGAAAGTCCTTGTAATTCACCAATTATGGATTTACAGAAGCTCAACTGCAAGTATCGAACTGTACAGGATCTTTTAGAAAAATTAACAACATAGTTGTCCCATGTTGTCCTGTGGTATACAATTCAGCAACATTACTATTTCAAATTCCATTCACTGCAGAATGCTTTGCTGTTGTGAATCTTTGCCAGGCCTTCTTCTCTATTCCGTTGCGCAAGGACACTCAATGCCTGTTCTCATTCGTGTTTAGAGATAGACTATTGGCATGGTGCCTTATTCCATAGGGGTTTACAGAGAGTCCTTTGATCTTTAATCAGATCTTAGAAGGGAATCTTGAGACTCTGCATATGCGTGGTAATTCAGTTATTGTGCAGTAAATTGATGACCTGCTTTTGGCATCAAGTATGCAAGAAGCTTGTAAACAGGACACACTTGCTCTTTTAAAACATTTGGCTGAAAACAGACACAAGGTGTCCCCGAGTAAATTACAATACTATCAAAAAAAGTCCTGTATTAGGGACATCTTATTTAGAAGGGAATGAGAAAGGTGTCACAGGATAGAATAAAGGCAATTCTGAAGATGAGTCCAATCAGAACTCAGAAAGAGGTCAGGATGTTCTTGTGAATGGTTGGCTACTGTACATAGTGGACACAAAACGTTTCCCTAGTGGTCAAGCCTTTACTGAAGCTGCCACACAAAGATGTGCCTGATCAGCTTCCATGTGACAGTAATTTCATGAAAGCTTTCTTAGTGCTGATAGAAAGATAGAAAGTCTCTGTCATGCACCGGCACTAGGAATACCCAATAACAGTAAAATGTTCATATTGTTCTGCAATGAGAGGGAGTATAGCACTCTCCCAGTGCTTACTCAGTTGCATGGACACTTTTGAAGACCTGTGATATATTCTTCAACTAAACTTGACCCTGTTGCCACAGGACTGTCTGGCTGCCTTAAAGCAGTTACAGCAGTTGGTGTCAGCATTGAGAGAAGTGAGACTATAGTGATGGGACACATTCTTACAATGATGGTTCCTCACTGGGAGAAGCTATTGCTTACTTGTACAAAGACATAGTATTTGACAAACAGCAGACTTACAAAATATGAACAAGAAATGCTAGCTGCAGAAATCATTATATTAAAAAGATGTCAACAATTCAATCCAGCTAAATTTTACCGTTGCCTGAGAATGAAACTGATGAAAATTAAATTAAACATGACTGCCTGGATATTACGAATGTATTCCCCAAGCCAAGACCAGACACTAAAGATGAACCCCTCCATAAACACGACATTCGGCCCGATTCACAGAACTAATCTGAGAAAAAACCCTAAAGTTACTAATTTTGGTATTCACAGAAGGCACTTACTACTTTTGGTATTCACAGAATGCACTTACTACTTTTGGTTAAACTTACTACTTTTGGTTAAACTTACTACTTTTGGTATTCACAGAAATCATTTATACTAAATTCCTTCTGTGAATACCAAAAGTAGTAAGTTTAACCAAAAGTAGTAAGTGCATTCTGTGAATGCCAAAAGTAGTAAGTGCCTTCTGTGAATATCAAAAGTAGTAAGTTTAGGATTTTGTCTCAGATTAGTTCTGTGAATCGGGCCCAATGTCATTTTTGAGGACGGCTCATGTCTAAGAGATAACGAGGGAACTTTCAGAGCAGCTTATGCTTTTTGCACAATTCAAGAAGTGGTAGAAGCCTCCAAGCTTCAAGGTGTTACCTCTGAACAAGTGGCTGGATTAATTGCCCTTGCGAAAGCTTGCTGCCTTTCAGCTCAATTGAGATTTACTATATGTACAGATAGCCAATATAGCTTTTCGTTAATCCATGATTTTGGGCAGCTATGGTCACAAAGGGGATTTATGACATCATGAGGTTCACCAATTAGAAATGGGGAATGTGTAATCAAAGTATTGGAAGCTTTTCTGCTACTCCAAGAAATTTCAGTAGTTAAATGTGTAGTTCACAGAAGTGGCAATGACTATGTCACTGTTGGAATCAATATGCTGTTGAAGTTTCACAATAATGTGCACTTGTGGCATGCACTTTTAATGGAGAATATACAAATGAATCTGATGAGGACACTACCTTTTGTATGCTGTTGTCAGTAGCTAATACATGGGACAAATTAAGAGATCACATGAAGATGTTTCAGAGGTAGAACAGCATGGATGGATCGGAGCAGGATGTGGTATAAATGCAAATTACATTTGGGTTTCAGCAGACGGAAGGCCAGTGTTGCCCGACAGTTTATTGTTCCTTATGACACGACATTCCCATTGGAAAGGATGCAATGATTAGACTGTTTAGGTAGAATTGGTTCAATCCCTGATTCAGAGTTTTAGCTAAAGAGCTATGCCATAGGTATGTTACATGTCAGCAGATGAAAGTGGGAAGAACTCCCGTAACACTTAGCCACATAGGACAATCAAGATGACCCTTTAACAGGATATAGTTGGACTTTATCGAAATGCATCTCTGCGACATGTTGAAGCATGCCCTTGTTATAGTATGGATTTTCTCCCAATTGGTGAAAGCCTACCCAGCGTAGAGAAATGACAGGCTCACTGTAGCTACACTGCTGTTACCTAAATTCTTAACCATGGTTCAAATTCCAGGTTTCTCTGGAGTCAGACTGAGGGAGCCATTTAAGGTCCTTGGAATTTTGTATGTGACTCTTCAACTGGAACAGAGATTACACTGCAGCGATTGTCCTGAGGCTTCAAGAATAGTGGATCAGTTAAATGGGGCTCTCAAGTCTTGATTGGCCAAAGTCTGTGGATCAAGTTTGTTGAAATAGCCAGATGATTTAACACTGGGTTGGATGCATTTTCAAAGCCCCTGTGACAGGATAACTGGGTTATCTTCACATGAAATACTCATATGTCGTACCATGAGAATGCCTGCTGTGCCTGCAAATGTGTTTGCATACATCACAAATGACATGGTACTCAATTACAGCAGAGCTGATGTGAGTTCTGTTTCTCACCAGGTCTGCCAGTCCACGTCAGAAGCAGTGTCATGAGCTTAACCCAGAACATTTGGGTTTGGTGAAGAAACATGTATGAAAATCTTGCCTGTACCCGGGGTGGAAAGGTCCCATCAAGTCATCCTTTTTACGAACTCCGCTGTCAAATGTGCCAGGATACCTAATTGGGGGCCTGCTCCACACACAAAGTGAGCAAGGTGCCTGTATGAAAAAGTAGTGTTCTTTGAGCCGAGTTCAAGGTCTCCTGTACACGTACATCCAGAAGAGCCAGAGAGGGGTGAAGTACAGAAAAATGTCCCAATAGTGCAAGTTCCTGAAATCTCAAAAAGTGGTGTGGAAATACGCACTGAAGAAGAAGAATTGGGAGCTGAGGATAAAGTAACTGTTGAATCATGCTTAGAGCAAACAAATGATGTGGGTGAAGGGACAAGTGTAGAAAAGAAAGACCCCTATGGAGGTTGGAATGACCAAATGGTAGGAGGCAATGTGATCAAGTCTGTCAGTTGAACGTATATCACAAACCATCCTTGAATAAACAGAATCTAGTGGTGTAAGTGAAACAGAAGAAGACCAACAAACACCAAAGAGATTCAAAAGAGTGAGAGTACTTTGTCGCAGATATTCTGCACCTAAATTGACTTATTACTCAGAGAATGTGCCAAATGCTTCAGGAAAAAATCTAGTTGAACAAAGGTGAGAGACATTTGAACCTCCATGATATGCTACACTAAAACAGCATTGAGTTAATAAGATTTCGGAAGCAAATATTACAATTAGTACTTAGCAAGTACTATTTAGTAAATTCAAAACCGAAATAAGAGAGAGGATAAATGATGAACTGTATATAAAGCAGAAAAATAAAATACTAAAATTAATGAAATTGACAACAACAATTAACAAAAGTGAATAAAAAGAATTAAGAAGAATTCCCTACGGTCAAGGTTGCAGTAGAAGAGTAGGGATAACACATTTAGAAGAAGATGGAGTAGGGCTAGGGAAGTCAACGCAGAGTATTGAACCTGCCTTCTGTTATATTCTGATAAAGGTCTGACTGCAGACACACACGAGTATCCTTACCAAAGCTAAGTGTAGGATAGTTATTGTTGTAGTGTTATCAATTATAATCGTTTTAGTCATAATGACTTTCACACAAGAGATACAAACACTTAAGGCCATTTTTTTTAGATTTATTACCCAGTGCCACGCATCAAGCCACCTTGCTGCACTGCACTGTATAACATGGGAGGGCAGGAATACCCTATATTTAAAAGAATACTGTGCATTCCTGCCTTTTCCACTGCTCTGGTGGCATTTTGACTGCCTAGCGCCAATGCAGGCACACTTGCTCCAAGGTGCTAGGCTGCCTGTGTTGCATGAAGGATTTTCTTGTGCTGGAAGGGGCCCCTTCCTGCACAAAAACAATACTGAGAGGCATATTTCTCTATCTATGTGTGCTGCATTCTGCAGCACACATAGAATGCGGAAGTAACAAGGAGAAATAAAGATATTTATCCTCATTACACCTCTCCTGGGGAGGCATATCTTCTAAAATCTTAATTTGTAGATTATTCAACAGAAGATTTTTAATTAATGTTTACTAGATTAGTTCATAAATATACTCAAGCTTTAGATTCTAAGGACTGTTAAGTCTGAGCACACTTACCTTGTTCAGCTGCAAATGAAGTGACATATCATCACATCCCAATTTCATATGCAATTACATGTAGTATTTTACTTTATAGACAGGAATGTTTTGAGAATCTTTTTTCAAATTATGACACAATTCTTTCCAAACTTCCTCTTTAGAAAAAAATGAATCCTTATTCACAGGCGAAATATATGGATATGGTGATGCAAATTTCTTTAGTTCACCCACACTTATAGGTACTGTTAAGGCATGTGAATAAACCTAACCTGTTTAATGAGGCGATTAGAAAAGAAGTTAATTTCAACATTTGAAGAGAGAAGAGCTCACATTTGTCGTAAAGCCAATAAAAGAGAAGATGTCTTGTGAAATGTTTGGGAGAAAGAAGAAAATGAATACAAAAAGAAAATGCTTCATCCAAAATTAAAATTAGATAGACTACAAATGTGTTTACAAAAGGAGAAACTAGTTTAGAAACAGGCACATTGAGGTACGTAATTGTGAACACATATTCAAAGATTTAGGTGGATCTGTGCAAATTTTAAAAGGGGAAGAAGTATTTTTCCAGTTTATTTTGTTTGTAGACAAGATGCATATTTTTAGTTACCTGCTGATTGAGAAGGTGTTTGCTATTTAGCTTTATTTTTTCCCAAAATGTATCCTGTGAATAGCATAGATGCTTCAACAATGACACACCTGTAGTACTAATGATGCAACATAATTAGTGGAAGAAATTTTTGGAGCAATCATACCACCTGTAAGAGTAGTTTAAAATGACAATAGCATTTGAAAGCTATAAACAGTAGTAGATAAACTGCCTACTAGCAGTTCTGGTCCTTGCTGGCAGTTAGAACAGAATTAGTGGCTATTAGATCAATGGTTTTACAAGTTCGATTAGCTTTAAATATATTATTAGCCGAGAAAGGCGGAGTCTGCAAAATGGTAAAAGCTCAACATTGCTGCTCATACATCCCTGAATAGAATGGAAAGATGGAAGAATTTGCAAATAATATTTCTGATGTGAAACCTGACTTAGAACCCTTAGAAACCACTAGTGTATTAGGTGGTTTCGGTAAAGTAGCTTCTGTTATTGGCAACAGGCTTGCAACAGTGGGTGGAGGAGTTTTTTAAAGTCATATTGAGACCTTTATTATTCATCAGCATTTGCTCAATATGCTTACACATTTTATATAAAGGAATTCGATACTATTTTAAAAAAGAAGAACAAAGACAAAAAGACAAATTAGAGGAGAATTAGAAATAGAAGAGAGAAAATAGAGAGTTTAAGAAGTTGAAGGAAATTGAGACCCTGAAAAATAGAAAGGATGACTCAGCAAATAATGAGAGTGCACTTTAAAGATTTATTTGTGAAGAAGTTTGTTTTGGTTTTTCAACCATTAGATGGGGAAACTCTTAATGCAAATGTTATTTGCTAACAAGATACTTACATTAATAATGTGCAAAGGTTATATTTAAGTAACACAGAGACTAAATGCAAAATTTGTAGTAGGTAATCATAATTAAATGTTATAGACCTGGAAATCAATAAAAGTGCTGATTTAAGTTAGCCAAACTGTTGATGCCATGTTAACTGAAAAGTAATGCATTAATGCTGTAAGGCCAGTTTTCCAAATTGAACAGTTGTTTGTGTGCAATGTTTGTTATGCTACTTGCTATCACACATTTGTACATACATTTTTGGAGGAGCGTAAAATGGGGGTGTTTTGGAGTTAGTTCCCAAGAATTCTTTATTGATAAAAGTAGTTAATTTTGGTACTTTGTGACAAAGAAGTTGTCAATAGTGATAGAATAAAAAGGTAGACAACTTCTCCCAAATTAGTGAAAATCAAAAAGTGCCAAAGCAGCTGTCTCATTAGAATTTCACTTCAGTTCATTTGAAAATCAGCATAACGTGTAAATTTAGGAAGTTAGAAATGTTACAGATTATGGTCACTTCACTAACCAAGACAATTATTACAGCCTCAAAAACTGACCGGCAGTCTCACTAATACCCTGCATTTGGGTTTCAGTGAAAGTCCCTAGAAACACGGATTGTTGTCTGATGGGCTGCAAGAATTAGTTCCTACATAAGACCTGTTTTCTTTCTTTGAAGCTGAGAGGATCTCTGGTGCTTTTTGGAAGTGAGAGAATTTGAATGGACTCTAACCAAGAAAACGAGACTGATGCACTGGCGCCAGGCCTTGATCTAAGCTCTGAGACCTGGACAAAATATCTTCTGTTCTGTGAGGCAAAAATCATTAGGTAATTATAAACAAATCCTCCACTCCACAAGAATAGGTTGCCTTAATAAATAATTTCCTTAGTTGTGAGGAAACTTGGGTTAAAAACAATGAGAGATTCCTGATGTTTCTGGCCAAATAATTACATAATACATAATGGTGCAGAAAGCATCAGGCATATGCATGGGGAAGTGCCTACATACACTTCAGCAACTTATGCTCAGATATACTAAAGTTTTGCATAAGCACTTACGCAACACAAAGGGATGTGAAAGACAGTATTGATTAACTTTCATGCACAAAAGGCAGTTTGCCCTGAAAGTTTCATTGAGTCCATTGCTATATGTCATTATGTGGAATTGCACAAAAGCACCGATGATGGATGCAAAGTGTGCATTGTGGGGCAGGACCTGCAAAAATACCTATGCAAGTGAATTCATATATCATTATGTGGAATTGCATAAAAGTGCTGATGATGGATGCAAAGTGTGCATTGTGGGGCAGGACCTACAAAAATACCTATGCAAGTGAATTCAGATCCATATCAACTAAAGTCTTGAATATGAGCTGAGCGGGTATTTCTGACCTGTGCGTCAACCCCTATTTACACACGGGTTAGAATTATGGGTATTTAACACTTCCAGTAATTATTGGATGCATTAAATACCTTAACCTTTGTTAAATTTCGGCAGGTCAAACCTGCCAGACATTAACTGGGGAAAACCATACGGTATTAACAATATCATGTGCTTTTGGTGCGTAAAATACCAAAATCTGCACGTAATTCCCCAAAAACTGGTAATTGCTGGAATCTATCACACTCAATAAATAACGTACTCTGAGGTATCATTATTTATCATGTTCAATAAATACAACCTATATTTATACTAAGGACCTAAGTCTTGCAAAGCAATCAACATATCATTGTGTTGAATACTAGCAACAAATAAAAACAAGAACAAGCAACAGTCAATATTGGGTTGGGCAATATAGGATGCATTTTCAACAACTAATAAATGTAACAAAGCAGAAACGTAAACATATTAAGCCATTTATCATCTATGTGAAGACAACTTTACCAGAGGGTATGCCTTAAGAACAAAAGATATGGCAGGTGCGTTCAATAGTCTGTGCACCATAAAGCAGCACTATTTTGCATTTAGCATTACATGAGCAAGGTGCTATTTGCATTTGCATAACCAATGATTATGGGCATGTGATGCATTGCAAATATGACACTACATAGTTTTCCCTCTTACATAACACATCTTATTTTCATGCAGTCTTGCACAAATCTTAAAATATGTCCCTAAAAATTTAAATCTCTTACCATAAGCTAACGTAACAGGGTGTCATTGTCTTTTTTGCCACTATCGGTTAAATATGCCTGAAGTGAATTACATTATTGTCAACCAAATACATGTTAAATGTCCTGTCTGCGTTCAAGTTGTGTACTTTAAATTTTGAAGTTTTATTTTAAGAACCATCTGCATAGTCGGAATCATAACTAGAAATGTTGTATCAATTCCTAAGTGTATTAAAATGTAAGCCCAAGACCCAGATAATACCATTGAATATGCTATATAGTTTATCTTCAATCTCATAGTTCCGTGGATAATTTTATTTCTGCACCGCATATATTGAACAGTGCTTGCTAGAGGTGATTTTAATAGTAACATGTTTAACAATGGTGCTGAAATGTAATTAAGTTCAAAGGTCATAGGTAGATGTCTCCAGATACTTAAAGCGCATTCTTTTAACATAGTCTGTTTATCCTTTAAGATTACTCCTATATTTGAAGCTGGGATTCTCTATGGATCCTAGGAGTACTGAATGAAATCTATGCCAGTTATTGGTTTTTATGAGTTTGCAAATGCATATTATCTACGCATGTGGAATTTCTTTGTGGGGTAAATGTGACACAAATATACATTTGCAAATATAACCTTTTTCAATTTTAAGAGAATATACCATGTCTGCTTCACACGATTAAATATATTTATCCTCCCTCGCAGAATATTTTCTACTGTCCTTGATGTGTATGGATTTGTAGGCATTTCAGTGTTAGGTAATTACCTACAAGAGGAACATGAAGACCCTCAAAATATCAATATGTGTGTATTCACCTATCTATACACACACAAAGGCCTACCCAAAGAGAGACAAATATCTCCCAATAAGACTACATTTATGAATGAAGAATCTCCACTATTCTGATAGAATTTTCCATTGGCAAATGTAGAATTCAACCAATGGTTACTTAAATAACCTAGATTAGGATATATAGACCCACAAAATGGTCATTTTGAAAACAAGTTTCGCTTAGTTGTGCCAAATACTTTGGGAATCAGAACCAAAGTCCTCCCGTAGTATACATTGTTCACTTTCTAGGGGCTATAAAGAGAACACATTATAATGATCTGCTACTGTTATTTGTATTGCTAAGTTTCATAATGAAGGCATGTCCTTTTCCATAGAGGCTATGAGGGGTCTTGGTATTAATCATCACTAGATTGTTCTTTGAACTAACTTTTGCTTCTGAAATCTCATTTGATTTTCAGTTAACAAGTCCAAGTTCCAGCAAGGCCTGCTCAACTTCTCGTCCGTTCCCTAATAGTAGCCTGTGTACCCTTAAAGTGGGTAAAAGTATCAACTGGTATTTACAGTGCTAAGAAATTACAGATGTGAGGTGCGAAGCACTATATAAAGTATCATTATTAAAGAAACAAATGTACTAAAAGCGAAATTTCTTATTTTAAAATGTATACCTTTGCATATAACCACTGCCACCTTTTATTAGATATAAAGTAGAAGGTATGAAATTGGAGTTTTTTTCATAGATAAAGAAAAGAAGAGGATACAAAGGGCTCATTATCTCTTTGTTCAAAACAACACGTACATTTTATGTGAAGGATTAAATTAGCTTTTTATAACTCATGAAAAATCATTAATATGGCATTGTCTTACACTGTTGTATTATTTAATAAGGTAAACAAATCTATGAATGGTTATAATTTTAGATGCAGCGACTTCGAGGTAAGAGCGGCTGCAAACAGAAAGCAATATAATGTCAGAAAGACATCAAGATGAAAGAAATGACTTCAGTCAATTAAATTGTATGGTTGGAGAAGCTGTCTGTCAGAGAAAGGACACCTTAGAAAAGAGTCAATGACATTCAACAATAGAAATTCACGTGCTATAGCCCTATAGTTACAAGCCCATCATCATTAAGTAGTTCATAGAGCAGCCGAAAATAGATTAAACATTTAAATTCTCATTATTATTGTGTTATTACCATGGCAAGGGTGGACTATTATGTCTCAGTGGCAGTGACATGCCTTATTTTCGCTCACTGTATTAATTATAGCATTGCATATGGTATCACAGGATGCATCCTTCATGAACACCCAGGCAACATCGCTTGTATATCCTTGCTAATTACAGCATCAGGTTGATATGACAGAGCCCACAATGTGTGGCATTAGGCATAATATTGCAGAAACTAACTTAGTTCTACTCAGTTTTGTTTTTATGGTTTTCCGTTATGAATAGTAAAAACAGGATTAGTAAAATCTAAAGCTCCCACAACCCTAAAAACCATAACAACACGCAGAGGCATATCTATCACGGGGTTGCATCACTTTTGTACCATGCAATGGGGTGCAAATGCGACGCAACCCTTAAGTGTGATTTATCAAGCCACTCAATGCCACCTTACTTGGCCCTAAGTGGTTTGATAAATCTGGAGTAATGCAATGCACCGCAAACTGCTTCGTTGCATTACTCTGCCCCAGAGAGGCTTTCCATGGGTGGTGTGTGGGGGTTCCCACGCAACACCAATGGATTTTGACCCATCCCCAGATTTACCATTACTGGTAGACCTGAGAATGTGCCAACATACTACGCATTTCCAGGGGAGGCGTAACAAGGAGAAATATATTTAATTCCCCTCCTGTTTTCTTCTTTCTATGTGTGCTGAGTTTTGCAGCACACATAGAAAGAGGAAAATGTCTCAGGGGATTGTTGTTGTGCAGGAAAGCATCCCTTCCTGAACAAAAACAATCCTGCTTACAATGCAGGCACTTTTGCACCATACAGGCACCCTTGCACCATGGTGCAAGGGTGCCTGCATTGGCACTAAGCAGCACATTGTGCGCCAGCACTGGGAACACCCAGGAATGTGGTGTTTTTCTCTAAATGCTGCACATTCCTGCCATTTCCCTGTAAGGCAGCCCAGAAAAGTGGCTTGTTGCGCTTCATGAATTAATGATAAATATGCCCCACAATTTGGAAGTGAAATATTTGTCAAATTAACAAATGAGAGCAATTATCTTAAGATCATTGGGAGTTAACCTTACTTAAGTATGTGCTTTGTTTTGTGATATTTTAGGGAACCAAGGGGAACATTTATTAAAATGTGAAGCAGCACAGCAAGTCACCTTGTTGCACGGCATGACAGGGAAAGGGCAGGAATGCGGCATATTTAACATTATATGGTTCATTCCTGTCCTTTCCGTCTGCTGGTGCACAATGTGCTGCCTGGCACCAATGCAGACAACCTTTCACCAAGCTGCAAGGGTGCCTGCATTGTAAATAGGACTGCTTTTGTGCAGGAAGGAACACCTTCCTTTACAAAAACAATCCCCTGAGGAATTTTCCTCCTTCTATTTCTGCAGCACACATAGAATAAGGAAAAAAGAGGATAAATAAAGATATTTTTCCTCGCTACACATAGCATTTTGATGCATTCCTACGTCTACCATTATTGGTAAATATGGGAATGCACCAAAATTCATGGGTAGGATGTGTGGGAACACCCACACTCCACCGATCAAACACCTCCCTGGGGCAGAGTAATGCAAGAGATTGATTTACGCTGCGTTGCGTTTCTTTAGATTTATCATTTATGGCTTGATAAATCATACTTAAGTTTTGCATAGCTCTGCCCCCCATTGTGTGGCACCAGGGTGACAGAACTCTTCGATAAATATGCCACCAAGTGTATATTCAAGGGCTGATTCACAAAGTTATTTTCTAAGTCTAAATCTAAATTACCAATGGAAAGGAACATAATGTATCCATTTTAAAATTATATGCAATTCACAATATTACAATGCAGTCACATACATGTGTTTTATGTGTGAGACAGGTTAGAACATTTGCACATATAACATTTCCATATGAGCGAAAAAAGGTAGATGTTTAATGAAAGGTACCAGTGAAATGTCTAATAACAAGGGTTTTCATAAACACGTAGGAATTAACTTTCCACACATATCTGGGTGCATAATATAGACTCACAATTAGCTGATGTGGGTAATGCAAAGAACTGATAAAACTGCGATACTTATCCAGTTTTTTCAAATATGTGATGGAACGTTATTATATTACCAAAAGCAACCTATTGCTCAACCTGTTAGCTAAGGGAACATTAATCACAGGACAATTATAACTTTTTGAAAACGCCCTCTCAATAAGTCAAACCAGAATAATTTTATTTCACTCATGAGCACTACATGAAATGAAGCACAGGAATCCTCTTACCCAAGCATTGCCTTAACTGCAGCCTTCCACCACTGCTTGTATCATTCAGGTTTAGAAGAAAAAGCCACTTGTAAATGGATAAGACACACCCCAATGTGAACTTACAGAGCCATGCCAGCAGTCAACACAAGTTACTGAATGCTTAAAACATGTTCAATGTTAGATGTACAACAAACTCAACTACTCAATGACAGACTGACCAGATTCAAGGGGATTATATCACGTTTACTTACAAAATGGGGCCATATTCATCATTATTTCACGCAACGCAGCAAGACACCTTGCTGCGCTGCACTGCGCTGCGCTGCGTGAAAGGGAGAGGGCAGGAATAAGCTATAACTATCAAGATATGGTGCATTCCTGCTTTCTGTCTGTGCTAGCGCAAAAACCGCTGCTTAGCACCAACGCATGCACCCTTGCACCCTGGTGCACAGGTGCCTGCGTTAAAGGCAGGAATTGTTTTGCAGGAAGGAACACCTACCTGCACAAAAATAATCCTCTGAGCCGTGTTCCTCTTACTATGTGTGTTGCAGTATGCAGCACACGTAGGAAGAAGACAAAACAAGGGGAAATAAAGATATTTCCTCTCGTTATGCCTACCTTGGGAAGGCATAGCATTCCTAGGTCTACCACTATTGGTAAATCTGGGAATGCTTCAGAATCCATAGGTGGATGCATGGGAACAACTACGCTCCCCCCTCGGGACACCTCGCTGGGGCAGAGTAAAACAAGGCAGTGACTTGTGCTGCCTTGCATTCCTCCACATGTACCAAGCCATGCAGGGCCACGCAAGGTGATGTCTCACTATAGGTTTTCCTAAACCCTGTTCCCCCTTGCTTGGCGCAAGGACGAAACAAAATCCTTGATAAATATATCTCATAGTCTCTAAACATGGAAATGATCATTGTGTTTGCAATGTCCTGCCCGTAATACTGCAGCACAGTCTAAATAGGATTGTTAGTAAGGTACTCATGCAACCACTCATGCTTTTGATGCTAATCCCTATCTACTAACATTAATGGAAAGGGTTTAGCACCAACATGTAATGCTACTGAAAATCATGCATTAAAAGGAGAAATGTTTCCATTTATCCTTGCATTTCCGACTTTGTATGTGTGCTACACTGTACAGCACACAAACAAAGTAGGAAAAGGTTTAAAACATGTCTAGCCATAGAATTTCGCACAGGAAGGGTGCCCTTCCTGCACAAAACCTATGGTGAACTCAGGCACAAACCCTAGCAGTATGGCACGGCAGCACAAATTAGGGCCGGCATAGGGAGAGGGCAGAAGAGTGCCATATCTCTGTGAATATGGTGCTCACCTGTTCTTTCCCTGGCATGCAAAACAGCGCTGTCTCTTTGGGTGACACAATTGTGAATCTGTGCCAAAATATCCCTTTCTAAAGAAACAGACAGGAAGGTAGGCTTAGAGGATCGGTGAACTTCAATTTACTTTGATGATGCTCGTTGATGTGTATTAAATCTGCAGGCAGGGGCACATAATGCTTAACATGTATTAAAAGCTTTAACATAATAAACTATTGTGAAAAATATTTCCAGAAATATTGTATCTGCAAAAATATTTTGATATCCATTGTGCCCTTTGAGTACTCTATGCAACTGCACCAGTGCACCTGTTATGTGTGTGAATATACCAGATACGGATTTACATTCGAAAATTATGATAAATAGACACCCAAATACAAATAAACCACACTTAAATAGAAGTTAATGGTATTACGCAATTTACATGTCTGTATCTCATTATTTTTCTGACTCTGTCACTACAAACATGACTGCTTTGAAAATATCACATGAGAGTTGGATCTCAGCAAAAACCTATGGGGAAGATTAGACGGTTAGAGTGCGGATGGGGGATGGACAGACATTAACAAAGGAAATAATAACAACAGCAGGACTAAAGCAGGGGTGCGTACTGGCCCCTTTGCTTTTTAATCTGTTTTTAGTGGATCTAATGGATGCTTTGAATGAAACAAATGCACATCTGCCCATATTAGCTGGCAAACAAATATCTAAACTGCTATACGCAGACAATGTCATCCTCTTAAGCCAAACAAAAGTGGGGTTGCAATGCCTAATATATCGAATATCTTCGTATTCAAAAGAAAATGGGATGGTGATAAACGAAGCAAAGACTAAAGTTATGGTGATTACTAAAAACTTAAGATTAAAACATAAATTCAAATGGTTTCTGGAGAAAGTCCAATTAGAACAAGTAGAAACATACAGATACTTGGGAGTACTATTCAACGATAATGGAAACATTCACCCGCAAAAATTGAACATTTAAAGGAAAGCAAATTTCTTGATAGCAGCATTTAGGATTCTTCAGAAATCATTAGGTAATCTTACTTATCGCCCCTTTTTAAAGGTTATATCAGCAAAACTCCTGCCTACCTTAACATACGACAGTGAGGCTCTAAGTGGAAAAGACGCTGTGACGCTAAAATAATGTTGTCTCAAAAACTTTTAAATCCCATTTTCACTTACCTAACAACGCATCACCAGCACAAATAAGGCTGGAATTTTGTCTAAATAACCAGTTGTACGCAAGCAAATGCCAAGTTATTAAAATTTGGAGTAGAATACAAAATGATCATGAAAATCAAATATGTCAGCTATAATGGCAAGAAATAAATGAAAATAGAAACTTACAGGCCTGAAAATATTTAAATACAGAGCTAGAAGAATTTGATGTGTTGGAGATCTGGAGAACCACAACAACCCGGGAATCATTAAAAAAAATAATCAATAAAACAACAAATCATCTCTCAATTGTAAGAGATAAAGATATATTAGCAAAAAGAAAACATGCCTGGCCAATAATGAGAGGGTTTTCAAAAAAGAAGATACAAGCATACTTAGAAACACCACGGTCATTGAAAAACAAACAAATCTTTACAAAAGCACGATTTGGTGAATTACCTGTACTACGCCATCTTCCATCATGGATAAAGTCAGAAGAGGTCACACTATGTAGATTATGTAAAACAGGAGAGGAAAGGAGAACATTGTTCACCTACTATGTTTCTGCCCCAAACTGAGTACAGAAAGAAAAACCATACTCAAGACGCTTTTCAATGCTCGAAGAGTAAGGACATGTACGCAAGCTTTGATAATATGTCTGCAATCTGATGATATAATTATGAATTCTGCTTTTGTAAAGTTTTTATTAAGAGTAGGAGCCAAATTAGATGAACACAATCAAAAATCTATTAGCACTATAAGAAATATTTTAAATATATTCTGTGAAATGAATAAAAAAAAAATATATATGAAATGAATTTTATCTAATGCAACTGGCTGAAAACAAATTATATATCGTCCTTATACTCTTGTTTTAACTGTTTTATATTGTATTACATGTATAATGTCTCATTGTAAGATTTTAAGTAATCAAACAATAAAGAATATCTATCTATGGGGCAGATTTATCAACATTTTGCGCTGTGCTTGCACATCAAAGGTGACACAAAATAGCACAATTTTTGTAAATATTATTTACTTCCCAGCGCAAAACTAGTTTTGCACTGGAAATTGCCTAAAAGTGACGCAAAGTAGGGCAAGGGGGTGCTTTACGTTAGATAGCATCATAGGGGTGTTACATGGGCATTCCCATGCAACCACCCATACTTTTTGATGCAAAACCCCATCTGCCAAAAATGTGAGACATTGTTTTGAGTCAATACTTTATGCCACTTGAAATCAGGCGTTGAAAGGAGAAATATTTTAATTTCTCCTCTCTTTTCCGACTTTGAATACCTGCAAATGAACTTTACAAATATTTGAAAAAATATATCAGTAGTTTAGAAACCACAAATGAAGCACATTTTTTGTAATTCTGAAGTGTGAGGGAAACAGAGATTTTAAAAATGGTCAAAACAAATCAAGACACAGTACTTGGGGATGTGGAATATTTGCAGAAACTTGATTTTCAAACATTATTGCGTATGCACTGTACAGTTGTGTCAGTAAAACTGGAAGCCAATTATAGGCACATTTCACTGGAAAATATGCTGTCTGTAAATGACAGTGCGCTGCACACCATTTTTTAGTATATGCAAAAGTGTTTTCCAATGCTATACCTTTACTACTGTCCTGCTGAATGGGTGTGTCATTTACCATGCTTGCTCTTTGTGAACCACTTTGATTTTTCACATTCCCTGTGACTTCAAGGATGTAAGACTGATGGAAGCATTCCCATTCTGAAAATTGTTCTAGGACCACTGAAGCCAACAGAGGGAACCAGAAGAGGTCACAGTTAAAATAAAAACCTGGGGGGCATATTATCAAGCACGGCGTTAAAATTATCACCGCTTTAGCGGCAGAAAAGTGCCGCTAAAGTGGCGATAATGGGCTTGATAATATGTCGCAGAGAATTCCAATAGAAGCCCATGTTGACACCAGAACATGGGCTTCTATGGGAATTCTCAAGGGCATATTATCAAGCCCATTATCGCCACTTTAGCGGCAGTTTTCTGCCGCTAAAGCGGCGATAATTTTAACCCTGTTTATTGATAATATGCCCCTAAATGCTTCATTTTGTGGCGCTATAGAAGAGACTGCCTACATATTGTAGTATTATTCAGTGATACAAGTAATCTCTGTTTTTCAAAAATGATATGTTTCAGCTACTTGACTAAAAAGAAGGGTTTTTCATACAAGCAAGGAAATTAAACAAAGTGCTCTAAAGAAATAACTAAACACCCAAATGAAAGCTGCCTTATTTCAACAACAGGGACTTAAGTTTAATATTTTGTGACATGCAAAACAAGTAATGAAACTAACTGAAATGTGTGCTTGTTGGTCATTGCAGTGATGAAAACTCATTGCAGTGGGATTCAGTGATAAACTGCTGAAGGCAGCATAGCCATTCAACAATAACAACAGGGTTACTGCACCATCATCTATAGCACATATGGCCTTGTTCCAGAAACCAACTGCCACTTCTGACCACTGCACTTACTATCAAATGTTTATGTCTGAGTAATATTCGGAGATGGATGCAGACCTGATGAAGGGGAAGTAAGAATTGGGACGCCATTTAAAGAATGTTCACAATGATTCGTGAAAGAGTAGGTGTGTCTTAATCTGCCAGTAATCCAAACTTTCAGGAGTATTGCACCGGTAAATCACATGAACCACTTTGTGAATTGGGCCCAACAGGATTCCAGTACTTTAGAGGGACAGTTACAATAGCAAGTGTTGGAACATAAGATACAACTCTATCACATGCTTTTAAAACAACTGAGCCCACAATTCCTTTATTTGACTCCCCTCAAAAAGAGTATCCCCTAAATGAAAATCTATTGAGATCGCAGAAAATGATGGCAGACAAATGTGTGGGTTTTATTTTATGCCTGAGACTCTGGATTAACTAAATATTAATTTACATAAATTCTGAAACAATGAGGCAGAATTACAGGTTTGGGGTTCTACTTCAGGTTGTGCTGTGAATGTCTTTGACAGTTGTATCCATCCACTCGCTTACAAGCTTTCAATTACAAAATAATTTAGATTATTTTAAAGACTGGGTAAAGCAAAAATATCTGGAAAGCATTGACATGACTGGGTAAGGAAGACACCAAATTGAAATCTGTGTTCAGTTTATCTTTCGCTTTTTGAGTGGGTTCTCTCCAATATATTTTTGACTTCAGAATGGCTGTCCTGCATTTCACCAGCAGTAGCTGGCACTCCTTGTAATTCTGCAGGTTTATGGGTTTCCTCCATTCAGATTCCTTCCTTTGTGTGTCTAAACCAATGGACATTGTGTTTCTTAAATCTGGATGGTTCTTTAGGGGGTAAATCCTATAGTATTGACAATGTGAAATGATTGAAGAAAGCATTTGCATCCTGACCAATGGGACAGCGAAGTTGACATGGCCCTTAAAAGAAGCAAAATAAATTAGGGCTATTGACTGGTGGGGTAGTAAATGATATGCATACTAGGGGTGCATTGGGCCCATCATGCTCCATGGGCGTGGTACACAGCACCTGCAGCACTATTGATAGCTACGCCTGTGATACTGACAGGTGAAATAAATTACCTGGAGCGATATCAGGAGGCGAAGGAGTTATGTAAATATAATAGAGAACATACATTGGAATCGCTTGACAACTGTATGGCCCATGCTTAAGAATCCTTTGTGGTGTCTGCATCATGCAAGGTGACGCAAGGACAATGCAAAGGCTTCAGTAATATTTAGAAAGCCATGCAAGGCCTAATTTGAATTGCCTTCTGTGGCTTTGTTAAGAAATGTAATGCAAGGTAGCTGCTTGTGCTGCGTTGCATCACATTTCAACTTGGGAGAAATTCCATGGATGGAGTATAGGGGTTCCCATGCATCCACCCATGGATTTTGGCACATTCCTAGATTTAGAAAAAAGGTGTCAATTGGCAATGTGTCAAAATGCTACACAATCCCAAGTGAGGCATTACAGGAAGAAATACCTTTATTTCTCCTTGCTATTTCCTCTTTCCTCTTCCCGCATGTGCTAAATTCTGCAGCACACATAGAAAATGTAATACCAATGCCTATAAGAATTGCTTTTGTGCAGGAATGCATCCCTTCCTGACTAAAAATAATCCTGGCTATAACACAGGCACCCTTGCACTATGCTGAATGGGTGCCTGCATTGGCTGTAGGCAGTAAACAGCAGTGCAAAAGAGAGAAGAGAAAGGCTACATATCTCAGTAAATATAGAGCATTTCTTCTCTTTTCCTTTCATGCAATGCAGAGCAGCAGATCAACTTTGCTTGCTGCACCATCGTGAAAGTTTAGTAAATGTGCCCCTATTTTTCTTCCTAACAGTTGGATTAATGTAAATATTTCAAAATGAGGAAAGCATGAATAGTGATTGTACCGAAGACATGATACTATGGTGTCTGCCAATATGTTATACATTTTAACATTGAGTGAAATTCAAATATTGCTCTTTTTACACCAGAAAACTATTAAGAAAGGGATTTGAAGTCCATGTTCTAAAGGTCTGCAAGAGACAGTCGATCTGAGGAGAGAGTAGAGCCCTCTAACCATATATTAAATGTAATTAATAGTGTCATAAAAAATATGATTATCAGTCATAGTAGCTATGATTTCCAGAAGGCTTTGGATTTTATAGTTTTTTGGCCTGAGGGATGATGATATATAAACCAAACAGTTATGTTCTTTAGGGAGAGATCAATACTCACAAATAAACATTTTCTAGTCAAAGCTGGAGACAAGGTATTCAACAGTGTAACTTCAAGTGCATTTTTAAAGAGCATATCCATTCCTCCAACTCTCATTTGGGCCGGCTGAGAAATAAAGGGCAATACGCTGGCAAAACCATATTTAAAAAACTAAACACACTTTCAACGCTGAGCCAAGACCACACATAAGTATGTCAGGTTTTTCCAAATTAATAGCATTGAATATCTCCTGGTGAGTTTAATGGACTACACTACCGTGATTGTGTAATACTAAATGATGTAAAAAAGACTTAGCCAGATGAAAGTGTGGTTATTAAGGATGAGTACTAAGAATCTGGAGAGACTGTAAGTCTCACTGTACAGTTTGAAATAACATTTAACAAAGCTATGGTGTTCAGTGTGGACATTTAGCTCTGGTTTATCGCGCTTGCTGCTAATAAGTCCCCATCCGTGGTACCTCTAGACAACTAATTGCTGCTATGATCTGTACCTCAGGCTATAAATGTTAGAGCAGGGTTCCAGCTAGTATTATATGCCCTGTTAAATGTACCTGTTGTATTTGTAATCAGATAATTATGGGGAATTCAGCGCTCACAAAGGCAGTTTACAACACTATTTTGGACAGATTTTAACACATATGCCAGGATTAGAGTCGGATGTGAAGAACCAGTTAGTCCAGTTTTATCTTTATTTTTAGGCAATGCTACAAGTAATTCTCAAGAAAGACAGCTTATATTTTTCGTGTTCAGGAAAGCAAATGAATGAGGAATTTTTGCAGTCTTTAAAATGGATCTTAAAGTGATCACTGATAATTGACTGGAACTCTTGAAGTTGTTATTATTATAATGATTGGTATTGTCATGATTATTATGATTATTATTATTATGGTTATTATTATTATTAATATTATTATTATTGTTATTATTATTATCATTATTATTTTTATTATTAGTTTTATTATTATTATTGTTAGTATATTGTTATGGGTGCACATTATCCACTTTAACACACTTGAATGATTGCACTCAAAATACATTTTGTATACTGTCTTGTCTGCTATTCTACCCATAAGGCTAATAGAGTGAAAGACACTGTTCTTGTTCTCAAGGACGAGGAGTTCAAGGGGTACTCCTTTGTGTGTGAAGCTTCTCAGTTCTAGTTTGATCTTACTTACTAATACTATTGATTCTTACACTAGAGTTCTGCAAAAGGCGTATTTGTGATTTGCTGTGAGTTAGGCTGAAATGGCATTCACATTGCAAAAAATCTCACAGAAAGGTTTCCATGTGCCACATCAATATGCCTTTACAGGAATTAAAGATGCCATTCAAAATAGGGGTATAAAATGACCCAGTTGACTTTATTGCACAATCTATAAGTGATGGCTTCAGCGAGATCATTGATAAGGTCATCTGTTTCATGATCATCATTCTTTTTTTGTATGATACAGGGAATGTTGTGTGTTGTCACATTTACTGATTTTGAGAGTTTAGACCAAACCTTAGTATAAATAACTTCAATCAGATCTTGTGTGATTAATTTTTATATTGGGCTCTTGAACATATGAACAACTTTAAGTTCATTTATTTGCGTATTTAAACATATCTTATATTAAGGATTTTATTATCAGGAGCCACCAGTATGCTGGAGGAGCATGGGGTGGGGAGGGATGAGGCACTAGGGATCATGGGGGGGGTCCCTGACACTTTCTTTCTCTCCTCTTCACCTCTTCAGGAAGGCACAAGCTCCCAGAATGCCCTGCGGCCAATCCTGAAGCTGCTCTTGTGCATGAGAGGAGATTCAGCATTGGCCAGAGTGCACTTGATTTGCACTCCAGGACAGAGTGCGAGTCTGTGTCTGCTTTGTCCAATCTAGCTGCATTGCTGGGTTGGAGAGAGCTTCACTGCGCATGATGGTTTGGCCAGCCTGAGACCGCGGGCCAAACCATCATGCACAGTGATGGGAGTGCACTTCCACTCCCCTCAATGCCTGTCATCACCAGGTCCTGGCCCCAAGATTGGCAGGAAATGTAAAATAATAGGAGTGTCATTTGCCACTGATTAATTATTTTCTGTGTTATATTACCTATGTTTTTTCATTAGTTAATCTGGTGACTTTATCATGATAAACAACAGAGAAAGGCAGCAAAGATTAACAGCTTGAGCACTGCATCTGTTCACTGAAGTGCAGTGACAAAGGGCATATTTACAAAAATTTGGCGTAGAGCAGCACCGCAAGTCATTTTGCTGTGTTACCCTAAGCCAATTTGAAAGGACAGAAATGCACCGTAGGACTCATTTACAAGACTCCTGTGTCGCTGGAAAGTCACTTTTAGTGATGTTCCAGCAGCACACACTGCAGGCCCATATCTGCAAGGCCACATAAAGCCACTCTGTGTGGCTTTTCATTGCCTTGTAGATATGGACAGAGGCAATGCAGCGCAAGTCACTGCATTGCCTCACCCTGAGAAAGGGAGGCGTGCCACAGGTGTTGCAGTGGGTGTTCTCACGTGACATCCACGGTATTTGACACATTCCCAGATTTATGAGATTTTAGAAACCTGGGAATGCGCCAAAATCCTACACCTCCCCAGGGGTGGCATAGGGGAGACGCAACAAGGAGAAATAAGATTATTTAATCTAATGTATTCCTCTTTCTATGTGTGCTACACTCTGCAGCATACATAAAAATAGAAAATTGCCTAAACTGGTTGAGTAAATCGCAGACACCATGGCGCAAGGGTGCCTGAGCTGGTGCATGGCAACCATTTGAGCACCAGCGCTGGGGAAAAGGATAGGACTGCACAGTATCTGAGAGATACTGCAAATTCTTGCCCTTTTCTAGCGACATAGGGCTGTGCAGCAGGAGGGCTGTCAGCCGTGCCCCAAGTGCAGGCACCATTGTACCAGGGTGCAAGGGTGTCTGTGTTGTTCATATGATTGTTTTTGTGCAGGAAGGAGCACCATCCCGCACAAAAATAATCACCAGAGACATTTTCCTCATCCTATGTGTGCTGGAGAATGCAGCACACATGGAAAGTGGAAAAAATGAGGTGAAAAGTAAAAAGAAATTTCTTGTTAAACCTGCCCTTGGGAGGCATACGTTTTTGGCGCCCACATTGAGAAAGGTTCATACTGAATAGTTTGCAAAATGAGTTCCTTGCAAAGACCATTGTAAATGCAATGTTAAGTAAAGGTGCACTTTATTTATGCCCTAACTTGTCCTTTTTGTTAATTATACCCTAGTTTCCTAACTGTCTGCAATGGAAAATTGTCATAGATGTGTCATCGATCCCTATTTTTCCTCAAATGTGTTTCATAAAATACATTAATAATGTTAAAGTTAGAGTGGCCAGGAAGCAAGTTATTTGCAGTTATTGTTGGTGACTGAAGAATGTCCAACTGTCTTGCTAACCTTGTATAATTAAATGGACGATATAGCTTTCAATATTTTCATATGCATTTGGGGTGGCTGGAGAATGGTGAAACCGTAAAACAGAAACACTAAATAGGTTCAATCAAAATGTAATATTAAGAAAGAAAACTATACAAAAGCATAGAGAAATATATTGCAGAAACCCTAATAGATTAGTTAAAAGGGAAATGTTGATAGTGTTGCATTTATATATCAGTGGATTACATGTACCTTTTGTAAACTTTCCAATGGAGGGCAAATTTCACTTACATTAAAAAAGCAATCTAATAGTAAGCACTGCCCACATATAATTCTGAGGACAATGCATACTGCATCATCTGAGACACCAGCTATCACAGTGAACATTACATAAACATGACCTGAACATCTATATCAAAGAAGAAACACTCTACAGCAAATTGACACAAGTATTACCAACGAACAAATAAATGACCACGTATGTGGCTATATCCTATCAACAATTGGCATATATTTTAAAATAGTCTGAAATATGACTGTGCCTTAAGGTACCTAGGGCCAAATGTATCAAATGTTCATGCAACCCATGAAGGAGCCAAAAATGCTGCACAGTGAGAGAAGGAGAGAGCAGGAGAGCGTCATATCTACAGAGATATGGCATTCTCCATCCCTCTACCAAGTGCTGGTGCAGATTTTTCCTGCAGAGCTCCAGGCAACACCTTTGTGCAATAGTGCAAGGGTGTGTGCTTGAGTCTAGCAAAGGCTTTGTCCTAGAAAGGTACCCTTAAAGTACAAAATACAATGCCTAGACTACTTATAAGACTTTCCCTACTTCGTTAGTATGCTGTATAGTGCAGCACATATGCAAAGTTGGAAAAGAAAGTAGAAATGAAAACATTTCTCCATTTAACACCTGATTTCAAAATGAGCTATTTTTGGTGCAAAACCCTGTCTCACATTGTTGGTAGTATGGGTTGTGCATCAAGAACGATGGGTGATTGCATGGGAAGGCCAATGTACCACCTATGGAACTAATTAACACAAACCAGTTCTCCTTCTAGCTTTGTATTACTTTTAGGCATCTTTCCAGAGCAAAACAAGTTTTGAGCTGGAAAGCAAATAACAAAAAAGAAATTGTGCTGATTTGTGTCACTTTTATGATGCAAACCCAGCAAAATATGTTAGTAAATCTGCCCTCCGAGTACGAAATATTGCTGACCGTGTTTCTATGGACAGAAGTCCGTATTGCTGTGAATACAACCTCCTATGGTGTATTTATATCAGTACAACAGGATATACATTGTTTATGTTTTTTCTTGCACTTGTGCACCAAAAGCAAAAAATAGCAGTGCGCCCATGCAATTTCGCTTTGCAACAAAAAAGCTTAATACTTGACTCTTGTATTGTCGTTTTGAACAAAGAGAGCAGTATGTCTACAAAGTGCAATGCAAATTAAAAAAAAATTTGATTACACCCTAAGAATTATTAATCCACACACTATGTCACTACTAAATTTAATTTTCTGCAGATCCTTTGTGTCTATAGCTAGCTTAATGCACAGCAATTTTCCCAACTTACATTATTAAACGTTTCCTATACTTTAAACATATTTATTAATATTTTCCTCAGTTTTTAAGTCCATATTACAAGATTTGTCTTCTCACCGAAATATCAACATATGCCAAACAATGGATGCCTAATAGGACTCATGATTGCTCTACTTAGTAAAATCGAATGAAATGATGTTTTAAATGCAATTAGGAAATTGCCAGTACACATTACTGGCTCATCAGAATTTCCAGGCCATTAAATGTTTGAGCTTTGGAACTACACAAATTTATATGAAATTTGAGAATTCACATTATTTGGCATGGAGTGCTTTGAATGTTAACAGCACCCTGCCAGGATAACTCACAACACCTTGACATTTCTACTGCGTATTGCTGCTAAAATATAAGATTCAGACTTGCAGTTGCTAACAACTTAACTTTTGTATGCAATGCTGTCAGAGTTGGAATGTTTAAATAATTACTAGGCCTGGGCGGTGAACTTTGCTCCGTTTGCAGAGTTTACGGAGTTTTCTGCACTCAGCACTCTGCGGAGCACGCGGAGTGCAGAAAACTCTGCTTCGCAATGTGCATTGGACGTTTTTCCCCGCTCGCGATCGTGAACTGTAAGTTTGCGAGTGCGAGCTGCTGCTCGGGTAGAATTTCTACCCGAGCGGCAGGAATACCAGCACAAACTGTAGTTTGCACTGCACTCCGCCACTCGGCGAACATTGCGGAGCTTTTTGGTAACTTTGTGGGATTCCACGTAGCAAAACTCGCCGAACTATGCCCACACACGCCAATATGCATAATGGCTGTGGTTTTCAAAAAAAGAACACAAAAAATGACTTGGTATTAAAAAATTGTGTGCATATCTATCTATACCTATATATACATATGATATCGGTTATGTCTTTGGCAAATAAAGTTAACTACATTCTTTTCATAGAGCAGAATGTGTTTCTAAATATATAGAGTGAGATATGTGAACTAGATTCCAAAACAACGTTAAGAGGGGCCACTTTGTTAAATGACCCTAAGAGGAAACAAACTATTTTTTACAAAATTAAGTGAGAGACAATTCTGTGCCTCTAACGTCTGGTGTTTATTAATTACTCTGGCATTCGGGATTTCTGCATCACTTTAGCAAAAGGGGAAAGTGCAGTCGGTTGCACATGTTTTTTCACCGACTGTACAGTAATTGCACATTTAAAATGCACTACTGTAATTATTGTAATGTTATTCTTCAATCTAATTTGACTAGCTCTAAAAAATAATTTATTATGCCTTATTTTAATATTCAGGCTGTTTTGAATCATAACTTCCTCTGAATGTCAATGGTTACATGACAGACACAGAAGCTTCTGCAACATGGATTTCAGTTCCAAAACTAAATAGGTGTTTCAAAATCAGAAATCGATTTTGATTTCAAATCCCTTTACACATTCAATGACCTTGTGGCTATACTGAGTTTGTCTTACAGCAGAAGTGCACAGACTGAAATACAAAATCATTATTTCATACTTTTCATTTCCTTGATAGAAATAATATCATGGTAAGCAATGGGAGTGGTGTGTTGAGCATCTGTCTGAACCCCCATGCATCAATACAATCATTTTAGATGTATGTGCCATTGTGGGAACTTTATGTAGAGTGACATATGCAGGAATGCAGGATTGGTTTTAGCCCCATCTTTGGTGAGCCAATTCTATTAACTCTGCTCTATAAATAAACTAATGTAATGGCTGCGTATGAGTGCATGTGCAGTTCACTTCCAGTAATTCCAAGTGATGGCTTTGAAAGGTCTAAATCCAAATGAATGACTCCTTGTTTCAAACCATTCCACAATAAATATCCACATATAGATACAGTGATAGATATCCATCACTGTTGTCTCTTATATTGTATTTTGTTTTCTATGCAGGATTTTTTACAAACATATATCTATTCATTCAGGTTTTATGACTCATGACCCCCAACATTGGGCCCGATTCACAGCACTAACTTACGACAAAATCCTAAACTTACTACCATTTTGGTATTCACAGAAGGCACTTACTCATTTTGGTATTCACAGAAGGCACTTACTCATTTCGGTATTCACAGAAGTTAGGAGTCCTAACTTTAGGACTCCTAAATGCCTTTTGTGAATACTGAAAGTCTTAAAGTTAGGATTTTTCTCAGTTTAGGAGCAGTAAAGTTAGGAGTCCTAACTTTACTACTCCTAAACTGAGAAAAACCTAACTTTAAGACTTTCGGTATTCACAGAGGCATTTAGGAGTCCTAAAGTTAGGAGTCCTAACTTTACTACTCCTACACTGAGAAAAATCCCAACTTTAAGTCTTTCGGTATTCACAGAAGGCATTTAGGAGTCCTAAAGTTAGGAGTCCTAACTTTACTACTCCTAAACTGAGAAGAATCCTAACTTTAAGGCTTTTGGTATTCGCAGAAGGCATTTAGGAGTCCTAAAGTTAGGAGTCCTAACTTTACTACTCCTAAACTGAGAAAATCCTAACTTTAAGACTTTCAGTATTCACAAAAGGCATTTAGGAGTCCTAAAGTTGGGAGTCCTAACTTCTGTGAATACCGAAATGAGTAAGTGCCTTCTGTGAATACCAAAATGAGTAAAGGCCTTCTGTGAATACCAAAATGGTAGTAAGTTTAGGATTTTGTCTTTAGTTATTTCTGTGAATCGGGCCCAAAGATCACAATATAATTTAGCTGTATTGAGCTTAGAGTGTATTTTTATATTGCTTGTCACTTGTCCCACAATTAACCTAAATCTTGAAAACTCAAACATTCTTCAGAATATCTAGATATATTACATTTCTGTACTTAGAATACATCAGGAAACATGCAACTAGGGCTGGTCTTAGAGCTGGTGTCGCCCAGTGTGACAATGTTTGTTGACGCCCACCAATGACCACCTCCACCATGGATTCCCTCACTACCACCCTTTAATAATGTCCCTCAAGTCTCCATAACCACACTCTCTCCCTCTCAGATGCAATTAATTTGTTTTAGAGCGCCACCGCTACTCATACCAGTGTAGGGTGTCAGAGCACTTTACATCACATACACTACACAGAGGCAATCAATCGTAGGTGTAGAAGACTACAAGATGTAGGATTCACCTGTCATCCATGCTGGTAGACAATATAGTTTAATGGTGTTTGGTCTGGAGAAGCACAAACTTAGAATGTAAAATGTAACACCATGGTTGGAGGTTCTCCTTAATAATCAGAATTGATTTCTATCCAAATGAATCCTATTCCCAACATTAGGATAATGAAAGACTTGGGAAACACCATAAACCTCTAATCTATACCTTGCACTTTGCATGCAGCTCTTTGGTGACAGATAATCGCTCACTGTTCTATGTTAGGATGAACAAGTAAAAACTGCAGGTAAAAAAAAGGATCTCTCAGACAAAAGCAGTAACCCACTGACCTATTTACATTATATGCAAATTGTGGTCTTGAATGGAACACGTTCTTTGCGGCAGGCATATTAACTATCTGCACTACCTTACCATGAATCAAAACTTCCACTAGACAAACCTCTGATCTCTCTCTAGGAAGAACCTTTTTTCACCTGATCTATCTTGACATTTTTATTGCTGCCTAAAAATTGTTGGCGGTCGAGAGCCTGGCAGCAGGTCCTTTTTCAAAACCATTACTTGCAAACACCTGGAATCAGCATCCGATGCGGTCGCACCGGTCACTTTGCCTTAGAGCTGGCCCTGCGTACAAGTATCTCCGACCTCAGCTGAGTACAGGAAATAGAAAGGAGTTTTAGTTCTAATTTTCAGTGTCCAAGGTCATGTCTCAAAAGCTGTGAGATACATGTGGCTTACTAACTCACAAGTATTCCTTTGATGATCTTAAGCCTCAACAAGCAATGCTTGCTTAATGATTAGGGCTCACAGTTTTCCTTTTTTGCTGATTTTACAAATAAATACAGACAGAAAACTATTTATCTACCAGTCTGTATATAATATGGAAAAAAAGGCCTTCTTTGGATGATTTTTCTACTGTCACTATTGAGTGCCAGGTCAGCAGGTGTTCAGATTGACAAGTGGGAGAGATTAAAAAAGAAGGCAATAGATTTCCTAATTAAGCTTAATGAAGTGCAGATCTACAGTTATTTATGCTAGTCTACTATGCAAGTGTTTTCAGATAAGGCTATTGCACTGTATACTGCTGAAATCTTTTTCACATTCAAATGTGAATATAAATTTGGACTTTAAATAAATGTGGAAAAATAGCCATGGCAGTTGGATTTATATAGAAAACACAAAATAAAAGTGGATAAATAAAGAAAAAGTGACCAAAAAATAAATATGAATAAATAGAGATGGAAATGTTGATAAAATTAATATCATAAAATTCTATGGTTTTAATTAACTTTCTTTTAATGTATGATTGAAGTAGAGGAAATAAAGCGTTATAATTGCATGACATTCATCTTAAATTTCTTTAAGATGCATTTTCTCAATTTTAGCAGATAGACAATGTGTTACTGGCACTTTCCAAATGTTGTGCATGTCTACTTAAACCTGAAACCTGTTTCTAATCAAGACTCTTTCCTGATGCTAATCTTAACCTGTTATTATACATACTATTGAGATGTGGTCCTAAATCTATGTGCTAGAAGCTTAAGCAACATCAAGATGGCTGAGTGTGTAGGTAAAACATAATTCCTATTTTTTGTATCACTTTCTCTCAGTTTTGTTGGTATTGATTAAAAATTAGTAAACATAAAGAACTGAAATCAGAGTGGTAGGGAGCAGAATGTATATCATTATGCATCTAAACATGCAGACGAGATGACAGTGCAATAAACTAGTGTGTCAAAAATAACTTGGGGGCATATTATCGCCGCTTTAGCAGCAGAAAACTGCCGCTGAAAGCGGCGATAATGGGCTTGATAATATGCCCTTGAGAATTCCCATAGAAGCCCATGTTCTGGTGTCAACCTGGGCTTCTATTGGAATTCTCTGCGGCATATTATCAAGCCCATTATCGCCGCTTTAGCTGCAGTTTTCTGCCGCTAAAGCGCCGATAATGTTAACGCCGTGCTTGATAATATGCCCCTAAGTGACGTGTAAATTGTAAATTGCACATTTTACTTCTAGTTATAGTCATAAATTATGATTACTTTATGCACAACCATTTTAAATCGGTTTTGCGCAAATTATATGACACACACTGCACAGATAATAGCACATTGTTTGCTAGCACTGGTGATTGACACCTGCTTTATTAATCCAATATATTTGGACTACACATTGAGTGCATGCACCTTGGAAAATTCCATTTATATTCTGATTAAACCCTTTCATATTCAGTATAATATGTTTCTTTTGCTGCTCGGAAGAACTGTTCGGTATATGCAATTATGCAGAATTGATCAAAACTTATCACACTCTCGAAAACCCATTCACAATTGGAAGAGTAATTATATGAGCCGTTAATTTATTTATATTAATGCTTTCCTCTGTGTTCCAGCGGACACTGTTTGCACAGGCACGTTTCTCCCTTGACCCTTTTTCAAAGCACGAGTAGAGCTCGGTGATAGCAGCGTTAAGTTGGCTTCAGCCTGCCTGATTTTGTTTGCAGTCAGAAAGTCCACAAACAAGTCCTGCATTATAACTGTGGTCGATGAACAACAGGCCAAGCTCTGCGGGTCCCTGTTCTGGTCTCAGTCACTTGCCTTGAAAAAGCACAAGGGTGACGGGTAGCTGAGTGAGACACTTGCAGCCTGGAATATGGAACAAAGTATGAATCTAAACACATTATTGTGTCAGGTAATTACTTGCGATTGTGATTGGATTTTCAAAAGACTGCTTGGTTTCATTCAGTTCTCCATAATGGCACTTGAGTATTGTGTGCATTCATGCATACACCAATCACATATAGCTCCCACTGTGTATGTGTATTCACAGGCAGTCTCATCTTACTGCATTATGTGGGGATTCTTCTCTGGACGGATTTTTCATAAACACATTTTTTAAGGAGTCATATGTGGCATGCAATATGGAAAATGGACTGAAACAAAAGCTTCACAGTCTTAGCATTGATTCTTCTATTTCAAATCAAATCAAATCAAGCTTTATTCGGTTGCTGAGAAAACATCCATAAAAGCACAATATATTTACATCTAGATTTAAAAAACAAAAATAAGAAATAGACAGCCGATTAAAGTTTTCTCAATAAACCGTACCTTCAATAGGGTAACAGTCTAAACTCCAAATTTGCAGCTACGACAATAGGAGTATAGTATGTTATGTAAAAACATTTCAGAAAAACTTTTACGGGGGCATCAGATTCTAAGACATCAGAAATAGAAAGGCCATCGTTCATGTCGAGAGAGATGGGTCCCAATTCTTACTCTAAGTTCTGCCTATGCTTAACAACCAATTTCAAGAAAATTGCTATCGATTTAGCAAAAGTTCCGCATCTAGACACAGAAGGGCGAGAAATGCTGGTCGGCACCTGCGTAGGCCCATGACTTTCAAGACTGGAACAAGCCACTGTTTTTCTCAAGTCTTGGTAAAATTTGCAAAACAAGATTGTATGAATCGTTGTTTGGGGGGAGCTATCATCACAAGAACAAGGTTGAGGAAATTTTTCCCAAGTATTCATCTTGGGGAAAGTGACCAGACGGTGAAAGATATTTAATCTAAGCCTAGTTAGCAAAAATCTTTCATAGCCCGAAAGATTAAAAGTTAAATAGGGCTGGACCATCATCGATGTTTGAATTTGTAGTGAGTGTTGAGCTGTAGGTTTAGAGACCTCGCTAGACAGTCGTAAAGATTCTAGATGGGCCAGGCATGCCTTTTAAAAGCGCTTCCTCGGTATTGTTGCAATTGAGGGAGGGAAAGAATAGTACTGTGGCATGCCAGGGTCACTAAAGAATTTGCTTACATACGCTATCCAGCTGATCTTTCGGGCTTTATCAAGAGATATACAATCCTCAATAAATTCCCGGCAAAGTGTTGTTTCATTGGTCGACCATATGCGGTGCCGCAAGAGAAGGGGTTGAATCTTTATCAAATCTGTTATGTATGTCAAACCCGTTTCCAGGTGGCATGCGTAGGTCGAAGTCCCCTGCGGGACTGTGAGAAGAAATCTTAAAAAACTGTTCTCCACCCTTTGCAGTTCCTCAACCTTGGAAAAACCCCATACCCCAGCCCCGTATATTGCACTAGAGACACATTTTGCTCTATATATCTCAAGGAGTTCAACAATGGGACGGCTACCTAACTTGTTTGCAAAGTTAACCACAGCAGATGTTGTCCTCTTGAAGGTAAGTTGCCTAGATTCAATAGCAGGCTTCCAAGAAGATTTGTGGTCAAAAACTACGCCCAAGTAGGGATAGGTGGTAGTGCGCTCTAATTTCTGGGTTTCAATATACATGACCTTCATATTCTTCGCCCTTAGCCCTGCAGACACGACAAACGTCATTTGATGTTTATCTTTAGGCCAAGATTGGCCATAAAAGTGTGGTACTTTGCTAGGGCGCGCTGCAACTCCATGGGGGTACGAGCTAGAATTACAGTGTCATCCGCGTAGAGTAGAATCGGTATTGGGCGCTTATTTATAGTGGGGAGGTCCTGGGACCCCGAAACCATGGCTTTTTCCAGGCCATTGGTATACAGGTTAAATAAAAAAGGTGCCAGGACACAACCCTGCCTTACCCCACGTTCCACTCTAAACGACTTTGTTAACTCACCCCCCACACCAAATCTGACTCTAGCTGTGGCATCTGAGTATAATTCACGCAGAAATGTTAAAAGAGAGCTCAGCTCTCGATACCCATGTCTTCTAAAATGGCCCACAAGTTAGTGTGATTAACGCAATCAAATGCCACTGAGAGGTCAACATATGCCATATAGAGTGCCCCCCCCCTTTGCATTTACATATTTACCAATTAGTAGCGATAGATTAAGCGCTTGCTCTATAGTGCCCAAACCCTCGCGAAACCCACCCTGTAGGTCAGACAGAACTTTATTGTCTGATGCCCACTGCTGAAGTCGATCTAAGATAACGCGACCGGCCACTTTCCCAAACGAGTCCAGCAAGGAGATATGCCGGTAGCAGGATGGTGACTCGCGATTCTTCCATTTAATTCTGAGTGTTTACACATCACGATTTCTGTCATCTTACCAGGTCAGATGCAAATTTGAATTCTGATTTCACATTGATGTGATATAAGGTTTATCTTATACTTTGAAGCTAAAATATTACATCTTCCTTCTGTCTGGTTTGTGTATTTGTTTTCCCAAATTACCTTTTGTGATAAACTGCACCTTCAAGTGCATTAACGATTTTGATATCCGTTCACCATTGGCTGAAGTCTATCACAACAAAACTATCTTACGTGTAAATGTGTGAAAACTATGGTGCATATCGGCAATAAGTTGCGATAATGATCGCAAAGCGTCCATATTGCTGTTCTTTCTATCGCCGGCTATCGCTGGATTTCGTCGCCGAGTTAGCGCGGTATTACCAATGCGTTTCCCAAAGGCGATAAGAAATCCAGCGATAGAGGCGAAAAGCGCCAATATCGCGTGAAAAACAGCTATAACTTGTGAGCGCTAATGATGAGCTTGTAAATATGGGAGTGTGGATTTAACCTGCCAATCCACCTCCCATACACTAATATGCCCCTACATGGTTAAGTCAGGTTTTGAGGAGACGTAAGGATCCGGCGATACCCGCGGTTAGCGGGAGTTTCAATATCGCCACACAAATCTTGTTGATACAGCGCTGTTGTGTTAGCGCTCTATTACATGTTGTAACTTTCGACGGCACGCCTACTTTGCATCTCATTAGCGATGTTCATCGCTGGAATGAGATGCGGTGCAAAAACGGCTGCTAACATGCGTTAATGCATATTAGCTCCGCATTGTAAATATAGAGATGAAATCATCGCCGCTTTTTTGGCTTTTAAAGCCAAAAAAGCGGCGAATTGACCCTTGATAATATGCCCCCATGGAAGTGTATTTTGAGAGAACATTAGTGTCCAAAAAGGAGGAACACTTTTTCCTGTATTCTCTTTGCTTCATGTGTAAGTTTGAATGTGATGAGGAAGGGTCACCCATGGAGGAACAGTGATGTAGATTTGGTAGTCTGCTTGGCATCACAATATAGAATCTTGTTTAAATGTTATCTGTGCTGTGCTTTTCGTGCAAAGTATTAAACTCGTCTCTATGTCTAAGCCATAGCCCATCAGTAGATGGAGCGTAGATGTTAGTACTAGATAATGAAAGGGGCAATTGTCAGTACCTGGCATAATTAAATTGATAAAAATGCTTCTAAAAATACATGATATGGTATCTTAAATCTATGGGAAGTTATGTTGTATTAGTATATAATGGTATTTTTAGAGTGAACTAGTGAAAACGTTAATAGCCTGTGTTGCAGGAAAGAGACACTCACCAATGACTGCATTTCAAACGTTAATCTCTCAAAGTGTAAGATGCTACAATAGTTGCACTCGGATAGAAATATGCTTTTCTTTTCTATTTTTCACAGGCTGGGTCTGTTAGGGGTTTTGGGCACATTTTAGGGCACTGTGTGCCAGTCAATGAGAGCAGTTTCACCCGTCTTCGATTACAGGCTCTAAGACACACGTCTGCTGATTTCAGTTCTGGAAGACCTTCTCGGGCCTTGAGGAAATGGTAAGCAACGTGGAGCACGTCGACTGAACACTTCTTTGGCAATATCCATGAATACGTAAAAATTACAGTCCACCATTTTAATGAAAGGCGCCTCAATGAACATTACCCTTATCAACTGGATTGTTCTTTTTTAATTAATATATTACAAAAAATATATTATGAGCATGCCTTTTACAGTCCACCATTTTAATGAAAGGTGCCTCAATGAACATTGCCCGTATCAACTGGATTGTTGTTTTTTAATTAATATATTACAAAAAATATATTATGAGCATGTCTTTCCTATTGAAGTTATAGTGAAGTGAGAATTTATTTTGGTGGTGCTCCAACACCTAACGTTTCAGCTTACACAGCACATCTTACCTATCTGTATAGTCATGAGTAATGAATTGCCTTTTGTATTCTTTGGAAAGGTTGAAGGGGATTGGTGAAAGAGTCTGAACATGGTAAGGAAATCAAAAATGCATAGACCTTGCCCATATATTGACCACTCAGTCATATAGCTGAACAACCACCACAGTCATTCAAGGGATACTCCCAGGTTTCGTGTGCTCTCCATTCTCCAGAGAATATGTGAACTGATTACCTATGTATCATGTCATGTGCATTCTCCTATCCCACATTCTAGAAGCTGTGTAGTGGAGTCTTTAGGAGGCCTTGGCAAAACATATGTTTTCCAAACCACAGAGTATTTTGAGGTCCCAGGCACACAATCGCCTAATTGCAAGATCTGCATGGTCTAACAATTAAGGCTGACCTCTGAAGGAGCACCCCGCTCACATCTAGTGGAATGTGAGAGGCATTCAAACACACTTGATGTTACAGCTGTGTTGTACAGTGTTTCATGACTCATAGTTCACTGAAATGTGTGTCACTCAGAGATCCAGGATATCTTACAGGAGAGGCAACATTGGGGTGCTTTTTTGTTATGAAGCCTAGGAATGTCTGCATGTGCTTCTATTTGAAACTATTTGGTCCTCAAATATTATTGTTGCTTTGTAGTGTTTATTCTACTTCTTTACATTAGGTATTGCTCCTAAGTGTCCTTACGCCTGCTTGTAAAGGGATACGCTTGTGTGGGCTTCCGTTCTGGTAAGTGTGTCTACGTTTGTGGATGGTGCCTGGCCCCGCTAGACAATCCATTCTAGCCCTCCAATTCCAGGAGCGGAAGTAATTGATTGACTTATCATTCTAAACTCCCTCGCAGAGAGTGCTGGGAATGGAAACATTTACTCCTGTATCCCATAAATTGGGCCTAATGGGGTGGCAGTAGAAAGAGGGGAGGGGTTGTAAGGAGTTTATTCTGACAGTCAACTTCTACGTTACTTTCCTAAAAAGTCTGCTTCAAAGGAATCAGCAACAATGACACATGTGATAGTGAGTCTGTTCAGGCTCCCTTAAATGGTCACAAACTGGATGCGTGTTTTAATATCTTCCAGGGTTTAGAAACCTGTTGCAGAGAAACATGTCTTCACTGTGTATTTCATGATATCAGAGCAGTCAGACACCTGGTGGTTATTGCACTTGCTGGAGATATCTCTGTGCAGTTTAGTGAAAGGTTTGATGCATCATAAAGTAGAATAGAGGATTCATGTATCTGCTGCAAAGGTCATCCAAGTCAAAATGAATATTTTATGTAGATAGCTCAGTGGGTTACTGCTTTCGTTGCTGAGACATGCATGCTCCTTGCAGTTCACAAGTTGCAATCCTTGTGATGTAGCTTAATGAGATATCAATTTACATTAAGGAGCGTCATGCAAACTGTGATACATGACTACAGAATATTCATGTTTTTCTAATCTTTTATTAACCTTCTGCAGCACACATAGAAAAATAAGACTCTATGGATTGTTTTAGTGCAGGAAGGTGTCTCTTCCTGCACAAAAACAACCCTGCCGATAATGCAGACACCCTAACACCATGGTGCAAAGCCGCCCGCGTTGGCACTAGGCACCAAATTATGCACCGGAGCAGGCAGAAAAGATAGGAATGCACCATATCTTGCAAATATGGTGTATTCCTGCCCTTTTCAATGGGTGTAGGGCAACACAGCAAAAAACCTTGTGGTGCTGCCCCACACCAATCCATTGTAAATGAGGCCCATAATGCGAGATGATCATATGACTAGTGTCTCGACACTCATCTATACCTGTACATATTTAAATCAAAACCCAACGTTGGGAGCAATCACTGCCTTCCTGCCACACTGGATAATATGTGCACCTACTCTGTACAGGCATCTAAGAGTGAGGCTGTTCCAGAATAATAGTTTTACAATACACAAATGATGAGGTGGCTTGGTCTCACGTGTTTTCAACATTGAAAATGGGAGTTACACCAAGGAAAGTGTAGCTTCTGCAGGCAAGTACCCTCATGGCTCACAACGGGGAGACTGGAAGGTGGATTGAAGAGATTGTCGTCACATCCCCGCATAGTGTGCGATACATATGTAGATGCAAAGGGTGGGTGGTCGAGAGAAGCTGGATGGGTGAAGGGATGGAACAGTAAAATCACACCATTACATATGCAAAAATAAAAATTCCAGAGTATATGAAATGAGAGCATATATTGCGGACAGAGCACACAAACAGTGATTCGCCGAGTCCCAAGATTTGAAATAATGGTTTGCTGCAACTCCCCTTGGCCATCAACAATCAATTTACAGATCAAAAAAAGAAAGTGCAGGTGCTAAAATGACTACAGAGTGTCCAGTCGCATGTATGGCACATTGCACAAGTAATCCACTTTGCAAATCCTCACAGCAGACTCATAATTCGAAATCGGCGCACATGCAGAACACATTCTGCGACAACAAACCGACTGTTAATTAAATCGTAATTGATTCAATGCCCATCCCAGTGTTCAACATTCCAGGGACTGTGGCCTTGGGTTAAAAAACAAAACAAATCTCTCAGTAGAAAATGAAGTCCCTACTACTGGTTTCTGTAACGATAGACCTAGGTTCTGTTTTATAACTACATAAACAGTGAGCATGCATAGGAATGACCACCACAGTCGTAAATCCACACCCCAAGGAGTCTTAACCTGCACCATGTAAATCAATTGTACCACTATGCTGTGACGTGCAAGCTCTACCAGGGCCATACGTCGTCTTGACGTCTGAGCTCTGCCATGGCCACATACCAGGCACCAGAGGGACTCCTTCCTGCACAAAAACAATCAATAGAGGCTTTTTCCTCCTTCTATCTGTTCTTCAGAATGCAGCACACATAGAAAGAGAAAGAAAATAAAGTCATTTCTCCTCGTTTTGCCTCCCCTGGGGAGGGGGAGGCTGTTGACACATTCCCAGGTTTACATGTCCTTGAAAAACTGGAAATGCGTCCAAATCCATGGGTGTTGCATGGGACCACCCACCACAACCCCCATGGAATGCCTCTTTGACTAAGAGTTAAGGCAACACAGCGACTTGTGCTGCTTTGACTTACTCCATCTCTACGAGGCCATGAAAAGGCAAGCAAAGTGGCTTTGCGTGGCCTCGTAGATATGGTCAACACTCTGCACCACTGGTGCGTCAAACAAAGGGACACACCGGCTGTGCAATGGACTTGTAAGTAAGCCCCTGGGTCTGTGTTAATTTATAGCATAATTTATAACATCCTGTCCCTTTAGCACTGCATAAAAAGTAGTGGTAATTGCACATTTTCGAGACACCCATGTGGGCGAAAGCCCTTAAATGGATTTGAATGTGACTCATTTGAAAATCTGGCACTGAGCTTCCTCGTGTGAATAAGCGCTAGCCTCCCGTAGTAGACATGTTTAACAAACAAATGCTGCTTTGTAGTGGCTTGTACTTCACTTAATACCCTTGAAACTCCCTAACACACGCGCACACACACACAGAACGCCAAACAGAAACGTAGCAACAGAGATACTCACATACACAGATAACAGACAGAAACACACACTGAGACACACAACGACACTAGACACTCGTTCATAGAAACAGTTACACACAGAGACTCAGTAAGGAACACACACACACAAAACACAGTGACAGACAAACACCTAACACCACTCAGGCGTGCACAGGAACAGAAGCAACACCAGGCACGCGGGCACACATACATGACACAGAAACACCCGGAATCACTCTGCCTGGACTCCTGCGAGGCCCCATTTGCCACTGTACTCCCAGCTCAGTATTCAAAGTTAACAGCTGCTGATTCCACTTAAAAATGCCTCCATCTTTTAGAAAGGATAAGGTAAAGCATACCGAAAACCCATTTAACAGAGAGCAGGGCACCCGGATTTCTGCTTGTCACATCATGTAATCTTGAATCCTCGATGAACACTTGTGGGAGCGCCTGGGGGCCCTAACCGAGTTACGGCCCGGTCTGAACACTTGTTAAGTAGTCGCTGAGCGCCAGGCGCCGCTGCATCGTCCCGTGAGCTCAGCTGCTGTACTTGTGGGCAGAGGGGGAGGGGGGAGCCATCGAACCCGCTGCTGGAGACTGTGCCCACCTACACAGCGTAGCCACACCATATAGTTACATATAAACGCTTCGGCGAGCGGTCTGCGCAGCAAGTCAATCCGCATTTACCAATTGCCGGACGGACAGGCCTTTAAATGAAAGCCGCTGGTGGGCACATTTCCACACGCACAATTAACACACGAACATGTGTACAAACTGATCAGAGCAGGAGATAGGTGAAACATCAATGCAACCTTGCGAAGAGACGGCACACTGCAGTACCACCAGCGCTCAGCGTCTGCACACAAGCATTGAACCAGCCAAGCACACGAAGAAACCTAAGCAACAGCTTAAAAACGGCAGCGACGCCATTTAAAGGAAGATGGTGCCCCGTAGTTCAAATACAAGGACACGCTTTTGCACTGTAAAACGCGCACTGTGACTGTTAAAATGCGGTCGCCCTGCCAAGACAAACATCATACGTGAGCAATCGCGCGCAGAACCTGGAAGCAGAGGGTGATGGGAGGGCAGCATATTATCACACCTCCTGCCATCAGTATGCAGCAAGCCACTCGAGTAATCCTGTCATTTTAGATACTTCACTGGGCACCATTTTGTCTTCTCTGTCGCCCCACGCTTTGTGATTGGCTAATGGCGATGCATATATTTTTGAGAAGGGCACCCAAATGGGAGGTCAGTTTCACCAGAGCCCCTTTTTCCGGAGTGCTAGAAAGATTAAACACGTTTCATTACTGTCATTTAATTCGCCAGGAGAAGATTTTTATTTCCCGTACTCCCCCTTCACCAAACATTTACATACGATATCAGCTCTGTCACAGCCACCGAGGCCATACGTAGAAATTCAAACATAGAAGCCAGGTATTTTAAAAGTGATTTTTCCTTTATCAACAAACCAAGATTTGAAACATCTGCTTTGTGAACCGAACTACATTTTAATAGCAAGTTTTTTTGGATAGTGTCAAATAAATAGATTTCAAAATAAATGGTCATTTGAACACGGTTTACATATAATGTGCACTCTCGTATCCTTTGTTTGGTACACAGACCCACAACCAGTCAATGTAACCCAGTTTCCTCACCCCCAGTAGTAGGGCATGGTATCGCCTGGGTGTACGGTTTCGCGTGTGTGGTGTGTGCCTGGCTGCACTTTTAGAAGCATCAGCAATGGAGACTTCATGAAAAGAACGGATAACCGAACCTGATGGTGTACTAAGATGTAAAGCTCCTTTGTATCAGGGACATTGGGGGAGTGTGAGGAGCTGGCACGAGCTGACGAGAACAAAAAAAAAAGCTTATTAGAAAGATGGGCTACTGTGCAGAGCGCGTCACACTCCTTTTCACTTCCATAAAGTGGGGGGCAGTGGGGGCTGTGCAAGCAATGGCTAATGTCTGAGGGGAGATACATAGTGTGACCTTTGCATACCCCCACCGAGGCCATTCATCAAAGACAGGGTAAGAAATACACAATACACAAACGAGTAGATCTTCACGGAAGAGTCGAGTACCGTATATTAATTAGGGCATTGCATATATGGGCTGACCTCACAATGCTAAGTATAAAAAAGTAGAGAAAGGAACTACAAATGAGTTTCCAAAATGCCTTAAAGTTCTGGATACATAAATAGTTTTATATATTAAGAAAACTACCTCCCTGCTCACTGTTCCTCTGGATGAATGAGCTCTCTGCAACAGGTCCACTTTTATTTTGTCTTCTGCTTTTTTTCTTGTCGGTTTACTTCGAGAGAGGGGGCTCCTACTTAGAATCCTGGAACTGTGTCCAAAAAATTGAATAGCCTGGGTAAAGTCAAATGAGCAGCATGACATGCGTGCAGTGTCATCGCTGACTGTGCCGTGATGCCAAAGAGACTACAAACAGAAAATGGAAACGAAATAGGAAACAGACGAGAACAACTGCTAGGGGCAACGTGTGTCTTAACCGTATAGCTTGTCTTCCCTGAACCGTGTGTCAGTGCAGATATTAATTGTTGCCATTTGCACGGTTGTCAGTGTGAATTAAAGTGCTGCAACGCGTACCTTTAAAAAAAAAACATAACACGCCTGTTTGGTGCATTGGTAGTGCTCCCATTTCACTAGTAAGGAGAAATGTGCAAGCGAACCTCAAACAAGCCAACCACAAGTTTACATTTTTAGATAGTGACAGCTTAATTTCTTCACGTTGGCAAAATGTAATTAATAATCTGATGACCAATAACAAAAATCATGTTTTCGACGTCTGGGTCGCCAATGTAATAACCGTATAGGCTCCATCTGCCAAGTGCATTGTTTCTCTAACATGGCACAGAGTAGAAATATCTACAGATCATCACTTTTGCCGGTGGGGGGGTCTTGCAAAAGGATCTGTGTACGTGCAATTAAAAATGACTGGAGCGATCAGGTGCTGGCCAGTCCAATAGAATTGGTGAAGCTAATAAAAAGAAGCTGGTTCTTTTGCAGCTAATGAAAAGAAGCACCTTATTTTGCTGGAATACACAGTCCCCCCTTACCTGGCCCTCTCACCAGACGCCCAAAACACCATCCCCCTACGAAACAGCAATGCAACTTTATGGTACCCTGGCCGGATTACTTGTCCTGGATTGTCTTTCTGATTTTGGTCATTATTACTGATAATTTATAGTGAATGTAAAAGTACAATTATCACTTAAGCTTTGGAAATAAAGCCCCTTAAATGTAGTGCAACACCTCTGAGCAAAACCACGGACTAAAAGAGGGATAATGGGGACCTACACGCATATAAAAATAGGTGCTACAATAAAATATGTTATCTCTCATCAATAAGTTATTTTTGACTAACCGGTTATGGGTCACACATGTCTGCACCCTGTGATGTGACCCAGTTTAGAGTGCACCACAGTTTCCATTTCAGAGGTCCAAAGCACATAAGAAATCGTCCCTCCAGAAAAAAGAGGGGGCCCCCTAGGTGAAAAGCAGGGGTGGGGTGCAGAGCTCTGCATGACACAAGGCTTGAGGGTAGTGCTGGCCTTTGACCTCCTCCAGAGACCTGTTGCACCGGCGTGGACCGCCAGTCGAGTGACCAGCCATGTCCTGCAGAAGCAGGCCTCACCAACATGATCCTCCAGCCTACACTCTACAGCCTCTCCTCAAAAAGAGAGAACATTGCACCCCCTTCCAGTATCTTCCGCAGAAAGCTGTAATTCATGTGCCAAGGCACTTCGTCAACCTAACGTTTCAAATAACAAAACAAAAACAAAACCCCCCCAAAAAAATCAGCAAGGATTTTCATTTTTCTGTGGTTTTCTGTTTTTTTAATATAAATTATTTCAAGTGTTTTTCAGAATTGGCTAAATGTCGTATGTTTTTCGAGCACCTCCAAGTAGTCCGGCTCCACATTAAGCTTAGCCTTGAGTTCCAGGTACTCGCTGCGGCTGGGCTCCACATAGACAGGGCCAGGCCCGCTGTAAAGCACTGTCTCTCGGATCCGCTCCGGGTGCAGGAACGGGCGCTTCACCTCGTAGCTGGGCGTGTAGGTGAAGGGTGCGGGGCTGATGAACTTGTAGTCCGTGCTGTTGCCGGGGGGCGGTGGCTTGTCGGGCTCAAGGATGCCCCGGTAGAAGCGCTCGGCGTCCGCCTGGGGGCGCTCCTCGCGCGGTTCGATGGTGCTGACGCTGTAGCCGGCGCTGCGGGCGGTGCTGCTGCCGCCCTCGCGCTCCTCTTCCAGGTGGTTGCTGTAGCCGCCCTTGAGTTCGTGCAGGTCCTTGTAGTCCTCGGCCGTGGTGCCCTCCCGGGAGCGGTAGATGGGGTTCTTGCACATGTGCCCCAGAGGGTGCGGGATGTATTCGTAGACGTGCCCAGCCGGGGTCTTGACCTTGGGCAACGGCCGGTTGCTGTACACGCTGTACTGCATGTTGAATGAGCTGACGTCCGAGTTGTTGGCGCTGGCCGGCTCGCCCTGGCTCTTCTTGCGCCGCTTCATGACCAGCACGAAGAGGCCGGCCGCCACGAAGACGGACATGATGAACACCAGCAACAGGCTGAGGATCAGCACCGACAGAGGCACCGAGCTGGCGCCGGGATTGATTGTGAAGGACGACACCAGCGTTGTGGTGCGCTCCGAGGCCTGCTCGGCAGCTGAGGGGGTAGGGGTGGCTGCGGGCGCCTTGGGGAGCGGGCAGAGCAGCTCGGCGCCCACTGCCCGCATGTCCTGCCCGCTGTACTTCTTTGGCGTCTCGCACAGGACGTCCTCCACCAGTACGCCCGCGTTCAGCTGCTCCAGCCACAGCTTCATGCCCACGGCGTCGCAGGTGCAGTCCCATGGGTTTTCGTGCAGGTCGATCTGCACCAGTGCCCGCAGTTGGTCCAGCACCCCGCTGACGGGCAGCGAGGAGAAGTGGTTGCTCCGCAGGCTGAGCCGGGACAGGTTCACCTCGGAGAATATGTTGCTGGGTAAAGTCCTCAGGAGGTTGTTGTTGAGGAACAGCAGCTGCAGGCTGGCCAGGGAGTCGAAGGTGCGCGGTTCGATCACCCTGATTCTGTTGGACTGCAGGAAGAGGTACTGCAGGTTCTGCAGGCCGTAGAAGAGCTCCGGGCTCAGCCTCTCGATCAGGTTCCCGTTTAGGTAGAGCCGGCGCAGGTTGGTGAGGTCGGCGAAGGCCCTCTCCTGGATGTAGGAGATGCGGTTGTTGCCCAGGTGTAGCAGGTCCAGCCCGGTGGCCTCGTTGAAGTCGGCCCTGCGGACGCTGGTGATGTAGTTCTCGGTCAGGTACATTTTCTTGGGGTTGTAGGGTTTGGGCTGCAGGTCCCCGATGCTGTCCAGCTTGCGCTCCTGGCAGTTCACGTTGAGGCCCAGGTCGGAGATCTGCAGGTTGCACGTGCAGGCGGTGGGGCAGTCCACTGGCACCGGGGATTTGGTCTGATAGGCAATGCTCGGGCCGTAGTTGCTGAAGCCCGGGTCTTTGGAGGGGAGCCGGCTGGTGGGGCGCACCCGAGGCTTGTTGGGCTGGCGGGTGCCCTTGGGGGACCTCGGTGGGGACCGGTTGGCCGCGGATGAAGAGGTCACTGCGGAGTTGACAGAGGCCGGGGTAGTGTGAAAATATCCTGTGGTACTCAGCGGGGCCTGGGGCCTCATCTCGTAGTCTGAGATCAGCCTCCGCGGACAGAGCTCTTGCTTGGGCACCTCGTCCAGGTCCCTCCCGTGAAGCCGGAAGGGGGTCTCGCACACCACGTCCCCCACCAGGGCCGAGTAGGAGATGCTATCCAGCCAGTCCTTGAGGGCGATCAGCTCGCACGAGCAGTTCCAGGGGTTCTCCACCAGCTGCAGCTCCACCACCTTGTCCATGTGCTGCAGGAGGCCCAAGTAGGGGAGCAGCTTCAGCCGGTTGCCCCGCAGGTCCAGGTGGGTGAGGGGCACGAAGCGGAAGAGGTTGTGCGGCAGGTTGGACAGCAGGTTGTCGTTGAGGATGAGCACCTGCAGCGAGTGCAGGCGGCTGAAGGCGTTGGCGTCGATGGAGCTGATGTAGTTGTAGTCCACCTGCAGGTACTCCAGGCTCTCCAGGCCCTGGAACGTGTCGTCCCTCAGCAGCTCGAGCTTGTTGTTGTTCAGGTGCAGCCTGCGCAGGCCCTGCAGCCCGTTGAAGGCCCCGGCCTCGATCTCCTGAATGTCGTTGTTGCCCAGGTGCAGGATGCTGGCTCCGCTGTAGTTGAGGAACTCGTTGGGGTAGAGGCGGCTCAGCAGGTTGCCCGAGAGAAGGAGGTGGTAGAGGGGGTGCCGCGGCGGGCTGACCTCCGAGAGCCCGATGATGCCCCGGTTCTCACAGCTCACGGTGAGCACGCCGTCCTTCTCCTCGCACGGGCAGGCGTTGTCGCAAACCTCCCCATAGTACTCCAGGCTCTCGGCCCACGAGATGACCAGCGACGTGAGGGCTATCGCGATAGTCTGCAGCATCCACACCTGCATCTTTCTGTTTAGGTCCTGGTCGAAAGTCACCGAGGAGCAGCAGACGTGCATTTTATCTCCTGCGGAGAGAAGAGAGCAGAATGTCACCAGCAGCATCGACAGCAAAGTCTCTTCGCGATTATCGCGATATTTTTCTGTATACACATGACTTCTCTGCAGAATAACACAAAACCGGGATTATCTACAGTTAATTTGCACAACACGTTTATATACTTTCTAACATGGATGCCTGTTTGAATTAATGCATGAGTATTTAGTCACCCAGTGCTGTCTAAAATCTAGGACAATGGGCGCCGGTCCGGCTCGAAGCTTCTTCCCCGCTCTAAGATTTTCATACTCATCAATAAATATACATAAAATGGCTGTCAGGCAGCTATCTCCGTTCTAATTTAAGAGGAAGGGAGAGCACCATATTTTCCCAGGATTTCCCACCTTAAGTGCCGCGCTGAGAACCAACCCATCCCTCATTTCAGCACCTCTCTTGAGAACAGCGGTCTCCAGGTGAAGAGGAGGAGGGGCGCTTGCGCATTATTTGGCTGATGGTGGACTTTAATACGTTTTTCGTGGTAGTTAAAAATGACAGGACGAAGGCTCGCCTCCCACTCTCCCCCGCGTCGCCTCATCACCAGATAATTTCAAACCCTAGAAATGTCACGCGCTGCAACAAGCACAGTTCCTTGTCTAACAACATTAAACCCAGTTCGATTTTTATGAACGATTGGAATTGAAACCTACACGGGGTAAATTGTCATGAGCATATATTTCCTTGCAGCTTACGAGAAGTGCCCTGTGGTCTACATTTGTGCCAAAATCGCCCTGCTGCTTCCGAGTCCTGCATCTTTTTAGCTCATTTGCGTCTATTTATTTCGCCCCCCGCCTACATACTTTTACCGAGAATCATACAGACTGCCAAAGCACCCCGTCTGCCTTGGTTTCGGCTCTGGTCGTATACTCACCCTCGGGATGTCAAGCTGTGGGCACCCCGCGGCCAGCCCCAGTAACACGCATCTTCGAGCAGCGGCACGTACGTCCGACACCAACCCCCTCCATGCCACCGTGCGTGGAAGTGGCGACTAAAACTCGTCTCCTAAAAGGCTTCCAGTCCGAGCTGCTGAGCTCCCTGCTATGATCAGCGATGGCCGTCAGTGCGCTTCATCCTGCCCGGGGACGTGAAATCCCCCCAAACCAGCCCAGCAGGAGCGACTTACGTCAGTGATCTCAGACTCAAAATCCACCTCTCCGCCAGGCGAGCCCGTCTTCCCCTCATCCTCCCTCAGAACGTCCCTCCTTGTTCAGGGGCTTCCACAGTTAAGCGCCACGAGGCTGTGTGTGAGCCCGCGCGGAGGGTGGATGCAGCGGTGTGCCTGTTCCACTGCACAAAGCCTCTCTCAGTCTGTGCGGCTCGTGCAGGTGGACATTCTCGGCGGCCACAGTTCCGATTGGCCTTGATCTTCATGCCAGAAGTCCGGTGCGTGCAGGGAAGCAGAGCTCGGCATGCGTCTGTTGGAAGGCGAGAATCCGCTCGAACTAGCCACTGGCCAGAAGCTGTGCCGTCAGCAGGGCAGCCCGGCGGCTCCAGGCGGGGTGAGACGCCTCTCCTTGAGGCTGCGTGCCGAGAGAGGGGGCTGCATCCCGACACATTTCAGCCACGCAGTGTGGCTAAACGTCACCCAGTAAAGTCAACCGTGCTGCAGCCCTCCTCCGTGCGCGCCAAGCCATCCATCCGGCGGAGGTTACCTCTCCCAAAAGGCAGGACTCCTCCTCAACTTCCGGAGCGGAGCCGCACCAACTTCGACCCTCGTGCACAGGAATGGCGTGGGCGTCTGGCTGAGTCTTAAGACCCAGGAGACGTAAACCCAAAAACAAGGATGAGGAAGGGAGCCTCGAGGGAGGTGGGCGCACGAAGCCTCTGCTGACGAGCACGCCCGGGGTTATATCCTTTGCAGAGGAGGCACTGCTAGCTCAGGTCACATCTGCTTTCCTCCTCAAGAGTTGGAAGCTGTCTTTACCGCACTGCATCGGGCGCCCAGCAACATCCTCTCAATCCCACCCCGCACAATGACTTCACGTAGAGCCAAACAGCAACAATAAGCAGCACTCCGCCCCCTCCCCTCCAAGCAGACGCGGCTCTTTCCCACCGCCTCCCCCGGCAGCGCTGGGGGTACTTACTGTGTGTGGGGGCTCCGGGGCCCGGGGGTGGCCGGCGCCCCTCCGCCCTGCATGCTGTCCTCGGGGCCGGGGGCGCAGGGCCGTGGGGAGCCGGGTGGCGCAGCTCCGGGAGGGCCGCTCGCACCGCCGGGCAGCAGCGGCAGGCGCGCGCACACATAGGCACACGGAGCTCCCGCGGCTCCCAGGGACCCCCAGCCAGCAGGGAGACGGGCAGGCAGAGATGGAGGGCGGAAGGCAGAGCTGGCTGCAGCCTGAGAGAGAGAGAGAGAGCGAGAGAAGCACAGAGATGCAGAAGAGGGAGGGGGAGTGCAGCGAGCAGACACTGCCTCTTTCACTGACAACGTGACGGGCAGGGCTGATTCTCCAGGCTGTCTGTGCCCACGCTTGCCATGCAGAATGTGCAGCACACAAGTGAGGACACTGGACTGACTTTCATGGGATGCCCTCACTGGAAGAAAAAACGACCTAGAGAGGCGGGAGAGCCCACTGACATTCACTCCAGGCACGGGCATTAACGGAGTACATACATACATACATAGCATGCAGGTATGCGCTCACAAACTACATGCATATATAGCAGGTATGCACACACAAACTACATGCATACATAGCAGGTATGCACATACTACATGCATATATATCAGGTGTGCACAGCCCCACACACACCACTGACTGGCAAGTACAGATCGACATACTTGGCAGGGCATTCATGGAGGGCACATAGAGAAACACATAGTCACTCTAATAATGGAAGGGTCACACACTCAAAAAACAGAGACGCTGGAGTTCACAGAAACACACAAATCAGTCATAGGAGAGCTCGGATATACACATACACAAAGACAAATACTAGAAGATGGCATTCGCGAACCCACAAGTGCACCGTTATTGACAGACTAAAAAACCAACACGCATGTGCAACTCTCCATATTATAAAAAAGAATGCTTGGAAGTGCATACATATACATTATTACTTGTACACAAGGGGACAAAGGCAATCGGACACACACGCGAGTGCATAATTTAACACCCTGCATTATGCATAAACACACAGGTACACTCTTTCAGTGAAGCTATTAGCTTCCACTGACAAACATTAAACATAGTTATTCTAACCACACACACAATTCCCCCCACACTGGACATAGGCATTGACGAACACATACACATGCACACACATTGCTTTACACAAACACACATGCATGCACTAAACAGTCATCCACGACCACGTCTCACACACACCGACCGCCTCACAAACACACACAGGCATATACTCTATAAATAGCGATGTCGTATATAGCTCCAACTTTCTCTTTCTCTCTCTCACACGTAAGTACACGGATACACACACTTGCCTGTTACATCTCAGCATGCACGGAACCACAGCCATGCACATTTAAGCTGCACTGATGCATGCACGGGCGCAGACTTAGACCAACAAGATAGCCACATGATGGGCATTCATGACTGTTCTCCCACCAGCACGACACAAGATATCGGCATGCGCCGGCAGCCCTCCTCCCACACCCTCTGGGCATAGGCATTCGCATACCCATGCAGGCTAGTCTTAGGCATGGTTGGGTATACTCCCCCCACACGCCGCCTGTTGTGTAAGTATTATCTCTCTCCCACGCACCGTCTATTTTCCTCTTCCTCCCTGTCGCCGACGCACATCAAGAAGACAATTATTGTCCCGCCAACACACATTTCCACACAGACTCGAGACAATCTAGCCAAAAAACAGCCATGTCTTCTTAGAACGCCCCCTCCCCCTTCAGACGTACGCACGTCTGCCCTTACTATATTTTGCTAAATTTATCATCTCAAAAGCTTTCGTGGTCTCCTTTCACCCACACTGGCCAACACACATCTGTCTACGGCCACTTTTCCGCCCGCTTTTTATTTAATAGAGCGGCCCATGCTTCCAACCCCAGCTCTCCCTCTTGGAATGCCTCGCGCAATCCCCCGTTTCCAATTCCCGCCCTTTCGCGTCCTTCAATATGCTCGTTTTCTGCAGCTGAAGCTTCGCTTCTCCTTGTCTCCGCTCCCCCTTCTTCATCCCCCGGCGCCCAGCCCCACCTTACATTCCCACACTGTTCCTCGGGGTGTGCAGAGCGCGCGTGGAACTACTGGCTGCAGAAAGACAGACTGATAACCCCGAGAGTCCTGTTGGTATGGCGAGACGGATGGTGCTGCCCAGGGGTACGCGAAGGCTCGAGCACTGCACATTTCTTTACAACGTGAGCCCAGGATCTTCACCTGTTTTCCCTTCTAAGGCTTCGGTCGCTGAGCAGCTGAGACGGGGCTTGGACGACCTAGGGAACAAAGTATCATTCACAAGTAGTGGGAGAGTTTGTTGAGTGCAAGATAGGTTTTGAAATACCAGAAAAACAAGTGAGATTGTAGCAGAGGAATGTGCCGTTTTTTGCATGTGGCTTAACAAGCGGCAAAGTTGACTACGTAGAACCCTTGCCTAATTGAATAAAACCTACTTTCGGCGCGTTTTTGATATTCTGTCTCGCTACCGAGCTTTCCGTGAGAGAGAATTACAGGTAGGAGCCGATCCATGTGCTTTTACATTTAATTCATCTGTTTTAAGTGATTGTAGCATGTTTTGTGATCGACTGTGTTGAAAAAATCTGATCGAACAGCCGCTCATTAATACTCCAAAGCCAAGGCTGTGTCCGCCCAGATGTTACCCCCACCGAAGAAGTGCCAGTCAATATCGGCTCTCTTTTGCCCCAGAATCTGCTTTCATCTTTCTAGATGCCACGGAAGGAGACGTAGTGGCCTCTAACGCCCGATAGATGGCAGTGCAGGGCGATAAATGTGCACGAGCCTCAAACTGCCGAGGGGGCTGTGCAAGTAATGCGTGTGGGAACGGAAAACTGTTCCAAACTGGAGCATGTGAACAACCGCCCCCGAACTTTGGCTACGAGTGTGTCCAAGGAGACAGGCCAGGCGCCCCAAACATGCCCTCAGCAGGCAGCCCTTCCATGGCTGGAAATGACTGGAAGACATTGTTGAGCATAGAAGGGCTTGCCTGTGCATTCTACCTATGATGTTGAAGCGAATGCTCTTGGTGGGGCAATTTAACCACATCCGAAATAAAATGCTGATAACATGAGAGTAATCTCCCCTGCGGGAGAAGATGGGTGAATTCTAGCAGCAGACTCTGCCAACTGCAACCGCCGTTTAATATCGGTTGCTTCCCTCAGCAGAAGAGACGCGTTTCTCTTCTTTAAAGCGGAGTTTCAGTCGCACCGGCAATTACACGAAGCTGTTCCTTCCCGGAGGCCCCGATCAAAAACAACCTCGTGAGAACTTCGGATTTACAGTTGTTCTCCACCCGTAGCTGGCTGAAAGGAAGTGGAATCCGCATTAACTGTTCATTCTTTACTGCACGGCACGCGCTCGAGTGTAAATCGAGTGATACATTCAACGAGTTTTCTTTTTTGCTCTCAAACAGCGATTATGCATTTTCCTAATTTTCCAGAAAAAAATAAAGCAAGAAGATTGGATTTTTCTGCTGTGTTATTTAAGTGCGACAGTGCTTTCCATGGAACTGTTCCGTGACAATGGACATAAAGGGGCTTTTGGAAGCCGCCTTCCGGATGGTCCCAATCAGGCACAAACAAGGAATCATTCAAACAGGATGGTGGCTGCTGGGAATAACAAACATCGCAGGTCGGAGATGCCTCTTCCCTCCTCCCGCCATGCAATTCTCGTAGCAAAAAGAATACTCAAAACTGTGCGCCGCTAGGTGTCTCTGCGCGAACCTACTGTGAACATTGCAAGAAAAATTAAAATTAAAACCATGTGCATCAATGTAAACAGAAAGGAAGGAGCAGGAAGGAAAAATGAGGGGGCTGCAAATTTGATGAATCCCAAATGACATCCGATCACAAACTTGACACCACATTTAAAAATAATAGACAATTCAAGGGCAGATTTACAACAAAGTAAAGCAGCACGGTGCAGCAAGTCATTTTGTTGCGCCGTGCTGCGTTAGTTTGGAAAGCACAGAGTTGCAAAATATTTACAAGAATATGTGGCATCTCTGTGCTTCCCCTGCGCTGGCGCACAAACTGCAGTCATGCGCCGGCGCAGGCACCCTTGCACCATGGTGCAAGGATGCCTGCGTCGTGAGGAGATTGATTTTGTGCAGGAAGGTGTCCCTTCCTGCACAAAAACAATCACAAGAGGCTTTTTCCTCTTTCAATGCGTGCTGTAGCATGCAGCACGCATTGAAAGAGGAAAAAACAAGGAGAAATGAAAACATTTCTCCTCGTTGCGCTTTGCTACGCCACCTCTAGGGTGACGTAGCATTCACACGCATCTCCAGATTTACGATTTCTCGTAAATCTGGAGATGTGTCTTGTTCCATGGGTGTTGCGTGGCAACACCCACAGCAACACCCATGGAACGCCCCTTACACGCAGAGTGCTGCGTGTGAAGGGGCCATATTTACGAGGAGAGGAAAAGTCACGCTGTAGAAGCTGAAATAGAAATAATGAGGAATAATACAAATAACACAAGTCTCAGTCAGCACAACTGTTAGCAAGATTTATTGGGGAACAACAAATAATGCAAAGGTACGTGCAGCACAGAGGCAGACAATATAGATACTGAATGCCCAAAGATGTGACGTTGGTGACATCTTTTATAGGCTAAAACTACAAAGGATGCGGCAACATGACATACGTAGCACAAATGAAGCCCTATCCATTTGTCCAATTAGCAAAGTCCTAGATTGTGCTTTACCTTTTAAGGTCCGAAATATACTGTTGCTAACCACGTGTCCCAAGTGGACAGCTATGGGGACTTTCCACTGTAATGTAATCTATCAACGTTGGTACCTTCCCAGTTAATTATTGCAACATAATAGAAAGGACCAGACATATTGCAAAATGTGCTATGCTGAAATGTCTGTGTCTACGTGAGCATCTTCCCTGTCACGTATTATTCTTGATCGAACCTTGTGTTACAAAAGCTGTGTCTCTGAAGCGAATGGTAAAGTACGGGCATTTTGTGCACTGCTTTTTATGTCAACTTAGCAGGGCCTAAAAGCTTACAGCATTTGGTATCATACATGAAAGATGGCTTCTACATTGCCCCATCTGATACCAAATCACTATCTTCTAACCCCTCACCTCCCTGCCGGCCATTGATGAACGGTATTTCAATGTCTTTTGCAAATATTATTATCAGCGCATTCACTATTATCCCTGGGACTGACGTCAATATTGCTCCTAACACTAATGGCTATTTTCAGTCCGTTCTTCTTGTACTTGGCATTGTTCCTTTCTTTCACTTGTTCAGTTAATGTCTCTGATAAGACCAGATCCGATCTCTTTTATTGCATAAATCACACAATCCAAAATGTCAAGTCACATGCCTGCGATATCTTGTGCTGTTGTTTGATGTCCAAAAGTGGGGAACGAGATGTCTTGCACGATCAGGTCTCTTAACCCACTCAATAGCGGAGGATTTGGCACAGTTTGTTCCAGCACACTATTTAATTTTATTCCAGGACACAATAACCTTATATGAATTATTAGTTGTGACTCTTCTACCCTCACTTGTATAGACCTAAGCCTTCCAGATCTTGTTGCTGGCATTTGTCGTAATTGTGGTCTACTTAGGTGGTTGCATACCCTTAACCAAGTGTTAAATTCAGTTATTTGATGTTCCAAAGCCTTGTCCTTGATATCTAAGTAGCGGGTGATGCACCGCTATGTGCCTAATTGGAGCATCACCAGCAACTTTAACTAGCGGGCTCTGCACCTCCTAGGGGTCTATTGGTGCCGATGCCAGTCAACCATTTAGAAGAAAACGTTGGTGCCTTGATGGTGTACCGTCAGAGGTTACTAGCACATGACAGTTGGCACTCCCTTGGAAGGCAGACAGACGTCTTTGGAGGAGGAGTGATACCTAGAGGCCTGGACTTATCGTGCACAGTAGGTGACGGCCTCTGGTGTCTTCTGTCTTCTGTTGGAGGCCTAGCCTGCCCCGAGCAGGTATCTGCCTCTTATTTCCCGTTGGTCTTGTCTTGCGTGGTGGATCAAAGGTTGTACCTGAGAGGTGCCTCAGATGTCACTGGTGGTGCTGGTGAAGCTGATTCTCTGCTGTCTGGCCCTTCTGCTTTCTTGGTGTGGGAGCGGTGAATCCAGGATGTCAGCCCTTGGCACTTGACTGCTGTTGCTGTAGTCAGGGTGATCTGCTGTGGTCCCTTCCACCTTGGCTGGAGGCAGTGCCGTCGGGTGTGGGCCTTTCACCCAGATCCAATCACCAGGCTGCAGGTCATGTGGCGGTGGAGTTGCTGCTTCTGGAAGAGCCTGCAGAACCTGGTGGTAAAGATAACGTAAGGTCTCTGTTAATTTCTTGCAATAACATAAAAGCAGGTCGTCTGTTATTGATAGTGGAGCTGTGGACATAGGCCTACAATGTTCACGGGGCGGCCAAACACTATTTCGTGGGGGCTGAGCTTTGTGACCCTATCTGGCGTGCTTCTCATTGCCAGCAGGGCTAGTGGTAGTGCATCTACCCATGAAAGTTCAGTTGATGCACACATTTTTCCAATCTTATTCTTCAACACCCCATTCTTCCTCTTCACCGCACCCGCTGCGGGTGGGTGATAGGCGCAATGTAATTTCTGTGTGACCCCAAGCCCCTTTCATAGTTCCCCTATCACATGGGAGATGAACGCAAGGTCATTATCTGAGCTCAGGAGGGATCGAATCCCAAATCGCAGAATGAGTTCTTTTAGAAGGCATTTGGCCCTAGTCTGTGCATCACAGTTCTTGGTGGGATACTCTTCTGTCCACTTGCTGAACATGCACACTATTACCAAAACATATTTGTACTTTTGAGTGGGGGGCAGGTCTATGAAGTCCATCTGGAGGCTTTCAAATGGTCCGTGGGGAAGTGGGAAATGACCAGGTGCAGTTGGTGTGCCCTTTCCAGTATTATATTGTGCGCAAACAGTGCATTGCCTGCAAAGTCTTTATGCTATTTGGCGGAACTTGGAGTTGTACCAACATTGGGAAAACAGTCTGATCATGCCATCTCGGCCAACATGTGAGGGACCGTGAAAAAGGCGTGTGATGAAAGGAAGCATTGCTGAATGCAGGCATATCTTCCCATTGGGCCCTGTCCATAACCCCTCCTTTGTTTGCACACATCCTCCTTTGGCCCATTTCTCTTTTTCATCCTCCTCTACCTTCCTCTGAATATAAATTGGGTCAGAGTGTAATGAGTCACTGTTATCTTTAGTGTTCTTCTCGCTGCTTGTTATTTGTACCATTGCTAACTGGCAGCCTGTCAGTGCTATTCTCTTTTCTTCCCCATCAATAAATGCGTTGCCCTTCGATACATACTCCTTTGATGATGTGTGCGCTGCACATTTTATTATAGCCACTTTGGTTGGTCTTAGTAATGCTTGGAGGAGGCCCCTGATCAACTGCGCATGTTGTATTTGTTGGCCTGTGGGTGTGAGGAATCCCCTCATGGAGAGAGAGGGAGAGAGACAACATTTTAATAAACACAGAAGGTCATTGTTAATGCCAGACCTAATTAGGGGCCCAGTTATGAAATAAAGTGCACCCACGTCCTTTCATTAAGTGCAGATATACAACTGTTGTTAATTCACAAGACTTTACAGAAGTAGGCCAAGAAATAGTACTCCTAGAAAATATTTGTGAACTGCATTTAAGCATGAGCAAATATGCAGGTGTAGATCTGCCCATGCGAAAATCTGAGTCTTTGCAAGCTCACTTTTCCTCCATCCACTTTTATCCAACCTTTAAGAAGTATTATGTCTGCCATTTTCAGGAGTAAAAATCCAACCTGTCTCAGCATTCTTACCATTACCTCCAGCCCCTGTATGTAGATCTGCTGAACGTGGCAGCATAAGGTAATAGTTAGTATTCAAACCCTACTATGGAAGGAGCCCTGGCATAATCAGAAATGCTATTTTAGAGAGCTTATATAATGATATTGCTGCCATAATTTGTCGCCGCACTGCATGGCACAAAAGGGACAAGTGGTTTTTGTTACAGGACACCTATTCACTAACACCCCTAAAGACTGCACCTGTACATTAAAAGACATAATAAATCTGTACACATTGTATCCTTAAAACATCATAATACGAAGCACAGTTATTCAATGCACACTATCCTTCTGCATTGGCATATACTCATTACTAAAGATCAATAAATAAACATAATATTACTACTCTTTGTCCAATCCTTTGTAGCCCCTGGCGAATGCACTGCTTTAACCCCTTGCCTGCTCATGACGGAACCACTCCGTCGTGAGCTACGGGCGCCGTGTGCTCATGACGGAGTGGTTCCGTCATGCTGCGGCCGTTGCGGCCGCTCCGCCCACGCAGCGCTGATTCCCCGCCTGTGCGGGCGAATAATGCAAGTGGGCGGAGTCGTGACAGAACCACTCCGTCATGAGCACAGCGCGCCCATGGCTCATGACGGAGTGGTTCCACCACGAGCATGGCGGCGCCGCGCTCACCCCGAACCCCCCCAGCGCCGTGGCAAAATTCGTGCCGCGGCGAAGGGGTTAAAAAGCATTTTAGCACATTCCACCTTACAATATCATTTGTTATATTTCCTGCAACTCTGAAGAACCTAGAAATGAAAAACATTAATATATATACACAATATTTCTTTTAGATGCATACATAAAATAGTACTTCTCCTTGCTCCATTCAATTAGGCAAAACCCTTTAAGAGCTCAATATACCTGGTGCTATTCTATATGTGCTTGCGAGGATGGCGATGTTATATGCTAGGCTGCCGTCTGTGGAGTGAGAAATGGGGAAAACAAGCCAGCTACCTAACATGACCTAATTGTGTTATCCTGGTCATTTCATTTTCATCTTAGCAACTTACAACATCTTTCTTAATAATGGGAACCCAGGTTACCCAGATCATTCATCTTTTAGCTCAATAGCTAATATGTTCAAATGCACACTTTTAAAAACCAACACTTAAAACAGGGACAATACCTATCAATGCACGGAAATAACCTGATGTACAGAAATGAAACAACTCTGCATGTCTTTAACATTTCTGCTGTAGACTGTTCTCCTGAAAGTGATGCTGTGCAGGGCACTCTGGCTACCTCCCTTCAATTGCGTAACCTGACCTTTAAGCAAATGTTTGCCTCCTTACCCTAACTTCTCTCTTATTCCAGCACTTAGTCGTTGGTGTAAACAGCACCCTTCTGCTGTTCATGGGCCCAGATATGACTGGCAGGAGGGTCCTATGTTCCCCCTGCTTTTTAATTAAGTAGCTTTTGCACAATGTAATGGAATCTTTTGTTCTTTAAAATAGCAAATGTCTCCTGTTGTAAATGACTCTGGGAAATGGGAGATGGGGTGGGGGACCTGTGGATGCCATCACTCTGGCCCTCACAATGTCAATTGACAAGGCACATATCATGAAGCAAGACACCAAACAGACACGTACGACAAACATCTTTTCTCTGACGTTCTTGCATCTGAAAATATTGCACCAAAACTCATTAATGTGCATATACACAAAATAACACTTCCCTTCATCAATCTTTAAATTAACTTTAAACAACTATAAATTGTAACAGTTATTCAATCCTATTTTGTTAATATACATTTAAGAATTTGCATTCCCTTCCATTCTCCGCTGCAAAGAATACATTTCTTTTTTAACCCGTCCTGTTCATACCCACAGAAAACTGTTGTTGTGTATGGTTTAGTCTTGGCGCAATGCCCAGAATCTGTGGCCAGCCCACGATCGTTATTTCAAAGCAAGTCCAAAAAAGTTTTCTTTAACCCTTTAATGTATCATATCATCAAAGGCCGTGCTGGCCATTTCTCAGTAACTATTGTTTTTTTTTCCTCACTCTTTGTACTCTACAAAATTATCAGGCGTTCCCTTCCACCTATTTGTCTCCCTTCCTGTCTCATTAGTTCTGTATACCCTCTTTGTTCTACACGTAATTCGTTGGTAAAGGACATGAGATCTGCTCTGTACCATGGGACATGTACAAATGCCACTTTATTTTCCTTCTCTCCAGGTGGAGGGGGCACATTTTACAGGGGCATTATCAATGTGGTGCGTTGTGGGCACTTGGAAAGAAATCAGGGAACGTAAATTTGGCTACATCCCAACTATAATATGGAGAGATGTGGCTATTCCCGTATTCCGTGTTTGTCTTAGGGCCATAGCTTGCGGCTCATAAGCACAGTGGGCCTCAGGACCTTAGCCTATTTAGACGTGGTATTGTATTTTAATTTTCTGTGCATAATTTTAACAGCTAATTTTTCTATCTGCAGAACTTGGAAGGTGCATAGGCCACGTCCTGTCCCATTGGTACAAGAAAAGCAGTATTGGAAACATCCTGTCGAAAGTTCTATTTCGTTAACTTCCCCATTTATGAGTTTGTGCACGAGAAATTTGCAAAATATCTGCTCATCATGGGACAGCTCGGTGCGTTGTGCCCCTGTGGTAGAGAATACCAGTGCATACATATGTGTTCGGCACGGGCAGATGTATCCTTTCCAAAAACACATTTACTTTGCACTATAAGGGTAAACACACTTCAGCGCGCCCCCCACTTCCTCACAGAGAAAAAGCGTGCTCACTCATGTACATTAATCTAACTGAAGGGATCTGTCTATTTTAAGATAACAGGGCTGTTGACACTGCCTGGGAGCACAGTAAATGGACGTGTCACCCAGTCTAGCATGAAAACCAGGTGCTAAGCAGCCGTAAATGTCCCAGGCGAACACACAGGAACCATCCCCTGAAACTAATTCTATCAACCCCTTACGGATGATAGTTGGAGTGTGCCTGCCCGAAATTTGTTGTGCAAGCTCAGGGTCCAAGACCTCTGTTGCTAGAGTAATACAAAACAAACCCATAGTTAATCAAAGACAGCATATCAAAAATAAAAGCACTTCAAATAAATGCATACAATACAATAACAGCACTTCAAATGAATGCATATAATGCAATACCAACACCAACACCCTCCTTGTTGTGAGTAGGTGGACACCTATTCACATCTGGAGACCACCCTTGGTATCCATCAGGTGGCAGTGTACCAGAGCCAACTGCTCTCCGTCTACAACTTCCCAAAAACTAGTCCCACACCGTAATCTTCCATTCCCTTCCTTCCAGGAGAATAATCACGGTCACAAGAAAGATATTGCAATCTAAACGGAACACAATATTCAGTCCTATGTCATAATTGTATTCCCCATTTTCAATAGATGGAAACAGCAATGCCGTTGTGTTACCTGAAAGGAACTTGTACCCCAATTATTGCTCTTTGTGAGTGTATGTGGGAAGGAGTCATCTGTTCCTCTTACAGTAGACAAACTTACAGACACACTTCGGTACAGTGACACAGAAGGTAGTCAGCATTCTATTTCTGGCTGCTCATTCCTGAGGTGTGGGGGTATGGATAACAGATAATACAGATCGATAACAGATACTAAAAATGCAGCGATCAAACAGCCAGCTGCGCATTGTTAAAATGAAGCAGAGCAAGTGCCCTTCATCAGACAACGTGGCATGAAATGGCATTTGCTACAAGTTCACCGAAAATATTCATAGATAGGAAGAAAAGAGTCAGAGGTAGAGTAAGATATTTCGTCCCCTTCCTTACTCTCCGGGCCACGCAGACCCACAGAGCTGCTGCTGAACGAAATTTTTAGAATCACATAAAAGGTGAGACAAAAACAGGTGAACTCTGCACTTACACAGGCATACACATATAATACAAATAGCCGGGGTCTATCCCTAGTTGGTGCGGATCTACACAGTCACCTGTTATCTAATCCCAAAATAGAGTGAGTGTAATGAGTGTAATCATAAGGAGAGCTCGAATCTGACATATAAGTAGCAGTGCACAGACATAGGGTAATGTGCAATATAAAAACAATGTGAAATTGTCTATTTGAGCAGTCTAGAAGCATTATTGTATGAAAATGGCAACAGAAATCGGTGTCCTCGTATCAAAGTCAGATCAGTCAAAAATGTAGATGTACAGTCAAATGTGATAACTGATGAACACAGATATTAACAACAAAAATCATAAAACTCAAGAAACTTATTAATGCAAATCAAGGAAAACAATAAATTACGTATTCCTCCCTGTGTGAAACAAGGCGTTCACCCCCCCTCCTTTTCTCAGCATCCGACACCTTCCACCCCTGGAGCGAGTGAGTGTGGCAGGCAAGACAGGAAACTGCAGAATTTCACCCTCCCATAAACATCAGTAGTCTTGTGCTGCCTAATTTCAGGGAGTTACTGCGTGGTCAAGGAAAAAAGGCAAATATTTGCCCTCACCGAACCCCAGTGGTGAAGGTGACAGTGCAGCAAGTATAATCCCAGTACAAAGCACATCATCAAGGAGTGAGGTGAACCCTGAATCATAGACAGCGATAGAATACCAGGGGAGTATTTGCAGTTACAACCCCTCACGATGCTGGGTGTGCTCAAACGGAGACAGCACCCATGGGCCCACTTCTGAGAATTCCCACTGAATCCTCCTGACCCTGCTCCCACTGAGCAGGGTCCCCGGACCTATTAGTCTGGTTAGAGTGCCACTGGCTGCCTAGAAACAGAAATGTAACCCTAATCTAAATTCTGAATGAAGCACCATCTGCAAACAGTTCACACCTATAACTAATATGTAAATCTGGAGGGGATGCTAATCACCAACACCCCACCAGTCCCTCCAACCAAGGTCCTCAAGGGGCTCGTCAGCCCACTCTTGACTGAGTTCCCTCAGAACTCAGGCTAGCCAATAGGGGTGCTCCAGCTGCGATGGCACCCCATCTTCCCTTTTCTGTCCCCTCAGGAACAAACAGATGCAGGCCCCCTGGGGACCAGAAAAGAAAGCTTGGCAAAGAATGCCCATGCACAGGGCAATAAAAAAGAATACACAGAGCCACTGTGAAAACAGAGTTACCCAGTGGCAACAACAGCAGATGGAAAAAGATAGGGAATAAAACAGAGGACAACACAATCGGAGGATACACCTGAGAGGAAACTCAAAACCGAGACCAAAACAAACACTCCTCCCCCTTGTAACTGGCCCACCGCCAGGAACAATGGAAGAGAAATATGCAAGGAGATGGCAACTGTGTCCCTCAGATGCTAGAGGCAACAAGATGGTGCAACACTGGCCCAGCGCCAGAAGTGCACACCAGAGAGAGACACAGCCACCTACAGAGCCATCAGTGACAGCGTGGTGACAAACCCAAAAATACACAGAGGACACATGTGTCAACAAAAATACAAATCACAACATTACCATGGTACCATATCCTAACACCAAATATACAATATCATACCTGCACCTGAACTATGCGCAGCCGCTGCACCTGAACCGCGTGCAGCCACAGGTGTGCTTTCACCGCAACCACCTGCACATGGGGAGCGAAACTGCCACGACTCTAAAATGAGGGGCTACCTGCTGCAACCCAACCAGGAAGGTGTAAACCCTCAATATGTACTCACCGAGTGATGACTTGTCTGCCAAAGCGTACCGACCTCAGTTGCCACCAGGGGACCGGGGGCGAAATGGTCCTCCACCCCCATAGACCGGAGACTCTCTGCAGGCAAGACAAAGGGGTTGCAGAAGTACGCCCTCCTTGGTCCTAGTTACAGCCAAGCGCTGCGTAGCACCAGGGAGTGGCTGCGTGCATGGAATCGAGCAGAAGGACACCATCGCCAGTCTGGAGGGGTGGAGATGAGGACCAGAAACTACAAAGGAGATCAAAATGCACATTAAAAGACAGCTGAGTGTCGGCAGCAGTGTCAGAGGTCAAAATGCAGAAAGAGCGTTGAAGCGGAAACAGAGTGAATGGCGCTGAGCAAACGTCAAGAGAAGGGTGAGGTAATGTCACTGGCAGAATGGTGACACAGTGACATGGAAATTATTAGAGCTAGAAAAAGGAGAACAAAGAAAGAATGAGGACGGCCAGTATGACAGCCAAGAAGTACTTCGGTAAACAACCAATGGAGATATCCCCTAGACAGAGGCACACCGGCCAAAGAAACACTGGCAGGGGCATGAGAAGAGGACCAAGAGAAAAGGAGATAGAAGGAGAGCGCTTAGAATCCGGTAAAAACAGTGCTATACAAATGTGCTGAGAGAGAAAGAGCAGGAGCCAAAGAAATGACACAAGCACCTAACGGTTAAGCACTGGTGTCGTCCTCCAACAGCCCGAGAGCGGAGATAGAGAAGACAAATTGAAATGTCACCACCTCAGGTCTCTGAGCTCCGAGGGGTTGGAGTCCAGCAGCCGGTGGCCGTCAAAGCCAGTTAGATGTTTTGGGGCTGCATTCTCTACCAAATGTAGAAGCTGAAATAGAAATAATAAGGAATAATACAAATAACACAAGTCTCTGTCCGCACAACTGTTAGCAAGATTTATTTGGGAACCACAAATAATGCAAAGGTACGTGTAGCACGGTGGCAGACAATATAGATACTGAATGCCCAAAGATGTGACGTTGGTGACATATTTTATAGGCCAAAACCACAAAGGATGCGGCATCATCACATACGTAGCACAAATTAAGCCCTATCCATTTGACCAATTAGCAAAGGCCTAGATTGTGCTTTACCTTTTAAGGTCTGAAATATACTGTTGCTAACCATGTGTCCCAAGTGGGCAGCTATGGGGACTTTCCACTCTAATGTAATCTATCAACGTTGGTACCTTCCCAGTTAATTATTGCAACATAATAGAAAGGACCAGACATATTGCAATATGTGCTATGCTGAAATGTATGTGTCTACGTGAGCATCTTCCCTGTCACGTATTATTCTTGATCAAACCTTGTGTTACAAAAGCTGTGTCACTGAAGCAAATGGAAAAGTACAAGCATTTTGTGCACTGCTTTTTATGTCAACTTAGCAGGGCCTAAAAGCTTACAGCATTTGGTATCATACAAGAAAGATGGCTTCCACAACGCAGGGTGGCTTTTCCTCTCCTTGTAAATATGGAGGAGCCCTCTGTGCCACCAGTATGTCACGAAAAGTGACATAGTGATGGCACAGGGGGATTGTAAATCTGCCCCTTCAGTGTTCAAGGAGGAACAGGATGTGTCATTCTATCTCGTGCAGTACTCTGCGGTGTTGTGTTATGTCGACTCAATGCAGACGTTTTCACCGTTATATCATTTGCCTTTTGGAGTTGGTCTTTATGTCGTGACAAATCGCATATGTAAATCAACACATACCTCTTTTTTGTTAAAAATCGTCTTGATTTTATCGTATAATGTTTTCTCTTTAATTTAGGTCGTAAAAAAGGTTAGAAATAACTGTGGGTAACCACATGTTGGTACGTGGCGGTAGTGCTTGGGGGGATGGGGTGGTAGAAAGAGAAGAGAGCCCCAAATGACGCAGTTCTGATATACAATTCAATAAGAACCTATGTTCTGTAACAAGTACTTACACTACTTTTACAAACTCTACCCTAAAAAAAAAATCGATAACAACAAGAAAAACATTGACATACTTTAGGTGGGTTACATATATCACATTTTAAGAAAGCCAAAGGATTTAGAACACTTGCTACATGTTAAACCTTGCCATTTTGACAGGTTTATCCCCAAACATTTTGCCTTTAGCCTCTGATTTTTCCAACCCTGTTTTTGTTGGCTATTGGATTCTGGGCACTTTACCACTTCTGACCAGTGCAAACGTGCTTATGCTATCTGTATACATTGTGAAATGATTAGTTATCCATGATTGGCATATTTCATTTACTGGTAAGTCTCTAGTAAAGTGCACAGTGTGTGCCAGGGTCTGCAAATCAAATGCTACTAGTGGGCTTGGAAGACTGGTTGTGCCACCCACACGAGTAGCCCCGTAAATGTGTCTCAGACCTACCACTGTAGTGTCTGCATGCTCAATTGTAAACTGCCATGTTGACCTGACAAGTGCACCCACTTGCCAGGCCCAAACCTTTTCTTTCCTTACATATAAGGCACCAATAAGGTAGACCCAAGGTACCCCTATGGGCAGGGTGCAGTGTATGTGAAAGGTAGGACATGTACTGGTGTGCGTGACATGTCCTGATAGTGAAATACCGTATATTTTGTTTTTCACTATTGAAAGCCTGTCTTCCCCATAGGCTTATCATTGGGGCTGCGCTGTAACATTTTACATGTGTAGCTTTCCTTAGGGGCATAATGGAAAAATGGAGTTTAGGCTCTCTGAACTCGGAATTAATTAACGCACCTTTTGGTAAAAGTGTTTTTTTAAATTCCGTGTTTCAAAATGCCACTCTAAAAAAGTGGAAATTTTCTTACTTTACCATTCTGTGGGCCTCTGGCTGTTTGTGTATTCATCGTCTGGTGTTTGAGTGACAGGAGCTGGGGATGTACTCTATACAGGTACCGGTGGGGGGAGGGGGTTGAGGTGTACCCTGCTTTGTCTGGTTGACTCGCTGCTGAAGAAAGTGACCTGAATAGGGCCACCCGCGTCACTCACGAGTACCTCTCAGCCTTCCATACAAATGAAGAGTCGGTCAGACAGTAGAGAATACAAACCAAAGTTATTTTATTAGAATTCGCTCGAGCAGAGTCTGGTCTGACCAGCCTCTTTAGATAGCTGCTAAGGGACTGATCCCCGTCCACAAGGTAAAGTCAGATATACATTTCCAACACCCCTAGGACACACCCAGACTGGAATTTTCTAGTCTGGGCACTGATGAACAAAGGAAGTACAGAAGGACGAGCTACCATCCTGAGACCGGGAACACACTATCTTAGCTTCAAGGTTACTCAGCTCGTGCTTGTCTCTTTGAGAGTGGGAGCAGGGCTGTCTACTAGGAAATGCATGCAAACAAAGAGAATGATCTATTCATTAGTGCAGTGAAGCTCAACCTTGAATAATAAAGAGAGACAATCGAGGCTGCTTTCTGCTGAGGCAAACAGCATCAGACAAGCTTAATTTCGATCATGGCACAAAATGGTGGCTTGATACAAAATGGTGCCGCAAATGCTAGTTTAACTCGCAAAATGCTAGAAAGAGTCAGCTAGATCCATTTTCAGTCCAACAGACCCTCCTTTTAGCATTTGCTAACAATTTTGTCTAGTGCTAAGAGACCAATACCTACTTTCAAATGGAAAGGACTATCATTATATGTCAACATACACATTATCAATATGTAAAAAGACCCTCATTAGTGGAGACATTAAGTCTTGGGCAACCTGCATATCCATTAGGAGCATGGTCTGAGATGCACAGGGACTTCAACACTCAGAGTTATCCATATATTCAGTATCAGGAATAGATGTTGTAAGGGATGATGTAGAATCAAAGATGCCCTCATCTATTTGCATCATTTTGTGAATGTCCTTCTGTAACATAATTGCAGCAGTGTCACAGACTGCCTTTTGCGGCTTAGGGGTGAGGAGTGTTGTACAGTAAGAGCAGCATAAGGGAAGACACTGCATCAGAACGCAACAGACAATTAGAATTACAATAAAGTAAATCACCTTTTCTAGAATCCAACCCCAACCACCAAAAAGAGACCAACTCCAATTTCCGCTTTCCATTCCTTTGGCATTCTCCAAAATATCTAAAATGTGTTTTGTAATATTCATTCCCATATTTGTGATTCCGACTACACACTGGTCTCCTACTACTGCGCACACACCACTGCTCTTAGCTAGGATGAAATCAACTGCATATCTTGTTTGTTCAGAATATATAATCGCATACTTCCCAATTGGGTGGTGATGTCACATAAGGCCGCTACTGTGGAATTAGACAGTATCTGCAGCTTACATCCAAAATATTCCCTAGCCCTTTCACCTATGGCCATAGCGGTAACACCAAATGTAATAATGGAGGAAAGTATATACCCAAAGGTGATAACATTACTATAATTATTGACCTTCAGGTCTGTCACTCCGGTGCAAAATTCCTTTGTTGACATCCTTTTAACCCATCTTATATTTGTTTTACTATACTTAGAAGGCACCATAAGAGAAACCACCATTCCCAAAGCAACGTCCATGGTACCATTTATGAACATTTGAATAAGTACCATTGGAAAAAAAGTAAAATCCTGGGTGTGAAAGTGGGCCTTGATAATCTACAGGAGCATATCTGATGTTCAATCCTACTGTACTGGGATCATTCTTCCTCACTAAGGACATTGTATTCTTGAACAATATCAGCCAAGAACTATTTATGTATAGGAAAGTGTCAGTACTATTTACTATCGGACAGCATGTGAGATAGTAACCTGCCTCTTGAGTAACTGTCAAATCTTGATAATGCCAGCCCATTAAAGTAATGTTCTGGTCCCCCATATACAAATTGTCACAATACACATTAATGTTACAACCTGGGTATCCCTTCCCTCAGGGCTTCCTGTAATACAAACAGGGACCGTGATATCCCATCCCACACTCACCCTTTACCTCAACGAATTGTGGTGGACGAACATATCTATAATTAACCAGTGACAATGGGTAAGCAGTCCACAGCTCATAACAGAGTCAGTGGTATAGCAAGCTGTACCTTCACCAAACAATTTCCTATGTGTATCTAGAAATACATTGTTTAGGATTGTACTTTTTGCACGAACTGGAGAAACAATCTTGTATATAGCACATGATGGGGCATTACAATCACACCCCAAAACCCAGAATACCCCACCAAAAATCAACAACAGTAACAATACAAAAACAGCACAGAGCAGTTTTTTCTTAGTAGACCACACATTTTGTACATGAACGAGCAAGCAGCACGTGATGTACCTGGCACCTTCCCGGCGGGCGAGGGATGCCATAGCAACAAGGGAAGTCTGACTCCAGGAAGACCCCAGGATCTCTGCTTGCGTCCTACAGTGGGTGGAGCCCAGGGAGGGAAGGGCCGTGCCCACCCTTCTCTGCCTTCTGGCAGCTATGGCATGTGCAACGGGAATCACGTTACAGGCACCGCAGCACTGTTTGGCTCCACTCAAGGCAGGGCTGTGCTGGGGGCCATGATCGGAAGCTGCCGAGGGAGCCAGAGGAAGAAGGAAGCCCCAGGCTGGAGCCCCCTTGTTGCCAAGCAATGCAGAAGCCATTGTTGGTGGGGCCCAGCCTCCTGGGAAAACTAAAGAGAAGAGTACACCGAAGGTGGTCGTGCCCAATCTCCAGTGGTGTTGGAGTTACGTTCCCAGCCCACTTCTACAGGGCTGGTATTCTGCTTGGTGAGAGAGCGTGGTGTACTGGTGATGACTGCACCAGCTTGAAGCCCCAGCCTACGCCAGTCTTCCAGATGCATTTCCTTGCAACAGAGAAGTGCTGCAGCAGCCACACCAGTGAGCAGGGCCTGTCAGCCCGGCACCACACCGCAAGTTCATCAGCTGTGCGTTCGCAGCAAGCTGCCTTGTTTTTGCTCCCTCCCCATGTGCACACATACCTGGGGCACTTGCTCTGTGTTGTAGCTTTGCTGTGTTGAACCTCGACAGAGGCCCCCACTTAGAAACTGCCTACATTTTGTGAAAACAACTGTAACAAGTGGGGTATAAGCGCATACCTCATTGTGGAGAGCACAAATCTTTCTCCCTGCACTTTCAGACTGCTTTGTGTGGTTACAGCAGAAAAGTAAATTTGCTGTAGGAGTGCAGGGAAGCTGCACCCTGGTGACATTTGGTGAGTTATGAATGACCCATTGATGCTCTGCCTCTAAATAATGCATTTTTATGTCCTAATGTAATTATGTATATTCGGATGGTAGGACATGCACCGTAATGGTGTCTTCCATAATGTTTTCATGATTTGCGCAATCCATACATCATTACTTTATTGCCCTACCTGTGATATTATGACAATTGTCTCCTCACAAAGTGATTTATGAGATTCATAATCTATGCCTTATTATGACAATTGCCTATTGGCAAGGTGATTTATTTGATTGTGGTCTAATATGTTTTATGTGTAAAACAAAGGATATTTTTATATAACCTTCTGTGGAGTCTCTTTTGTGGTGTACCTAGTGTGTCACTGGTGAGTGTAGCGCAAACACTTTACACATTGCTACCGGGATAAGACTGACTGCTCTGCCAAGCTACCAAGGAGGTGAGCAGGGGTTATCTTATGGGTGTACCTTCCGTACCCTGACTAGAGTGGTGTGTTCTGCCGGGCTTAGGTGCACACCATAGCCAACAAGAAACCCCATTTCAAACGCTACACAAATCAACTGTATGGGTACAGAACAAGTTTCTCTGTGTAAAGCAGCTTAATCAAAAAAATAACAATAGCAGAAAAAGGGTAACAAAACTATTGGTATGCATCATAAAAGACTAAAGCTACACATTTATAAAGAAGAAGGGATGCAGTTTAACAATTAAAAAAAATATTAGGAAATAAGGAAGGGCAGGGTATGAAAAGAAGGCCGATTCTTAACAACCATATAGACTATACACTTTAAAAAATGGAGTAACAATATATAAATTAAGAAAAAGAGAAATTAATATTGAGAAAATATTTGCTAAGTAGTAAACAACTTATGGAGGCTTAAACATTTCCAAGAAAGTACAATTAGGAGAACTATAAGCGACAGTATCCAAAAATTAAGTTCATGGTAACAAATATTAATCTCTATCTACAGAAGGACAGTACAATGAGGCAAAAGCATTATCCAACCTATGATAATGGCACATATTATACCACCAAACTTTATAAGAAATATTGGAAGTGATTATCAGCAGAAAGGCTACCCAAAGAAAGTTGATGGGGACTGAAAGTGAAAAATTGAGGCGAGTTGAGACCAGACCTTATCCCAAAAAGAGGCTGTGGGAAGACAGTGGAATAATAGGTGTAGGATATCCCCACAGAGATGATCACATTACAAACATTTCAAAGTAGTTGTTGTGGAGAATTTAGTATTGATAGAAGGGGTAAGATAAAGTCTGTGATAGAGAAAGAAACTAGATTTAAAGTTAGAAGCTGTTCGGGAAATTTTGTGCATTCTATTTCATATCTTATTCCAAAAAGAATTAGCCCAGGTACATCCCAAATCCAATTCCCATTGAGCCTCAATTTTAGTTTTGGGCCTTGAAGTAATAGAAGAATGAAGACGTTTATAAATAGGAGAACCTTTAGGAATAGAAGGAAGAATCAAACAAAGAGAGGATTAGGATGATGATGAGGATGAAGAGGATTGTAATGAATGAAGGACCCCTACTAGAATGTTAATGAGAAGCAGATATCTAGACAAGAAAGAATGAGGACAGTTAGATATTCACTGAAATTTTGATAAAGAAAGAGAAGCATCATTCTTAAATAAATCTTAAACCATATTACACCTTTTTGCTTCCAGGATTTCCAAAATAACAATTTAATTTTGAAAAGTATCCTAAGTCATGATTTGTGATTGACAATAAGGCCTTAAGGTAGTACAAGTATGTTTAATAAGAGGGGAAGCAGTGCCGGATGTAGCCAAGGAAAAATACAAGAATTGCCTAGGAGAAAAAGGAGCCAAGAAGGAGCATTCAATATCCAACCACAAGGGAGTTAAATGAAGTACCCAACAAAGAAAGCCATATAGAAGCTTTTCTTAGGCAAAAGGCTTTGTGATACAACCAAAAATCTGGAAGATGTTCCACACCCTCCTGCTTAAATTTGCAGAGGTGCGTAGGCCATATCCTAGATTTTTTACCAGACCAAAGAATTGTGGATAATTTGGAATCTAATACTTAAAGGTAGCAGGTATGGATATTAGAGTCATAGACAAAAAATATAAAACAATAAGTGAAATCATCATCTTTATGGAGCCAACATGACCCGTCCAGGAGAGAAAAAGAGGGTTCCATGATAAAAGAAATGTATCTACCCTATCCAAGCAATCTTTATTATTTACCATGATGAAATTCTTCATGGAAGAAGTAAACCAGATACCTAAATATTTAATCTCGGACGTATTCCGATGAAAATTTGTGGCAATAAACGGTTGTTTAAAACAGAATTCAGTGAGAGGAAAGATTTCAGTTTTATCTGAATTTATCCTATAGCCTGAGAGTAAATAAAAAGCAGATCGTTCATGCAGCAAAGCTTGTACAGAAAGCTCAGGATTCGATAGGAAGAGGAGAATATCATCCACGTAGGCGGAAAGTTTCAGATGTTTGTCTCTGTAATGGAACACATGAATTTCTGAATTATTCCTTATACAAGAAAGAAAGGGTTCAAGTGCTAGAACTAACAAAAGAGGAGATAACGGGCAACCTTGAAGAACACTGCGTTGCAAAGCAAAATAGTGAGAAACCTTCCCATTAACAAGAACAGATGATTTGGGGGAATGATCGAGCAAGAAATGAGTGAAATAAAGTGGGTACCCAGATCCTTCTAAGATAGTGATTTAAGTAAAAATGACCAGTCTATACGAACAAACGCTTTTTCCGTGTCAATAGAAATTGTCGCAAGGGAATATGACAAGGAGGAGGCTTTGTTAGGAACATTAAAAATGAGTCTAGAATTATCAGATGCAAGCCTACCTTTGCTAAAGCCTGATTGTTCCATATAAATCATCAAAGGTAAGAGGGGATCCAGGCATAAGGCTAACATTTTGGTGAAAATGTTATAATCAACATTGACCAAAGAATTTGGTCTATAATTCTTACATCAGGCCGGCTTCTTTCCGTCTACATGAATGAGATATATAGTGGCCTCCTAAAAGGTCCCACCTGCAGAACCCAAGCTAGAAAAAAACTGAAAAAGGTGTAACAATTTTGGAACCAAAGATAAGAGAAATAAAGAAAGGATTTAACCGTGATCCTGTCAGGCCCAGGAGTCGTACTCTTTGCTCTTTTTAAGAGATTGAAGCGCTCAAAGAATTTCTGACAAAGATATATCAGTTTCCAGAGAAGAAAGGTTTATGCGATCAGAATTAGGATATTTGACTTCTTTCAAGTAAGCATCAGTCTGAGAAGGCTGGGAAGGAGCTTCAGGAGTGTAGAGAATTTGATAATACTTTACACACTCATCCAGGATCTCAGCATCCTCATAAACAGGATTTCATGTATGAGTATTAATTGAATCTACGGTGTAATGTTGTGTATGGATCTTTAAATAATTAGCAAGAAGCTTCCCCATTTTATCACGCCAACCATAGTTATGGGCACTACTATAAAGTAGAATAGAAGAGGCTTTATCCGTGGAGATCTTGTTAAAATGTGACTTTAGTTGAACACGTTCTTGCAAACCAGGAATAGAAGAAGAAGAAATACTGATGCTCTAGATGTTTATTATTTGATAATAGGATTGCTGTTGTTTAATGCAAGCTTTTTCTTGCTCAATACAAAATCAATAATGTGTCCAGAGCTGTAGCTTTGAATGTGTCCCACAATAACGGTGGAGAAATGTCTGAGGTTGAATGAATATTAAAGAATTCCTCTGCAAATGTCGCAAAAGATGAAGAAAAAGACAGATCGATTAAAAGTGAATTGTTACATTTCCATCTACTAGAATTCAAATGTACCGGGAGTGAATCAAAATCTGTAATGACTGGTGCATGATCAGAGGGACATTCATTTTCTGCAACCACCCATGTCAATCTGCTGATCAATTTTTTAATAAGGCATAACATAGCTCTATGGTTAATGTGACTGCCAAAGATCAAAAATGTGTACCCTGCATCCTACAGGTTTGTATTCTAGTAAAAGAGCTCAGTGGGTGACTGTTTTTGGTGCAGAGATTTTTGTGTAACCTGAAGGTCACAAGTTCCACTCTTGGGGAAATACTTGAGTGGGCTTTGTGCCTCTGAAACAAAACATGACACATTCCTGCTCTCTCTCTTTAAAGTTACCTTGCTGTGGTGCGATGCATGAAAGTCTAGTAAATCCGAGCCTTGATGCCTGGGCTTATTTATAAAAATGACCTTCTGTACTCCAAAGCGACAGTGCCCGCATTCCAAAATGTTTATGTCATGCTTGGTTATTGTCAATCTAATTTCATTACATTTGAAGTGTTCACCCTTTCCTTTGGGATCTTGGCTCTATTAACAAATGTTGAACATTTACTGTTAGTCAACTATTGTTAGAAATGGGATTTCTGGTTGGCTAGGGTATGCACCTAAACTAGTGTCACAATAAATACACACACAAAAGAGACCCCTCACCAGGTTATATAAAAATATCTCACATATTGTATGTAAACACATAGACCACTATTAGGTATACCATAAATCACTTTATCAACTAGGCAATAGTCATCACATCACAGTTGGTGCAATAAAATAAAGACTTCTATGTTGCACACATCAACAAAATATTATCAAACGCACTATTACTACACATGCATATGCAACCCCTGGCATGAGACTTGTTATCCTGTTAACACAAGGTATCAAACTACAGGCCCCCATGTCATAGAAATCACAAAGCCATGCCATAAACCCACAAGGAGCAGCCTTTGTGCTGTTGACATATAGAATATGGTGCTCCTGTTCTCTACCCATAGTCTACTAGGCCACCTGCCTACCTAGAACAGTAAAGGCAGCAAGTTTCTTATGATGACTGGGGCCTCTGTTGAGGTCTACCCCGTATGGCAAACTCAAACAAATGCCTCTAAGGCAGAGGTCTTCAATCTGTGGGGCACAACCCCCAGGGGGGCCTTGGAGTCCCTGGAAGGGGGTCGCAGATTCCCCAGCTTCACTTGTCTCTGCAAAACGACAGCCGTCCTGGGACGGCTAATTTAGATCGTTATCAGCGGCTTGCCTGAATGAAAGGCGAATGTGCCTTATCAGTTAATTTGCAAGTGCAAAGGATGCTTGGGAGCAGTTCTTGCTCTTTGTGGTCACAAAGATTTGTTTTTTTGAGTTGACGTGCAAAGAGTTAACAACTAGGCTGGGAAGCTCTTGCTTTTAATTTTACCTGCATTTACACAGTCCTTAGTGCCCCTAAAGAGGTGCTTAAGGGACAGTAATGTAAAATATAAATTGTATTACATACACTCTGGTTTTATTCAAATCTACATTTTGAAAGCAACATTTTATCGTAAAACTATTTGCATGTCTTGCAGCGTTCTATCTATGTGTAAAGCAAGTATAAAAAAATTGACTTACATATTCAAAGTGCTTTCTGTCACAGGTTGTGACTACATAGCACTAAAAATAGACATTACTATTCTCTTCTGCACCAATCACGTTTCAATTCTGTGGTTCTCTGGTTACACACTGACCTCTGCAGTGAATTAACTAATAGAGAGGTTTCATATTGTAATACAGTGCATTTCCCACTGAGCAATAACTTTAAAAAAATGTATTTTTCATTTATGCTGACCATTAGTTTATATGTAGATACCTGTAGGTGAAAGACCTAAAAAAGTATAGAATATTTTGGGCTTATTTATGAGAGGCTTGCATCGCCATAGCATCATTTTGTTATGCTCTGGTTGCACAAGCATCTCAACCATACCTATGAGGCAGTGCAAAGTCACGCTGCATGGTAATATATACTTTATTTGGATATACAAATATCCTTAAAAGAACACCTCAAAGTTACAACAGCAATACACATTATTAAAAGAAAAAAAAGGAACAACAAAAAGCCTTAGCATAAGAGCAGTGGTTGTTAAAAACTTCAAATTGCAATAAAAGCTTCACTGGTATATAAATGGTAAAAGGACTTGGTGTGCAAAGTGCAATGACAAGCATAACGTTTAAAATACATTTGATTTCAGGTGTTTGACAGACAACCGTAAGTGCAATCCAATATTTCATAAAATGACAACAGATTGTGCAAAGCATCAATCAAGTAAAAGTAATATTAGCAGCATTTGAGAAATTACTGGATGAAATGGAGTAGCTCTTAAAAAAGGCATAATGACATACCAAACCCATTACTGCCTAAAAGTGCGGTATGCATGTCGTAAAAAAGTTGTAAAAGCAATATTTAGACCTGTGTTTTCTGGCGTTAAAGCTGCAATAATTGCTTGTCTACACGTCCGGATTCCCAGCCTATTCCACTCAATTTTCAATTTACGTCTGTGTTGTGACATAAAAGAGGGACAAAGGCATACTATATGCTCCAGAGTTTCAGGAGACATACCGCACCCTCTGCAAATTACATCCTCTGACAGACGGCACCCTGCATGGCTTTACATGGCCTCATAGATATGGAGTAAGAGATAGCAGCGCAATTAATTGCTTTACTCTGCGTCAAGGAGGTGTTCCATGGGCTTTGTGTGGGGTTCCCACGCAACACCCATGGATTTTGATGTCCCCTTATTTAAAAAGTCATGTAGACCTGAGGCAGCTCCAAAAACGGACGCCTCCCCAGTGAAGGCGTAACGAGGAGAAATATTTTCATTTCTCCTCGTTTTTTCCTCTTTCCATGTGTGCTGCATTCTACAGCTCACACAGAAAGAGGAAAACACCCATCAGCATTGTTTTGATGAAGGAAGGTGCCCCTTCCCGTACAAAAACAATCCTGCCTATGTTGGTGCTAGACAGCAATTTGTGCACCAACGCAAGTGCACCGTATTTCATAAATGCAGTGTATTGCTGCCCTTTCACATTGGCATAGGGCAGCGCCGCAAGAAGACTGGCGGTGCTGCTGTTAAATTAAAGAATGTCTTGTAGACAGGTCATGTAGAAAACAAGTTGTAGGTTTATTCATCAGGTTACAGGTTCAAATATAAGTTACCGAATGATGGTAAGATCGATAATATGCCCCACCAGGAGCAGCCTCCTTGCTGCTCATCCCATCCGCTCCAACTGAAATCTCCACAAACACACCCAACATTCCAATGACATCACCATTGGCTGAGCAGCAAGGCAGAGAACAAGAATAGGGAGGATGCATTAACCAACAAGTAGGTTATAACACATCTCCCCCTTATAATGATTAAAGAAAATCAAATGTATGAAAGATGATAAGACATACGTATGACATGTCCAATAAATTAATCACAAATTACATAACCTTCCAAACTAGAAAAAATAAGAAACAACTCATGGCAGGACTAGGGATTCCAAACCCCCCTACTGCACTTACACACCTTATGGCAGGACTAGGGATTACAAACACCCCTGCTGCACTTACACAGCACTTGGCAGGACTGGGGATTCCAAACCCCCCTACTGCACTTACACAACTCATGGCAGGAGAGCTCCATATCCCTCCCTTAGAGATACTAATATTTGGGTACTCATCACCCACTAACTCACAGTTATAGGGGAACACACCTCCCTATAGGGGAATACACCTCCATTAGAAACTGAACAAAACATTATAGGGGAAACTACCTCCCTATAGGGGAGCACTCCTCCCAGAGAAACAGAGTAAGACCGTAATAGAGGAACTCACAGTAATAGGGGAACACACCTCCCTATAGGGGAATACACCTTCCTTTGAAACTGAACAAAACATAAGAGGGGAAACTACCTCCCTATAGGGGAACACACCTCCCTAAGAAACAGAACAAAGGCGTAATAGGGAAACTCACTTCCCTATAATCCAAGATTGGGGCACTCCCTACCCCAGAAAACAGTAAAAAGACACCACAACACCACAAAACAGTATAAGGGTACTCACCACCCACTAACTCACAGTAATAGGGGAACACACCTCCCTATAGGGGAATCACCTCCCTAAAACACGTAATAGATAAACACCGCTCCCTATGAAAAAAAACAAACACACCATGCACTTCACAACTACCTAAAACTGCAGGTATTTCCTACATACAAAACCAGAATACAAGGGTAATATTTCACCATGACAAACGTATGAAGAAACATATTATGCAAGGTGAATATACATAAATGCACATTTGAAATATCAAATAACGTAAATCTGGAGGTAACATCACTGGTGCTCGATACTAGTACCAGAGAGTCCACCTGTTAAGAAGTAAAAGTTAATAAAGGTTTATTACTAAATTACACAAATTAATTCATCTTATCTTGCTGGGTTGTGCACAGTGCGCATTCGAATTTTAAAGTCACAACATGAGGCAAAGTAAAAATTGCCATGCGCTGTAAAACTGCACAACAGGGAGTAAGCTCCATTGGAGAGGAATCACTTATCTGGAAGTCAACTGTGTGACCACACCATTTACGACGTGAAATAATTGCCAGATGCCACAGGGTGAATAGGGTTAGAACAAAAAGTACCGGTAAGCTTTCAACGTTGCAGGAGTTCGGTGAAGTCTAAACAGTGGAATAAAACCTTGCTGCTTCGTAACGACGATGTTCCCAATACTTTATTGTACGTGACAATCCCCCCAAAAACGTGGTTGGCAAAGCATGTACACCACAAGGTAATCACAAAGATTATGAACGGCAGAGATTTTCCAATCCCAAAATGGAGGCACTCTGTGTACGTCGCGCTGGATGGCTCATGGCGCGTTTGTACACCAAAGAGTCTCACAGATGATCCAACGAACACAAGCAAGGATCCATGAATGAAGAACGTCACAAAAGATCCACGAAGGCATTGCTGCACACTTGGAAACAAGGTAGGATTGCACGTGCTCACAGTGTGCGTGCTGTGCACAGCTCGTGCCATATTTCAAAGGGGCTAACGAGCAGTTAAACTGCCCAAACGACCAAAGGGTAAGCCAAGCACAGTAATAACCCAGGCAAAAGTACTCACAGTTACAAATTAATACACGGGCAGCATTCTCCACATCTCCATTAAGTATATCGGCTCAACAGCACTGCTGATTTTCTCGCAACAAATCACTCTTACCAATTCCTCAGGGGTAAGGAAAAGTCAACCATAGAGTGTCCTCAGTCCCAATTCAGTGGTTTCTCTCAACACAAGAGGCTCACAAATCTTCCAACATTAATATTTTGCACACAACAAGGCAGTCCAAACACGGAAGTCCACGTAGATTGTAGAAGTAATGCAGGCACACTTTAGTTTTAATAGCAGGTTGTAAAGGTTGTAAGGGAAGTGCAGACAGTCAGCAATAGAACAAATGATCCAAAAGAAAGTGAGCCTTAAATGCCATCTATACTAGGCATTGCACACGTAATGCATAGCTTAAAATAAGTAGTCCAAGTCCAAGTAGCGCTCTTGTAAACAGGACAATTCTTTAAACTGGCACTTAGGCGGTAGGGCGACCGATGGAGGAGTCACTGGTGGGGCTCAGGGGTGCCAGCTTCCTAAAATACACAGCTTGTAAGTTCTCATGAAATTCCTTTTCCTTGAAGATTCTTTAGACTTCATAGACAATTATCCTTTGAAGTAGCACACGCCGGTTCTTCTCAAATCGTCGCCAGTGTTAAATTGAAGAATGTCTTGTAGACAGGTCGTGTAGAAAACAAGTTGTAGGTTTATTCATCAGGTTACAGGTTCAAATATAAGTTACAGGATGATGGTAAGATCCATAATATGCCCCACCAGGAGCAGCCTTCTTGCTGCTCAGCCCATCCACTCCAACTGACATCTCCTCAAGCACAAACACACTCGACATTCCAATGACATCACCATTGGCTGAGCAGCAAGGCAGAGAACAAGAATGAGGAGGATGCATTAACCAACAAGTAGGTTATAACAGCTGCCCCACGCCAATTCCTCATAAATGAGGCCCTTTGTATTTAGCTACACCTTTGGCTATACTCCTACTCTCACTGACCTTTGGTTTGCTAAACACTGTTTAATATCATTTACCTACCGTAAAAATTATTTGCTGCGGTAATTGGGAGCTGTTTGAAATGGGGGCTTCTAGTTGTCGATGGTTTGCACCTTTGTCCAAGTAGGGGCCCTTCCCTTCTAGTCAGGGTAAGAGGGATACACTACTGAAATAACCCCTGCTCACCCCCTTGGTAGCTTTGCACGAGCAGTCAGGCTTATTTCAGAGGCAGTGAGTAAAGCATTTGCACATAACCAACAGTAATACAGTGAAAACACTACAAAAGGACACCACACAAGTTTAGAAAAATATCCAATGCTTTATATATTAAAAACAAGACCAAAGCGATAATAATCCAACATACAGGTCTTAAAAATATGCACTTTGCAAGAATAACCTTAAAAAATGTAGTTCTTCGAAATCGGTAGCTCAGTCCGGTGCTACAGCGGTGCTCAGAACAACAGAATCCAACAATTCCGTCTGACCGTGGGGTGTCGGCAGACTCCTAAACAGTACCTTTTTGTTGCGGCAGATGACGTTGCCGCAGGCCGGTCGTGGCCACCGTCGCCGTTGTGGTGTGAAGCAGAGTGGTGCGGCATGCGGTGCCCTCAAGTCGCGGTGCAGGCAGTGGCTCGATGACTTTCGTCCAGCGGCATCAGGGAAACCAGGGATGCAGTGTGGAGTGAAGGCGGTGCTCATTGCGGTGCTGACAGATCACAGTGCAGGTGACAGTGCCGATTGCTGGGAGCTACATAAGAACAGTGGTCCCAGTAGAAGATATGTGAACACACAAAGTATATCAATCACAAATAATTATCAAAAAAACACATATTGTAGTTAGCACACAGTGTTATTTAATCACACTGGGCATATATTGATTAACACTCTTGTTAATGATTTTAGAAGTGTCCCTATAGTAGAGAGGGAAAAAGGGGGAGGTGAAGTGTTGGAAGTTCGAGTGAGGATAAAAGAGGGAATAGGAAATGTGAATCACAGAGATACATTATTTACAAAAACACAAGGCTCATAGCTTAAGCCAAACACATTTGCAATGTAACAAAACAATAAGAAGCCATGATTTATCTTGATATCACAGTGATGAATAACTGTTGATCAAAACTGGCTAGTATTAAGGATTTCGACGTTTCGACCCCCAAGACGGGTAGGTGATTATATCCCTTACGATGGGGTCTTCATCAGGACAAGTCTGAGGAGGGGGGGCTGGTGTCAGTTGGTCTGGACTGCGGAGTGGGATGAGGCGGTGCATCGGAAGACTTACGAGCAGTGCCCCAAGCCACGGTGCAGTCACAGGTGTCGAAGTCAGCGGGCAGCAGTGGCATCAGTGAGACCAGGGCGGCGGAGTGAAGCAAGGTGGTGCGGAGTGTGGTGCCCACAGGTCACGGTGTAAGCAGCAGTCATCGTTGGTGAACCAGGGTTGCGGTCCGAGATGCTGCGGTGCCCTCTGCGGTACTTTACTAAAAGATGCATTTTTATATTCTGAGTTCAGGCATACTAAACCCCATTTTTCTATCTTGTCCTAATGGGAAGATATGCTTACAAGATGTTATAAAACGTCTAAATAAATAAGTAAACTCCCATTCTATCCTATGGGACAGATAGCTTTTCCATAGTGAATAATGAAACACACTGTAATTCACTACCACGATATGTTACACCCACCAGTACATGTCCTACCTTTAATATACATGGCACCTTGCCCACATGGGTACCTTGGCCCTACCTTAGGGGTGACTTACTTGTAAGAAAAGGGAAGATTAGGGCCTAGCAAGTGGGTGCACATGCCAGCTCGACATGGCAGTTACAAACTGCACGCAGACACTGTAGTGGCAGGTCTGATAACTTTTTGAGGGCTGCTCGGGTGAGTGGCACAATCAGTGCTATAGGCCCACCAGCAGCATGTGATTGACAGGCCCTGGCACACTCAGTGCACTTTACTAGGGACTTACTAGTAAGCCAAACATGTCAATCATGTTAACACCAATCCATAATACAATTTACAATAGGAACACTTGCACTTTAACACTGAACAGCAGTGAGAAAGTGTGCAGAGACACTCAACTAGCAAAAACAGAGTCAAAACTAGGTGGTCAGAAAGCAAAAAGACAGGGGAAACATGCCAAAAGATGGCAGGTCTAACGGGGGCATTTATGGTTGTGGATAATTGTCGATGATGAGGTGTACCAGTTTCAAGAAAACTTTGTCAGAAGGGGGTCATAATGCCTAAAAAGGTTTGACAAGGGGTGTCTGGGAATCTAAAAGTTTGAAGACCTCTCCTGTAAGGTATGTCTTAGAATAGGGGGAGCATAAACGCACCACCACAATCAGCCGGAAGACCTTGCTGGGTCACCTCTTGCTTCACAAGAGGAAAGGCAGCTGTCGGGTTTGTGCAGTGCAGCTGCAAAACAAGCACCGAATTCCTGTGCTGAAACGCAGCTGCTCACATTCATGTGGTGCAGCTGTAAGACCTACCTCTGCTTCGTCTGGGAGCTGTGAGCCTCCCGCCGATTCTCCCTGGGACCCGACTACCCGTCAAGTCTTTCGGCTGGTCAGGTTTACAGACTTACGTCCAGGACCCATGGCATCTACCTTGGCCTTCCCTGGAATCCTGGGGCTGGGGCCGAACAGATGCGCTTTGAGTGTCCAGTGCACTCTGAAAGATCCTGCCCATACGTCGGCAGCAGAGATGACCATCATATCCTCTGAGTCAATGTAGAGCCGAGTAGTACAGGCTGCCAAGCAGGTCCTCAGCCAGGCTAGATCATGGCGTGCTAAGACCAGCATGATAGTCCCCCTCACATAAAAGGGGGTAGGTTCTCCCAGCATGGAGCGCTTGTGTTCGGCAGAGCCAGTATCCTCAGATGGGGAACCGATGAGGTCTTGATTCCTGGAGGACAATGCAAAGCGCTCAGTATGCACTGAGTTTTATTGGGGAGATGTTCCCCATGCACATCTCTCTACCAGCACTCGACACGCGTTGCTGAAAATTAAGTGCTCACCACGCGCTTACTTTGTCAAAAAGGTTACTGACAGTCCAGTCTTTCTCCTGCTCCAGACAAGAGCAGGAACTGCAGACCAACTCACCCCTTACAACATAAAAACGGTATCACTCCTCACACAGCTCTTCAGCTCTTCTTGTAGTCAGGTTACTTTGGGACCTAGCAAGGTTCTTTCTTGAACACTTTGATTTCAATGAGACTTCCAACAGGAGGCAAACACACACACTCCCTTGGAGACATTCCCAAGCAAGATAACACAGCAGGGCAAAAAGAGTCAGTCTTTTTCCTGTGCCCAGAGACAGAAGCAGCACATTCAGGCCAACCCACTCCTCACACAGAAAAGGCAGCACTCCTCACACAGCTCATCAGCTCTTCTTCTTGGCAGGGTCCTCTTGTTTCCAGAAGTAATCTAAAGTCCAGGAGTTTAATGTCTCATACTTATACCACATTTTCGCATTGTTCTCTTTGCAACAAGGGACTCTGAACTCAGTCCCAACTAGTTCTGGCCTTCCTGGTTCAGCTTGACCTCAGGAGGTGGAGACAGCATTGTGAAAAGGAGACACCAGCTATTCAGGTGCTAGTGAAAACCTCTCCCACCACTCTTAATGCAGAAAGGTCTATTCAGCCTGGCTATGAATCACCCAGGAAGGCAGGACTCACCTCAACCACCCTTGCAACTGGCTAGAGTGAATTCACAGCCCCAACTCCTGTCACTTCAAAACCAGACAGTGAACACACAAATGAATATGTGATGTTACAACGCTAGTCATTACAATGACTTGCGCTGGAGGGTGCTGGACTTAGGAATAGTATGATTTACTATTCCATCACCAGTCTACGTACAGTAGGGAAGGTGTTGGAATAGTAAATCATACTATTCCTTAGGTTAGAGCGCCATCCAGCGCAAGTCGTTGTGACGACTTGCGTTGTAATACCCGCGATGTAAAGGCATTGCGAGGCAATGCCCGCGTGGTAATGGATGTTTCCCCACACAAACAGGCAGATGCACACACAATGGTAAAGCAAGAAAATGCCCACTTTCTAAAAGTTCAAAAGAACAAAGAAATACCAGTGCTGACTTCAACTGTGATCACACAACTTAATTATTATGGTCACCCTTTAATTCTTCAATGTACATAGCAAATTATTTATACCACTTTATACCACTTTGTGTACAACTGTCAATGACAGAGGACCAGCATTTTCATGTCACAAGTACAGTGTCATTCATACATTACATAACACAAATCAAACAAACATGAACGCATTGAGACAATAGTGAATTAAAATGCATGGCAAAAAAAACACATAACACACGCATGTAATATTCAATTAATCAGTTCTGAATTTGAAAGCAGCCAAAGGTGCAAAAGGTGAAATGCATTGACTTAGCTCCCACTTTATTGACTTCTTACCTAGGAGTGACAAATTTGCCTTCTCCTGTAGTTTAAGGCCTCACATAGGGATTGACCCATTCAATTTATTTTCAACAAAATATACCAACAAATAAAGCTTCCCTTAAATACAGGCACACAGTAAAGAAAGATCTTATAACTCAAGTGGCTTCTAAATCAAGGCTGGACCCTATAAGTAGGAGGTACCTTTAATTGTTTGCATGGCAGCAGGCTCTAATTCCTAAAAAGACTGTAACGTTTTAAGTATGCTTCTGACAAACGTGGCATACAAGTGACCAACTGGCTTTATCACACGGTGTCTCCATCCATTCAATAATAAAGTGTAAGCATTTTACCATTATTACTCACTGCAGGATGTTGTCACTTTAACACAAATATGCATCATTTTTGACTTTCGTTCGTTCGATAACTTTATTTTGGCCACCAAGGACCATAAAAGTTCATAAAAAACATGTAATACAAAATTTAAATTAATCGATAAAAATAGCATTTAAAATACGTTACATATACAACTTTACATATACATACAATACTATGCGTCAATTAAAACAAGGATCAAACTTGAAATTCATTATCGAGCGTTATATTAATTTAGAGCAAGAAACTCGTATACAGCACTGGGTTCAGTAATCAATTTCCTCCGTATGTGCCACATTGCATTCAAAAAGCGGGAGACAGCAAAAATTATGGGGGGTGGGTATCCTTTTTTAACACCCTAAGTGCATATGCACACAGGCGAAACCCTAAGTTTCTACAGATTGGAATTAGCCAGTGTTTGCGTGGACCCTGATATGCTGGGCAAAAAAGGAAAACATGAATTTCGTTTTCCAAATGAGAACCTTGCTCGTAGTTTTATCCCACTTGCTAGAAAACACTCTAAGCGGGAGAGTACCTAGCCTAAGTTGCATATACAATTTTCGTGCTAGTGCAGGGAATATTAGGTCTAGGAATTCCTCTCTTTTATACTCTACTTTAATCTGGAGGAACTCAGTAGTCAATCTGCCCCCATCAGAACTCGCATGCAGGGATGCTAAATTATAATTCATATAACAGCGACTCAGGTCAGCTTTCGATATCTCCGGACAGGCAACTTCCGGAGATACCCAAAGCTCAGATAGGCCTAGCCTGCAGCTAATTAACTTAATGTGGGCCAGCCACCTGATATTCCTGTTTCTCAGTGCATCCCAAATTTCCCTAAATTCGTTTCTATAGCAAGCGAGCTCAGGTACGGACCACAATCTTTTCCAATATAATAGCGGGCGTAAAGGCATAACCTCCTCAATAGGTAGTAGCCCTAGGTCCATACGCAATGGTACCAATGGGGTACTTATAGGAAGACCCAATATATTCCTCACAAATGCATGTTCCACCTTGGCTAGGTTTTGCGATTTTTGGTGCCCCCAAAGTTCGGCCCCATATAGGGCTGCCGATCTGGCCTGGATATTATAAATTTCAATTACTGGAGCCGCAGGCTTAAATTCGGACTCTCTATGTAGCTTCTGGATCCCCTCCACCACCTTTGTTAGCTTGAGTGCAGCCTTGGCCAACTGCGAATCCCATTCCAAGTGTTCTCCCAAGGTGATACCCAGATATTCAAAGGTCTTCACTCTCTCCAGCGGGGTTCCACCTAGGACGGGAATCGGGCGTGTCTGCGTCGGCGGGTTGAAGATCATGAACTTGGTTTTATCTAGATTTATCTCTAGTCCTCTAGAAACACAAAAATCGGCAAAACCATCAAGAATGCGTTGGATGCCCGTTGATGTCTTGGACAACAACAAAGTGTCGTCTGCCAACATCAAAGCGGGCACCCGACCAGTGGCTAGCCTCGGGGCATCTATATTCATTGCTCCCAGAAGGTGATCAACCAGTCCATTTATATAAAGGCTAAAAAGGGTGGGAGCCAGGACACAGCCCTGGCGCACCCCTTGATTGACCGGAAAGTGGCCTGATAATTCCCCATTCTTCCCACACCTTACCTGGGCGTAAGTGCCACTATGGAGTCTCATTAAAACATTAAGAAGATAGCGTGGTAAACCCAATTCTTGTAGTACCCCCCACAGTTTGTTTCTAGGCACCAAATCAAATGGTGACCGCAGGTCAACAAAGATCATGTAGAGGCTGCTACCCTCTACCTTTACAGTATTCCAATATAGGACCTGCAGTCTAAATAACTGATCCACTGTGGATATGCCCTGTCCAAAATAGGCCTGGAACGGAGATAAAATCTCACCATCCTCCACCCAGCTCTGTATTCTACTTTCAATGATTCTGCCGATCAATTTTTGCATCACGTCTATGAGGCTAATTGGCCTATAATTAGATGGTTTAAGGGGGCAACCTTTTTTAAAGATAGGAACTATTTCAGCTCCCCGCCATGTTTCCGGGGGATCCATACCATTCAGTATGGCATAAAAAGAACACGCAAATATGGAGCCCATATTTTCGGTTCAGAACGGTATAGATCTCCCGGTATCTTATCTAGTCCAGGGGCCTTTTTTGGAGCTAATTTCAAAATGGCATCCTCTACCTCCACCAATGTAATCTCCCAGGCCCCCTCCAGTTGATACTCATGGTGGAGGCATGGGAGAGTGATTTCAAATTCATCATTACTCGGTGGGGAATACAGGGCCTCAAAATGCAATTCCCAGACCGATCCAGCTATATTTGGTTCATTGGCCAATCTACCTACCCTGATCCCACAACTAACAATTGTCCAAAAGGATTTAAAATCTTTGGACTTTAGTGTAACTCTAAGATCTTCCCAGTTATCCGCCTCCAACTCTTTCTTTCCCTTCTGAATAGCCTGCTTATATAAGCACCAACAGTACTTAATCTTAGTTTTATCCTTTGACTTGACCGCAAGGACCAAGTCCTTTTTGGCTTCCCTGCAATAAGCATTGAACCAGCAATGGGCTCCAACTGGGTTTGTCTTTGACCTTCCTTCTGGGTAAAACACATCAGAGAGATTTTGAATGAGCTCTTGATGTATTTTCAAGGGCTCATCGCCAATCCCTGTGTGCTTAGCTTTATCCTGCACCTCACCCATATCACTCAGGGAAGGCAGAAACCTTCGATACACATCCACAAGTTTATTCGGGGAGCCTAATATTTGTGGCCACTTGACTCTCCGCCTGTTATTAGTTAATAGGAGCGGAGGTCCAATTAAGTTTTAATCTGGGATTAGATTTGACATACCCAGACTCTCTGGTTTTAACATCATAACCAGAGGATTATGATCACTATCTTTCCTATCATATATTGTGAAATCCTGAACCATTCCCCAAGATCTAACTTCGACCAAAATATAATCCAGGATGGAATGGTGGCCTTCCCTATTAAAGGTCATACGGTCTATCTGACTTTGTCCTCCCGTTACAGGCACTAAAAGAGGACAAAAGAGTTAATTTGCAACACCAGGGGAGTCCAAGCTCTAACTATCGGAATCTGCGTTTCCGGAATATGCCAGTGCCGGTCCTCATCATCTAGACCATCTTGGGTTGTATCAGTAAGTGGCTCATACTGGCAGTTAAAATCACTGCCCGCAATTAGAGTAATTGATAGGTTCAAGGTTAGAATAAACTGCCTAAGTTGGTCAATCGTTCCAGATTCCCTCCAACACACAGTTCGTCGTGAATAGATGTTTATAAAAGCAGTTTGTCTATTTTCTGAAAAAGTAAGCAAGACACACTGTACATCTAACGACCCAGTGGGGATCTGGACTGCCTGGGCCCCCAGATGTGTACCAACCCAGATGCTAAGCCCCCCTGATGGTCTGCCCTTACCCTTCGTGCTTGCTGGTACACTAAATGTAGAATACCCTCTCCAATATATATCAGCCAGAGCCCAAGTTTCCTGGAATAGGCAAACATCGCTTCCCTCCACAAAAGCTTCCCAATCTGGGCACAACAATTTGTTTTTAATCCCGGCCACATTCCACGACAGGATATTTATTGTTTCCTTTGTCCCACCCACCCCAATTTGAGGTTGCTCTGGGTCAAAATTGTCCCCTACAGCAGTGGGTTCTTCAGAAATATTTAAAATAGCAGTTTGACCCACTATTGAAAAGTCGTACAGCAGCATTGACTTACACTCCATAGCAAGCAGTGCAACACACAGAACATTCTAATGAAAGTTGTATTACTACTCTTGAACCAGGCTGCTGTTAAATCACTATGAACATAAAGACTTAATTTATCCATACACTTCCAGAGTAGATAAAAAAAATCAGCCCCAAGTCTGTTTAAATGCTGTCAAACTCTCCACTGGGGTCAGAAATTGAAGACGTTGGTAGACTTAGGTTATTAGAAATGAGATTCCTGGTTGGCTGAGGTATGCACGCAAACTAAAATATAAACCGTGTATGTATTGTATTGTATTGTAATTGCATTTTTTGTAGCGCTTACTACCTCCGACAAGGTGTCAAATTGCTTTTTTGGCGAGTGGTACACCACTCCAGAACCCATATAGGATCAGTATTGAATTAGTATAGTGAAATATGAAAGAAATTTGAGTGGTGGATATTTGTCAGTTATTTGGATTGAGAAGGATAGCGGAGGGATAGAAGAAGGAAAAAGGTTTGTATTTATGTAGCGCTTGTTACCCCTGATGGATTGTTGAAGTGCTTTTTTCGCGAGTAGCATGCTACTCCGGAACCCATAAAGGATTAGTGTTGAATTAGCATAGTGAAATATAAAAGTAATTGGAAGTGGTGGATATGTTAGTCAGTTACTTGGATTCAAAAGGGATGGTGAGGGATAGAAGAGGGAAAATGGTTTGCATTTATATAGTGGTTGTCAAATAAAATGAGGAGAGTACACCTCTGCATGTCTCACTGGCAGTGTTCATGTGCACAACGCTGTTACACCCAGCCCTTCCTGTGTTTGTGGCTGTGGAGGGGGAATACACAAAGTGTAGCTGTCACCCAGCCTTGACGTGTTTTGGAGACAGGCTGTCACGCACAAAGAACAGTAAGTACAGAGAAATGTCCACATTCTAAAAGTGCAAAAAGAACAGTTGATGGACAGAATGCAGAACAGTGTCATACATTCACCCCTGTACAGAGATCTGGGCCTAAATCCATTGTTTTTGTGCTCACCATGCCATTCCAGTTTGAACCAGCCATATGCAAATCAGTCTTCTTGAACCTGTGCCTCATAGGAACAGTCCAGCCCGAACTGCCAAGCCAGGTCCTTCCTGGACTGGAACCAAGCATCATAGGAACGGTGTCGGGATTTCACCCTTCTTCAGCCAGGATAGCTTGATTCCAGTGGCATGGAGAGCACGGGACTCACGTCTGAGCATTGCCCATCCCACTCGGGGTGACAAATGCAAAAACAACAGTTGATGGACAGAATGCAGAACAATGTCATCCATTCACCCCAGTACAGAGATCTGGGCCTAAATCCATCGCTTCTTTGCTCACCATGCCATTCCAGTTTGAACCCAGCCATATGCAAATCAGTCTTGACCCTGTGCTTCATGGGAACAGTCCAGCCCGAACTGCCAAGCCAGGTCCTCCCTGGACTGGAACCAAGCATCCTAGGACCAGTTTCGGGGTTTCACCCCTCTTCAGCCAGGATAGCTTGATTCCAGTGTCATGGAGAGCACGGGACTCACGTCTGAGCATACCGGTCCCACTCGGGGTGACAAATGCAAAAACAACAGTTGATGGACAGAATGCAGAACAATGTCATACATTCACCCCAGTAAAGAGATCGGGGCCTAAATCCAAAGTTTTTTTGCTCACCATGACATTCCAGTTCGAACCCAGCCATATGAAAATCATTTTTGACCCTGTGCCTCATGGGAACAGTCCAGCCCGAACTGCCAAGTCAGGTCCTCCCTGGACTGGAACCAAGCATCCTAGGAATGGTTTGGGGGTTTCAGCCCTCTTCAGCCAGGATAGCTTGATTCCAGTGGCATGGAGAGCACAGGACTCACGTCTGAGCATACCCGTGCCACTCGGGGTGACAAATGCAAAAACAACAGTTGATGGACATAATGCAGAACAATGTCATACATTCACCCCAGTACAGAGATCTGGGCCTAAATCCATCGTATTTTTGCTCACCATGCCATTCCAGTTTGAACCCAGCCATATGCAAATCAGTCTTGACCTTGTGCCTCATGGGAACAGGCCAGCCCGAACTGCCAAGCCAGGTCCTCCCTGGACTGGAACCAAGCATCCTAGGACCGGTTTCGGGGGGCAGTTTGGGCTGGACTGTTCCCATGAGGCACAGGGTCAGACTGATTTGCATATGGCCATGTCTGAACTGGGGTGGTGGAGTGAGCTAAAGAATGATGATGGATTAAACCCAGATCAGTTGACTGGGGGGAGTGTTTGATATGCTCAAACGCTCCGTCCATCATCCCCTTTGGTATTGCTTTGTTCGCCCTAAGTTGGCAGGGTATGCCCAGACGTGGGTCCCTTGCTCACTTTGCCACTGGATTCAAGAAAGCCTGGCTGATGAGGGTTATGAACCCGAAACTGGTCCCAGGATGCTTGTTTCCGGTCCAGGGAAGACATTGTTTGGCAGTTCGGGCTGGACTGTTCCCATGAGGCACAGGGTCAGACTGATTTGCATTTGGCCATGTCTGAACTGGGGTGGTGGAGTGAGCTAAAGAATTATGATGGATTAAACCCAGATCAGTTGACTGGGGTTGAGTATTTGATTTGCTCAAATGCTCCATCCATCATCCCCTTTAGTATCGCTTTGTTCGCCCTAAGTTGGCAGGGAATGCCCAGACGTTGGTCCCTTGCACACTTTGCCACTGGATTCAAGATAGCCTGGCTGATGAGGGTTATGAACCCGAAACCGGTCCCAGGATGCTTGTTTCCGGTCGACGGGAAGACATGGCTTGGCAGTTCGGACTGGACTGTTCCCATGAGGCACAGGGGCAGACTGATTTGCATATGGCCATGTCTGAACTGGGGTGGTGGAGTAAGTTAAAGAATGATGATGGATTAAACCCAGTTCATTTGACTGGGGGTGAGTGTTTGATTTGCTCAAACGCTCCGCCCATCATCCCCTTTGGTATCGCCACATTCTAAAAGTGGCATTTCTAAAACAGTAATGTTAAATCCGACTTCAGAGGCAAGGGGGATTCATAATTATCATTCCAAACATATCAAACATGAAATATCTACTTCTCTCTGATCAGGAATTTCAGTTTAAAAGTATATTAAAGAATGCCCAATGCTGGCCTACGAGAGGGGCAAGGCTCACAATAGTGAAAAACAAAATAGACTGTTTGTTACTACCAGGACATGCAAAACATAAAGCTACATGTCCTACCTTTTACTTTTATAGCAACCTGCCCTTAGGTTTATTTAGGGCTACATTAGAGGGGACATATGTAATAAAAGAGGAGTTTAAGGCTTGGTAAGTAGTATTAAATGACAATTCGTAGTGACAATAAACTGCACACACAGACACTGCCGTGGCAGGCCTGGGACAGGTGTGAAAGGGTACTTCTTTGCATGGCACACTCAGTGCTGCAGGCTCACTAGTAGCATTTGACATACAGGCCATAGGTATATGGTACACCACTTTACAAGGGATTTACCAGTACAGAAAATATGCCAATCAGGTATACACCAATGTCATCATTTTTAGGGTAGAAGCACATGCACTTTAGCATTGGTTAGCAGTGGTAAAGTGTCCAGAGTCCTATGGCCAACAAAAATAATCAGCAATATTGGGAGGCAAATGGCAAAAAGTTGGAGGAATGACCACCTTAAGAATGACAGGTCTAACATAGGTTGTCAACTTTAAAATATGCAATGACGTACAGTAGGGATACTGCTGCTACTAGGTGCCCTCACAACACTGTGTCTTTGTACTTATTGGTAAAACCAACAGAAAATATATACACATTTCTTCAACCAAGCAGGAGCTTATGGAGTGCTCCTTCCCATCTCAGGGTATGTATTCTCTCTTACACCTTTGACATCGATTTCTGTTGGCCAGCCCAGGAAATCAATATCAATACTTACTTTCTACTTTTTTATTTATAATGAAGCACTGGATTTCCACTCACAGGTGCCTCCTGCTCCTTCTTCGGGAGACCTGCACATCAGCTAGATGTACCACGGTAATTCCTGTGCAGCAGGATCACTGTCAGTTCTTCACCCACCCCACCCAAACCTTGTTCTTTAGTGCCAGGCAGGAGAGCTCAAAGTCCTCACTGCTGCTGTCCACACCTGGGTATGTGGAGGGATGTGATGAGAACAATGTAGTTCTGCTGCATGGAGTGCACATGGGGGAGCTCTGCTACTTATAATGCCAGTTCTGGGTGAGAAAGGTCATTCCCCCACCTCTCATATGGATAGTCATTTTGATAAATGTGCATGGGCTCCCGGGCCTATCATCAGAACCTCTGCGTGAATTGCTTTTTCCATGACAAAGGCCTATGTGGATCTGACAATAACACAGAAGAGGCCACCAAGAGAAGCAAGTCTGAAAGTAGGTTGGGCTGTTTTCAATGCGGGAATAGGATTTTGCTCCAGATGGCTCGTCCCAGCCACCGCAAATATTATTGTGCGTGTCTTGTTCTCAACATTTTTGGTGATTTCTTGTTGATGCTTGGCTGCTTTTCACAGTTCATGGGCACTGCTGCTGACTCCTCCTTAGAATCAACCTGTTCAGCTTTGGACCTACCTACACCCTTCATGGCCCCACCTTGCTTTACTGTTACCACTGCATCACTCCCAGCACATCAGTAATTGTGGATGGGAGCAGGCTTGGTAATCACTGTATTCTGGGCCAAATATGTCATGCATGGAGACATCCCGCAGGAGGAAATAGCCATTAGGGGACGGTGCTAGTCAAGTGAAATCAGAAAACTCCAGCAACCACGCATTGACTGTATATTTTTATATTGCCTTATCTCTTCGCATGATAAAATATTTGGCATCCCTTGTTCAGAGGTTAATAGACATTTTGATAAAAGAAACTATGGTGAGGAAAGTTAAATGAACTATGTGGGTAAAGTAACAAACATTTATCACATAATAAAGACTAGAGTAATTTGATCCTTGGAAGTGGAATCTGTGAAAATATAAAATCTGTCAACATGCTGAAAAGTTTACATTTCTTGTGGATTGCTACCTATATTTTGTGAATCAGGTCTATAGTTTACAGACAGCTCTATTATTACTCTAGTCAACACTTCATTAGGATAACAATGTTTATATTTCACAGTGTTACTACCCTTGTTATGATTCTATGACAAACACACTCTCATACCATCAATAAAGAAATATTAGAAGACAATAGAAATCACATATAAAAGGTTGGATAGTGAAAAAGTAGATAGGGGAGGTGAATTAAAAGATACAAATGCATCAGGGAAGGCCTTTGAGCTCACTAAAAGAGCTGTTTTGGTGAAGCTCTTAGAAACTATGGGCCAAATTTACAATATCTGGCGCATCCCTGCATATTAGCAGGGAAGCGCCAGTTTTTTTGCGTGACTCAGAAAACCCCTTGCACCCCCATGGATGTGCCGCATTTACAATGCGGCGCACCGTGGCGCAAGGATAGACAGATGCGTGACGCATCTGTCACTGTAAGGTTGACGCGACTCCAGCACTGCTCAGGGGTGCCCTATACCTTATATGCTGCGTCACTCCTTACGCCTGCTTCAAGCAGGCATAAGGATTTGACGCAGCTGGGATGTAAAAGTGACTCAGTGAAATCTTGTAGATTTCACTGCGTCACTTTTACGGGGCTTCCTTGCAACGGACCGCCCACCCTGCATACCTTATACCTGACGCAGGTCTAATGTAGTGCAGGGCTTTACAACGTGACGCATCTCACTAGATGCGTCACATTGTAAATATGTCGCATAGTGGCACATTGTTTACACCGCCGCTGCATCACAAAAGTGATGCAACGGCGGTGTAAAAGTGTTGCAAGGGGTTTGTAAATCTGCCCCTATAAACTTTCCATTTTGTAGGACTGTCAGAATTCTAAATCAGGACTCTGTGGACAACCAAATAGTAGGAGGCACAACAGTGATGTCTGGTTAATGTCCAGAGTGGCAGCATGTCGGGTTGTACCCTGCCATCCTTTTTACTTGATTTATTTATAGAAACACTAGCAAGATTTATGACTACGACTGGGTAAGTCAAACTTAGCCCTAACATTCCTAAAGCTACCAGGATCTCACTGTATGCAAATCACAATGCTCTCTTCTTGGTGCCCAGCAAACTAATTATTATAATATTTAATTCCAGTTTTAAAGAATTTGACTCTGAGTACACATAAAGAAGGCTTTGTCTTCTTACAAAAATTTAGTACCCCATAGATATACTATGGCGTACTAAATTTTATCATGAAGGCTCCTGAACTAAGGAAAAGATATGAATCGTTTGCACTACAAGCACATTGTAATTAAGAGTTTTTTTACCTTAATATAGGGCTTTTGAACATTTTCTGCTATGTTATATGCAATTGTATTTTAGGTAATGCCAAAAAATTCTTTACTTGGTGCAATATGAGATCCAGTCTGATATTTGTTAGCGAAATTGTGAACGATTTTAATTGCTTATGGGCCGATTCCGATCCGGGTCGGAAGGGCACCGAACGCGATCCGGCCGGAAAAACTACGAGCTGTACGCGTGTTTTCCGGCCAACTAGTACAGCAGTACGAGCGAGCAAGTACAATGCGAGCTACGTGAAATTCACCGACCGAGTCGTTTCCGGGTCCGAACCGCTCCATACGTCTTGGTCAGAAGCTAACCGTGGCGTGCAATGGATGTGATTTACGACCGAGACAGTATGATGCAGGCGTCGGACAGCCTTTGTGAGTCGGTGTGTCCGGCTCGCAAAACTTCCGGGTGGTTACATTTGGGGGTTCGCGTTGGACACCCTGACACCTGCAGCCCTACGACTCAGACACAGGGGGAGACCCATGGGTCTCCCCAACACAGGCATGTATGGTGCGGATGGCACAGACGTGTACCCACTGTAGGGGGCGCACTTGTCCGCGACGTACCCATTCAGTCAATGGGAGCCCATGTACGCGTCGTACGACCGGCTCCCATTGACTTCTATGGGAGTCCAACCGAACCGAGTCTGGCAGCATATGGCCACATCGTACTCGCTCGGTCGGAAAGCAGGCCTCCGTCTCGGTCGGAAAACACTCCGGATCCGGCTCGGTCGGAGTGCTTTCCGACCCGGATCGGAATCGGCACCTTAATAATGAAAAATATTTATGTATGTATATTTATTGACTTTTGTGGCCAATTGAGCAAATAAAGTGTTGCTTGACTTATTACAACATTCTTTCAGACTATTGATAAATTCTCGACAATTTCTGTGTGCAAAGTGAAGATCAAAACAGAGGGAATCCTAATCAATTAGCACAAAGTGAACCTAGTTCACTAAATTTAGAAAATAGTAACCTCTAAGCCAGCTGATATTAATACAGCTATGCAATTGGAAGTGTTGTGTGTGTGTGCGTGTGTATATATATATATATATATACATATATATATTACCTACTGGCAGTTGCCAGTAGGTAGTTATAGTTAGAACCAAGTTTCCATAGGAAGAACATTTTGTGTTTTGCTTATAACTTTGGCGTCGTTTGACGAATCTTTATGAAATTTTCCAAACTAATTCTTTGTTCATATCAGCTCCTGTGTTAAAAGTTTGGGGGTGATTCGTCAAGGGGGGCGACAAAAAAGGGGGGTCTCAAAACGTGTTTTCTCCATGTTAATTTCCATAGGAAACTTTAGACAACGCTACAGGTCGGACAGGTGAACGGAATTACCCCAAATTTGGCAGGGAGGAGGGTCTTGGTCTAGAAAGCATGCTTTTGTTTATTTGGTGTAAATCGGTTCAGTAGTTTTGGAGAAATATCTAAATTTACAGATATCGATATTTGGAAATTCTGCCTTCTGATTGGCTGAGGCGCTACGAGCACAAGCTTGCTGCTTACTGGCTGCGAGCGGTGCGAGCGGTTGCAACTAGGAAGTGTTGGCAGCCATTTTGTGATTCCATTGATGCGAGTAGGGGAAAAAAGGGCGGAAAGAGTAGGAAAGAGGAGGGTAGGAGTGCCGCGAGGTCTGTGGGGGTGGTTATGGTGTGCTACACAGGGAGTGTGAAGTGATATATTCACCCCTACCGGTGTGAAAGTGCTATTTTGCCCAGAGTGAGATGGTTCTGAGGTGAGGTGCCGGGACACTCGGGATGAAACCGTGAGCTGATTGCTGTAAACTGATGTGCTCTAGGCGCTGTAGCATACTGGCCGCTGTAGCATAGCTGTGCAAATGGTGTTAGTATGGGTTTAGACTATAGCGCTGTGAGCTCTGTGGGGTGGTTAGGGTGTGCTATACAGGGAGTGTGAAGCGAAGTATTCACCCCTAGCAGTGCGAAAGTGCTGTTTTGCCCAGAGTGAGATGGTGCTGAGATGAGGTGCCAGTGCACTCGGGGATGAAACCGTGAGCTGATTGCTGTAAACTGATGTGCTCTGGGCACTGTAGCATACTGGCCGCTGTAGCATAGCTGTGCAAGTGGTGTTAGTATGGGTTTAGACTATAGCACTGTGAGCTCTGTGGGGTGGTTAGGGTGTGCTATACAGGGAGTGTGAAGCGAAGTATTCACCTCTAGCGGTGTGAAAGTGCTGTTTTGCCCAGAGTGAGATGGTGCTGAGGTGAGGTGCCGGTACACTCAGGGATGAAACCGTGAGCTGATTGCTGTAAACTGATGTGCTCTGGGCACTGTAGCATACAGGCCGCTGTAGCATAGCTGTGCAAGTGGTGTTAGTATGGGTTTAGACTATAGCACTGTGAGCTCTGTGGGGTGGTTAGGGTGTGCTATACAGGGAGTGTGAAGCGAAGTATTCACCTCTAGCGGTGTGAAAGTGCTGTTTTGCCCAGAGTGAGATGGTGCTGAGGTGAGGTGCCGGTACACTCAGGGATGAAACCGTGAGCTGATTGCTGTAAACTGATGTGCTCTGGGCACTGTAGCATACTGGCCACTGTAGCATAGCTGTGCAAGTGGTGTTAGTATGGGTTTAGAGTATAGCGGGAGTGGGAAACAAACTACTCACCCCTACCGGTCTGAAGACTCAAATGGAGTGTTTTAGCAAGCAAGAATAAAGAAATAATCATGAAGAATATAATGCAGAATGCTGCAATGCCACAGAAGACAAATGGTGAAATCAGGTGTGTTTAAGAAAGTGGCTGTGTGGGATAAAGCAATGGAGTCTGCAAGTTATATTTAAGTGCCATAAATGGAACCACTGGTGCAAGAGCTAGGGCATCTAGCTGAGGCAAACTCCAACCGCTTCTGCTGTATTCAAACCTAAGCTCTTGCATCAGTCAATTCCACATTACATGTTACAGTTCCATGTGACATAAACAATACCTATTAGACATGAATGACTGTAAATTGTAGAACGAAAATAAAGGTAGGATACGATTACCCCACTGTGCCAACCAGTTCCTAAACAATGCTGTGTTTTTTTTATCTTGATCGCCAGCTCATGAGCAGAGGCTGAGGATGAGCTAATTTGTGTGAAAGGGCTTCGTGGATAACAGGCAGGCACAGAGACATGTGTACAAAGAATAGATATGATTTCAATATGGATCTTGGGTTTAGGCTAATTTAGCAAGTAAATAGCGTATTTGCATAGGCCATACATCATCCATATCTGGTTAGTGTGGAGCCGTAAGGGCCAATAATGAAAACAGAGTTCAAATGCCTAAGCATACTTGGAAAGTTATTATATGAAAATAGTTCAATTGAAGTGTATTAAAAAATGTAATAGGAAAAAGTCAAAAAAGTTGGAAAAAATCAATCCAAGAATAAAGTGAATTTCTTACAAGTCTTGGAGATTGCAGTCCGGAAGTTCTTCAGCGGCTTGAGATTCGTAATGTTCCAAGAGGCGATTGTTGCCATCGTGTGAGAAAAGCAAAGCGATCCAATTCATATCCTCGAAGGGACAGTAATGTTCCTCGAATGTTGGATCGCCAATTTGAATTGGCAGGCAATCTGCGATATTGTCAAAGGTTGCACATTGCAGGAGATCTTTCGCGGCGGCGCAGCAATCCCATTCCGCCAGGATACCTTTTTGCGTTGCATCCGTCATTGCTCCACTGCCCGAATAATCAAGTTCATGGTTTTCAAGATACTCCATTACCTGCTAAATATCAGGAGCGTTTCCTGGGATGTTGGCAAGGCATAGATCCATTCGCTAGTCGATTGGGCAAGTTTTGCAATGAAAAGATGGTTGCACGCAGATTGTATATGTGTAAATAAATGTCATGTTGTAGCTGGCTCTGATAATAGATAGAGGCAGGCAGCCAAAAAGTTGTTCCATTTTTTCACGGTATTGATGTAGCTTCGCGTAGAGGCGTATTCTGCTTGATACCACAGGGAGCGCAGCGAGAATTATGGGTACTGTTGCTGTTATTCCAGAGATGATCGAATGAATGAAGTCTGGTATTAGACTAAAAACAGTTTGAAAGCATGTGAGAAGGCCGGAGGAGACATTGTTAAAAAAGTGTGCTAGACCTTAAATGTCAGATGTGTTGAAAATTGTGTAACAATTCACAAATTGTAATGGGAGGTTCGTATTTTAAAGGGAGTGTATTTTACTTGAAGTTCGTGCGATCTGCAGTCGATAAATTACTTTTGGAGAAGTGAGGGACACCTATGTTTGAAACAAAAGCGCTTTCAGTTTGCTCCGTTTAATAAAATCTGTTTTCAAAGTAGGTATTGAAGGCCAAGTTGAACTTTGGGAGTTACTTTGTGTGGGTGGGAATAGAGATTGCCAGAGGAATTTATCCGGTTTGAAACAGTAAGGACATACTGTATGCCAGCTCACATTGCGTAGCAATCCATGTTATTAAGAAGCAGATAACTGCCGTTAGAAAGCTGTGTGAATGTTGGTCTGATTGTGGGATTTGGCATGCTTTTAAGAAAGCACGCAAGATTGGGGGCTGTAAGCTTAGAAGCTTCGTGCAGTTGGACATTCTTGCATAGTAATGAATGACTGCCATTGTGGTCCCACTTTTCACCTGTGAGAAAAACTTCAATATCCTCTTTAAGACAGCGATATGTAAATGGAAGAAACCACTGCTCGTTAATAAATGCGCTACCTGATATAATCACTTACAACATGACAAACAACATGTACACCTAGCAGACACAACAACACTACGTACTGTGGGAACCGTGGCTAGCCACGTACACAAACCAAACATAGCACCTCTGCCACACAATGCAGAATGCGGGGAGAGATGGGAGCAAAATATGTGCGAAGGTGGCAAGTGATTCTCGATTATAAAAGTATACAATGCAAAGTGTTGAGGGGATGTGCCGGACAGACTTGAGTATGCAGAGCACAGACATGTACATGTCAACATACACTGATGGTCTATTGAGTAAAGTGGACAGTGGACGCAACCATGATAGTACCGTCAGTAGGGAAGATTACGAAAACATAGGGCGTACGTGTCCCCTCCACCCCCCCCCCAATCTGTAGTGTAGTGGGCTGGCTCGGCGTACGCAAGGCTAGTGTAGGGTTATGAATAAAATGTACGTTTCTCTGGGTGTGGTTCTTTTCCGGAATGTCGAACATGTCTGTCAGGTCTGCGCAGCTTACACCCCCATAAGGCTGACGCCATGAGTGAAGGTGGCTGCGGGAATAATGCTCTCAGCCAGCTGGTACCTAGAAACCGTCATGGCTGCTGTGACGCACATATATCCCACAGTTCACCTTTCGACACCGCCATATGTGAAAGAGGGCTCACCACGTGCCGGCGGAAGCTCCTGAGCCGAAGTCTGCGAGCTGGGAAGGCTCCTGAGACCAACGCTGGCTACCGCGACACAGGCAGACAGTGTCCAGCCTGAGGCCCAGCATCGTGGAGTGCTCTGTATACTACTAACACAGTAGTCCAACAGGTACCAACAGTGGAACGGTGTCTTGATCCCACAATGGACGATGTTAGAACTGCATCTGAGAGTGCAGATGAAGGTACTCCTTTCGACCAGTTGTAAAAAACTCGAGGTCCCAACAGTGGAACGGTGTCTTGATCCCACAATGGACGATGTTAGAACTACATCTGAGAGTGGTGATGAAGATACTCCCTTCGACCAGGTGCAAGCAACTCTAGGTCCCAACAGTGGAACGGTGTCTTGATCCCAGAATGGATGATATCCGATATTACCTGCTGCTTGGTTTTCACAGAACTCCCTCCGCTGAGGTGTATCAGACTCTGTGCTTCCATAGTTAATTGCTGCACATGATCAATGGGCTTGGCTGACTGCAGTCACTGGAGTACACCGCGGTATAGCAGGTCCGAACAGTGAAACGGGGTCTTGATCCCACAATGTACGATGTTAGAACTACATCTGAGAGTGGAGCTGAAGGTACTCCCTTCATCGCTGGCTGTACACATGCTCAATGCTTTTCATGTGGCTATCTGAGTGCACTAGACCTGATGGACCATTTATGATATAATCCTTTTGTGTATTGTTTCCAGATCTACTGCCTGTATCTCAGTATACCACAAGTTATGGTTCTTTTACGATAGAATCTGTTCTGTATTATTTCACATCTAGTGTCCCTACCTTACTGCAGCACAAACTATTGACCCTTTTATTATTGAATCTCTGTGTGTGATCCAATGATTACTGTTGTAGTTGATAGTTGATGCTAGCAGCAACCATTCCCTGAGGGCTGGTTTACACTCACCCCACACACATTCAGCACAGACGTCACTGGATATGTGACCCTGGTAATAAAAAGGAGTCGAGCGCACGTGCCCATACCCACTTCCACTATCTATCTGTGTCCGTGTGTTCCTTATCTATGCATGATACTGCCCCTGGGCCGTCCCACATTACTTTGGGCTGTGGACAGCGTATGCAACCATGTTAGTTCTGTTATGTAGCTTTTAGATGCATGGCTATCACATGTGGAAGGCTACTTTACAGAGCATGAATATTGATGAAGATGATGGTTGCATGTTGTGTGTAGTGTCAGATATGTGTACATAGCAAAAAGTTTTCAAAAAAGCTCTGTAAGCAGAAGAGGAGTCTCTCATCAAACGCTGTAGAGAGAATGACTAAAATGGATGGGGTCCTCCAACTGTTACAATGGGAATTGTTATGAACCAATCAAATGCTTTTCTTTAAGGTCACATGGCAATCGCGCACTGAGCGCGCAAGGAGGCCGCACCCGACGTGAATTTGAGAAAATATATTTACCATAATATAAGTTTATTACTGTTAGAAATATATAAATGCTTAAAATATTTAACATTATCGCTTGTTCTCATATACACTTTAAACTTATTTAGATATAGTTTTGAGATAAAAAAAAAATTAGGGAATGGCGTTCCTGGCGTGACACCATATGTCTTTGACGTTACACAGGGCCTGGCAGCGTGCACTCACCATATACGCAACATGCAGCGGACGTGACCCCATATGTACATGACGTAAGGCGCGGCTTGGTACTACGTACCCGTCGCATACCAAAGTAGCAGCTGACGCGACCACATACGTATATGATGTTACGCGGGACACGGTGCCACGAACCCTTCGGATACGAAATACGCATCCTTTACAAGTTCAGCAATATGGCGGATAGAATTCGCGTGCTGATGGAGCTTGGTACACTACCGGTACGGGACTTCAGCTTTCTAAAATAAAAACAAAAAAACGATATACATACTTTTTTGTGAAGATATAAAACATTACATATTTTTCAAATTAAAAAAAGAAGGATAATAGAGTTCCAAAATATTGCAAAAAACAAAAGAGAAAGTATGGGTTTTATAAATATTAAAATATGAAATTAACTTTTAAAAAACCGTTGAAATTAACTGAAAAAAACGTAGGTTTTACAGATGTTATATTCAGGAATTAGCATTTAAACAAACCTTAGAAATTCACTGAAAAAACCATAGGTTTCAGGGACGTTATAGTTAGTTGGACATTTGACTCATATAAAACCAGAGAAATTCGCCCGTTATAGTTAGTTGAGCTAACTATAACTCGCGTGCCCGCAATGCACTGGTGATGATGTCATATATGACATCACTCATGACATGGTCAGTGACATCACAGATGACATCTCAAATGACAACACTGAAGACATCATCCACCTGATAATCGGATGAACATACTGATGGCCTAATATAAACTTTGATACACGCACTCTAAAATATAGACTACTATTTTTGAAACCATGCACACAACAATGCCAGATACTACATACCACCCACTATTTCCTAGGTCTACTCACATCCACTCACTTATACATGCAGTTACTCATCAATACAGTACTATAATATGCACTCATACACCTATACATACAGTCACAGTCCGCAACTCATCCATAGAGTTACTCATACACCTAGTCAGTCATGCAAAGAATCAATCACATACCCATTTACTCATGTATACAGTTATACACACCACTTGCGTTATTTATACACACACCACATCAATTATTTATGCAGATACTAACACATACTTACTGTCTTATACAATCACTGATACAAGCAGACACTCTTTTATACACCCACTCTTCAAATAACTTACTCTCATGCATAGTCATTTATATACTCCAACACTCACATATACTGCCTTAAAACATATGCAGTTACTCACACATATACCAGTGAGACATTCATTCACTCACCAACACACCCATACACACACTAACTCACCCATACAGCCCTTCCCAGATGTACTTTTGAATCCATACAACCAGTGAATCACCCACTCAGACATGTATGCACAGAGTCACACAAACCCCCACCCACCCACACAGACACTCAGGCACTCATACAGATACTCAGACAACAAATCAATAACCCATATAGACACTCATGTAGCTACTCACCAACCCCTGCAGCCGCTTATACACCAACTGAGACACTAATACATACTTTCACACAGTTTAGTCACTAACCCATACATTCAGTAACACATGTTCAATCACTCACTTATACAGTCAGTCACGCACCTACTAAATAATCCATTTAGGGACTTGTAAATTCACACTTTCTTCAATACACCTTGGCATAGATATATATGAAAAATATTTAAACTTTACAGAAACACACATTCACTGGATGATGTCATCAGTGATGTCATTTGAGATGTCATGAGTGATGTCATCAGTGATGTCACTGACCATGTCATGAGTGATGTAATCTGTGACGTCATCACCAGTGCATTGCGGGCGCGCAAGTTATTTAGCTCAACTAACCATAACGGGCAAATTTCTCTGGAGTCAAATGTCCAACAAACTATAACATCCCTGAAACCTATGTTTTTTTCAGTGAATATATTATCTACTGGCGGTCGCCAGTAGATAGTTATAGTTAGGACCGAGTTCCCACAGGAAATCTGAAAATTCTATTTTGAATAACTTTGGCGCCGGTTGACTTATCTTCGTGAAATTTTCAAAACTAATGGGGCGCTCCGCTCAGCTCCTACCCTGAAAGTCTCGGGGTGATTCGTCAAGCGGGGGCTGAGAAAAAAGGGCGTCCCAAAACACGTTTTCCCCATGCATTTTCCCATAGGACCTTTAGTCGAAGGTACAGCCCGAAAGGCTGAACAGAATTACTTGAAATTTGGCAAAGAGGTAGTCCTCAGGTCAGGCATGTGCCTTTTGCATATATGGTGTCAATCTGTTCAATAGTTACTGAGAAAATTGCAGTTAAAAGTACATAAATATCTATATGTGCGCACAGGGCGCGCACCAAATGTCCGCGAGCGTAATTCTGATTGGTGGCTAGATGTCAGTCAACATTCCAATCGGTCGAAATCAGGAAGTGTCGGGCGCCATTTTGTGTGTGACAGTGAAAAAGAAAGGCGGCGAACGTGAAAAGGGTGCAGGGTAGAGAGTTCCTGACCCCCTAGCCTTTGTCAGGGGGTCCCTGAAGGACCCCGAAGGGTGAAAAAAACATTTTATTTGTTTTTGAAAAATCGCGGGGTGCGCGCACCGTGCGCGCACCCCCAGCCGCCATTTTAAGTTTTAGAGGCAGAAGAGAGCTAAAACACAAGTGGAGAACGTGAAAAGGGGTAGAGAGTCCCTGACCCCCTAGGACTTCTCAGGGGGCCCTAAAGGACCTCGTAAATCAAAAAAAACCATTTTGTTTAATAAAAAAACATTTTAAACTGTTTATAAGTTTATAGAAGATATTAACTATGCTATTCAACTTTATCCAAATTAAAAAAAAAAGAGCTGAGCCATTCCATATTACAGGATACAGTCAATCTATAACTATATACATAGGTAGTTTATTGTAAAATAAATTTAGAAAAAATATAATAATACATACATAAATTAGCATTTAAAAAACCTTACAAATTCACTAAAAAAACCATAGGTTTCACACAGGTTATAGTTAGAAATTAGCATTTAAAAAACCTTGCAAATTCACTTAAAAAACCATAGGTTTCACACACGTTATAGTTAGGAATTAGCATTTAAAAAACCTTGCAAATTCACTGTAAAAACCATAGGTTTCACACACGTTATAGTTAGGAATTAGCATTTAAAAAACCTTGCAAATTCACTGAAAAAACCATAGGTTTCACACATGTTATAGTTAGGAATTAGCATTCAAAAAACCTTGCAAATTCACTGAAAAAACCATAGGTTTCACACATGTTATAGTTAGCTTGACATTTCACTCATGCAAAACCATTGAAAGTCCCCCGTTATAGTTAGTTCAGCTAACTATAACTCACCCGACCGCAATCCACTGCTGATGACATCAAATATTACATCACTCATGACATGGTCAGTGACATCACTCATGACATCACTGATGACATCTCAAATGACATCACTGACGACATCATCCTTGTGTAAGAGTGGCAGACCTCCTCTTATCCTAATATAAACTTTGATACACACATTGAAAAATACACACTAAAGTTTTGAAAACTATAGAGATACCAATACCAGTTAGAACAACCTATTCAGTAATTCCAAAATCTACATACGCATCCACTCATTCATCAACACTTCTATATAGTCACTCATACGTGTACTCAGTCATCCTATGTACTCATACACCTATACATCCTGTTACACACCTACACTCATACATAGAGTTACTCACACACATACTCACACATGCAAATAAACATCCATTTACTTGCATATACAGCTATACACACACCACTACACTTACTTCTACAGAAACGTACACATACTTACTCTCTAAAACAATCACTTATAGAAACACATACTTATTTATACAGGAACTCTTCCAATCTCTCACTCTCATATATCCTCACTTATATACTTCAATATCTTTTATGGATATTTTTTTTTATCCGAATAAAGATTATTGAAACTGAAACTGAAACTTCAATATCAGCAGTGGATTGCGGTCGCGCGAGTTATAGTTAGCTGAACTAACTATAACGGGGGAATTTCAATGGTTTTGTATGAGTGAAATGTCCAGCTAACTATAACATGGCTCCGGTCAGCTTCTGTCTTGAAAGTTTTGGGGTGATTTGTCAAGCAGGAGCTGAGAAAAAAGGGGGGTCCCAAAACACGTTTTCCCCATGTTAATTTCCTTAGGAAATGAAGTGACATCAATTGTCGGAATAAGATAGTACAAGGTAGGTATATAACATAAGTATTTATTCCAGAAAACAAGGCCCATAGTCAGCTGGGAGAAGGTGTGATCGAAGCAACAGCTTGCTGAGGAATGCGTACGCCGACAGTGACGTGAGTTAAATAGGAGGTGCATATTCTAAGTGATGTAGGAGGAAACTGGCAAATGGGAGACAAGGGGAAGAACAAACTATGAAGCACTAAGCTTGCTAGCACAAAATCTACATCTCCCTTCCTTTACAGTGAAGAAACTAATACATAACATACTCTCTGTACATGTTAGGAAAATGAGATAACCTTCCCGAACTGGTACATTTTCCCTCATGCACATCTGTACAAGATGCATTATTATCAATTGCTTCATTGCAATCCGTGACATCAACAATTGGTAAATTGGCATATTGAGTACTTGGTTGAACTGTACTTTGCCTGTTACATTCAGTCAGTTTTTCAGCACTAGTCTTTGACAGAGGAATTGATTCTCTACTGGTGAAAGCATCATACACGGTGAGCCCCACATTGATAGATTGGTCATAGGTTCTGAGTTCTGCATTTTCACTGGGGCACGAATCAAACCAAAAGTAACTTTCTTCCATTACATTTCTAGCATCAACTATAAGATCTTTCTGTCCATGTTTAAGTTTGATGACATCACTTTTGTTCCTCCACCCTAGATTATGCAAGCAAACTGAACTATCAGAAACCTCCACAACTTCACACGGTTCATAGTGCTTGGATTCTCCTTTCTGCTTGACAAAAGGTTTCTTGACAATAACCCACTCACCTTTGTGGATATCCTTAAAGGTAGCCCTATGAATTTTGTCATGGCATTCCTTCGACTTTAGTTGGTACTCTAGTATTCTTTCTTTTACCTTGAGCTGAGCATCATTAAGTTCAACAAATTTAGAACTTCCTTCATTGGAAATAGCAAATTTGGTAGTTATATTAGTGATACTTTGTCTGCCTCTCATGAGAAAAAAAGGAGAATGTCCAGTTATGCTGTTGGTTGTGTTGTTGTATGTATCAACTCTCTCCTGAGTGAATTCTTTCACTGGAAAGCCAGACGCTAAGGTGAATTGAATGCCTTCTTTTAGGAAACGGTTGACTCTCTTAACTTGTCCTTTGGATTTTGGTGAATAAAAGGGAGTTTTTTCCTGCTGGATGCCATTGTGTTTTCAAAATGCAACCATCTTCTCGGAGGTAAGTTGTTTACCATTGTCAGATACTAACATTTGCGGAAGACCTTATAAAGAAAAACAATTCTCCTAAAATTCTATAACACATTTAGAATCTATAGTTGTCACAAATTTGATATAAATCCATTTGCTATAATAGTCATGATCTAAAATGTTGAATGGACCAGCAAAATCTATAGCAATCTTGATCCAAGAAGAATTTGGAATGTGAAGAAACTGCATTTCCTGCACTCTGGGCTTCCAGTGTTTATCTGACTTTAAACAAACTACACATTGATCCACAAATAAATTAACATCTGAATCCAATCCCAGCCACCAATAATAAGTTTTTAAAGATGTCTTCGTCATGGTGGAACCTAAATGGCAATTGTGAGGTAATTCAATTAAACTCTTCCTCACTTTGGTAGGTGGAATCAAAAGATCCCCTCTCAAAAGAAAACCTTTCTCAATACTAAGAACATCAGCGACTTGAACATACGTTTTGAGGTCGGATGATAAATTTCTTATAGGTGGCCACTTATTCAAGATATACTCTTTAACTTTCAACAGGATCATTGTCTGTAAGGCTCAACCACTCAGACTTATTGCAAACATGTATCGATTGATCAAAAACATAAGACACCACACATTCTGTGTCTTCTTCAGCTTTAGGTTCTGAAGTGTTTAAAGGTAGATGTGACACAAAATCTGCTCTTACATTATTCTTGCCAGCAATGTATTTTATAGAAAAGTTGTACTCTTCAAGCTTCGTTAAAAGCCTCACCAGCCTTGCAGAGGCTTTACCTTTACCTCTGCCATATCCATCCATCATGAAGGTTAACGGTTTGTGATCTGTGATCAACTCGAATCGTTTACCCCACAAGTACATTTTGAGCTTCAACACTGCCCACACACATGCTAGAGCCTCCCTCTCTATAGTACTGCAGTGAATTTTAGAATCATGCAGTCGCCTGAATATGAATGCAATAGTATGTACATTACCTCCAACTTTCTGTGTAAACACAGTACCGATACCAACTGAACTGGCATCAGCCGTAAGGATATTGGTGCCTTCTGGATCATAAGGTTTCAAAGTTGGAGCTTTAATAATGGCATTTTTAATCTCTGCAAAGGCCAAATCTTGAAGATCAGACCACAAATATTTTTCACCCTTGCACAGTAACACTCGTAAAGGCTCAACAATATCAGAGTAGTTTTCAATGAAACGTGAATAATATTCATTGAGGCCCAAAAAATACCTCAGTGAATCTTTATCTTCAGGTTTAGGAGCATCCAAAATAGCTTTCACTAAGTTAATTTTAGGTTTGATCCCACTACCACCCATGATATGGCTCAAGTATTCTACTTCAGTTTGAAGGAATTTACATTTACTTTTAGCAACAGTCAAGCCTCTGTCATTCAATTTGTGTAGCACCGTGTCCAGAATTTTGTTGTGCTCCTCTATGGTACTGGCATGAATCAGAATATCATCTTAAAATTTCTGAACATCCATTACTCCTTTTAATATACAATCCATCAATTTTTGAAAGACACTGGCTGATGAAGCCAAGCCAAAAGGAAGTCTAATAAATCTATATGCTCCCAATGGAGTAATGAATGTAGTATACTCTTTGAACTCATCAGATAGTTTTACTTGGTCATAGGCCGACTTGAGTTCTCTTAAAGAATAATATTTTGACCCATTAGTGGCTGCTAAAATCTCTTGGATTTTGGGTAACGGATAACAGTCCACCAAAATATTATTGTTTAACGATCTCAAATCCGCACATAAACGCAAATAGACATTTTTCTTTTTAATTAAAACTATAGCAGAAACCCATTCTGCCGAATTGGTCTGTTCTATAACACCTTTTTAAACTAATTTGTTGAGAAAAGTTTGTAAATCAGCTTTAACTGATAAAGGAATTGACCTTACCTTATGCTTTACAGGAATTGCATTTTTCTTTAACTTAATGGAATGCTCAAAACCATTGACGCATCCAATCCGGTCTTCAAAAAGAGACTTGTATTTACAAAGTACAGATTCTACCTTATCTAATGAAGAAAATGAATCAGATGAAGTGAAAGTACAAACAAGAGTGTCATCCAAAACAATGGGATCTTCAGCACCTGGCTTAAGAATTATACCTATTCGTGCTAGATCTTTCCACCCTACAATGTCTCTTCCATGCTCGGCGACATAAACTTTTGTCGAAATGGACCTTCCTTTAATATTGAAAATATCCTGAAAATATCCCAACATATTTATGTCAAACTCACCAAAGGCTTTTGGGTTGACATCTGAAGCAAGTAAATCCACATATGGCCAATGTTTTTCATATTTCTTGTCAGAAATAATAGTAATTGGCAAGCCAGAATCCGCCATAATATTCACTTCAGTCTTACCTATATATGCCACTCCAAGTGGACCTTTAATGGAATTGCATGGATCGTTAACTGTCAAAACAATATTGGAGCACATATCTTTTTCAAAACTATCTACATTGCTTACTGTGACTCTTTGGAAACGATTTGGTTTAAAATTCTTACATACATCAGCAAAATGTCCTACCTTGAAAAATTTAGTGCATTTCTTCCCTTGCGCAGGACATCCTGAGAAATCCGCCTTGTGATTTTTTTAACCACACCTAAAACAAACAAAAAGATTAGAATCTGTACAATTTCTCTGTTTCCTTCCTTTGTCATTGCTAGTTTCACCTTTTGTTATTCTCATGCACATAATAAACATTAGTCTTTAAACTTCTCTCAGCCGAAAGTTCTTTTGAGCTTTCTAGTGATCGCTCGATTCCATTTGCAATGTCTATGGCTTCCTGGAGAGAAGGGTTACTGCATGCCAACAGTCTTTCCTGAATCTTTTTCTCAAAGCAATAAAAAACAAACTAGTCTCAAATGAATGTATCTACCATTTTGTTAAATTTGCATTTAGTGGCCAAGACGCGTAAACAAGCAATGTATTCCTCAATTGTCTCCGATTCCAATTGTTTGCGCATAGCAAAATGGTGTCTGCCTATCATTATGTTTGGCTCTTCTCCAAGTTGCTTTTCTAAGCATTTGACAGCTTCCTGATATTCATCAAGAGGAATTAACTGACCAGGTGGCACCTCGTACTCAGGTAAACTGTCAAATATCTCTTGACCTGCAACACCTAACAATCCAAACATAATAGCTTTTTTCCTTTCTGGTTCAAATTTCTTTCAATCAATAGAAACCAGGTAGTTCTCAAAAGCACGCAGCCAGTTTTTCCATTTCATAACAGGTTTGCCAGGGTCAGTTAAACATGCTGCTGGAGCACTGATATTAGAATTATTAGACATTGCGTCAGTAAGCAAACTTTCTTCTTTTTTAACTGTGAAAGCAATTTTGAAAGGAATAGAGACAACTGTAGAATTATAGTCTTTTGTGAAAGTACCCTTACTTGTTTAAATATAATGTGTTGTGATAAAACATTATGCTTTTGCCTTCATCATATCGATATTTCCACCTAGAAAACTTTAAAGGCAAAAAATAAGGAATTCTTCAAAGAATCACTTTGAATTTGCAACTGGAAAGCAAGCACAATGTAATTTAGAATTTCTTGTTTAAAATTACCTCAGTTTAGCTAAAAAACAAGAATCCTCGGCGTCGATATTTAACTGATGAAAGAAAACGCTACCGGGACTTACTTGAAACTGACAGAATTCAAGATGGAGTCACGTAACGTCAATTCATACGTGCATGCGCAGACATTGACGAATATGTCATCACGATCTTAGTTACAGCTGATACTGACGTTGCAATGACAGTTACAGCTGAGCAAAATTTTGCCGTTAACGAACTTCCGACGGCAACGAACGCCTCAGAATTAAGAGACACGAATAAACATGCAAAATAATACGGAATTAGTAAATTAATCACTCCGAATGCAGAAAAATGTACGTAGTAACTTGCCTGATATTTAACCCTGGGCGTAGTTCGCAAAGTAGCACTACGCGAAGCTACGCAAAGTGCACTTCGCGAGCTTCGCGTAGCACTTCGCGAACTGCATAGTACCCTGTTCGCACTGTGCAAGATGCTGTTTTCAATAATTCCACAGTGCGGACAAGCATCTGGCACCGTGCAATCATTGAAAACAGCATCTTGCACAGTGCGAGCTGTAGTTTTCTGCCGCTCAAGTAGATTTTCACTCGAGCGGCAGCTTTCTCAACGTGGACTGGTAGTTTCTCATCGCGAGCGGTCGCGAGCATATGCGACCACTCGCAATGAGAAACCTGACCTCCTCGCGTTGAGAATCTCGCGGGGACGTTTATTTTCCATGCTTGCGATCGGCAACTTCATGTTGAGGACCGCGAGCAAGCAAAAAATTATCGCTCCACTACGCAAAGCTACGCTACGCATGTTCGCACTGTGCTACGTGCAATTCGCGTAGTGCGAAGTAGCGCAAACTTCGCAAACTATGCGAGCGTAGCGTACTGCTTTTCCCAGGCTTACTGATATTACTCTTTTGCAGAATTTGCATCTCGACGTAGCACTTGAAATTCAGCTGATTAGCTTGAAACTACAACGAAGAAGAGTCACACGAAAAAAATGTGGAAATTAGCATACAATTAATCCTAAGTAGACAAATTAAATCATAACTTGCCTGATTAATTGCTTTTGAAGTCCTCAAAAATTCTTCACACACGAAATTCCGCCGAAGTGAGCCTTTCTTTCAAAATCACATCCCGAACTTGTCGCCAATTTGAAGTGACATCAATTGTCGGAATAAGACAGTACAAGATAGGTGTATAACATAAGTATTTATTCCAGATAACAAGGCCCACAGTCTGCTGGGAGAAGGTGTGACCGAAGCAACACCTGGCTGAGGAATGCGTACGCTGACAGTGACATGAGTTAAATAGGAGGTGCATATTCTAAGCGACATAGGAGGAAACTGGCAAATGGGAGACAAGGGGAAGAACAAACTATGAAGCACTAAGCTTGCTAGCACAAAATCTACAGCAGGAAACTTTAGACAAAGCTACAGCTCAGACTGCTGAACGGAATTACACCGAATTTAGCAAGAAGGTAGGTCTTGGTTCAGAAAGAGCCCTTTTTTTAAATGGTGTAAATCCGTTCAGTACTTCCTGAGAAATTAGAAAAAGAATGGGTTCGAAAACTGTTCTCCACAGGAGGCTTTAGACAAAGCTACAGCCCGAACTGCTGAACGGAATTGCACCAAATTTGGCAAAGAGGGAGATTTTGATTTAGAAAGAGCCCTTTTTGTTAAATGGTGTAAATCCAATCAGTAGTTGCTGGGAAATTAGAAAAATAAAGTTTCGATATCTGAGCATCAAGTAGGGTTCGCGAACCCTCCCGGGCACGAGCTTCTCTCTGATTGGCTGCCAACACTCCAAACCAGGAAGTGTTGGCAGCCATCTTGTGACTCGGTAGAACTGAGTCACAAGAAAACAGTAAAACAAATATAAAAAACAAGAAAAGGGGGCAGGGTAGAAACACCCTGACCCCCTAGACCAGCTCAGGGGGTCCCACAAGGACCCCCATGGCCAAAAAAAGCATTTTTTAATTTTTTGTTGGCAGAATTCACGTTGGGGTTGCATATCCAGCTGAAATTACAAAAAAATGAAGTGCAGGCTCCCGCGCTTCATTTTAATGAGGCCCCCGGGTGGGCCAGGTCCCGGGGGCATTGTCAATAAATAATAGCGGGGACCCGCCACCTTCCCGGGGCTATGTTGATTATGTGCAGGGGGCACACGGCCCCCCACAGCCCCGGGGACCCCCACCTCCCCAGGGCTTTTTTAAGAAAAATAATGCATGGGGGTCCCAAATCCCCACGATGCCCCGAGGACCGCCACCTCCCCTGGGCTTTACTAAATAAGGGTGGGGGGCCGTGCAGCCCCCCTCCTGGAGCCCTTGATGGCCCTGGGGACCACCACACCCCAGTGCTGGCTCTTGCAGTCTATCGGGGTGCCCACCCTGGGACACTGCTGTTTGCAAAGACAGGGCGGGAGCCGTGAGGCTCCTGCTCTGTCATTGCAAACTTTGCTTTGCTTCAATGAATCGAGAGCAGGGAAACCTGCTCTTTCTTCAATGAAGCAAAGCAGGATTGCTTTTTCATAAGGGGAGCTGCATGTCAGCAGCTCCTCTTGTGGAAAAGAAATGCCGGCTCCCGCAGGAGGCATGGAGCGAGCTGGGCAGTGGGGACATTGGGGCTTCCCCCACGGTCCCAAACAGAAAGGGGTCCCTGGGGCCAGAAGTGGCCCGGGAGGGGGCCACACGGCCCCCCTCCATCAATAAAATAAATTAAAATTAAAATTTTCACTGGAGGTATCTGGTGGGCTAGTTGGCCCTAGGGGCCAACTAGCCCACCAGATACCTCCAGTAAGAGCTACAGAGCTGCGTAGCTGAGAGGTGGTCCGAGGCCACGCCCTTTTTTACACCACTCTGCAAACGCGGCTTCTGGCATACTGCTGGTGGGGTGGTGAGGTCCTCTTGTGTCCTGAGGACCTCAGGACACAAATGGACCTCATCCTCCGAGCAGCAGTTTGCCAGAAGCTGTGTTTGCAGCATGGTGTAAAAAGGGGCATGGCCTCGGAACACCTCTCTGCAACACAGCACTGTGGCACTTACTGGAGGTACCTGGTGGGCTACTTGGCCACCAGGGACCTTCAGGATTCAAGGGGACTTAATGGGGATGTTATAGTTAGAAATTAGCATTTAAAAACCTTACAAATTCACTGAAAAAAACATAGGATTTAGGCACATTATAATCAGAAATTTTTGTTTAAAAAACCATTGAAATTCACTGAAAAACCATAGGTTTCAGGGACGTTATAGTTAGAAATTAGCATTTAAAAATACATTGAAATTCACTGAAAAAACCCATAGGTTTCAGGTACGTTATAGTTAGAAATTAGCATTTAAAAAACCTTACAAATTCACTGAAAAAACCATAGGTTTCAGGGACATTATAATTAGTTGGACATTTCACTCGTACAAAACCATAGAAATTCCGCCGTTATAGTTAGTTCAGCTAACTATAACTCGTGCCCCCGCAATGCTCTGCTGACATTCATGACATGGTTAGTGACATCACTGATTACATCACTGATATATATGTATCCAAGAAAAATCGGGAGCACTCACGGGGTCACATTTGTTAAAAGATTTTTACTCCGCAACAGCTATTCCCTCTACACAACATGTTTCGGCATAATTGCCTTTTTCAAGTGCTGGAAATAGACATGCCTCGGCGTGATCGCCTACTTCAAATGCTGAAAATGCAAAAATAAAACACAGAGTTTGGTTGGTTATAAACAATGTAATCACCACTGCCATTGGAGCATTAGTGGTCAATGAGCGATGAGTACATTTTCCGGCCGAAAACTTCTACGGCTTTCATGCCATTCGAATACCATGATTTCTCCACCGAATGAAATATTCTGTCCATATGGAGAAAATCCTAAAATCCATTCCCCAATGGGAATTGCAATGGGATCATGGCGTCCGGACCTATTGGCGACCAATGCTGTAAGTGCATCCTCCTTAGGCACCAGCCCTCCTCATGCAGAGGTTTTCAGTAATACGGGCATCATAATGGAGCCTAACTTGAAAATTAACCTTCACATTGCTGGTGGCAAAATCTTGCATTTTAGCCTCTGTATATTGAAACACATTGTCCCTTTTCTCTTTTTGTTGACTGAATTTGTGCAATTCAATTCAGAAGAGAATCAATAAGCTATAGGCTATTTAGAATGTCATTATGAGGTTTATTTTTAACCTACTCAAATTTCAGTGTGTATCCATTTATCTTAAACAATTGCACTAGTTATCACTGTTAAAACGTAACCTAGAATGTGTAGGGCCCGATTCACAGAACTATCTTAAGACAAAATCCTAAACTTACTACCATTTTCGTATTCACAGAAGGCACTTACTCATTTTGGTATTCACAGAAGACACTTACTCACTTCGGTATTCACAGAAGTTAGGAGTCCTAACTTTAGGACTCCTAAATGCCTTCTGTGAATACCGAAAGTCTTAAGATTAGGATTTTTCTCAGTTTAGGAGTCCTAAAGTTAGGACTCCTAATTTTACTACTACTAAACTGAGAAATATCCTAATTTTAAGGCTTTCGGTATTCACAGAAGGCATTTAGAAGTCCTAAAGTTAGGAGTCCTAACTTTACTACTACTAAATTGAGAAAAATCCTAATTTTAAGACTTTCGGTATTCACAGAAGGCATTTAGGAGTCCTAAAGTTAGGAGTCCTAACTATACTACTACTAAACTGAGACAAATCCTAATTGTAAGGCTTACGGTATTCACAGAAGGCATTTAGGAGTTCTAAAGTTAGGAGTCCTAACTTTACTACTACTAAATTGAGAAAAATCCTCATTTTAAGACTTTCGGTATTCACAGAAGGCATTTAGGAGTCCTAAAGTTAGGAGTCCTAACTATACTACTACTAAACTGAGAAAAATCCTAATTTTAAGACTTTCGGTATTCACAGAAGGCATTTAGGAGTCCTAAAGTTAGGACTCCTAACTTCTGTGAATACCGAAATGAGTAAGTGCCTTCTGTGAAAACCAAAATGAGTAAGTGCCTTCTGTGAATACCAAAATGGTAGTAAGTTTAGGATTTTGCCTTAAGTTAGTTCTGTGAATCGGGCCCCTAGTCTGTACCAGTGCAAATTGCAATTTTTAGCGAATCGCAATTAGAGAATCGCAAGATGTAGGATTTGTTAAAAATCTTGCAAACCCTACAGATTCCTTATTTGCGAATCGCAAATTGAGATTCAGAAATTAAGGAATACCTTCCCATTCATTCCTTTGGGCTAGGAGGCCCATAGGAATGAATGGGAAGACATTCTCAATTTGCGATTACCAATTAGAGAATCGCAAATTGAGAAAGCAATTTCAAGGGTGCAAGGGTGCCAAAATGACACCCTGTTGCACCCCTGAAATATCCATGTGTCCACATTTTGCTCACATACATGCCCTGTGCGACATATGGCACTTTTAAAAAATCAAAAAAGTGCTTTTGGAAAGAAAATCGCAAATTACCACCAACTTGAAGTTGGTGGTAATTTGCAATTCCTTAATGCCAAATAGCAAATTTCTGGTGCTTCCAGAATTGCATTTAAGGAATCACAATTTGCAATTCCTTAATTGCATTCTCAAAATAGAGAATTGCAAATTTTGCAATTCTCTATTTTGCGATGGCCTTTTGGGATGATACATCCCAAAAGGCTTTTTCCAATTCGCAAACGGGCCGATTCTGAGAATCTGCCAATTTGCAAATGGGAAAAAGGCTTGATACATATGGCTTTAGGTGGCATAGCCTTCAGAGTCAATGCAACTGCGCTTGGTAACACCATTCTGATACAAATTCGCTTTATAAAGTCCCTGCTCAAGTTCCGGAAATAGACTTAAACATGATTATTTTCTTTATAGTCTACAGCAGGGCATCCTGAAAGTATATTATTTCTCACATATCTTTCTCATTATGCTATAAGTTATGCCTAGAAATAGGGAAAATAGTTTGTCCTGCCTAGGTAGCGCCTAGAGAATCCTAACAAGTGGGTGATGCAATGTATCAATCGATCAATCATGATTTGTAGAGCACGGCTGCTTCACCAGTGAGGGTCTTGAGGCGCTAAATCAATAAACATCAGTAAATAAATATAGTCATACACCCGAAGAACTTTAAAGAGTAGTGTAGTAATGGAAGGATGTGTGTTCTGTAAATTAGAACAACTCCTATACAGAGATAGATGTGTATCTTTTGTGCAAATGTTGAAAAACTTTCGATCTGGTAGAGGGGACAATTTTATAAGCACCTTCAACTAAGTAGATTATTGACTGGGGAAAAAGACCAGAGCATGAAATGTTTCATCTGATTTTCTGATGACCGCCCAGAATGGGCAATTTTTCACAGGAAGGTAAAAATTATTTCTGCTACCAACCCCCAACTCACATCCCTCCAGCTCACACTAAAATTACAGCAACCTAGGTAATAGAGTTGCAATTGGATCTGGCAAATGACGTCTGGAAAAAAGAATATTTGCATGCATCACCTTCCTATCAGAAGAGATCTTTGTTGGATGAAGTTTTATTCTATCCATAAACTGTACTGTATTCTGAGTGTCTGATTATAATCTCAGATGCATGTTTGACAATTGCTGAGAGAAGTAACCAAGGGTGTGAAGATTTGAGTATGAAGACATTATTATTTTTTCAAGCCACCTTAATTGCTTAATCAATTATAAGACAGAGATAAGATGGGAATGACTAAAGGTAAAAGATTAAGAGAAACTTAAATTAGAATGAAAATATTCTCTGCTGCTAGGTAGGGCTGATGGAATTTAAACAAGCTTACTGATTGTAGCTGGGCACAACACCATGGTCTTACCCAGAGAAAATTATATATGTAATATGAACATTAAGAGCAAAACAGTAGGGAATATAAATAGAAGAATACCAACTCCAAACCAACATAATGCAGTAAAAAAAAAGAGCTATAGGTCCCAAACCAATTTAGACAAACAAGCATAAATGTAGTGATAAAACAGATACTAGTAAATTATTACATTAGGATGTAGGAATAAGGAACTAATTAAATATTACTAAGCATTTATATAAACAATAAGAAAACCCAAATCCAGTATTAGTCATTGGGGTGTGGCTGACAGGTTCTAGTAAGCTCCGTGGATGCCAGCACTGGAGTGAGATCATTTTAGGATTAATACTTTCCCCAGTAAAAAGTTTAAGATTCTGACACAGTTGTTTATTATGGTGCTCAAAATCTGTCATCAGGGTAAGCTGTACAGGGGCTGGAAGGGGTCATAGATGTTCATTTGCAACCCGCTGGAATCTTGAACTCACTGCTAAATCATTTGAGCTAGTCAATCTTGTAAATGTTAGCTATGAAGTTTGTGACTTCATGGGGTGCAATGTGTGCCTTTTTCTGCCATTGTAGTTTACCTGGAGACTGTGACACCTTTAGGGAAGTCAGAATCTGTGAGTGGGGCAAGCCTGAAAGCCTTGGCCTAGCAGTGATATACACTACCATAACGTTTCTTTTTTAGATTATTCTGAGGATACAAATCGTACTGCAGTGATCCTCAATTCCAAAATGATCACCAATATCATAGTGGTCAACACCCTTGATGGTTTTGATCAAGTAAGAATGCATATGTGGCAGTGAAGATTGTCAGACAAAGACTAGAAACACACCACTCTTGTTCCACAATATGTGGCAATTTCTGTCCCACAGTGACTAAATCAATTTTACTCTTTGCACATACTGTAGTACACAACCATGGGTTTGTGCAACACAAAATAGAGATAACTCACCCCTGCTCCTACGTCGCCTGACTGAACAACTTTCTGTCCACCATTTGGAGATGGACTGCAATACAGAACCTCTGACACAGTATGCCTGGTGTAGCATGTACCCTTTCATGTAATATTTCATGTAATGCATTGTGTGATCACAGGCGTGATTACGCGAGTGATGACATATGCACATCACGAGTACTAGGAGATGTGATCACGCACAATGTTTACTTTTGTTTTACTTTTGTTATGTAATGCCTCATACTGAGCTCATGGCCGCATTCTTTCTCCATGGTATCTGTAACTGTGTTCCCAGATATGGTTGGGATTTCATGGAGAGCGGACCTGCGGCCAGAAGGCTCCTCCAAATTTGAGAAATACATTTTGAAAACTTACTTCTTAGAGTGTCTCCTGCACTGTTCTTCCGCTGTCAACATATTGGCGACGAGCGACACTAAGCAGGAGCCCGCTACATCTTTTTCTTCACTTCTGATTTTTTCGGGCCCTACCTGCAGCATATGCTTCTTGACCCTAGCTCACCTATGCAGCTTCAGGAATTTCTGTGTCTGTCTGCAACAATTTGAGGAACTTTCCCTGGATACCGTGAACAGCGGTCCTTCGCTCTTGCACCGTGAGCAACAGATGACATCCGCGCCTTCCTTGACAGAGGAGAGACTGTGGCCCTCATACTCCTTGACCTCTCCGCGGCATTCAACACTGTCTCTCACCACACCCTATCCCGCAGACTCCATAACAAGGCCCTCAACTGGATCCTCTCTTTCCTCTCCGACAGAACGCAACGAGTCAGACTCCCTCCATTCCTCTCAGAACCGACTCCAACCACCTGCGGAGCCCGCCCCTGTTCAACATTTACATGGCCCCGCTCGCAGTCATCATCAGAGCACACAGACTCAACATCACATCATACGCAGACGACACCCAACTCATCCTCTCCCTATCCAACGAACCCAACGTCACTAAACGCAACTTTCAAGATGGAATGGAAGCCGTCGCCAGATGGATGAAGAGCAGCTGCCTTTAACTCAAAATGGACAAAACTGAGATACTCATCATGGGCCCACACCGCGATGCCTGGAACGACACCTGGTGGCCCCCCTCCCTCGGGCCCCCACCCCCACAGACCATGCACGCAACCTCAGGATCATCCTGGACTCCGAACTCAAAATTAACCACCAGGTCAATGCCATCACCTCCTCCTGCTACCATACCCTCTGCCTACTGCGCAAGACCTTCAATTGTATCCCCCCGAACATAGAAATATAGTCACACACGCCCTCATCAGCAGCAGACTGGACTTCGGAAATGCACTCTATGCCGGGATCAACAAAAACCTCACCCGCAAACTCCAGAACGTCCAGACCGCCGCCGCCAGACTTGTCCTCAACCTACCACACCACTGACACATCAGCCAACACCTACGGACCCTACAATGGCTCCTCGTCAAGAAGAGAATAACCTTCAAGCTTCTCACCCACACATACAAGGTCCTCCACAATGCCGGACCCACCAACCTGAACCACTGCCTCATATTCAACACTACCCAGCGCGCTCTCTGCTCGGCCCAGCTCTCCCTCACAAATGTACCTCGGATCACGAAAAGCAGGACAAGAGGGGACTCCGTCTCCCTCCTGGCAACCAAGGCATGGGACTCCCTCCCCCTCCGACAGACTGCATTGCTCCCCAAGTTCCTAAAGGACCTCAAGACCTGGCTCTTTGATGGAACTCAGTGATCCTGCAGGATCAGCAGATCCCCCTGCCCCCCTCTCCCTCAGCGCCTTGAGACCTGTTCCGGGCAAGTAGCTCGTGCTACACAAACCCCTTTATTGATTGATAGTGCACTTTAAGATTGTTTTTGCTCCTTTCTGTTAAGCTCTCATTCACGCTTGCTCTCTCTTACGCTCGCTCTCTCTTCACGCAAGGAATGCACGTCACCTGTCAAGCTACTCTTTGACCCCGACGTGAAGCGTCACCTTTACATGGCAGCCATCTTGGATTGGGCCAAATTTTCAACTTTAGTATTGTGATCCATGCTACAAGCTGAATTCAACGTGGAAACTGATACTGATACTTTTAAATAAAATAAGAAAAGAAACACCACTTTTCACATGTACTATTGCGTAACAGTAATGAAACTCTCTGTTATTTCTCATTTTTATCAAAAATCAAAAAAAGGGCACGATATGTCTAATTTTCAGCAGTTTGTCCAGATACAAGCATTTCTACAAAATCCAGGCAAACCAATACTACCCTGGGACAAATTGCATAATTCTTTTGAAAACTTCTTGGTGGCTATTGATGGGGAAAAATTTAATTCAAAAAGAAAAAAGGCAAATCTATGCAGCAAAAGGTATTGAAGGACAGCAAGTCTTTGACAGTTTACCCGTTATCATGCCATCAGCAGAAGTTGAGGGCTAGAATGAATATTTAGAGGCAATAACCAGACTAAATAACATATCCACAGAACAGCCCATAGTTGTATTGGAAATATTTGACTTCAGTAGGAGGAAATAATCTTCAGATGAGACTGTTGAAGAATACATTCTAACTGCTAAATGCAATTTTGGTGTATCTGTTGAGGTTTCAATTAGAGATTAATTTGTCTTTTGATGCAATTCAAAGAAAAATAAAGAACGTCTTCTTTCTTTCAGGGATCCAACATTGATGGAAGGAATTGACATGGCTAAAGCAATTGAACGATCTGTAGTGTCCAGTAGATGTATTTCTTCAGATGTTTGACTCAACCCAATAATACTGTTCAGATTGCAGAATCTTTGAATGCTTTGTCTTTCAGGTCTAAAAATAAAACGTTTCCTGGTAAGAAAAGTTATTTTTGCTATGGGTGCAGATCTAAGACACATCTTAGCATCACCCCTGTTGTCCTGTTATTGGTAAGAAGTGTACCAAGAGTCATAAGATGGGTCATTTTCATGATGTCTGCAGTAGTGGTGTGGATACTACTAGGATAGGGTCTGTTGACATTGCTTCCATCACAGAGGATTGTACACAGGACCTATCCAGACTTGTCCTCATCCTTGAGGTAGACACAATTGATGCTATGCCAATCAACGGACACATCTGTGATGTCTACGATGAACATGATGGCAGATTCAGGCTCACCCATCACAATAACATCAGATACCCTGTATGAGCAAATTTGGTCTACAAGTAAACCTTTGGAAAGACCAGATGTATTTCCGAAGGCATATGGTGATAAAAACATTGATATGCTTGGGTTTTTTATGGGAAGTGTAAAGTCCTTAGGTACTGAGGCATACACTAAAGTCAAAATTGCCAAGAAAGGTAAATTGAATTTGGTGTGGCAAGACTTGGCAAAGTTAGGTTTAATGCTGGTCCCCGGGTCAACCAATCCGGTCAGAATAAAAGATGTGAACTTAGCTTCTATGCAAAATTCTGGAGGTGATATTCCAGCTTAAATATTAAAATCTTTTCCTGATGTGTTTTCCAACAGATTTGGCATGATTCAGAAGTTTGAACACAAAATTAAGTTAAAGAAAAAAGCTATTCCAATCTCACACAAACTCAGGTCAGTACCTTTATCAGTTATACCTGAACTCAAAACTTCACTGGATAGCCTTGTAAAAGATCAGGTAATTACTGAGACAGACTCTTCTGAATGGGTCAATCCCATTGTAATAGCCCACTAAAAATGATGGCAGTATTAGGCTACGTGCAGACATGTGCCCATTAAACAAAAATCTGGTTATCGTCATTCTTGCCTAAAATGAATGATTTGCTGTCAAATATCAGTGGAGCAATATATTTTTCACTTCTGGATCTCCACTCTGAGTATTACCAGATTCCACACGCTGCAGAATCTCAAGACTGTGTGACTTTTATCACTCCTTTTGGGACGTATGAATTCTTAAGGTGCCAGTTTGGTCTAGCTTCTGCAGCGAGTATGTTTCAAAAGCTCATGGATTCCATATTAGTTGGAATCCCCGGAACACAATCCTATCAGGACGATGTCCTAATTTTTTTCAAACACATATCGGAGCATAAATACATTCTATCAAAGGTACTAGAAGTGTTTTAAAGTTGAGGTATCACTCTTAAACCCGACAAGTGCAAACTGTGTAAAACTGAAGTAGACTATCTTGGACATTGCATTTCTGACACTGGTATACATCCCAAATTTTCATTAATATAAGCTATACAAGAAGTTACCCCTCCAAAAGATAGAGATTCCCTCAGATCCATTTTGGGAATAAGTGAATACTATGCAAAATCCATTCAAGTGTATGCCATCATTGTTCAACCCCTTAGGAATTTCTTGGAAAAGAATGCTCAGTTCCTCTGGGATGAATTTACTGACCAAGCGTTTAATACAGCATTTTTTTTTTATTACAAATGCACCGACTTTATTGGCATTTAAAATAGGTGTAAAATGTCTAGTCACTGTTGATATAGTCAAATTGGTATGGGGGCATGTTAGAAATCGGGGTCTCTAGTTAGCAATGGTTTGTGCCCTTGTCCAAGTAGGGACCCTTCTTCCTAGTCAGGATAAGGGGGATACACTACTGTAATAACCCCTGCTCACCCCCTTGGTAGCTTGGCACAAGCAGTTCGGCTTATCTCAGAGGAAGTGTGTAAAGCATTTGCACATAACCAACAGTAATACAGTGAAACCGCTACCAAAGGACACCACACCAGTTTTAGAAAAATAACCAATATTTTATCTGTGCAAACAAGACCAAAAACAATAAAAATCCAAACTACAGTTCTCAAGAATCTCAATAATCAAAAATAGGCTTAAAATACAGTTCCTTGAAGTCGATAGCTCTGTCCGGGGCTATCACGGCATCATGAACAACAAATCAAACAGTTCTGGCAGACTGCAGCATCGCGGGCCATCTATGGTGTCAGGAACACCAGCAAAACAGTACCTTTAGAAATGCAGGATGTTGATTATCTCTTGTTGAGCTCCGAAGAGCCCGTGTCGGCAGATGTCAGTTCTGGAGGTCGGTGCAGGAGTTGTTGGCCTCTTGAAGTCAGACGCGTTGCCTATCGAACTCCTCGCGGTCGAAGTCGAGAGCGCCGGTGTGGTGTGGCGTCAGGGCTGTGGTGCGAAGGGCAGCGGTGTGGCGTGTGGTGCCCTCAGGTCGCAGTGCAGGCAGCGGCTCGGTGACGGTCATCCAGCAGCATTGGTGAGACAAGGGTTGCGGTGCGAAGTGATGCGATGTTCGTCTCTGTACTGGTAGGTCACTGTGCAAGCAGCGGCATCATTGTTGCTGAAGCGCTGTCATCAGCTGACGAACTGGAGTCAATGGCGCTGGGATCGGTAGGCCAAGGCTGAGGTTCGGGATGAGGTCGGTGCGTTGTATAACTTATGAGCAGTGACCTCAAACCACGGTACGAGCAGCAGCATCAATGTCGGCATGGAGGGGGGCGTTGTCGGGGATAACAGTGCAGCGGCATGAGGTGTGGCGGGGAGCGGTATCATCGGGGATACTTGTGTGGCAGCGTGAGGCATTGCGAAGTGTGGTGCCCCTATGTTACGGTGCAAGCAGCAGCTTGATGGCGGTGACAGGCGGCGTCGTGGGTGAGACAAGGGTTGTTATGTGCGATGCGGTGTTGCGCTTTGGGGTGCCTTTAGGACACGGAGTCTGCAGCAGCATCATGAACAGCGTCAGGTTGCTTTTTCTTCTATTGCAGTACAACACTCACAGTTCCCAGTACTGGTAGCAGATGAACTTGAAGTCTTTGTTGTTCCTGAGACTTCTTAAACAGGGGGCAAGCTCTACCTCAAGCCCTTGGAGAAACTCACAGAAAGAAGTTGCAGAAAGTTCTGGCCAGTCCTTTCACTGCCCAAGACAGAAGCAGCCACCGCAGGCCAACACACCAAAGCACTTAGTAAACTGGTATAGTTCCTTCTTACAGCTTCTCCAGCTCTTTTTCTTGGCAGTCTTCTTCGTCCAAAATAGTTCTAAAGTTCTGAGGTCTGGGCCCCAACATTTATTCTAAGTTCCTCTTTGTTCTCTCAGGCAGAGAGGCTCTGTGCTCATTCCAAACCAGTTCTGTCCTCTCTGGTCCAGCTTCCCAGAAAGAGGTGGAGACAGCATTGTGTAAGGCAGACCTGGCCCATTCAGGTGCAAGGAAATCTCCTCCCACTACTCTAAATGCAGCCCAGGTTTATTCAGCCCAGCCCTGACTCATCCAGGAAAGGCAGGACACACCTCAACCCCCCCAGTGGCTGCCTACAGTGAATGCACATCCCCAGCCCCTGTTACTCCAAAGCCAGACAGTCAATCCACAACCAGCAGAGGCACACAGTATGGCTGTGGTTTTTTCCAACACAGAACATAAAAATCATCTTTACTAAAAGATGCATTTTTATATTCTGAGTCCAGGCATACTAACCTCTCTTTTCCTCTCTCATCCCAATGGGAAGTTATACTTGTAAGATGTTACAAAGCATCTCCCTTTCCATCCTATGGGACAGATCACTATCAGGACATCTCACACACACCAGTACATGTCCTAACTTTCACGTACACTGCATCCTGCCCACAGGGGTACCTTGGGCCTACCTTAGGGGTGACATACATGTAAGAAAATGGAAGAGTAAGGCCTGGCAACAGGGTGCACTTGCCAGATTGACATGGCAGTTACAAACTGCGCGCAGACACTGCATTGGCAGGTCTGAGAACCCTTTGCAGGGCCGCTTGTGTGGGTGCCACAACCAGTGCTGCAGGCCCACTAGTAGCATTTGATTTACAGGCCCTGGCACCCTCAGTGCACTTGACTAGGGACATACTAGTAAATCAAATATGCCAATCATGGAAACACAAATCCATAACACAATTTACAACAGGAGCACTTGCACTTTAACACTGAACAGCAATAAGAAAGTGCGCTAAACCAAAAAAACAGAGTCAAAACCAGGAGGTCAGAAAGCAAAAGGTCAGGGGAAACACGCAAAAAGGTGCCAGGTCTAACAGTGCAGTACTTTCACAATCCTATGATACCAATGAGAACACTGTTGTTTTTGCTTCCCACTCTCTCAAATCACCAGATTCCCATTACAGTACCATCGAGAGAGAAGCTTTAGCCTGTTCCTAGGCCAATGAGAAATGTATAACCTACCTTTGGGGAATGAGTTTCATTCTGTTTACTGATCACAAGCCATTGATTCATCTTCTTAATGGGAATGGGTCAGGGAATGGGTCAGGGAAAGCGTCCTCTAGGTTGGTCAGATTGTTGTCACAATTGCATGTGAACATTTTTAAAATTGAATTCATTCCAGGTAGCAGAAATTGCAGAGCTGATTTTTGTCCAGGATGCCTATTCAAGATATTAATTTGGGTAAAGAACAAGAAGAAGTCGAGACAGTTGTGGCTACCTTAAATGATATTCTAAGTACTCATGATGTTGTTTCTTGCAATGAGTGGATGATAACATTTTATCTCAGGTCATGGAATTTGTCACTAAATGATGGCCAAGAAAAAGGTGTCTACCTGCCCCAATCAGACCTTTCTCACAAGTTTCCAGTGAATTGTGTGAAACGTGGATGGTCTACTGTTTTGCAGCAACTTATTTGTCTCACCACTTGCAGTTAGATCCAAATTATTTCAAGCGGCTTATTGTGGTCATTTAGGTGTTGGAGCCACTTCCAAAAATGTAAAGCAGTACTTTTGGTGGCCCACTCCAGATTCCCAAGTTGCTGGTTGGATCTCATCTTGCAGTACATGATTATTTTCAGACAAACATTGGCTCCCTCACAGCACACTCTTATATGTAGTTCCCTTACCAGAGGAGCCTTTGTCTAAAGTTGCTCTGGATTTTGCAGGCCCATTTCGCTTATTACCATCTTACAAAAAGTTTTTAATAGTTTTAGTTGATTATTTCTCAAAGTGGATTTCCTTTGATTTTGTTCCTAATGCTAACACTGTGTCAGTTATAAAATTCTTAAGCAATATATTTGATTGTGAAGGACCCCCCGGGGACCTTGTAGCCAACAATGGTACATACTTTGTCTCAACACAAATGAAGGAGTGTGTTGAGAAACACCACCTTAGACACCTCAAAGTAACATTATATTCCCCAACCTCTAATGGGTTAATAGAGAGAGTAAACCGATTCTTGAAAGAGGTTACGCAATCCGCTTTGGCACTTGGAGTACCAGTTGATATTTTCCTAAAACAAAAGGTTTGGACCTATCATCTTACTTTCTCCTGTTAAGGAAAAGAAATCCATGGTCAGATGTGTGTCCTGATTGTTTAAAAGGCACTTTACCTAAAGATAAACCTTGCTATTGGGCTATCGCCAAGATGGTTAAACAGAGAGTGGAGGCTGCACAGATGAAACAGAAACTATATTATGATGTCACTAATGGTGTAAAGTGTTTTGATTTTGAAAAGAATGGCTGGGCACTCATCACACAGCCTAACAAGGTAAAAATGGGAGAATCTAATATACTCTGAACCAATTCAAGTTGAGAATGTCTCAAAAGGTGTCTCAAAGGTAAAGTCTGGTGGAGTAAAAGAGATCTAATCAAATTGACAACTCAGCAAGCACATGACATTTGTAAATACAAAAAGTTGGAATCCGAAAGTTGGTTTATCTTAGGAAATTATGATTTGTCTTCAGGCATTGTGCAACCTCAGGTTTCCTCAAATTTGACCAATTCTGATCTTGCAAGGGAAATTTCTACTGATATTACACATGACGGTATTTCTGTGGAGCCTAATAATGATTCCACTCCTATTGCACCTGATGCCAGTGCTTAGAGTCACTCCAGAGCTGCACGTAATATTTCCATGCCAGCTTGGTTTAAAGATTTCTACATACATTAAAATTGTATCTTTGTTGTTCACTATAAAAGTAAAGATGATGTAGCATGTCCCCTTTCATTTGATACATTGTGTGATCACAGGGGTGATCACGTGAGTGATGATATATGCATAAATCTTTACTTTGGTTTTAATTTTGTTATGTAATGTCAATGTCAAATATTTTTGTAAAGCGCACAAATCACCAAAAGGTCTCAGGGTGCTAGCAACCAAGACAAAGAAGACGGACAGTGACTGGAAATGCCCAAGTACCTAAATTTCTTGGGAGGCAAGCCAAGTCTTCAGCTTTCTACGAAAGAGTAGATGGTCCGTTATAGATAGCAGCTCCACTGGAAGTTTATTCCAAAGCAGAGGGGCTAAATATGAGAAAGATCTGCCCCCATTACGGACCGTCCGAATGCGTGGTTGAGCAAGAAGAAATCTGGTGCTGGACCACAAAGAACGTCCTGGAACATACCATTGAAGCTTTTTTGCCAGATATAGTGGACCAGGTCCATGCATTATCTTATGGGTGAGACTTAAGATTTTAAAGCGTCCTCTTTGGCGAACCAAAAGCCAATGCAGGGCTTTAAGAGTAGGGGCAGAAGGAGAATGGGAAGTGAGATTGAGAACAAGTCTGGCGGCCGTGTTCTGGAGGATTTGGAGTTTGGAAAGTAAATCTTGGTTAAGTGCAGTGAACAGGGCATTACCATAATCCAAACGACTGGTAATGAGACCCTGGACCAAAGGTTTCCTTGCTTCCATGGGTAACCATTTAAAGATCTTTCGTAACATGCGCATAATCCCAAAACAAGTCCCAAGCACTTGGTTTATGTGAGTCTTCAAGGACAAAGAGCTGTCAATTGTGATGCCCAAATTGCGGACTGCTAGCTTGGGCTCATACTGAGCTTGGGCTCATACTGAGCTAATGGCCGCCTTCCTTCTACATGGTATCTGCAACCGTGTTCTCAGTTACGGTTGGGATTTCATGGAGAGCGGATCTGTACCAGAGGGCTCCTTCTAATTTGAGAAATAAACTTGAAAATGGAGTTCCTTGAGGGCCTTCTGCACTGTTCTTCTGCACTCAACAAATGGGTTCATCTGCAGTGATAGGGTGGAAACATAACCCGGCCTTTTCGAGGCCCCAAACCTTCAAGGTCCACCAAAAAGAGATATTGCGAAATACCAATGGCCAAAAGCTGCACCTGATAGTGAGGCACAGATTCGTGGTATGGATATGAATATATGAAGAAGAATGCACAATGTAAAAAAAATAAGGGACCTCATTTACTGGAGCCACGGGAATAGCACTTTTAATGACACTCCGGTGGTCAAGCCTTTCAATCATATCTACGAGGCCACGCAAAGCCACCCTGCATGGCTTTTCCTAGCCTCGTAGATATGGTGTGAGGCAACGCAGCGCAAGTTGCTGCGTTGCCCCAGCCTGCAACAGGGAGGCATGTATTGGGCGTTACTGTGGGTGTTTCCATTCCACACCCATGGATTTTGACACACTCGCAGATGTGCAACATAGCATGAATCTGGGAAAGTGACAAAAACATGCGTCTTCCTAGGCATTGCATAGTGAGGAGAAATAACTTTATTTCTTCTTGTTTCTTCCTCTTTCTACGTGTGCCTCATAGAACACATAGCACACATAGAAAGAGGAAAATGCCTCCATTGATTGTTTTTGTGCAGTAAGGTGTCCCTTCCTGCAAAAAAACAATAATTTCAACAACGCCGACACCCTTGCACCAAAAGGGTGCCTGCATTGGCGCAGGGCAGCCATTTTTGCACCAGCGCAGTGAAAGAAAACAAGAATGCGTTGTATCTTTGAGATTCCCTTTTTTATTTATGCAGGGCAATGCAGCAAAGTGATTCACTGCGCTGCCCTGCATCAAGAACTCATAAACGTGGCCCAGGGAGTTCCTGATAAGCAGTAGAAGATCTGTAGCCCGTGACTGTCACACTACAGTATATCCCCACGACTTCTCTATCATGGGCAAATTCTCACTTGGGGGCATATTATCAAGCATGGAGTTAAAATTATCGCCGCTTAAGCGGTAGAGAACTGCGATAATGGGCTTGATAATATGCTCTATGGAATTCCAATTGAAGCCCATGTTAGAGGTCCTTCACATTTAACATGGGCCTGTCTTGATAATATGCCCCTAAGATCGAAACAGTACACTCTCCTTTCTCCTTGCTTAGAGTCCTCTGGAGTGGATCTACGTTGTCCAGGCTATGTTATCATATTTGTTTTTTGCTAAACCTATAAATCCCAATAAATGAATAAAACAAATGTTGCAAATCAATTTGCAGTTTGCTTTTTGCATTAGTTCAAAGTTTCTGTGGTATGTAGCCTGCACATAAAAATTTGCTTTTGACAAACCTAAACGATGATAAAATGTGCTTATGAGAAAAATAAGGGGCATATTATCAAGATAGGCGATAAAATTATCGCCGCTTTAGCGGCAAAACGGCGATAATGGGCTTGATAATATGCTCTATGGAATTCCAATTGAAGCTCAGGTTAGATGTTCTTCACATCTAACATGGGCTTCAATTGGAATTCCATAGAGCATATTATCAAGCCCATTATCGCCGTTTTAGCGGCAGTTTTCTGCCGCTAAAGCGGCAATAATTTTATCGCCTGTCTTAATAATATGCCCCTAAATGTTTTTCATTTGCAAAGTCTAAAGTTTTTTTTGTACTCTCCCCAAATAAACTCTGCTTTAAAGTTGCAAGGACCAAAGTATATACAAACGAATATCCGAATTAATCTACAAGGGGCATATTATCAAGAAACGATGTTAAAATTATTGCCGCTTTAGCGGCAGAAAACTGGCGCTAAAGCAGCGATAATGAGCTTGATAATATGCCCTTGAGAATTTCCATAGAAGCTCATGTTCTGGTGTCAACATGAGCTTCTATTGGAATTCTCTGCTGCATATTATCAAGCCCATTATCGCCGCTTTAGCGGCAGTTTTCTGCCGCTAAACCGGCGATCATTTTAACGCCGTGCTGGATAATATGCCCCCACGTCTTTTAGACCTGGGAATTCAGACATCGGTACATGTGTTAAAAAGTAATAGAAAACATTAAGAAAAGAACAATTCTTTTGTAATCAGATCACGATGGATCCACATCCTAAAAGTATATTAGGCGCATCTCAACAAAATAAACTTCACAAACTTTAATGTACTTTTCGTTTTGACCTTCATCACACAGTGTTGGATGATGAATGTTTCCAGCGGAGTTTTTAATGACAGAAAAATGAAAAAAGCATTGCAATTTTCATTCCAGAGTGATAATGTCAAGACGAATTACAAAAGAGACAATTTAGATAATAACTGACTGTGGACGAAGTTAGATGGAACAAATAATTATACTAATAGCCTTTATGGCAGCAATGGCAATTAAAAAAAACAAAATCCTATCATTAAGCTTTATACGTATTTGCTTTTGCCTTGCTCTCCTATTGCTGAAACATTAATTGTTAACCCTACAAATAAATGAATAGCAGAATTATTCTCAATGAAAAAGATGGGAAAAAATAAGCTCATGGATTTTGTTTTTCTTAAGCAAAGAAACAATGAACAGAACACATTAAGACTGCAGGGGAAGAAGGCAGCTGATCAGTGATTTGTGTGACTATGGCCAAAAGTGTGTGTTCGGAGATATTCCACTCCTGCATTGAGGGAAAAGGAATGACGTCATTATTTGTGCAGTTTGTTCCACTGATGCTAAGAGAATAATGTGTCAGGATGCAAGAGCCCTCACCCACCTACGTGGCATTCTTCATCATTAGGCTCTACTCCACCCTTAGATCCAGTCTTAACTTAGAGGCAATGTGTATTTTGTATTTAGGCAGCACACAAAGAGTAATAAAGTGAAAACACAACAAATCCCACAGCAATTTAGGAAACTCAAGTATTTTTTAATTACTTCATATCAAAACCACAACAATCTAATTAGTAGAACCTGAGTTATGAACTTTTAAAGTTTAAGGTAAAAACTTGTGCCTAAAAGAACAAAGTGCCAACTGGGGACATCTAGTTGTGCGAGACCCGATCAAAGTAAAAAAAATATGGCTGACCACAATGGAGCATAGTTGTTTACAAAGAGAGGATTGGGCCCGGTCTGTGCTTATCTTTGGACTTAGAAGAAAGTTTGGAGAGGATGTTCTGAAAAGTTAAAGTACAGCTGGTCTAGGCTGCAGGTGGTGTCTGAGGAGGAGGCATCATCATCGAGGAGTTACTGGACAAAGTCACAGTGAAGATTTCGATGTTGAGACTTAGACTCTTGTTTGGAAGTCAAAAATCTCCTGTGGGACAACGCAGGAGGCTATAGCAGACAAGAGTTCCATGCGGCCAGATACCCCTTTGGAGAAGGACCACTAAATAGAATCTGTTGCTGTGGAGAAAAACATAACAAGAGCTGATGTGAAGTCAGCAAAACCAAAGGGGATGATGGACGGAGGGTTGAACATTGCAAGCACTCACCCCCAGTCAACTGATCTGGGTTTAATCCATCATCATTCTTTAGCTCACTCCGCCACCCTAGTTCAGACATGGCCATATGCAAATTAGTCTTACTCTGTGCCTCATGGGAACAGTCCAGCCCTAACTGCCAAGCCATGTCTTCCCTGGACCGGAAACAAGAATCATGGGACCAGTTTCTGGCTAATCAGCCGTCATCAGCCAGAATAGCTTGAATCCAGTGGCAAGGTGAGCAAGGGACCCAGGTCTGGGCCTGCCCTGCCAATTTAGGATGAACAAAGCAAAACAAAAGGGGATGATGGACGGAGTGTTGAACATTGCAAGTACTCACCCCCAGTCAACTAATCTGGGTTTAATCCATCATCACTCTTTAGCTCACTCCGCCACCTCAGTTCAGACAAGGCCATATGAAAATCAGTCTGACCCTGTGCCTCATGGAAACAGTCCAGCCGGAACTGCCAAGCCATGTCTTCCCTGGACCAGAAACAAGCATCCTGGGGCCAGGCTAGCTTGCATCCAGTGGCAAAGTGAGCAAGGGACCCACGTCTGGCAGCAGTGCACCTAGGGCGCATAGATGAGCAGGTTGGTCACAAGATTTTGGATATGTGGATAACTTTAGAACTCCCACCAAATGTCCAGGACTTGAGGGACACCACTTGCAGGGTTAGGACTCACTAGGTCTGGGTCCAGGTGTGGGTTCAAGATGGCCAACTAGCCCTTGAAGGCAGTCTGGTAGGCCATGTTCAAGTGTAGAAAGAGGGCTCAAGTAGCAGGCCAGGGCTCAGAGGATTCAAGACAGTCTCCAGGCAGCAAAGCAGTCCTTCCAGGTGCAGCAAAACAGTCTTGTAGAGTAGACAGCAGGCCCCAGCCACAGGTAGTACTCTGAGAGCCCTTCCTCAAGTCCAGAAAGTGAACTGACAAGTGGGTCTGAGGGTCCTATTGTTATACCTGGTGCCTCCTTTGAAGTAGGAGAGGTTTCTAGAGAAATCCCTTTGAAGTGCTTGAGGTTTCCTGACTCCTCTACCCTGGTTCTAAACTGGCTCCATGAACAATGCAGGGGAGAAAAGTCCTTTGGGTGAAAGCAAAGCACAGCCTATTTAGTTGCTGGTGGGGCTATTTCCAGTTCCCCCCATCATGCCAGTTGATGGCCCATCCAGACATACCTGATCCCTCTAATGTGTGGCTGTCTTTTTTTTTTATATATTATTTTTTTATTGAGAGTTCATCGGAATTTCAAACATACCATACTATCAAATATGAATGCATGTTCCAGAATATTGCAGAGTAAAATCAAAACGTTCATATGAGGCAGTAAAAGATCACATTGAAATAAAGTGCAAAATGCTAAATATCGCATAAATAGGCACACATATGCTCTATCGCTCTACACTGTCAACCAGGTACAATATGGATTAGAATACGTAAGTAAGACAGTTAGAGGTCACAATAAACTAATATACGAAGTGCAAAATGCTAAATCTATAAGGGATAAGCAAAATAACCACAATTTCTCTACCTGCCTAATACGGTTTAAATTTGTAGCAATTATATAAATCGGTTGAGAATTACGAAAGAGAAAAGTGCAAAGTGCGTATTAGCAGATAAACAAAACCCAGCCTTCTATTAAAAATCCAGATTCGACCTATTTCCTTCTAGTCTTCCCCTTAATGATAGTGAATAGGCAATAGGTCCAGATCTCTAGCCTATTTCTCAAATAGACTGCAATATTTCGCATACCTTTATATTGCGCCTGATCTTATTGCATATTTTTTTTCCAATTCTTGAGTTTTACGCAATTTTGCTCTCCATGCTTGGAAGGTAGGTACTTTCTCCATTCTCCAGAATTGGAAAATTAGGGATCTAGCCTTAAATGCGTCCCATAATACATTAATTGGGGCAGAGTCTTCATTTATATTAAAAAAATAACTAATTTCCTTCTCTATTTCTGTGCACCATTGTTCATCTGCTAGGTTAAGTTTGTTAAACTACCACCTTCTGGATGCGCCTTCATCCGTATTCCCTACAGCAATTTCTATTTTAATTAATGCGTGATCTGAGAAGGCATTTAAGATGTGTTCATATTTACTAACTATAAGGTTATGCGAAGTCAGGAAAAAATATAGCCTCGATTCTGAATCATATTTTGCAGAATAGCAAGAGTACCCAAGTTTAGCTGGATTGTTGAGAAGCCAATTATCTGCGATATCTAAATCGGTCTTACAACTAGACAGAGCGATAGCAACTTTTGGTTTATTTTGCTTACGTTCTATCTTTGTTGAATCAACAGAAGTGTCCTGTAAAAAATTAAAATCACCTCCCCATATAATCTGTCCAGGTATACCTGATAATGCTTGCTTTAATTGTAAAATAGGGGGTGGGTCATCTATCACTGGTGCATAAATAGTAGCCAGTATAAGGTTTACCTGGTTTATTTTTCCATGAAGAAACGTCCATCTACCACCCGAGTATGAGTGGGATGCTTCAACATGGAATTGAACGTGCTTACCTAGAAACCGTCGTCCCCTTTGATTGGCGAAACCACATGCATTAAAGGACAAGATTGTCAATTTATTCCTATTCATCATGAGAATTTAGAATAACAGAAAATTACTTGCATGGACCTTAAGTAATACCCCAGAATCTTAAGAATAATTGAGGGTACATATCTTACCATGACAAATACCAACTAAAGTGCAAATTGTGCCAAATGTGAAAAATACACATTTAAGCAGCAGCTCTTGATAGCGATGAAGATTTCTCTTCCTAATAGCAATAGGCAGGCTGAAGTACTCTTGATAGCGACCCAAACTTCTCTTCCTAGTCGGAAAAAGCAGACTGTATTGCAAGCTTGAATACAAGTTGTGCCAATTGTGCAAATCACGCAAATATTAGACCAATAAGTGTTCTTCCGATAAGGCCAGCCTATTGTGAATTATTTGAATTATATTTTATTATCTATAAGTATTTATATTTAATTATAACTATATTATTTCATTACATTTTTATTAAAATAGTAAAACTGTAACTTTGCTTTGTTTAGTTTTGGATTTAAAATAAATATACTCAATTAATTTACCATATCATTTAACATAAAAATCTTTTTTTATATTTTTTTAGATTTCCCCCCATTGTATAATATAGGGAAAAGTGAAAAAGCTGATTAATAGTGAAAACAATTGTAGATATTTTCATGTTAAATAATAATGTACGCATAAAAAGTTACATCCTTAATAACATAATTTAAATAGTAATATTCTGAGTCCGTCTGTGAACTTGGCTGGTGCTGCTGCCCTTGAAGGGATTCCTCGGACTCTCATTTCGACTTTCTTGGAACCAATACCGCGCCTCGCGGCCCCCGCTTCGCGGGAGCCGCTCGAGGGACCGGGACTTTGCTGCTGCTATTTGGGGCATTGTTGGAGTGCTGACCCTGCAAGAACCGGCGTATTCAGGACTGCGAGGACCAGGGTGCTGTGCACGAAGCAGATCAGCCGCACCTGGTCCTCTTCCTGACTCCTCCCCCAACACTTTAAACAGGCGGTGTAGCCCCAGCATCGTGGGCTCCGTCTGTGAACTTGGCTGGTGCTGCTGCCCTTGAAGGGATTCCTCGGACTCTCATTTCGACTTTCTTGGAACCAATACCGCGCCTCGCGGCCCCCGCTTCGCGGGAGCCGCTCGAGGGACCGGGACTTTGCTGCTGCTATTTGGGGCATTGTTGGAGTGCTGACCCTGCAAGAACCGGCGTATTCAGGACTGCGAGGACCAGGGTGCTGTGCACGAAGCAGATCAGCCGCACCTGGTCCTCTTCCTGACTCCTCCCCCAACACTGCTGCCCCTTAGTATATGTACGTTTCCCTGCCTACACGCGCTAGCGGGACGCGCGCGGGTCTTAGCACGGGGCTAAGACCGGGCAAAGAGCGGGCCGTTTGAGGCCGTTAGAGAACGGAAGAGACCGGACCGGGCCATCCCCCTAACGCCCTTAACCTTGTGCGAACAGTGTACGTATTACTTCATGTAATTTTATCAGATTATATTATTAGCGTATATTTATGGTTTTAAAAGTGCAACGATACTTGAATACGTACACTTAATCCCTCACCCACTTTCCATTGGTATCTAGAAAACATGGTATTAACGAGAGGGAAAAAATCTAAAGTGAAGGGGGGTGGAGGGAAGTGCCTAGGCCCCATGGATGACTTCATAGCCAAGGCAAATACATTCATTGACCAGAGTATCAGCCTAATAGAAGATAGGGTCTCTCTGGATTTAGCTTTGGCCAAAAGATCATCCATTGGAAACTTAAGGAATGCAAAAACCCCGGAAACTCTTAGTACAGATGGGCGCAGGCCACCTTGCGAGGGTAGGCGTAGCCTGCCAAATAACGTTGATTTATCGGCCTCCCAACTATCTGAGTTCCAGACAAGCTTAGATTTAGAGAAGACACCAGACATGATTCCTCAATTAACACCGGAAGAAGTGAGACAATCAAGAGGGAGGAGAGAGGGTGCCATAAGGAAACGAAAAACACCTTTAAAAACTCTAGTCTTCGCCAAATTGCTGATCAGTGTAGTGGGGAAGAGATAGAACCTCACAACGCAGAACATCTATCTGATCTAATAGCGATAAATCAGTCTACGCAAGACACTCTAGAATTAACAAACGAAGAAATTCCTATGCACTCACCTCACAGTAAAAGTAGAAATGAGACTGATAATTCACAATTGATTAACAATCTCACGGCCCTCCTAAAATCTTCCCTTGCTCCACTTGAATCAAGACTAATGCGGATAGAGCAACAGCTAGTGAACCTGATAGATGATATAAAACTTAAGCAAGGCCCAGGGGATTGTAGCAAGGAAAGAACTAAGTTGCCCCCTCAAAAGCCAGCAAACAGACAACATAAAGTTTTAGAAAATGTATCAGTAAAAGTAACACCAAAATTACCTCCTTCTAAAGTGCGACATGGCAATAGAGTAGTGGAACCCACCCTAAACCTCGTGACAACTCCGTCCCAGAATAACACCTCGAAAGAAAAAATATCAGCTCCGATAACCCTGGCCCCAAAAAAACTCATGCCTAACAAAAAAATAACGCCGACAAACAAAGCCCCCCAAAAAACCGTGGTGCCCGATAGTAACAGTGGCGACGTAAGGAAGCCTCCTGAACCTAGACTGGCTGTGGATTTGCCCCCAGAAGCAACTCCTTTCGTGGTTGTAATGACAGGCGTCCCTGAAATAGATAACCCAAATACAGAACCTACGTGGTCATTAAAAAATAAAGTCCAATACTGGCTTAATACTAATCGTCCTGTACCAGTAAATTGGACTTGTAGGATTCTGATGGTACGCAGGACCCCATGGGTGGGAAACAGTAGAAAAACTATACCAGGAGATTGCATTTTGATCACATTTGAGGACCCAAGAGTGGTAAACTATATCTGCTCTTGGGAGTTCTCGAATGCAAATGAGGAAATAGGAACTAGGAGACTTTCCTTTTTCTATCCTTCTGGTCTTGTTAAAGGGATCCCAAATTATGCCGTTCGCCCTTGGGAAGCAATAGTTCTACCTCAGGGGAAACAACCTAACCATTGGCAAGTAGCGGGTTCCCGCCACTATGATAACGATGGCCCCTGGCACGCATCGAGACCACAACACTGGAGAGGAGGGCGGGAGGACTGGGGTTCTCGAATGGTATACAGAGAGTCACCCCAAAGTGATTTTTGGTCTAGTATTCCGATGACAAATAGGTATAGTGTTCTTGAATCAGTTGATTGACTACCAGACATGATAGAAACAACAACATGCAAACTAAAGTCTAAAGAAAAAACAATCTGTCCAACAACTGAGCTTGTGACCAACTCGGAAATTACAAACCCTAAGACATGTTACCCAGAACCTAAAGAAAAAATGACCTATATAATAAATAAAGCCCCGGTCAATATAGAACTGCAGCATTTACCCATCCTCTTTTGGAACGTAGCGGGCCTCCGCTCCAAGATTAACGATGGGACGGCCGTTGCTTTCCTGGAGTCAGGGAAAATCATATGTCTCCAGGAGACATGGTCTATGACCGAACTCCATCTTCAGGGCTATAAAACATTTTTTACTCCCGCTCAGAGTACCAATGTAGGTAGACCCAAGGGAGGGTTGACCACATACATAGCAAATACAGTTAACTTTCTGAAAGTCTCTGTAGTTGTGTATGAACCAAACTTTCAGCTACTCTCCCTTGTGAAAAATAATAAAGAGACAATCCTATTGCTTAATTTTTACAACAACTTGGAAGAGGATACATTTTTGTCTGTTCTATCTGACATCAAGGAAAGGATAACCCATAAACTAAGGAAGGGAAAAGGGGCAGTTCATCTTCTATGGGGAGGAGACCTGAATCTACACCCATGCCCACATGTAGGGAAAAATCGTTGCGGGATCGTGGACGAAAATGATATTCCCCTGATGCATTTTTTTCATAGCAGGGGGGGAAACGCAATGAATAATGTTCTGACAGACCTGGAACTTGTAATCATCAATGAATCAAGTCCAGGTACAAATTCCCTGCAACCAACATACGTGGGTCGGGGCCATAAAACCACAGTAGATTATATCCTCACTTCAACAGGATTGTTGCCCCGAGTCAGGCTGTTTGAGGTGTTGACAAACGATTTAAGTGATCATTCTGCCCTTAGGATGGAATGTCATGTAACCGATTGTCAATCTCCAACCGCTGTTATAGCGAAGACCCTCGCACAAAATAATCTTGAGATGGGAAGGCAAAATGGCTATACATTAAAATGGGGAAAAGTGGATCCGGAAGAATTTACAGGCAAATTGGTCAACGAGGCATATGAAAATATAATCAAGTGTTTGGATTTAGGAGTAACAGATGTAGAAGTCCTAAATAATTTTGCACAAATTATAGAGAAAATTAAGGAACTTCTCACAGTAACTTTACACAACTCAAATCCAACTACTAAAGGATGGTTTAACCATAGCTGTACTATGGCCTTAACTAAATTAAAGGAGGCGTTAAACAAAACCGATAGAGATCAGGTTCAGATCCAATTCTTGAGACATCAATATCGACGGGCTCGCCAGCAAAGAACCAAAGACTTAAAAGAGAAACTTTGGAATGATTTACATTCTAGCGCCGTTTCTAACAATAGCGCTGCCTTCTGGAGAACTGTTAAAACTCCTTATCTACAAGATAAAGACGGCCCAAAGATAGAAGTCGCAATTGAGGAAGATATCTGGGTGTCTCATTTTTCCAATATTTTTAATAATACAGCTACACCGACAGGGGCACAATTGCTACTTCCTACAGTTGTATACCCAATCTCCCTGTACATTGATATTTCCGAAGTTATAGAGGCCTTGGTAGCGAGCAAAAGTGGGAAAGCCCCAGGCCCAGATGGGGTCCCAGTGGATCTTTTTAAATTTAATTTAGATCTCTGGTCCCCCATCCTTACGAGAGTATGCATTGCATCAGTGAAGCTGGGCCTGCTAAAATCTTGGACGAAATCGATTATGGTCCCTATCTTTAAAAAGGGAGACCGTCAAGATGTGAAATGTTACCGTCCGATTTCCCTATTAGACTCCTTGGGAAAGGTTGTTGGCAGAGTCGTGCTTGAGCGACTCCAGAACTGGGCCGAAGAGAAAGATATTGTCTCAGATCTTCAATTCGGTTTTCGGGAGGGCTTTGGAACTGTGGAGCAGGCTCTTAATCTTAGCATGATAGTGGCCAAATATCTTCAAGCAAAGAATGACACAGTCTACATGGTTTATGTGGACTTGTCCGCTGCGTTCGACTGCGTCTCGCACGCAAAACTTTGGACGATTTTGGCCCACATGGGAGTGGATTCCCCCATTCTAGACTTTCTAAGAGAACTGTACTCAAATGCAACAGCAAGGGTTCGCTTTGGCACAAGAGGGGAGCTGACAGCACCTTTTGCAGTAGAGCGTGGAGTCAGGCAGGGATGTGTCCTGGCTCCCTTCCTCTTCTCTCTATACACAAATGGATTAGAGGAGGCTATGTTGAGGGGGGCGCAGGACCTACCACAAGTAAAACAACGCCTGATTCCCACCCTACTCTACGCAGATGATGCTGTCATTTTGGCACGCACACCACGAGAACTGCAAAACTCCCTGAACAGATATGTCAATTTTATGGGTGGGCTGGATCTACAAGTAAAGGTAAAAAAAACGTTTGTTATGGTAACAGGTAGCGGGAAAAAACGTTTAAAGAACATTTTCCTTAATGACCAAAAATTGGAGATAACCACTCAATACTGCTACCTGGGTATCATGATTGATGAAAAACTCAATTGGAGACCAGCAGTAGAGGCCAGATGTCATCTTTTCAAAAGAGCAATAATTTCCTTGATGAGTTTTTCTCAGAGATTGGGGAAAAGGCCCCCAGTGGAACTATTAAGAATATATATAGCCAAATGCCAGGCCATTGCACTATATGGGGCGGGGCTCTGGGGACATGTAGACGTTAGTGCCCTACAGGTGATCGAAAACACCTTTCTTAGTTTCCTGTTAGCAACACCACGTAGCACCTCGATCTACGCCTCCCATCTAGAACTCGGAATCCCTTATTTAGAGGACCTATTAAAGATCCAACCATTATTGCTTTGGCGGCGCATATGGACCTCTGAAAAAAATAGCATAACTCAGGAAGTTGTTGCAGATTCAATGATCCTTGACCAATCATCAAAAATCAAATGGCTTCGATACATTAGAAATTTCTTCAAAGATCTTGAATTGGAGAAATATTATCTCGAACCCAAAAACGTTATCGAGGTATCAAAACGATCATTGAAACAACTGGCCCTGACACATTTAGAATCACTAAGGCTGGCACCTGAGTGGTCAAAACCCTCGGTTCTACATGCCAATACGATCCAGCTGACGTTCCTAATCCATCCCTATCTTACATTACAGATTAGCACCTGTGACAGAATGCTATTAACAAGATTCAGACTAGAGCTTTTTCACAGATTAGTAGCATTCCCTGATAGAAAAAAGTGGGATTTAACTCTCTCTACCTGTCCCTGTGATGAAAAATCAATACAGTCAAATTTACACACAATATTGTTCTGTAAATTCCATCACCCACACAGGAGGGTTTGGCTACTTCCTTTATTAAAGCAGTGGGGATTTAGACAATGTCGTCCAGCCATGTTACGCCTTCAACTGCTAGAATCTGAACTGGTCTGTTATTGTGTTCTCAATTTTCTAAAATGTATTGTAAAACACAGGAAAAATCTGTAAGACAAAATGCTATCGAAAACATAAGAATTGCTTTCTGTAAAACACCTGACTTTGGATTTGTGTAACTATTTCCCATGATTATCATTTTTATTGTATATTTGTATATTTTTGTGTGTGAAATGTACCTTTTATGGTTTTACAATTTGTAAAAACCGAATAAAGAAGTTTATTATTAATATTCTGAGTATATTAAATTCCATATACTTTTTTTTAATCTTGGTTATATAAAATCCTACATAAAGTAAGAAAGTATATTTTTAGTGTGTATTAACAATTAATACAATGTATGAATAGAAATTACGAAACATAATTTATTTACATTAAAAAAATGCAAGATTGTGTTAATTATATCATTACGTGTGCAGAAACTCTATAATCAAGGCAGAGTTCTCTGCACAGAAAAAGAGGGCGAGGCAGAGTTAGAACCTATGCAAGCATTTTTGTGGATAGCATTTTGTAGTACGTTAGAGTAGTATTGTAGTACTGCTAAACGTACTATAAAATTCAGTTGTGAATAGGCCACATAGTTTTTCTATGATGTCACTGGATGTACTGATTATCACCTTACTTGCTTTGTTGACACAGTTTGAATGCTTAACTTTTAAGTTTAGTATGGGACCACAGCTTTAGTTGCTTCAAGTTTGGAATTAATTGACTTCTGGATTTTGTAACTTATCAGGAGTCACTTTATTTCGTTTAGAATCTGAGATCTATGAAACCAGTGTCTGCATCTAATGAAAACCCCACTAATAGTAGACTGTGAGGACTATATGCAGGTTGAAGAGTTGATCTCTGTGGTATATGTTAGCCTTACATGTAGTGTGTATCTGCATTGTGGTATATCTAGGCTATTTTATGTGTAGGCCATAACTGACAGTGGTTTATTACCTAAGGGTAATACAATGATATCCAAAAGAGAACCATTGATGGCAAACAAGCGATTAAAGTGCAAACTAAGGTGCAGATTATGCCAATTGTGCAAAGTATACATTAAGTAGCATATAATAGACAATAGTTAGGAAACAAAGAAACATTTTATTTTTTTCCCCTCTTCTGCATAATAGTCAGTTTAAAGTGCAATGTGCAATGTAGAAACAACGTATTAAGCAGCATCTTTCAATAGCAGCCAACAGATCGCATAAAAAGCATAAATAAAATAAAGTTTGATGTGCATAAATTGGCATTAGACAACAAATCGCAGTAGCATCTGGCATTTAAAATACAGAGATATGACATATGCCTAAACATATTAAAGTATTAAGGTGCCTCAAGTGCATTCTCCTCTTAAGAAACATAATATGGTTCATAAACTGTTGACCGTGTATAAACAATTTCTCTACAGAGCCTATGCTTATTCTGAAACAATGAAATTTCACCATCTAACTCTCCTTTTATAACTGCTTCACCCCCACCACCTTCCCCCCATCCCACCTGGGGCTGTCTGAGAGAAATAAACATACTCCACCTGGAACTACACCCAGTCATCTGACCCAGGAGCAAGTTGCAGACACCAAATGCTTAAGGCAGGAAAATACCAACTTTCTAAATATGGCATTTTCAAAATTATAACCTAAAATCTGAATTTACCATTAAAGATGTTTTCTATGTAAAATCTAAATCCAATCTTTTAATTACAATGCACCCTATCTAGTTCCTACCTTAGCATTGATTTATATATGTGATACAAGGGGAGGTTAAGGCTTGCCAAGGGGGTTATAATTCCTAGTCAAATATATGCTTTAAAATGTATATTCAGGCTGAAATGTGACATGGGACATGTATTACTGGGCTATTTAATTGGGTGTCACAATAAGCGCAGCAGGTCTACTAGTAGCATTTCATTTACAGGCCCAGGGTATAAGGTATATTACTCAACAAGGGAGTGAAATAAATTTGCCATTCAGGTGTAAGCCAATTTTACCATGTCTAAAGGAGAGAGTGCACGCACTAAAACCCTGGTTAGCAGTGGTAAAAAACACAGAGACCTTTTGACCAACAAAAAATAAATTTCAGCAAAAAGTGAAGGGTGAAGGCAAAACGTTTGGGGAAGACCACACTAAGGCTTACAGGTCTTACAATATTCAATTTTGGGCAGGGAAAAGGGTATGGCCAGACAATACATCATAACCCAGAAAGTTTGCTCCTTTGTATCATGGTACAATTTGCTCTCCCCTCAGTGTTGATTGTATTATTGACACCGCAGTCAACACGGAGAGGAGCGCAAATTGTGCACTGCATGTACCATGATGCAAAGGAGCAAACAGGGTTATGATGTAGTGTCTGGCCATACCCTTTTCCCTGCCCAGACTATTTTTATGACCTCCTCTACCATTATTATACATTCCTAATGTTCCTTTTTGGAAAAATTGCATTCCAGCCCATTGATCACACTTTATCCGGCCAGAGCCCGGGATTACGGCTCGAGCCGGAGAGTACGACCCTAGCCGGAGTGTACGGTCCGGGTGCGGAGATTCCGGACCGACTGCGGACGTAAAGTTAAGAGTCGTAAGTGATTTCTGTGAATACCAAAAATCATAAGTGCCTTCTATGAATACCAGAAGTAGTAAGTTTAGGATTGTGTCTCAGATTGGTTCTGTGAATCGGCCCCTTAGAGTTTAAAAGCATAGGAATTTTAACATCTGTGTGTTATTTTGAACTACCTGGTGTCATATAGGATAAATACAATTTCAATGCTGCGTAACGGGCTAGAAAGTAATAAGGTAGGCTAAGACATTCTACATAATACATAGTGGGGGAACCTAGCGTAGCATAAGGTAACTGGTAGAAAATTGTTTTACCTCATGGAATAAAACAAGTGGAAGGCAAAACAGTCTCCTCATGTGTTGTGATCAATCAACCAATCAATCAATCAATCAGGGAATTGTAACGCGCGCTACTCACCCGTGAGGGTCTCAAGGCGCTGGGGTGGGGGGGTGCGCAGGTCAGTTCAGCCGAATAGCCAAGTCTTGAGGGTCTTCCTGAAGGTGCTCAGGGAGGGTGCGTCTGATGTCAGCTGGTAGCTGGTTTCAGGTCTTGGCTGCAATGTGGGAGAACGATCTTCTGCCTGCTTTGGTTCTGTGCCAGCGCGGGGTTTCTGCCAGTGCGACGTTGGCAGATCGGAGGTTTCTTTTGGGTACATGGAAATTTATCCTGTCATTGAGGTACTTGGGTCCGTTGTTGTGTAGGCATTTGTAGGCGTGAGTGAGGATTTTGAACGTGACTCGCTTCTCGACGGGGAGCCAGTGGAGTCTCCGCCAGTTTGCCAAGAACAAGGATGTGTTTCAGTACTGGCTCTTTAAATATTTCTGACTACTCAAATGCAGGATGTCAAGTGTGAATTATTTGAATTATATTTTATTAACTATAAGTATTTATATTTTATTATAACTATATTATTTTATTACATTTTTTTTAAAATAGTAAAACTGTAACTTTGCTTTCTTTAGTTTTGGATTTAAAATAAATATACTCAATTAATTTACCATATCATTTAACATAAAAATCTTTTTTTATATTTTTTTAGATTTCCCCCCATTGTATAATATAGGGAAAAGTGAAAAAGCTGATTAATAGTGAAAACAATTGTAGATATTTTCATGTTAAATAATAATGTATGCATAAAAAGTTACATCCTTAATAACATAATTTAAATAGTAATATTCTGAGTATATTAAATTCCATATACATTTTTTTAAATCTTGGTTATATAAAATCCTACCTAAAGTAAGAAAGTATATTTTTAGTGTGTATTAACAATTAATACAATGTATGAATAGAAATTACGAAACATAATTTATTTACATTAAAAAATGCAAGATTGTGTTAATTATCTCATTACGTGTGCAGAAACTCTATAATTAAGGCAGAGTTCTCTGCACAGAAAAAGAGGGCGAGGCAGAGTTAGAACCTATGCAAGCATGTTTGTGGATAGCATTTTGTAGTACGTTAGAGTAGTATTGTAGTACTGCTAAACGTACTATAAAATTCAGTTGTGAATAGGCCACATAGTTTTTCTATGATGTCACTGGATGTACTGATTATCACCTTATTTGCTTTGTTGACACAGTTTGAATGCTTAACTTTTAAGTTTAGTATGGGACCACAGCTTTAGTTGCTTCAAGTTTGGAATTAATTGACTTCTGGATTTTGTAACTTATCAGGAGTCACTTTATTTCGTTTAGAATCTGAGATCTATGAAACCAGTGTCTGCATCTAATGAAAACCCCACTAATAGTAGACTGTGAGGACTATATGCAGGTTGAAGAGTTGATCTCTGTGGTATATGTTATCCTTACATGTAGTGTGTATCTGCATTGTGGTATATCTAGGCTATTTTATGTGTAGGCCAGAACTGACAGTGGTTTATTACCTAAGGGTAATACAATGATATCCAAAAGAGAACCATTGATGGCAAACAAGCGGATTATTATATTGCTTGTCTGTTTTCTCTTCTTCCAGATATGACTGCAATTAAGGATATACACTGTTTCTAAGGCAGGGTTGAAAACTTACACCGGTAAAATGATTCTATCGGTGGTGAAATTGTCTACTTTGACTAAACAATCAAATGCAGCCACAATATACGAAATTCTAGCAGTAAGGTTGAAATGAGTAAGGTTAATAGCCAACCTGAATCAGATGCACAGAGTGTAATATGCTATTTATTACCTTGTTAGCTCTAAGGAGGGGCATTGATGAATAAAGGAGATACGTTGAATGGGTCATGTTTCGCATCGTCTCCCTCTACAACACCTGCGTACATGGTTTATGCCAGGCTATTCTTCAGTGACTATAAACAAAAGTATTTAATCCTAAACAGGCACAAGGAGTTTAATTTGTGTAGTGCGTGGAAAAAACACTGCTGGCTTGATTCACGAGGAGCTTATGTGTAGGAAGGTTATGAGTGCTTGGGGCAAAGTCTCTGCACTTGGTGTGGAATCTCTACAGTGCTCACTCTCTGCAGTGCGCAGTGGGGAGATTCCACCCCAAGTGTGCAGGTTCTGCCCCAGAGACTCTGCACTCATAACTTTACTACACGTAAGTTACCTTCATGAATCCTGCCCTAACTTAGGGCCTCATTTATGAAAACTGTTGCATCGCTGCGACAAAACAGCGATGCAACTGTTTTCACTGCGCCCTCTTTGTGATATGATGGATGCGCCGTTCAATGTCGCAAGGAGTTACAGATACGTCAGTATTACTGATGTATCTGTAGGCGCAATAGTGTTGCATTGCTGAGGTGTGTCTGAAAACAGACGCAACTCCAGCAGTGTGCCCTTTCACATTGGGCAAGCCTCATGTGAAAGGGCCTGCGCCAGTCTTACACCTGCTGTGAGGCAGGCGTAAGGTTTTGATAAATTGGCATCCTAGAAGTGGTGCAGTAAAATCTGATAGATTTCACTGCGCCACTTCTACGAGCCTTTTTACGGGGGCACGCCCACACTGCATAAATTATACCTGATGCAGGTATAATGTAGCACAGGGCTTTACAAAGTGACGCATCTGCCTAGATGCATTACTTTGTTAATAGGGTGCAATGTGGCGTATTTTTTATGGCACTGGTACTTCACAAAAAGTGACACAATGGTGGCGCAAAAGTGTTGCAAGGCCTCATAAATAAGGCCCTTAGTTATTTTCTTGTGTAAAGTCGGTCGGGAATGGAATACACAACTATCTTAGAAGATATTCCTTTTTTCCGAAGGACAATAAATAGAAACAGAATTAAGAATCCTAATGTTTCAGTTTGCTGGGGTTAACATATAAACTTCAGAGAAACCTTTTCATTCTCTTTTAGAGCAGAACTCCACTAATTTTCCATTTTGCAAGCCAATAGCTGCTTCGAAATCTTTGCTTTGCCAATGGTGTCACTGATAATTTTTTCGCCCTGGCAATTATTTGTGATGTCAGCCAACAGAGAAATTGCAATACTTCTCATGGTTTATTGTTTGTGACAGACAGGGATGAGTGTTGATCTCCATCCAACAATACAGCTCTTGTTCGTTCTTGTAAAATCATATCTTACAGAAAAGGCTTAATTGATTGTTTTTTTGTTTAGTTGCAGCTGGACGCACATGCACATTAGCGGTTATTAGTGCCTTAAGGTCATCATTGATCTTTTTTTAACATTTGTGCATACATCATAATTAAGTAAAATGCACCCATCAGATAAATTCACAGTTCTTAAACGATTACACTCTGAGACGAAAATCAACACGTGTACCAATAAAATCTATACTATTTTTAAAGGAGTGGGCAGTTTCTCTTACTGTTAATTAACTTCCTGCAAATCTGCCTCTTTATTTTTCACATAGTCTCTTCACGTTGTGTGGGGTTATTTGTAGCTGATAACAATATTTAAGATGAAACAGTTAAATGTCAAATGTTACTCTTTCTTAGAGCAGGCGTTCTTGACTGAACTGAACCGGGACCACAGCAAGACTGTACATTTAACAGACATTTAAACATGCGGCTAATGGACCGTTGGCAGTTTTAGAGCTGTTCCCAGACTATCTAGCTCTGAAGGAGCCCTAAGGCCAACCACTTTGTCATGAGCATATACCACCACGCCTGAATGACTGACTCACAAAATGAATCATTCAACACTTGCCGCAATGCACAGTAATGTGAACGCGTTTTTCTAAATCCGCTTTCAACTTCTCAATGCAGCCCTTCCTAGGATATTGAGTTTAACTTGGAATTTGATGGTAATGACTAAGTGCAAATTTTGGTCATTTAAAATATGGTTTGTGTTCATATTTTAATATCAATGTGTATCCAAGTCTTTGTTTTGTTGAGTAGTTATTTTTACATGTTGACAGATGGGGTGGAACAAAAGTTAAATCTTTACGTGTGAAATTACTTTCCATATGCAGTAAAAAAAGAAAAACATGTAAGTGAAAATTTCGCACTTGCCCTACCCTGAAGGTAATTTGCAGTGTCAATGTCTGTGAACCACGAAGCCAGAGGGGTTTTGCCGCGAAATACTTATGTGCAGAAAAACAAGTCATATGTTAAGTCAGAATAGCCTTCCTGACTCGTAAAAGGCCTTTTACAAGCCATATCGAATATCAGTTAGGAGGGTTCACCAAGGGAGGGGGTCCCCTTCCAATTTCAATGAGTGACTCTATGTATTAATGGATTGTGACTGCAAACCATAGATCAGATACTGACACCTGACTGCATCTGGTAACTGATCCACAATGAGCATCGTGAGGCGCAGGCTCCGGAGATCATGCTCCCAGATGTGTTCCCTGGAAGTGAGCTTTTTTTTGTTCAAACAGGTACTGTCCCTCTAAGACACGACACTTGGGGCCATATTATCAAGAACAGGCGATAACAATATCGCCGCTTTAGCGGCAGGAAACTGACGCTAAAGCGGCGATAAGGGGCTTGATAATATGCCCTACAGAATTCCAATAGAAGCCCAGGTTCTCTGGTGTGAAGGACATCAAACATGGGCATCTATTGGAATTCTCTAGGGTATATCATCAAGCCCCTTATCGCCGCTTCAGCTGCATTTACCTGCCGCTAAAATGGCGATAATGTTATGCCCGTTCTTGATCATATGGCCCATGGTCTCTTTAAAAAAAAATTCACATCCAGGAAATGCAAACGCTCAGATGGAGGTCGGCTCTTCATCACAGGGCTCCATCCATACATTAGCAGCAACTCCTTGAGGGTCGCAAAATTCCTCCTACATTATTAATATTAAAGAGGTCGGAGGTTTTGCAACCTTCTGAGTATAGGCTCTGTGTAATGCTACTGACTTGCACATTAGTCAAATGGCAGGTTGAGGCCCTGTTCTAAGACCAGTTGGTCTGCAATTTACACAAAGTGGTTTGCGAACAGGACTCACTACATCATGTGTAGGATTAGTGTAGATTTAGGGTATGTAGGTATGCCCTATTTAATTTAAGAAAATCGAAGATTTAACTGTATAGGACGTAAATTAAAAACATTAGGAGAAAATGTTTGATATGCATAGATATTGCTCCTTTTTGTCCTCATCCATGCCAGAACCAGCTTGTGACTGGTATATGTTACTTTTCTACATCTATTATCTGGCCATAGGTTTTACAGAATTTATTTAGAACAGCAACTTGGACACTTTGTCTTCTGCATTCGTCATCTAATCATCAGACAAACCAGTGCTTTGCATCCAATAATTATATAAACTCACCCCACCAACCGTCTGGTTTTCCATGTGTAATTTCCCTATAAAATAGGGCTACCCTTTGAACTTCTGCCAGCCATTCTTGAATCGATGGGACTCATTTATTTTTCATTCCTTGCATAAGCTAGACTAGCAAAATTCCATCTCATCCAAATCAACATTATCTTTTTGAATCCCAAAGATATTCAAGAAGGGATCCACTTTGTTCTCTTTTCTAAAGATTTCTCGGATTGCCTTGGTCAGCTCATACCAAAAGGAATGAACTTTACAGCATCTATGGAACATAGGATTGTCTTCTGCGTATTCACGACCTTAATAAGAGCTTTTAACTGGTGAGATGGGCCACATTTTTTAGAGCTTCTTGGGTGTCCAAAATAACCTGAAAATAGTAAGAAAAAGATTTCATTTAAATACAGCTGGGCAGAGTCAACTATGTAAAGTATCAATAGATACTTGCCATTTTACTCTAACAAGTAAATAATTCTGTAGGAGAAGGGGGCTTTACTCTGCCCTGTCATTATTAAATTAAGTTAACCATAGGAGGAGAGAAGGAAAAGACCTAAAAAAGCTTACGAATTACTACATTGCTTTTTTGGTGGCCTTGTGCCCCACAGTCAACATGCAAGCACTGATTGGTTATAGAAGGTATATAGCTCGCTGCAAGCATTGACATTGAAGTTATTTTCAAATAAGGTCCCACAAATGGAGGTAATCAAAGTCACAGGGCATTCATAAATATTGCACCACATATGATTGCATGTGTTCAGAATTGTAACTGAAATAATTTTTATGACATAGACGCAGGTGACAAGGCACATTCTCTGCTACCTCCACCAACGTATATGGAGGGGTTAATCAACATTTCATCACTACACACAACACCAAACTTGCCAGCCGAGAAGCAGATCTGTAGTAATGTATGATGCTTATGATGTCATGATTCTAAGCATAAAATGCTGGTCTTGTGTTAAGTAAGAGCAGCATCTGTGTGGAGACTTTACAGAAGGCTGGGCGGTTAGTATCTCTGAACTTTTCACTAAATAAATTATTTAAATTTCACATGGATGCAGAAATTATTTACTGTAAGATCCCCCTCTCTGAAGCATCTAAAGGTGATATAAATGGTCTCCCACAGTATCAGAAGAAGTCCCAGTGGAATCTCATTTAGGAATGAGATGAACATCTTACTTCCTCACATGAACACAGAAAACTGAGCACTAGCACTGATATGTACCTAGCGACAAACTGAATATCAATGGGCATCCTGAAATGCGTGCAGAAAACCAAATAGTAATACTTATTTCAAGACCTCCTGACTTGTCTTTTGTAGATAAAAAAACTTATACACCACTTCTGGTCTAAGATTGCTGGAAAATCTTAAGGGAATAATGACTGAAAAGGTCTTAAATATAATACTTTTCATGCTCAATATGGTTATATTCTGCCACCTGGTTTTGGCGTGTAAAATTAATCAACTTCTTCTCAAAAATACCATCTGTACTTAAAAGAGTGTTTTATATTCTAGGGGATGATGAACCTATAGAGTGCTCTTTGTGTAGGTTTGTGGTATTTATTTAACGCTCAGCTAGCCAAAAAGCAGATGAGATCAGCGCCGGGACACCTCTGTTTGAGGTAGCTGTTTGCGCTATGGATACCACTATTATTACACGGACGAAGAGGGAAATAGTGTCAGAGAGTGAATCTGGGTAGCCCTTGCTGGGATCAGAGTGTGGTGTGGGCGCTATTCCCTGAAGCACTGTATGCAAATATCAATAATAATACACACTCTCTCCCTTTAGGACATAATCTGCTCTTTTGCTAGCAATCTACTCATACTTCACTTCCTCCAAAGACCACATCATATGAACTCTGAGCAGAGGTGCATAGTAGAGCTTTACACCTACTTTCAACTGAATTATGCTGTCCCATAGCACACACAAACCAATATACAGTATCATTCATAAACATTGAGTATGGATTGGACTTCCTTATTTCAAGCAAACAACAGTAGCGGCTGCTACAGAACGGGGTGGTGAGTCAGGAGAGCAGTGTTGGGGTATACAAAATAAATAAAAGCACTTACCTGGGTGATACTGGCCATCACCCGCTGCCTCTCCTACGTCCTGTTCTCAGGCAGCTGGAAGCACACAGCCTCCCAGAATCCCCTAGTCAAGCACAACGCTGCCTTACAGCAGTGATGTGATTGGTCTGAGCGCCAAGGGACTAGGAGGCTGTGCATGTTCTGCACCCAGGTTGTGCAATACAGCCTGGTGGAGAACATGCTAAGTGAGCATGACTATTTCGCCGGCCCAAGAGGGCCTGCCAAACTGTCATGCACACTTAGAAAGTGCCTACCACTCTTCCCACAGCTCTGAACAGCCCAGATCCTCCTGCTCCAAACCAACTGAGCCAGTTTGGTAAAATAAAATGATAATAACGTTGCATTCTTATTATTTTAGTTTTTCCCTTTTTGAACTGCTCAGTGAGCAGTGGGGCAATGCTGCTCTGCCTTAGCAGAGGAGCAGCCACTGGCAAACAATAAGAGTCCGTTTTTGTCTCCATGTGGCTTAGGTGGACAGATTTAGAGGATGGCACCATTTTCGAATCTAGCGACAAAGAAAAGCTAAAATGTTGACCCCTATTATTTTATGTTATCTCTGTAAGTGAATTGTTTTTTTTTGGTGGGGGAAGAATTCATGACTATGGTAACTGTTGCTTTTCCTGTGGTTCTGTTTTCACTTGGAGTTACGTAGACCTCTATTTTCTTCCTGCCTTATAGAGGTTTCCTTGTGTTTTTTCGATTTATTTATTTTTCATCCACTGAGCTTTCTTGTCTACTATTTGCCAAACATTGTGTTTTTTCTTTTGTCTTACTGCTTTCTATGGTATTGCGGCTGTTTTCAATCATGGGATCCTCCCTGATGGTCTTTGCATTTTGTTTCTGAAAGGCAACAAGATAAGTTTTATGCTGATCATGCCCTTCCTATTTTATAATGATTAAAACATATAGATGTATTTTAGTAAATATTGCACTAAATACTAGGGACATTTAGCCATGGTTTTAAATCATGTGCAAAAATGTTCTGATTGAAGTACCATTTGTACCAGGTGATTCTCCAGAGTATCTGCCCGGAAAATTCTTGCACCCGTTATTTTTGCTATACGAACGCTCAAATCTCAAATCTCATAAACATTTAATAAGTATCTTCTCTTTAAACTTACTAAGCAAACCTCCAATTTTCACGCCTCTTCGGGTTGATGAATCCTTGCCACCTTGTTAGAATGGAACAGAACCTGAATAAATTGATAAAATAATCATCAACGTACAGCATTTAATCACTGGCGGCATCACCCAACTGAGCAGGTCGAAAAAGGAAAAGAAATAATAATAACTCATTTTTATTATCATTGTATGTTTCCTCTTGCTCAGCTGGGTAAGGGCAGGGCTGCTCTGCTCTGCTTACAGAACATAGGAGGGGGGGAGTGGTTTGCCCACTCCAAGTGCACAGGATGCGTTGTCCGGTCGTCTTGGGCCGGTCAAACCATCATGCGCACTTTACATGTTCTCAAGGTAGGCTGCATTACAGCCTGCATGGAGAACATGCCCAGCCTCCCATTCTCTGGCTGTGCGCCAATCCACGGCGCTCGGACCAATCAAAATGCTGCGTTTCCGCATTGTGATTGGCTATCAGGAGTCTGAGAGCCGGGTGTTTCCTGCTTCCTGCCCTGGAATCGAGCAGAATATGACCCAAAGGAGGCTGCGGCGATGGAGGGTGGCTGCGGCAGACAGGTAAGTGCATTTTTAATTTTTAATTAAATCCCTCCCCCACCATGGCCCCGCTACCCACCCCCCACCCCTTCAAATACCAGCCTCCACTGCATTTAATGTTCAGTCAATGATGAGAGGTTTAGTGACGTCTTAAAAGCTTTATTTCTCATAAAGAGATTAGTTTGTATTTTTTTGTTCTTTTATTCAGATTAGATCCATGACAGAAATATCAATTTAGTTACAACAAGAATAGAAAATAACTGTGTGTTCCCTAAAGTAATTAGTCACTAACTTAATCTAAAGGACCTTACCTCTCCTAGTGAAAACCCATAAAGAGTTCTTTTGGAAAAGAGAAAAGTAAAACTTTGGAGCAAAAGGTTGATAACTATGAAAATGTTGAACTCCATACAGAGTAGCTCTGGAAACCCAGCCGAGTTCTCTTTAACCTCCATGTTGACATGTAGTTATTTGAATGTGGCTACAGGGTATTTCAATAAGATACATCTTGGAAGTTTCTCATGAGAACCTTTTGCAAGCCTACTCTGTTAGCTGCTCAGTGTCCCATTGTGTTACAATGAGCTGCTCTATGACATGAAACATTATTATCTGGCATGTCCTGGTTCGATCGTGGAATTTAAACTATTGTAAGCATTCTCTTTCATGAATATACGTGTTCATTATAAGCATGTGGCAAAGGAAACAATCTAAAATATAGTCAAATCATATGTTGTGAAGAATGAAAGAAACATTTTGCAGCAAACAGCACATTTCTCAAAGATGTCAAGTTTTACAGTTCAGTTATAATGTTAAATCATCATTTACAAAAATGCATGTATTTTCTTAAAAGGATAGGAAAGAATCAAGAAAATGTTAAGGCCTAGCAGTGAAAGAACTATAGAAATGTGAGATGTCTGAAGAAATAAGCAGCATTTTCACTTTTTGTATGTTTAATGAAAGCTTTTTTTCCTCACCTCAATTTTGATATGCATTCTTTATTTTAAAGTTAAAGCACATTTATATATTATTATGAGGTTAGAATTTATGTAAAAATGTTCAACTTCCACACTGGCAAACACAAAGCCACCAAGAACTACTGAATTTGAACTCTAATTCAGAAAAATAGCACAAAATATTTCAACCCATTTTTATCATTGTGACAACCACTAAAATAGTGTGCACATTTTAGAAAGATTCATCCTCTCCACCCTTTCTAAACCTCCAATCCACCAATAAATACTGTGGTGTTGTGCCAGCCGTGGTATAGAACAGCTTACACGTGGGACTCTGACACAATGTTTCCCATCTAGATAAGATGTCATTTCCCCAGGAGAACAGTGTTCTATCACCACAACCACTCACCCATGTCACTCTAACATCATCAAGCAGGATTGATTATAGGCAAGGAGAGTGCTCACTACAAGCTAGTCATTTCAAGACTTTATTTCAGTAATGCACTACTTGCTGGAATTCCCCAATCACCATTCGCCTCTCTAAAAGCACTTCATTCAATGGCTAGGTTAATCCATTTTGCAGATACATTTGAACACATCACCACTTTTTGTGAGCTGTATCCATTGCCCATTTAGGCTAACATTAAATTCAAAGTCTGCTGCCTGGTCCCTTAGGCCATACATGTAAACATCCAACCTTACCTTTCTGAGCCACTCAGTATTTCTGTATTTCTGGAGGTGAAAGAGGTCACAAGTCTCTTCTAATGAGGTCAGCAGCTCAGAGCCTGTCCTTCTCTGGTACGGCCTCTTAGTCCTGGAACTCTCTTCAACATGAACTCATATGTCCGATACTTATAACCACTGCACTGAAACAATTCAAGGCCCACTTTTTCATACAGTACCTTTGTTACTTTCTTAAAAGCTAAGGGGCAGATTTATGTTTGACTTGCACCTCATTTACGCCGCCGTTGCTTCACTTTTGTGACGCAGCAGCGGCGCAAATCCTGCGCCATGGTGCGGGGTATTTACAACGTGACGCATCTGGGAGATGCGTCACGTTGTAAAGCCCTGCGCCACATGTAGGCGTTCCAGGGCAGGTGGGGGCGTTCCGGCGCAGGAACGCCTCCTAAAAGTGGCTGAGTGAAAGCTACAAGATTTCACTCAGTCACTTTTGAGCCCATGCTGCGTCAAAACCCTGCGCCTGCTTGAAGCAGGCGTAAGGATTGACGCAGCATTGTGCAGATAGGGCCCCCCAGAGCATTGCTGAAGCTGCATCGCGCTTGCGACGCAACTCCAGCAATGCGCCACTTTTACGGCACAGATGCGTGACGCATCTGTGCCGTTTTTGCCCCATGGTGCGCCGCATTATAAATGCGGCGCATCCATGATGGCGGAGCTGGGGCGCAAAATAACTGGCGCATCCCTGCTGATATGCAGGGATGTGTCAGTTATTATAAATATGCCCCTAACTTTTGAACTCAGCCACCATATAATAAACATGCACTATTTATTTAGATGTTCTGCTCCCCTCCCCATTTCGCAGTTGAGCATCATAGTAAGCCAGCCCCATATTAATGAGGCCCAGATGCTCTAGAAAAATGAAAGAATGAAATAAAATAAACTTTTCACTCAATCTGCCTCCTAGCTCTCCTAGCTTACTGAACCATGTCACAACATCCTAAGCCTACTGTAAGTTCAGGTCATTCACAGAAAAGACAATTCCTTCCCTACTCAACCAAGAGTGGTTTCCTACATCCTGTTAAAGCCAATAGGTACATTTCCTAAAGCGTCCTAGAAATTTTAGCTGTAGAAACGAGAATTTCACATCTTCACATTTATAGGTCATTATGGAAACGTTTGTATGTGTACCCGGCTAAAGAAAAACTAGTAAATTAGTCTGCTGCATATTTATCAAAAATATTTAAGCCACTGTGTTTTATATAAAAATGGGCATGGTTGCTTAATATGCTAAACTAATTAAACAGCATGTAGACACATACATATTGTCTACATTTTCTCCATCAACAAAATGTCTACACTTTAGAAAATAACTTGCCAACTCATTTTCCAAAATCAACTTTTATCTATCCCGTCTCAGTACAATATGTGCAAGCCGGAACATGCAAACAGAAGTTCAAACAGAGGTTGTACTACTGAATATCGACATCATAAATATCATGATACAAAAATATTGTGGGCAGAATAACGAGGGACAAAATATTGAATGGTAAGTGCATACAGGAAAGGATAGATGTATTATTCCTACCACCACATATACGTACTATGAAGCTATATGTACTGTGTAGGTACATAGATGTGGGATGAGGTTTAGAAAACCTAGACGTATCTGTCAACTATTTTTTTTTTTATATTTTGTCTTTGATATTCTGTCTCACTTATAGTGTGAGTTCAAGATTCAGGGTGCACGTCCAAATAAAGGGTGGATTATCTACAAACTGTTGTGCTTTACCTCAGAGTAGTTTAGAGAATGGTAAGGTTGAGGATATTGTTCTCATCAGAATCCTGATCTTCACATGCCTGGTAACCTAAACAACAAATTGCATTTTGCACTGCAAAACCTCTTGGAGATCCTTAGAGTAAAAGAGGCAAAATGTTCGCCTCTCGTGTGTTTTGATTAATGCCATTGTGGTGGAGGCAAGTGCTATTGCTGGGCTATCACTGGTCACACACTCCAGATGCTTAACCAAATACTTCATTGCATCTAAAACATCATGCATTATCATGTTAAGATGTTAACAGATATCAATGCATTGCACACTATAACTGTGGGGAAGTACCTTTCTTTATAGTTTTGAAAAAGAAGTTGGAGGCTTAATGTACACTCCCAGAGCTCACACAAAATCAGTATACAGCTATTGACAGGCAGATTTTGTTGAAAGAATATTCACAGCATCCTTTGACTAAAGAAATCACACATGTAACAGCAAAATATCATTAAAGTTCAGTGGTAAAACTAAGAGCATTCAGGAAACACATGAGGGTTACTATTTAGTAGGAGTTGCTGGTCTATAAGAAATAGGTTATTTGGGTCATTGAATGTATCAGAACTAGAAATAGTTTGGGTATTTTCAAAGTTTCCTCATGGTTAGCTTAGTAGGACCAGACCTAATGAAGATGAATACGCTGGGAGCAGACACCCATGAAATGGTGCTAGGATCTTGGATTGGTGCCCCGCTCATTTCAATTATATTGCATTGCTTGTGCTGAAAGAACCTTGGAATGGGATGAAAACAAAACGATAAAAAAATTCGCATTACCTTGGCATTGACTTAAAGAGTCACTTTCTGATGCACTGATGGTTTTTTCCAGATTTTTTATGGACTGTTTTATAGGACCATGCTGTTACATGCTATGATTCTCCACAATACTTATTTTAGTACCAACAACTGCTGCACGCTTGTTGCTATTCCATTCACCATACATTAAGTAAACAGCTTAGATCCTTCTGGAACACTTATAATGGTCTGTCTTTGAGACATTGAGAGACATCTTTAGAGTGCTGTATTCCATCACAGATAGCACAGCCAAGAGGGCACAGCCACATAGAGATGCTCCTCAGTGATTCAAAGCATGCATTTGACTTACATGAAGTATGACAGTTCATTGGCATCAATGATTCACAAGAATTTGACTTCTCCTTGAGATCTGTGAAGAACCAGATAGATCAATTCATCAAGCACTATTTAGTCTTGCAGTATATTTTGGCAACAATATGCTTTTAGAATAATAAAGGATGTGCTTTGAGGATCTCATCTTATAATAACAATGTAAGCCCTTAAGCCTTTAAATGGTTGTTCTTGCCACAAATGCTCTTTCCCTAAAAATGACCACCCTCCCGGTTTAACAACAGTGAAAATGGGGGAAGAAAATCCACAACATGTGTCTTTCTCATTTAAAAATCTCAGCTCCCGTTTCCTTGCTAAAACATGACTAGCCAATAGGAAACTGGGGAAAAAGTACCACTATTTTTCTCCCTGTTTCAAAGACGGAGGGCTTCCAGGCATCAGTGTTTTGTAAAGTGTCTGATGAGAGAAACTTTGCAGTGAAAATAGTTCGTTTGCTTGCACAATAACATACACTAAACCAACTTTCAAATAAATTCATGACATATGTCCTTGGAGAATTCATGTGGTGCGTGTGTTTTGTGTGCAATGAAAAACAAACTAATTCCACAATATTTTGACTTTACTTGAAACTGGGTTAAAATAACAAACGCCACATATTTGTTGCTGTTTATAATATTGAAAAATGTCAGTCTAATGGCATTTTGAATTCTATCATCCCCATCCATGTACTAGTTTACAAAGTTATTGTGACAGCAACAACAATTAATTGAGATAAGTACATTATTTTCTCTCACTCCAAATACATTAGTAGGTGGCAGTTTAATTTTAATGCTGCTGGAAAACATCAACAGGACACATAAGGCCGGATTCATAAAGATTTTGCTGTGACCTATTATTATAGCACTCCAGACATACTTCTATATTCCTGGAATAAGTTGGCAGTACAACTCCCTTGATAATGAACTACAAGAGTAAGTCAGGAATACTACATGAATGTGTCCCACCGACTCCTTGCAAAATTATTGTTAATCTTACACTTTGTATTAATTTTTAATCTCATTTGGATACATTGTTATCACAAATGATCTGTGCTGATAGGTCGTCCCTTAAATACAATGCCTAATTACTCTGTATCAGTTTTATTGTTAGACCTGTTAGCCTTAGGGTGGTCTTCCCCTTAACTTTCTTCCTTCCTTCTCAATATGTACTGACCTCGTTTTTGCTGGCCTTAGGACTTTGAGTACTTTACTACTGCTACCGATTGCAAAGGTTTATGTGCTCGCTCCTCTAAACATGCTAATGTTGGCTTATCCCAAATTGGCATTTTTAATTTACTTATAAGTCCCTAGTAGAGGGGAACTACAGGTGCCCAGGGGCCTGTAAATTAAATGCTACTAGTGGGCCTGCAGCACTGATTGTGCCATCCACTTAAGTAGCCCTTTAAACGTGTCTTAGGCCTGCCATTGCAGCCTTTGCATGAGCAGTTTTAAACTTCCATTCCGACCTGGCGAAATAAACCTTCTGCCAGATACAACGTGAATAAACCATTTCAATAAAGGAATCCTTACTTTTGACACAGATTGGTTTAAACAAGATTGATTTTTTTATGAGCAAAGGATTTAAGGTGATGTAACCTACAGGGGGATAAATTGGTGTGCGCAAAGGGAGACACAACGCTGGCACGGCAGAGTGGAGTTATTCACTTTTAGAAAGTTATTTCCCTTCCTTATCCATGTAGTGCCTGTAGTGTCTCTCTTGTCCCATGACTAGGTGTAGCTGGCAGTGGAGCTTTGTGTATTCCTCCTGGATAGCCACAAACAATAGGGAGCTTAAGTGTGCCTGGATGGGCCATCACTGTTAGGATAGGAGAGAGGGGAGAGGAGTTGGCCTAACGCCTAGGGTGCTCGATCTCGGACCTGGGGGACTGGGTTCGAGTCTCGGTAATGACGCTGAACATCCTGTGATTCTGGGCAATTCACTTAATCTCCCCGTGCCTAACAAAGAATTAATGTGTGTCCTAATGTAACGTAACTGGTGCTATGTAAAGCGCTCAGATACCTAATTGGATTCGAGTCAAGTTCGCGCTATATAAAACACTGCAAAAAAAAAAATAGGAGGGAGGAACTTTGTGTCCTGCCTCCACACAAAGGGCTGCATGCCCCCTGTAGTTTGTCTGGAACCAAGACAGGAAAGACTTCAAAGGGAAATCTCTAGAAGTTACTCCATCACTTAAAAGGCACAACTGGGTATAAAAATTGGACCTCAGACCACAACTCTTTAGTACTCTTGTGGACCTGTGGATACTCTGCCAGGGAGAAGGACTGCTGTGCAGCTGAAAGTACTGGCCAGCTACTCTGAAGGGGCTACTGCCCTGCTGTGCTTATCTGCTACTTGCTGCCCTCTTTCCTGGGGAGGAATAACTGGATCTGCAATTTATTTTGAATCCAGCACCCCAGAGTGACTCCAAGGGCTGGCCTGCTGGCCTCCTGATCTGAGCCTCAGGGACATAAAAGGCTTCCCAACAGAACCTGAACCAATCGTCAGCAAGTTCCTAACCCCCAAAATGTGCCTCTCAAGTCCTTGACCCTTTGTGTCAGCTCCCGACATCGCCATCGCCATCCCAGAGGGCTACAAGATCATCCGGAGGGACCGCAACGCCAACCAGATGGGAGGAGGCATCGCCATCATCCACAGGAACACCATCCGTCTCACGACCAGCACCGACAACACCCTGACCAGCGCCGAACACCTGCACTTCCAGATCCACACCAACCCGAACACCACCCTCAGAGGCACCCTGATCTACCGACCCCCTGGACCACGCACGCAATTCAGCGAGGACATCGCCGACTTCGTCAGCCCGCATGCCCTCCCCTCCGCCGACTACATCCTCCTGGGGGACCTGAACTTCCACCTGGAGAACAACAACGACCACAACACCAGCACCCTGCTCGACAACCTCGCCAACCTGGGACTCAAGCAACTGGTGTCCACCCCCACCCACCTCGCCGGACACACACTCGACGCCGTCTTCTCATCCAGCACAGACATAGACTTCAGCCACGCCACAGAGCTTCAATGGACGGACCACAGCTGCGTCCACTTCACCTTCAAGAGAACGACGACCCACCAACACCAGCAACACACCGCCCGCAGAAGCTGGAACAAGATCACAGCAGACCAGCTCGCCACCTCCCTGAGCCAACACCCTCCTGCCAGCTCAGCGAACCCCAGCCAGGCCGCCGACAACCTCACGAAGTGGATCACCACCTGCGCGGACGAGCTCGCCCCGCTGAGGACCCCGCCCAGCAGACCCACCAGCAAGAAGGCCCCATGGTTCACCGACGAACTCAAGAGCTCCAAGAAGAACTGCCGAGCCCTCGAGAAAGCCTGGAAAAAGGACCCGACACCGGACAACAGGACCTCCTACAAACTGGCCACCCGGAAACACCACCAGCTGATCCGCGCCGCCAAGAGAACAGCATTCAAGGACCGGTTGGACAACAACGCACACAACAGCAAGGAACTCTTCAACATCGTGAAAGAGCTTTCCAACCCCAGAGCAGGAAACAACGACATCACCCCATCACAAGACCTCTGCAACTCCCTCGCCTCATACTTCCACAACAAGATCACGGACATACACAGCAGTTTCAACAACCAACCAACGCACACCACGACCGACCTGCCACCCCCCCCACCACCACCCTCCACGCCTGGACCCCGATCAGCACAGAAGACACCATCCGCACGATGAACTCCATCCACTCCGGATCACCAACCGACCCCTGCCCTCACCACGTCTTCAACAAGGCCGACGCTGCCATCGCACCCCACCTGCGAGACATCATCAACACATCCTTCGACACCGCCATCTTCCCCGAAAGCTGGAAACACGCCGAACTCAGCGCTCTACTCAAAAAACCAACAGCGGACCCCACCGACCTCAAGAATTACCGCCCCATCTCGCTTCTACCGTTTCCAGCCAAAGTCATCGAGAAGACCGTCAACAAGCAGATGGCCGCCTTCCTCGAGACGAACGGATCCCTCGACCCCTCACAGTCCGGCTTCCGAGCCAAACACAGCTCCGAGACCGCCCTCATCGCCGCCACCGATGACATCCGAGCCCTGATGGACAAGGGAGAAACAGCGGCCCTCATCCTCCTAGACCTCTCCGCGGCATTCGACACGGTCTGCCACCGCACCCTAACACGGCGCCTCAGCAACATCGGTATCCAGGACAAGGCACTGGAATGGATCATCTCCTTCCTCGACGGAAGAACACAGCGAGTCCGCCTACCACCGCACAAGTCAGAGGCCTCCGAAGTCATCTGCGGCGTCCCCCAAGGATCATCACTGAGCCCCACCCTCTTCAACGTCTACATGAGCCCCCTCGCGGCCATCGTACGCAAACACCACCTCAGCATCATCTCCTACGCCGACGACACCCAGCTGATCCTCTCCCTGACCAACAACCCCGCCGCCGCCAGAGCCAACCTGCACGAAGGGATGAAAGAGGTAGCCGAGTGGATGACGACCAGCCGCCTGAAACTGAACTCGGACAAGACGGAGGTCCTCATCCTGGGCTCTTCACCCTCCGCCTGGGACGACTCCTGGTGGCCTCCCGCCCTGGGCACCGCGCCCAAACCGACAGACCATGCACGAAACCTGGGCTTCATCCTGGACTCCTCCCTCTCCATGACCAGGCAAGTCAACAGCGTCTCCTCGGCGTGCTTCAACATCCTACGCATGCTACGAAAGATCTTTTGGTGGATCCCCTCAGAGACCAGGAAGACCGTCACCCAGGCCCTCGTCACCAGCCGACTGGACTACGGCAACGCCCTCTACGCCGGGACCACCGCCAAGCTCCAGAAGAGACTCCAGCGGATCCAAAACGCCTCAGCCAGACTCATCCTCGACATCCCACGATCCAGCCACATCTCCGGTCATCTGAGAGACCTTCACTGGCTCCCCATCAACAAGAGAATCACCTTCCGCCTCCTCACCCACGCACACAAAGCCCTACACGACCAAGGCCCGAGCTACCTCAACAGCCGAGTCAACTTCTACGCTCCCAAACGCCACCTCCGATCAGCCAACCACGCCCTCGCCGCCGTCCCCCGCATCCGAAGAGCGACTACAGGAGGAAGGTCCTTCTCCTACCTGGCCGCCAAGACCTGGAACTCCCTCCCGTCCGACCTGCGCCTGACCCAAGACCACCTCTCCTTCAGGAAGAAGCTGAAGACCTGGCTGTTCGAGCAGTAGCGGCACCCCCCCTCCCCAGCGCCTTGAGACCCTACGGGTACGTAGCGCGCTTTATAAGTGTCACTGATTGATTGATTGATTGAAAATCAAGCTCTTTGGCTTTTCGCATCTGCAAATGGGCTCGTTCGTACAGGAAATTGTGCCACTCACCCCAGAGTTCAGATCGAGCCGCCGCCAGCCCGTCTCTTCACACAGCAACATTGATCACCTGTGGAGGGCCGCCAATACGAGGCTCTAGTCTGCTTGTCTGTGAAGCCAAGCTTGCTGATTGCTCCACGCCAACTACCGCCCGCAAAGCTCTACTTGCTCCCTGTTATCCTCTCTAACACAAATGGGAATCTTGGCACACAACCTTTAGCTGGACTAAGCTGCGACTGTATCTGACCCATGCTCGACTGTGGTCAGCCTGAACTTTTGATTTTGATCTTTTCCAGCACAATCAGGATAGCCAAGGTTGGCTCTTTATGCCTGTACGTGCTATTTTACAGTTAATTCTTTAAAAATGAATTACTCCAGTTCTACTGATTGTGTTTTCGCCCTTTTGGTCTTGTTGTATTTATTAAATTCTGCTCTTTTTTTAAAGTGGTGTAGAATACTTTTTGTATGGTGCTTTCACTGTTTTACAGTTTGAATTGTTGCACAAATACTTTACACATTGCTTTTAAGTTAAGCCTGACTGCTCTGTGCCAAACTACCTGGGGAGTTGAGCAAAGGTTAATTTGGAGTTTGCTTATACCTTACTCTGACAAATATGGTGGTTGTGCTTGAGTAGGGCTCACACTCCAGTCAACCAGTAACCCAATTTCTTACCTTTATCAGTTAAACAAAACACATGATTATGTCTTTGGTAGAAGAGCATAATTCTTATTGAGTCAAAATTGAAGGAAAAGCAAACAAAAATCAGTATTGAATTTCAGCAGATAGCAGACAGAACTCCAACAAGAACACTTCAATTCGGTAGATATTAGTATATTCTCTTCGGACCATATCATTTTCCGCTCTGTGCATTATACCGACGTAGGATGGATCTCCGCATTTCTCTCTCCCATTTTCAGTGGACACATTAACCGTAAAAATCTCCAAACTAGTCCATTTGCCACATAGAGCAGAGCTCAGATAAACAGAGCCGGAATAGCCTCCAGCCGCGGTCGGTAGTAGGAGTAACTGCAGGGCGGTGACGTGGGGAGGGGGAGGGGCAGAGTGAGGGGTAGTAAACTATGGATTGCGGAGGTTTACAGGTAAGTTAACATATAAATTAATAAAACGAATTTCGTTGCGTGCACTGCATCCCCAAATGCGATGCAGTGCACGCAACGAAATTCGTTTTATTAATTTATATGTTAACTTACCTGTAAACCTCCGTAATCCATTGTTTACTACCCCCCACCCTGCCCCTCCCCCTGCAGTTACTCCTACTACCGACCGCGGCTGATAGCCTTTATGCGTTTTTGAGCTCTGTTTACCAGAGCACATGCTCTAACTTGGAGATTTTATAGTCAATATATTTACTGAGCATGAAAAAAAAAAGAAACACACAGACCTCTCTGCACTCAGTGCAGCAAAAAGAATGAGATCTTGATACAAACCCAGGTTTTTAAGCACCATTGATTTTGCACTACTTGAACTATCATCATGCATTGCAAGAAAATATTTTTGATTAAAAAAACATGTATTGCCATGCTAGGTGGCTTTGCTTGGCTAAATAAATCCCAGTTGAGGGCTTGTATTCCCTTTTGTGGCCTTGAGTGACGTATGGGCAATGCTAGCCCTTAGTAATTCTGGCCAAAAAGACCAAGGATAAATGCCATGTTATCCATGGCTGTCACTGAGAGACATTAGCATGAACACCAGTTTCTAAATCTGGTTATTCACTGCTATGATGTAGCTACAGTGAGTAGCTAAAGTTACATGTAAACTTTGCAACTTTTTGATGTCAATTTTATATTTATAAACTCTTAAATGTTCTCACGCAACTTGCTTGCACAAAGTGTAAATAATTCCCTAGTAAAACACTCTAATACCTTCGGATCGTGTTTTGTGCTTTATAAAATTGAAAACAATATATATATATATATATATACACATATTATATAGAGGGTGGTAGGTATAGGAGGAGGCCATGCTTTTTTTCTCTATGAGTCGTGGTGGAGAAGCCTCCTCACCTCATGGTTCTGAGTGAGATCATAGACAACATGAACTTTGCTCTTCTTGAACATTTAAAGTCAGTCAGAACCCTGCGATGAAAAACTTACCCGTTATTCACTTTTTGCCAGTTTATAATTCTATATTTTATTATGGCATGGGATCATCTTTGAACTGTTTCTAATGTAACGGATTGTAAAAAATGGGCAACAGTATCTTTAGCACATATTTTGGAGTGCAGTAGTATCTCCATCACATTGTTTTGCCGGCGCGATTTGCTTCTCGACATACAAAGTAGAAACTGGACAAAAAATACATTTCCCCTGTTTTTTCCAGTTTGTGCACCCCTGCAATAATGTGCAGAGCTTTAAATTGGCTGGTACTGTCCGGTACTCAGTACTGGCAGTTTTTTATTGTGAAAGGGAGAGGACCTGCACTTCTCAAGAGAGACATAATACCTTTAATTAGAGAGTACCAACACTTCTCAGAAACAAGCAGGTACCCTGATAAAGAGTGCCTGCACTTCTATTTTTCCATTTCAAGCATTGATAATGCACATTATTGTTTATTCCATCTATAAATACACACTTCTACTGGAATTTACACTTTTATATAACTTTATAGCCCCATGTGAACATGAACTCGGGCACCAAGCTCTGCCTCGAACCTCGTTTAGCTATATATTTCTTCTCTTGCTTTGATTCTCCCCCTGGTCATGATCCAGTGCAGATTACAGGAAGATGCTGATGGCTATCTCGCCATTCTCTGTTTTTAAAATCAAACTCGGTAACCACAGTACATATGTCAACACAGTTGTATGTCAAAAACATTTCGCAAAACAGTAGCTCGTGTTTATTTTGATATAAAATCAATGCTGTTATAAATGAGAAAAAAAGGAAATAGGCCCAGGCTCCAGAAGACAAAGAGGCTGGTGCTCCTTGTTGGTGCTTGAGGCATCAGCTTTAGTTAGCTGCTCACGCGGGCTTTCCTGATCGCGTGCGCGTCACTCACTTGACATTGTCTCATTTAATAGATGTTATCACTGCTAATTCCTCGGATCTAATTTAATTTTGTAAAAAAAAAAAAAAAATACAAAGTAAAATTCCTAACACCATTTTATTTTTAATAAAAACAGACCTGCTGTGGTCTGCGGGGAGACTTGCAATACTCACATACATTTAGCAAAAAGCCGATACTACCCTCCTGTTGTGACAAATCGGTAATAGCTACTGTGCTATATATAGTTCAGACTTCATTACATCCTTTTTTTGTTGTTAGACCAAGGTAGACACCCGAAAATCACTCTGAAGCCTCAAATGGAAGAGGCGTGGGAAGGGAAATTCAACAAAATCATTCTACTGAAGTCTTGAGTAATTTTCTGAAAAGAAAATAGGATTTCTTGTCCCTTAATTCAACTGGAATGTAAAATTGCTAAGCGTTCGACAGAACTTTTTTTAGCAAACTAGTAAAATGTCACTGAAAAGACGGGTCTCCGTTCTTTAGACATATACATACAAAACAACATTTCAAGGATTTCCCTGAAAACAACGAAAGTTCCATAGTGTAATCAAGTAAGCAGTCAGTTGCTTGTTTGAATATTTGTAAATACTTTGGCAAAACTGTAATAGTGGAAAAATGGCATTAGTTCTTCGAATTCAAATGGGGGGGGGGGGTTATCTGATTCTCCTAGAATTAGCATCTCATGGAATGTCATCTTCTATAGCGCACACCACATAGCAACCGTTGCTGTATATTTGTGAAGCAAAATAATGCTTCTTGTTCTAACCAATTAGCAATATCCTTCACCATTGCTCTTTAAACTCTACATTTTGTATGACTATACAAAAATAAACTAAATTCGCATATCTACTGAAAACCCTCCTGTAGTTCAATTAGGCTTATCGAGCATTATGGCTGTTACAATTTCAAAAGACAAAAAGGCAAACAATCTTGCCAGTGGTACACACAAAGCCGAAGAAGACATCTAGAACCAAAGTAGATCATGTTCAACTATTGGGTAAACCAATAAAATAGTGCTATAAAAAGTGGAAAAAGTGAGTAAAGGTGGAGTCTTTTTCCCATATCCTATCCAACTTTCCATTGGCCTTCCAGATTTGAACTATACCCCATCATTCATAAAGTAAAAAATTGGGTCATTTTTTACAGTAATCTCTCATTGCCCCTCCAATCAACTCCATGCTCTATGGTGTAAATGAATGTTTTTTTGCTCTGCAAAATAATTTTTCTCCAGTAAACTCCTTTCTGAATAAATCGTACAAGATACCTCTTTTTGGGACAGATTATCTACATTGATATGATCTATGTAGGATTGCCGGATCATTAAATTGTCAGATTCCAGAGATTTTAATTTAAACCACCAACCTGTGCCCAAACCTAGGTCCATGAGGCAAAGACAAACTAATTTTGAAGGTACTCCACTGGCTTCAAATCAATTTGCACCATCAACAAGGCCTACTGGATCAAATATCAGAATACTTACAGAGTCTGACGTTTAAATACATCACTACAAGTGGTTAACTTAGGTTAGCAACATTACACTTGATTCCTCACCACCACTTCAATTGTCAGATTTTAAGAAAACTCCTCACAACAGTGTATTTTAGGCAAACATTTCACTCAGAAAGCTTTTGGCCATTATGGAAACTGTGTCTCTTATCAAAGAATATCTGTTAAAATGCCATAGACAACTTACAGTACTCTAATGATTACTTCCATTGCACTGCGTATGTAAATTGGTACCTTAATTGTTCTGCAGATGTATATAATATAGCTTAGCTGTCGCTAAACCCATTGCTCATATGTTTTCCCAAGAAGAGAACACTTCATAAAAAATGGAAGTAAATAATTACATAAATAAATAACTACATAAATAAATAAATAGATGTTTTCCATCAAGGAGCTTTTGCAAAGTATGAAGAGAACAGTGATATTGTAACATGAAAATCTTAAAGAGGAGATTCTGCGCAATTATCAGTATTTTGTACAGTATCTGGTTGAAAGCAGATTTCATGAACCAAGACGTGACAAGACAGGTGAGTGAAAACAAGCAAATAGGACAGTTTTAACCATATCATTTTAGGGTTGTTTTAATAAAAATATACATTTTGAGACAAAGTGCGACTGCGCAATTCATCCAGAATCAGATATAATTTGGTCAAGTGCCAAACCCAAGATTCTTTACCAGATTTGAAGGCAATGCCATCAAAGATTTTCTATTGCTTAGTATAGTCTTTTCCTAAGTCATCCAGGGCTCCCCTATCCATTGCTAGTCTTTGGGATCTGTAAATATTTACATATATTCCTCTTTCGGGTTTCATTGAACAGTTCATTGCTTACTGTCTTTCATTGTTACCTGTATTTCACATTTTTGCACAGTATTTGGATGCACTTATGAGCATATAAGTCGGTGTTCTAAAAGTAACACTAATAAACTTCACAGTATGGCTTTCTGTATTTTGAAGTGATCCTAAAAACTGCCCCAATTTCGTATCCGGTAGCTTCATTTTCATGCCAAGCCATTGAAAGCGGATGTTTGGCAATCAATTTCCTGTGCAATACATCACTTGCAATTAATCTGATTGATGATGTGCTGGCAATGCCAGATGTGTGTTAGTGATATTGGGACATTGCTCTTGAGTGGATTACCAGCAGCTGGACATGGACCATATGCCTCCTTATTTGTAAAGTTTCCACAATGTCTTCCCAGTTATTTGGTGCCTATGCTGTTAACACATACTTAAGTATCTAATAACAATTATTTGCACACGTGTTCGCCGTGCCATCTGTAGGCTTTTGTAGTGGACATTTTTTGTCTTCTTACATCAAATCTGAGATTTTTACTCCTTAGACTTCCCTGCTGGATGAAGCTAAGTGGATGCAGCCATCCTGGTGAAGTTCAGGTGTTTGCCCCTTCATATAGTCCAGCAATGCCTCTGAAGTGTGCAGAAAAAGTGAAAAAGAAAACATGAGTGATTTAAAGGGTAATTGCATGAAAGCACTCTACATGTCATCTATTTGTCACTAAATTGTGAAATTGTCATGTCAACAGGACCTTATCAACTCTGCTTGTGAGCAAGGTTCAGAAAAAAGTTATCTGTTCTCCACCATGTTCATTTAGGAAAAAGGCTGGAATAGTAAAGGTAGTCTCTCTTCGATATCAAGCTGAATTTTGCACAACAAATAAGTATGGCTTGTTCCCAAAGGGTTATGTATACAAGTCACAATATTATTTCTCAGTATTAAAGTGTATTGATTATTCTAATAGAGTAAAGTGGGGTGGAGAAGATGCAGGTGGGCTCTGTTAACCTGTAGCTTGCAGGGTGTCCACTAATAAGACTTTCAGAGTCAGACAAAGTCCTTCTGGTGCTGAGTACCACAGTTTGCAGCAGGTTCAGTCTTGGTGAGTGCAGTCCGCTTCGTGCAGGTCAGAGAGTCAGCATGCCAGTCCTTCTTCTTCTTGTCCCTTCAGGCAGCAGATCTGAGGAGCTATGTAGCTCTCTCATATTTACCCATTGTTTATGGGTGTCAGGCAGGTGGGCACTCTGACCAAAGGGATTCAGGGTGCAAAACAGGTGTATGACCACTTCCTACAAAGTCATACATATTCCTATCCCAGAAAGTATCATTCTTTCAAACACCAGCATGGAGGAATTCTCTTCTGAGAAGCTGGGTCAGGCTATCCCAACACACTGGTGTGGCTAATTTTCCTAAACACACCCTTTCCATCACTCTCCCTAATCTAAATACGAAGGCTTCTGTGTGGCTGAAAAAGCAGCATGTGGGAGTGGGTCTGTGCGGTCCTAAAGTGACATTCTTGCTTTGAAAACCAATTTGGCTAACCCTCACCACCTTCCTGCCATCTGCTCTGTAGCTTTTACTTCTCTGCCCATAGGAAGCCTATTGTGTCCTCTGACAGGATACTTCACACTTCATCAGGCAGCACTGGCACAGCCTGGGAGCAGGCTGGCTACCCAGGAGAGAGCAACTGGAAAGCTTGACTTTGGCCCACAGAAAAGAAAGTTCAGTGACTTCTTCCCTGTAATAGTTATTACAAATCCTACAGTGGCAAGTTGTTGGATTTATCTCAATTATTCATTTGATATCTTGAAGTATATTCACATGGCTCCTAGCAATATTTATACTTCAATAAAATATTACAATGTTAGCCTATAGAACCAAACTCTACAATAGATAAAACAGAATTGGCAGATTTTTCCTCACCAGGGCTTGGGAAACATATTTTACAATGCCCCTGCTTATAGTTACAAGGCACCCTACCTATGAGACACCCTTGGGAGACCTTAGCGGTGACTTATATGTACAAATAAGGCAGATTAATACTTTGAAAGGACCTTTAAATCCAAAGTCCAATTTGCATATCATTTCAATTTAAAAGCATTCTGCAAGGCAGGTTTGGCATTTAAAATGACGGCAGGCACAACAGTAGTGCACACTCCAGTGCAGGAAATCTACTGGGCCTCTAAACCTACCTGCCCTATTATATACTAGGGACTTATAGGTAGTTTTAATCCCCCTTGCCTTATTATATAATAGGGTCTTACAGGGGTCCCTCATTGCCATTTGTAATTATACCAAATTACCATGTACGGTTTACACAGAGCACAGGCCCTGGTCTGATTAGCAGAGCCCAGGGCACAGTCAGAGTCAGAAAACCAGCATTTAGTGGTCAGAATGGGGGAAACAACTAGGGAGACACTGCAAACAGGTCCTGATTTCTCACAACTGTTCTCCTAAAAACATTTTTGCTTGGTGTCTCTCCCCTTCCACTGCTACTCACAGTTTTCTCGGTTTTCAAAGCTATTGATGATTGCAAATGGGTCCCTTGAATCTGCCCTTAGAAATGAGTAATTAGTGGGGTAATTGGTAATTACCATCCCAAATTTCCTTTGCAATTCTTTTTTTCCCAGTATTACACCCAGGGTTTCCACCTACTATTAGTCAATGGAGTCTCTTAGTGAAACATCACAGATTTGTGGTGGCTCTGCAAATCTTGTAATCCTAATTGAACATCATTACTAGCTGAATCAGTATTAATGGGACCAAATGAAATACAAACAAACTACCCTGCCCAAACTCATACATGAGGCAGAATATCTCACCTTTTTTATCTGGGCTAGTCATTCCTCATATTTGACCAAGCTATTAATGTAAACACCATACATCAGACCAGATAAAAATATATTTAATAGGAAGATTAAAAATTATATTATATATAGTTCACACTTTTTCAACGCAACAATAAATGATCAAAGAAAATAAAAAAACAAGTCTAAATCTCACAAACCAACAACAGTCAAAAAATCCTCATCCAAATATCTCTAGTCACTCCACTCATACACATACCTCTATCATCCAACATACCTAGATAAATATATACAAGGATTGCATCAACAAGAACAAAATGTAACACCTAAAATTTAAACATCTAATAATTCAATGCCAAAGTACATATTCTGTAATCAAAAAAACAAGTTCTTCACATGTATATCCGACAATGAAGTCACATAACATTAAATTCAAGAGTTAGTACAAGTCTAATAAATAGCTGTCAGCATATCTTGCTTTTCACCATTAAATATCCTATTTTTTAAATGTTTTTATTAACCTAGTAATAATCTCCTAGTGTTCTTGCTGTTGTCAGTATTAACGGGGGCCTTCTAGTGAGGAGCCTAGAAGAAAAATACTTCACAGAAAATATGGAGCATCTCTCACAAACTTGATGATAAAATGACACACCTAAATCATTTTCCTGGGCTTATAGGAACCGAATTGGGAAAAAACCTCAGTCTATTGATGTAGATGACTTAGGTAATATCCCCAAATAATCCTCATATATGTTCTGTGATGGCACTCCAGAAAACAATCATCATTTAGCCTCACGTCTGTACCTTAGCATAAATAATTTTATTAATTAATTGCTGTCAAGCATAGCTGTAAGACCCCAATGAAGCATACCATATTGCTCTTTCCTACAAATATTTTGGGGAAGCCGTCTACAGTATCTTAAGAGGTGACACTGTGACTTTGTGAAGCTTGCTGTGATAGGTAGTTAAAGGTGATGCCTAAGAAGGTAGATAAAAACGCTCTTAGGGATTTGTGTGTTAATGCACAACATATGACGTATGATGTGTACCGCTTTAAAGAGACCTAAACTAGAGAACTACATTCAGCAAATGTAGATGCATGAAAAAGCTTCATCATTAGATACTCTTGTGTTTACGTCCATATAAGCTTGACCTTTTTATACCAATCTAACAGAAAGAACGCAGTTTGGCCTCCCCTGGAACACATTGTTGACTGTTTGTGAGACAACAATATGAGCTGGGCCCAGCCTCAATTCATAGAATATCAATGTATAAATGCAAAAAACATATATGGATAAAGGGTGAAGGAATTACACGGAAGAGCACAATTGTGCAAAGGCTTCCAGAACTAGTTGATTTCCCCAAAGTGGTGACAGTGATAATGATCATAATATATTCTACAGAAATGGCCAATAATATTTTTAAAAAACGCAGCAGATTGAGGAGATTAATTTAGAGTTTGGGTGATGCCAGACACTCACAAAAAATGACAGATATTTTACATCCCCTATTTAGAGTTTAAACAAGTATGCACTCTTAGGTGCATATTAACAAGAAGCTATAGCCAAACCAACGGCACTTTATTGCAGCCAAAGTCGTGATAAAAATACCTCCCCATTCACAACCAGCCCACAGCACCAGTTTACCCACGATAGCAGCTGCAAAAAACATCGCCACAGAGGCCCCTCGCAACTATCGCTAATGAGATGTAGAGTGGGCGTTCCAATGCCAAAATCCGCGACAACATCACACCGCACCATTCTCAACGACCAGCCACATCGGCAATAAAAACACAAAACAGGAGATAAGACGCGTTAGCACCAGGAAATCTACACCTGCTCTGACCTGGTGTAACGTCGGATGGCAGCCTGCACCACAAAAGGGAGACCAGCCCAGGGCCACACCGGAAGGGCAACAGAAGCCATTGAGCCACCCATCATGTGGCCCGGACACCCAAGAGGGCCACAACACCCTCCGACACCACTCCCAGGCCAGCAACCCCCCCACGGGACCACCCCCAACCCCAGACTAAGAAACTGCACGCCAACACCACGAATCCCAATACCAACATTTTGCCTGATGTCACACAAGCAGGAAAATCAGCAGACATGCGTGCCCAGGAAATGGAGGCTCAGTCAAACAGCAATGCAATCATCAACACAAAACACCATACAAACAAAAGCCGAGACAACCCTTAGGATGAGTCCCAGCGGCTCCTCACTGGACAATCAGCAGCACACAGCCTGGAAGACCAAATCCAAGAGAAGAAAGTGTGCCATGCGCCCAACAAAGGAAAGAGAGGGACAGAGTGCGGGAGAGAGATGGAGTGAGATTGCACAAGCAGTGCAAGACCTCTCGGGCACCTGGCTCCACATGCCAACATGTGTGTGTGTATCGCCATCCATACACCATGAGCCCAAGGCCATGTCCCAATCTCAGCGCCAAAGCCACATCACATTCCGAAAACACAAGTAGTAGTCAGACAAACATCAGGGATGAAAGCTCCATTGTTCCAATGCAGAAAGCGGGAGGACACCTGCACCTCTGACCTTGGTCCAGAACGTGCCTGGAACACCATGAGAGAGATGCCATGGCAGACGGGGACGCCTCCCACACCACACATTCTGCAAATGAACTTTGCGACTCATCCACACCCCACACACAGAAGCCTGCCTGTGGTACCCCCGCATGGGATGCCCTTGATACTCACAGAAACAGCAACCCACTCTCCCCAACATTTCCCACACATTCAAATCATTGCTCAGAGCTGTGGCATATCCTCCACACAACTGCGTCAGTTCAGAAGGGTACCTGTTCCACGAGACACACCAACGCAATGGCAAGCCATAATGGGCACATGCACAACCCCGTCACGTGGAACAGTACTGTGCACGTATGCTGCATTTACTGGGCGCAGTCCCACTGGCAGTGCTGCGGATGTTACTGGCTCAGCTTCCGCATTGCGTACGTCATCTGCGTCCAGCCCTGCTTCCACTGCCGAATATGCACATTCGAGTATCCCATGGATGTCTTCCTATCCAACACAACTGTTGATGAATTGGACTATGATTTTTGTCTGCACCACCTGTTGGATCACGAACAGGAGTGTAACCGAGACAGCCGTGCATGGGATGCATTGACATACTGCGTATGTATTGGCAGTTGTGCATGGGAGATTGCACAATTCCTCGTGTGCCGTGACCACATCGAGGCGTTACCCTATTGGGCTGTGTTGCAGATTGGTGAAACAGCGTGGGCTGAGCACACTTGCGACCACTTAATGGATTGGCTCACCCTGGGGTTCCTTGAACACGACAGCGACTAATATTGGAACACATTGCACATGAAGCAGCACGGGCATTCATGGACGAGTAACTAAGTTACTGCAGCCACATCCGATTGTCACCCACAGCACATGTCCCAACAACTTGTTGAATCATGGGGATTGCTCACACATCCCACCACAACAGAGGACATGTCTGCCTTCGTCCAGGCTCTGGATGCATGTGTGTGGAGCAACGCGTGTGTACTCACACCTGTGCAAGGTGATGCATGTCCATGCTCGGTGCAACACAGCGTCGCTTGGCAACGTTGCCAATTCGGACACTCTACTGGGGGAGAGCACACACATGGCAATGTAGCACAACATGTGAACCTGTCGAACCCTCACACCTGATCACTGTCAGCAGAGCAGACAATCGGCGCACTCCGGAGGCAGAGCACTATGCAGATCCCATGGGCAGTGAGTCGTGCCCCCTCACACGGGGAAATGACAAGACGCCAAACAATGAAATCCAATTGGAATGTGGATTTTCGCACTCCAAATTTTTGTTAGTATACTTCAGTTTATTCACGGTAGTGGGTGCTGTATTGGTGAACCCTTCTGAGCACAAGGGTAAATGAATAACGTAGTAAACAAGCGTTATTTCCCGTAGGAGTAACGTCCCCAAATGTGCACTCCTTGAATAAATGTCAATAAAGTCTCATACACATCTTGTCAATGTTTTCTTCTTTATTAAGTTCATTTAGCCAAAAAACACATGACTCATCCAGCAAGGCAAGGTGGGCTGAGAGCGTTGCCATCCGTGATGAATGTTGCCCATTTTAGCCCCAACATTTTCTGAGCCTCGACATGTACCCATGCTGCGTGTAAGTGTCTTAAGCATGTCCCTGCCTGTTGTGGCCGTTGCCTCGTCCGTACTGACATGCACATGCCAATAAAGTCTATGCAACGCCACTGGTGTCTAACTGTGAGGTGTGTTGTTTGGATTGTCCACTTGTGTGCCACAATGAGCATCGTCCCTACACAGGAAGGGAACTGACTGATGCATGTGCAATGGGGGTGTGTCCCTTTGGCAAGCTCCACCTCTGTGAGCCAGACATTGTTTTTGGATAGGTGCTGGATGCCATGTGCACTTACGTGACTTCAGAAATGTGAGTATGGTGTCCAACCTCTGACCATGTGGAGCAATGTCATATATCACAACAGAATGTGTCCACACAGATGTGTGTAAGTAGTTATGCGACGTGAACTTCTGGTGTCACATGTGCTGTAGGACACCACTTCTGGCCTGCTTTTGTTTGGGTCAGTCCTACACACAGCCCTATTCAATACATGGACGTGTGCCTACATTGGGGTTTGTGAGATTGATGTGCAATGGGGACACAGCTAGTACTCACCTTCACAGTCATCCAATTGGCCATGTGTCTCAGGGATACACATGCTCATAGATGTCAGTTACCAGGGTGTACCTTCATGTGCAATCATTGTACCTACATCCAGCCATACCTCCATACGTGAGTGAACATAGTGATGACACATCTGTGTGATTTAGAATGTTTTATTCACATTTAGGTGATTGACGGAGCTGGGGCTGTACATGGCCATCCAAGCCCACATCACATGAAAGCCCAGTCGTGTGCCAACCAGAGTCCTTTGGGGATTGCACAGTGATTGGGAAGAGGGAGAGTGTAATCCGCAGCAGGATAGCTGTGTAATTGGCCAGCGGTGAAGAAATGGCAGTCCGTGTCATGGTCCGGGTGAAAGTCGCAGTGTTCCAGGGGTCACTATGAGGTGTTTCCCAGGCCAAGATGCATAGGTCATAACCAGGCGGGGACAGGCCATACGGCGGTGATGGCTGCTACTGCCTCCTTCCTCACACAGTAGTTCACATCCCCTGATATGAGTTCTGTGTCCGGTGTGTCCAGTGTGTGTTGCGGGCTGATGTCTGCATCACTGTGTGCCACTGACATATCAGACTGCGAAGGTGATGGGGCAGCATCACTGTGTGCCACGGACACATCAGGGGTCAGAGCTGTGTGTTTCGATGTTCCCGCTGCAGTCATCTGGGAACGGCTCAGTGGCAACAATGGCAAGCTGAAGTACTGCAGGGCATTGAAGTCCCCAGCTACTACTCGCTATTGTCCATCCGTGTCAGACATCCTTCCAGCCTGCATCTGCTCCATGGTCTCCATTGACCACCGCATCTGTCCCAACTCTGTGCTGTCATGGCTGGTGCCTGTCTGCCCACACAGTTCTTGTGAACGATTCATGGCATCAGCGAGGTCAGCCAAGGTCTGTGGTGGAGCATGGTGCGGACAGGGGGTGTCCGTAAGGGAATGTACGTGGTCCCTGATGGGACTCAGACACCCACGTATGGCATCGAGTTTGGCTGCCATGAGCTCGAAACCCACCCGCAGCTGTTCAGCCAACTCCACCTGGGAAGACCACACACATTGTATGTGCTCCATGTATTGGTCGGGGGTCCTGGGAGAGAGCCGTGGTGGCGTGTTTCCTGCTGTGTGGTCTGTGCAGGTGGTGGGGTCACCTCGAGGCAGTTTTCCTGCCCTGCTCCTGGGGATGGGGTGCGGAGGCTGTCCATTATCCGTTGGAGGGTGTCTTGACATATGTGCAGTTTTTCATCTTCATCATCAATGATGGGAAGTGTGGTGTGCTCTGCAGGAAGTGTTATTTGTCCCTCTGCAATGTAAAGGGGAGATGCAGGTTAACAGTTACACATGTATGTTGTAGATTTGCAGAATTTTACATTCAGACTGCATGCCAATGTAAATTGTGACTGTTTTGGGGAGCTGGCTATGACATATGTGTGGTAGTACCCATTCATTATCATCACACTGTGTCAGGCAATGCCAGATGTGAGTGGACAGTTACTACGCACGAGCGGAACCTGTTGTGAGTCCTGTCCTGTGGTGTTGGTGTTGCACATTGTACCACATTGCCGTTGTTGCTGATGTCCTGTGATTGCTATGTGTGTGTGCTGCATTGTGGGGGAATTGCCCCTGCAGCTCTGATTTCGTGTGGCCTTCTCCGTTTGAGGTGGAGTGCCTTTGAATTGTGTGCTTTTTGGGGCCTGATTTGCTTTTGACTTGGGTCATATGTGCTCTCGGACAGATTTTGTGGCCTGGTGCATTGTTCGTCTGCTGCGTGTATTGTACGGCATGGGTTGTGGGTGCACGTGGACATGTCAGAGTGTAACCTGCTCCTTTACGGATGTGATCCGCACTGGGCTGCCTCCATGTCGATTCGTGGGCCATGTCATTTTTTTGGGCTGCTGCCATGCTATCGGACATGCAGTGTTACTTGCATAGTCAGTGTGGGTCACAGAGCCGCTGCTTTGCTGGATTCAGCACATGTGCATGGTTCAGTTGTGATATTGGTGATGGGGGGGCCCTCTGTGCACATTGTGGATGGGGGCCTACTTGGCGTTTCTATGTGTGCTGCAGTGTTCCAAGGCAATCAGGGACATGTTCCACGGTCATTGTTTGTGTGCAGTGTGCTACGTGTACTTGTGCATGTGTGCCACTGTGCCCATTTCCCCCCGTTCCCCCCCGTCCCTGGTCGTTACTCACCCTGTTGCTGTTGGGTCAGGTCGTATCATGCTGTGTCCAGGCCCCCCAATCCTGCCACCGTCTCCTCACTGCTGCCTGTGGCCACCATTTGCTCCAACTCATCCAGCTCCTCCTGTGTCACAGGAGGCCAACCTCCAGTCGCTGTTGCTGCCTCCCTGTTGGCGGCGAGCTTATGTTTGGTCTGCCTTTTCAGATCATGCCAGCGCCTCTTGACCTCCTCCAGTGACCTCCTCGACACTGCGACTGCATTGACATTGGTAACGATGGCCTGCCATATTTCGGTTTGAGTTGCCAGTGCCGCAGTGGAGGTGCCGAACAGTTGTTGGTGTTCGGTCACCTTCGTGATGAGGATCGGTCTTCCTCGGACTGAACCCCGTCTTCCTCTTCTCTTTGTCCTTGCCCATCCAAGAACGCTGGGTTCCTGGCTGGTCCTCCGTGGGGCTTGTGGTGTTTGGCTTGTCCTCTGCACTCGGTTCGGGTGCATCCATGTTGCTTCGCAGTTTGAATTGTTTTTTTTTTGCTTTTACGGTGCTTTTTCCCGCCAGACGCGTGGGATTTGCAGGCCTGTGGCTGGACTTCGCTGATTTGTGTACTGCGATTGGCCTCATCGCATGATTTTCCACGTTTTGCATTTTTTGCGTCATAGCGTTGATTTTGACGCTGACATTTGACCTATTATCCGGTGGCTATCGCATGGTACCGCTGTGTTGTGAATTCCACGTTGAAGAAAGGTTATTTTTCTGCGATGCGCTGCGATATTGAAAGTTGCTTTATGCTACTCACACGTTCTTGTGAATATACCCCTTAGTAGGGTGGACTGAACATCTACCCATTTTTATCGGATGCCACGCATCTGTCACATTTTAAGTAGCCCATATGTGTGCCACAGGGCTAGGCAGCTAAAGAGCATGCAGGCCAGACTAAATGGCGCTCTCGCTCAGTACACTTTAGCTTCGGAAGCTGAGTCATGTACATTACATGCAAGGTGACTGTATCGGTCGACAAGTCAGGTCAATAAGTCAATCATGCAATAATGTACAGCTGGATTGAAACAGAAAGGTGGTCAATACCCATCATTCAACAAGGTATAAACTGCAATATGGACGTGTCTGACATCTTGAGCATTTTTCATTTTCTTCTGCTGCTTAATCGTTCATTGACTGGATTGGTTTTCTACCCTTAAGCATGGCTCATTCATCCACAAAATGGAGGGCACACCATTTCGTCTGGGCAGTATACAACCCTCCCCAACCCATTTGTGGAAAGAATACAATCAATGTATCAGAGATGACAGGAGGATACAATCGTCAGATCAGAAATATACCATGGCACGCCTTTCTCAGTGGGCACATGTTTCTCTATGTCCTTTTATTTTGCGAGCCGAAATAATTCAGCCATTATTTTTTCACTGATGGTAAAGCAGGAACCGTATTTTATATCAAAATCAATTTCCTAGATTGAGAAACAATTACAAGAAGAGGTGAGCCAACAAATATGCATTATTTAATTTGAAATGTATGCATATCATTGAATTATTATTCGCCCTACCCTTTTCAGCAATCTCCTCCTTTATAAGAAATGTCGATTAATATTGAATTGCCCTTTCATCATAACGAGAGGTAATTGTGCATTGTACTGTGCTTATCGTAAGTAACTAATCAGTTTGAAAATGTCTGCATAGTCTGGTTCTTATCAAAATAATATATGATCTTAATCGTACAATAGGCTACGTTCATTAGAGAGAGAGAGTGTAGATTCATCACATGATTCACAGTGTTTTTTCCTGATAAATAACTGCTATGTAAAAACTATTTCTTAGATCACATCAACTTTCTGCTTAGCAGAGGCATTCTGAAAAGGTCCTTATCCTGTGAATATTTAGACGATATTGGAGCAATTACTGAGGGCAACATTGGATCAACTGATCTTTGTAAATTGCTGTAGGTGACCCCTGGGACACTGAAGAAAAGTGGATGAAACAACTAAGCAAAACGCAAATGCTTTAGCTAAAATAAGTAAAGGGGAAAATGTCATGAGAACACAATACCCTGGGCTGTGTTATGGAAAGGGTGTGCTGCCGTCATATTGCCATTTTAACAAGATGGGTCAAGTTCAGATCGAGAGAGCGCACCCTATTACAATCAACGCGGTGCCCCCAGGGTAGCCGCGAACTGTTGCCTAGCCAGTGCTTAATTTGTAAAAGAAAATGGTCCCAGAAAATAACCGCAGGAGGCCCCTACCACAACTGAGCTTAGCTTGGGGGCAGTGCATTAGTGAAAGCCATACAGGCTCTTGAAGAAGCTGTCTTTGATATTGCAAGTAACACCCAGCCTGACTTTAAAAGAGGAGCAGAGATCTCCTCGAAGGCAGATACAGTGGGTGCCTGCACCCTCCTGAAGGGGAATGTCGGGGGGGAGGGGGTACATGGTACCTCCTTCCCCTTCTACAGATGGGTGGTCTCATAGGGCACACTAGCTGTGCATTACCTCTTTAGGTACACACTCGCCACTCCTGATTGTCTATTTGCAGCTGCGCCCGCACCTATAATAGAGTGCACGATCAGCGAAAAAGTATTTACTCATCTGCATATGGTTATGCCCCAATGCAAATGACAGAACACCTCCAAGGATAATGTTGGCACTATGTGTGCACCAGCACTATCTATATACAGAAGGGGCTGTGCCAGCATCTTAAACCCCTTTTCTAATACTATAGTGCTCGGGGGGGGGGGGGGGGGGGTGAAGAAAGTGAGCACACACGCTGTTGCACATCCATGGCCATTTGTGCAATCCTACCCCATATTATAATCATCGATGGGCAAATAGTAAACTAATTAGGAAATTTGAAAAAATAAACTGTAGTATGCCTCACAATTTGATTATTCAGATGATCTCTAAATTAAGGGGCATATTTACTAAGATATCATGCAGCGCAGTGCAGCAAGCCACCTTTCTGCGCTGCGATATAGGGAAAGGGCAGGAATGCACAATCGTTAACAATATACAGCACATTCTTGTCATTTCCCAGTGCTGGTGCACAATGCGCTGCCTAGTGTCAACGCAGGCACTCTTGCACCATGGTGCAAGGGTGCCTGCATTGTAAGTAGGATTGTTTTTGTGCCGAAAGGGACACCTTCCTGAATAAAAACAATCCCCTGAGGCATGATCCTCTTTCTATATGTGCTGCAGAATGCGGCACACATAGAAAGAGAGTATCAAGGAGAAATACAGCTCTATTTCTCTTCATTACTCCTCACCTGGGAAGGAAGGCGTAGCTGTCTGATGCATTTCCAGGTCTACCAGTATTGGTAAATCTGGGGCGCTTCAGAATTCATGAGTGGATTCATGGGAACACCCATGCTCCTCCCCATGGATTGCCTTCTTATGGCAGAGCAAAGCAACGCAAGGATTTGTGCTCCATTGCATTACTCTGGATTTATCCATTTACTCAGGGCGATGCCAGATGGCTTTGTATGGCTTGATAAATCAAACTTAGATTTTGCTCCGCCCTTGCGCCACACAAGGAGGCTCAAAGGCGTCACAGAACCTGCATAATTATGCCCATTATTGTGCAAAAACTTTACAATTTTAAGACATTTATGATTAAAAGCCTCAAAAATAGCTACGTTGAAAAAACCATGAAACTCTATTGTTTTTCCTCTCAAAAACATGATTTTGTTAAGAAATAGGAGCAAAATGAGGGTGATGAAAAGAAAGAAAACCTCAGGTTTACAAAGGTGCTTAAAGACACCAGTAAAAAACTGTTGTACAATATCTGGCCTCTGGCTACAGAGGACTGGATGGCAGTTTCCAAGAAAATTAAGACATCAGCTTATCCCAAGGAAGACTGTCCAGGTTCCTGGAGTAAAAATGCAGCAAGTTCCCTAACAATGGCTCAGTATTTGATTGAATCAATCAATATCTGTGTTACAGTGAGCCACAAAAAAATGCTGGCACAAAGAGAGCGCGGTTACCAAATTACAAAAGAAGAACAGACATTTGTGATAATGCTCCCGTTTCTTGTAATCCAGCACTACAAATTATCAATAAACATTTATAGCAGACATTGGATTCTAGCTGTGACTTTACAAAGTAAGGATGTGTGAGCGTGAATTTTTTGTTCTTATGAGTTTCTTAATTAAATTCAAGCTTGCAGGCAAAAAGCATTCTCATTATCTGCTTTTTAAATCTTTGCTGAATGAAAAACTTGAACATGCTGTATATAGTGTAAGGCCCGAATTTCCGAACATGCGTCTCAAAGTAAAAGTACTATGCACCTTTTCTCTTTTCTCACCAGTGTCTTCATAATATGTTATCAAGCTGAAAAATATTTTTATAAACAAAATTGTGTAACCTATGGTCATGCAAGCATTCAAAACACCTTTGAGTTTTATTGTCCAGTATTGGTGTGCAGTAAGTACGATGAAAGTAGAAAGTAAAACAACTATGGGGCATATTATCAAGAGAGGCGATAAAATTATCGCCGCTTTAGCGGCACAAAACTGCCGCTAAAGCGGCGATAATGGGCGTGATAATATGCTCTATGGAATTCCAATTGAAGCCCATGTTAGATGTGAAGGACATCTAACATGGGCTTCAATTGGAATTCCATAGAGCATATTATCAAGTCCATTATCGCCGTTCTAGCGGCAGTTTTCTGCCGCTAAAGCGGCGATAATTTTATCGCCTGTCTTGATAATATGCCCCAATGTTCTTCTTATAAAAAAAACTGAAAAAACTATCTTGTAGGTTATTTTGAATTTCAGTGCTTATAACATAACATAACATAAAGTAACATAACATAACATAACGTAGTGTGTATTCGTACACATGTTCACCCAGAGGGCATCTTGGCGCTGAATAACAAATTATTTATATGAGAAAGATTGATATGCTTACCTTATATCTGGCTTCCAAGTCTGCTAATGTTAGTTTACATCATGTGGATTGAGGTTGCTCAAGCCCTTCACCATTTGGATCTGAAGTGTATGATTGAATGGTGCCAGTGCCTGGACAAACGTTTGTGTGTTCTTCACTGTTAGCCATGCTACAATTGTTTTTTGAAAATTTGGCCATGCCTTGAGAATGTTAAGACTGGCTCTCTCGAGTATCAATGATATCTAATACAATGATATTAAAGGTATGACGAGATTAATAATCCCTCATATTGATGAGTAGCTAGATTTACAGTTTGACACGATGGGTTTATTTTTTAATTCCCTGGGGTCTTGTGTGTGTGTGTGTGTGTGTGTGTGTGTGTGTGTGTGTGTGTGAGAGAGAGAGTATTGCGTGTATTCCATGTATGTTTTTGATGACCCTGTTATTTTTTGCCGACTGCAATTATTTCAGGTTGCTCTAAACTTGCTCTTATCTTGTTTCACTAATCTTCACACATATCTGAATGCCACGCAATTACTGACTAGGCTTTGTTATTAACATTTTATAAATATTTGGTTATAGTTTAAAGAACAGTGAGGCTCAAACTATGTGATACATAGAAGACCAGGGTCAACTCTTACAAACCTTTTATCCTGTAACATTGTTAGAAAATGGTGCAAAACAAATCAACCACAATTCTGGACCAGTCCAAGTGGTATTCTACCCGAAAGGAGTTCTAAGCTGATGAAATGAGGATGCAGCCTGACTGCAGGACTATTGGAGGAAGTCTGTTGGCTCTTTCAGTGGCCTTTATCGGCAATGAATACACAGTGCTTCTGAAACACCTTGGATCAAATGGGCATTCGATTCATAAGTAATCTTCTTCCCATCTCCCATGCCAGTTGTGATAACAATTACGTATGTGACACCCCTGAACTCATAGTTGTCCCTCCCTTTAATTCCTATTAGACCGCTGAGCCTTGCCCAGGCCTGGTCGCCCCCACGTTCCTCCTGCTTCCTGCTCCTGTGCCTGAGATTCGCTTAGGGCGACCCAGCCGCCGCTGAGCCGCCCGCACCCGACTTTCCTGCCGCTGCCTCCCTGCGGCCCCACCAACCCATTGGCCGCCCCGCTCCCGCCACCCAGCTGACCCTCCATCCCGGCTACCTTCTTAAGGGGACCTCTCTCTCCACCTCGTGAGCGACCGCTGAGCCTTGCCCAGGCCTGGTCGCCCCCACGCTCCTCCTGCTTCCTGCTCCTGTGCCTGAGTTTCGCTTAGGGCGACCCAGCCACCGCTGAGCCGCCCGCACCCGACTTTCCCGCCGCTGCCTCCCTGCGGCCCCGCCCCCAACCAGCCCATTGGCCGCCCCGCTCCCACCACCCAGCTGACCCTCCCTCCCGGCTACCTTCTTATGACGCCCCCACGCACGCGCAGCGTTCATGCGCAACGGGCGTGCCGATTGAGCGCCGAAGGCGGGCCAAAGGCAAGCCCGTCTGCGCCCGTCCGCGCCTGGACCGCGCCCAGCGCCAGAACCCCTGGCCCCCGCAGAGGCCATCCCACCCACCGGACTTACGACGCCGCCACCCTCAACGCACTCAACACCGGCCGGATCCACGGATGCTACCGAACCACCCCGCGACGCTCCGACGGACCCTTCAGCTGCCAATCCTGCAACTTCTCCTGCATCCGGCCCGGCACCACACCACCCAAGCCGAGCGCCAGCAGCAACCACCTGAAGTGCATCCTGCTCAACAACCGCTCCGTCCACAGGCACGCCGTGGAACTCTGGAACCTGCTCGACACCACATCTCCAGACGTCGCCTTCCTCACGGAAACTTGGATGAACGCCTCCTCAGCGCCCGACATCGCCATCGCCATTCCGGACGGATACAAGATCACCCGGAGGGACCGCGTCAACCAGACTGGAGGAGGCATCGCCATCGTCCACAAGAACACCATCCGCATCACGACCAACTCCGATGACACCCTCACAGCCGCCGAACATCTTCACTTCCAGGTATACACCGACCCCAAGACCACACTCAGAGGCACCCTCATCTACAGACCCCCGGGACCTCGCGCACAATTCAGCGAAAACATCGCAGACTTCATCAGCCCTCACGCCCTCTCCTCCGCTGACTACATCCTCCTAGGGGACCTCAACTTCCACCTGGAGAACAACAAGGACAGCAACACCACCACCCTGCTGGACATTCTCGCCAACCTCGGACTCAAGCAGCTGGTGAACACCCCCACCCACTACGCCAGACACACGCTTGACCCCGTCTTCTCCTCCAGCAAGGACATCACCTTCAGCCACTCCACCGGACTCCACTGGACAGACCACAGCTGCGTCCACTTTAGCTTCAGAAGGACCACGACTCACCATCACCCGCAGTCGGTTCCCCGTAGGAGCTGGAACAAGATCACCTCTGACCAGCTCTCCACATCCCTGAACCAGAATCCTCCCGCCAGCTCAACGGACCCCAATCAAGCAGCCAACAACCTCACACAGTGGATCACCAACTGCGCTGACGACCTCGCACCCCTGAAAAACTATCCCAGCAGGCCCGGCAGCAAGAAGGCTTCCTGGTTCAACGACGATCTCAAGAACTCCAAGAAGAACTGCCGCACCCTCAAGAAAGCCTGGCGCAAAGACCCGACTACAGACAACATGACTGCCCTCAAGCACGCCACCCGCAAACACCACCAGCTGATCCACACCACCAAGAAGACAGCATTCAAGGAACGACTAGACAACAACTCACACAACAGCAAGGAACTCCTCAGCATCGTCAAAGAGCTTTCCAACCCCAGCGCCGAAACCAACGCCATCACCCCCTCGCAAGAACTCTGTGACTCACTCGCCTCGTTCTTCCACAGCAAGATCGCCGACATACACAACAGCTTCGGCACACAGCCCACGCACCCAACCACGAACCGACGCACCCCACCACCACCCTCCGCGCCTGGAACCCGATCAGCACCAAAGACACCATCCACACAATGAACACCATCCACGCCGGATCACCAACCGACCCATGCCCCCACCACGTCTTCAACAAGGCCGCCTCCGTCATCGCACCCCAACTCCAAGACATCATCAACTGCTCCTTCAACACCGCCACCTTCCCGGAGAGCTGGAAGCATGCAGAACTCAGCCCCCTCCTGAAGAAACCTTCAGCAGACCCCACCGACCTCAAGAACTACCGCCCCATCTCGCTCCTCCCTTTTCATGCCAAAGTCATCGAGAAGACCGTCAACCGACAGCTTGCCGCCTTCCTCGAGACGAACGGATCCCTCGACCCCTCGCAGTCCGGCTTCCGTGCCAATCACAGCACCGAGACCGCCCTCATCGCAGCCACTGACGACATCCGAGCCCTGCTCGACAACGGGGAAACAGTGGCCCTCATCCTCCTGGATCTCTCCGCAGCGTTCGACACTGTCTGCCACCGCACCCTAGTACAACGCCTCAGCAACGTCGGAATACAAGAGAAGGCTCTGGAGTGGATCATCTCGTTCCTCGCCGGAAGAACCCAGAGAGTCCACCTCCCCCATTCAGATCCGAGGCCACCGAAGTCATCTGCGGCGTACCACAAGGATCTTCACTCAGCCCCACCCTCTTCAACATCTACATGAGCCCCCTCGCGGCCATCGCACGCCAACACAACCTCAACATCTTCTCCTACGCCGACGACACCCAGCTGATCCTCTCCCTCACCAACGACCCAGCCACCGCCAGAACTAACCTACACGAAGGGATGAAAGACGTAGCCGAGTGGATGTAGAACAGCCGTCTGAAACTGAACTCAGACAAGACAGAAGTCCTCATCCTGGGACCATCTTTCTCCACCTGGGATGACTCCTGGTGGCCCCCTGCCCTGGGCAGCGCACCCAAACCATCGGACCACGCACGCAACCTGGGCTTCATCCTGGATTCCTCACTCTCGATGACCAGACAAGTCAACGCCGTCTCATCTTCATGCTTCAACATCCTACGCATGCTCCGTAAGATCTTCCGATGGATCCCCACCGAAACCAGGAAGACGGTCATCCAGGCACTCGTCACCAGCCGACTGGACTACGGAAACAGCCTCTACACCGGAACCACAGCCAAACTACAGAAGAGACTCCAACGCATCCAGAACGCCTTCGCACGACTCATCCTGGACATCCCCCGTCACAGCCACATCTCCGGACACCTGAGAGACCTGCACTGGCTCCCCGTCAACAAGAGAATCACGTTCCGACTCCTCATCCACGCACACAAGGCTCTCCACGACCTGGGCCCCAGGTACCTCAACAACCGCCTGACCTTCTACACTCTCACCCGCCAGCTTCGAGCGACCAGCCACGCCCTTTTGTGCCGTTCCACGCATCCGAAGAACCACCATGGGAGGAAGATCCTTCTCCTACCTGGCAGCCAAGACATGGAACTCCCTCCCCATCCACCTCCACCAGACCCAAGACCACCTCTCCTTCAGGAAGCAACTCAAGACCTGGTTGTTCGAGCAGTAGCAGACCCCCCCCCCCAAGCGCCTTGAGACCCTCCGGGTGAGTAGCGCGCTATATAAATTTCTTGATTGATTGATTGATTTGATATGACTGAGGAGACCCATCCTCTCAATTGTTGTACAAAACAAAGATCACACATAGTTAACAAGAAAAGTGGGAATTGTTAAAATAAGAAAGAGAATGTATTTACCATCTATCTGACCACTATCTGACTACAAAAACATGTCCCTGGACCAATATTGGCCCCAAAAAAACAAGAATCAGAGTTTTGTAATGTAATAAAATATGATATTCACCAGCAGGACCAATTGGAGGGAAATTAAATGCCTGAACGTATCATATTAGCCTATTATTTCATCCTTTAACATATTTTCTTTTTCCACTCTTATCCTAGTCTTTCATTCCATGTACATTCAAGACAGGGCCGTGGACTGTATTTCATGTTTTTATGTGGTGGCATTTATTGCCTAGAATTAGCTGGAGGGCATGGCACCACTGAACAAGGGAAAAGCCCTAGGATACAATGCATAGTTGTTTATAACTAGAAATCATCACAGAGGATCTAGCGTGGGAAAGTTAATGCTGTCTGAAGAGATGGATTTTCATTTGCTTTGGAGCTAGTTGATAATAATTAGGATGTTGTCCCTGGAAAGGGCTGTTTTCAGTTTTATTCTTCTTTGCATTTCTTTGTTTCCAGTGTGGCAATGTTCTTCGTATTTGGTGAACAAACAATGGTCCGATCATCTCCACCCCACCTTTAACAAATTAACCTGATGTCTGAAATTGACCAACGTTTCACGGTTGCATTTATCTTGTGCATTGATTACCTCAGGCTGCTTCCATACCTTTCATGATGACATGCTCCTACTATGCTGGCGAAGCACAGATCGGTATCAATCTGGATCCACAATCAGGACTAAACTCTTAATGGATGAGACACTTCCTGCCTGTGACTAGTGACCCAATGGCTAGAAACTGGATACTATAAGACTGAATAGTCATCTTCTGATTATTTGATACAGACATTGTACTCTGCCCTAGGCGTGCTGTGTAGGGTGACCCTCATCAACGCCCTCAACCTCTGTAAAGACAGATAACACAGTAGTCAATCCATTCTTCCAACAATGGATTTAGGCCCAGATCACTGTACTGGAGTGAATGTATGACATTGTTCTGCATTCTGTCCATCAACTGTTGTTTTTGCATTTGTCACCCCGAGTGGGACTGGTATGCTCAGACGTGAGTCCCGTGCTCTCCATGCCACTGGAATGAAGCTATCCTGGCTGAAGAGGGGTGAAACCCCGAAACCTGTCCTAGGATGCTTGGTTCTAGTCCAGGGAGGACCTGGCTTGGCAGTTCGGGCTGGACTGTTCCCATGAGGCACAGGGTCAAGACTGATTTGCATATGGCTGGGTTCAAACTGGAATGGCATGGTGAGCAAAAAAACGATGGATTTGGGCCCAGATCTCTGTACTGGGGTGAATGTATGACATTGTTCTGTATTCTGTCCATCAACTGTTGTTTTTACAATTCTTCCTTGTTGCATCGCGCTTCCAACTCCCAGTGACACGCCGTTTTGTTAGAGGCCCAAACAACAGCAGGTACCTCTCTGTAGGTAGAATTCCCAGCAAGGGAATTCAGGGGGAGCTGGTGGTGAAGTCTTTGTGTCCCTGAGACTTCAGAACAAGAGGCAAGCTAAGCTTAAACCCTTGGAGATCTTCCTCAAAAAAGTAAAATTTAACACAAAGTTCCTTTTCATAGTTCCTTGGCAATCAAGTAACCACTGCAGGCCAACCCCAAGCAGCAACAGCACAGGGGCAGAAATATTCCTTCAGCTTCTCTGGTTCTGCTCCTTGGCAAAGGGTTTGTCTTGATTTCCAGAAGTGATCTAAAGTTCTGGGGTTTGGGCCCCAATATTTATACTGCAAAATCCTTTGTCATCTGAAGGCAGAGGGTGCCTGTGCCCAGCCAAAACCAGTTCTGTCCTCCCTGGTGCAGCATCCTGGCAGGAGGTGGAGACAGCATTGTTGAAAGCAGACCTGGCCAAGATAGCTGAAAGGAAAACTCCTTCCGCTACTCTCTATTCTATGAGTGCTCAGGTCAGTGAAAGGAAATCTACTCCCCCTACTCTCTATTCAATGCAGGTCCTATTCAGCCCAGCCCTGACCCATCAGACTGCTGGAGCCAAGGCCCTCTCCAGCCCCCTGTCACATACAACCCAGACATGGAATACACAAACCTAGCGGAGGCATGCTGGATGGTTAGGCAAGAAAATACCTACTTTCTAAAAGTTGTATTTTCAAACACAGAAAGTAAAAATCACCCACACTAAAAGATGTATTTTAACATTCTGAGTTCAGGCATACTAAACTTTATTTTCCCATCTTGTTCCTAGGGTCAGTTAGGATTATAAGATGTTATAATCAAACTGCCCATTCTGGCCTATGGGAACAGATAGCCTTGCAATAGTGAAAAAACGAAATTGGCTGTAATTCACTATCAGAACATGCCATACACATCAGGGCATGTCCTGCCTTTTACATACAACGTACCCTTCCCTTGGGCCTAACTTAGAGGTGACTATTATGCAGAAAAGGGAAGGTTTAGGGACAGGCAAGTATGTGCACTTGCCAAATCGACATGGCAGTCCCAGACTGCACACAGGCTCTGCAATGGCAGGCTTGAGCCATATTTTATAAGATTCTTCTGTGGGTGGCACAACTAGTGCTGTAAGCCCACCAGCAGCATTTGATTTACAGGCTCTGGGCACACATGGTGCACTGTACTAGGGTCTGACAAGTAAAACAAATAAGCCAGTCCTGGAGTCACTAATTACAACAATTTACAATAGGGAGCACTTGCACTTTGGCACTGAATAGCAGTGGCAAAGTGCCCAAAGCATCTAGACCAGCAAAAATATAGCAAAAACATAGTAGGCAACAGCGAAAAAAGTGGAAGGGTGACCCACGCCAATGGTGCCAAGTCTAACACGTGTCCCCTCCAGCTGAAATGTGGGCAGAACTACCCACCCTGTTGGGAGTTCTTTTCACTAAGGCAGAAAAATCTGGACAGACCATCAGCATTGGCGTGTTCTGTACCAGGGCGGTGTTCCACCGTGAAGTCCATCCCCTGTAGGGAAATGGACCACCTCAACAGTTTCGGATTCTCATCCCTCATTTGCATCAACCATCTGAGGGGCCTGTGGTCTGTCTGAACCTGGAAGTGAGTCCCAAACAAGTATGGTCTCAACTTCTTCAGTGCCAAGACCACAGCAAATGCCTCATGCTCAATTGCACTCCACCTCTGTTCCCGTGGAAGTAACCTTCTACAGGTTGGTCTAGCCCCTCCTCATTCATCTGTGAACATACAGCCTCTACACATGCTCTAAAGTGTCTGTCTGCACAATGAATTCTTTAGAGAAGTTGGGCGCCTGAAGCACGGGCGCCATGCATATAGCAGTCTTCAGGGCATCAAAAGCTTTCTGACAGATGTCAGTCTAGTTCAATTTCTTGGGCTGCTTCCTGGAAGTCAGCTCTGTCAAGGGTGCAACATTGCTGCCATACCCCTTCACAAACCTCCTGTAGTACCCAGTGAGTCCTAAAAAGGCTCTCACCTCTGTCTGTGTCTTGGGGGTTTCCCAAGCCATGATGGTATCAATCTTGGGCTGTGGGGGCACCACCTGGCCGCTCCCAACCTGGTGTCCCAAGTACACCACAAAACCCTGCCCGATCTGGCACTTACTCGCCTTGATCATGAAGCCTGCTCTCCGCAGCAACATTAACACTTCCCAGAGGTGGTGCAGACATTCTTCCCAATTGGCGCTGAACACTGCGATGTCATCCGGGTAGGCGGCTCTGAAATCTTCCAGTCCAGCCAACACTTGGTTGACCAACCTCTGAAAGGTGGCAGGGGCATTCTTCATCCCAAAGGGTATAACCTGGAATTGGTAGTGCCCATCTGGTGTGGAGAATGCCGACCTCTCTTTTGCCCCATCAGTTAAGGTGATCTGCCAGCACCCAGACGTCAAATCAAACATACTGAGGTACCAGGCAGCCCCTAACTGATCAATGAGCTCATCAGCTTTGGGGATGGGGTGTGCATCAGTCCTGGTGACTGAATTGAGTCCTCGGTAGTCCACACAGAACCGGAGTTCTGGCATGGCACCCGGTGCGGCAGCCTTTGAGACCAAAACCACTGGGCTGGCCCAAGGACTGTTGGAGGACTCAATCACTCTAACGCAAGCATCTTGAAGACCTCCTCCTTGGTGCAAGCTCTCACCCTGTCAGTCACTCTGTTAGTTTTGTGCTTAATAGGAGGACTGTCCTCAGTGTCCACATCATGGACACACCAATCAGTGATACTGGGAGTCAGAGAGTACCGATCAGAAAACTGTCCCAACAGTTGGCAACAGTCATCCTGCTGCTAAGGGGTCAAGGTGGAAGAGAGGTTTACACCATCCACTGACCCATCTTGCTCTTTCGCAGACATTAAGGCCAGCATGTAGCTATATACATCCTGGGGAAGTTTACTCTGAGTTTTCTCCCAGCCTTCTTTGACCATACTCAGAGGTCCTCTTACAGGGTGACCACACAGCAGTTCAAAGGGGCTGACCCCTAATCACTTCTGTGGCACCTCTCTGTAAGCAAACAGAAGGCATGGCAAGAGGACGTCCCACTTATGCCTCATAGGTTCCTCAAGAACCATAATCATGCCTTTTAGGGTCCGGTTAAATCTCTCAACCAGCCCATTACCTTGGGGCTGGTACGGAATGGTGAACTTGTAGGTTACACCACACTCCTGCCACAGGGACTTCATATACTTGGATATGAAGTTGGTATCACGGTCTGACACCACCTGTCTGGGGAACCCCACATGGGAGAAAATCCCCATCAACGCATGACCCACCGTGGGGGCTGTCACCGACCGGGGAGGGATGGCTTCTGTGTATCGGGCTGTCTTGGGACCCAGAGGCCCCACAATGTCAATGCCTACCCTTTTAAAGGGGGTGCTGACCACAGGGAATGGCTGGAGTGGAGCATTTTGCTTCCTCCCACTCTTACCACTTGCCTGGAAAGTCTGACAGGTCCTGGAATGAGAATCTGAACTCTTGCGCATTTGGGGCCAATAAAAGTGGATGACAAGCCTTTCGAAGGTCTTGTCCTGCCCCAAATGTCCTGCTAAAGGTACATCATGAGCCAAACCCAGTAGGAAGGCTCTGAAGCGCTGGGGTACCACCAGCACACAGGCTGACCCAGGCCCAGCAACCTTAGGCTCACTATACAGGAGACCATTCTCCCAGTAAATCCATTGTGATCCTGACTGATCACCTGCTGCCTGGTTTGTGGCCTGTTGCCACAAACCCACAAGAGAAGGGCACTTCTTCTACTCCTCACACAACTCTTCCCTGGAAGGTCCACCTTCCTGCTGCCAATGGGTCAGCTCAGGTAGGTCCCCCAGTTCAGCTACTTGCTCCCCTGTAGGTTCCAGGGCATCCCCCTAAAGTCTGCCTCCTCCTGGACTGTGGGAACTGTGGGGGCTGGTTTCCAACTGTGGTACTGTAAATTTCGGAACCATGTTGGTAGCATGGTCCTACCATGCCGATTTTGGTATCAGCGAACCGCAAATGACTAATGCGGTATGTATGAGTGTTTTCGTCATGTTTCCCCGATGAACTCACCATGTATACGATACTACATATTAAACCCTCGAGTTCCATTTTAAAACGGTAACCATTTTGTGATTGCCCTCACATAGGCTGCGGACTGAGGCCATAAATAGGCCTAAAGGAAGCGCAATCGTTCTGTGACTTCTTTGTGACCTGTGCAAACTGACTCCGCTGCCCGAGGTCAGTCCTGCCCGGCCGGTTCCTTTTACTGCGGCCAAATGAGATTAGCATCAGGGCCCGACACATCATAAAGTCGTGCATCCCACACGAACCCTGACTAATCTCTTTCACATCTGACTCTGTTTCCTACTTTATGGCTTGTTTTACGAGGAGGGGGTGCCCGTTTTTATTGGGGTCTGCTGATATCTGATGAGGGTTCTGAGCCTCGCTGGGTAAATAATTATGGGCTGACCGAGCTGAAATGTGGGATTATCATCATGACTTTGCTCTTTCTTTGAAGCGAAAATATGTGAATGACCACTTGTAAAATAGGGGCGGTGTTGCCCAGAGCGTAATATTCTGTATATAAGAAAAGACTGGTATTTGGTTGGGGAGCAGTCTCCTGAGAACATACACCGTGCTGTACTTCTCGGATACCTGTGATTGGTCTGCAGCCAATAAATACGATCTTTGACTTCACCTAGAAGACTCTGGTGCCGATCACGATCCGGCAAAAAAATTCCCCGTACGACTCGTATCCGGTCTTTTTACCGTACGAATCGTACAAGTGCCGTACAAACTGGCAATCACGATTCGCATGGTAAAAAGTCCGTACGAATCGCATTGGGAAGTATTCCCCACACGTCCTCGGGTCGGGAAATGTGTCCGACACGTCCTCGGACGAGTCACCGTACAAATGTGAAAAGTGAAGTCCGACCGCGGAATCACGATCCGTCCCGTGCGTCCGATGATACAACCGTATGGAAAATGCACCGTACGGACCGAACTCCCATAGCAACCATGGAGACATGTGCCCGCATACGCGCTGTACCCCCCCAGCCCACGTGAGGACGCGCCGTACCACCCCCAGCCCCCGTGAGTACGCACCGTACCCCCCCAGCCCCTGTGAGTACGCGCCGTACCCCCCCAGCCCCCGTGAGTACGCGCCGTACCCCCGTGTATGCATGGAGCATACCCCCCCGTGTACGTACGAGTCGTACCCCCGTGTATGTACGGTGCGTACCCCCCGTGTACGTACGAGTCGTACCCCCGTGTATGTACGGTGCGTACCCCCCGTGTATGTACGGTGCGTACCCCCCGTGTATGTACGGTGCGTACCCCACGTGTATGTACGGTGCGTACCCCCCTGTGTATGTACGGTGCGTACCCCCGTGTATGTACGGTGCGTACCCCCCCGTGTATGTACGGTGCGTACCCCCAGCGCGTAGCGCTGGGGGTACGCACCGTACATACACGGGGGGTACGCACCGTACATACACGGGGGTACGACTCGTACGTACACGGGGGGTACGCTCCATGCATACACGGGGGGGTACGCACCGTACATACACGGGGGTACGACTCGTACGTACACGGGGGGTACGCTCCATGCATACATGGGGGGGTACGCACCGTATATACATGGGGGTACGACTCGTACATACACGGGGGGGGTACGCTCCATGCATACACGGGGGGGTACGCACCGTACATACACGGGGGTACGACTCGTACGTACACGGGGGGGGGTACGCTCCATGCATACACAGGGGGGTACCCACCGTACATACACGGGGGTACGACTCGTACGTACATGGGGGGTACGCTCCATGCATACACGGGGGTACGCTCCATGCAGACACGGGGGGGTACGGCGCGTACTCACGGGGGCTGGGGGGGGTACGGCACGTACTCACGGGGGCTGGGGGGGGGTACGGCGCGTTCCGGGCCCCCAATTCCACTCGCATTGCGGCGTACTTCGCTTTGCCGGCACTTTTTGGGTGCCGTAAAAATATTGCCGTCCGGACCGCTGTCGGTTCGAATCGTAATTCCTGGTTCGTGAAGCGCTGCCTGAGAGCGTCCCGACGTCACGTCGGCGCTTTCCCCGGATCACATTTGTATGTTTCTTTTCGTCGGCCGGTGTTTTGTACGACTCGTACGGAAATGCTGTTTCTGTGCGAATCGTACTTGCATGTTTGTAAAGTTTTACGACCGGGTACGAGTCGGACGGAAAAAAGCCTCCGTCCGACGGTTCGTACCCGGTTTTTGCCGGATCGTAATCGGCACCTCAGTGTTTCTGTAGTCTGAAACAGGAAGAACTCGAAGTCTTCGGGTGTGTCCCCTGGCACCGCTGGGTTGGTTCTGAAAAACCCAGTACTTCAGTTGGCGCCCAATGTGGGGCGATTTCAGCGGAACCGGTCCAAGCCAGAGGTTCGTGAGGAGCTTCGTGTGAAAATTCTGGAGGAAGGCCGCCACTTCATCGACCCCTGCATGTCGACGTGGTCCGAAAGTCTTTACTGCGAGGTTCTCCGCGTCCCGACGGCTACGAAGGACTGCTGCCCTGACTATCGCCCTGTTTTGGACCCTTGATGATTTGGTAGAGCGAAACGATTTAACAAGTCTTCTGGTGACGTCATCGATACCTCAGTTAAGTATAAGTGGAGCGTCTCCCAGTCCTTAGTGTGGTTCTTAGTTTGGTATCCCTTTGGGATCGCTTTGATTTGGAACTTGCAAGTGCCAAAGCCGAAGGACTCGTGTATTCACGAGACTATCATATTCGATAATCCTTTGAAGTTTGAAACTAGACTAGTGAGCGAAGATGCCTGGTTCTAGTATATTTGAAAATTTGTTTTGTCTGGGTTGTAATAAGCACTCCCGATTAGAGGATTCGTGTCCGGTTCCCCCAATTGGAACTCCAACTTATAAGCTTTATGTGAAACATGGCGTGGGCCCCATTACGTACAATGAAGTATGGATTCGATACACCAGGAAAGATGGTGATTTAAAATGGCCCCAATATGGTAGTTTCGATACAGAGATTCTGGATAATCTAGAGGTTAAATTATTTAAAAGAAAGCCCGGCCGGCGATGTTTGATTCTTTCCGCCTATGGCGAAAGGAAGCCAAACAGAAAGAAATGAAATTAGCGAAGAAAAATAAAAGAGAGAAAGGTATGTCGATAATGCAAGCAGCTTTACAGTTTAAAGATAATGAAGAAGAACAAATGAATGAGCAGTTGCGAAGGCAACGTAAACTAGTGATTGATAAATGTTACCCAGTTTTGCCGCCCCTTCAGCAAGATGCGTCAAAAGAAAAGGAGAAAGATCCCCTAATGTCACATTTGCTGAGTTCGCCACCCCCGTATGCGCAGAGTGCTACAGCGCCTCCGCAACCCTTAAATGTACAGCCTCCAGTTAATTTGCCGCAAGCCTTCCCACAGCCACCAGCTCCTCCTCAGCCGGCTCCTATCCCTACAACGCAGCCCTCTCACGGGCCGCCGATTTCGCTACCTATCTCTTCTGCGCTTCCTGCGACTCTACCTAGTACATCAGCTGCCTCTCTCGGCGCTCTTCCTGATACGACCCCTGTACCTGTATCCGCACCCGTTTTTCTTCCCTCTGTCTTTCCCCCTGTTCTTGCCTCAACTTCACCTTCTACACGACAACGAATAGCTAGTGCGGTCACTAGTTTTATATCGCCTCTCTTCGGGTCATCTAGTACGACCCCTGGTTCACAACGTAAGCAGTTGCGTAGTCAGCTGCCTGGTTCTGAAGAGAAAGAAGTAATAGACCGCATGGCACATAAATGGATTGTTTATCCTTCAAGATATGATGTAAGGTCTGTTGTAAATGTTTTCCATCAATGGGAAGCACCAAAACAGAGATACGTTTTCGTGAAAATGTGTGAATTCCTCTGTGAGGAATTGGAAGATCATGGTTTAGACTCAAGCCCGCAGGAGTTGTGTCATGTACGGTTTGATTTTGAAAAAGGTATGATTGTGGGTCCCGATGTTGAGAAAGCAGTTGCGACTTTATTGTCTTTCAGGATAGAGGGTCCTTCTCAGTCGCTGTTTGAACATGACTCCTCTGATAAAAAGGTTAAACAATATCCGATGAGAGAAGTCCCTCCGGTATGGAAGGACGCTGTTGCAGCTGATGCCGCTCGAGGTATTGTTGCTGTGCCAGCTCATTTTCAGCGTGTTTGGGTACATGTTCCTTGGAAGCGATCTGAAGTTTTAGCCCTTAAGCAGACCTTGCCTGACCCCCGTAAAAACCCTGCAGGATATTATAAGGAGTTATCACAGACCGCAGAATCGTGTGTCATGAATCTAGCTGACATAGATATGCTGTTCGGGAATGTTGTTCCGCAGCCTTTATGGGGATCGATTCGTAATGCAGATCATGCTGCAGAACTAGGTGACACATGGGCTAATATCATTGCTGCAGACACTAGACAAGTTGGTGGTGCGAAACCTGAGCCCTTAGTAGCACAACTCCCTGCTAGAATTATTACCTACATGAAAACTTTAATGCCCGCGATGCGTGTGAATTGGGATAAATTATCCGCATGCAAGCAGAAGAAGATGAGTCAGTGTCTGATTTCTTCACCAGGTTTGAAGAAACATTTATTGACCACAGTGGTCAAGACATGAGTACGGAAGGTGGTCAACGGTTATATGTTGATAAATTCGTGCATAATTTGCTTCCCGAGTTGTGCAAGAAATTAAAAGATTCAGAGAGTTCTTGGGCTGTTTCCTCTTCAGCGCAAATACTGGCTACTGCACAGTATTACGAAAATAGGGATAAAGATGAGAAGGATAGAGCAGACAAGAAAACAAAAGAATTAAAGACGAAGGTTTTGTTGCAGCAGGCCTACCCACCACGCGGTAGTCAGAGTAACTATCAGCAACCTCAGCAGTTTCAAAGAAACATGCAAAGGTTTACATATTCCCAACCGCGTGTTCCTGTAGGCCCCAATCAATGTTCGTATTGTAAAGAAGAAGGTCATTTTAAGTATAGTTGTCCTATATTGTTGCAGCGTACGAATAATGCTTATGGCACAAGAGGTAGAGGTGGTCAGCAAGCTCTTAGAGGTAGAGGGCGTGGAAATGTTCCCCAGAACGCGCGTCCTCTACCGCCTCAAAATACGATGAATAGTTTTGATCAGCAAGCCAATGCAACTGGTAGGACGGCTCAGTACTATAATAACGACTATTATGCGGAAGATGAAAATGTGGAAGGTAATGATTACTAGGACAGCCATAGACAAAGAGAGGGAGTTGTTTCAGTGCCAGTGGATCAGAGTGGACCGTATGTCAAGGTGACTACAGCGGGTGTGTCAGAGCCTTTTCTATTGGATACTGGTGCTGCAAAGAGTTCTATTATGCACTCGAAACTCCCTGGCGCGCCTTTGTCTGGCGAAATGAATGTTTCAGTAGGTTTTTCTGGCGCCCTGGTTAGGAACCCGATCTCTAGTGCAATGCCCCTTTCGGTTGGACCTTGTGAGCTGAAAGCACCCCTCATCCTAACGACAGGTTGTGGTGAAAACCTGTTAGGATTGGATTTGTTAAAGAGGTTACATGCAACATTATATTGTTCTCCCTTAGGAGTACAACTTACACTGGGTAGGGAAGTGATTTCTCCAATGTATTTGTCGAAGAATAAACTGCCAGCTGAATTGTTGTCTCTTCCAGATGTCCTTTGGGCTACTGGTCCTAATGATGTGGGCCTCTTGGAAATACCGCCATATGTGGTCACTTTGAAAGCCAATGTTAAATTGCCACGCATTCCCCAATATAAGATCTCTAATGAAGGTGAGAAAGCGTTGTTAGCGATCATCTATGATTTGATTGAAAAGAATGTAATTGAAGAGACAAGAGGCAACGTTTGCAATAGTCCTGTTTTGCCTGTTTTAAAACGTACTGACCCTTCTCAGCCACCTGTTTACAGGTTTGTGATCGATCTTAGAGAGGTCAATAAGATAGTTGTGCCACAGTTTCCAGTTGTCCCTGATATAACTGCCTTGTTAACTATGATTCCAGCTTCCGCTGCTTGGTTCTCAGCGATCGATTTAAAGAATGCTTTCTTTAGCATCCCGATTGCAGAGGAGAGCAGGGATATTTTTGGTTTTAGTCTAGGAGGTCGAAGCTTCCGTTTTAAACGCGCTCCACAGGGCTACTGTGAAAGTCCATCAATATACAGTCAGGCTTTAAAAGCGCAGCTTGATACAATTGTTTTACCTAGTGGTGCTACCCTTATTCAGTATGTTGACGATTTACTAATCGCCGCGGATACTGAGGAGATTTGTAAAGAAGCTACATTGTCGTTGTTGCGTCATTTGTCTACCTTTCATCACAAAGTGTCTCTCTCAAAACTGCAATATTGTCGACAAGAAGTGACCTACTTAGGCCATCTCTTATCGAAAGAGGGAAGGAAACTGACCCCAGAAAGAATTCAGGCCATTGCACAATTGGGCGTACCAAGAACACAGAGAGAAGTGCGTGCTTTCTTGGGTATTACTTCATACTGTAGGCAGTGGATCCCGAGTTTTTCTTTGCTGACCAAACCTTTGGTAGCTTTGACCTGTAAAGATACCCCGAATCCCGTCCTGTGGTCTGAAGAGTGTCAGAGAAGTTTTTCAGAATTGCGTAATGCATTATGTTCAGCTCCTGTGTTGGGTACCCCCGACTACATTAAACCCTTTACATTGTGGTGCCGATCACGATCCGGTAAAAAAAAGGCCCGTCCGACTCGTATCCGGTCTTTTTACCGTACGAATCGTACAAGTGCCGTACAAACTGGCAATCACGATTCGCATGGTAAAAAGTCCATACGAACCGCCTTGGGAATTATTCCCCACAAGTCCTCGGGTCGGAAAATGTGTCCGACACGTCCTCGGATGATTTACCGTACAAATGTGAAATGTGAAGTCCGACCGAGCAATCACGATCCAACCCGTGCGTCCGATCTTACAACCGTATGGTAAAAACACCGTCCGCACCGAACTCCCATAGCAACCATGGAGACATGTGCCCGCATACGCGCCCAACACTCCCCCCAGCACCCATACGTTCGAGTCGTACTCCCCGTGTATGTACACCCCCCCTGCATGTACACCCGTGTACGTGTCGAACCCCCACCCGTGTATGTACACCTGTGTACGTTCGAGTCCTACCCCCACCCCTGTATGTGTCGTACCACTGTGTATGTACACCCCTGTACGTTCGAGTCGTACCCCCACCCCTGTACGTGTCGTACCACTGTGCATGTACACCCCTGTACGTACGAGTCCTACCCCCACCTGTGTACGTGTCGTACCATCGTGTATGTACACCCCTGTACGTACGAGTCCTACCCCCACCCGTGTACGTGTCGTACCACCGTGTATGTACACCCCTGTACGTTCGAGTAGTACCCCCACCCGTGTACGTGTCGTACCACCATGTATGTACACCCCTGTACGTTCGAGTCGTACCCCCACCCCTGTACGTGTCGTACCACCGTGTATGTACACCCCTGTACGTACGAGTCCTACCCCCACCCATGTACGTGTCGTACCACCGTGTATGTACACCCCTGAACGTACGAGTCCTACCCCCACCCGTGTACTTGTCATACCACCGTGTATGTACACCCCTGTACATGTCGTACCACCGTGTATGTACACCCATGTATGTTCGAGTAGTACCCCCACCCGTGTACGTGTCGTACCACCGTGTATGTACACCCCTGTACGTTCGAGTCGTACCCCCACCCCTGTACGTGTCATACCACCGTGTATGTACACCCCTGTATGTTCGAGTAGTACCCCCACCCGTGTACGTGTCGTACCACCGTGTATGTATACCCCTGTACGTTCGAGTCGTACCCCCACCCCTGTACGTGTCATACCACAGTGTATGTACACCCCTGTATGTTCGAGTAGTACCCCCACCCCTGTACGTGTCGTACCACCATGTATGTACACCCCTGTACATACAAGTCCTACCCCCACCCGTGTACGTGTCGTACCACCGTGTATGTACACCCCTGTACGTGTCGTACCACCGTGTATGTACACCCCTGTATGTTCGAGTCGTACCCCCACCCCTGTACGTGTCGTACCACCGTGTATGTACACCCCTGTACGTACGAGTCCTACCCCCACCCGTGTACGTGTCGTACCACCGTGTATGTACACCCCTGTACGTGTCGTACCACCGTGTATGTATACCCCTGTACGTTCGAGTAGTACCCCCACCCGTGTACGTGTCGTACCACCATGTATGTACACCCCTGTACGTTCGAGTCGTACCCCCACCCCTGTACGTGTCGTACCACCGTGTATGTACACCCCTGTACGTTCGAGTCGTACCCCCACCCCTGTACGTGTCGTACCACCGTGTATGTACACCCCTGCATGTTCGAGTAGTACCCCCACCCGTGTACATGTCGTACCCCCGTGTACCTACACCCATGTACGTCAGAGTCGTACCCCCACCCGCGTATGCATGGAGCGAACCCCCACCACAACATCCTAAGGACGGAGCGCACCCCAGGCCCCAACATCACAACCGAATGTACGACTCGTACCAAGCCACAAACAAGGACAGCACTGTACAACAAAATGGGCCATGTACACACCGTATACACGCCAAAAAACGCACGTACACAACCAGGACAAACCAAAACGACACAAGAATACACCATTCGAATGGCACAAAGCCACAAAAAATGTTCAACAACTACCAAAACAACACATTCACTGACCTGCAACTGCCAAAAACAAACAGAGGCCCAAAACACCACCACTCCTTATAACACACCCACCCAAAGTTCAAACACAGCCACACCCACCAATGGACCAATAAAAAGGGACCACACACACAAATCATGAGCCTTTGCAACAGACTCACTGCTGCCAGACCCCACAGACAACCTACAGCACCATACTAGAAGCTTCACCACACCTCACACTTGCACACCTTCACACACACACCATCACAAACACCCCCACATCACATTCACACACACACCCAAACAACCACACCCACACACCCACATTCATCCACACCACCCCCCCAACATCCACACCCACACCCCTCACCATGCCCACTAACAAGAATCCAAAGTTCAGTAACCGAGAGTTGGAGGTCCTTGTCGATGAAATCCTCAGAGTCGAGCCACAGCTCTTTGGAACATTGGTCAGACAGACCAGCATTTCTGAAAAAACAGCCATGTGGCAGACCATCGTCGATGCTGTGAATGCTGTTGCGGACACCAGAAGGAACAAGCAGGAATGCCAAGCCAGGTGGTGCGATCTGCGGAGGAGGGTCAGAGCCAAGATGACGGATGAACACAACCAGGCCAACGTCACTGGAGGAGGGCCGGCCCGCAGACCCGTACACTACCATCCCTGGGAGGAGAGGGTGATGGCCATACTGCCGGTGGAGGCAGTCGCAGGATTAGGAGGACTCCGAGACCCGGGTGAGTACACAAACAACGCACCACACATGGGGGGAACGTCATCCACAACCAAACTCACAAACAGGCCCGCAACCACCCCAAGCTATCGCATGACTCAACCACACTCCATGAACACGCACATGCCACTGGCGCCACCATGCCCCATGCACCCAGCTGGACAATGTCAAGTCACAGGCCACAGAAGACACCAACACATGACACGGTAACCCGGATGGCGGGAGGGTGGGCCCAAAAAATCACATAGTGCAACTCAGAAGCAGACAGCAATGCCCTCTGCCCATATGGCCTAGGTCACAGCCAGACAAACAGTGTGTCCCCACACAGGAAAGACTCACCAGCAAATGGCGGACGCCTTGCATTAACACATGGGGGTGAAGGCACTGTTTTGCACATGACAGCAGCTAATGAACAGCCAACATTGTGAAAGAGTGGCAGCACACACCACCACAGCAGCAGCGCAGACACAGACACTACACCCAATGGGTGCCTGGAGATCACAAACAAACTCACATCAACAAGCCAAGGGCCATTCAAAGATCTGCTAACAGTGTGTGCCCAGGAAGCTGGGCTGAGGTGACAGAGGGTGACACACAGAGGGAGGGAGAGGGGGACAGAGAGGGAGGGAGACACAGGGAGAGCAAATCAGCCATGTGGTGTGTGGGAATGTCTGCTCGTCAGCAGGTGGACTGCGTGCATGTAGACAAGGGTGGCCAGTGCCAGCACCCCCCCCTCTCCTCCATGGCAAGACACAGGGCCATGTCACAACCTGTGCACGAGCACAGCGACAGCTACCTGCATCATATAAGTGTGTGGAACTACTGCATGTGCCCACGTACAGTGCAACACGGAAGGCGCCAATGCACGGCTCGCCACACCTGCCCACTCCACTGCTGACTGCAGTCACACTTGACGCAGCAAGTAAGACTGTGCCACACATAGTTAAAGGCGCCAAAGCTGTGCCCAAGGGACACACCCATGTACAAGTGCACTGTGAGTGGAATGCAAGACATCCAAATTCCCAGAGGAAATGTTCCAACTTCGAAACTGATGAAACATGGATGTTGCATGGACCAAAATTAACATTGTCTCTCTCACACACAGGTCAACCTCGTGGTTCATCCCCTAACACTGGGGGGGAAGACTCACAGGACCCGGCTCTGTGGGAGGCCGATCCCACCGGCAGCGACGACTCTCACCACTCTGTGGACGACCCCGACCAACCTGGCCCCTCTGGTGTCCAACGACCTGCAGCACCTGCGTCAGGTACAACGGGGCCAACCACCACCCCCACTCCTGCCACATCCCAGGAGACACCCAGGATCCCTGCCCCACCACCACAAAGCAGCCAGGCTGGCCAGGAGGGACACGGTGTCCCGGGCACCCAGGAGGAGGCAGGCGACAACGCCAATGCCACCCCTCAGGGGTCCCGGAGACCCGATGTGCCCACAAGGGCAGGCCAGGTGCAAGTGGGCAGGGGTGGTGGGAGTGGAGGACGGCGGAGGCGCCAGCCTGACCAGTTGGCTGCGGAACCGGTATATTCCCATGTCCGAAACATCCTGGACACATACCGGCAGGACACCACGGGCCTGGCCCAGGTTGTGTCCGTCCTCGAGGGGATCAAGACCCAGCATGCCCAGCAACATGCGGAGCTACATGCCTGTCTACTGCAACACCAACGGAGGATGGAGGACGGACAGGCTGAGCTCGTGACGGTGTACACGGGAATTCACGATACACTCCGTCGGATGGCCGACAACATGGGCAACCCTCCCTGTGCCAGAAGGCGTAGAACATCACCACCCACAGGGAGGGATCAGGAGGAGGAGGAGGAAACATCCGATGGAGCATCCCAAACATCATCACGGCCTGCTTCTGAGGGTCCCCGCAGGAGGGCGGGTCGTCCACGGAAAAGACCGCGAGGGTCGGCGCTACAGCACCATCTCCCAGGACACCTGGCCTGGCACCTGGCCCACTGGAGCAACAGCAGCACAGCATCAAAAGACATTCTCTGCCACATGGCCTTGCTGGTCACTGTCTGACCAATGTTGACAAAGACTGTGGCATGGACTCTGAGGATTTACAATGGCAAGGACACCAACTCCCCTACTGAACTTTGGATTCCAAACACCCGGAAAGCCCCTCATGGCATACCCCCCCCCACTAAAATAAAAAGTCACACCATGAAGAGAAGATGCCTGCTGGTTGCATTATTACCTTACATGTGTCTGGTAAAGTCTAAACATGCCTGAGTTCTCTTTTGACTTCAACCATCCACACCCTGGGGCCTGAGTCTGGCACAGGACACACGGGTCACAGTGTATTAGGCAAGACAGACATGGAGCACCATACACACCCGTGATGGGCCCAACCAGCTGAGGGGGTGGCCGCACAACCGTGCTGACAGACATATTGAGTACAGCAACAGTCATGCGCAGAGGTCAGGGATCATGTCCAGTGTCCTGGGGGGCACCCAGGTATGTGTAGACAGGTGGCAGAACCATGTCCTGCAAGCTTGAGTCCGGTGGATGCAGATAATGGGGGCCTGGCCAACGTTGGATGCATGGGGATGGCACATGTCACAATACCCACACACTCATGGACATCATGCACAATACACAGTCTCATCCCACACACACAGCTTGCATCTTGCTACTCGACACATAGACACATAGCCACTATCAGTGAAAACCATGCCAGACATGCTGGATGCACCGTGGCAACACTCCAGCATTGACTGAGAAGAGGCACCTTGGAGGCATAGGGACACCTTTATTAGTCATGTTTTCGGGATTGCAGAGGAAACTTAAAGTACACATGAACACTTCATGTGGAGTAACATGTGGGTCCAACACTGGCACCCCCCTTCTGCAGCACAAATGCGTGATAGCCATGGAACTGGCACACAAGTGTCGGCTAACAGCTAAACACCCACAGCTGCTCACGGAGAGCCTGCCACACACCATTGATCCGCTGATGTGGAAGTCCCACAGCATGTCAAGCCAATGCAAACCGTATGTTTCCGAGGGCAGTGTTACACACATTGATGCCATCATCACAATCCACTATCCCATCACTGATGACTGTCAACTAGTCTGACCATCTATTCAGGTGTACCCAGCTGCATGTCATGTGTACCATGGTGATGCAACATGGCTGCAGAGGAACCAAACTTCGACAGGGGCAGTGTGCATACATCGTGAACAACTGCCACACCCATTACACCCCTGATGCATCCCTTACCCTAAGGAGACTTCCAAACGTGTCCGTGCCTGTAACGCTGAGTCAGCACACGATGACGTGTCCATGAGGTATAGCAGTGCCACAACAATGCAAGCAGCAGACGGCATGCGCAAGTACCTGGGGAAGAGAGACACACAAGAAGTCAGTCACAAAAAGCACAGCCACTTGCATGTGCATTTACTCGACACATGTATGGATGACAACATGCTAGGTCACAATTATGACTGGGGAAATACAACCATCACTGGCACCATCACTCCAGTGACACACCCACACACACCTCTGACTCACGTGCCATACATGCAGGTGGAGACACACATCACAACACATGCCACACGGGGACCAATGCGTGCACACTCAGACACTGGTACTCACCACTAAGCAAAGAAGTCGCGTATGAGCCGAGTCCGAATGTCCTCTTGCGGCTCCACATCCTCCACATCACTAGCCCCATTGCCAAGACCTTCGTCCTCCACGGGTGGATGGTCCTGGTCATCTTGATCCAGGATGAGTGGCACAGCTTTCTCAACTGCCATGTTGTGCAGCATGCAGCAGACCATGAAGATTTTGCAGACCTTCGCCGGGGCATATGGGAGGGCGCCGCCGGTCTTGTGGAGGCACCTGAATCGGCTCTTCAGCAGGCCAAACGTCCTCTCTATCACTCGCCTTGTCCGGCCATGGGCGGTGTTGTAGCGGAGCTGGGCCGGCGTGATGGGGTTGCGGAGAGGTGTGATCAGCCATGGCATGTTGGGATAGCCAGCGTCCCCTACATGGGAAGCACATGGACATCGTTAGAACAGGAGAAGCGGTCGTGTTGGAAGTCTACGCAAAATACAGGACAGACAGACTGTACCCACCAACAACACATGCTCGTTCGTTGCGCAGCTGCGTCATCATTTCAGGCATCCTGCTACGCCTCATGATGTAGGCATCGTGTGCTGATCCTGGGAAACGAGCACAGACATGTGAAATCACCATGTTGGACAGACACACCACAAGGGCATTGATGGAGTGGTAGTGCTTGCGATTCCGGTACGCTACCTCCTGTGCGTGTGGTGGTACCAAAGCAACATGTGTCCCATCTATGGACCCAATGACATGGGTCATCCCTCCCAGGGCATAGAATCCACGCTTGACCCCAGTCAACATTTCAGGGGTAGGAAAATGTTTGAAGTCATCCAGGTGAATCAACATGGCCTCTAAGAAATCATGCAGCACACGGCAGAACATGCTCTGGGACATGCCACCAACATGAGCTATGGTATTTTGAAAGGTACCCATGGCTAGAAAATGTAGGGCTGCCATTACCTTCAGCTTGGGTGTCAGTGCCGTAGGATACCTGTGCAGCGGTTGCAGGTGTGGTGCCAGTCTCGCCGTCAACTCCAGAATCAACGGTTGGGGGAAGCGGTAGCACCGGATACTGTCATTCTCCCGCATGGCAGCCAAGTCCGGAATTGGTCGGGCAAGAGGTGGCGCTCTGCAGTAATTTGGAAGTGACAAGGAAGAGAGAGTGCACGACAACAACAATTGATTTGTACTGTGCACATGTTAATCTGTCAATACACATATGCCACATACAGAGTCAGGTATGTGCTACATGCCCTGGACACATATGGCTGCCAGGTGACACTCCTACCAAGACCCAGCTACACACGGAGATTGTGAACCTTCACATGCCATGGCATGGGAATAGCTGTGTCCCAGCGCTAGTGAACAGCCAGACGCAAGACAGGAGTGACAGACATCCACACATCAGCAGAAGTAGGATGTCGATTGCAGAGACTGGTAGCGGAATACTAGAGACACAGGTCACATGACATTACACTAGGACAGCCCACACACCTTGCCATGAAGGTGTACATGTCATGACTCACCACACATTCATAGAGAGGATGCAGACATGTCCTTGTTACGCTACTCCGTGTCCCATGCATACATACGCACTTCACATCCGATACCACATGTGGCATGGTGTGCGGAACAGTGTGCCATGGCCATCTACACACAGACACATGTTGGTTGCTGCAACGGCTGCAGCTTTTGAGGGAGCTCAAACATCTACCTAATGTGAACCCCCCACACATACATGACATAGTCACATCGTGCACCGTGGGTAGTGACATGTCAGGTGTGGTAACCCCTGTACCGGGCCTCAGGGGACACTTCCGTGTGTTGGTGTCCGTGCCATGCCAGTGACGCTCATGCCAAGTGTGCAGTACGACATACACACATGTCAAAGGAGTCAAGGGCATGCCTGGCACACATTGCACCGTCACACATTACATATGTACACATCTCATCATACATCTGGTGCCTTCTCCACTCATGAGTATTGTGCCACATCACAGCCATTCACACCTGTGCCCCACACATGTAGTACTGCCCAGACAATGCCTTGATGCCCATCCATGGACAAGTATGTCAGCCCTATTCCTTCCTGTGTGCTGCCTGTCACCACTGTGATGTGTGAGAAACAGCGTACTTCTGCTAAGAGGGCCTGTGTACGTTCCCGTATCACTATGGGAGTGCTGCCGTATGTGTTCCCATCGTGATGGTGAGCGTACAGGCATGTGTACGGTCCGTACCACTACGAGTACGCATACGCAAGAACACCCATAGTGGTACAGCCCATACACGCGTGCGTACGTTCACTATCACTATGGGTGTCCTCGCGTATGTGTACTCGTAGTGGTACGGCCCGTACACACGCCTGTACGCTCCCTATCACTATGGGTGTCCTCGCGTATGCGTACTCGTAGTGGTACGGCCCGTACACACGCCTGTACGCTCCCTATCACTATGGGTGTCCTCGCGTATGCGTACTCGTAGTGGTATGGCCCGTACACACGCCTGTACGCTCCCTATCACTATGGGTGTCCTCGCGTATGCGTACTCGTAGTGGTACGGCTCGTACACACGCCTGTACGCTCCCTATCACTATGGGTGTCCTCACGTATGCGTACTCATAGTGGTACGGCCCGTACACACGCCTGTACGCTCCCTATCACTATGGGTGTCCTCGCGTATGCGTACACGTAGTGATAGTGAGCGTACAGGCGTGTGTACGGGCCGTACCACTGCGAGTACGCATACGCGAGGACACCCATAGTGATAGTGAACGTACGCACGCGTGTACGGGCCGTTGCTATGCATTTGGGGTGCCCTAGGGCCCCGGAACGCACCGTACCTGTGTGTGAAGCTCAAAATTACATAGGGGACACATGAGGGACAAGTATTAAGGCCTACATGCATGCTGGTTGTCATGGAGACCAAGTTTAAACTTTGATTTTGTTCTGGAAGGATACAGCAGAAGTCAGTTGGAATTAATCTACTTTGTTGCAATGTGTTTGTGGGGTTGGCATCATGCAGAAGAAAAAAACAGAATAAGAACCCACTGACTGCTAGGTTTGAAGGGATTGGAGGAAACATAGGATGCACATGTGAGTGACCAATCACTCTGCACTCCTGTGCATGAAATGGGCCAGCAAGGCAGATATAAGGCAGCCAGGTCCCATGAGGGAGCACTTGCCTGCACATCTCTGTATTCCACGACCCAGCTGCTGCTACTGATTCCCTGGAACCATGTCAAGGGCTGTGGAGAGGTCACAGCCATTCACCCTGGAGGAGAACATGGCTTTGGTGGATGTGATCCTCCCACAGTACCCCATGCTGTATGGGCGACCAGGTTATCAGGTGAGTGCAGTGTCCACTGGCACAGACTGTGTTCCTTTTTTGTGACTGTGACTTCTGCCATTGTGTCCAGGTGTGACACACATGCTATGTACTGTAGGGGGGGTCCCGGGGGGGGAATGCCTGATGTCTCCCAGCAGTGCCCAGAGACAGGAGGGGTGTGTGCAGAGTCCCCCCAGCAGTGCCCAGAGACAGGAGGAGTGGGTGCCTATCACTCCCAGCAGTGCCCAGAGACAGGAGGGGTGGGTGCCTATCACTCCCAGCAGAGCCCAGAGACAGGAGGGGTGTGTGCAGAGTCCCCCCAGCAGTGCCCAGAGACAGGAGGGGTGGGTGCCTATCACTCCCAGCAGTGCCCAGAGACAGGAGGGGTGTGTGCAGAGTCCCCCCAGCAGTGCCCAGAGACAGGAGGGGTGGGTGTGATGCACAGTGTGAGCCTGGATCATTGATTGTGTAGTTGCCCTCATTCCACCTGTGTCCTTTCAATGGCACGTACTGCTTTTGGCCTTCCCCAGAGGATCATGTCCCTATGACAAAGGTGCAATGCGTTGGATGCATACTATGCCTTGTTGTAAACAGCAAATGTGTTCTACTCTGTGTCTCTGTGACATGTGCCAGGTGTATTGATGTAGTGTCACTTGTTCATCCTCACAGGTAGACGCCTCTGCCAAGGAGCACATATGGCTGACCGCCGTCAGCGCCGTGAGGAGTGCGGATGGTCGGAAGCGGCGCCTGTCCCAGGTGAGGAAACGCTGGCAGGATATCCGGTGCTGGACGCGGAGGATCGCACGGGTCCTGCTGGGGGACTCACCTGAGAGCCATAAGAACCGCGGGCCCCGCCGTCTCTCCCACATCCACAAGCGTGTGCTGGCGGTGGTCTTTCCAGACTTGGACAGGCGCCTACAGGAGATGCAGCAGCCGGAAGGGGGTAGGTACATGTGTGTTTGTTGTGTTTCACCAGCATTTGTACGTGCACTGTTCCATGGATACACTGCCAGGGTTTAATGGTGCTGTGCAGATCCTGTTACCCACAGTATTGCAGTGCTCTCCTGCCTCCCTTCCCCTCCTTGCAATGTGTTCCCTGGTCTGTGTGTAGTCACTCCGTCACAAGGTTATGTAGCCTGGCACCTTCTCCAAGTGTACTATGCCTGCAGCATCATGTGTGGGGGTGGTGTGTAACAGGTTTTGGGACCTTGCCTGTGCCCTGTCCAGTTCTGGACTTGTGGGTTCCATGTCAGTTGGCACTAATGCTGAGTCCAGACATGGGAGTTAATCTCTCAAGTGCGAGGCCTTCCAGCACGCATGTCCTATGTGGTGGCCTGTGACATGATGTGCATGAGTGTGCGGTACGCATAGTGCAGGGATAGTAGCGTGTGTTGCAGTCATTCCCATTCAGGAGCATGGAGTTGTGTGGCCACTACTGTCCCCAGGGGCATCTTTTCCTAGGTATCATGTGTGTAATCCGAAAATGTCGACAATCTCTGTGTCTACAGCATAGGTTGTGCTCTGTGCCATTGTCCCCTGGCACCATGTATATTGACGTGAAATGTAGTACAAGTGTCCACTGTCGAGCCTGACCTGATTTTCCAAGTACATACTCACGGTGGCCATTGCCTGTGTGTCTTGTTACAATCATCTGATGATGCCCATTCGTACATGAATATTTGGACAGGCGCACCTTGGGTATTTTGTGTGCAATATTGAATTTTTGCATCCCATGTGTATTTCACCCAGACTAAGAGATGTACGTGCTTCCTGTGTCTCCAAAGAATTGTCTCATGTAGGGGGTGGGTGGTGCGGGCATGGCCTACATGTCAAGACCTGAAATCTCCTTGCTCGGACTGGCCAGTGTGTGATGTTTGTCTGGACATACACTCAAGGTGCAGTGTGCCAGTCAGGGTGGGCATGTTATCAGTATTACCTATGCTGCATGTGCCTCTAGTTCCTGGATATGGTCCCTGCTCATCCCTATTTCCTACCACGCTGTGTGGTGCAGATGCAGTGCTGGATTGCCCCGAGGGCCTTGCTCCTCAGTCAAAATTCCATGTCATCTCATTTGCTATTGTGTCATGCTCTCCATAGTTTTACCGTGGCATGGTGGGTCAAACAACTGTGTCTTGCAGGGCCTACATATGTACCTTGTTTTGTAGTTGTAACTCTTCTTTTGTTTCAGGCTATGCACTGTGACCTAAGTAGATTGGACTCATGTGACATATGTATACAGGTGTATGATTAATTTCTGTCTCTTCACCCTGCCCACAGCATCGTCGGGGGACCAGGAGGGAGACATGGACACAGACGGCGCAGAGGGACCGAGCACCAGTGCCAGCGGTGACATCGTGGCTGGCACATCGAGTGGGACTGAGGCGGAGGAGAGTGAAGCCGGGGACCTGTCGACTGGCACAACAGAGTATGAAGCTGACGGGTCCGAGGATTATCTCTCCGAGTGGGTGGTGGCTGCACCACCATCTGACAGCAGCCCTACATCTCGCACCGCCCCCTCCATTGGCATCAGCCGCCTCCCACGTGCTTGTGTCCCTTCCCAGCGTGCCCAGTCACCGCATGTCTCCTTCCTGCCAGGCACCGCACCCCCTGCCCCTGTCTCCACTGCTGCCGCCAATGCGGAGTCTGTGGACATTCAGCGGCAGTTGCAGGTTGGTCAGACTGCGATCCTTAATGTCCTCCATGCCCACAGCCAGGTCCTCAACAACATGGAGGCATACTTGGAGGGCATTCATTCATCGCAGGCTGACCAACGCAACTTGCTGAGGTCCATAGACTCTACACTGACTGCAGCAGTGGGTCTCCTGCAGCGCTACGTCACACCCCCTACCCCTGCCCCTTCCACACTTCCCACTCCCATGCCTGTCCCACATACACCCAGATGTCAGCATGCACCCACCTCAACAAACACAGGCACCACACCAGCAGGGAAGGTCCGCCGCACACCTCCTGACACGCACACACAGGGTGTAGTAGGCACACCCACTGGGTCGGGGGCAAACGTGTGACACGCAGCCAGAGTGGGAGTCCGCATTCCACCCAATCCACTCCCTCCAAATCCCCTCCCCTCAGCTCTCCTGGCCACATCTCCCCCAAAGACTCCTTCATGGCCGCTCTGTCCCTGAGCCCCACAGTGACACCACCCCGCAAGCGGTCAAGGAAGTCCACGGTCAGGGTGCTTGAGTCCCCCCCCTGTCCACACCCTCCCCCAGTGGCGCTGCGACCCATCCCTCTGACCCCCCCCTCCTTGGGGCCTGTGGTTGCTTCGGGTGCAGGGGAGTCCCTGGAGGACCTTGCTAAGGTGTGCAGCGCGCTCCTAGAATCCGCCTTTGGCCATGCCCCACCCCCTGTGGTGGAGTCCTCCATCCCTGCACCCACAACGCCTACCCTTCGCCCTCCTGTCCCTGCGGTGCCTGTTCCTTCCCCCCCACATGATGCCCTGACCCCTGTGGAAGACGACGGTATCTAACTGTGCAGGCAAGCTAGGGGACACGCATCCCACTGTGTCCCCCATCCAGCTGTGACTCATGGACTGCCCTATGGGCTTTGTAAATATTGAACTTTCTACTGACACACTATTTAAGATCATGCTGATTAAAGCCATTTTTGTTTCCTTTGAACACTACTGCTTTTCTGATGTTGCTGTTGGTGGGGCTGCAACCTGATTTTGGGTGGTAATCATGTGTTGGGTGTGTGGGTGGGAAATGTAGTAGTGTGCTGGTCATAGGGTGGACCCTGGTATCTGTGTGCCATCACACGGTGTTAGCTAGGTTTCTCTGTCCATGTACGCAGTTGCTGCATGGTGACATTGTCCCAAGGTGTATTCCTTCCTCTGTGTACCCTGCCATCTTCCCTGCAGGGTATTCCCAATATGTGGTGCTGAGCTGTGTCTACATCAGCTGGGTGTGTGACGGACTCCTTCAACTTTGCACATGCATGCTGAGCGATGTCTCCACCTGCATCATTCGTGGCATCCTTGGTAGTCATAGTACTTGTGTGTGTGGACTATTGACATGACTTCATGTGGACATGTTTTCTTTTCGGCGCTATGCATGCGTATACTCCCAGCCTCGCACACATGTGGTACATGTACTGCAGGGTCTTTGTGCACATGACTGACATTTGTGGGCATGGTATCTGTGGCTACTCCACCCTTTGCGTTCCATGGGCACTGCTGGGAGTGTTAGGCACCCACCCCTCCTGTGACTGGGCACTGCTGGGAGTGATAGGCACCCACCCCTCCTGTCTCTGGGCACTGCTGGGGGGACTCTGCACACACCCCTCCTGTCTCTGGGCACTGCTGGGAGGACTCTGCACACACCCCTCATATGTCTGGGCACTGCTGGGAGGACTCTGCACCCACCCCTCCTGTGTCTGGGCACTGCTGGGAGGACTCTGCACACACCCCTCCTGTCTCTGGGCACTGCTGGGAGTGATAGGCACCCACCCCTCATATGTCTGGGCACTGCTGGGGGGACTCTGCACACACCCCTCCTAATTCACAATATGTACGCTTCGAACATACACGGGTGTGGGTTCGCTCCATGCATACGCGGGTGAGGGTACGTGTCGTACTTACACTGTTGGGGTGGGGGGTTCGCTCCATGCATACGCGGGTGAGGGTACATGTCGTACTTACACTGTTGGGGTGGGGGGTTCGCTCCATGCATATGCGGGTGAGGGTACGTGTCGTACTTACACTGTTGGGGTGGGGGGTTCGCTCCATGCATACGCGGGTGAGGGTACGTGTCGTACTTACACTGTTGGGGTGGGGGGTTCGCTCCATGCATACGCGGGTGAGGGTACGTGTCGTACTCACACTGTTGGGGTGGGGGGTACGCTCCGTACGTACGCGGATGGGGATACGTGTCGTACTTACACTGTTGGGGTGGGGGGTTCGCTCCATGCATACGCGGGTGAGGGTACGTGTCTTACTTACACTGTTGGGGTGGGGGGTTCGCTCCATGCATACGCGGGTGGGGGTACGTGTCGTACTTACACTGTTGGGGTGGGGGGTTCGCTCCATGCATACGCGGGTGAGGGTACGTGTCGTACTTACACTGTTGGGGTGGGGGGTACGCTCCGTACGTACGCGGGTGGGGGTACGTGTCGTACTTACACTGTTGGGTGGGGGGTACGCTCCGTACGTACGCGGGTGGGGGTACGTTTTGTACTTACACTGTTGGGGTGGGGGGTACGCTCCGTACGTACGCGGGTGGGGGTACGTGTCGTACTTACACTGTTGGGGTGGGGGGTACGCTCCGTACGTATGCGGGTGGGGGTACGTGTCATATTTACACTGTTGGGGTGGGGGGTACGCTCCGTACGTACGCGGGTGGGGGTACGTGTCGTACTGACTCTGTTGGGGTGGGGGGTACGCTCCATGCATATGCAGGTGGGGGTACAGTCCGTACATTGCCGTACCCATGCTGTGGAATGCTTGTGCGGGCCGTCCCCAGGCCTTTGCCACGTGGGTACGAGCCATTCCGCCATTGTTGGGGTGACGTAGGTGTGGGCGTGGTACGACTCGTACCCACGCTCTTAAGGCGTGGGTACGGGACGTACCTGTATGGTTGTGTTGCCGGTTTGCGTCGTGAAGAACTTCCGTTGTGGCGGTCGCTGGCTTGGCTGGACACGCCCCCACCCCCTCGTAGTGACCAGGGCCTGAGGGTCAGGTATGTCATGGGCATGTGTGCTGTGTGACTTGGGTGGGGGTTATGTGTCCTGCCCCTGCCCCCCCCCCTTTGCCCATGGGTGTTGTTCTGACCTTCTGCGGCGTCTGCGTCGTAACCTGTAGAGGAGGTCGACTGCTATGAGGGCCGGGATGACACGTAGGTTCGGGTCCATGTATGTCCGTCGCGTACAGGTCCTCCTTGTTCGCGTCGTCCTGTCTGTCCGTCGCGTACGGGTCCTCCTTGTTCGCGTCATCCTGATTTCCCGGCAGTTTTTGGCAGCCGGAAAATATTCACCGTGCGGGATGACGTCGGTGCGAATCGTAATTCCTGGTTCGTGAATGGCAGGCTGCGTGCGTCCCGACATCACGTCGGCGCTTTCCCGGATCGCTTTTGTACGTTTATTTTGTTCGGTCGGGGTTTTGTACGATTCGTACGGGAAAGTGTTTCCGTGCGAATCGTAATTCCATGTTTGTATATTTACACGACCAGGTACGCGTCGGACGGAGAATATGCTCCGTCCGACGGTTCGTACCCGGTTTTTACCGGATTGTAATTGGCACCTGTATGTTTATGAGAAGGAAGGTTGCGCATTGTCAGTGTTAACACAGTCTTTTGGAGACAAACAGCGCCCATGCGCGTATTTTTAGTCGACTTTGGATCCGGTAGCTAAGGCATTGCCGAGTTGCTTGAGAGCCACAGCGGCAGCAGCTGTGTCTATTCGACAGTCTGCTGGGTTAGTAATGGATAACACGTTGATTGTAATGGTTCCGCATGCAGTGGACACATTGTTAAACAAAACCAAGACACAGCACTTAACTAGTGCTCGATTGTCAGGTTATGAGTTAACACTGTTAGCGAGTCATGTGCACATAAAGAGGTGCAACACGTTGAATCCAGCTACATTATTGCCGATTTCAGCAGACACAGATGAGATTGAACAGCATGATTGTCTGTTCAGAACAGAAGAAGAAACAAAAGGGAGAGTGGACCTTAAAGATACTCCCCTGGTTGAGAGTGATGGTACCTTATGGGTGGATGGTTCGTGCTTCAAGCTTCCGAATGGTGATACGACTGCTGCATATGCTATCACGACTTTGCACACGATTGTTGAAACTGCACGTATTCCACATAATTCGGCTCAAGCAGCAGAATTAATTGCACTTACAAGAGCATGCGTGTTGTCGAAAGGAATGAAAGTGAACATATATACTGATATTCAGTATGCCTTTGGCGTGGCCCATAGTTTTGGGCGCTTGTGGAAAGAACGTGGGTTCCTGACTTCGCATGGAACTAAGATTCAGAATGGTCAGTTGGTGAATGATCTCCTTGAGTCGTTGACCTTGCCGTTACAAGTTGCGATTGTAAAATGCAGTGCGCACAAGAAGGTTACCGATGATGTTGGTCGTGGTAATGCTTTTGCTGACAAAGTAGCGAAAGAAACAGCAAAAGATGTTACAACTCGAATGTATGTTGCAGGCCCTGCAAGATGGGTTGGTGATGTTGGGATGTGTGAAGACACAATAGAGAGTGTGAAGTCTCTTCAAGCTGAAGCCACAGAGAAAGAATCGAGTATGTGGAAAGAAAGTAAGGGTAAATTGGATGAAAATGGTTGTTGGATTTATTTGTCAGAACACCGGCGATGGTTGTTGCCTGATGCATATGTGCTTCCAGTGGTCACGATGGCACATGGAATGGCGCATATCAGTGTGAAAGGGATTTGTAAGTTGTTGGCTCCAGTATGGCAGAATGCTGGAATTCCCAAGTGTGCGGAGAATGTGGTCAAAAATTGCATGGTATGTTTGAAATACAATCCTGGTAGGGGAACCCCAACTCCAGCTGGTCATTTTGCACCTCCAACGTATCTGTTTGAAGTTTTGCAGCTAGATTTCATCCACATGGAAAGGTGCAACAATTTGAAATATGTACTTGTTGTCTGCGCTTTTTCAAGGTGGGTAGAAGCGGTGAGCAGTCTAAATATCGAAACTTTAATTTCGACCTACAATAATATCGAGTTAAGAATATCGAAGGGACAGAATATCGATGTCAAGAATATCTATGGACAGAATATCGACCCTAAGGTAAGTAATATCGATTTCATTTATATCAATGTTAGTAATATCGAAATTAGTAATATCAATATGAAATATATCGATGTTACTAATATCCATGTCACTAATATCTATATTTATAATATTACTATGTGTTTTATTATGTATTTAATATGTATGTGTTAATTATTTTTTGTTAAGTGTTCTACTGGTATAAAAATATATGTATACAATTTTTATATGTTAATAATGGTTTTTTTAAGTTAATTTTGTGTTTTAGTACTGTAGCGGGTTGTGGGTTTATAGGGGAATAGGGTGGGAAGTAATTTAATTATATAAATTTAATTATAAATTTTTGGAAATTATAAATTAATTTTAAATAATTTTAGCGTTTAAATTCTGTAGCGGGTTGTGGGTTTATAGGGGAACAGGGTGGGAAGTAATTTAATTATATGAAATTAATTATACATTTTTGCGTTTAAATTCTGTAGCGGGTTGTGGGTTTATGGGGGAATAGGGTGGGAAGTAATTTAATTGTAATTAAGTAATATTTTTATTTATTGATTGGTATTGATAATTATATTATTGTTAATTAAGTATTAATTGGTAATTAATTATTATTAATTGGTAATTCGTTTTTATTAATTGATTAATTGATAATTATGTTAACTGTATTATTTTATTATTTGAGTGTTTTGTGTGTTTATAGGGGAATAGTGTTGGAAGTAATTGAAATCTAAATAAGTAATTATTAAATTTGTTGTTGGGTATTGATAATTAATTAATTGGAGATTAATTATTAATTGGTAAACATTTCAAAATATAATAATTTGGTTATGAAAAATAATTTATTGTTGATAAATAATCAATTGGTAATTAAATATGTTTAAATATTATCTATTGATATTTCTAATTAATATACTAATAAGTAATTAATAATTGGTAAATAATGTATAATAATTAATAAGTTGTGTATAAAAAATATGTAATTGTTTAATATTTTGTAATTGGTAATTAGTGTTTGATAATTATTTTTTGGTCTAAAAAATGTAATTGTTCAATATTTTTTAATTGGTAATTAATATTCATTAATTATTATTTATTGGTATTTATTAATAATTTATTGCTAATTAATTATTTATTTGTAGTTATGTTTTTAATAAATATCTATTGGTATTTGTAAGTAATTTTGAGTTATTTAATAATTAAATTATTAATTATTTTAAAGAATTATTTTATTTATAAGTATGATATTTTTAACTTCTAAGCTATCCACCACTTGCCCTACTGTTGCACTCACTGGAGTTAGAATAGTATTTTTTACCCCTACGCAATCCAACACTTTCCCTGCTGTTGCACTCTCTGGAGTTGGAATAGTAATTTTTACCCCTACGCTATCCAACACTTTCCCTGCTGTTGCACTGTCTGGAGTTGGAATAGTAATTTTTCCCCCACGCTATCCAACACTTTCCCTACTATTGCAGTCTTTGTAGTTGGAATAGTAATTTTTACCCGTACGCTATCCAACACTTTCTTTACTGTTGCACTCTCGGGAGTTGGAATAGTAATTTTTACCCCTACGCTATCCAACACTTTCCCTACTGTTGCACTCTCTGGAGTTAGAATAGTAATTTTTACCCCTACGCAATCCAACACTTTCCCTGCTGTTGCACTCTTTGGAGTTGGAATAGTAATTTTTACCCCTACGCTATCCAACACTTTCCCTGCTGTTGCACTCTCTGGAGTTGGAATAGTAATTTTTACCCCTACGCTATCCAACACTTTCCCTACTGTTGCTCTCTCTGGAGTTGGAATAGTAATTTTTACCCCTACGCTATCCAACACTTTCCCTACTGTTGCACTCTCTGGAGTTGGAATAGTAATTTTTACCCCTACGCTATCCAACACTTTCCCTGCTGTTGCAATCTCTGGAGTTGGAATAGTAATTTTTACCCCTACGCTATCCAACACTTTCCCTACTGTTCCACTCTCTGGAGTGGGAATAGTAATTTTTACCCTTACGCTATCCAACATTTTCCTTTCTGTTGTTTTTTTTGGAGCTGGAGTAGTAGTTTTATTGTCTCTGCTATTTAATATTTTTTTTATTATTTTAGCTAATGTAGTATATAATTAATTCTAACAATATTAAAATTAAATGTAATAGTTTTAATTTGTTATAAATAATTATTTAATTTTTATTTATGTTATTGTTTTATGTGTGTAATGTTTTTGCAATTGTTAACATTTTTAAATAATGTATAATTTATTAAAATAATTATTAAAACATTATTAAGTATGTATATATATTATATATTATATGTCTATGTTTAATTAGTTTTTCCTTAAATTATATTTATTAATTATGAATTTTTAACATTGTGAAATATATTTAATTATGTTTATTTTATTTATAAGTATTATTATGTTTATTTAACAAAATTTGTTATAACCAAAAAAAAACCGATATTTTTAAAAACGATATTTTTGACATCTATATTTTATTTTCGATATTTTTGTACTTACCATGTTGTAGATAGGATGTCGATATTCTTGACATCGATATTAGTGTTGCGATATTTGTATAGGTCGCATTTCTGACTTTCGAAATTTTGTCAGAGAAGCGGGTAGAAGCATATCCCCTAAAAGACAATACTGCCTTAGCCACAACTAAAGCCCTTGTCAAAGAATTTTTCCCTAGGTTTGGAATGCCAAGAATGGTATGGAGTGATAATGGGAGTGAATTTGTAGGTCGAGTGATGAAGAATGTATGTGAGGGACTAGGTATTAAGCAGAAATTCCACGCTGCAAATCACCCCCAATCAGCTGGACTAGTAGAGTGTTACAATGGCACTTTGAAACTTAAGTTGGCTAAGATTCAGGCGAGTTCTGGTCTTAAATGGCCTGATGCTCTGCCCTAAGCACTCCTATCAACAAGAATGACTGTGCATTCACGAGTGGGACTTAGTCCGTACGAGATTGTGTTTGGCCGTCCGGCCAATATATGGGGTGTGCCAAGACCGACAAAATTCAGCGAAATTGAACATCCAGTACTGCTTGATTACCTGTATGAATTGACGGCTAAATTGCGTGTTTTACACCAACAGGTGCATGATACTCTGCCTCAGGTCTCTGAAGCTCCAGGACATCCTATCAATCCTGGATCATGGGTGCTGGTCAAAAACTTTCAGCGGACGAAAAATGATGAGCCCCGTTAGACCGGCCACCATCTCGTCCTTCTCTCGACGAGATCAGCTGTTCGAGTGAAAGGGAAAAAGAAGTAGATCCACGGCGTCCATTGCAAGAGGGTCCCTTTGCCTTTGCCTTACGATCAGTGGGTCCAGGAAGGGATCGCTGACTCAGAGACTGAGACTGTGCCTCGTTTTCTGCCGTTTAGCGATGCACGAGTAAAAGGAACGCTTTCTGAGAAGGAAAGCGATGACATTTTGCAAGAAGCTGTGCCACCGTCAATTCGATTGGACACTACAGAACCTGAACTTTTGTTTCAAGACCAAACAGTACCTGGGAAAAGTCATTACAATTTGAGGTCAAAGACTATGGACAAATAAAAAATTCCTTTTCCCTTGCTATTTTCTAATATTACACCTCTCCCATCTGAAGGATTTTTATTTTTGTTTTTCGAACCACCATCCGGGTTCAGCTGTAGGGTCGCGGTGCCAAGACTTTGGGGTACAAGCCGGAGACGTTAGGTCAACGGTCTGGTTGGTCTAGGGCGTTCCCTGGACTGACAGGTGTACTCCTTAGCAGAAGACACTCATCCGCCGCGAACAGTACGATTAGAGGACGGAGTTTTTCGAGATGGAGAGACCCGCTGAGGAAATAAATTTTAAGAGCAGAATATGTAAAGTAATGAATAGCAAACGTTTTGTAAGATTTGTACTATTTAGCATGATGATGTTTCCTGTTGGTTATGTATTATTGTCTTTTCAAGTGCCGTTTGCACCCACTATACAGCCCATACCTCCTCCTACTGTTCCCTCACACTCTTTCCACCCTCTGCCTGAACACGAACAAGCTAGACGTTCTGAGTTCATAAACAATTCATTTATTCAACTCCTGCACCAGCACCAACTAGTTATGAACACAACAAATTGCTGGGTGTGTGGTTTGATGCCGCATACCATTGATAAGGGTATCCCGTATCTAGTGCTGCCATTTTGCTATAATGGTTCATCGTGGGCATTCCAGACTATGTTTCTTTTTGCACTTGAGACCTATTCCCCACGACCACCGCGTTCCAATAGACCTAGCACGAACAATAAAGCCTTGATGAGAGGAGTTGCTGATATGAGTAGAGATATCGATGCATATTCATCTATTCCCAAGGATGAGTTGCGAGCTTATGTGGGTTGGAACGCGACGGGGTATAGCATTAGTCTGGGCGAGAAACAGCGTAAAAGTTCATCTCCGATTTGGGTCGTACCCCACATAGGTCGGTTCTGTTTACAAGGCAATGGTCAGGATCCAAGAGCTCAATTAGGGAAGAGTGACTGTGCTGATACGTACATTTTTCCATCACAGTTTTCCCCTGCGTTTTTGGCTGCTAAGGGTACATACTTTGTTTGTAATGACCAAGCATATACATGGTTGCCCCCTGATTTCTTGGGCACGTGTTATGTTGCAAATTTGCTACCGCCGACATTTACTGCCACCTCTGATTATCACAAGACCAGAGTTGTGAGAGGCGTTGCTAGTAAGGAGGATACTGCCGGTCAGGAAGCGGGAGACTTCTTCCTGGGTTTCCTGCCGTTTAGGGGACCAATGGTCAATAGCAGGAACCTGAGACAACTGACTCGTGTAGTTAAATCCACTGTTAATGTAACGGCTGGTGCCCTTGGTAACTTGACAGCTGAGCTCCAAGCGGATCGCCTCATGATGTTGCAGAACCGTATGGTTCTAGATGTCATACTTGCAGACCGTGGTGGGGTATGTAAGGTTATCCAATCAAGCTGCTGTATTTTCATACCAGATAACGCTCCGACAGTATATCAGGCCATGTCCAAACTGCATAAGATTTCCGAATCCATTCATGTGGATAAAGGAGACTGGTCGATGATGGGATGGTTCTGGGGACTGATATCAGCTTGGGGATGGAAGATTCTAATAGTCACTGGGACGATCTTAGCCATTCTTTTCCTGTTCTGTCTATGTATACAGTGTGCTCCTGTAATGTGTAGCCTCTGTGTTACATCATGTGTAAGGAAACCTGTATCAAGGGACGAACTAAGCAATAGGATGATGCTACAGCAACATCTTCATGACTTTATGAATATAGACCTGGACTCAGATTAGTATGAGTATAGTTATTGCCTATGTAAGGGCAAAAGTAGGGTCTGTGGTACTGTAAATTTCGGAACCATGTTGGTAGCATGGTCCTACCATGCCGATTTTGGTATCAGCAAACCGCAAATGACTAATGCGGTATGTATGAGTGTTTTCGTCATGTTTCCCCGATGAACTCACCATGTATACGATACTACATATTAAACCCTCGAGTTCCATTTTAAAACGGTAACCATTTTGTGATTGCCTTCACATAGGCTGCGGACTGAGGCCATGCCTAGGCCTAAAGGACGCGCAATCTTTCTGTGACTTCTTTGTGACCTGTGCAAACTGACTCCGCTGCCCGAGGTCAGTCCTGCCCGGCCAGTTCTTTTTACTGCGGCCAAATGGGATTAGCATCAGGGCCCGACACATCATAAAGTCGTGCATCCCACACGAACCCTGACTAATCTCTTTCACATCTGACTCTGTTTCCTACTTTATGGCTTGTTTTACGAGGAGGGGGTGCCCGTTTTTATTGGGGTCTGCAGATATCTGATGAGGGTTCTGAGCCTCGCTGGGTAAATAATTATGGGCTGACCGAGCTGAAATGTGGGATTATCATCATGACTTTGCTCTTTCTTTGAAGCGAAAATATGTGAATGACCACTTGTAAAATAGGGGCGGTGTTGCCCAGAGCGTAATATTCTGTATATAAGAAAAGACTGTTTTTTGGTTGGGGAGCAGTCTCCTGAGAACATACACCGTGCTGTACTTCTCGGATACCTGTGATTGGTTTGCAGCCAATAAATACGATCTTTGACTTCACCTAGAAGACTCTGGTGCCGATTACGATCCGGTAAAAACCGGGTACGAACCGTCGGTCGGAGCGTTTTCCCCGTCCGACTCGTACCCGGTCGTAAAACTGTACAAACATGGAATTACGATTCGCACGGAAACACCATTTCCGTACGAATCGTAAAAAACACCGACCGACGAAAATATACATACAAATGTGATCCGGGAATGCTGCGACGTGACGTCGGGACGCTTTCAGGCAGCGTTTCACGACCCAGGAATTACGATTCGAACCGACAGCAGTCCGGACGGCAATACTTCCACGGCACCCAAAAAGTGCCGCAAAAGCGAAGTACGGCGCGAATCGACCAGAGTAGGTGGCCCGGTACGCACCGTACCCCCCCCCCAGCCCCCGTAGGTACGCGCCGACCCCCCCCCCAGCCCCCGTAGGTACGCGCCGACCCCCCCCCCCAGCCCCCGTAGGTACGCGCCGACCCCCCCCAGCCCCCGTAGGTACGCGCCGAACCCCCCTGTATGTACACCCGTGTACGTGTCGAACCCCCCCGTGTACGTTCGAGTCGAACCCCCCGTGTACGTTCGAGTCGAACCCCCGTGTACGTTCGAGTCGTACGCGCTGGGGGTACGCACCGTACATACACGGGTGGGGGTACGACTCGAACGTACACGGGGGTTCGACTCGAACGTACACGGGGGGGTTCGACTCGAACGTACATGGGGGGTTCGACACGTACACGGGTGTACATACAGGGGGGTTCGGCGCGTACCTACGGGGGCTGGGGGGGGTTCGGCGCGTACCTACGGGGGCTGGGGGGGTCGGCGCGTACCTACGGGGGCTGGGGGGGGGTTCGGCGCGTACCTACGGGGGCTGGGGGGGGGGTTCGGCGCGTACCTACGGGGGCTGGGGGGGGGTCGGCGCGTACCTACGGGGGCTGGGGGGGGGGGGTCGGCGCGTATGCGGGCACGTCTCCATGGTTGCTATGGGAGTTCGGTGCGGACGGTGATTTTTCCATCCGGTTGTAACCTCGGACGCACGGGATGGATCGTGATTCCTCGGTCGGACTTCACCTTTCACGTTTGTACGGTGAATCGTACGAGGACGTGTCGGACACATTTTCCGACCTGAGGACGTGTGGGGAATGATTCCCAATGCGGTTCGTCTGGACTTTTTACCATGCGAATCGTGATTGCCAGTTCGTACGGCACTTGTACGATTCGTACGGTAAAAAGACCGGATACGAGTCGCACGGGGATATTTTTTACCGGATCGTGATCGGCACCAGTGTTTCTGTAGTCTGAAACAGGAAGAACTCGAAGTCTTCGGGTGTGTCCCCTGGCACCGCTGGGTTGGTTCTGAAAAACCCAGTACTTCACAACGCCCCCTGCCTCTTCTCTTTAAGGCAGGCACCTGGGCAACTCCTTCAGGCTCCAGGTCCTCTTAAACACCCTTACTGGCTGCCATGGACCGAGTGGTCACACACGCCCTCTCAGGCAGACCCAACATCTCCAAATGAGCTCTTTGATCCACCTTAACCCAAGGGGAGCTCTCCAAATTGTTTCCTAGCAGACAGTCAACAGGCATGGCTGGCCTCACAGCTACTTGAAGGGTACCTGAGACTCCCCCACTCAAAGGGAACCTGGGCCACCTTGCAGTGGCTCTCTGTGTTGTCAGCGGCAACAACAGGGTAAAATGCATTGGAGATCACCTGCTCTTCCGACACCAGCTGACAACTAACAGCTGTCACACTGGCGCCTGTGTCTCTCAGAGCTTCCGCCCTATGGCCATTGATGGTCACCCACTGCCTGTATTTCTTAGTGTTATCATGCAGTTGGGTCCTGGGGACCACCTCACAGTCTCCCAAAGAGACTAGGGACATCTATGCGGGACCCCACCCACCATGGGCACCTATCTCCTCACCCAGGGCTAGACTAGCCATCTGCCGGGCGGTGCACCAGGGGGTGCTGCTTTACCTTCGTTGGGATACTGAGAATCCCAGAAGAAGTGGCCCACTTGACCACAACCAAAACATCTCTTGGGACCCCTCTGAACAGACTTATATGTCGGGCCCCTGACTTCTTCTCAGGGGGAGGCTAGGAACCCTTCCATTGGTTCCCTTGGGGATTACTTTGGGACCCTTTCTGGAACTCCCACTGTTTACCCTTGTCCCCCCCCACTCTTCTGCTGGGGACCCTGCCCACCTTTGGCGAAGTCTCCCACATGACCCTTGTGGACCCAGGTACTAACCCAGTAGTTCGCCTCCTCAGCAAGCTTCCTAGGGTTAGTCAGCTTACTATCAATAAGGTGCTGGCGTAGCTCTGGAAAACAATTACTAGACAAGTGCTCCCATGCAATCAAGTCATAGAATGCTTCAAAATCATTAACTTTGCTACCCTTCACCCAACCATCCAATGCTCTGCAAAAGAAAGACACATATTCCACCCAAGTGCTTGACTCCAGTTTCTTACAATTCCTAAACCTTTGTCTATATAGCTCTGGGGTCAACCCATACCTGGTCATTAAGGCTTCCTTCATATGGACATAGCAATTCTGATCCTCAGAGGGTAAGTCTAACAAGGTATCCCGCCAATCACTGAGGAACCGCCCCACAACCCCGCTCCCCAATTCTTAAACCATTGCCCAATATCTTCATTCTTGTGGAACTCCTTAATGACATATTTGGGGATGAATACCCTTGTTTTTACAGGCACGGATGGTGTGCTTCCACCGGAGGGAGTAATTTCGAAACTCTTGGCTTTCATTTCCAACTCCCTCAACATCCTTTTTGTGCCCAAAATGCATCCTCTTCTCTTCCAAGGCTAACTTCTTATTGTCTAACTCCATCTGACCACCCAGCTCGAGCTTGGCTAGTGCCTACTTATGCATTCTATCCTTCTCCCTGTCCTCCAGTTCCTGTGGGGACAGGCCCTTTGAAGAAACACTGCTGCCTGGCATGGAAAGTACTTACTCCCTGGTCAGGCCAATGGCCCATCCAGCTGCCCATCTGTATTCTCTGCCTCCTCCCTAGGCTCTTCAGGATGCTTACTAGCATTTTTAGATTCTAACCAGGCCCTCAAGCGCCTTTTGGAAATCTTCCTTCTTGTTGATGCCTTTCACAGGGATTTTAAATCTTTTACAGAAGGTTTTCAGTTGTGGCACAGTGTAGGTATCAACCCTCTCTTCTTTAAATTGTAGATACATAGATGCGTTGGATGCTGCTTTGGTCATGGTGGCAAGAATTGGTAGTACTTAGCAAAAATAGAAGTAGCAAGGAAAAAAATAATTCTACCAAAATATATGTGGTCACGTTATGGTCTGCACTCACTAGCAGTGTACACCAATCACTGTATATGAGTCACAAATGCAAGTCCAAATCCTCAACGCTGACCACCAATGTTAGAAATGAGGGTCTCTAGTTGGCAGAGGTAGGTACCTTTCACCAAGTAGGGGCCCTTGCTTCTAGTCAGGAAAAGGGGGATACACTCCTGAATAACTCCTGCTCACCCCCTTGGTAGCTTGGCACGAGCAGACAGGCTTATCTCAGAGGCAGTGTGTAAAGCATTTGTGAACACATACAGTAATACAGTGAAAACACTGCAAATGGACACCACGCCAATTTAGAAAAATAAGTAAAATTTATCAAGACTTAACCCAAGACCAAACAACAAAAATCCACAATACAGTAAAAAATAAGACTTTAGGATAGGAGAATTAGCATAATTCATTGTAGATGGTAAATGCAACACTTTACTCCCAAAGTACTTTAGATGCATAACGCATTACAAACAAAAGGGTCGCAGAGAAGGTGATTCGTCGGTTCCTTACACGCAAGAACGGTGATGCATCGGTTCTTTGCTTCAGGGGAGGTGATGCTTTGGTTCCTTACTACAGCTCAGGGAAGGTGATGTGTTGGTTCCTTATCAGAGAGGAGGTGATGCGTCGGGTTCTTTACCGCGTGGTGAGGTGACACATCGGTTTCTAACTGTTCTCCAGTTACGATGCGACAAGATGGCGCCGCGATGCGACGATCTGGAGCGATGCAATAAAATGGCGTCTCTGATGCGACAATGTTGGATGCGCTGCTTGCATGCCCGACGGCCGTGTGGCGAAGTAGATGTTCTGGAGCCGCGACAGGCCCTGCAACACCCTTCTCTGGTGATGCGACAGTGACCTCTTCGGTGCGCTTCTCCGGTGATCCGACTCGCTTCCTCGTCGATGTGACGGTGAACAGCTGCGGCGGCGACATGCTTCTTCAGCGATGCGATGGCAACTGCTGCATCGGCCACGCACTTCTTCCTTGTTGCGTCGCGCTTGCAGCTCCCAGCGACACGCAATATTCTCTGACGGCCCAAACAACAGCAAGCACCTCTCTGCAGATAGTATTCCCAGCAAGGGAATTCAGGGGGAGCTGGAGGTAAATTCTTTGTGGTCCTGAGACTTCAGAACAGTAGGCAAGCTTAGCTTCAAGACCTTGGAGATCTTCCTCAAGATAGTAAAAGTTCACACAAAGTTCCTTTTCTCCTTTCCTTGGAAATAAAGTAAACACCGCAGGCCAACCCCAAACAGCAACAGCACAGGGGCAGTAATCTTCCTTCAGCTTCTCTGGTTTTTCTCCTTGGCAAAGGGTTTGTCTTGATTCCCAGAAGTGATCTAAAGTTCTGGGGTCTGGGCCCCAATATTTATACTGCAAAATTGTTGTATCCTCTGGAGGCAGAGGGTGCCTGTGCTCAGCCAAAACCAGTTCTGTCCTCCCTGATGCAGCTTCCTGGCAGGAGGCGGAGACAGCATTGTTGAAAGCAGACCTGGCCCAGGTAGCTGAAAGGAAAACTCCTCCCCCTATTCTCTATTCTATGAGTGCTCAGGTCAGTGAAAGGAAATCTCCGCACCCTACTCTCTATTCAATGCAGGTCCTATTCAGCCCAGCCCTGACCCATCAGACTGCTGGAGCCAAGGTCCTCTCCAGCCCCCTGTCACTCACAAACCAGACGTGGAATAGACAAACATAGCAGAGGCATGCTGGATGGTTAGGCAAGAAAAAACCTACTTTCTAAAAGTTGCATTTTCAAATACAGAATGTAAAAATCACCCACACTAAAAGATGTATTTTAACATTCTGAGTTCAGGAATACTAAACTTTATTTTCCTATCTTGTTCCTAGGGTCAGTTAGGATTATAAGATGTTATAATCAAACTGCCCATTCTGGCCTCTGGTAACAGATAGCCTTGCAATAGTGAAAAACGAAATTGGCTGTAATTCACTATCAGGACATGCCACACACATCAGGGCATGTCCTGCCTTTTACATACAATGCACCCTGCCCTTGGGCCTCCCTTAGGGGTGACTAATATGTAGAAAAGGAAAGGTTTAGGGACTGGCAAGTGTGTGCACCTGCCAAGTCAACATGGCAGTCCCAGACTGCCCACAGGCTCTGCAATGTCAGGCCTGAGCCATATTTTACAAGCTGCTTCTGTGGGTGGCACAACCAGTGCTGCAAGCCCACCAGCAGCATTTGATTTACAGGCCCTGGGCACACATGGTGCACTGTACTAGGGTCTGACAAGTAAATCAAATAAGCCAGTAATGGGGTCACTAACAATTTACAATAGGGAGTACTTGCACTTTGGAACTGAATAGCAGTGGCAAAGTGCCCAAAGCATCTAGACCAGCAAAAACATAGCAAAAACATAGGAGGCAACAGCGAAAAATTGGAAGTGAGACCCACGCCAATGGTGCCAGGTCTAACACCGAGTCATCGAGTATCAATATCACTATCTTACAAAAGGAGTGACAATGGGCCCGATTCACAGAACTAACTTGAGACAAAATCCTAAACTTACTACTTTTGGTATTCACAGAATGCATTTAGTAGTAGTAAAGTTAGGATTTTATCTTGTCTGTCTTAAGTCTGTCTTAAGTCTGTCCTAAGTTTGTCTTAAGTTTGTCTTAAGTCTGTCTTAAGTCTGTCTTAGTCTGTCCTAAGTTTGTCTTAAGTCTGTCTTAAGTCTGTTCTAAGTTTGTCTTAAGTCTGTCTTAAGTCTGTCTTAAGTCTGTCTTAAGTCTGTCCTACTACTTTTGGTATTCACAGAAGGCATTTAGTAGTCGTAAAGTTAGGATTTTGTCTTAAGTTTGACTTAAGTTTGACTTAAGACAGACTTAAGACAGTCTTAAGACAGTCTTAAGACAAACGTAAGACAAACAGGACAGACTTAAAACAGACTTAAGACAAACTTAAGACAAACTTAGGACAGACTTAAGACAGACTTAAGACAGACTTAAGACAAAATCCTAACTTTACTACTACTAAATGCCTTCTGTGAATACCAAAAGTAGTACATTTAGGATGTTGTCTTAAGTTAGTTCTGTGAATCGGGCCCAATATGCTTAGACCTAGGCGGAATTTCAATTACGCTGGAGTAATTGAAGTTATTCTGGTAATTTTGTGTTACTCTTTGAGGCGGACCTACTGATTATAACACGATTATGCTCACTCACATAATTAAGAGTTATTTAGGGGGAAAAATCCTACAGCAGGAGAACATTTAGCGAGCACTGCTGTTATATTGCATTCAGCATTGTTTACCAAGGACAAAATGCAGCCACATGTTCATTTTGGATGTGAGGGTGCATTTTGCACTAAGAAACTAGCGCTAAATGCTGCGAGTAAGTTGGGGGAAACCTACCCCTAGTGCACATTTAGTGAGTCAGAGCAGCTGCTCATTCTCCCTTTTCATGTTTTATTGCATTTACTGCTATTTCTTAGTTCAAAATGCATCATCGCATCCACTTTGGAGATGAGGAGGCATTTTTGTGCTAAGAAAATAATGCTAAATGCAGGCTTATCCTTATCGCAGAATCTAGCGTGATCTCACAAACGTTTTGGGTAATTCTGGATTGATTACAATACACTGAGTTACAGGAGTTGCACCCACCCCTAAATAGGAGATGATAAAATTAGGTACTGAGTGGCATACAGCTCTCACCTAATTTTAGGTTTTGCATATCACCATGATGATGAAGGCTGCAATGAAGCGTTTACAGAACAACATTCATCCAATAATAAGTGCTAAATTTCATAGAGAAAATTAAAGAGAAATCTATAGAATTTATTATCAGATTGAAAAAAGAATCTGATGGTTAAGTAGCAAATAAGTGTTCTTATAGCTCTTGTAGTTATATCTGCTTTTAGTCTATTTCACTGGTGAATAATGCAATTTAAATCACCGAATTATAGAATTTGATTTTCAAAGGTAAGCAAAGTCAGGGTGATGTAATAAAGTATGTGCTCGGCGCCTTGTGCATATTTCAGTTATGAAAAAACTTAGATGTGCTATGCAGTGACCTGTATACATGTTTTGCATGGAATAATTTAACCATAAGTAATATGTCCATTTGTTAAGCAGACCTAAAGAATATCTATATATTTACAAACATAATTATTATACATATTTATACAAAGAAATACACATATCTAGATGCATAAATATATTCAGATTAAACTAAATGCTTATATAAACAGGGATATGCTGTACATTTGGTTTTGAGTATGTTGGTTACGTAGGGAAGAGCCAACTCTTGAGTAGTCTTCTGAAGATAAGATAGTTATCAGTGGATCTTAGGTTTTGGGGTAATGAATTCCATAGTTTGTCTGCTTAAACAGAGAAGGATGTGCCGCCTATGGTTTATTCTTGTATGGTAGATGTTGAGGCGAGGTGTCAATTTGGAATAGAAGTTCCTTTGTTGAATATATTTGTTGATGTTATTCCTGATGAGAAGCAGCCCTATTCCATGTATTGCTTTGTGGGTCATGCAAAGCAGCTTGTAAGGGGATCTTCTGGCAACGGGTCACCAATGTAAGGCTCTCAAGGCAGGAGAGAGCAAGTCTTGTGGCTTTACGTGTAGGATCAGTCTGGCACGGGCAATTGTAATGTGCAGTTCTTGGGTATATATTGCAATAATAATTCTAGCTTGGCTAATCAATGATCAGGGTCTCTAGGCGCTGTGCATAGGCACAGGGAGATTAATTGATTTGCACAGAATCACAGGATGTTCAACAGAAGCTGAGACTCGAACCTGGATCCCCAGCTCGGAAGTCGGGAGCTCTGGCTGTTATTCCACACCCTCTCCTTTATGGAGTCATGGACATGTTAGTCTAGTTGCTGCAGACATTACACACTGCAATGCTCTTCAATGTTCAAGTAAACAGTCTTGTACATAATAGTTATTTATTCAGCTATTAAGAGTTCAAATAGATGCTAGCAAACATTTTCTTTTTTTCGTTTATCCATATGAAGACACGCATAGTGAACCTGAATAAAACATCTTCATTTTTCAAAATCTCAAGAGCATCATTTCCCCTTGTTCAATTCTATGCTTCTGAACTTTTCATCTCAGGCCCGTTTACTGAAACAGCTGCGGCTCTGAAAACTCAGAAAAAGCCAGCAGTGGACGTTTTATTTAGTCAGCGAATTGAATGGAGCCTGACGCCATTGCCAAGCATCAAAATATTAACAGGTAGAAGCGTTGAAGCGCTTTTCAGCATGTAGCACGCTACTTCGGAACCCAAAAACGATTAGTGGTAAATTAGTATAGGGAAATATGAAATAATTTGAGTGGTGGACATGTGACTCTATTAATTAGATTGGAAAGGATAATGGAGGGATAGAAAAGGGAAGAGTCTGGATAGGGTTTATTGGGAGAACATAGTAGTAGGACAATGTTTGGGATAATTAAAGGACAGATGGAGGAGTGAAGAGTCTTTAGAAATTGATTAGGAGGTCCTAGTAGTAACCTGAGGTCTCAGATGAGTCTAAGGAGGGACACATTAGGAAAAAATTAGTAAGGGTTGTTTGGGAGATCTAGTAGTAAAATTAGGTTTGGGGTGATGCAAGGAGGGACAGAGCAGGGAAGAGTCTAGAATGGGTTATTTTGGGGATCATTTTAGTAGAATGGGTTATTTTGGAGATCATAATATATAATGAGCTTTAGGATGAGTTAGAGAGTGAAGGTAGAGGATAAACTGAGAGAGCTATAGGGTGAAACATAGGGTAGTGCATTGGAGAGATGCAAACGTGTGTTTATTTTTTAAGCAGTAGGAGTAAAGAAATGCATGGAAGGTATAGATGTATAAGCAAGGTAATATGTTTTTCAAGATTTTAGTTGTATTCAATAAGCTCAAACTTTCAATTGTTGCTGTATTTTAAGTTAATTTATTTGTGTGTTTTTTTTCTCTTGTTTTTCTTTTTCTCTTCAATAATTTAATAGTGAAGCAATTGTAGATAAATAGTTATGGTGGGATATACATATTGTGATACGTAGATAAACAGAGAACCCTAAGTATCTTATCCAATAACGCATATAGAAACTATGCAGTGGCCTATATATATGTAACCATAAGTAATAAGTCCATTTCCTAAGCCGACCTGAAATATATCTATATATTCATAAACATAATTATTATGCATTTGTATACAAAGAAATACATATGTCTAGATACAGATATATAATCAGATTAAATGCTTATATATGTGGGAATATGCTGTACATTTGGTTTTGAGTATGTTGGTTATGTAGGGAAGAGCCAACTCTTGAGTAGTCTTCTGAAGAAAAGATAGTTATCAGTGGACCTCGTGTTTGGGGGTAATGAATTCCGCAGTTTGGCTGCCTGCACCAAGAAGGATGTGCCACCTATGTTTTTTTTCTTGTATGGTGGAATGTTGAGGCGAGGTGCCAACCTGGAGCAGAAGTTCCTTTGTTGAATGTATTTGATGATTTTATTCCTGATGAAAAGCAGCCCTGTTCCATGGATTGTTTTGTGGGTGTTGCAAAACAGTTTGATAGTGGATACCCTGGCAACCGGTCACCAAAGTAGGGCTCCCAAGGCAGGGGAGAGCAAGGCTTGTGGCTTTACCTGTAGGAGCAGTCTGGCGTGGGCAATTGCAATGTGCAAATCTTCAGTATATATCGCAATAATAATACTAGCACAGCTAGCCACTGATGAGGGATTCTAGGCGCTGACCATAGGCGAGGGTTTCTGGGTGCCATCCATAGGCACAGGGAGATGAAGTGATTTGCACAGAATCACAGGATGCTGAGCGGAAGCCGAGACTCGAACCAGGATTTTCAACCCCAAAGTCGGTAGCTCTGGCAGTTATGCCACACCCTCTCTTTTATGGAGTTATGGACGTGTCCGTCTAGTTGCTGCAGACACTACACACTGTAATGCTCTTCAACGTTCAAGGAAACATTCTTGTGCATTGATGTTATTTATTCAGCTATTAAGACTTTAGATGCTAGCAAACATTTTCTTTTTTTTCGTTTATCCATTTGAAGATAGGCAAAGTGCATCTGAATAAAACATCTGTATTTTTCTAAATCTCAAGAGCATCATTTTCCCTTGTTCAAATCTATGCTTCTGGACTTTTCATCTGACGTCCGTTTACTGAAACAGCTGCGGCTCTGAAAACTCAGAAATAGCCAGCAGTGGACGTTTTATTTCCTCAGTGAATGGAATGGAGCCTGACGCCATTGCCAAGCAGACAAGCCACCACGGAAGGCCATTATTCTCAGCCCACTTCTCAGTAGGCGCTCTCAATTTAGAAGGTAGCTCGTTGGCTTGCAGTTTCAATGCGGGCCTTCGTCTCTCTTTCCTTTAATTGTGTCGGCCGCGATGACTCAGATAAAATAGTAGATACTGGAGCTGAAAAAGAAAACGTGATAGAATGTATACCCCGGAACTGATTTTGCAGCCCCGGTGGATTTCCAATATGTGTTTACACTTTCGTGTGTGTCTGCAGAGGCTGCATGAACATTCTACCGAATCCCATTTCGCCGCATTGTTTTGAGTTTTTTCGCTTCTTATCAGAATACCTTGACAGAGATAAAATATTTGTCCATGTTTTGCTCCTTAGTGCGGGATCGGTTGTGGATAAGCAGTGCGTTTGATTTCCAGCTTTGACTGCTATTGCAGTAGTTACCTTCATTAAAAGAACTGTTTTTCTGGGGGGTGGCATTTTGTCACAATGTTTAATATAGCTTTTTATCTAAATCTGTGTGCTGATTTGTTGTGCATCCATTTATGACATCACAATGTTTGAGAGCTTGAATATAATAATAAGAATTCTCTAGGGGTTATAACCTACCTATAGAACAAGCTCCACATTTAAAATAATTGCTGAAATGTTACTATTTTAAAATTAGGGCGCTTCTGAAGGAATGAGAAAATGGGTAGGCCGAGTAAACAGGTGAGGTAAGGGGGATGCTGAACTTATGCAGATGTCATTCTCTTTAGCTAATTTTATCACCTTTAAAAAATATTATGCCTCAAATTTCTAAAAACTCACCTTTTCCTCACATTTTTAACCCTCCGATTACATTGACATCACAATGACCATTTACTTCAGCCTGCTCGTCATTGAAGGCTTTCTATTCACAGCTTCTATTTCAACAAGCGAGGCTCCCGTTCCGGGTGCCTCGCTTATGTCTTGAATACAAAAATTTAGCACTCAAGGGGTATATTTACTACATTTTTATGCCGTGTTTGCTTTATAAATGTGAAGTAAATTGACACAAAATCTTTTTTTACCTATTTACTTTCCAGTGCTAAACCGGTTTAGCTCTGGAAAATCACTCGAAAATAACGCAAAGCTGGGTTGAGTGACAAAATATTGAAACTAAAAATATCTTCCTACAAAATATAGTGAGAGAAATATCGGTGTCAAAAATATTGTCATCCTATTTGTATAATTTAAATGACAAAAATATCGGATAAAAAATATGGTTGTCACTAATATAATATAAAATATTATTTTAAATATATATAAATATAAATAGATTGATAGCTAGATAGATAGATAGATAGATAGATAGATCTATAACCAATAACACAAAACATAAAAAAATAACTGTTTAATTACAAAGGAAAAAGTAAACAACATGAAAAATTACAATTTACCAAAAATATTTTATAAAGTAAAAACCTTAATAATTATTTTCATTTCAAATACACAAAAACATAATCATATAAATTTAAACAATAGAAACTAAACTGTACAATTTTACAAATAATACATATGCTATTCCCACTCCAGATTAAACAACAGTAGGGATCAAATTTACTATTCCCACTGCACGCTGTGCAACAGTAGGGAAAGTGTTGGATTGCAGAGGGGTCAATTTACTATTCACACTCCAGTCGGTAAAACAGTAGGAAAAGTGTTGGATTGCAGAGGGGTAAAATTTACTATTTCCACTCCAATAAATGCAACAGTAGAGAAAGTGTTTGATTGCCGAAGGGTAAATGACTATTACCCCTCCAATCACTGCCATAGTGTGAAAAGTCTTAGATTGCGGAGGGGTCAAATTTACAGTTCCCACTTCATTCAGTTGAACAGTAGAGAAAGAGTTGCATTGCAGATGGGTAAAATGTAGTATTCCCATTTGAGTTAGTGCAATAGTAGGGAAAGTGTTGGATTGTGGAGGGGTAAAATTTACTATTCACGCTGTAGTCAGTGCAACTGTAGGAAAAGTGTTGGATTGCAGAGAGGTAAAATGTACTATTTCCACTCCTTTCAGTGCAACAGTAAGGAAAGTGTTGGATGGCAGAGGGGTAAAATGTACTATTCCCAATGAAGTCAGTGCAAAAGTACAGAAAGTGTTGGATTGTAGAGGGGTAAAATTTACTATTACCACTCCAGTCAGTGCAATAGTAGGGAAAGTGTTGGATTGCGGAGGGGTAAAAGTTACTATTCCCACTCCAGTCAGTGTAACAGTAGAGAAATTGTTAGATTGCGGAGGGGTAAAATTTACTATTCCCACTCCAGTCAGTGCAACAGTAGGGAAAGTGTTGAATTGTGAATGAGTACAATTTGCAACTCCCACTGCACTTTGTGCTACATTATAAACCGATAATTCACTTCAAGAAATAAAATAATGTCAACACTTTACTAAATATCAAAACAAATACATATTCAAATATACAATATCTCTACATATTTTGAAATAAACAAGTTACATATTAATTTCAATGTTTAATACATTTCATACAATTAAACATTATTATTTAAATTAAAATACCAAACTATATTCTCAAAATAACAACACCCAATACATACAATGTTATTTACAATTAAAAAGCACAACACAATTAACACATACAACAATAAATTACATAATACAAATTTGTTATTACTTAAATAGCTTTCGACCTTCTACCTCTAAAAACTACACAAAACATATCTAAAAGGTATTATTAAATTTGTAATATTTACACATTTTACATAATTAAATATATATTACAATATTAAAATATTAATAACTAATAATAAAATAATTATATTTATAGACCCTTTCCAATCTTTTTCCTTACATAACGAACAACCCACACTTAATATATAAAATAAAAAAATCTTAACTGCTTAAATTATATAATTTATGATCAATTAAACAATTGATATTAATAGTTAAATAATAATAAATAATTAATTATTTAATTAAGTTCCCACCCTTAACCCCTACAAATACAACTCACACCAAATGTATACCTTAAACAATATCTTATTTACACATTTTTTATAATTAATAATTAAAATAATTATGATAAATTACCATTATTTATTAATTGTTATAATTACATTCCTAAACACCCTTTCCCTTTACAAAAACAACAACACATACCAAACAAAAAAAAGTTCAATGTATTACCCAATGTACACATTTATTTTTCAAATAAGTTATTAATATTAATTAAACATTAATTAATAATTATAAGTAATTTACTTCCCACCCTATACCCCTACAAAACCCACAAACTACACCTTAAACTTAACTTAAAAAAAATTGACAATTATACAATTAACATAACTAATTATCAATTAATATTTAACATGAATTAAAAACTAGATATTAATTAATTCTAAATATTTAATTGTCACCCGATACACCCAGAAAACCCATAACCCGCACCTGAAACTTAACTACATAAAAATTCATTATACAAATAATATTGAAATTATAAATAAAATAATTAATTAATAATGAATGGAAATTAGTTTATTTCCAACCCTGTACCCCATAAACACCACAACCCACTACGGTACTAAAAATAAAAAATACAAATTAAATTCACTTTCAGAACTGCTAAATATTTAAAACTATATTAAAAAAATACTAGCAATAATTATATAAATAAAATAATAACATATACAACTAAAATATATACTAAAATACATAAAAATATGTACAATTTATAGCAATAATAAAAATATTTTTGTAAACGATATTTATGATTTGGATATTGTTAAAATCAATATTACTTACCTTACAATCGATATTCTTGACAATGATATTCCTACATATGATATTTCTGCATGACGATATTTTACACTCGATATTTATGTCTGCCGATATTTGAAATCCGATATTTTGTCTGAATATCGCAAAGCAGTACATAGGGCTGCTTTGCATTACTTAATGCCAAGGGGTCATTCCCTTGCAACCACCTTAGGTTTCTGATGTAAAATCCTATTTACTTAAAAAAGTAGACAATGTTTTGGTGCCAAAAACTGCACCCATTTCAAATAGGTGCTATGAAATGCTTTAATTTCTTGGCTCAGATTTACTAGATTATCCCACAGTGCAGTGCAGCGCAGCAGCCGTAAATACTGCACTCTGTGGAAAGGAGGGAGAAGGAGAGCGCCATATTTACAGAAATATGTCACTCTCTTCCCCTCTATCTAGCGCCAGTGAAGAAATGTGCTGCCGTGAGAAACGGACACACCTTTGCACCATAAAGCAAGGGTGTCTTTATAAGGATACCCTTCCAGTACAAAACTCTATGCTTAGATAGACTTGAAAGATTTTTTCACTTTTTATGTGTGCTGTACAGTGCAGCACACATGCAAAGTCAGAAAAGAAAGGAGAAATGAAAGCAAGTCTCCTTCTTAGCGCCTATTTGAATGGTGCATAGTTTTTTGCCGCACAACCCTGTCCTCGTTTTTAAGTAAATAGGGTTTCGCGACCAAAACCTTGGGTGATTGCATAAGAATGCTCATGCACCACCCATAGAATGCCCCCTTTACATTAAGTAATGCAAGCTTGCAGACTTTTAATGGGACATGTTCGCATGGAACGATCCTACATCTTCAATTGACTAGTAGGTCCTGAACCAGCACAAGGCCATCTCATTTAGTAGGTGCACATATCAAGCGCAAAAAAACACCTGGAAGTTTCAGGTCGTGTGTGATCTGGTAACTTATTGCAGATTCTGCCATGAAGGTGCTACTCCCTTTGTGACAATTATTGCTACCAGAACCATGGTCTATCAGTTCCTCTGTGAGTAGCGCTGCCCACAGAGGAACTGACATATCACTGTTCTGGTAGCAATAACTGCCACAAGGGAAGTCCCATTCAAAGACCTCAAGCCCTGAGGAAGACCTTCATCAACAATGAAGAAAGGCACTATAGAAAGGTCAAAACGCATCAACATACATATTGGTGTGGCCAGGAGTTATCTATAATGATTCAGCAGGGAATGTTAAAAGAAATTATGGGGTGTACGTGTTACTCACATATTATGGGCTTGCAAAAGCCTAGCTGTAAGTACTGCATAGTACAGGGCCTAGGTGCAATTAACAACATCGTGGTCCCTTGTTGTCCAGTGGTACTGAATCCTGTTGTAATATTGTTTCATATTCCAAGCGAGGCTGAGTGGTTTTCTGTCATTGGTTTGTGCAAGGCCATTTTTCCATACCCTGTTATGAGGACATCCAGTTCCTTTTGGCTTTCTAGCTGGGTAATCTTGTTTTTGGCATGGTGCCGAGTTCCACAGGGGTATAGGGAGAGCCCTTCTATCTTCAACCACATCCTTAAAAGGAATCTGGAGTCTCTGGTCATGCCTTGTAATTCTGTCCTGGTCCAATAAATTGATGATTGATTGGTCATGTCAAATACTCGTGATGCATTCATGGTAGATACTATCGCATTGCTGTAGCATTTGGCTGAGAATGGACATAAAGGTGCCGATCACGATCCGGCAAAAACCGGGTACGAACCGTCGGACGGAGCATAATCTCCGCCCGACGCGTACCCGGTCGTCAATTTTTACAAACAAGGAATTACGATTCGCACGGGTACACCATTACCGTACGATTCGTAAAAAAGCCCGACCGAACAAAAAACACCTACCAATGCGATCCGGGAAAGCGCCGACCTGACGTCGGGACGCTCGCAGCCAGCCATTCACGACCCAGGAATCACGATTCGCACCGACGTCACCCCGCACGGTGAATATTTTGCGGCAGCCAAAAACTGCCGGGAAATCAGGACGACGCGAACAAGGACCACCAGTACGCGACGGACAGACGACGACGCGAACAAGGAGGACCAGTACGTGACGGACACACAGGACGACGCCACCAAGGAGGACCCGTACGCGACAGGACGACGCGATCAAGGAGGACCCGTACGCGACAGGACGACGCGAGCAAGGAGTACCAGTACGCGACGGACAGACATGGACCCGAACCTACGAGTCATCCCTGCCCTCATAGCAGTACACCTCCTCTACAGGTTACGACGCAGACGCCGCAGAAGGTCAGAATAACTAAGGGAGGGGGGAAAGTGGGGTGGGGTGGGGGTGGCACGACCAGGGCAGGCCACAAAACAACCACATAAGTTACACACCACACATGGCCTGGACATACCTGACTCCCATGCCCTGGTCACCACGAGGGGGTGGGGGCGTGTCCTGATAAGCCAGCGACCGCCACAACGGAAGTCCGTCACCACGCGAACCGGCAACACAACCAGACAGGTACGTCCCGTACCCACGCCTGAAGAGCGTGGGTACGAGTCGGACCACGCCCACACACGTCACCCCAACAATGGCGGGACGGATCGCACCCACGTGGCAAAGGCCTGGGTACGGGCCGCACAAACATCACATAGCGCGGGGACGGATATGTACGGACCCTACCCCCACCCCGTATGCAAGGAGCGTACCCCCCAGCCCAACAGTGCAAGTACGACCCGTACCCCCACCCGCGGACGTACGGAGCGTACCCCCACCCCAACAGTGTAAGTTCGACCCGTAGCCTCACCCGCGTATGCATGGAGCGTACCCCCCATGCCAACAGTGTAAGTACGACTCGAACCCCCACCCACGAATGCAAGGAGCGTACCCCCCAGCCCAACAGTGTAAGTACGACCCGTACCCCCACCCGCAAATGCAAGGAGCGTACCCCCCAGCCCAACAGTGTAAGTACGACCCGTACCCCCACCCGCGAATGCAAGGAGCGTACCCCCCAGCCCAACAGTGTAAGTACGACCTGTACCCCCACCCGCGAATGCAAGGAGCGTACCCCCCAGCCCAACAGTGTAAGTACGACCCGTACCCCCACCCGCGAATGCAAGGAGCGTACCCCCCAGCCCAACAGTGTAAGTACGACCCGTACCCCCACCCGCGAATGCAAGGAGCGTACCCCCCAGCCCAACAGTGTAAGTACGACCCGTACCCCCACCCGCGTATGCAAGGAGCGTACCCCCCATGCCAACAGTGTCAGTACGACCCGTACCCCCACCCGCGAATGCAAGGAGCGTACCCCCCAGCCCAACAGTGTAAGTACGACCCGTACCCCCACCCGCGTATGCAAGGAGCGTACCCCCCATGCCAACAGTGTCAGTACGACCCGTACCCCCACCCGCGGACGTACGGAGCGTACCCCCACCCCAACAGTGTAAGTTCGACCCGTAGCCTCACCCGCGTATGCATGGAGCGTACCCCCCATGCCAACAGTGTAAGTACGACTCGAACCCCCACCCACGAATGCAAGGAGCGTACCCCCCAGCCCAACAGTGTAAGTACGACCCGTACCCTCACCCGCAAATGCAAGGAGCGTACCCCCCAGCCCAACAGTGTAAGTACGACCCGTACCCCCACCCGCGAATGCAAGGAGCGTACCCCCCAGCCCAACAGTGTAAGTACGACCTGTACCCCCACCCGCGAATGCAAGGAGCGTACCCCCCAGCCCAACAGTGTAAGTACGACCCGTACCCCCACCCGCGAATGCAAGGAGCGTACCCCCCAGCCCAACAGTGTAAGTACGACCCGTACCCCCACCCGCGAATGCAAGGAGCGTACCCCCCAGCCCAACAGTGTAAGTACGACCCGTACCCCCACCCGCGTATGCAAGGAGCGTACCCCCCATGCCAACAGTGTCAGTACGACCCGTACCCCCACCCGCGAATGCAAGGAGCGTACCCCCCAGCCCAACAGTGTAAGTACGACCCGTACCCCCACCCGCGTATGCAAGGAGCGTACCCCCCATGCCAACAGTGTCAGTACGACCCGTACCCCCACCCGCGGACGTACGGAGCGTACCCCCACCACACCAGTGTCAGTAGACTCGTACCCTCACCTCGAATGCATTGAGCGTACCCCCACCATGTATGTGCAAAGCGCACATATCCTGAAATCTGAGGTGTGTGTGCAGAGTCCACCCAGCAGTGCCCTGAGACAGGAGGGGTGGGTGTGGAGTCCTCCCAGCAGTGCCCTGAGACAGGAGGGGTGGGTGCCTATCACTCCCAGCAGTGCCCTGAGACAGGAGGGGTGGGTGTGGAGTCCTCCCAGCAGTGCCCTGACACAGGAGGGGTGGGTGTGGAGTCCTCCCAGCAGTGCCCTGAGACAGGAGGGGTGGGTGCAGAGTCCTCCCAGCAGTGCCCTGAGACAGGAGGGGTGGGTGCCTATCACTCCCAGCAGTGCCCTGAGACAGGAGGGGTGTGTGCAGAGTCCTCCCAGCAGTGCCCTGACACAGGAGGGGTGGGTGCCCATCACTCCCAGCAGTGCCCTGAGACAGGAGGGGTGTAACACATGTGTGTGAGGCCAGAATCATCCACATGCATACTGGCTACAAGGGAACATGTCCCCATGAACTCATGTCAACAGACTCCACACACAAGTACAGTGATCACCAAGGATGCCACGATTGTTGCAGGTGGAGACATGGCCCTGCATGCATGGCCAAAGTAGAAGGGCTCCGTCACACACACAGCTGATGTAGACACAGCTCTGCGCTAAACATTGGGAACACCCTGCAGGGAAGAAAGCTGGGTACACAGAGGAAGGAATACACCCTGGGACAAGTGCACCATGCAGTAACTGCTTACATGAACAAAGAAAGTTAGCCAACACCTTGTGATGGCACACAGATCACAGGGTCCCACCAATGAGCAGTACACTACTACATATCCCACACACCCAAACCCTTCCACACCACCCAAAACCATGTAGCAGCCCCACCAACACCAATACCAGCATAGCAGTAGTGTGATAATGAAAACAAAATTAAGCTTTATTCAGCATGAGCACAATGTCCGTGGATCGCAGGCAGTTCAATCTTCACAAAGCCCATAGGGCAGTCAATGATTCTCAGCTGGATGGGGGACACAGTGGGATGCGTGTCCCCTACCTTGCCTGCACAGTCAAATGGCATCGTCTTCCACACTGGTGAGGGCATCAGGGGGGGGGAAGCAACAGGCACCGTAGGGACATCAGGGCAAAGGGGCGGCGTTGTGGGTGCAGGGATGGAGGACTCCACCACAGGGGGTGGGTCAGTGCCAAAGGCGGAGGCCAGGATGGCACTACACACCTTTGCAAGGTCCTCCAGGGAGTCCCCTGCACCCGAAGGGACCTCAGGCCCCAAGGAGGGGGGGGGGTCAGAGGGATGGGTCGCAGCGCCACCGGGGGAGGGTGGAGACAGGGGGGGAGACTCAACCACCCTGACCGGGGACCTCCTTGACCGCTTGCGTGGTGGTGTAACTGTGGGGCTCAGGGACAGAGCGGCCATGAAGGAGTCCTTGGGGGAGATGTGGCCAGGAGAGCTGAGGGGAGGGGATTTGGAGGGAGTGGACTGGGTGGAATGCGGACTCCCACTATGGCTGCGTGTCACACGTTTGCCCCCCGACCCAGTGGGTGTGCCTACCTCACCCTGTGTGTGCGTGTCAGGAGGAGTGCGGTGGACCTTCCCTGCTGGTGTGGTGCCCGTGTCCGTTGATGTGGGTGCATGCCGACGTCTGGGTGTACGTGTGACAGGCATGGGAGTGGGAAGTGTGGATGGGGCAGGGGTAGGTGGGGGGAGGTCGCGCTGCAGGAGACCCACTGCTGCAGTCAGTGTGGAGTCGATGGACCTCAGCAAGTTGCGTTGGTCAGCCTGCGATGAATGAATGCCCTCCAAGAAAGCCTCGATGTTGGTGATGGTTTTGCCGTGGGCATGGAGGACATTAAGGATCGCAGCCTGACCAACCTGCAGTTGCCGCTGGATGTCCACAGACTCTGCATTGGCGGCAGCAGTGGAGACAGGGGCAGGGGGTGCGGTGCCTGGCAGGAAGGAGACATGCTGTGACCGGGCACGCTGGGAAGGGACACGAGCAAGTGGGAGGCGGCTGGTGGAAACTGAGGGGGCGGTGCGAGGTGTTGTTCCGCTGTCAGCTGCTGGTGCAGCCTCCGCCCACTCGGAGACATCGTCCCCGGACCTGTCAGCTTCGTAGTCTGATGTGCCAGTCGACAGGTCCTCGGCCACACTCTCCTCCGCCTCTGTCCCACTCGATGTGCCAGACCCGATATCACGGCTGGCACTGGTGCTCGGTCCCTCCGCCTGGTCTGTGTCCATGTCTCCCTCTGTGTCCCCCGACGATGCTGTGGGCAGGGTGGAGAGACAGAAAATAATCAGACACCTGTACACATCTGTCACATGAGTCCAATCTACATAGGTAACATTGCATGGCCTGAAAAGGAAGATCCCTAACAGCTACTGAACAGGGTACCGATGTAGGGCATGAAACACACAGTTGGTTGAGCCACCATGCCACTGAAATAACATGGAGAGCATGAGACAATAGCTAAACACAGGAAAAGGAGTCTGACATAGCACCCAGGCCCTGGGGACAATCCAGCACTGCATCTGCACCACACAGCGTTGGCGAAAATACCGATGACCAGGGACCATATCCATGAACTTGAGACACATGCTGCATAGGTAATGCTGAAAACATGCACAACATGACTCGGTCACTGCACATTGCGTGTGTGTCCAGACACATCACACACTGCCCAGACCCAGCAAGTGGTAATCAGGATTTAACACATAGGCATTGCCCGCCCCAACAAGACCCTACACGAGGCAAATTGTTGAGACACAGGTGGCACCAACATCTCATAGTCTGGGTGATACACACAGGGGCAGGCAAAAAGCAAGATTGGACGCCAAACAGCCAAGGTGCGCCTGTACAAATAATGAGGTACCAGTGCCCATCCTCAGATGAGTATAACAAGACACACAGGCACTGGCAACTGTGAGTATGAAGAAGGACAATCAGGTCAGGCTGCACAGTGGACACCTGTACAAAATAGCACGTCTATATACATGGTGACAGGGGACAATGGCACAGAGCACAACTTACGCTGTAGACACTGACAGTGGCCACCTTTATGATGACACATACACCACTGAGGAAAAGGTGCCCCAGGGGACAGTAGTGGGCACGCAACTACATGCTACTGAATGGTAATGACTGCAACACACGTCACCATCCCTGCACCATGTGTATCGCACACTCATGCACATCATGTCACAGGCCACTACATGGGACATGCGCGCTGTAAGGCATGACACATGAGAGACCAACTCCCATGTCTGGAGTCAGCATCAGTGCCAACTGACATGGAACCCACATGCAGTGAACTTGACAGTGCACAGGCAAGGTCCCACAACCTGTTACACACCACCCCCACACATGATGCTACAGTCATTGTTCCCGTGGACAAAGCGCCAGCCTACATTACCCTGTGAAGGAGTGACTACACACAGACCAGGGAACACATTGCAAGGAGGGGAAGTGTGGCAGGGGCACAGCGCTATACTGGGGCAAACAGGATCTGCACAGCACCTTTAAACCCTGCCAGTGAATTCATGCTACTGTGCCCTTACAAATGCCGGTGACACACAACAAACACACATGTACCTACCCCCTTCCGGCTGCTGCATCGCCTGTAAGCGCCTCTCCAGGTCTGGAAAGACCACCGGCAGCACACGCCTGTGGAGGTGGCTCAGACGGCGGCGGCCGCGGTTCTTGTGGCTCTCAGGTGAGTCCCCCAGCAGGAGCCGTGCAATCCTCCGCGTCCAGCACCGGATATCCTGCCAGCGTTTCCTCACCTGGGGCAGGCTCCGCCTCCGACCATCCACACCCCTCACGGCACTGACGGCGGTCAGCCAGATCTGCTCCTTGGCAGTGGCGCCTACCTGTGAGGAGGAACAAGTGACACCACATCAATACACCAGCCACATGTCACAGAGAGACATATGGGTACAAATTAGCTGGTTACAACAAGGCATGTCATGCAGCCAACGCATTGCACCTTTGTCATAGGGACATCATCCCCTGGTGAGGGAAAAAGCACTACGTGCCACAGTGGGTACACAGGTGGAATGATGGCAATGTCACAATCAATGATCAAGGCTCACACTGTGCATCACACCCACCCCTCCTGTCTCAGGGCACTGCTGTGAGTGATAGTCCCCCACCCCTCCTGTCTCAGGGCACTGCTGGGAGACATCAGGCACCCCCCCCTGGGACCCCCCCGACAGTACATGGCATGTGTGTTACACCTGGACGCAATGGCAGAAGTCACAGTCACCACATAGGGACAGTCTGTGGCAGTGGCCTATGCACTCACCTGATACCCTGGTCGCCCATACAGCATGGAGTACTGTGGGAGGATCACATCCAGCAGAGCCATGTTCTCCTCCAGGGTGAATGGCTGTGTCCTCTCCACAGCCCTTGACATGGTTCCAGGGAATCAGTAGCAGCAGCTGGGTCGACGAATGCAAAGATGTGCAGGCAAGTGCTCCCTCATGGGACCTGGCTGCCTTATATGTGCCCTTCTGCCCAGTCTCATGCACAGGAGTACAGAGAGATTGGTCACTCACATTTGCATCCTATGTTTCCACCAATCCCTTCAAACCTAGCAGTCTGTGGGTTCTCTATCGGTTTCATTCTCCTGCATGATGTCAGCCCCACAAACACATTGCAACAAAGTAGACAAATTCCAACTGACTTCTGCTGTGCACCTTCCAGAACAATTTCGAATTTTGAACTTGGTCTCCATGACAACCAGCATGCATGTAGGCCTTAATACTTGTCCCCTATGTAATTTGGAGCATCACACACAGGTACGGTGCGTGTGGGGGCCCTAGGGCACCCCAAATGCATGGCAACAGCCCGTACATGCATGCCTACGCTCTCCATCACTATGGGTCTGCACGCGTATGCGTACCCGTAGTGGTACGGACCGTACACTCACATCTACGCTCACTATCACTATGGGTCTGCACGCGTATGCGTACCCGTAGTGGTACGGACCGTACACTCGCATCTACGCTCACTATCACTATGGGTCTGCACGCGTATGCGTACCCGTAGTGGTACGGACCGTACACTCGCATCTACGCTCACTATCACTACGGGTCTGCACGCGTATGCGTACCCGTAGTGGTACGGACCGTACACTCGCATCTACGCTCTCTATCACTATGGGTCTGCACGCGTATGCGTACTCGTAGTGATAGTGAGCGTAGATGCGAGTGTACGGTCCGTACCACTACGGGTACGCATACGCGTGCAGACCCATAGTGATAGTGAGCGTAGATGTGAGTGTACGGTCCGTACCACTACGGGTACGCATACGCGTGCAGACCCATAGTGATAGTGAGCGTAGATGCGAGTGTACCGTCCGTACCACTACGGGTACGCATACGCGTGCAGACCCATAGTGATAGTGAGCGTAGATGCGAGTGTACGGTCCGTACCACTACGGGTACGCATACGCGTGCAGACCCATAGTGATAGTGAGCGTAGATGTGAGTGTACGGTCCGTACCACTACGGGTACGCATACGCGTGCAGACCCATAGTGATAGTGAGCGTAGATGCGAGTGTACGGTCCGTACCACTACGGGTACGCATACGCGTGCAGACCCATAGTGATAGTGAGCGTAGATGCGAGTGTACGGTCCCTACCACTACGGGTACGCATACGCGTGCAGACCCATAGTGATAGTGAGCGTAGATGTGAGTGTACGGTCCGTACCACTACGGGTACGCATACGCGTGCAGACCCATAGTGATAGGGCCGTACACACGCATCTACGCTCACTATCACTATGGGTCTGCACGCGTATGCGTACCCGTAGTGGTACGGACCGTACACTCGCATCTACGCTCGCCATCACGATGGGTACACATACGGCAGCACTCCCACAGTGATTTGGGAACATGCACAGGCCCTCTCAGCAGCAGTACGGCGGATTTTACACATCACTGTGGTGATAGGCGACACACATGTAGGAATAGGGCGGACATACCTGTCCATGGATGGACATACTTGTCCAGGAATGGACATCAAGGCATCGTCTGTGCATTACCACATGTGTGGGGCACAGGTGTCACAGGCTGTGATGTGGAACATGCCTCCTGAGTGGAGAAGGCACCAGATGTATGATGAGATGTGTACATGTGTACTGTGTGAGGGTGCAATGTGTGCCAGGCATGCCCTTGACTCCTTTGACATGTGTGCATGTGGGACTGCGCACTTGGGGTGAGCGTCACTGGCATGGCACGGACACCAACACACGGAAGTGTCCCATGATGCCCGGTACAGGGGTCATGACACATGACTTGTCACTACCCACAGTGCACAATGTGACTATGCCATATATGTGTCCGGGATTTACATCAGGTTGAGGTTGTAGCACCCTCAAAAGCTGCAGCCGTTGCAGCAACCAACATGTGGCTGTGTGTAGATTGTCATTGCACACTGTTCCCAACACCATGCCACATGTGTTATCGGATGTGAGGTGCACATGTATGCAAGGGACACGGAGTAGCGTGACAAGGCCATGTCAGCAAACTCACAAGGAATGTGTGGTGAGTCATGACATGTGCACCTTCATGGCAAGGTGTGTGGGCTGGACTAGTGTAATGTCATGTGACCTGTGGCTCAAGTGTTCCGCTGCCAGTCTCTGCAATCGGCATCACACTTCTGCTGATGTGTGGGTGTATGTCACTCCTGTCTTGCGTCGGGCAGTGCACTTGCACTGGGACACAGCTATTTCCATGGCGTGGCATGGGGAGGTTCTCAATCACCGTGTGTAGCTGGGTCTTGGAAGGAGTGTCACCTTGCATCCATACGTGTCCTGGGCATGTAGCACATGCCTGACTCCCTATGTGGCATGTGTGTATTGCCAGATTTACATGTGCTCAGTAGACATGAGTTGTTCTCGTAGTGCACTCACTCTTCCCTGTCACTTCCAAATTACTGCAGAGCGCCACCTGTTGCCCGAAGAATTCCAGACTTGGCCACCATGCAGGAGAATGACAGGATACGGCTCTACCGCTTCACCCAACCGTTGATTCTGGAGCTGACGGCGAGACTGGCACCACACCTGCAACCGCAGCACAGGTATCCTACGGCACTGACACCCCAGCTGAAGGTAATGGCTGCCCTACATTTCCTTGCCACGGGTACCTTCCAAAATACCATAGCTCATGTTGGTGGCATGTCCCAGAGCATGTTCAGCGGTGTGCTGCATGATTTCTTGGAGGCCATGTTGATTCACCTGGATGACTTCATCAAGTTCCCAACCCCTGAACAGATGACTGAGGTCAAGCGTGGTTTCTATGCCCTGGGAGGGATGCCCCATGTCATTGGGTCCATAGATGGGACACATGTAGGTTTGGTACCACCACACGCACGGGAGGTGGCGTACCGCAATCGGAAGCACTACCACTCCATCAATGCCCTTGTGGTGTGTCTGTCCAACATGGTGATTTCACATGTCTGTGCTCGTTTCCCAGGATCAGCACACGATGCCTACATCATGAGGCGTAGCGGGATGCCTGATATGATGATGCAGCTGCGCAACGAACGGGCATGTGTTGTTGGTGGGTACAGTCTGACTGTCCTGTATTCTGTTTGGCCGAGCAGCACTACCGCTTCGCCAGTTCTAACGATATCCATGTGCTTTCCATTTAGGGGACGCTGGCTATCCCAACATGCCTTGGCTGCTGACACCTCTCCGCAACCCCATCACGCCGGCCCAGCTCCGCTACAACACCGCCCATGGCCGGACAAGGCGAGTGATAGAGAGGACGTTTGGCATGCTGAAGAGCCGATTCCGGTGCCTCCACAAGACCGGCGGCGCACTCCCATATGCCCCGGCAAAGGTTTGCAAGATCTTCATGGTCTGCTGCATGCTGCACAACATGGCAGTTGAAAGAGCTGTGCCACTCATCCTGAATCAACATGACGAGGACCATCCACCCGTGGAGGACGAAGGGCTTGGCAATGGGGCTAGTGATGTGGAGGATGTGGAGCCGCAAGAGGACATCCGGACTCGGCTCATACGCGACTTCTTTGCTTAGTGGTGAGTACCAGGGTCTGAGTGTGCACGCATTGGTCCCCGTGTGGCATGCGTTGTGATGTGTGTCTCCACCTGCATGTATGGCACGTGTGTCAGAGGTGTGTGTGGGTGTGTCACTGGAGTGATGGTGGCAGTGATGGTAGTATTTCCCCAGTCATAATTGTGACCTAGCATGTTGTCATCCATACATGTGTCGAGTACATGCACATGCAAGTGGCTGTGCTTTTTGTGGCTGACTTCTTGTGTGTCTCTCTTCCCCAGGTACCTGCGCATGCCGTTTGCTGGTTGCATTGTTGTGGCACTGCTATTCCTCATGGACATGACATCGTGGGCTGACTCAGCGTTACAGGCACGAACACGTTTGGAAGTCTCCATGGGGTAAGGGATGCATCTGGGGTGTATTGGGTGTGGCAGTTGTTCACGATGTGTGCACACTGCCCCGGTCGGGGTTTGGTTCCTCTGCAGACATGTGGCATCCCCATGGGACACGACATGCAGCTGGGTACACCTGGATAGATGGCCTGCCTGGTTGTCAGTCATCAGTGATGGGATAGTGGATTGTGATGAAGGCATCAATGTGTGTGACACTGCCCTCGGACACATACGGTTAACATTGTCTTGACATGGCGTGGGACTTCCACATCAGCGGATGTATGGTGTATGGCAGTCTCTCCGTGAGCAGCTGTGGGTATTTAGCTGTTAGCCGACACTTGTGTGCCAGTTCCATGGCTATCACGCATTTGTGCTGCAGAAGGGGGGTGCCAGTGTTGGAGCCACATGTTACTCCACATGATGTGTTCATGTGTACTTCAAGTTGCCTCTGCAATCCCAAAAACATGACTATTAAAGGTGTCCCTATGCCTCCAAGGTGCCTCTTCTCAGTCAATGCTGGTGTGTTGGCACGGTGCATCCTGCATGTCTGGCATGGTATTCCCTGATTGTGGCTATGTGTCAATGTGTTGAGTGGCAAGATGCAAGCTGTGTGTGTGTGCTGAGACTGTGTATTGGGCATGATGTCCATGACTGTGTGGGTATTGTGACATGTGCCATCCCCATGCATCCAACGTTGTCCATGACCCCATTCTCTGCATCCACCGGACTCAAGCTTGCAGGACATGGTTCTGCCACCTGTCTACACATACCTGGGTGCCCCCCAGGACACGGGCCAGGATCCCTGACCTCTGCGCATGACTGTTGCTGTACTCAATGTGTCTGTCAGCACGGTTGTTCGGCCACCCCCTCAGCTGGTTCTGACCATCACGGGTGTGTATGGTGCTCCATGTCTGTCTTGCCTAAAAAACTGTGACCCATGTGTCCTGTGCCAGACTCAGGCCCCAGGGTGTGGATGGTTGAAGTGAACAGATGACTCAGGCATGTTTAGACTGTACAAGACACATGTTAGGTAATAATGCTACCAGCAGGCATCTACTCTTAATAGTGTGATTTATTATGGGGGGGGGGGGGACAAAGTGAGGGGCTTTCCGGGATTAGGGAATCCAAAGTTCAGTAGGGGAGTTGGTGTCCTTGCCATTGGAAATCCTCGGAGTCCATGCCACAGTCTTTGTCAACATTGGTCAGCCAGTGACCAGCAGGGCCATGTGGCAGAGAATGTCTCTTGATGCTGTGATGCTGTTGCTCCAGTGGGCCAGGTGCCAGGCCAGGTGTCCTGGGAGATGGTGATGTAGCAGCCACCCTCACGGTCCTTTCCGTGGACGACCCGGCTTCCTGCGGGGAACCTCAGCAGCAGGCCGTGACGACGTCTGGGATGCTCCGTCGGATGTTTCCTCCTCCTCCTCATGATCCCTCCCTGTGGGTGGTGATGTTCTCCGCCTTCTGGCACAGGGAGGGTCGGCCATGGTGTCGGCCATCCGACGGAGTTCAGCGTGAATCCCCTGGGACGCCGTCACTTGCTCAGCCTGTCTGTCCTCCATCCTCCGTTGGTGTAGCTGTAGACAGGCTATTAGCTCCGCATGTTGCTGGGCCTGCTGGACCTTGATCCCCTCGAGGACAGACACAACCTGGGCCATGCCCGTGGTGTCCTGCCGGTATGAGTCCAGGATGTTACGGACATGGGAAAATACCGGATCCCCAGCCAACTGGTCAGGCTCGCGCCTCCGCCGTCCTCCACTCCCACCACCCCTGCCCACTTGCGTCTGGCCTGCACTTGTGGGCACATCGGGTCTCCGGGACCCCTGAGGGGTGGCATTGGCGTTGTCGCCTGCCTCCTCCTGGGTGCCCGGGACACCGTGTCCCTCCTGGCCAGCCTGGCTGCATTGTGGTGTTGGGGCAGGGATCCTGGGTGTCTCCTGGGATGTGGCAGGAGTGGGGGTGGTGGTTGGCACGGTTGTACCTGACGCAGGTGCTGCAGGTGGTTGGACACCAGAGGGGCCAGGTCGTTCGGGGTCGTCCGCAGAGTGGTGAGAGTGGTCGCTGCCGGTGGGATCGGTCTCCTGCAGATCCGGGTCCTGTGAGTGTTCCCCCCCAGTGTTGGGGGGTGCGGCACGACGTTGACCTGTGTGTGAGAGAGAAAATGTTAATTTGGATCCATGCAACATCCATGTTTCATCCGTTACAAAGTTGGCACATTTCCTCTTGGAATTAGGATCTGTCTTGCATTCCACTCACAGTGCACTTGTGCATGTGTGTGTCCCTTGGGCACCAATTTGGCCCCTTTAACTATGTGTGGCACAGTCTTACTTGCTGCGTCAAGTGTGACTGCAGTCAGCAGTGGAGTGTGCATGTGTGCCGAGCTATGCATTTGCGCCTTCCTTGTAGCACTGTACATGTGCACATGGAGTGGATCCACACACTTATATGATGCAGGTGGCTGTCCTTGTGCTCGTGTACAGGTTGTGACATGGCCCTGCGTTTTGCCATGATGAAGAGGGGGGGTTCTGGCACTGGCCACCCTTGTCTACATGCACGCAGTCCACCTGCTGACGAGCAGACATTCCCACACACCAAAGGACTGATTTGCTCTCCCTGTGTCTCCCTCCTTCTCTGTCCCCCTCTCCCTCCCTCTCTGTCCCCCTCTCCCTCCCTCTGTGTGTCAGCCTCCTCCCTGTGTCCATCTTCCTGTGTCTCCCTCCCTCTCTGTCCCCCTCTCCCTCCCTCTCTGTCCCCCTCTCCCTCCCTCTGTGTCCCCCTCTCCCTCCCTCCGTGTGTCACCCTCTGTCACCTTGGCCCAGCTTCCTGGGCACACACTGTTAGCAGGTCTTTGAGTGGCCCTTGGCCTGTTGATGTGAGTTTGTTTCTGATCTCCAGGCACCCATTTTGTCTGCTGTGTGTCTGTGCGCTGCTGCTGTGGTGGTGTGTGCTGCCACTCTCTCACACTGTTGGCTGTTCATTAGCTGCTGGCATGTGCAAAACAGTGCCTTCACCCCCATGTGTTGATGCAAGGCGTCCGCCATTTGCTGGCAAGTCATTCCTGTGTTGGGACACAGTGTTTGTCTGGCTGTGACCTAGGCCATATGGGCAGAGGGCATTGTTGTCTGCTTTGGAGTCGCACTATGTGATTCTTGGTGCCCAGCCTCCCGCCATCCGGGTTACCGTGTCATGTGTTGTTGTCTTCTGTGGCCTGTGACTTGACATTGTCCAGCTGGGTGCATGGGGCATGGTGGCAGCAGTGGCATGTGCCTGCTCATGGAGTGTGGTTGAGTAATGCGATGGCTTGTGGTGGTTGCGTGCCTGTTATTAATTTTGGTTGTGGTTGCAGTTCCCCCCATGTGAGGTGCGTTGTTTGTGTACTCACCCGGGTCTCGGAGTCCTTCTACTCCTTCAACTGCCTCCACCGGCAGTATGGCCATCACCCTCTCCTCCCAGGGATGGTACTGTACGGCTCTGCGGGAGGGCCCTCCTCCGGTGGCGTTGGCCTGGTCGTGTTCCTCCTGTCTCTTGGCTCTGACCCTCCTCCGCAGATCGTACCACCTGTTCTGGCAATCCTGCTTGGTCCTCCTGGTGTCCGCAACAGCATTCACAGCATCGACGATGGTCTGCCACATGGCTGTTTTGGCTGCCTGGCTGGTGCTTCTGACCAATGTTCCAAAGATCTGTGGCTCGACTCTGAGGATTTGATCAACAAGGACCTCCAACTCTCGGTGACTGAACTTTGGATTCTTGGTAGTGGGCATGGTGAGGGGTGTGTGTGGGGATGGTGTGGGTGTGGGGGGGGTGTGGATGTTGGGGGGGGGTGTGGATGGTTGTGTGTGTGTGTGAATGTGATGAGAGGGTGTTTGTGAGGGTGCTCGTGTGAAGGTGTGCAAGTGTAAGATGTGGTGTCGCTTGTAGTCTGGTTCTGTGGTGTCTGGCAGCAGTGGGTCTGTTGCAAAGGCTCATGGTTTGTGTGTGTGGGCCCTTTTCATTGGTCCATGGGTGGGTGTGGCAGTGTTTGAATTTTGGGTGGGTGTGTTATAAGGAGTGGTGGTGTATTGGGCCTCTGTTTGTTTTTGACAGTTGCAGGTCAGTGATTGTGTTATTTTAGTGGTTGTTGGCCATGTTTAGTGGCTGTGTGCCTTTCGAATGGTGTATTGTTGTGTTGTTTTGTTTTGTCCTTGTTGTGTACGTGCGTTTTGAGCGTGTGTACGGTGTGTACATGGGCCATTTGGTTGTACGATTATGTCCTTGTGTGTGGCTTTGTACGACTCGTACATGCGGTTGTGATGTTGGGGCATGGGGTGCGCTCCGTACTTAGGAGGTTGTGTTGGGGGTGCGCCAGGAACGTACTGGGGTGGGGGTACGACTGGAATGTACTGGGGTGTGGGTAGACGGGGCTATGACACGTCCTGGGGTGGGGGTGTGGCTCGCACGTACTGGGGTGTAGGTACACGGGGGTACGACACGTACAGGGGTGGGGGGTGTACATGGACGGTGGTACGACACGTACTGGGGTGGGGGGGTGTACATTGACGGTGGTACGACACGTACTGGGGTGGGGGTACGACTGGAACGTACTGGGGTGTGGGTAGACGGGGCTATGACACGTCCTGGGGTGGGGGTGTGGCTCGCACGTACTGGGGTGTAGGTACACGGGGGTACGACACGTACAGGGGTGGGGGGGTGTACATGGACGGTGGTACGACACGTACTGGGGTGGGGGGGTGTACATTGACGGTGGTACGACACGTACTGGGGTGGGGGTACGACTGGAACGTACTGGGGTGTGGGTAGACGGGGCTATGACACGTCCTGGGGTGGGGGTGTGGCTCGCACGTACTGGGGTGTAGGTACACGGGGGTACGACACGTACAGGGGTGGGGGGGTGTACATGGACGGTGGTACGACACGTACTGGGGTGGGGGTACGACTGGAACGTACTGGGGTGTGGGTAGACGGGGCTATGACACGTCCTGGGGTGGGGGTGTGGCTCGCACGTACTGGGGTGTAGGTACACGGGGGTACGACACGTACAGGGGTGGGGGGGTGTACATGGACGGTGGTACGACACGTACTGGGGTGGGGGGTGTACATTGACGGTGGTACGACACGTACTGGGGTGGGGGTACGACTGGAACGTACTGGGGTGTGGGTAGACGGGGCTATGACACGTCCTGGGGTGGGGGTGTGGCTCGCACGTACTGGGGTGTAGGTACACGGGGGTACGACACGTACAGGGGTGGGGGGGTGTACATGGACGGTGGTACGACACGTACTGGGGTGGGGGGGTGTACATTGACGGTGGTACGACACGTACTGGGGTGGGGGTACGACTGGAACGTACTGGGGTGTGGGTAGACGGGGCTATGACACGTCCTGGGGTGGGGGTGTGGCTCGCACGTACTGGGGTGTAGGTACACGGGGGTACGACACGTACAGGGGTGGGGGGGTGTACATGGACGGTGGTACGACACGTACTGGGGTGGGGGTACGACTGGAACGTACTGGGGTGTGGGTAGACGGGGCTATGACACGTCCTGGGGTGGGGGTGTGGCTCGCACGTACTGGGGTGTAGGTACACGGGGGTACGACACGTACAGGGGTGGGGGGGTGTACATGGACGGTGGTACGACACGTACTGGGGTGGGGGGGTGTACATTGACGGTGGTACGACACGTACTGGGGTGGGGGTACGACTGGAACGTACTGGGGTGTGGGTAGACGGGGCTATGACACGTCCTGGGGTGGGGGTGTGGCTCGCACGTACTGGGGTGTAGGTACACGGGGGTACGACACGTACAGGGGTGGGGGGGTGTACATGGACGGTGGTACGACACGTACTGGGGTGGGGGGGTGTACATTGACGGTGGTACGACACGTACTGGGGTGGGGGTACGACTGGAACGTACTGGGGTGTGGGTAGACGGGGCTATGACACGTCCTGGGGTGGGGGTGTGGCTCGCACGTACTGGGGTGTAGGTACACGGGGGTACGACACGTACAGGGGTGGGGGGGTGTACATGGACGGTGGTACGACACGTACTGGGGTGGGGGGGTGTACATTGACGGTGGTACGACACGTACTGGGGTGGGGGTACGACTGGAACGTACTGGGGTGTGGGTAGACGGGGCTATGACACGTACTGGGGTGGGGGTGTGGCTCGCACGTACTGGGGTGTAGGTACACAGGGGGTACGACACGTACTGGGGTGGGGGTACGACTGGAACGTACTGGGGTGTGGGTAGACGGGGCTATGACACGTACTGGGGTGGGGGTGTGGCTCGCACGTACTGGGGTGTAGGTACACGGGGGTACGACACGTACTGGGGTGGGGGTACGACTGGAACGTACTGGGGTGTAGGTAGACGGGGCTATGACACGTACTGGGGTGGGGGTTCGACTGGAACGTACTGGGGTGTACCTAGACGGGTGGGGGTATACATATACGGGGGGTACGTGTCAGACGTACGGGGGCTGGGGGGAGTGTTGGGCGCGTATGCGGGCACATGTCTCCATGGTTGCTGTAAGAGTTCGGTGCGGACGGTGTTTTTTCCATACGGTTGTAACCTCGGACGCACGGGATGGATCGTGATTCCTAGGTCGGACTTGGTTTTTCACGTTTGTAAGGTAAATCGTCCGAGGACGTGTCGGACACATTTTCCGACCCGGGGACGTGTGGGGAATGATTCCCAGTGCGGTTCGTATGGACTTTTTACCATGCGAATCATGATTGCCAGTTCGTACGGCACTTGTACGATTCGTACGGTAAAAAGACCCGATACGGGTCGCACGGGGGAATTTTTTACCGGATCGTGATCGGCACCAAAGTGTCAGCTGGAAAGTCACATTACTGTTTGAAAGAGGTGCAGTACCTTTGTCATTGTATCAAAAAAGGTGTCAGAAAGGTGTCACAAGAGATAATCTCAGTGATTCTGCAAATTAGGCCGCTAGCAACTCAGAAAGAGGTTAGAGTGTTTTTGAGAATGGTGAGCGACTGTCGTCATTGGGTACCCACATTTTTCCTAGTGGACAAGTCTTTACAGAGGCTGACACACAAGGGTATGTCAGATCCAGTACATTGGGACAATGGCTGTTTGATTGTATTCCTGGAGTTGAGGGAAAGTATTTTGTGCACCCGGTGTTAGGAATGCCTGATTACAACAAAGCGTTGTTGCTTTTCTGCAGTGAAAAGGAGGCCTGTGCGCTCTCAGTTCTAACACAATCACATGGGGATGCCTATAGGCCTGGGGCTTATTTTTCAGCTACCTTAGATCCAGTAGCAGCAGCTCTGCTTGGGTGTCTTAAAGCAGTGGCGGCCACAGGTGTCAGCATAGAGAGATGGGAAGGCAATACTGCTGATGCATACCCGCACTCAACATTTGATGAACAGTCGCTTTACCCAGTATGAGCAGATCATACTTGCGGCTGAAACCGTCACATTGAAGAGGTGTTCTTTTCTAAATCCTGCTACATTGTTACATTTTACCTCATATACTTTATTAAAAGTCATTATAATAAAGTATACAAGGCAAAAAAGAATTACTTCCTTGTGACAAACTTTGCTGCTTACATGTCAGAGCGGGGCTTAAAGGTGAATATCACTAAGACCTTTACCATGAGCTGTGGCTTAAAAGCTAGAAAAACTTGTGACATTTTTATTGAAATTAAGAAAGTTGTTAGCACGGACAATTTCTCCTACCTAGGTATAAATTTTGATAGGAAGCGATCTTGGAAAGCGGCCATGAACAGCAGAAGCCTGATATTTTCGAGAGCCAGGGATGCTGTAATTAATTTCTCGAAAAAATTAGGTGGGAGACCTGTGCCGGAACTAATGGCAATTTATAAGGCAAAATGTATTCCTACGGGGACATATGGGGCAGGCATATGGGGCATAGTACCCACTGACCAAATTCAACGTCATGAAAATAGCTTTTTGCGTTATCTTCTGGCAGTCCCCTGTTCGACTTCAACTTACCGTTGTCATAGGGAACTTGGCATAGCTTATATTTCTGACATTATAAAGATCACTCCCTTGCTTCTATGGCATAAGATATGGGTGTCATCAGAGACGGAATTCAATAGGGACGTAATTAAGGACTGCCTTAATCTGGATGGGGTATCCAACCTGCCTTGGATTAATTATATAAAAAATCTGACAAGTGAGATTGGTCACCCAGATTACTTCTATTATCCTAGCAGTCTGGAAAGTGTCCCCAGAAAATCCCTCAAATTACATTGTATGAACTACCTGGAAAACAAGCGGTGGTTTTACCGAGAAAGAGAAAAAATCAGTTATGGCAAACAAGCTGATGTCCTCTTGTCTAGGTTTACAATCTTATTTAATATGTGTAGAGAGTGGCTTTACACGTATGCTTTTGTCCCGCTTTCGCTATGGCTCCTTTTACAGGATGTTTACATTTGCCGACATTAATGACTCGTCAATACTCCATCCACTATGTCCATGCGATGAAACCTCTAGATTAACCACGATGCACTGCACTTTATTTTGCAAATACTATGTCGCTCCCGGGAAACAGTTTTTGCTGCTAATACTAAAAAGCTGGAATTTAAAACAATGTAAAATAGCCTTTTCAAAATTGCAAATGCTGGAAAATGAATATACAATCCTGGCCGTATCTGCTTTTTTAAAGTTTGTTATAAGGCTTCGTAACACCATGTGATATTATCATTATGGCATTTAAAATGATGTATTACTGTTTGCCTACATGAATTGTTTCTTCTGTACTGTATAACATCCCTGAAGTTGGAAAAACGTATTTTTTAAATTATTTTTTATTATTGTGCTTTTATGATTTTACGACTTAAAATCAAAATAAAGCTGATTTGATTTGATTTGAAAATTTAAACTACTTCCCTAACAAAATAGAATCATCCAATTATAAAAGTAAAGAGCTTTTTAAAATTGTAAAAGCCTATACAAACCCATCTTCAGGGACGAAGGCCGTTCCGGCTACCACCGATTGGCTTTTAGTATTAGCAACTTTTTTCCAATAAAAATTAGGACGATCCAAGAGACTTTGAGGGACAACCCATTCTCTGATGGTGAAACATTATCAGCTCCTTCCATGGTGCCCGTGCTAGGAGCCGCCCCCTCGCTGCAGCAATTTCCCCCGCTGTCATTGGAAGTCTCCCTAGCCATCATCAAAAGCCTGACGTCGGGTTCCCCCTTTGACTCCTGTCCAGCAAAAGTGATAGTTTCTATAGCACAGGCATTTTATCCGGTGGTAAATAACATTTGGAATACTGCATTAGAGACTGGACACATGCCATCTAGATGGAAACAAGTAAAAAGTCTGCCGCTGCTTATAAAACCTTCAGCTGACCCGAAAATACCAGCAAATTATAGGCCCATCTCCCTGCCTTTTCCAAAGTGTTGGAGAAATATGTTAACTCGGTGGTTACTGGCTAAGTGGAAACTAACAGCCTTCTCCACATTAGTCAGTCTAGCTTTAGAGCCAACCATAGTACCAAGTCTGCTCTACTAGAGGTCTCCGAACACATTAAGGAAAGCCTGGATGGTGGAGGGAAAGCCATTTTGATCCTGTTAGACCTATCAACGGCCTTCGATATGGTCCCTCATGATAAGCTCTTGGAAAGGATCCAGACTCTCAGTATCGGAGGCTCGGTTTTAAACTGGCTTGCCTCCTTTTTTGAAGACAGGGACCAGGAGGTTTGGACACCTCCCTTTGCAGCTGGAATCCCTGGGATGGATGTGGGGTCCCTCAGGGTTCCATTCTGAGCCCCACATTATTCAATCTTTATATGTTTCCTCCAGCTGTCCTGGCGGAGAAATACGGAGCAAAAATTATTTCATATGCTGACGACACAGCTCCTTTTCACTTGTGACAAAGGTAGGAGTTTTGAGGGAGCCAAGATCAAAACCTGCCTCTCAAAAGTATTTGCATGGTTAAGAATGAACCAGCTCAAATGCAATCCGAAAAAGTTGGAAATTATCTTTTTCGGCACCTGACCACCAGATGACTCGAGACTCTGGTGGCCAGAAGATATGTCTCCACCTCTCGCCGCACAAAAAACGGTAAAGAACCTAGGAGTCTTTATAGACTATCACCTATCTATGAAGGCCCAAGTCCAATAAATGATGGGAACGTGCTTTTGACTCCTTAGGATGCTGAGAAAGTTCCTTCCACTCTTGTCTTTAGACTGCAGAAAATCCGTGGTCAAGGCATTGATTACTTCAAGATTGGCCTATGTGAATATACTCTACCTTGGCCTCCCAAAATATCTTCTCAAGCGTCTGCAGGTGGCACAAAATGCCGCTGCCAGAGCCATTCTCAGGCTTAAAGCTAGGACTCATATGTCCCCTATCGCAGAGCGCTCCATTGGCTCCCAGTAAAAAATAGAATCAGGTTTTAGGCCATGGTGTTATTCTTTAAGGCCTTTCACGGAAAGGATGCTATGTACCTTTGTAGAAGGATTACCCACTATGTCCCTACTAGAACTCTGAGATCCTCCTTCATGAATCTGGCAGCGGTTACTAGAATATCTCATGCCCGTTCAGGTGGCTCCTCGTTTGGGTTCCTCCATGCTCAGGCCTAAAATGCGCTTCCCGCATCATTGAGAGCTGTGTCAGATTTAACTAATTTTAGGAAGCTCCTCAAAACTCTGCTTTTTAATCAATAATTGAGTGTCCCTTAGCTTCTTCTTTTATCCTTCTTTTCTTTCTTTTCTCTTCTGCATTTGAAGTTGGTGTAGTTGGTTGCTCTATGGGACTTTGATATGCCGGGACACTGTTTTGAGTAGATCTGCACTATATAAATGCCTTTATTCATATTCATATTTCTGATACTGATTTTAATGAAAATGAAACGGAGCATGACTATCTTACTGTCACTGAACAATGCACCAAGCCTAGACCTGATATTCAAGACAAGCCACTGCAGGAAGCCAGCTCTTTGTATAGTGTATTAAAATGAAGCACTCTGTGTGGAGATTCCGGAGAATACCCAATTGGTATACAGAGGTAAAAGTAAATATTATTAATTCTGTTTTTGTGGTAGTGTGGGCGAGCAGTTAGGATTATCAGAGGGTAGTGCAAAGAATTTGTTCTACTCACAGAGGCAATAAATGAAACACACACTCAAGAATCAATCTGAGACCAATTTATAAAACTTATATACATTTTTATGTAGTTTTTAAGACCATGAGACAGTTCTAAGGTAAGCCCTTTAGGAGTTACGATTTCTCAAAGTTCAGAAAATCTTTTCACTATTGAGCACAATTACGCACCATTGAAAACAATGGGAAAGAAGTAGAAAATTGCATATACATTCAGGCAATGCTTTCGCGTAGTTCACTTTCTCGTTGTAGGTCAATGTTTGGGAGAGTGCCAGATCGGCCTGGAGCAGAGGGCTGACAGTCTTGGAAGCTGGCACATAAAGGCGAAGGGGGTCACTTGAAAGTACACTTTACAGGAGGACTTACAGGTAGGTTTGGTGGGTCACCTTTGAGGGAGGAGGTTGCAAGTGCTCGGGGGCCACAGGAGCACAGCAGCTCAGTCAGTGCTGGGTCTGGTTGGGCCCGGTGCAGAGGGAACAGGTCAGTCGGGTGTTGTGCAGCTTGATAGCCTTGAGATCAGGAGCTGGCAACTTAGAGAAGTAATCTCGGGACAGCTGGGTCACTCAGGAGGAAGGGTCTCTGGCGTCTGATTGTCCCTTGACAGGTTTTGTGCTTTGGATGTCCTTGTGGACTCTTTTTCTTGCTGTTTGCTGTTTGGGGTCCCGTATCTCAGGTATTGGTACGCTGCAGCTCTGGTAGGTCCTAGTGTCTTCAAGTTTGGTGAGTAGACAAATATGACCCTCCAGAGAAGTTGTACTTTTTTTGCGTTGGTGTTGTGTCAAGGTCATCGAGGGGCAACAAGTCGACAAACCAGACTTCATAGGATTGGTGCCTGTGGTGTGCAGAGGAGCGATACCTTTACTCCAAGGGAGCTACTTAGTGATTTCTCAAATGCTGGAGATGCTACAGGGTTCTTGGATTCCTTTCAGATTCAGGATGACACAGCAGGAAACAATTGTCAAATCCGTCAAGCAACAGGCAGGGTTTGGTGCCTTTCTCTTCTACAGCAGGGGTTTAGTTCCCGTGCAGCAGGTCTTCTTTGTCTTGGTCTTCTTTTGTCCATCGAATCTGATGTTCAGATCTTAGGGTGCCACCTAAATACTGAATTTAGAGGTGTTACAAGGGGATACAGGTAGTAGCCAACCTAGTGACTACTTCATGTAGGAGGGGGCACTACCCTAGTCTTGATAGGTTGTTTTTTTACCATCCCAAGATGGTGGACATTCAGGAGAGTGGTTTGCTTCGCCTGTCCCGCCCTAGGGGTGGTGTAGGCTAAGTTAGGACCCTCCTCCCGATCTAACTAATTATCCCTCCTTTCCTCCCAACTAAAGTGGAGCAGGAAAGGGGGCTTAGCCTCCCCCACTATCTGGAGGTTCAAGGGTTGGATTTCAAAGGTGGCATCACCTTTCAAGCTTCCCTCACAGGAAGGTCATCCTACCCTGGAGGAGGTATGAAGCACCTCCTCCTAGATCAGACTGTGACTGTGTCCTCTTAGAGTGATGCCTCTCACTCCATGAGGTCATAAACATGTCTGGTTATAGAAGACTGGTGAAAACAAGTACTACGTAGGTTTTCAGATAACCCTCTAAAAGTGTCTCTTGTGTGAAGTTATTATTGAATCCATCAGTGGCATCAGTAAGGATTTATTATGACAAGATGTTTGGTACCAAACATCATAGAAATCATGGAATCCATCATGGAGCTAGGAAAGTCATGTTAAGAAGTATCCAGCCCATGTAGGCTTTATGGCTTCCATGTGTACTTACAACATATCAGAATAGACTGGGCATTGTAGGGGCATATCTGATCATGCTGATTTGCTTACACATAAGATATGGTGCACCCTACCTTAGGGCTAAAGGCCTGCAGTAAGGGTGACTTACCTATACCTTATGTAGTGTATAGGAGACATGGCTCACAGCACTGTGTGCCATGTTGACTCTTTGGATTTCTCCGCACCCAGACACACAGACTGCAATGGCAGTATACATAGTCTTGGTGAGGGGTCCTTGGGGTGACATAACCAGTGCTGCAGCCCTAGATGACCCTTCTTAGTACCCATGCCCTCGGTACCACGGGTACCATTCACTAGGGACATATAGGGGTAACTGAAGTTCTGCCAATCGTGGCACTGTTTTTGGGAAGGAGATCTGTCACTGAGACCTGGTTAGGACCTACAGTTTGAAATCACATAAGGCAAAAAGTGGCCAAGTGAAAAGAGACACTTTCCTACATGACCCCCCAAACAAAAGAGGATGTTACATGACCCCCCAAACGAAAGAGGATGAGACTAACCTTCCCGTATAGATTCTGCATCTTGTAACTCAAATAACCTGGAAAGGCCATCTGCATTGGCAGTCCGAGGTCTGTGCTCCACTTCAAAGTCCATTCCATGTAGGGATAAGGCCACCTTAGCAATTTAGGATTCTCACCTTCCATCTGTATTAACTATCTGAGAGGCCTGAGAGGCCTGTGGTCAGTTTGAACAATGTATTGAGAGCCAAATAGGTATTGTCTCAGCTTCTTCTGAGACCAGACCACAGCAAAGGCTTCCCTTTCAATAGCACTCCAACGCACTCCAACACTGTTCTCTGGGGAGTAGCCTTCCGCTGATGAAAGCCACTGGTTGGTCTGGACCTTGGTCATTTATTTGTGATAGGACCACTATTATCCCATGTTCAGAGGCATTGATATGCACAATGAATTGCTTGCCATAATCTGGAGCATCCAGAACTGGTGCCGAGCTTATTTCCTCCTTCAGAGTATCAAAAGCCTTTTGATAGCTCACTGTCCAGTTCACCTTTTTGGGCATCATTTTGGAGGTTAGTTCTGAGAGAGGTGTCACAATTGTGCCATAATTCTTCACAAATGCAAAAACAACAATTGACGGACAGAATGCAGAACAATGTCATACATTCACCCCAGTACAGAGATCTGGGCCTAAATCCATCGTTTTTTTGCTCACCATGCCATTCCAGTTTGAACCCAGCCATATGCAAATCAGTCTTGACCCTGTGCCTCATGGGAACAGTCCAGCCCGAACTGCCAAGCCAGGTCCTCCCTGGACTGGAAACAAGCATCCTAGGACCGGTTTCGGGGTTTCACCCCTCTTCAGCCAGGATAGCTTGATTCCAGTGGCATGGAGAGCACGGGACCCACGTCTGGGCATACCCTTCCCACTCGGGGTGACAAATGCAAAAACAACAATTGACGGACAGAATGCAGAACAATGTCATACATTCACCCCAGTACGCCACTGGAGTCAAGCTATCCTGGCTGATGACGGCTGATAGCCAGAAACCGGTCCTAGGATGCTTGACTCCGGTCCAGGGAAGACATGGCTTGGCAGTTCGGGCTGGACTGTTCCCATGAGGCACAGGGTCAAGACTGATTTGCATATGGCCATGTCTAAACTGGGGTGGCGTAGTGGGCAAAAGAACGATGGATTTAACCCAGATCTCTTGACTGGGGGAGAATGTCTGCATTGTCAGCATTCCGTCCATCATTTGTTTGTTGTAATGCTTTTCGCCCTAAGTGGGATGGGTATTCCCAGACGTGGGACCCGTGCTCACTACGCCACTGGAGTCAAGCTATCCTGGCTGATGACGGCTGATAGCCAGAAACCGGTCCTAGGATGCTTGACTCCGGTCCAGGGAAGACATGGCTTGGCAGTTCGGGCTGGACTGTTCCCATGAGGCACAGGGTCAAGACTGATTTGCATATGGCCATGTCTAAACTGGGGTGGCGTAGTGGGCAAAAGAACGATGGATTTAACCCAGATCTCTTGACTGGGGGAGAATGTCTGCATTGTCAGCATTCCGTCCATCATTTGTTTGTTGTAATGCTTTTCGCCCTAAGTGGGATGGGTATTCCCAGACGTGGGACCCGTGCTCACTACGCCACTGGAGTCAAGCTATCCTGGCTGATGACGGCTGATAGCCAGAAACCGGTCCTAGGATGCTTGACTCCGGTCCAGGGAAGACATGGCTTGGCAGTTCGGGCTGGACTGTTCCCATGAGGCACAGGGTCAAGACTGATTTGCATATGGCCATGTCTAAACTGGGGTGGCGTAGTGGGCAAAAGAACGATGGATTTAACCCAGATCTCTTGACTGGGGGAGAATGTCTGCATTGTCAGCATTCCGTCCATCATTTGTTTGTTGTAATGCTTTTCGCCCTAAGTGGGATGGGTATTCCCAGACGTGGGACCCGTGCTCACTACGCCACTGGAGTCAAGCTATCCTGGCTGATGACGGCTGATAGCCAGAAACCGGTCCTAGGATGCTTGACTCCGGTCCAGGGAAGACATGGCTTGGCAGTTCGGGCTGGACTGTTCCCATGAGGCACAGGGTCAAGACTGATTTGCATATGGCCATGTCTAAACTGGGGTGGCGTAGTGGGCAAAAGAACGATGGATTTAACCCAGATCTCTTGACTGGGGGAGAATGTCTGCATTGTCAGCATTCCGTCCATCATTTGTTTGTTGTAATGCTTTTCGCCCTAAGTGGGATGGGTATTCCCAGACGTGGGACCCGTGCTCACTACGCCACTGGAGTCAAGCTATCCTGGCTGATGACGGCTGATAGCCAGAAACCGGTCCTAGGATGCTTGACTCCGGTCCAGGGAAGACATGGCTTGGCAGTTCAGGCTGGACTGTTCCCATGAGGCACAGGGTCAAGACTGATTTGCATATGGCCATGTCTAAACTGGGGTGGCGTAGTGGGCAAAAGAACGATGGATTTAACCCAGATCTCTTGACTGGGGGAGAATGTCTGCATTGTCAGCATTCCGTCCATCATTTGTTTGTTGTAATAATTCTTCACAAACCTCCTGTAATACGCAGTAAAGCCAAGGAAGGCCCTGACCTGAGTCTGGTTTGTTGGAGCCACCCAGTCTAGAATGGTCTGGATCTTGGCTTGTAATGGTTGAACCTGGCCTCCACCAACAAGGTGGCCCAAATGCACAACCTTACCCCGCCCTGTCGGGCACTTACTTGCCTTGATAGTGAGGGATGCACTTCTCAGAGCTTCTAGTACTTTTCCAAGGTAGATTAGGTGACCCTATCACATGAAGCTAAAAACAGCAATATCATCTAGATAAGCTACACTATAGGATTCCAATCTAGCAAGGACTTTGTTCTTCAACCTTTAAAAAGTGGCAGGTGCATTTTGCCAACCAAAAGGCATCACAATGAACAGATAATGCCCATCTGGGGTTGGAAATGCAGATGGGCATTATCCGCTCGCGAACCTACACCACACCCTTGGCGAAGGAATTTGAGCAAGGTCACCGAGGTCCACCACAACTCCACCCTCAACCACGATCACCCTCCCACCATGACCAACGTCAACTCTGCAGCCAACAAACTCCACAGATGGATCACCAACTACACGGACAAGCTCGCCCCCTCCGTAACTCCGACAGAGAGCGCCCCATGAGAGCCACCTGGTTCACCACGACCTCCGAGAATCCAGACGCACCTGCAGACATCCTGAGAAAGTATGGAGAAACACCAAAACCCCAGAAGCTCGGACCACCCACAAGAACGCCATGACAGAATACCACCAAAGCATTAGATCCTCCAAAAAGACCTTCATCCAGGACAAAATCCTTGCCAACTCCAGGAACTTGAAGGAACCTTTCAGCATCATTCAGGAATTCACCAAACCCCCAAGTAAAGCCTCAGACGTCACTCCTTCCCAGGACCTCTGAAAAAAACTCAGATTCTACGTCCATCTCAAGATCAAGTCCCTCTATGACAACCTAAACAAACAGACACCTGATGCCGAAACCACGCCAACCCCCAGCAATGCCAGCCAGCCTACCATCGCTGCCTGGATCCCAGTCACCCTCGAAGACACTGCCACAACCATGAAGAGCATCCACTCAGGAGCCCCCATGGACCCCTTCCTGCCACACATCTTCCAAAGAGCTGCCACCGCCATAGCACCCGAGCTACGATGCACCATCAATGCCACCTTAAAAGCTGGCACATTCTCCGTCAACTAGAAATGCACAGAAGTCAAGCCCCACCTCAAAAAGCCCTACACAGACCTTACGTTTTCTAAAATTACAGACCCATCTCTCTACTCCCATTCACGGCTAAGGTTACCAAGAAAATCGTCAGCAGCTAGCCCAAGAACTTCATCCAAGCCAACTCCATCCTCGACTCTTCCCAATCCGAATTCCGCAGCAACCACAGCACCGAGACTGCCCTCCTCGCCGCCACAGATGACATCTACACTCTCCTTGACCAGGGCCACATGGCGGTCCTCATCTTACTTGACCTCTCTAAAGCCTTCAACACCATCTCCCACCGCACTCTCACTGCCAGAGTCCATGACGCCGGCATACAGGGACCTGCCCTTGACTGGATCTGCTCTTACCTTACTGGCCGAACCCAAAGAATCAGACTCCCGCCTTTCCTCTCCGAACCCACAGAGATCAACTGTGGAGTACCCCAAGGATCATCCCCACGCTCTTCAAAATTTACATGGCCCCCTCGCCGCCATCATGAGACAGCACAGTATCCTACGCAGACAATACCCAGCTCATCCTCTCCCTCATGAGGCAACCCAACATCACAAGATGCAGCTTCCAGAAAGAAATGAAAGACGTTGCATCCTGGATGAGCATCATTTGTCTGAAGTTCAACTTTGAGAAGACTGAAGTCCTTGTTCTCAGACCCTCCCCCTCAGCATGGGACAACACCTGGTGGCCCTCTACCCTCGGCAGCCCCCCATTCCCAAGGACCTCTCCCGAAACCTCGGGCATCATACTCGACTCCTCCCTCACCATGACCCGACAGATCAACGCCGTCTACTCCTCGTGCTATAACACCCTCTGCATCCTTTGTAGGACCTTCAAGTGGATCCACCCCAAATCCAAAAAGACCGTCACCCATGCACTCATAACTAGCAGACTGAACTACGGCACGCCCTCTATGCCGGAAATCAATAAATCCCTGCTCAAGAACCTCCAGACCATCCAGAACACAGCTGCCAGGCTGGTCCTAGGCATCCAACGCCAGAAACACATCACCCAGCAACTACTAGACCTTCACTGGCTCCCTGTTGAGAAGAGAGTAACTTTCAAGCTACTCACTCACTCATACAAATCCCTTCACAACATCCGACCCCAATACCTCAATGAAAGAGTCTTCTTGCATGCCCTCAAGAGAAACCTCAGCTCTGCCTACCTCACCCTCTCTGAAACCCTTGCGTACACAGAGCCAGAATGGGTGGAAGAGCCCACTCCTACATTGCAGAAAAGACCTGGAAGGAACTCCTGCTCAACATTAGACAGTCTCCCACTCTGCACACCTTTAGGAAGAGCCTCAAGACCTGGCTCTTCGGCTGAATCGGAGCTGCACGACCCTCCCCCAGCACCTTGAGACCCTCACGGGTGAGTAGTGCACTTCACAAATCCCTGATTGATTGATTGATTGATTGAAAGCAGATCTTTCTTTTCATCCTGGGGTCAAACCTTTCTGCCAGTACCCTGATGTAAGATAAAAGGTACTCAGATATTTGGCTTCCCCCAACCTGTCAATCAATTCATCTGCCCTAGCGTTTGGGTGTGCATTGGTTTTGATCACAGCATTGAGGCCCCTATAGTCCACACAAAACCTCATCTCTTTTTAACCACCCTGGGTAAGAGGTTTGGAGACTAAGATAACTGGACTGGCCCTGGGGCTATCATTTGAATCTATGACTCCCAATTCCAGCAATTGCTTACTTCAGCTTTGTTGTTCTCTTTCACATGATCAGGCTGCCTGTATATTTTATTTTTGACAGGTAGGCTTTCACCCATGTCCACAGCATGGATACACCAGCTCGTCTTACCAGGGGTCAAAGAGAAGAGCTCAGCAAACAGATTTAGTACTTGCCTGCAATCAGTCTGCTGTTGGGCAGTGAGGGTGTATGACAAGACCACTCCTTCCATTGACCCATCTTTTGGATTGTTGGACAGGTGGTCAAAAAGAGGCTCACTGCCTACTTCCTGATCCTCATCTGTAACCATAAGCATGTTCAAATCTTCTCAGACATAGTAAGGTTTAAGGTGGTTTACATGGATGACCCTCTTGGGGTTCCTGTAAGAGCCAAAATCCACCAGGTAGGTGACCACCCCTTTTCTTTCTAGGATAGGGTAGGTCCACTCCACTTATCTTAGAGAGAGACCTAGGAGCCACTGGCTTCAAAACCCACATCTTCTGCCCTGTTTGGAACTCAACCATAGCAGTATTTTGCCCATACCATTATGTCTGAAGCTCCTGGCTGGCCTCAAGGTTTTTATTTGCTTTCCCCATGCATTCAGCCATCCTGAAGAGGAGGTCAAGCACATCGTCCACTATGTAAAAGCAATGCAGGCTCTTGCAGGAGGTAGGTAAGTCAAGCGGTTAGGAAGGCCCATTATGGTGTAGGCCGGGAACCTCTAGATTGTGGTGTTAAATTCTTGGTCTCTGTCAGTGAGTATGTAGAGTTGGTCAAGCCAGCCTCAGTTCCTATGGCGTCACATACTCTAAAAACTGAGCTAGTCACCAGTGAGGAACAGAGACCCCGAGTCCCTTGCTTACAGGGAAGCCAGGATTCGTGCCATATGTGCGAGCCCTCTACTGCTTGGCACATAAAGGACCAGTGCTTTTCGGAAAGTGGTCAGCTCCATTCTGCTAGAAAGCAGAGCTGGGAGCCTGGTAGTAGCGCATTTGCATGGGCACTGCCAGTCCACTTTCTTGCGTTGGTTAGTATAGTAGGTGTTTCTGGAGGCAGGGATTCCTCCCATCCAAAATAAATTTGTTGATCTCTAGTTGAAAGGAACACAGTGTGTGCGTTGGCGGTGTCAGTGGAAGGTCTTGAAAGACTTGTGATACCATGGTTAGTTACAGATCTCTGTGCCTTTCTCTGTTTCAGATACTTCATAGGATAATGACCTACGATTCCTTCAAAATTAGAATACCGTAGTCGAGGAAGTGTATATATACAACCTGGCTGTTTTAAGGATATAATCGGTAAATATAGGACCTAATGATTGCAACAATCGTGATCGGACTAATTAGATATGGAGCCCAGCCTGTGGGTGGGTGAAAATTTAAAACATACATCTGTCTGTTATTGGTATTTTTAATAGGTAACAGACTTTCATGAGAATATTGTCCATGAGTCTACCGATGGAACACTAGCCCTATGGTGCTACGACATATGCAAGCCAAAAGAACTAATAAAGAAAGGAACCTATAAGGTAACACCCAGGAACATTGATATATTCCAAGAAATGATATATAGTGAACACTCGATTTTAATATCTGTACATAGTGAAATAAAGCACTTTTGTGCTGAGCAGTACTGTATAAATTGATGAAAATAATCGTGCTATAGTGATTACGGAATGGCAAATTTAAATATTGGTAAGCTATTTTTTGTCTAACATGAGAGACTTATTTAGAGAGAGAGTATATCCTCCTAAAAGCTACCTAGCTCATATTACCTTGAACGAGTAGCTGAACGAATATATTTCTTGGGGGCAAAAGAATTCTCTTAAACCCTTTTTTCTGTGGAAAAAAAATATATATTATATTTGTAGAGTGTTGTGTGAAAGATTATAGGTGTGTTTATCCCAAAATCTCTATAGCATGGGCTGAGTCGGGGTCACTGAAGCATATTGAATAAATGTCCCAGATATGTAACATGCTAGTTTGTTGTACATGTTTTTCAGATTTTAACATAATTAAATTGGGATCAGCAAAATATCCTGAGGAAGGTGTTGGCTTTAACCTGTGGCCTACCGAAACGCGTCGATGCTCTAACAAAAAGGAAATCGGACAAAATCTATGACAATATGGGTTGTGTCGTATATGTAATGTAATTGTAATTCCATTGGGATCACAACCGATTAGTCTTTGATTAAGCGATTTTCTTTCTTGAGTAGGAATAATTTCCCTCTTTGTTCCCCTTTTTCCCAATTTCTTTGTTTTTATGAATTGTTCAACTATGTACTGGCATTGATTACTATTGTTGGTGCTTTGTTACACTATGTGTCATTTATTCATATGTAAATTCCCAATGATTTTAATTTGCTTACATGTTTGAGAAATTGTTTTTCAATTGTTTTTTAACCGATGTGTACAACTGCTCGCGTTGTGGGATACCATTGTGACTAATTTTAATAAATTCACTATTTTGTAGCTTGTTTGCTTCGTTGATGCCGATTCGTACCCTGCTATTTGTTTAAAGTTTTGTGTGTTTGAATGATTGTTGGCATATATAGATCCAAGGGAGATCTCTCTTTTTTTGACTAACTGTTTCTATCTCAGCACAGTCCTGTGTAGGATTTTTCAATAAAGCATCCGATAGGTAAATATATAAATAGAGGCTAAGTGATCACTAGAGCAGTGGTTTTAATTAAAAGAGATGAGCAGATTCACAAAAACCTTAGGGCATATGTACAAGGAGTTAACGCCGTCGTACTGACAGTTGGCTATCGCAACGGTGGCTTTTTTTAATCACCGTATGTACAAGTTGCAGCTAACCACGGTTAGTAATGGTTTATTGGCGATATCGTCAGTTTTTCCGATCACCAGTACTGTTAGTGATAGACAATGACAATGAGATGCAAGGTAGCCATTGCCGTTCAAAAATCGCAGCTAAACCCATTTCGCGATATCTACAATGGTCACCGGGCCCGGTGAAACGTTAAAAAAACAGCACTACGGCCCATTAGCGGCTGGTTTCTAAGACCAGAAAAAAGGTGGTCTCAAAAAAGCAGATAACAAAACAGGATATAAGGGGGAGTAGCCCAGAACCACATTTGACACCCCACTGATGCCATGGAGGTACTGCTCATGTAGGTTGGAGCACCAATAAGACCACAACAACCACCGCCACCACCCCCAGGACCATCATAGAGGCAGCGCCAAAGAAGACAGCGGGTATATCATCAACGCATCACCCTGATAGACCTAACATCAGAGGATGTGATAGCCCACTACAGGCTGAAAAGATCCTCCATCCTCCGCATATTGACCCAGATAGCCCCCAGGCTGCAGGCAGAATTTCAGCGTTGCAACAACATCCCTCCGCAGATGAAGCTCCTAGCAGTACTGTACATGTTGGCCTCAGGTACCTTCCAATCAACCACTGCCTAAGTTGGGGGAGTCTCACAGTCATCCTTTTCAAGTTTTCTGCCAAACGTCTTGGATGCCATCATCAGCCTGACACCACAGCACCTATGCTTGCTGAACGATGCTCAAGAACAGCTTGACACCAAACAGGGCGTCTATGCCATTGCTGGCTTTCCCCATGTGTTGGGGGCAATTGACTGCATCCATGTCCTACTTGTGCCTCCTGTGGACACTGCACACATCTACCGGAACAGGAAGCACACACACTCCATGAATGTGCAGGCAATCTTGAACCACCGGGGCTTGTTCACTAATGTTGTAGCCAAGTTTCCAGGGAGTGTGCATGACTCCTACATCTTCTGGCAGTCCATCATCAACCAGCGGTTTGAGAATAGACTGCTTGTTGGTGAGTACAAACTGAAAACACCACATACAACAAGTCAGTAATTATGTTGCACACAAATGTGAGAATGCACATGTATCAAATGTCAAACAACATGCCTTGAAATATGTCCACCCACTATACACAAGAACCTAAGGGAATGCGGTCCTTGGTGGTAGCATTGTAGACAAACTTCAATCCAAAGCCCTGCCCCTCCGTCACACAGCTGCAAATGCTGGGAGAGGTTGGAAACAAATAGGTGTGATGGTGGTTCAGGACCAATGAGGAAAGTGTGAACACAAGCCCAAGTATGGTGGGGGTGTCCTGCATAGTCATGAGCTTGTGGAGCACAGACTGTCCCATGCTGGCACAGAGGGCATGTCTGCATCCCAGTCTGATGTAAATTAGTGCATTTGTGACTGTATCCTTGGATTTGGGGCATCCATTTGAGGCTCTCACAGAGGATGCAGAGGGTGTTGAAGTAGCTGGATGTGACGGTGGTGACCTGTTGGTACATGAAGAGGGGGGATTTGAGTACAATGCCCAGGTTTCTGGCTTGGTCTGTGTGTGTTGTGGGACTGCCGGGGGTGGTTTGCCACCAGGCACTGTTACATGCTGCTGGGGTGTTTCCAAGGGTGACAACTCATGTTCCTTCTGTGTTGAGTCTCATGCAGATGTTGCTCATTCAGTCTGCAACTACCTGCATTCATTCCTGGAAGTTGAGTTTGGTGTTGGTCAGCTCCTTGATGAGGGAGAGGATGAGCTGGGTTTCCTTGGCGTACAATACTATTCTGAGGTTGTGCTGTTGGACGATGGCGGCGAGGGTGGCCGTGTGGATGTAGAAGAGTCTTGGGCTGAGCAATGATCCCTGGGGCACTCTACATGTGAATATTTGTGGGTTCAGAGAGGAAGGGTGGCAGTCTGGTCCCTTGGCTCCTGCCGGTGATGAATGATTGGATACAGTCAAGGGTGGTTCCTTGTATGCCTGTGTCATGTAGTCTGCCCACTAGTGTGTGGTGGGAGTCGGTGTGGAATGCTGCTGACAGGTCAAGTAGAATCAGGGCCGAGTTGTGGCCTTGGCCAAGGAGGGTATGGATGTTGTCTGTGGCAGCGTGTAGGGCTGTCTCAATGCTATGGTTGCTTAGAAATCCAGACAGTAACGTGTCCAGGATGGTGTTGTCTGTGGCCTATCTGGTGGTCTTGATGAATTCATGGATGTCTTCTGTGTTGGTGGCATATGCAACTATTATGTTGTGGCAGAAGCTCCTATCAGTGCTACCGATGCGTTGGTGGTATTTGGACCTGGTGTCCTTGTGGGTCTAGGAGTTAACGTGTGCCTTGCAGTTTTGCCTGTATTTCGCAAGGGTTCTGCAGGTGTGTCTGGAATATTTTAGTTTGGTGGTGAAATATGCATATTTGTTGCTGCACTGTCTGTCGGAGTTGTGTGGCGTGGTGATTTTGTCTGCTCATTTGGAGATCCATGTGTGGGATTCCCTGGAAGCGCGTTTGACTTCTGCTGCAGTGTTGGGGAAGTTGCAGTTGAGGGTTGATTACATCTCTTCATCGGTGACTCAGCTCCAGTACCTTTGCGTTGCTCAATGTGCGGGTGTGTCAAGCTTGGTTATATTACCAAGGAAGTGTATGCAATGATGGTTAGTCCATGGGTGCTGTGTGGTGTGGCTCAAGGGTACGCTGTTTACTCCTGCAAAGAAGGGATGTAGGGTGTCTCCTGCCTTGTGGGTCGGTGTGTGTAAGAGTTGTGTCATTCACATGTTGGTGAGCTCTTTATCCAGAGGGTAGTGGAGTTGGTGTCACTGGGGTTGTTGAGGTAGAAGTCCAGGTCTACGATGAGTAGATATTCCATGGAGGTGATGGCGTGGGGTGCAAAGAGGTCATTGATGGTGTTGGCAAAGCAGTCCATATGTCTGGGGTCTGTAGGCAAGTGTGCAGCAGAGTGTGGATTTGGGACTGGGCTGTACCTGCAAGTGCATGTCTTCCGTAGTGGAAAATGTGTTGCTGGAGGAGGAGAGGCAGAGGGACTTTTTCATGCACAATCGTGAGGACTCCTGACGAGTGTTGGGGGCAGTCCTCCCTCAGGATCTTGTCTCCATCTTGGATTGTGAGGGTGATGTCAGTGGCAGAGGAGTTGGTGGTCCAGCTGTCTAAAAAGAAGGCGATGTTGGGTGATAGTGTGTTCCGGAGGTACCATATGTCCACGGTGTGTCTGTGCAGGGAGTGCATGTTGATGAGGATGCATCTTAGTGCGTTGGTGGTGTTGGCTTGGCGGCCGTGGCTTAGGTGAAGGTAATGTAGCAGTGGAGGCAGGATAACTGTCCGTGGGTGGTGTACATTGTGGCTTGTTGTCAGTTGTACTTCCTTCTGGGGTTGAGTGCGAAAATGGCGGATGAGTCATGGAGGTAGACTTAATGAGATCCAGGGTCCCTGGCTCCGGTTGTGTCTGGGTCATTGACAGACGCAGACGAGCTTGAATTTTGTGTGCCTCTGTTGCGCCAGTGGTGCTAGTGTGCAGCCGCTGCAATTACATAGGGTAGGGAGGATGGACAAGCAGCTGGGAGGCAATGAAATTTGCGTTAATGCTGAACAATTGTCTGAAGCCAAACATGGCAAAGCTAATTTGCCTAGGTAGCACAAATCACACACACAAAAATAGGAACACTGGAAACACAGCATGCACATATACTAATGGACACATCTCCCCATTCCATCTTACAGGTGATCTGGGGTATGCACTATTTCCATGGCTGATGACACCCCTCAGAGCAACAAACACCCTGGCACAGAGGCATTACAATGTCACACTTGGATGGACCAGGTCCATTGTGGAGAGAACATTTGGTGTACTCAAGTCACGGTTTAGGTGCCTCGACATCTCAGGCATCAGACTGCTGTACAGCCCTGAATTAGTCTGCAAGATCATCGTGGCATGTTGTGTGCTGTACAACATATGTGTTCACATCAATGCAGCATGGCTAGAAGTACCAGATCAACCGGATACTCCTGAGGATAATGAAGAAGAAGAGGCTGATGCTGCAGACCCCTCAGCCATGGCTGAAGGAACAGCACAAAGGGACAGAATCATTCATATTTTTTTAACATGACCACATCAAAATATGCCAACGCTTTCTTTGTTTAGACTGTGCAAATGCACATAAGCATAGTTCTTCAAATAAAACATCACTACACAAAAACTTTGTGTGCATGTTCATACTCTGCATGAATTCATACATCTGACAGGTGAAAGTTTAACTATGTGCGTTTATTATTGTTGAATTGTATGTTTGTGGGTGGGTATGTGTTTTTGGTGTCAAAGATGAAATTTAGGGTGTGTTTTGTAGGGGTGGGCGGAATTTGCGGAATTAACCTTCGCAAATTATCGCGAGAATGTTTAAAATTATCGCAAACAAGCAGAAATATCGCGAAGATGCGGAAGTTTTTTTCCGGCACGTTCGCGAGATTTTCTGCATGGTTGCGGGTCGCCAACTTACCCATGTGGTTGCTTGCGGGCGCGGCCATCTTGTTTTGAGTTGTTCTCGCGGTGCATGATCGCGAGAAGAAAGACGTGATCGCGCGACGCATGACGTCACTGCGGGCGCGAACTGTCGCGAGACAGCGCAAATGGCTAAAAACAATACAACATCTCATGGAGAACGCGACCGGATCAAGAAAACTTGTCAGCGAACGCAGGGATTCAGGTAAGGCGATCGCGCGCGCGCGAGAATGTATCATTTTACAGCGCGAGCAAGAAACAAATTATCGCCAAGCTGCGGAAACCGGAATTTTTGACATTTTCGCGCTCTCCGCGGAACGCAAAAATGTCAAATTATCGCAATTTCCGCGAACGGAACGAAATTTTTGCCCAGGCCTAGTGTTTTGGGGTCCAAGACGAAATTTAGGGTGTCTTTTGGGGTCCAAGGTGAAATTTAGGGTGTATTTTGGGGACCAAGATGAAATTTAGGGTGTGGTTTGGGGTCAGAGATTAAATTACAGCAAAGACAGTTCCTCTAAGGTAAACCTTGCAGTTAGCGTCCAGATGTTTGCCGCATTAACGCTAACGTGACAATTTTTTCATTCTCGCGATTGCAAACTGGAGCTAAATACATGGGAAAACCCAAAATATTACCGCAAAGTCCATTTTGCATGCAGAAAATAATCGCAAACTCTAAAAACGGGCCGCAAACACACAGGAAGTGATGTAAAAATGCATCCTGTTGTCTGGAGGAGTACTGTGCACTTTCACTTTCCATTTTGAGCACACTTCTTGTGATTGTGGAGAGTTTTGGAGGGGTTTGGTGTTCTGTGCTGCTGAATTTGGTTTTGAGTGTGTGTTTGTGACCTGTGAAGTGTCCCTGGTGTCCCTGTGAAGTCCTGTGTATTTGTCCTTACTTGTTTTTTGTGTCTAGTACTATATTTTGTTGGGTGTTTGCCAAAGGGGTATTTAAAATTATTAATCGTTTTGCTATATATTGGGGTTTTTATTTTTTAGGAGTGGGTTTAGGTGTGTGCTGGGAGATGGTGGGTGTGGGTAGGGAGGGCAGGATGTTAGAGGGGGCATTGGGGGGATTCCTCTGGCTGGTGAAGCACTACCTGCCATTGATGATAGAAAGTGGGGGTCGGATCCTGCAGGGCTATGCGGTACGTGTGAGGAAGGTGAGGTGGGATAATGTGAGGAGCCAGATGTTGCGGGTCTACTGTGTGGACAGTGGAAACATCAATGGCAGGATTGCGTTGGCCATGAGGGTGAAATGTTGGACCACCTTGGAGTTCTCATTGGCCGACAAGGTGGTAAGTACAAACTCAAAATAGTTTAATGAACATTGTCTGTAACACAATTAGGGGTGGGCGGAATTTGCGAAATTCACTTTCGCAAATTATCGCGAAAATGTTACAAATCTCCGCAAACATGCGGAAATATCGCGAAGATGCAGAAGTTTTTTTCCCGCTCGTTCGCGGTATTTTCTGCTTAGTCGCGGCTCGCCAACTTACACATGCAGTTGCTGGCGGGTGCGGCCATCTTGTTTTCACTTGTCTCGCGGTGCATGATCGCGAGAAGAAAGACGTGATCGCGCGATGCATGACGTTACTGCGGGCGCGAACTGTAGCGAGACATCGCAAATGGCTTCCAACAATCCAACATCTCGTGGAGAACGCGACCGGATCGGGAAAACTTGTCAGCGAACGCGGGGATTCAGGTACGGTGATCGCGTGCACGCGAAAATGTATTATTTTACAGCGCGAGCAAGAAACAAATTATCGCTAAGCTGCGGAAAGCGGAAATTTTGACATTTTCGCGCTTTCCGCAGAACGCAAAATGCCAAATTATCGCAATTTCCACGAACGGAACGGAATTTTGGCCCAGGCCTAAACACAATGGGGTATTTGTACAGGTATTCTACATCATGCCTTCAGGCCTAACCTTCCCAATGCAGAGAAGCAATGCTGCACCATGTGTACAAGCATAAGGTGCAGGCTTGCATTCCCACCAGCGTTGGTGTAAAAACAGTTACAGTGTAGTGCCAACCCAGGCACCCTTGCACCATAGAGCAAGTGTGTCTGCGCACAAGGAAAACATTGTTCATGTCCATGAAGTGTTACCTTACATGACATAAACAATCCAATGCATTTTGATCGATTTTTCCTTGACTCTGTGCTTAGCATCATACCACAGAACAATATCTTCCAATGTCCTCTGCTACACCCTGTGACACTCACCTTTGAACTCAAATTTTGACTGCCATAATTTGTGTTGTACCCAAAGACACAGCAATCAGCCTGATGACTGAACTCTGCCTCTTCCTTTTGGACATGTTCCACACAAAGGACTCTGTCAGGCCCTCCACTGGGCATCTATGAAATGTGGGGGTTGTCTGACCAAGTACTGTGGCAGTCTTTACCAAAGCCAATGCACATGCTAATTAAAACATAACATTTACACAGATGTGTGTTTATCATGACCATTCAGGTATAGAAGTATCCAATAATGTTTGAACAGTGAATCCATACCAATGTAAACAGAGTGACACATGGTCAATCTTCATGTTAAACTGTGTCAAAGATAGGTAGAGAGATGACTGGCATGTGAGATCTAGCTGTGTCCTCATTGATCGGATATGACCTACTAGCAATATCCCAACATTGCCCTCCATACACGATGACAATAGGTCCAAGACTGTTGCATGCCACAAGTAGTGTCTCCATTTAGCATTGATAACAAGTCTCACTTGGCAGATCTACTCACACTCTACGGGGTTGACAAAGCTTGTTGTGATGGGGGTCATTGCATGTCACATTCCAAGCTAGAGCACACCACATGCACATAGATGACGATTCATTATGGCACATATCGCCCACCTGCTATTGGAATCACAACGTCTGTTTCAGTGAAGCTGTGTTGGCAATAGGGATTTAGCCTTAAGTGCAAGTTCACTGTCAAACACTTACTGTGGCTTAACAATGCCTTGTAAACAAGGAACCCTCTTATGCATTGCTCACTGTGAAAGGAGAGGGTAATGTGTCCATGGATATGTAGTGCACAGAACTTAGCACATAGTCAGAAGCTGCATCACCATTTTAAGTGTGGCAACACTATGAGGCAACGACAATAGCAACAGCATGGAAAGGTGGGTATGAGACTGGCACTACAGGGACCAAAGCTACATTTCCCCTCCTGTTTGCTGCAGAACTGTGTTTGGCCTTGTGCCATGCACATTTGACCAGATAATTTACAACATTGTGCATGGGTAGGAGGGTGAGACACCAGCCACAGGAACAACCAACGTCTATAATGATGACACACTTGCCCTACGCAGCAAGTGTGCCTATGTATGTGCATGTTAGATGTACTCAGTGCCACGCTCGTAGGATAAGAAGGGTGTGGATGTATCTTTGGAACACAGTGCAGACATCGATCATCATGATGGACAAGAGTTGCAATGTTAAAGTCCGCCAAAGGCCATGTTCCAACATTGTGTTGCAAATGTGCATCAATGTGCATCCCAAATCTGTGAGTCACACATGAGATGTTCAACTGTATAAAAGAGTGTCCCAAGCCTAGGCCATGACTTCAACTTGCCATACTGTACTGCATGCAACTTTACTGTGCTCAAACCAAACAGATCCTGACACTATCCGTCCAGCTAAGTAACATGTCATGACCACATATACACCTTCAAATGATTGCACTGAGATTGAATAAGTGGGAAACAAGGTAAAAACCAACACACCACCAAACTACTTCAGACATAAGGGCTAACAGAATTCCAAAACAGTATGAATTTATTAACATTTAACCAAATAAACTACCCTAAACTGACACTAAGCACTATAACGAACCTAATCTAAACTATGACAAAGCGAATAATAACCATAACTATCTAACTCTACTAATACTAAATACGCAACAACATATCTGAGACATCAACCCCCCTCCCACCCTTAATGCACATGAGAACACGGGACAAATACATCTTATCTAAACATAAACTAACAACACATATATCGTACACAAATATATTTGTTTTTGTTATTCTTTTTTTTTTTTACAGAACAAAGACATCAACCCCCCCACCCAAAGGAAAAGGAAACTTACCTACAAATACTACACAATAATAAACATACTACTATGCTAATAACTAACACTACCTATCACTACACTACAGCTACACTACCTATTAAAATACTAGCCTATCACTAACTACTAAGTATAAATTACATGGGGGAACGTAGGAAAGGGGATGGGTCTCCCTTGGCCAGTTCAATATGGGAGACCCAGGGCAGACATTAAGTCCTGCATGTGTGTGGTCAGCTCAGCCATCTCACGTTCTAGACGTGCCAACCTGACATTAATGTCCATTATAGCACGGTGGTCCTGCATGGTAAACAGGACCACATGATCAGATCCTCCTGCTGCCATTGCAGGTTTTCCTTGGGTCTGTGAGGGGGCACCAGAATGGGTTGCAGAGACTGAGATTGCAGCTTGCCTTGGTGTACTCCCAGGGGGATGTGCAGATCCCTGCCCATGTTGGGACCCACGCCTGTCGCCAGAAGTGCCCGGTCTGGCCTGTGTCACACTCTGGCCGTGTCCTTGGCCTATATTGGGGACCAATTTCCACCTACCAGCTGTTCGGTCTTCTTGATATCTCCTTGACATGGTATGGTATCCCTTTGCCACCTTGCGGATGTGGAGATACCGGTCCTTTCAGACCCTCAATGCATGGGCCTCCTCTGGCGACCTGTTATCTGACAAATAAGAACAATTAACAAATGTGAGTCATGAATACTAGGTTAATTCTCTACATTGAACACAGTAACACTGGGTCAGTGGAACATGGGAGCCTACACTCTAAAAAAAGATAGTGAATAACGCTCTGAGGCCGTGGGTACGGTCCGTACCACCATTGTAGTGGTGATGTAGGGGTACGCGTGGTACGGACCGTACCCAACCGATAAATGCGGGGGTACGGACCGCATCACCCGTGGGGACAAGTATATTCGTGAGACGAGGCGTACACACGCCAGGAATGTTGGTTTAGGGCCTGGTGCAGCATATAACCAGTACATTGGGGGGGTGTATGGCCAGGACAGCAGTGTACTGCACCAAGGGTGCTTTGGGTGGCTGCCTAGGATTCCCAGCAGTGGACAAAGACATGTGAGGTGTGGGTGCCTATCACTCCCAGCAGTGGACAGAGACATGTGAGGGGTGGGTGCCTATCAATCCCAGCAGTGGACAGACTTGTGAGGGGTGGGTGCAGAGTACTCCCAGCAGTGGACAGAGACATGTGAGGGGTGGGTGCAGAGTAATACCAGCAGTGGACAGAGACATGTGAGGGGTGGGTGCCTATCGCTCCCAGCAGTGGACAGAGACATGTGAGGGGTGGGTACCTATCACTCCCATCAGTGAACAGAGACATGTGAGGGGTGGGTGCCCATCACTCCCAGCAGTGGACAGAGACACGTGAGGGGTGGGTGCCTATCACTCCCAGCAGTGGACAGAGACATGTGAGGGGTGGATGCAGAGGACTCCCAGCAGTGTACAGAGACATGGGGGTGGTGCAGAGGACTCCCAGCAGTGGACAGAGACACGTGAGGGGTGGTGCCTATCACTCCCAGCAGTGGACAGAGACATGTGAGGGGTGTGTGCAGAGTACACCCAGCAGTGGACAGAGACATGTGAGGACTGGGGGCCTATCACTCCCAGCAGTGGACAGAGACATGTGAGGGGTGGGTGCCTATCACTCCCAGCAGTGGACAGAGACATGTGAGGGGTGGGGGCAGAGGACTCCCATCAGTGGACAGAGACATGGGGGTGGTTGCAGAGGACTCTCAGCAGTGGACCGAGACATGGGGTGAATGCAGAGTACTCCCATCAGTGGACAGAGACATGTGAGGGGTGGGTGCCTATCACTCCCAGCAGTGGACAAAGACATGTGAGGGGTGGGTGCCAATCACTCCCAGCAGTGGATAGAGACATGTGAGGGGTGGGTGCAGAGGACTCCCAGCAGTGGACAGAGACATGGGGGTGGGTGCAGAGGACAGAGACATGGGGTGGATGCAGAGTACTCCCATCAGTGGACAGATACATGTGAGGGGTGGGTGCCTATCACTCCCAGCAGTGGACAGAGACATGTGAGGGGTGGGTGCAGAGGAATACCAGCAGTGGACAGAGACATGTGAAGGGTGGGTGCAGAGGAATACCAGCGGTGGACAGAGACATGGGGGTGGGTGCAGAGTACTCCCATCAGTGGACAGAGACATGTGAGGGGTGGGTGCCTATCACTCCCAGCAGTGGACAGAGACATGTGAGGGGTGGGTGCAGAGGAATACCAGCAGTGGACAGAGACATGTGAGGGGTGGGTGCAGAGGAATACCAGCAGTGGACAGAGACATGGGGGTGGATGCAGAGTACTCCCATCAGTGGACAGAGACATGTGAGGGGTGGGTGCCTATCACTCCCAGCAGTGGACAGAGACATGTGAGGGGTGGGTGCAGAGGAATACCAGCAGTGGACAGAGACATGTGAGGGGTGGGTGCCTATCACTCCCAGCAGTGGACAGAGACATGGGGGTGGGTGCAGAGGACTCCCAACAGTGGACAGAGACATGGGGGTGGATGCAGAATACTCCCATCAGTGGACAGAGACATGTGAGGGGTGGGTGCCTATCACTCCCAGCAGTGGACAGAGACATGTGAGGGGTGGGTGCAGAGGAATATCAGCAGTGGACAGAGACATGTGAGGGGTGGGTGCAGAGGAATACCAGCAGTGGACAGAGACATGGGGGTGGGTGCAGAGGACTCCCAGCAGTGGACAGAGACATGGGGTGGATGCAGAGTACTCCCATCAGTGGACAGAGACATGTGAGGGGTGGGTGCCTATCACTCCCATCAGTGGACAGAGATATGTGAGGGGTGGGTGCCTATCACTCCCAGCAGTGGACATAGACATGTGAGGGGTGGGTGCAGAGGAATACCAGCAGTGGACAGAGACATGTGAGGGGTGGGTTCCTATCACTCCCAGCAGTGGACAGAGACATGGGGGTGGATGCAGAGTACTCCCATCAGTGGACAGAGACATGTGAGGGGTGGGTGCCTATCACTCCCAGCAGTGGACAGAGACATGTGAGGGGTGTGTGCCTATCACTCCCATCAGTGGACAGAGACATGTGAGGTGTGGGTGCCTATCACTCCCAGCAGTGGACATAGACATGTGAGGGGTGGGTGCAGAGGAATACCAGCAGTGGACAGAGACATGTGAGGGGTGGGTTCCTATCACTCCCAGCAGTGGACAGAGACATGTGAGGGGTGGGTGCAGAGGAATACCAGCAGTGGACAGAGACATGGGGGTGGGTGCCTATCACTCCCAGCAGTGGACAGAGACATGTGAGGGGTGGGTGCAGAGGAATACCAGCAGTGGACAGAGACATGTGAGGGGTGGGTGCCTATCACTCCCATCAGTGGACAGAGACATGTGAGGGGTGGGTGCCTATCACTCCCAGCAGTGGACATAGACATGTGAGGGGTGGGTGCAGAGGAATACCAGCAGTGGACAGAGACATGTGAGGGGTGGGTTCCTATCACTCCCAGCAGTGGACAGAGACATGTGAGGGGTGGTTGCAGAGGAATACTAGCAGTGGACAGAGACATGTGAGGGGTGGGTGCCTATCACTCCCAGCAGTGGACAGAGACATGTGAGGGGTGGGTACAGAGGAATACCAGCAGTAGACAGAGACATGGGGTGTGTACATCATTATCAGATGACCACAACTCCATGGGTGAATGTACGCATCCCTAATTTTCAACTATGTCGAAAGTGCCATAACAACACATCACTGACAGCAGTGTCCCACTCCCATGAGGATGGATGTCTTTCCCCCACTGCATGACACACCACATGTGGGTGTGAGGACAAATGACACATGCATACCCACCCCTGGCGGATGCAGCACAATACACACACAGAGATCATGTCACAAGACTGTATAGTCATGTCAATGCCTACTAAACTAAGAGAGCCAAAGGGAACACACACTGTCACGCACATCCCAGGACTGATAGGAATGTACAGGTGCTGGGACAGCCACCAAGATGTTGTCTCTCATGGAAGGAATAGGGTGGAGTTCCCACAGATACAATGCCCACAATTGTCAGTCAGGTGCCCAAATACCCTGCAGAACAAGTTCCATATGTGTGCTAGGCTGGGATTACACACATGCATAGTGCGGAAAAGGGAGAATTACTCCCTGAAGGCATGGCAACATACTCAATACACAAGTACAGTGACTAGCAAGGATGGCACAGACGATGCAGCCGGAGACATTGCTGAGCAGGCATGGCCATAGTTGAAGGGATCCGTCACCAACAAAGGGAATGTATACACAGGTCAGCACAACAATTGTGCAACTCTCTGCAGGGAAGATGTCAGGTGCCACGGAGGAAGGGACACACCTTGGTACAATGTCTCAAAAAACAAATAACACACACAACCAAAGATCCTTTGCAGAGACCTTGTGATGGCATGCAGATCCCATGGGCCACCTCCTGACCATCAGACTCGAACCTTAGCCCGAAACATAACACATTACACAACACAACCCCAACTCCTGGAGCATCAGCATCAACATCAATACCTGAAATGCAATAGTGTATAAAGTCAAAAGAAAATGCTTTAATCAGCATAAGATAAAAATTGTATCAACAACAGAATATACAAAGGCCAATGGCCAGTCCAGAACAGAAGTCCTTAGGGAGACACATGGGCACGTGTCTCCCCTAGCTTGCCTGCACATTAGAACCCTCAGGTACGTCAACTGGGGGGGGCATCATGTGGGGAAGGACCAGGCACCGCAGGGACAGGAGGTGGAAGGGTAGGTGTGGTGGGTGCAGGGCTGGATGCCTCCACCACAGGGGGTGGGGCAGCGCCAAAGGTGAGGTGAGCTCAGCGCTGCACACTTCTGCCAGGTCGTCCAGAGTATCCCCTGCACCGGAAGAAACCACAGGCACAAAGGAGGGGGTGGGGTCGGAGGGATGGGGTGCAGTGCTACTGGGGGAGGGGGTGGACAGGGGGGGATCAACTCCCCTAACCGGGGAGTGCCTTGCCTGTTTGCGGGCTGGTGAGCCAGTGGGGCTGAGGCCCAGCACAGCCAAGTAGCTCGCCTTGTCTGACTGTGTGGCAGGGGAGCCAAGGGGAGTGCCTTTGGAGGGACTGGGTAGTGAGGCATGCGGACGCAGACTGTGGCTGCGTGTATGCCTGTGTGCCCCAGACCCAGTTGGTGTGCCTTTATCCCCCTGAGTGTGCGTGCCAGGAGGTGTGTGCTTGCCCTTACATGTTTGAGTGCTGCCTGTGTCTGGTGGGGTGCGTGCTTGGGAATGTCTGGGTGTGCATGGGACAGGCATGGGAGTGGGAAGTGTGGATGGTGCTGGGGTGGGGGGGACGAAGCGCTGCAGGAGACTCACTGCTGCCATCAGTGAAGAGTCCATGGACCTCAGCAACATCCGTTGGTCAGACATCGCTACTGACATGCCCTCCATGAACGACACCATCTGTGTCAGCAGTCTGGTGTGGCCATAGAGGACATTCAGCATCGATGTCTGGCCAACCTGCAACTGCCGCTGAATGTCCACAGACTCTGCAGGGAGGGCAGCAGGGGGGACAGGGGCAGGGGGTGCGGTGCCTGGCACGAAGGAGACACGGTGGTGCCCTGCACGGACAGAAGGGACCAGAGCAACTGGGAGGGCGGTGATGAGAATGGAGGAGGCGGTGACAGATGTTGTGCTGCTGCCAGGTGTTGTAGCAGCCTCCGCCCCCTCGAGGAGTTCAGCCTCAGACCCGTCAGCGTCGTAGTCGGTGTCGCCACCAGACAGGTACTCCGCCTGACTCCCCTCGCCCTCCGTGCCACTTGCTCCCGCAGACTCGCCAGCAGTGGAGGCACCGGTGCTGGATCCCTCCTCAAGGTCCGTGCAGGTGTCTCCCTCGGTGTCCTCGGATGATGCTGTGGGCAAGGTGAAGATACAGAAAATAATCAGTCACCTGTATACATCTGACACATGAGTCCAAACAAAATAGGTCACAGTGCAAATCAGGAAAAGCATCATGAGTAACATCTACATTACTCCGCACATATGTAAGCCCTGCACTCCCGAGTTGGTTGACCCACCATGCCACTTGGAAACAAGGAAAATTAGGACACAACAGCAAATGACTTGATATCGAATTATACTGAGAAGCTAGTGTCTGGGAACAGTTGAGCACAGCAATACTATGAAGGCATGCCACCTCTTGTTTACTGTGAACGAAACAGTATTGGTGCACCCAAGGCTAAATAACAGACCGCAATGCTGAAGGTGTCCCCCCAATCAGAGACCTGTGAGTACTTTGGAAACCCAAACAAAATACATTGCGATCCCTTGGGTTCACAACGCTTTACACAATCTACATGTTTAGAATGTGTGAATGTGCCACTTTGTGAACAGAACACACACGTGCCTGTATAAAAGAAGTCACACAAGGAGGTGCACACAAAACTACATTTACACAGTCATTTTATGAGCTGTCAGCCTTATTCAAACACTGTTAGAAAGAAATGGGGTTTCAATAAGTACATATACATGGCCCCACGGCGGTCTGGATGACTTGACACTCGTAAATTGATATCAGCAACAACCAAGGACTTCCCCAAATGCCACCACACTGTGGGATCATGGATATGTATTACCTTTAAAAAAGTGTTATTCGAACTGTGCCTTTCTTTAATATGTGCCAGCGTGTCCCCTGAAAGTGTAAAGGTGGTTTCTTGTGCACTTCCGTGGGAGACATCTATCATGCAGGCACATTATTGTCCTACACAACAAAACATCAAAGTCAAGCACTGAAAACATGAAGACATGTTGACAAGTGTAGTGAGTGCCAGGGTACAAGACTTCTTGACTAACAACTTGAATCATGCCACCTGTCACATGGCCATCCGTACCATGATGACACAGTTGGCAACACATCTGACCCACTGTCTGTCATGTGGAGTGGCACACATGTCCAAACACAGGACAATGCATAAGATAATGGGCCTGCAATTGTGTCGGAATAAGGAGCTCCTGCACTGAGGAGACACACTCATGGCAAGCAAGAATGTCCACACAGATGTAACCACACAAAGAACAAACTACGTAGCATCTGGACCACACACTGGTGCCAAAAATGGATGAGCAGGAATCATGTATTTAAACTTTTGACACATGCAGCATAGCACTAAAATTAAACCCTGCACAACATGACTGGGTCACTGCATGTTGAGTGTCTGTCCAGACAATTATCACACACAGGTCAGACCTTGCAAGGAGACATAAGGTTTGGACATGTAGGCCTTGCCCGCACAAACCCCCCATACCTGACACAATGTGATTGAGACAGATCAAGAAGTTACACCTCTTAATCTGGGTTTACTAAAATGTGCATCAAGAAATCACAAATGTACTCCACATCACCTCGTGAGGCTGCCAACACATATTTGTGACAAACAACCATCAACAGATAGTTGTACATAGACACACAGTCACTGCCCAGTGTGAGGATGCACAAGCCAAATGGGGTCACCCTGTCCAGTGGACACATGTAGCACACTTTACATTAATACAAATGAGGCCAGGGAACAATGCCACAGAGGCCAACCTAAGCTGAACACACAGAGAATGGGCACAGTGTTGGATGACACACATGAATCAGAGGCAATCAATCAATCAATCAATCACTGCATTTGTAAAGCGCGCTACATACCCGAGAGGGTCTCAAGGTGCTGGGGAGGGGGGGTGCTACTGATCGAAGAGCCAGGTCTTGAGGAGCCTTCGGAAGGCCAGCAGGTCCTGGGTCTGTCGTAGGATGGTGGGGAGAGTGTTCCAGGTCTTGGCGGCGAGGTAGGAGAAGGATCTGCTGCCGACGGTGGTTTTCCGGATGCGGGGGACTGTGGCGAGGGCGAGGTTGGCTGAGCGGAGGCTTCGGTGGGGGTGTGGAAGCTGAGTCGGTTGTTGAGGTAAGTGGGTCCGGTGTTGTGTAGTGCTTTGTGTGCGTGGATGAGGAGTTTGAAGGTGATCCTTTTGTTGACGGGGAGCCAGTGCAGGCCTCTCAGGTGGGGTGTGATGTGGCTGCGGTGGGGGACGTCGAGGACGAGTCGGGCTGAGGTGTTCTGGATGCGTTGGAGTCGTCTCAGGAGCTTGTTTGTTGTTCCTGAGTAGAGGGTGTTCCCGTAGTCGAGTCTGTTGGTGATGAGGGCCTGGGTGACGGCAAGGGTGTCTCAGGGGACTGTAGTGGGCACACTGCTCCATGGTCCTGGAATGATCTGACTGTAACATGAGCAAACGCCCCGGCACTATGCATATCTCCCACTCATGCACATCATGTCTGAGGCCACAACATCGGTCATGCATGCTGCAAGTCTGTTAATTTGAATCCTCACACTCCTATGTTGAGACTCAGCATCAGTGCCAACAAATATGGACCCCCAAATGACTGAACAGGACAGGGCACAGGCAAGGTACCAACACATGTCACAGACCACCCCCACACATGATGCAGAAAGCACTGTGCACGTGGATTAACTGGCAGCCTAGATTACCATGTGCAATAGTGTTTACACACAGACCAGGGAACACATGTCAAGGAGGGGAAGAGAGGAAGAACAGCACCGGTTGACTTGGGGAAAAAGGATATGCACTGCACATATAAACCCTGGCAGTGTATCCAGGCGACTGAGCACTTCCAAAAGCTGGTGACACACAACAAACACAGATGTACCTACCCCGTTGCTGCCGCTGCTGTTTCTCCTGTAACCGCCCATCAATCTCAGGGAAGACCACCTCCAGGACACGCTTCATCTGGTGGGTCAGGCGTCGGCACCCACCATGGCGGTGCGGAGGTGAGTCCTCCAGCAGGACCCGGGCGATCCTCCGGGTCCAGCACCGGATGTCCTGCCACCGTTTTCTCACTTGTGCTAGGCGCCAACTGCGACCCTCCACCGATCTCACGGTCATGACGGCCTGCTTCCAGATCTCCCCCTTGGCATAGGCAGTTACCTGTGAACGATGACAAAGTGAGACAACATCACTACACCTGCTCCATGTCAGAGAGACACACATTTGAACATCTTTGAAATGTTGAACAGGGCATAGGATGCTGGCAAGGAATTGCATATTAGTCATATGGACATTGGCCTCTGTGGAAGCCCCAATGCACTACATGGCATGTAAAGTACACAGGTGGCATGAGGGGTGTGACACACTCCATGAACATGGCACACACTGTGCATCACAAGAGACACCAGGCTGATGGACAGCACCTCCAAGCAGTTACATGCCCCAGGCCACTGACACAACCTCAGCAGAGTACACAGACACACACAGGCACAGATCAATCACATGCCATTGGCAACAGTGGATGCAAACCTCACTCTGCACATGTGCCACTTGGCTGTGGGGGGTCACAGGTGTGGGGCTAGCTCAGCAAGTCAGACACACAGCACTGCTTACTTCTCACATCAGATGGGTAGAGCTGTGGCCTCCTCCATGCAGCTGTGGTGCAACACTTCACATAGACACTCACCAACATGACAAGGAACATTCACGCACATCAATGTCCAGGGGGCATAGACATCACTTGGACACTCACACCACAGCTCCACTCAACTCAGACACATCTGTGGGAACAGTCACCTCTCACACCAGGGGGACCACTGAATCACCTCAGGACAATAGACAAAAAATGCCACAAAGAATTAGCCAGGCTGAATGTGCCATGCACTATGCAGTGAATGTCACAGTAAGCACAATGCAAGTGAGGAGTGCACACATGAACTACATCATGCTCTGCATGGGAGACATAAGCCATTCCCCCCCCTGGGACCCACTCTAAACAACATTGCATGTCTGTCACACCTGGACACAATGCCAGAAGTGACAGTCACAAAAAAGGTGCACAGTCAAAGCTAGTGGAGTCAGCACTCACCTGCTCCCCTGGTCTCCCATACAGGCTGGGGTACTGTGGGAGGATGACATCCAGCAATGCCTCATTCTCCTCCTGGGCGAATGGCTGGGCCCTCTCCACAGACCTTGACATGGTGCCAGAGGAAGCACAGACAGCAGCAGTGTAGTCGACAGGAAAGTTGTGCAGGCAAGTGCCCTCTCATGGGTTCTGGCTGACTTATATCTATTTTGCTGAGGGGCATTCATTTGAAGGAGTACATAGTGATTGGTCAGATTCATACATACACCAGTGACAGCATTTGCATCGTTCAAAATTTCAGAATCATGTCAAGTCAACAACCACTTTGAAACAATGTATTTAGTGGCCAAATGACTTTTCCAGGCCACCTGATGGAAAATTTGAACAGAAAACTCTGTATCCATGACAACCAGCATGCATTTAGTGCCTAATACCTGTCCCTTATGCGTCCCCTATGTAATTTTCAAATCCACACACAGGTACAGTGCGTTTCACACGTACCCCTACGGCACCAGTTGCACAGTGCCTTTGACACGTATGTGTAGGCACTGGTAGTACACGTATGTGTCCGCAATGATAGTACATGTACGGGTACGTGTACTACCAGTGCCTACACGTACGTGTACTCACAGTGCCTACACGTACGTGTCTGCAATGGTAGTACACATACGGGTACATGTACTACCAGTCTCTACACGTACGTGTAGGTACTGTGAGTACACGTATGTGTAGGCACTGGTAGTACACGTACGTGTACGTGTACTACCAGTGCCTGTACTCACAGTGCCTACACGTATGTGTCTGCAATGGTAGTACACGTACCCGTACGTGTACTACCAGTGCCTACACGTACGTGTACTACCAGTGCCTACACGTACGTGTACTACCAGTGCCTACACGTACGTGTACTCACAGTGCCTACACGTACGTGTAGGCACTGGTAGTACACGTACCCGTACGTGTACTACCAGTGCCTACACGTAAGTGTCCGCAATGGTAGTACACATACCCGTACGTGTACTACCAGTGCCTACACGTACATGTAGGCACTGTGAGTACACGTACGTGTAGGCACTGGTAGTACACATACGTGTAGGCACTGGTAGTACACGTACGGGTACGTGTACTATCAGTGCCTACATGTACGTGTACTCACAGTGCCTACACGTACGTGTCCGCAATGGTAGTACACGTACCCATACGTGTACTACCAGTGCCTACACATACGTGTACTGCCAGTGCCTACACGTATGTGTACTCACAGTGCCTACACGTATGTGTAGTAGGCACTGGTAGTACACGTACCCGTACGTGTACTACTAGTGCCTACACGTACGTGTCCACAATGGTAGTACACGTACCCGTACGTGTACTACCAGTGCCTGTGTTTTCTGTTTTCACGTGTACCCCTTCATCGCAATGTGTGATCTGTACATTTGACCTTTCATGTGATCTGTGCGTCTAGCTTGCCGTCAGCTGTTTGTATGAGATGACATCCTTAAAATGCAGAAATGTGGATGTATGTCACTCTTGTGATTTCTCTGGCTATTCACTGACACTGGCCCACAGCTTGTTTCAGGGCATGTCATGTACACTTGCCAATCAACGGGTGTAGCTGGCTTTTCGTAGGAGTATCACCTGGCTGGCATACGTGTCCTGGATGTATTGCACAGACCAGATTCTGTATTCAGCAGACGTGTATTAGCAGTTGAGCATGTGCTCAGTTCATTGACATTAATGTTGATATGTTCTCACTCTTCGTTATTTATTCCCAATTTCTGCAGGGCAGCGCCTGTCCCCAGACCAATGCCCGACTTGGGTGCCATGAGGGAACGTGACTGCATACGTCGTTACAGATTCACCCAACAGTTGATTGAGGACCTGACAAACAGGCTGGCACCACACCTCCAACCGCGACACATTTATCCTACTGCGCTAACCCCCAAGATGAAGGTGATGGCAGCCCTACATTTTTTTGCCACAGGTACGTTTCAATTCACCATAGCTGATGCTGGTGGCATGTCCCAGACTAAGTTCAGCCATGTCCTGCATGATGTTTTGGCAGCCATGTTGGAGCACCTGGATGAATTCATCCATTTTCCGACTCCTGAGGAGTTGACAGGTGTCAAGGGTGAGTTCTATGCCCTGGGAGGGTTGCCCCATGTCATTGGGTCCATTGATGGGATACATGTGGCTTTTGTACCACCACAGGCACAGGAGGTCGCCTATCGCAACCGTAAACATTACCACTCTATAAATGCCCTTGTGGTGTGTCTTGCTAACATGCTGTTTTCCCATGTCTGTGCACGTTTTCCAGGGGTCAGCACACGATGCCTACATCATGAGGCGTAGCAGGGTGCCAGAAATTATGCTGCGGCTGCACAACGAACAAGCATGTCTTGTTGGTGGGTATACTCTGTTTGTCCTGTGTTGTGCGGTATCTTTGTATCTTACGGCATCTCCTGACCCACTTTTTTACATGATGTTTCCATGTAGGGGACTCTGGCTATCCCAACATGCCATGGCTGATGATGCCTCTCTGCAACCCAAGATCAGCCGTAGATCACCGTTACAACGATGCACACGGGCAGACCAGGCGAGTGATTGAGAGGACGTTTGGCCTCTTGAAGAGCCGATTCCGGTGCCTTCACAAGACAGGCGGGTCCCTCCCATATGCACCGATGAAGGTCTGCAAAATCTTCCTTGTGTGTTGCATGCTGCACAACATGGCAGTGGAGAAGGCAGTGCCACTCATCCTGGAGCAGCATGAGCAGGAACATCCACCCGTGGAGGATGAAGGTCTTGGTCACGAGGCAAGTGAGGAGGAGGAGGAGGAGGATATCCGGAGTCAGCTCATACGCAACTTCTTCTCATAATGGTGAGTCACTGGGTCTGAGTGTGCACGCTTGGAGCCTTGTGTGGCATGTGTTGCAATGTGTGTGTCCAGCTGACTGTATGCTAAGTGACTTAGATGTGTGTTCTGATTTGTCACTCGAGTGATGATGTCATTCCAATCATTTTAGCTGTGACCCTTATTTTTATAATCGCATGGTGACAACATTATTCCTGTAGAGTAAATGACCATGTATGCAGATAACAATCTTTTAGCTGACTTCTTGTGTGTCTGTCATCCACAGGTTCTTGCGCATGTTGTCTGGTCGTGTCATCATTGGCCTCCTGCTAGTCCTCATGAGTATTGCAACGTGTGCTGAATCAGCGTTCCATGCACGGACATGTGTAAAAGTCATTTTGGGTGAGGATTGCAGCACGGCATTTTGGGGTTGTTAGTTGTTTGGAATGTGTGGGGACTGCTCCTGTGCATGTTGGGTTACCATGCATACATGTCGACTCACCATGGGGCACATGACATGTAGCATGACTCCCATGAATTGATAGTCTACCTTCGTAACAGTCATCTCTAATGGTTAGTGGATTCTGATGAAGGCATCAATGTGTGTATAACTTCCCTCAGAAACATACGGGATGCTACGGGTGGACATGGTGTGGGACATCCCCATAACAGGCTCAATGGGGAATTGCAGCCTCTCCGTATGCAGAAGGGGGTGTTTGGCTCATCCCCTTAACTTGTGTGCCAGGCCATTAGGATTTACTACATCTGTGTTGTAAAGGGGGTGTCCAGTGTAGGTCCCACATGTTCAGCCAAATGACCTGTGTGTCTGTTCACATTGATGCTTTTCCCTTAGTGTGAACCTGAGTAAAAAAGGGGTTCCTCACCCTCCAAGGTGCCTCATCTCTGTCAATGCAGGTCTCTTGCCCCTTTGCATGCGGCATCTCTGGCATAGTTGTCAAAGATTGTGCATATGAGTCTATGTGTAGTTTGGCTACATGCATGCAGGTCTTCATGGGTCAGAATCTCTATCGTGCATGAAGTCCATGGTTGTGTATGTATTTGGGCATGTTGGTCCCCACGACGGCCCATCAACGCCTGCTGAGGGTGTGTCTCCTGTGCGCGGCTCGGCCTTCTGTTTCCTGATCCTGTGTCAGTCATCTTTGGTGATTGTGCATCCATTTTCTCTGGGTGTTCCATGGGTAACCGGACACTCCTTCCTTTACTTACGCCTGTTGCATTTGTCCTTTCTGACATCCTTGTCTTTGTGTGCTACTTTTGGCATAGTTTCAAGGACATGCCACCTGCTGCTGCGGCCCCTGCAGCATGGGCCCACAAAGTGGCGGGATTCGGCAACACACACGCCTCAAAGATGCTCCTCCCTGCCTACCTCCAGCCATTCATTTGGCTGTCATCACCTTGTCTGTGCCACTGTTGTGTACACACGGTGCCAAAGGCAGGACCGTCAGCACATGCAACGTGCACATTGCACGACCCTCATGTCCTTGCATGACCCACATCACACTACAGTCTGAGGTTGTAGCCACCCTCCAAGCAATGTCTATCCGAAACTCAACCGCCTGCTCTCAGCCATACCCTAAGCACACACATGACACCTTTGCATGCTGAGTGTGCAACTCCAACTGCCTACACAGCGCTGCCTCTCCTTCCAGGCCCTGTCACACCAACCAGATCATGTCCCTCCTGCTCCACACCGGCTCCGTACACCAGCAAGGACATGGGAGTGGGACTCAGGCCTTCAGCATGTGGTATAGTGGCGTCATCTGGCACATGGCCCAGGGCTCATCTCTCAGCCTATCAATCTTCAATGTGTCCAGGCCCCCCTCTCCACCATCACATGTGCACTCAACCTTATCATGTCGTATGCCATTGACACCCAGGTGCTCCTCCCCCTCACCAAAGACCCAGCCATTGCCAGTTCCAACATTCAAGAAGGCATGAGGTCCGCGGATGAATGGCTGAACATCAGCCACCTGAGGCTGGACTTGTACAGGACTGAGGTAAGCATTGGAGGATTGTCCCCTTACAGCTGGCTCAACTCCTTGTGTCCCACCCGCAGGGGCCCTACACAAGCACCCAGTGGCCACGCACACAAGATGTTGTGCATCATGGATTTGTCACTCACATTTGCCATGCAAATCACCATCATCTGTACCTCATGCTGCAGCACCCTCTGCATGATGCACATGATCCTCTGATAGATCCACTCCATGGAAAGATAGACCATCCCCCAGGTCCACGACACCAGCCGTGTCAACTACTGCCCCGCCCTTTACGGAGCAAGTACATCCTAACTCACGGGAAAATTGTCCACATCCAGGGTGCATCTGCACAACTCAGCTTCAACATCCCGCTCTCCATCAACATCACCGTCCACCTGAGATAGCTGCAAGGGATCATTGTGTGCTGCAGGATGACCTTCACACTCCTCACACACACTCAGGAGGCAGTCAACAACCCCAGAGCCCAATACCAACTCAATGCATCCAAACTTGGCCTGGCCACCATTCTTCACATCCACAACACTCCAGCATGAAAGAGATGGTTCTCCCACCTGGCCAAACATACCTGGGACTCACTCCCCGGGAACCTCCACATGAGCCTTGACGTGTAGGCCTTCATCATCGTCTTCCTGATTGGTGTGTGCGCACAGTACTTCAAGCCCCCCCTCAGCAGCTTGAGGCCATCACGGGTGAGTATTGGGCTCCCAGGCTGTATTGGATGATACATTGTGACCCTTGTGTGTCCTGTACCGGACTCAGATCCCAGGGTATGAATGGCTGGAGTTAGTTCAACACTCAGGCATAGTTTGACATTAACACACACGTATGCTGTGGACTAATGCAAAATGACGGCAACATCTCATGACAAAAAAAAAGTTTTATTCTAGGTGGGGTGCGTGTTTTGGTAGATAACATAAGGTGCTCTAACGGGTGCATAGAATCCAAAGTTCACAGGGGGAGTTGCTATCCTTGGCATTTGAAGTCATCAGAGTCCAGACCACAGTGTTGGTCATCATTGGTCAGACTGTGACCAGCAAGTCCATGTGGCAGAGAATATCAGTGAATGATGTGCTGCTGTTGCGCATGAAGGCCAGGTGCCCGGCCAGGTGACCTGGGAGATGTGGATGGTCCGCTGCCTCTCACGGTCTTTTCCGTGGATGACCCACCTTCCTCCGTGGACCCTCAGATGCAGGCCTTGACGATGTTTGGGACACTCCGTCAGACGAATCCTCCTCCTCCTCCTCCTCCCTCCCTGTGGCTGGTGCTGGTCTGCGCCTGGTGTCACAGGGAGGGTTGCCCATGTTGTAGGCGATCCGACAGAGTGAATGGCTTATGTCCCTTTGCACCGCCACGAGCTCTTGCCTCCATCCATCCTTGGTGTTCTTGTTGACTGGCGTGTTGCTCGGCCTGCTGATTGTTAATGTCTGTGAGGGTCGCCACTACCTGACTGATGGCCCTGGTGTCACGCCGGTATGCCTCCATGATGTTGCGGACGTGTGACATACCGATCCCTTCAGCTGGCTGGTCAGGTTCTCGCCTCCGCCTGCCTCCACTCCCACCACCCCTGCCCACACGGGCCTGGCCTGCCGTTGTGGGCACATCGGGTCTACGGGACCCCTGAGGGATGGCAGTGTCGGTGTTGGCTGCCTCCTCCTGGGTGCCCGGCAAACCTTGTCCCTCCAGGTCAGACTGGCTCAGTTGTTCAGTGTGTGCAGGGCTCCTGGGTGTCTCCTGGGATGTGGCAGGAATGGTGGTGGTGGTTGGCACAGATGTACCTGAAGCAGGTGCTGCAGGGGCTTGGACACCAGAGGGACCAGGTGGGTTGGGGTCATCCGCGGAGTGTTGTGAGGTGTCGCTGCCGGTGGGATCAGGTTCCTCCTGAGCCTGGGACTGTGGTTCTTCTCCCCCATTGTTGGGGGGAGATCCATCACATTCCCCTGTGTGTGAGAGAGAGACAATGTTAATGCTGTTTAATGCGACATCCATGTTTCACACATATTCTATTTGCCACAGTTCCTCAAGGTAGTTGTATGTGCCTAGCATTCACATCAATGTTCACTTGTGGATGGGTATGTTGCAGGGGACTGATTGAAATGTTCTCCATGGTGTTTGACATGTCGAATTTGGCCTTGGATGCTTCTTTGGCTGTGGCTTGATCTTGTTGTGTCACATGTCCATTGTGAGAGTGGGTAACTCCATTTGCTGCCCCGGGGGGGGGTGCTTGTGTAAGGGGTGAATGATCATCCCTCAGCCCGATGCTGTTCAACATCCACATGGCCCCCCTCACACAAGTGGCCCCCCCCTCACCACCTCAAAACCATCTCCTATGCCAAAGACACCCAGCTCATCCTCTCCCTCACCAAGGACCCTCACACCGCCAAAACAAACATCCACAAGGTCTGAGGTCCATCGCTGACTGGAAGCGGAGCGGCCATCTGACACCGAACTCGGACAAGACGGAGGTCCTCATCCTGGAACACACACCCTCAGCCTGGGACGACTCCTGGTGGCCAATCGCTCTGGGGACAGCACCGACACCCACCCACCACACACGCAACCTAGGATTGATCCTCGCATCCGCCCTCTCCATGTCCAAGCATGTCAACGCCGTCTCCTCCTCCTGCTACGACACCCTACGCACACTCCGCCGGATCTACTGGTGGATCCCGACCGAAACAAGTAGAACAGTGACACAGGGCCTCGTCAGCAGCTGACTGGACTACGGCAATGCACTCTACGCAGGACTCCCATCCAAACACCAACGGCGGATACAACGTTTCCAAAAAGCCTCCGCACGACTGATCGACAACGCCTCCCGCAACAGCCACATCACCCCCCTCCTGAGTGACCTGCACTGGCTCCACATCGACAAGAGGATAACCTTCAAGCTCCTCACCCACTCACACAAGGCACTCCACAACACCGGACAAGCCTACCTGAACATCAGACTCAGCTTCTACAACCCCACCCGCCAGCTCCGCTCCGGCAGCCTCGCCCTCGCAGCTATCCCCGCATCCAACGTACGACCACCTGCGGGAGATCCTTCTCCTACCTCACCGCCAAGACCTGGAACACCCTCCCAACCCATCTACGACTGACCCAAGACCTACTTGCCTTCAGATGACTCCTCAAGACCTGGCTCTTCGAGCAGTAGTGGAACCCCCCCCCCCTCAGCACCTTGAGACACTCACAGGTAAGTAGCGCGCCTTACAAGTACCCTGATTGATTGTTGATTGATTGACGGTGCCTGCTGGTGGGTGTAGTGTGATTTAGCAGTGGATCTCCCAGGTGGTGTTTCTGTCCCCCCATGGAGCATGCTGCCATGTCAGTGAGTGTGAGTTCCTGTCCTAAATATCTGAGCTGGTTGTGTTTGTGTTAGATTTTGCAGTTGTCACAGGAGGGCCTTGTGCTGCCTACAGCAGGGCCAAGTATCAGCTACCTTGTCAGTACTTTGCCAGTCCCTGTGCATTGCGCATGGTGCATGGGTATGTACCTGGGCCATATGGGCTGAGGGCAATGTTTTCTGTTTCTGAGTTGTACAATATGTTTAGTGATCCCCACCCTCCCAGCATCCCGGACATCCAGTCTTGGGTTTGTGGTTTGTGTAGGCTGGGACATGGCATGGCCTTGCTTTGTGAATGCGGCATGCACATGTTAGTGGCATGAGCGTTGTTTTTGAGTGTGGTTGTGTCCGGTGAGGGCTTGGGGGTAGGTGTGTGCATTTGTTGTAGTTGGGGTGTGGATGCCATTACCCCCATGTTACATAAGTTGTTTGTGTAGTCACCAGGCTCGGCAACTCCTTCGACTCCATGTACTCCCACCGGCGGAAGCAGGGCCATCACCTTCTCCTCCCAGGGATGGTAATGTACCGGTCTGCGGGGCAGTCCACCTCCTATGATGTTACTCTGGGGTTAGTCCTCGTTCATTTTGCGCTTGACTGCCCTGCGCAGATCGTACCACCTGGCATGGCATTCATTCCTGGTCCTTCTGATGGGCGCAACACCATTCACTCGATCGACGATCCACTGCCACAGGCGTGATTTTTCAGCTATGCTGGTCTGTCTGACCAATGTTCCAAAGAGCTGTGGCTCGACTCTGATGACTTCGTTGACAAGGATGTCCAGCTCCTCCCTTGTGAACTTTGGATTCTTGTCTGTGGGCATGGTGTGGGGTGTGGGTGTGGATGGTTGTGGGTGTGTGGGTGTGAATGTGTAGGTGTGTGTGTGAATGTGTAGAGGGGGTATGTGTGAAGGAGGTTGTGTGATGGTGTGTAAGTTAAGGTGTATGGGTGCTGTTGTTTGTGTGTGGTGTCTGTCAGCAGTGAGTCTGTTGCAAAGGCTCATGGTTTGGGAGTGTGGGCCCTTTTTATTGGTCCATTTGTGGGTGTGGCTGGGTTTGAAATTTTGGTGGGTGTGTTATAAGAGGTGGTTGTGAGTTTGGGCCCCTGTTTGCCTGTTTGGATGTGCCAGGTCAGTCGTTTAGATGTTTTTAGTACTGTAGATGTGTTTTGTGGTGTTGTGTGATTCGAATTGACCCTCCTTGTGCTGTTTTGCAGTGTCCTGGTTCTGTACGAGTCGTTTTAGCGTATGTAATGTGCGTACATACGCGATGTTGTTGTAGAGTGCTCACATATGCAATGTTGTTGTACAGTTCGTACATACGGGATGCTGGGGTATGGTGGTGGGGTACGGTGCGTCCAAGTACACGGCTGGGGTACGGTGGTGGGGTACGGTGCGTACAAGTATGGGGCTGGGGGACAGTGTTGGGGTACGGTGCGTACAAGTAAGGGGCTGGGGTAGGGTGGTGGGGTACGGTGCATACATGTACGGGGCTGGGGTACGGTGGCGGGGTACGGTGTGTACAAGTATGGGACTGGGGGACGGTGTTGGGGTACGGTGCGTACAAGTAAGGGGCTGGGGTAGGGTGGTGGTGTACGGTGCGTACATGTATGGGGCTGGGGTACGGTGGTGGGGTACGGTGGTGGGGTACGGTGCTTTCAAGTTAGGGGCTGGGGTAGGGTGGTGGGGTACGATGCATACATGTACGGGGCTGGGGTATGGTGGTGGGGTACGGTGCATACACGTACGGGGCTGGGGTACAGTGCGGACATGGGGGGGGTACGAGGCAGACGTGGGGGGAGAGGGGGGCTGTACGACTCGTATCCCGGGCACAAGTTTACCCGGATACGAGTGGTATGGCGTTCGATCCGTACGGAGCCTTTCCCATGCACTTGTGTTTTCGGACGGCCAGTACGGATCGTACTTGCGCGCTCTGACTTCAGTTTTACAATTTGTATGTAAAAATGTCCGGGGACGTCTCATAGACTTTTCCCGAAGTCATTCGTATGGATTTTTCATGTACGAATCGTACTTCGCCGTTTGTACAGGACTTTTACAATTCGTACGTAAAAAAATACGGATGCGAGTCGGACGGTAATTTTTTTTGACGGATCGGAATCGGCACCTTAATGTGTGTACTCACCAGTGGTGTGTGGGTCCCTGTGGGCATCGATGTCCCCCTGTGTGATGACTGGTGTTCCGGCTGTGAGACATAAGACAAATATGTGTGTAGATAACCCAAAAAATAATTCACACCTGTGTCCTAGTCATCATCCAATTGATCACCTTCAATGTAAATGCTGTGTAACTGTACCTTTGCAGTTCATGTGGCATACATGATAGTGTAGACTTTGCCTGTTATTCCAACAGGACATGATAATGCAGAGTGAGGGCAAACAAGACAATCATGCTTGGACAGTCAGACGACTTGTTTGACACATTCACAAGGCCCTGTTTGGCCAAACATAACCAAGTACTACATGCTCTTTTTACAATAACATCGATGGAGAATGCACAAGGGTGTGTCAAAACTATTGATGGTGTATGCCACTCTTGAGAAGTCATATGCTAAATATTTAAACGTTCATATCTCTACAATGGTACTCTAGCAGGAGGTACAAGGGCAGCGTACACAGTAGTTCACGCCAACATGGGATGAAAAGCTGCTCCTATCTCAGCAAAAGACAGAGAAAAGCATTAATCCTCATTTTTTTTTATCTTTACATGTGTGCTTCCTTGCATGAAGGGGGACCTTACTGCACATAGACAATCTTAAAATCCGAACCATTGGGGCAGTACATAGATTAGTTTTTACAGCCTTTTGTCCAAAATTGGGATTCATATGAGAAAGACAACACGCATGTTCTTCAGAAGATTCAAAGCTTGACACCCAATGAAGATACAACTTTGTGCTCCTTGGATGTGAAATCCTTGTACACTTCCATCCCGCATTCTGGTGGTATGGAAGCAGTGGAGTGGGCGCTATTAAAACAGCAGGTAATAGGAGCAGATCAAGTATTGGTGTTGGAATTACTGCACTTCTGCCTCCATCACAGTTATTTTCAATGGGAAGAAGAGTATTACTTTCAACTCACAGGAACATCTATGGGTTTTGCTGGGGCCCCAGCATACGCTAATACCTTTTAATTTACAGTGATAGAGATTGGACAGATAATTTGTTGATGTGCTGCCATTACATTGATGATATTTTCTTTTTTTTGAACAACAGTATGGAAAAATTGGTTGAAAAAATCATGCAATTAAACACATACAAAGATCATATACAGTTTACTAGCACCACAAGCAATCAGTCTCTATCATTTTAGATGTTTTTTTGACAAAGAAAGGAAACATTATTCACACAGAAGTGTTTCATAAAACGACGGTTAAGAACAATGCATTACAATTCAACAGTTTCCATCCTCAAAGTCTTATACAAAATCTTCCGTATTCCCATTTTCTGAGAGCAAAGAGAATTTGTTCAGACAACATCACATTGCAGAAGAATTTCAAAATCTTGGGAAAGAGGTACATTTCCAAAGGATATCTGATTAATATCATTGACCAAGCATTTGAGAAAACAGAAAGAGAAACACAAGATAATCTTCTTAACCCAGAAACTAAATCAAGGATGTCCAGACAAGTGTTTGTGTCTACATATTCTACCTGTTAAAAACACTGCGAAGGATTGTTAATAATAGATGGGAGATCCTACAAAATGAAAAAGATTTTAAGGACGTGTTCAAAGATAAACCTCTACACGCTTATAAAAAGACTAGAACCCTTGAAGAAATGCTGACTCGATCTCCAACGGTCAGCAATGAAGAGTTCAAAGGCACCAAGAGGTGCCAAAACTGTGTACATTGTAATAACGTGATTGGTGGAAACTTTTTACAACACCCTTCAACAGGAGAATCAATTAAACTCAGACAAAGTGCAGATTGCAATTCTAAAAACTTAATCTACAGTATAAGCTGTCCGTGTGGACTCTTATATATTGGCAAGACAGAACGTAAAATTAAAACACAAATTTCTGAACATAAAAGTACCATTTGGAATTCCAACATCAACAGCAGTTTAGCAGTACACTGGATGGAAAATCATCATACTATCGCCCAAATCAAGTTTCAAGTCATTGAAATAATTGAACACACACCAAGCAAAGATCTCACTAGATCGTTGCTTCAGAGGGAAATATTTTGGATCAGGAGATTAGATACACAGAACCCTAGAGGTATTAATGAGAAAGTAGATTTGGGCTGTTTTTTATGAAGGTAATCAGGAATCTCAGAACTGTTCAGTATATATGAATGTTAGCCACTGGCACACTGTTTCACATACTGTTATTCATTGAAACTATGCGTTGCATTTTAATTGGTTAATGTGAATTCGCACACTATATTGGACCAACACATTCACACTGTCTTGACTTTTTTTCTTTAAAGTTTTGTTCCTTTTTCTATTGCACATTCCTTTTGCAAGGTTTCACGAGAATAGAGACTGTGGGTTCACTACGGGTTCATTTGGTAACACACAATGTCACATGATCGGGTTAGACGTTGGTTTACAGTTGGTTTTGGCTATTGACTGCGCAGTTTATCAGATATAGCATTAGGTTATAAGATGGTGCCCATGGAAACTATATTGTAGCATTCGTAGAGTGGAGGTTAGTCTGTTGTTGTGCTTGGTTAGAATGGAGAATGAGGGTTCAATATGGTTTTATTTGGTAGAACGCAATGTCATAAGATTGGATTAGACGTTGATTTTAAGAAGGATTTGGCTGGTGACTACGTAGTTCATCAGATATAGCATTACACTTTAAAGATGGCGCCCATGGAAGCTATATTGCAGCATCGCGGAGTGGAGGTTAGTCTGTTGTTTTGCTTGAGTAGAAAGCACGTGATTTGTGTTCACGTTCGTATATTTGGCACGTCAGTTGCAGGAAGAACCATCAAGACTTGAGAAGGAGTTGGCATGCACGTAAAAAAGACCCCGGGCAAATCGCGGAGAGGTGAGCTTCACAGATTTCGTAGGGATTATTGGTGGCATTAGCATGAGCTGTACAGTATCCGTGGGTGTAACCGAGCTGTTTTGTGATGTTGTCTTAGATTTGCGGTTCTTATTGGTCTCCCCTTTTACGAACACTTCAGCAAATTGCAGACAGTGACAGGTTAATATCAATGTTGTAGAGAACTGCATATCATACTATGAGACTTTGGTGCCACTATATAGATTCTAGAGTGTCTTTTTTTTGTTTCACGTTTCAGGATTCCACAAACTCGATGCAGGACTAAGGTACATTGCACGTCACACGTGTGGTTTAAAGTGTATAGTGATGGTTTGACAATAGAGTGTGACAGGCACAGGATATGGTGGTTATTTTGTGTTTTTTTGTTATCCTCTCATGCAAAAGTCGAGATTTTCTCATTTTTCCTTTCACTTTTCTCTGTTTCTCTATTCACAATCACAAATGCTTTTTTCGATCAGTTTCTGTCAATTTCAGAGTGATGCATAATGTCATGTTGGTTAGAAACCTCTGTGTATAATATTTTGTTTCCCTGCTCATCACATGTAATTTTAACAACCCAACATTTATGTTATTTATAGACATCCCCTGAAGAAGGGCCAGAAGGGCCCGAAATGCATTGGGCACGAGCACAAATAAATCTCAAGTGCAAATTGGAATTTCTGTTACATATTTGTACATATTAAGAATGTGATTTCTGTGATTATAACAGATTAAACTCATGTTGTAGAGCAATGGTTTTTATGACAAGAATTTGTTTGTTTGCTTATCTCAAAAGCAGTAAAAATCCTAGCGCTAACTGCCTAACGTGAGATTATCGCTGGAAACCCAGCAATAATCTCACGAAATGTGACGTTAGCTTGTTAATAGGGCCCCACAAACTTAGCCATGATATCCACCTTCCATAGGATATCATGGCTAAGTCAGTCCTGAAGCAGGCGTAAGGAAAGTAGCGATAACAGGGGTTATCGCTACTTTTCTTGCTGCTATGCTTCATAGCGTGGGGCTTGATGATAGGAGAAATGTCGCTTAGCGACATTTCTCCTGTCATGTTAGGTCAGGAACGCCCACTTTGCATCTCATTAGAGATGCAAAGCTGGGCGTTAAGAATTTGTGCGGTAAAGCAAGGTTTCACGCGCGGCCTTGCTAATTAGGCGATAAAATTATCACCGCTTTTCGACCGAAAACAACCGCAAAAGCGGCGATAATTTTTTATTGCCGCCTTGTTAATATGCCCCTATATTTGTTTGTACACCCTCACTTAACTATCATATCAGCCAGCCCCTATTCAAACAATTAATTCCATGAAAAAGGGGTATAAATCAATTAAAGTGCATACTAGCACATTGTTGACACACTTGTGCTTTCAGCTTTTTGAGCAGTAGAAGAGCTAGGATTGAATATAAATTTATTAATTGGATGCATCTTATTTTGCTTATGATTAAACACCCGGTGGGGGGGGGGGTCTTCTCCATAATAGTTACTTCTGATTAACTAAAATAAATACAAATATTGTCATTTGATCGCTATACATCAGCTTTTGATCATGGTTACGGCCCCATGTTGTGAAGGAAACAAATAAATGGCAGATCCCTGAAGGTATGCTTTAACTGATAAAATAAATACGTTCATGTACCCAAATAAAACTAAAATTAATCCAAAAGATAGCGCTTCAGGAAATCTGAAATGAAGAAGTGACTGTTATCAATGTACATTTTAGATTTCTATGAAGAATTACCCACCCAAAATATTTTAAGCTGATATTAGTTACAACAAAGCCCAATTTTCATCCATTAACTGCTGAGAGACCTCCTTCTCCAGGTAGACCATTTTTTTTAACATTTGGCGCAATTTGCAATTAAGCTTTCATAACTTTTTTCCACAAACGATGACCCGTCCAAATTTGTTGCCTTTTTTCACAACTGTTGGTAATTGCAAAGATATCCAGGGTTTGTGGAATCCCCTGGAAAGGCTGGTGAAAATAACATTTTGGACCATGTTTGGTTTTCATGAAAACTTTGAAAAAGCGATGTGCAAGAGAGTGAGTGTGCTGAGTTGTCTTTACTAAAAACAACATCAACAAAATGTTTGCTCTGCTAAAATCGCCCTCCTCCTAACTTATGGAAACAGGACGAGTGCAAAAAAAAATTCCCATCTCATTTTTTTGCAATTTTATGAGTTGGAGTCAATATTTCATTTTTGTGCTTTCTACCTACTTGCAATTAGGCGGTGAAAGAGATGGGGCATACATGGGTGAAGCATGAAATCTATATATTCCAGATAACAAAAATACATTCTGAAATAATTCAGCTAAGGGTCATTTGTCTGCATGGTCAGAGAAGAGCTGGAAAGAACTGCCAAATTGGTGCCATGCTGCTGTACTAGCTGAATTAATGGAAGCATGGTAAGACACTACATAATTTCTTTACCCTGAAATGACATTCACTACTAATACCAAAAGGGAACTTTTATTAGGATGCCTTGTTATGTAAACTACAAAGAACAGGGGTCTGTGGGATCCACAACAATTAATGGGCAGGCTTGATGCGAGGAGGACAGCAGGATGACACAAGGCATCCTGATTCGATCTTGAGCTATCAGGGCAGAAACCTTCTAGGCGCTTCAGCACTCACCCTTGCATCTGCAGGGTGCCCCTCTAGCTGGGGTGTTAGATATAATCTAACTAGGTCTCATCCGACTGATGCTTGTCTGTGTTTGAGAGCCTTCAAGATCCTGAGATTGGATTGGGTTGTGAATCCTTGCTCAAAATGTTAACTCTCTTCGACGTAAGAGGAGTAGGTGAAATCTGGGTCTTGTAAAGTTTGTGTAGTTTCTGTTGAGACTGCCATTCTTGATTGATTTTCCACATACTTCCTCCTTCATTGGGTGTATTTGTTCAGAACTAGACAGTAACCCTGCCTTCAAAAAATAAATAAATGTACTAAAATGGTTCATGGCTACTACACATATTTCATTCTTGCCTTTTTGATATATTTTTACTCACTAAACAGCATCTCTGCTGGGCTCATGTCATTGTTTGGCATAATAGGCTTTCTGCAATCCTTTTTGGGTATAGAGGCCCCAAGCATCTCACTTTCCCTGTGGCTAAGCTGATTAGTTCTTATTTTAATTGATTTGTGTATACCCTAACCCTTAACACCACCAGATGCTGCTTCCCATAACACGAAAAGAGCACAACATGCTCTGCTGTGCCCCACATAGGGGTAGTCTGCACTATACAAAATCTGCAAAACAATCCAATCCTATTAGTGAGCAGAAGCTCTTCTCCTAAAGTGAGAATTTAGCAGCTCATGCTCTGCCACTGAGATATTTCTAATCAAAGTAAGGGGTGTGTAAAATTATCAGCCAAATGTTGAAAATGACAGGGTGTCAGTGGCATCTGTACAATGTTTTCAGTCATGAGGATGTGATTAAGTGCCTAAGACCCTGATACCCCAATCTGAGGGGATATGTACAAGGAAGAGGCGGAGCACGGCGTTAACCTCCTTGGCTCAATGCCGCGCTCCACCACTTCTGAAACGCAAGGCTGCACCATATTTACAAGAATGTGCTGCAGCCTTGTGTTTCTTCCTGTGATAGTGCTAGGTTTAGCAACTTACTGGCACATGCATCAACAATGCCATTTGCGATTCCTTAATAGCGAAAAATAAGGATTCGCTAATAAGGAATAGCAAAAGGCGATGCATGTAGAAATCGCTTACAAAATAGCGATTTCTAAACATTCCTTAATGGCTACTCGCAAATTGCGAGTCGCAATTAAGGAATACCTCCCCATTGATTCCTATGGGCCTAGAGGCCCATAGAAATGAATGGGAAGACTTTCTCAATTTGCTAATCTCAATTAGAGAATCGCAAATTGCTCATGCTATTTCAAGGGTGCCAGGGCGTCAAAAAGACACCCTGTTGCACCCCTGAAATCTGCATATGAATACATCTTGCACACACACATGCCCCAAGGGCATGTGTGTGTGTAAAATGGAACTTTGAAAAATGCACTTTAGTGCATTTTTCAAAGTTTTTGCAAATTACCATGAAGTTCAACTTCATGGTAATTTGCTCCCCCTATTAGCGAAATCGCTAATTTTTAAACTTTCATGCATTGCATTTAAGGAATCTCAATTTAGAGATTCCTTAAATTGCGATTTTCGCATTTGGGATGATGCATCCCAAATGCAAAAATCCCAGTCGCAAAGGGGCAGATTCTGAGAATCTGCCCGTTTGCGACTGGCTTTTGCTTTGATGCATGTGGGCCTTAGTGCCAACACATGCACCCTTGCACCATAGTACAAGGGTGTCTGCGTGCAGGGGAGGAAGGTTTATGTGTAGCAAGGTGTCCTTTCCTGCACATAAAAAATCCTAAAATGCCATTCTGTCACTTTCATGTGTGCTGCTGACTAAATGGCATTTAAAAAAAAAAAAGATTGTTTGTGTAAGGGAAGGGACACTTTCCTGTTCATAAGCACACCATGGCATTTAGCTTGTTCCATCATGTGTGCTGCACAAGGCAGCACACATGGAAAATGAAAAAACGAGGAGAAACAATGCCTTTCTCCCCGTTTTGCCAACTTAAGACCAGGATTTACCTGGTCTTAATTTTGGCACTGCCTCCTTTGTACGCCAGCCTTGTACATAGGGGGCAGCGTCAAAATGAATGGGTGTTGCTATGGAATGCCCCCTGCAACACCCACTGCCCACCCCTTTCACGCTAACCATAACATGAAAGGGGGCCTCATGTACAAGGCAACATTAAGCCACGTTAAGTGCTTAACGCTTCCTTGTACATAAGGCGCAGCCCCTATTGCCACCACAACTTCAGTAAAAGTGTTCCTGTGGTGGCGACAGGGGCTTGTACAAATGCCCCTGAGTGCTTTCATCATTTAATGCTGATAAAGGTGGATTGCGGCTCATAGCTATGCAATTGGAAGGCTAAGCGAGATATTGGCAAGTTACTAGAATCAGTGAGCTAATCCGAGACATAGTGATCAGGCTTTACGTGTAAGGTGTAGTCTCATTTATCCCTACAATGAGCCTGTATGACCCAAGAACAGATTTCTTGGCTAAGGCTCAGCTCTCCCAGAACATGCCAAAACTGCTGTATCCAGTACACTCAATCAACACACTGTAATGGCTGGAGGAAGCATCCAGGAGTTGTCCAAGACAGGAAATATGGACTTTTGGCTGCTGTTGTTTTGGTTCAAAGGCCTCTGACTAGAGGTAAAGGCAAAATTAATAGGCAGGGTCACTGTGCAAGAACAAGGGGGTTTCGATGCACAACATACCAGGATGCGACCTCTAACTAACATTACAGAGGTGGATCTGAGGCATGTAGAACTACAAGAGTCCAAATATTTGTATACTTAAGTCCTAATTATGAAACAAGCAGCAATTCCCATTTTGGGCTCAAACTGAAATATGCACTCAAAAGGATATTATGGTTTAGGTGAAAATTTCACCTGGCACAGTAGTTAAAGCCCACAATTTTTCTTAAGATTGACCTGCCGCAAGCAGTGAAAGTAAAGTCTGTTAAACAGAATAGTTTATTTATCTGGATATTCTATATACCCACATTTTAAAAATAAATTCTTACTGGTTGCAACAAAGTAATGAACCCCTTTTGTCTGGTATTAGAAGAAACCTTCTTTACATTAACACAGAAAGAAGGCTGGTGGGACTCTTGAAAGTGGATTATGAGATCAACATTCTGGGTATGGATAATGATGGGTTTTATGTGTTGAAACAGAATGAGTTGGAGAAAATTATTACTGAAGATAAATTATGGAGTTTTTTAGGATTGGTAAATTAGTCTATATTCCGGTGTGAAGTCTTTGACAAAAGACTGAACAGTATGGTTTTAAAATTAGCTGGTATGGTTTTAGCTTATCTTGTCCAATTAAAAGAGCAGGAGGAAGTATGGAAAGTAATTAGTTACAGGCAAAAAATATGAGCTTGATTTGAAGAATATTATTTACTCGACCAAGGCCACAAAGTAAAAATGCTCCATCACTCTGATGGAGTAATTATACACTAAATTGAGAGATGTCTGCTGGCCCAGCAGACACCTCTCAACATTGTCACGAATCGTCACCATGGTGGTTCCTGACAATGTATTACAAGATTGACTAATGGATGGGGCAGTGTAACACTACAATCCATCAATCTTTTAACATGCTTTTGTATTTAAAAAAATAAAATTCCAAAGCAGGATTTTGTTTTTGAAAGTACAAAAACTAATGACACCAGCACCATTGGATTTGTCTCCCATGGTTTGGGGGTCATTTTGCAGTTTGCACTGCTCTTTACAGCCTGGTTTTAGCCACCGAGGAAGGACAGCGAAAACTGGCCTTTCAACTGCCCACTTTAAATTAGGCGGGCACCCCAATGGCTAAACCTCAGACAGCCCGACAGAGTCGTCTCTGTCGCTGATATACTAAGCCTCTGCCCATCTGTAATCAGGCTGGCGGATCTTCAGTTTGGCGGAGAGGGTACTGTGTTGCCATTGCGAAAGAGAACCTCACCGGCAAACTCTAAATCTATATGTAGAAAATGAACAAGGTACAATGCTCACTGCAGACATGTGGAATCACTCCTCACATTTAAACTTTGAAAACTAGGGCACCTCTTAAACAATTTTAGAAACCAGCAGGTAAGTTGAAAAGTTTCAAATTAGAGCATTGCCCCTGTATATTTTGGGACAATTTACGGGGATAAGTGGAAAAGTACACGCAACGGTCTATGACTCTGCCTGAACATACTTTTACACTTTTGTACTGTTCTCAAAGAAGTGTAAAAGTATGCCTGGAAGCCACATCACATACAGGTTAACAGGAGTTCCATTGCAACTGTGATATGATGTTTTTCAGCCTATGTACTCTGTGTTTAAATGTACTTATTGTAATATTCAAAACAGTAGAAGGCAGCTTTCTGTAATGAGAGCTACCTCAGATCTGTGAAAATTGCTGGGCACTACCGAAGGTCAAGTAACTCGCACATTGTTACCAGACACCCCTTCGCCCAGCTTCATTGACTTTAAAAGGATGGAGTCCGATATTATGGTTTGAACAAAGTACTGTGACTAGGGATACTATGATAGGGCTGCCATGTGCGTCAGTTAGTGCATCATCTTTGGAAATGCATGAACATGAGTATGAATACATGGGATATATGTGTAGGGTGACGGAGACACTGTGTCGTATGCACTTGTGGCACAGGACATACCTTTCTGTTACATGTGCAACACACACATACAACCATTTTTATTTTAAATGAGATAAATTTAAAGAGCAAAATATATTCTACAGAAATGTTCGTAATAAGGAACATTTTTCTGTACTTGATGGAACTTTTTTCTGTACTTTAAATTACTCCCATTAAAAAAAAGGCTGTATTTTTTTAGTTATGAATATGGCTACGTGCTTACCAGCAACTGGGAGCAAGATGCCTGCTGTGTGTCAATGTGACACTTTGAAATGGGAAGGAAATTCAACTGAAGAGTTAACTTTATGTTTATATGCATTACATAAAACTCATCATTTTAATATTCTCCTGTGTCAAAGTGTCTTTACAAACAGCAGGCATATTAATTCTAGTGCCTTGTAGACATGCTGCCATATATATAGCAGGAAAATACAGTCATTTGTTTTAATGTGAGGAATTTTAAGTAAAGAAACATGCGTCGTAAAACATTAGGACTTTTTTGGCTTACTTTAAGTAGAGAAAGGCATTAAGACAATGTTTCAAACAAATATTTTTCTTCACTTCAAATTTCTGCCATTTTAAAGAAAATGACTGCATTTTTCAGTTATAAATATGGAATTGTGTCTACCAGCCGCTGGGAGCAAGAGGCCTGCTGTATGTAAATGTGACATGAGAAAATTAATATGAGGAAGAACATTAAAATGAAAGTTAACTTAATTATTTATTAATAAGCTTTCAGAAACCAATCAATCAATCAAGTGCAACTACTTACCCGTGACGGTCTCAAGGTGCTGGGGGTAGGTGGATAGGTGCGTAGCAGATCCGTCTAAGTGCTTGTTTTATTGTAAGAGTCAGGTCTTCAGGTCTTTCCTGAACTTGGGTAGCATGGGAGATAGTCTGCGGTGGAAGGGTAGGGTGTTCCAGGTCTTGGCAGCAAGGAAGGAGGTAGACTTTCCTCTTGTTCTGGTGTTGTGGATCCGTGGGACGTGGCCAGGGTGAGCTGGGCAGATCCAAGATGTCTTTTTGAGTACGTGGAAGGAAAGGCGGATGTTGAGGCATGCTGGTCCGGCATTGTGGAGCGCCTTGTAAGCGTGGGTGAGGAGTTTGAAGGTTATTCTTCTGTCTGCATGGAACCAGTCGAGTTCACTGAAGTGTTGAGTGATGTGACTGTGCTGGGGAGATCGAAAACCAGTCTGGCTGTGGCGTTCTGGACATTCTGGAGCTTGCAGAGGTTTTTCGGGGTAACACTAGCATAGAGTGCATTGCCATACTTGAGTCTGCTGCTGATGAGCCCGTGAATGACGGCCTTACTGGATTTGGTGAGGATCCATCTGAACGTCTTTTGCAGCAGTCAGAGGGTATTGAAACAAGCCAAGGATACGGAGTTTATCTGGCGGTTCATAGTGAGCGAGGCAGAGATTTCCTGCCTGGTACGTCGGGGTGGGGAGAGTTCCTAGAGCAAAAATATACTTTTGTTCTCATACTCCAATGTTTAGTTTTGGAGGACTTTAATTAAGAGTTTAATACCTCAGTGCTTCAGTTCTGAACCTCTGTGACCCACATGGGTCATAAATCTGAGTGGAGCACTGCTAATATTGAGCTCTGCTATCTGCAGCCTGATTATAATGTAAAATAAGCATAGCTGGTCTTTAACTTTAAAAGGAAAATGCAACACTTACATCACTTCTTAGTTAAAATGAACCCACGTCTCGGACCCACTCTGAAGGATTCTACAAACTACTTGTAGCTCACGATTGACTGGTTGAAGACACCTGATGTAGAATCACATTTTTAAACATTTTATTTATCCCCCCATATAAAACAATTTTCCAGCGGAGAAAGCTCATCCTGTTTAATCCCACCAAATATGGGGTTAGCCATTTCCCATTTCATCTACTGGATTAAATGTAAAGTCAAATTTAGGGAGGGAGGGGCAGGGTTTGTGTACAATGTTCGATGTAGTAATGGTACTCTTTCAAGATGGCGTCCACAGTGTTCTGTTTGATTTGTCCTTTGTTTATGTTTCTTTTCACTATTTGTAGTGGATTGGAGCAACATGAGTCATGTGATCAAGGCCACAAAGCAGAAAGAAACACATTGTTTTTCTTGCTTCCATGGATTAAATCTATATTAAGACAAAGCTGTGAGTGAACACTTTATTTTCCTTGGTTGGCATGCAATTATTAGCTAGTTTGCTTCTCCAGCAGCAGTGCTACACCCCCAAAGGGTCATGGGCTCTACAAATGAACCTTTATGGAAATTAATACAAAATAAAAGTCTTCTTCTATAACTTCATTAGTCATATTACATCTGTGTGTATTTTTCTAACCCTAACCTGGTTGTTGCTAATTTTTTAGAAAAGCAACTTGAGCCCTTCACTATCCTCTTCAAACATATGCTGAATTATGCTATTTGAGTTCACAACCCCACATTCTATTTTATTTGTTTTAGATTTTTCTAGCAACTTTTTTCAAAAAACACATTTTCTTCAAGATCATCTGTAAAAATTGTACCTCTGAATCAGGTCCCTTTTTTCTTTTTTATCACACAGTTCATTTCTTCTCTTCCTTTTTAATTTGTCACTAGAAATATGTAGAGTCCACTAAGAAATTATTTAAAAGAGATCCAGATAATTCCAATGTGAACTGAGCCTTCTTTGTTGCCAAAATATTTAACTATTGACATTTTGTTTTGTCGGGTTTTGAGGGGGAATCTGGATGGCAAAATATTTGGGATTGTAATATAAAGTGATATATGATCTGAAAGGATGGTTGGCAGGATACTAGATTCAAAGAACATTAGATTGCTGGAGACCAAAAAGTAAAACATCCTTGCACTGCTATTATACTGTTTACTGAAGTAGGTGTATCCTACGTTGTTCCTATGCTATGAACCCAAGATGTCTTGTGACCCATAGCTATTGACGAGTATATGCAAAGCTGCTTTCCCTTTAGGTAATTCTTGAAGAAGATGTTGCATCTGAGGACTTTTGTAGTACTGATCAAGAGGTATGAATGATACTTTGAAATCACCCCATAATAATAGAAGACAGAAAAGATTCAAAAAACAAACTCTACTCAATATTTTGGATCATCAATACCTGAGCCTTAGAAATTGACTACTGAAATCACGACCCCAATCATGTAACCCCAATCACCAACCATTGTCCAGTTTTATCATGGATAACTTATTTATCCTCAATTTCCACATTTTTCCTTATAATGCAGGCAACCTATAGCACATATGCAGAAGCATTTGAGTAAAGTGCTTCCGGTATCCATCTATAAAAATCATAACATCTGCCTCTGGTCCCTGTTATATGTGTTTCCTGAAGTAGTATTATATCTGATTCCTCAAAAAAAGTAACTAAAGCCATATTGTTATACTTATTGCTCAAGCCATTAACATTAAGAAATAAAACTTTTCAGGTCTTCATTGTGACTTTAACTTAGTCCGTTTGCCTTGAAGACCCACTCTGTCTTAGCTTCATTTTCTCTTTTGCATCTCCCAATCCCACCCACCTCAAGCATATCAAACTGGGTCTCAGCAACCTTTCTTCAAGCAGCCCAACTGTTAAGATCAGGTGAAATCAACCACTTCATCCTAAGAATTTTACACAGGATCCTGTGCACTAGTTAACCATCATTGATTATTCTTTTTTTGCCTTGTTCTTTTTCTAAAATATTTCAGCATCTAATACTTTCTCTAAAGAATGACATTCTCTCTTCCATAGCACTAGAAGACTAGATTTGTGCACTATTTGGGCTTATGTGTCTGTCATTTTAAGGTCTGGAATGGGTTGTCCCATAACTTTTGCTTGTTGTGAAATTGCAGATCAGTGGATATATGAACGAGAAGCCACCTAGATCTTTAAAAAGCAGAGAGCTTCAAGCTTTCACCACATTAAATTATATTATCAGATAATCCCAAAAGTAGGCAATTATGGTTCAGGGAGGTGATTCAGGGTTAGGTTTCATTTAGGGAACTCAATCTGTCCTAGCAAGAGTAAATGCTCACAGAGATTGAGAGGATTCAATAAGAACAATTTAATTTGTAAGGTGCTACAGGTAAGCCATCTATCACCTTTCACCCCTTCGGAAATTCCCACAAATCAGAGATCTCATAAAGAGGATCTACTCACTGTGTCTAAAAATTTCTGAAGTACTTGTCTGGTTTCTCAATTTCTTCTGAAGCTTAGAGATGCTAGATTATTGACTTTTTCTTCCATTTTGGTGACTCAAGTGGGTAACTCATCCACTTTCTTATCCATAACGTTTCATTTGGATCTCATTTTCATTACCTCCTTCTGAGTGACCCTTTCCTTGATGTGGGATTGTTGATCAGTGCTAGACCTGGCATCATTGGCGTGGGTTTCCCCTGTATTTTTGCTTTTTCCTTCTGTTATCTTGCTGTGTGTTGGACTTAGTTTTTGCTGGTCTAGGTCTTTTGGGCACTTTGTCACTGCTGTTAATTGCCAAAGAGTAAGTGCTCCCTGTAATTTGTTGTTATGGATTGGTGATTCCATGATTGGCCTATTTGATTTTCTAATCAGTCCCTAGTACAGTGCACTGTTTGTGCCCAGGACCTGTAAATCAAATGCTGCTAGTGGGTATGCAGCACTGATTGTGCCACCAACATAAGCAGATTGTAAATGTAACTCAGACCTGCCACTGAAGTGTTGTTACCGTATCACAATTTGCATTTGCAATTCAGTATTTGGAAGGGGTTTGTTTATACTGCCCCTTCCTAATACCAATGTGCAGTAGTATGTATTATTGGTTTGGACAGAATTCCAGTCACAAAACATTAATACTTTAAAACCAATTCAAAACTGGTAATAACTCAATCACAAATAGGAAGGGGTCCCAAGGACCACTGCCTACTCTTAAAAAATTAAATTTATTAGTTTCATTTTCATTTTTTAAATGTTTCCGACAGGACAATTGTCTGCTTTTTAAAAATAATTTAAAAAATGCTTTTCAAAAAAGCAATTGCAGACATGGTGGTCTGCTGACCCCAGCAGACCACCATCCCTGTTAGGGCTGTCATTTCTAATGGGGTACAAATTGAAACCTACCTCATTAATATTCCTGGGTTAGGTTGATTTGCAAATCACTAAGGATCACTAATTAATAAAAACAGTTACATACATTAGGAATGGGGATTTCCTAATTGCGATTCAGAGATAATCGCAATTAGGAAATCACTGTTGATAATGTCAGTATATCAGGCCCAAAGTCGTTTCCTTATTTAGCAATTCGTTTTTTGGTTGCTTCACAATGTGGATTTTGTGATTTACTCATTTCCCCATTTGAAAAGCTTGATACATTGTGACATTTTGCTTTTGCTTCCCTAAAAGAGTTTGTGACTGGTTTACATACTTGAAAATCTTACGTCAATCTCAAAATAAATCGAAAGGACCACTTATTAAATACTGAATCATTTTGGTTTAGTTAAGACACATTTAGAGCAATGTGTCCAATAAAGAGTATGAATACTAGAAGCATTTCTGGTTTTCTCAATACAATATATCCTTTCTGTTTTTATCTATTATTTATTTATTTTTGCAGCCAGCACTTGTTTCCTCTAGGTGTATGAGAAAATGTCACTGAAAAAGGTCAACTTGAAATCTATTCTACACTGCAGAATGAATAAGCTTTTGCATTGAGGGATTTGAGCTAAAGATTTGTGCTTACTTTGGAAATGTTGAAACAAGCAGAGTTGACTGTTCACCAGTAAATGAGACAGACCAGTATTGACAAACGCATGGACTGCCTTCCTACGCACTTATCCATTAGTGTTAAAAGCATTCATGAAATATCGGCCAGAAAATAAAACATAATGTAATCAGTTTTCTGTTTTTCTGGTCGCTACTGTGCCAGCATTGTTAATGTTGTGCACAGACTACACTGATGCTGGTGCCCTCCAACTCACCCCCCAGGACACTGATTGTGTGGTGCCTGTTGCTTGCATGTATGGTGCTCTTCATTGCATTTACCCTGAGGCAATCATTATGGGTAGGTTGATGGATCAAATTAAGCGCTGATATATCCTCCATTTGGTTTAGTGCACTTTTGAATTTGGGGTGACCATATTATTATACAAGACAAGCCTATTGACTTTATCAAGGCGTGACCCACATCAATACAAAGGCAAGCCTACAGGCTTTGTCAAGGGGTCACCACCTCATTATATGACGGTAAGCCTATTGGCTTTGTCATGGGGTTCTCACATCAATAAAAAAGGCAAATCTATTGGTTTTGTCAAGGAATCACCACAACATTTTATGAAAACAAACCTATTTTCTTTATCAAGTGGTGATTACATTAATATACAAGACAAGCCAATCTGTTTCAGCAAGGGATTGCCACATCAATACACAAAAGTAAATCTATTGTCTTCAAAAAACGCATTGACCTTCATATAGAAAAACAACCATAGCATCAACCATAAAAGGGCCATATAATCCTCAGCTGAAAATCAAAAGCTCCAGAAATGCTTGTAAACACCATCAAGTTTTCCTTAGTCACATTGTTTACACCCTGGGAAACAATGTATTACTTGTAATAAATAAATTCTGTGGGGGCTGCTGTTCTCCCTGCAGCCCCTTAGAATAATTGTGTAACATACTGGTGGTGCCCCTGCCCATATCAGTTGCCAGTGGCTGAGATTAATTCAAGCATTCCACCCTTCAGCTTGTTGTTTTTGCATTTGACTACCTAAGTGCTCCAGGAATGAGGAGACCTAGGTCCTGGGTTCATTGTGCCATTGGAACAATGCTATACCTGGTTGAAGACCCTTAATAAGGGTGAAACCGATCTTGGGTTGCTTGTGTTCTGGTAAATGGAGGACCTGAACTGGCAGTTTGGGCTGGACTGTTCCATTGATGAGCAGGGTTAAGACTGAATTGCATATGCCTGGGTACAATCTGAGGTGGCATGGTGCACAAAAAAAACTGGATTTGGTTGGCCTGAGCGATTGCCAGTGGCTGAGATTAATTCAAGCATTCCATCCATCACTGTATTATTTTTGCATTTGATGCCCTAAGTGCGCCTGGCATGCTCAGACGTGGGTCACAGGATCACAGTGCCACTATAACCAAGCTATGTCAGCCCACCCCAGGGAGGTGGCGGTCCCTGGGCAAAGATTGGCCATGGGGAGGGTGGCAGCTTCCCATATAATATATAATAATAAGCCCCCCGTGTACTGGCCCACCCTGGGGCTCAACTAGAAGCAAGTGAGGGAGACGCTTGTTTTTTTTTAAATTTGGTGCAAGTTTGCAACTCCACCAGGAAATCATGGCAAAATTGTAAATTAAATATCTTTAGAGCCTAGTGGGGTCTCTGGGGGAGCCCACGATCAGGCCTACAGGGTCAGCGTATTTCGACCCTGCACCCTTCTCTTTCTTTATGTTTTTGTTTGGGACTCGGCTGAGTCCAATTCCCAAGATGGCTGCCAACACTTCCTGGTTGAAGTGTCTTAGCAGCCAATCAGATCTCTGCACAAGATTGGTACAATTTGCAGAGGGTGTGTGTCTCTAGATATGCAAATTAGGTTTTCCTATAATATTTGCAAAACTACTGAATGGATTTACACTAAATACCTGCATACCCACAATGATTGTGGAACATGTCCCTGGTACCCTTGGCACACTGCAGCACACATAGGAACACCAAGTAGGCCCCCGTTCACTATGGGCACACATGGGCCCCCTCCAAATCACCAACGACACGACCCAGCCATGAACATGTGATGAATACAGAAAAGCAGGGGCTGTGTGAGCGACACTGAATATGCAAGTGACACTGCATGACAGACAGCATGGCAGCAGCCAATATACATGACATGGGGCACGATTCGACATGGAGGGGGCCCAGTGCGGATCACATCCATAAAGGAGCAGGTCACCCTCTGACATATCCACGTGCACCCACAACCCATACCGTCCAATACACGCAGCAGGCGAACAATGCACAAGGCCAAAAAATCTGTCCAAGAGCGCATATGACCCAAGCCGCAAACATTTCAGCCCCCGAAAATCACACAATTCAAAGGCACACCACCTCAAAGGGATAAGGGTGCATGAAATCAGAGCTGCAGGGGCAACTCCCCCACAATGCAGCACACACATAGCAATCACAGAACATCAGCAATGATGGCAATGTGGTACAAAGTGCAACACTTACACCACAGGACAGAGGACACAACAGGTTCCACTTGTGCGTAGTGAGGGTGAGGACGGTGCACCAGAAACGAAGTCAAAAGAAAGCCTCAAATTTATAAAAAATGTCCTTTATTCTATAAGTTAATTTTTAAGATTCAACCACAGCCAACGCGTTTCGTTCCATTGGAACTTCGTCAGGGCTCAAAAAAGTCTCACGAGGGTTCAAAACAGTCATGTGCCCATAGAATCAAGATCATAAAATGCCTCCATAGCGGCAAATAGATGGAATCATGCAGCAAATCCCCGCATTAATGCAAAATATCAAATGGCGTAAAATATCAGCTCACATTCCTCCATCCAAAACTGGAGGTTTACTCAGATCACCCCAACCTATACTTGTGAGTGACTGGACGACCAATATTGCAGCCTCTTGTCCTCCATAAGAATCCGGAGGTTTCATCTTAAGGAAATTAGTAACCCCAAATTGATTTTGGGAGAAAAGTGGACCAGTGTAGTAGCCTACCGTCCTTTTCAGGAGAAGCTCGCTCCTCGGTAGTTATCTGAGTAAACCTCCATTGGAACTTGACGTAGTTCCAATGGAACAAAACGCGTTGGCTGTGGTTGAATCTTAAAAATTAACTTATAGAATAAAGGACATTTTTGATAAATTTGAGGCTTTCTTTTGATTCGTTTCTGGTGCACCGTCCTCACCCTCACGATTTTGTCTGATTCTCAGTGGAGTAAAAGTGCGGCAAGCTCCGGACGGACGTGCACAGATAAAGGAATTTTCTTTACTTTGAAATAGAAGTGCTGAACCTTGGTCAGCCGCATTGATCCTTTGTAACAAATCCACTTGTGCGTAGTAACTGGCCACTCACATCTGGTATTTACTGACATTGTGTGATGATAATATACGAGTACTACCACACATCCGTCATGTATTAGAAAATCCCACTGTCTGCCATCAAATAGCCAGCTCCACCAAATCAGTCACAATGGGCATTGTCATGCAGTTTGTATGTAAACTTCTGCCAAGTGTCAACATACAGGGGAAACTCTGTCAACCTGCATCTCCCCTTTACATTGCAGAGGGACGATCAACACTTACTGCAGAGCAGACTACAAACCTCATCATTGATGATGTAGAGGACAACCTGCACATATGTCAAGACACCCTCCAACGGATAATGGACAGCCTCCGCAGCCCCCAGGAGCAGGGCAGGCCAGCTGTCACGAGGTGACCCCCACCACCTGCACAGACCACACAGCAGGAAACACACACCACCACGGCTGTCTCCCAGGACCTCCATGAACAATACATGGAATTTCGACGCCGTGTGTTAGGTTGTCTTGTGGAGTTGGCAGATCAGCTGCAGGTGGGTTTCAAGCTATAGGCAGCCAAACTTGAGGCCATACATGGGTGTCTGAGTCCCATCAGGGACCACATACAGTCCCTTACGGACACCCCCTGTCCGCACCATGCTCACCGAAAATGCTTGGCTGACCTCGCTGAGGCCATTACTCGGATACAGGAACTGTCCAGTCAGACAGGCACCAGTGCTGAGAGCACACAGTTGGCACAGATGAGGAGGACAATGGAGACTATGGAGCAGATGCAGGCTGGAAGTAGGGCTGCCAAGGCTGAACACCAGCGCAATGTAGCTGGGATCTTTCATGCCCTGCAGTTCATCATCTTGCCATTGCTGCCACTGAGACAGTCCCAGATAACTGCAGCGGGAACTTCGACACACACATCTCTGAACCCTGATGTGTCAGTGGCACACTGTGATGCAGCCCCATCTTCTTCACACCCTGATGTGTCAGTGACACCCAGTGATGCAGCCATTACACCGCCACACACACTGGACCCACCTGACACCGAAGATGTATCATAGGAGCAAGATTTGGATGGTAATTACTGTGTGAGGAAGGAAGTAATATCATGCATCGCCGCCAAATGGCCTGTTCCTGCCTGGTTAAGCCCTATGCATCATGCTCTGCGACAACACCTCCCACTGTACCCAAGATTACTCTGTGACATCTACCCAGACCCCAACATGGACTGCCACATCTTCACTGCTGGACAATTACACAGCAATCCCGCTGCAGACTGCACTCCCCCTCTTCCCAATCACTTTTCAATCCCCAAAGGACCCTGGTAGGCCCACCACTGGGCATCCATGCTATGTGGGCTTGGATGACACTGTACGGTTCCAGCTCCGTCATTCACCAGAATGTGAATTAAATATTCAAAATCACACAGAAGTGTCATGACTATGTTCACTCATGTATGAAAGTATGGCTGGATGTAGGGACAATGATTGCACAAAAAGGTACACCCTTGTGAATGACATCAATGCGCATGTTTATCTCTGAGACACATGGCCAATTGGATGACTGTGAAGGTGAGTACTAGTTGTGTCCCCATTGCACATTAACAGGAATCTCGCAACCCCCCATCACAGGCACACGTCCATGTATTGAAAAGGGCTGTGTGTAGAAATGACCAAATCGGTAGCAGGCCAGGAATGGTGTCCTACATCACATGTGACAACAGAACTTCACATCGCATACCTATTCACACACATCTGTGTGGACACATTCTGTTATGATATATGACATGGCTCCACATGGTCAGAGGTTTGACACCATACTCACATTTCTGAAGACACGTAAGTGCACAGGTATGCCAACAACTTTCCCAAAACAATGTCTGGCTCACAGAAGTGGAGCTGTCAAAAGGGACCCACCCCCATTATACATGTCAGTCAGACCCTCCATGTGTAGGTACGATGCTCATTGTGGCATACGAGTGGTCAAACTTATCAACACTCATCACAGTTTGACACCAGTGAAGTTTCGTAGACTTTATTGGCATGTGCGTGTCAGTACGGTCAAGGCCATCGGCCACAATAGCCAGGGACATGCTTAAGACACTTGCACGCAGCATGGGAACCTTTCAAGGTGCAGGAAATGGGGAGGCAGAGCTGGACATCGATCATTACGGATGGCAACGGTCTCAGCCCACCTTGCCTTGCTGGACGAGTCATGTGTTGTTTGGCGTCTGCCCATTGCCCTGTGTGAGGGGGCACGACTTACAGCCAATGGGGTCTGCATAGTGCTCTGCCACCGGACTGCGCCTACTGTCTGCTCTGCTGACAGTGATCAGGTGAAAGGGTCCAACAAGGTCACATGTCGTGCTACATTGCCATGTGTGTTCTCTCCCCCAGCAGTGTGTCTGAATTGTTAACGTTGCCAAACGGCGCTGTGCTGCTCTGACCATGGAACTGCATCACCTTGCGCAGGTGTGTGTACATACGCGTAGTTCCACGCACATGCATTCAGAGTCCAGACAAAGGTAGACATGTCCTCTGTAGAGGTGGGATATGTGAGTATTCCCCATGATGCAGCAAGGGTTTTAGACCTGTGCTGTGGGTGACAATCCAATGTGGCTGCAGGAACGTAAATACTCGTCCATGAATGCCAGCACAGCCTCATGTGCAATGTGTTCCAATAGTACGTCGTTGTCGGATTCAAGGAACACCAGGGTGAGCCAATCCATTAACTGGTCCGGGCAGATGTGCTCAGTCCACACCGTTTATCCGATCCGCAAACCAGGCCAATAGGGGAGCGCCTTGATGTGGTCACTGCACAAGAGGAGTTGTGCAATTTCCCATGCGCAACTGCCAGCACATACACCAGATATCAGTGCATTCCATGCACGGCTTTCCCGGTGACACTCCTGTTCGTGGGCCAACAGGGGGCGCCCTGTCAGGTCATAATCCAATTCAGCTACCATTGCATTGGATAGGCAGACCTCCATGGGCCACTCAAATGTGCATGATCGACAGTGGAACCAGGGCTGGACGCAGGTGACGTAGGCAAGACGGAAACTCAGACGGAAACTGATTCGCAACACTGCCATTGGCAGGGATCCCAACAGATGCAGCATTCGTGCACGGTACAGTTCCACGTGACAAGGGTTGTGCATGTGCCCGGGAATGCCTGCCATTAGGTTTGTTGGGCTCGTGGCACCTGCACTCCTCAGACCGGCAGAAGTTCCGTGGATGATATGCCATAGCGCTGGACAATGAGTCATATGTGTGTGCATTGTTTGGACGTGTGGGTAGTTTTTAACTTATGTGTCAAGGGCATCCCTTGCAGGTGTAGGTCCTGCAGGGACAAGTGTGTGTGGGATGTGGCACATTGGTGTTTCATTGGCGCAATTCGTGGTGTGGGAATTGTCGGAGGCTGGTATGGTATCTCACGCAGGGTGTGCCAGCCACATTCAGGACCAAGGTCGGGGTTTCGGTTGGCCTTCAGCGTTGTGTGTTGAGACAAAGGGGTTTTCATTCCTGATATCAGTCTGACTACTGCTAGCATTTCTTGGATGTGATGTGGACTTCGCGATGACTTTGATGCCTTGCCTGTGATTTGGGGTGCACAGATTTCGAGACACACGCAGCTGTTGGCATGTTTGCATGAGTCAAGGGCCGATTGGCCTTGCGCTCCTTGTCCAGTCTCTCTCTTTCTCTCTCTCCCTGTCCTTTGATGAGTGCCTGACATACCTTCTCATCTTGGATATTGTCTTGCAAGCTGTGAGTCACAGATTGTCCAGGGATGCCCTGCCATGACTCTTCAAAATAGTTTTTTGGTGACAAATTATTATCACAGATCTGGCTGGTCGTTGAGAATGTTGCGGTGTGGTGTTGCCGCTGCTTTTTGCACAGGAACGCCTACTGTGCATTTCATTAGCGATAATTGCCAGGTTCATCTGTGGCGATGATTTTTGAGGATGCTATCGCCGAAAAACTGGTGATATCGGCTGTTTGCACCAGCTTGTGAATGGTGCGTTAAATTTATTGCGACTTTGGCTGTGATAAAGTGCCAATGACTCGGCGAAAGCTCCTTGAGAATATAGCCCTATAATTCGTAATTGCTTTCTTTTAAACTGTTGAAAGTGATCACAAATACTAGGCTTGCAAACATTAAACATTACTTACCAGTAACAAAAAAAACTTCATTTTAGTTGAGAAATTGTAAATCCTCATATTTACAGGTAGCTGGTGATTATAATAATTATATTGTTAGCAAACATTATTAGCCCTTTCAAAGGTTTTGTAACTTTATTGTTGTGAACATTTTTGTATTTTATGATTGTGCTGATCATCTAGAGATTGCACACGTTGTGTACTGTCCTTATCTAGTACATTGTGTTTCATTGCTTGAGCAATAAAGAAGAGACGTTCAGACGCTGCAAGTTTGCGGTTGATTTGGCAAATATAGAGTATTCCAAGACAAATTAATGTAAGAGAATTTATTGTGATTGCTATTCTCTAGAATAACTCAAACTTATACGTGTTTTATGACTTATAAATGCAAATGTAACTTCTTCTGCGCAGAATTGACAGATATGGGGCCATATTTTCAAAGACGTAATGCAACAAACTCAGCAAGACAATTGCCTTGTGTGACTGAGATATGACCGTGTGGCTGCCTACCATCAATGGAGGCACCATTGTGCTATGGTGCAAGGGTGCCTGAATTTTAAGCAGCCTAGTTTTTGTGCAGGGAAGGACATTTTACTGCAGAAAAGCACTATTTAGAGGCAGTTTTCTCTTTCTAAACTTGCAGCAGAATGCAGCACATGTGGAAAGAGGAAATAACAAGAAGAAATGAAGCTATTTCTAATGATGCCATAATATTTTGACACAAACCCAGTTTTACTAGCCTTGGTAAATGTGGGATGGTGTCAAAATCCTTGGGTACAGGCATGGGAATGGCTATGCTCCACCCATGGAACACCTTCTCAATGCAGAGTATCGCAAGTTATGTTCCTTCCAGGGTGCGCGCCTGTGCGCGCACGGATCCTGCTACCCTGAAGCGCCCAGAGACTTTAATGGAGTGCGTACGTTGCATCAGAAACCAAGAGAGCCGTTGTTGTGCAAACTATTATGTTGCTTGGTGGGCTCCACTGCAAAAATGATCAAGGAACCCAGCTGAGAAGGAGGTCGGACATGTAATTAGCATGGAGGTGAGAGATTGTAAGAGCTGCTTTCGCTAACGCCGCTTCATTCACAAATAGCCTGAGGCTACTTTTCTGATGTTCGCCTTCCCATTGCCCATCGACCCCCTAGCAACCCCGAGGTGTTAGGTGTTGTTACAGCATTGACCTAAACTGGTACAAGCATAAGTAGACAAAGCTTAGAGAGCGAAAGCAGGCATTTGGTATAGCGCTGAATTCTGAGAAAGGCCAGTCTCGAAGCACCGTTTTAAGTAAAATAGTAAACCTGACAATGTATTTTCTCCTGCTGACCAAAGCTTCCTTCTTTTGAAATGTCATGTTATATCATTGCATTAAGACACATTTTCAAAAGTAATGGTTTTAAAACATGAACTTTGACACATTCAGTCTACAGGAAAGTCAGTGTCACTTGTACCCAGTGTGTGGCCTACAATCTTATACTTCGAGCAACAGTATTTGGAGAGTCAACAAATTAACCGGGTGGCAATGGTATGCTCATGCAACAGATATTATTTTAAATTGGCTAATGTGTCTTTGAACTTCAATAAAGTGTATTTCTTTAACACATAGAAGCTTTCCCACTTAGAGCATGAGATTGTTTTACAGTGTTTGTTAAAAGTGAGAGTTTTTAAATATGTGCTGGGAAAACATTCCTGCCCCATCCTGATGATAATGCTATTAGTGCACTGGCAGAAGACCCCCCGTGATTTTGTGGCCTGGGATGGCAGATTTTGCTGTAAAAAAAGCAACATTTGCAAACCAAACCATAAAGTTTGTGATATTTTTGTGGCAGGCAGAACATGTGCTTGTCACAAAACTACCACTTGGTCACTGCTGAAAACAATGGCCAGTCACATTCTGTGACCTGGCAGAAATGTCCAGCAGCATTGCAACAAGGAACAGGACGGTGGTTAATGTACATTTCTACATTTAAAATCTACTCTCTCTGTCATTGGACAGCCTATATTCCTAAGGGGCACACTGCAGCAGGTGGCAAATGGAGTGAGAGGGTGGTGAGGATCGTGCCATGAGGTGTCCTGGGTTGTAAGGGGGAGGGGTGTTTATCACGGGAGAGAGGAGACACAGGTGGGGGGGTTACTCTTCTTTTATGAGGTAAACTGAGAGGATGTGGCGGTACGGCCAGAGCTGCAGACTTTGGACCTGTGGAACCAGGTGTGAATCCAGCGTTGGCTCAACATGTGATTCGGAGCAAATCACTTAATCTCTCTGTACCCAAAAAAAAATGTTTGTAATGTTACTGGAATGATTAAACAAATAGCTGCGGGAGGGCTTGTGCATTTTAAAGGCAGGTGACAGAGGAACTTAACACCTCTGCCACCTGTTAACCTGTTGCTCACCCTCCTTTTATTGACACAGAGCAGAGCCAATTGAAGGGGGATTCGCTTCAATTTATTTACAATGCTAATTTTTACCGGCACTTTTGTAAAAATACCATGATGTGCTGATTTCACATTTTTGGGGTAATTGCAATATCCTTGGGGTCTGACTACGAGGCAAGTAAGTTGACATGTGTACCTTATACATGGATTAGATTCTTAATATAAATAGAGAAACATTTTAGGTTAATAAATCAAATACATAGAGGTTTTTGTACAGAGCTCACCATGAATGGACTCATTCAAAGGTGATCTACTATATTATAAATGCAGACATTATCCCCCCTGCTGAAGGAGTCATCCTCGGACCCGACAGACCTCAAGAACTTCAGACCCATCTCTCTCCTTATTCCCAGCCAAGGTCATCAAGAAGGCCATCAACGCCCAACACTCCGAGTTCATCAAAGAGAACCACATCCTGGACATCTCCCAATCTGGCTTCAGAAGCAACCACAGCACCGAGACTGCACACCTCACTGCCACCGATGACATCCGCTCCCTCCTTGACCAGGGAGAAACCACAGCCCTCATCCAACTGGTCCTCTCGGCCGCCTTTAATACAGTCTCCCACCGCACACTAATAAGGAGACTCCACGATGCCGGCAGCCGCGACAAGGCACTGAACTGAATACACTTCTTCCTTACCGGCCGAACATTGTGAGTCAGACTACCCCGTTCCTCTCTGAACCTACAAAGATCAGCTGTGGGGTGCACCAGGGCTCCTCCCTGAGTCCTTTCCTCTCCAACATCAACATAGCCCCCCTCGCAGCCATCAGAAACCTCCAATACACCATTGTCTCCTACGCCGATGACACCCAGCTGATCCTCTCCCTCACCAGGGAACCCACAGCCACCAGAATCAACTTTCACAGCATAATGCAGGTTGTTGCTACCTGGATGAAAGACAGCTGCCTCAAGCTCAACTTGGAAAAGACCAAAGTACTCATCCTGGGACCCACCCCCTCAGCCTGGGACAACCCCTGGCGGCCCATCGCACTTGGAACCCCTCCCACCCCTATAAACCATGCACACAACTTCAGCAACATACTGGACTCGTCACACTCAATGAACCGCCAAATCAACGTAGTATCCTCATCCTGCTTCAACACGCTCCACCTGCTTCCAAAGACATTCTGATGGATCCCCACAGGATCCAGAAAGACTGTCATCCATGCACTCAGCACTCAGCCAGCAACTCCCAGAACAGCTCAGGAAACTACAGAACGTCCAATACACCGTATCCAGACTGGTCCTCGACATCCCCCGCTGCAGCCATATTACACAACACCTCCAACATCTCCACTGGCTCCCAATCAATAAGAGCATCACCTTCCAAGCACCTCACACATGCCTGCAAACCTCTCCACAACGAGGACTAGAATACCTGAACAACTGTCTCGCATCCCACACACCGGTCAGACAACTCTGCTTCACCCGGCCTTCGTCCTACAGATCCACAAGACCAGAAGCAGAGGAAGATTCTTCTCCTACCTTGCTATCAAGACCTGAACCACCCTGCCCCTCCACCTCAGGCAATCTGCATTGCTCATTTACAAAATGGAGCCAAGGGGGTCTAAAAGGCAGGTCGCCCCCCACTCAATATCATATACACAACAAAGGACCTGCCTCGTATACCAATCTTAATTTTTAATTTTTAAGCCCAGAGACCAATCAATATTTTTTACTCAACATATGGGCTATTGTACAGTTTGTTACCTATTAGCCATTTTTACTAAAAATCAGATACTACAGGGTTCTATTGTCTCGGGCTGTGCAAATGCCTGTGAACTAGGTGAATTTGACAGAAAGTTCCCCTAGAAACCTATGTGTCCCCCCACCACCATGTTAGGAGAGAAAAGAGTGAAGGTGGAAAAGAGAAGAAAACAACAGTCTCGCAATCCACCGCACCATCAGAGATTGATGTCCGTTTCACCGCCACAAAGGAAAAGTGCAGAAAAAATGAGGGCGGCAATACCTCACGGACGTAACCCCCACGAGGTGTAAGCGGACAGGTACTCGTCCGTTACCTCACCTTCTCATCATCGGTAATTGCCGTCCCCAGTGAAAACTGAAAAGTGACACAACAGGTCTAGCGTCTTCTCTAGTACCTACTGTGAAATAAACTAATAATCTAAACTGTGTCTATGTGCAAAAAAAGAAGGAAAGGAGTGGGTGTCGACCCTAAGACTAGGGAGAATGAGTCTGATCAGGACCCAAAACACTCCCAGTTAAAACCGGGCAGCCCCACACTAGCTAAATGAGACTTTTTATTCAATGCTGTGTGGCTGTCCCCTTAAAAACCGACATGTTTCGTTGCCTGTATGGATTGGCGGCAACTTCTTCAGGGCTAGGGTCGACTAGCCTCTCTGCTTAGCTTATGCTGACCGGTGTGATATCTGTCAGCACCTAGGGGAAACATAAAATAGACACATACAGATTCAGCTAAACACCACGTATGTACACCTACAGGGTAGACACACAATCAATCAGGCAGTGGGCCTAGTGCCTGCTTCACTTCCAACAGGCATATTTACCGTAAGGGTTGCTCACTTACAGCATACCTAACCCCACGGGACTCAAGGGTCTATGCTACCCCAGATGCTTCTGGATTGCTTGACCGCAACCTGCGGATTCATATATCTAAAAATGCATAAGGAAGCGGAAAGTTAGCACATCACGTGTCAATATTACACAAAATATACACATATGTTTGATACCATCTGTATTATAATGGCCAGTTACTCAAGATCCTCCCTGTGCCCCGACTAACTGCCTTACTTTTGTCATTTATTGCCTGGTGCCTAACCTCATATGTGGCTGACCCCTCACAGACTACATTTCACTACATTTCTACATTTCGCTCCCCAACCTGTTCTCAATCATCCCTCAATATCCACCCGAACGTTGTATCTGGGTATGTATGGTATACACTCCGGACGGGCTTTCCTGTTACCCCTCCTCACTATCGAACTATGGGGGCCTTGAGTATATTACATGGCCTCTCTCAAAGACTCCGAGTGTCTGTCTTAGCCTTTCTTAGTGTATCAGTTCACCGCCTTTAACCCACTCGGGATCTCACCTCATCAGTGTCACGTTACGAGTTCCGTTAAGCCTCCATCACGGGTTCTGTGTCCCGTACCTGTTTAAATACTCCGCACAAATTGATTGTATCCATGCGCGGCCCTGGTTGGAAAACTGTCGCGGCCATGTTGTGTAAACCGGTCTAGACTTCCCTATTGGAGGATGTGTGCGTGATGTCACGGGCATGCGCAGACGCGCAACGAAGGCCGTAGCGGCCCTCTTGTGTATCCTGGGACAAATATACCCGTATTGTAGGATACACGTGAGGCATAATATTCCTACTGCTAACGGCCCTTACATTACACTACTCAATTTCCTTCTTGAGTAGACGGTATAATGACCCTAATATTTCCACCTTGCTAGTTCGTCTACTGTATACCCCATGACATCACCCCACATGGATGATCCTGTGAGATGTACTCAGATTGCTGCATCGAGAGTACGAGAGTGACCCTCTCCGACCTAACAATGTGTGTGTACTGCATTATTTGGACCCTGGGATTAATGAATGCCGTTACAGTGTGATTAGAATGTCAAATTGTGACCTGATTCCATTCTATATAGTCATTCAGGCCCTGTCGGTCTACTCCCTCCTGGTAGATCCATCGTGCTTCCTTCATTGTTAGTCTGGCGTTAATATTGTAACTGTCACCCCAGACACGTTCCAGTACCACCCATTGTAATTCACGAGGACCATGCCTGGCCGTCATGAAATGCTGGACCAGCTTTGTGGTTAATTTGCCCATTCGGATCGTACTCAGGTGCTCTTGTACACGGACCTTCACTTTTCGCGTGGTTAATCCAATGTAGTGAAAGCCGCACGGGCATGTCAGTCTGTATATTACGTTGTTAGTATTACAATTACTGAACGCATTTAGATACCAGCACTTGCCATTTGTTAACATGACGCTCTTAGTCGGAGTAGTCAGTTCGCAAACATTACAACTGCCACATTGATGATGTCCCGGTGGAATGCCTGTGGACTTGACCTCACATTTGGGTCGTGAATGCACCAAGCGATCGCGTAAGCTAGTGGAACGCTTAAAGGCAAATCGAGGTTGGGGCATGGTCATGGTCGGAGTGTGGAGTAAAGGCCAGTGTTTCCTGATTACTTGTCTAATTTGGGTTGAAAGAGGACCAAATGTAGTAACTACAGGGATGCATTCTCCTGAGGTTTTAGGTGTTCTCTCCAAGAGGGCCGCTCGTGGGGTATTGAGGGCTCGTTTCTTGGCCTGCTTGATAACCCTGATAGGATAAGCTCGGGCCTCCAGTTTGCATGATAGTGTTTCTGCTTGTTGTACATAGTCCTCGATGTTAGAACAATTCCTGCGATAACGCAGGAATTGACCGACCGGCAGGTTGTCCCTAAGAGCCCTAGGATGGAAAGATTTATAGTGAAGGAGGGAGTTCTTGTTGGTGGGTTTCTGATGGACATTGGTGACCAACTTGTGGTTCACTGCAGTAATGTCAAGGTCCAGGTATGTGGCTGTGGTATTACTAATAGTCCAAGTGAATCTTAGGCACTCATCGAGGCCATTAAGCCACTGAAGAAACCTGTCCAGTTCTGCAGGTGAGCCGGTCCATATACACAGCACATCATCGATGTACCTCTTCCAGAGGGCAATGTTCCTCTGGAAGGGATTAGTGCAGTGGAATATGTAGTTGGACTCGAATTGGCCCACATAGATACAAGCTAAGCTGGGGGCAAATGTAGCCCCCATCGATGTACCGGACACTTGTAAATAGAGCTGGTCCTTATAAGCAAAAAATGTTTTTGTTAAGGCCAGTTCAATGCACTGGAGGACAAAGCTTTGGGGGACATCGTAAAACCATTCGCATCCCCCCAGGGCATGTGCTGCTGCCACCAGCATTGTTTCCTGGGGGATGCTGGTGTATAACGATTCGATGTTGATTGTAACCAACAGTTGATGTTGGGGGTCAAAGACAATGTCATTCAGGATTTTTAAGACTGATGTAGTGTCCTGGACATAGGAGGGTTGGGTAATTACACATTCCCTCAGAAAGAAATCTGCGTATTGAGATAGTGGTTCAAGGACCGATTGGATGCCCGATACTATGGGACGTCCGGGGGGCGGCCTTTGTGCCTTGTGGATTTTCGGGACAATGTAAAAAGCAGGGATCCTTGGCCTTTCATTGACCAAAAAATCCGCTTCTTTCACCGTAATCCACTTTCTTTCTTTGGCTTCCGCGACCATGGTGGTTATGGTCGTCTGTAGGTTCTTAGTCTCTCATCAGAGGTTGATAATTGTGTCGCACATCCAACAACCTAGCCACCTCCCGTTCATAATCCGTAGTTTCCATCACCACCACCGCGCCCCCCTTGTCGGCGGGTTTGATGGTAATACTTGCGTTGTGCTGTAGGGAATGAACTGCTGCCCAATCAGCCTTGGTCATGTTACTACGGGTATGCCCCTGCTGCTGCTCTTCCAAAATGCTAATGTCCTGCATGATTTTTTGTTCAAAAACGAGGACTTCGGGGCCTATAGAGTGGTTAGGAGGGCAAAATTGGGACGGTCGTCGCAGATTGGATCTGCATTGCTCACCCAATTCAGGAAGGACCTCAAGACCTGGCTCTTCGATTAAACCACCACACCAGACAAATCAACCCCCCCCCCCCACAGTGCCTTGTGACCCTCACGGGTTAGTAGCCGCGCAATAAAAACCCAGATTGATTGATTGATTTATTGATTGATTGAGCAGAATTCACATTTTATTTTTGGCAGGTTTGCACAGCTCACAGCGCAACCTTACCCAAGGACATAAGAGCACTTCACAGAGAAACCGCCTGCTAAAAATGTTATTTTTTTCAGCACAGTGAAATTTAAAGCCCTTTCCCATATGACATAGTCGGCAATTATAGCTACGAGTCCACATTGTCCTATGCGAAAGTTCGGCTCATTTTGGGCTTGCGGGTTGAAGAGTACCATGAACTGAGCAAGTGCTAGGCACTTGGATCAAGCTTTCAGCAGCTCGCCCACCTCTAGAGAAACCTTATAGTCTATTAACTCAAACACAGCAGGTTTTTGTCCAGCGCACATCCTGGACTCACATATTTGAATGTGCTGTCATATGTAATAATAAAGAAAAAGGAGGCTCAATGAAATAAAATATTTGCATAGAATCATACAGGTTTGGTGAAATAGTGGAGCTGGGATTGAGCACAGACTTTCTAGATTCACATTGTGCAGTTGAGCCACAAGATGGGTGTATCTTCCTTTTGCCTGCTTTACATCAGAGTACTGCTTTGTTTTTAACTCTTGGTGTATGAGGTTACAGAGTATTGGTAGACAGAAAGCTCATGAAACCTTGGGTCTTTTGGGGCGCCAGGCTCCAAGAGGACATTGAGCTGAACCAAAGCCAGTCATCTGGTTTGAGCTTTCAGTGGCTCATCCTCCGCTACATCAGACCATGAAGGGCTAGCCTACCGGAGACTACTGAGGGGAGTCGGGCTGTGTACACATGCACTTCAACTTAGAGCCAGAGAATTCAGAAGACCACAGAGAAGGGGTTTCTTAAGTGAAGGAGAGGAAGCACACAGAGATGCTGGTGCCTATGCTTTCTTTTGCAGGGTGCTCTGTTGTATTGGGGATCATGGAGACCTATTAGTAGGTGAGCACCTTTCCTAACGCAATAGTTAATGGTTGGGATACATAAGTCACAGGTCAGATACAGTGTGAGGCATAGTCTCATATATGACTGACTCATCCCCGGCACTATTGTCCTTAAAAACATGTCTTTGGTGCACACAACCTTTGCTTTGGTGCACAGAGATCTTTCATTGCCGCACACAGAGTGTAGGAAGGTGGATATCTGACTATGGTTACCCCCAAATTTTTGCCTAGTGTCTAGCTGGTTTTTCGACTTAGTTGGCCTGAGATCCTGCCATTCAGGACCTCAGCCCATCTGCTCTCTCTTTAAAATGGACTCCATGTACCCTAGGTGCATAACCCATTGGAACTAGATCACCCTGTGAGCCCCTGTACCAGTGTACACTAGGTACCCAGGGCATTGGTGTATCTAAGGCCACCAAGGGCTGAAGCATGTATTATGCCACCCCAGGCTTGGCCTAACAAAGTTGACACAACTGGCTGATCACTCAGCTGGGGTAAGTTGGTGTAACCACCTCTTACTTAGGTGTAGTATACCTATACCTAACCTTAAATGGGACACATGTTAACCTATAAGTCACTCCTATGGCAGGCCTTAACAATCCTGAAGGCAGAGTGCTTGGTTCCATGTGAGATGGTGCTCTGGCATGAGCTGAGCCTGTCTGCAGTGGTCGGAACAAATTCCTTCTACTGTTTCCAGATATCGTCATACCATATACTCTTAAGTGCATTATGAACCTCGCGGTTAAATGCTATCTTTGGTTTGGCTTTATCAAAACATGTCGAGTAAGGTGTCATACGAATTGGAATACTAACCCCTCGCCAATTCTGGCGACGGGGTTAGCATTCCACCCTTCTAGAGGGGCACGACATGTACAGTACCTGAAACCCGGGTAAAATCAGACATAGCCTCAGCTCCACAAAATGGATGCTGCCACCACAGACACAAGTCTGCCCTCCTGCTGCTGGGAGTCCTTCCAGCTTGGGAGGTGTGGACAAAGGGTTTCCTGCCAGGGGAGGTGCGTGCACCACCCCAGACAGGATTTTGTGTATTGGTCAGGTAGTGCTTGAAAGAAACCAGACATGCCTGAGGCTCACAAGGAGCCTCGGTGCATATGCCAGTTCAATCCGGTCCTGGGGCACACCAGTCCCGGGCCTGGGGCGAGCTGGACAAAGGATTGGGGGTGTAACCACCCCCCTCCTGGTCCCACCCTTAGGGAGGGACCTAGCAGGTAGTCCGGCCCCTAGAATCCGCTTAAAGGTAGGAGCTGTGTCCTAAGACTTCAGACATCCTGGAATCAACTTGAAACTAAGAAGAAGACGGGAACTTCGACGCTCTGCCGCACAGAGGACTGAAGCCAATCTCCCCTGTGGTCAGGGAGTGACCACCTTGCTAACGCAAGCACCATCCAGCGAATCAACATCTGCTTTGCCGCCGCCTCCCGCCGGAGCCCGAGCCCAGAGACTGACAAGACCTGGACCTGCAGACCTCTCACCACCCGATCCACAGTCCCTGAGAAGAGGAGACCCGTGGAGGCACCGAGACACGTGGAGCCAGCCATCTTGAAAAGACCACGACAAGCTGCAAGCGCAACAACCGAGGCCCCCTCCAAGTTGTGCTTTGGGATCTGAGAAGCCCAACACCAGAGCAGCATCTGCACCAAAGGTGAGCCCTCCAGCATCTCCACGATCTGCGTGGGGCCCTTCTGCAGTTTGCCACTCGACGCGCCTAACCGGTTGCTGGCCCGCTGGCTAGTGGCCATCTTGGCGACGAACTTCAAAAACTACACTGCTGGTCTGGTTGCTCCAAACTGGCCCTTGCTCCCCTCCAAAGGAGCAATCCCTCTGACCTTGCTGGTCAGAGCCATCAGCTTATTTCATTTTCCACAATAATTGCATTTGCCAAGGCTTGTTTGCTTCGACCAAGTCGCCGACACCGCCGACAGCAAGAGCCTGCGTGTGACAGCTCGTGAGCCGACTCCTGGACGTCGTCAACCTTCAGGGACCACGTGGCTGCAGAGACAAGCTACACCTTCCTTCCTGTTTGCACCCGACATCGCCTGGTACCCACCTGGTGCCACGCTGGTCACTGGCTAGTGACTGTGAACACTGTCCCCTCTGCTTACAGGTCATCTACAACTCCGATCCACCCTTGGATCCACCGCATCCCTTCCGGACCGACCGCCTGCAGCATCTTTGTCCACAGGCTCCATTGAACAGATAGAAGAAACCCGACGCACTTCGACACCTACGCACCCGCTTCCTGTGGGTGAGGTAAAGCTGGCACTCCGGTGCCCAAGTGTAGAGTATCATCTCTAGTGTCTGTGTTTCCAATCTTGAGTTCATAGTCCATCCGGAAGATTCCTTTTGCAGTAACTTTGTACTTTTTACGCACCCATTGAAAGCCTATGGGAGCTCGCGTGTGACTATTTGCTCTGCACACGCAACCCGTGGACCTCCTGGTCACTAACTGAAGTTAGCTCCTTGTAGGCCCAGCGATTCTAGAGGCCCTAGGCCTTTTTCCTTTTCTGTTCGTGGTACTTATACCACTATTTTAGTATATGGTTTGAGCGGCCACCAGGGCCTATCCATATAAAGTGCAACTTCTGTGTATTCTACTGTAATCTTGTTTGACGATTTGTGCTCCTGTGCTCATAAAGAGACTAGGGGTTACTTTGAGAAATAAATACATATATATTTTGAATATATATCTGTGTGGTGTCCTTTCATTGGTATAAAAGGGGGTTGCATTTGGTAAAACAGCTTGCTTAACACGTTTCACGAGTTTAGCCTCAAAGACTGCTTAGCCTACGCTACCACTAGGGCAGCTAGTCCGAAAAGGTTGACTTACAACCACACCATAAGGGTTGCTTGGCATGGTACAAGGTGGTCACTTTAACTAGTGAACATCATATACCAGGCCAACTTCTCACACAGAGGAATAAAATTAGAGGGAAAATTGATCGCAAGGCAGGAATTCACACTACCATTTGTTACTCTGTGTTTGCAAAGCCACGCAGAGCTACTCAAGGTGACTTTGCATGCCTTAGTAAATCTCACTAGAGGGCTTGCGTTGCCTTGCATCACCTTGTGTCATCTTGTGTCACCTTGAGTGATATAGGGTCAGTGCAAACCCTTTATAAAACTGTTTTGTTTTCAGGAAGGGGTTCCACTACATAAGTTCACAATAAACACATTCAATTCAACGAGTATGCCAATAATAACCATAGGCGAGATTCGCTGATAACTGACAATGCAGTGCAAGTGCAGGAAAAGTTACTAAGGGTGCTATTGTGAGAAATGTTTTAATGTTCAAGAGGGATTCCACATGATAACTGGCAGTAGTTCAAAGGTCTCTATTAAATGGCTTGTTTCAATATTTTTATTCAATATTTTTTTATGTACGTTCTATCAAATGTTTTACCATTTTAGATGAAGATTTATTTGTATTCATGAGATATTAAAATGTTACATACTCATATTTCTGTCTCAGTGCACCTGTACTGGTGAGCTTTGGTGGTCATATGAGTAGTGAGTGGAAGGTAAGAGCTCTCGCTAACAAAGTAAAGGTAACCTGTTGTAAGGGGATCTTTTGAGACAAGAGCGAGTTGTCTGTCCGGTTTGGATAGGATTAATTGTCAAAGCAAAACGTTTCTTATTGATCACTGAGCAATGCTAGATGTGAAGTTAATAAATAATATAGTTGACTTAAATTTGACAGTCATATGTTTATGTCTGCAGAAATGAAGTGTGATACCAGAGAGGGGAACAACCTTTACAACGCAACTTTTACAACGCACTACCTTTACAACGCATTTTTTACAACGCATAATCCATTACAACGCATGACATTACAACGCATGACACTACAACGCATTTTTAAAAACTACCTTTACAACGCATTCCATTACAACGCATACTACCATTACAACGCATACCATTACAACGCATAATATTACACTACACTATCCAACACTTACCCTACTGTTGCACCCCCTGGAGTTAGAATAGTAATTTTTACCCCTATACTATCCAACACTTACCCTACTGTTGCACCCCCTGGAGTTAGAATAGTAATTTTTACCCCTATACTATCCAACACTTACCCTACTGTTGCACCCCCTGGAGTTAGAATAGTAATTTTTACCCCTATACTATCCAACACTTACCCTACTGTTGCACCCCCTGGAGTTAGAATAGTAATTTTTACCCCTATACTATCCAACACTTACCCTACTGTTGCACCCCCTGGAGTTAGAATAGTAATTTTTACCCCTATACTATCCAACACTTACCCTACTGTTGCACCCCCTGGAGTTAGAATAGTAATTTTTACCCCTATACTATCCAACACTTACCCTACTGTTGCACCCCCTGGAGTTAGAATAGTAATTTTTACCCCTATTCTATCCAACACTTACCCTACTGTTGCACCCCCTGGAGTTAGAATAGTAATTTTTACCCCTATACTATCCAACACTTACCCTACTGTTGCACCCCCTGGAGTTAGAATAGTAATTTTTAACCCTATACTATCCAACACTTACCCCACTGTTGCACCCCCTGGAGTTAGAATAGTAATTTTTACCCCTATACTATCTAATACTTACCTTAAATGTAATTTAATATTATGCGTTGTAATGGTATGCGTTGTAAAGGTAGTATGCGTTGTAATGGAAATGCGTTGTAAAGGTATTTTTTAAAAATGCGTTGTAGTGTCATGCGTTGTAATGTCATGCGTTGTAATGGATTATGCGTTGTAAAAAATGCGTTGTAAGTGCATGCGTTGTAAAAGTGTGCGTTGTAACGTCATACATCCACCAGAGATCCATGACACTGTTTGATGATAAAGTAATCTATCCAGGAATGTATCTTATTGGGGCGTGGTTTCGGCACTGCTTCTAGACGCGGGCCGTGCTGATCTCCGACGGACCGGGGAGCTTATCCGATGTTGGGGACCACTCCAGCGCTTGCCGAGGGATGAGAGTTCATGGCATTTTTCCCTCTTGACTAGGTGAGTCGCTGGAGTTCTGCAATATCACCCCTCTGTGGTTTTACTGGCCATAACGGCCTGAGGGATTTCTCCACAGAGGAGAGGTCGCTTCTGCCATTTTCTCTTTTGAGATGATCTGAATACACCACGCCGGTGTTTCTATGGGGTATCGGAACAACACTATGCTTCAAGTCCCATGTGTTTCTAATTTTTCTCTTCCCTTTCTGTACCTTTTGGAGTGACCCTGTGCAACAAAGCCTTATTCTTCGTGTTTCTTGCAGCCTTTTACTCTTATTTGCCCCTATGGAGCATTTTCTTCATTATATTTAATAGGTTAATGGCACCAAGTTTATAGACACTGAAGACAGTTTTTGATACCTCATTATACTACTTGAGAGAGAGGCTGCCCTGTGTTTTTCTCTTTTTATATTTTCCTAACAGCTTCAGTTCCTGTGGTTTAATACTCCTCATCGGAAAATTGAGCTTGCCTTGCAATATTGCAGATTCTATTTTTTGATATTCAACGTATATAGTGCTCCATATAAGTTCCTCTTATCTTATAAGGGGAAATTAAGAAATCTTAAGATCTCAGCTTCTTCCAAACACATTACTCATTCAGACTCTGACTCTAATCACAACGACATGGAAGACAACCCTAATCACAAACCTGAATATTTATAAGGTACCACTTCAAAATTGAACCTTTCAACCAAAACGCCTGTGAGCTCCACCAAACGAACAAAAAAAGACCCTCCGTCTCCAGTGCATTCTTCTTCAGTTTCTATGGATCTGATTCTTGAGGAAATGTGTGCATTAAAACCCTTCATGGAGAAAAGTACTAAGACTCTGCAACTCCTGGATAACAAATGGTCTTATTTGGAATCATGTGTTCTAATTATAGAACAATCTATGGAATCTCTGCAGTCTGTATGCTCTCGTATTTCCTCTCTAGAGTCAGAAATAGCTCTTTTCAAGAAACACACTGAGGACTTGGAAAATCGAAATCGCGGAAATAACCTTTGTATTTATGGTCTCTCTGAAAATATGGAGGGATCTAGCCCAACAGTTTACTTTCAATCTTTTATACCTAAGCTTCTGGACATGTCTACCTTTGTCCCAACATACAACAGGCTCACAGGCTTTGTCCCAGAGTTTCAACAAAACCTTGTGGTGTCATCCTGTTTTTCTTGCACTATACTGATTTGCTACAAGTCATGTTGGTGGTCAAATCCAAAAAACAAAATTTGTGGGAGGGCCATTATTTCTTCTTCTCACAGGATGTAGCTAAAGCCACTGCATATCTCTGGAAACAATTTCTTGACCTCCGTCCTCATCTAAGAACCATAAATGCCAGATATGTTCTAATCCACCCTTGTCTTTTTAAGGTCACTTACAGAGAAAAGACAACCACTTACGAGGATCCAGCAGCTTTGAAAGATTTTCGTCAACAACTTGGAGCAGATGTCATGGACACTACAAAACCTACATAATTGTTATTTTGTTATTTTTTTGTCTGCTCTCTTTTATGTATAATTCTCTGAATGATGTTCTATTCTAGTTTAATTTTTATGTTGTTCTTTCTCATATTATATTTTCTCTCTTACTTCTAATTATAGGTGTATCTCTCCCTTCCTGTTCCTTATATGGTCTCCTCAATATGTTAATGTCCTTATTCAATCCAAAGCTGCCCTGTCGTCTGGTGGGGCACAAATGTTGTTGTCGTCTTTGCCTGGTATCGCCAACCCCTTTGGTCTTTGTGTTTTGTAGGTATGTTTTTCAGTCGTCATTTGTATGACCTGTGATGTATTTTTGTTTCTTGCTGTATTTTCCCTTTTTAAATTTTCCTTATAGGGTTCCCCTTTATCTTTTTCTTCTTCCTATTACTTACTCCATTGTTCCCTTTTTCCTTTCTCTTCATACGTTTACCACTGTTAGTTTATTGATTATTCATGTTATTATCTTCATGTTACATTCCTAGTTACTACTTGGGTCAGGTAACCCTATTAAAAGACAACGGGCATTATCTGATTTAGCTAAATTGATAACTGAAATGAAATGAAATGAAATGAAAAAAGGTATTTAATAAAGCGCACTGTGGCCAAGCGGCTTCCTGGCGCTAGGGACCTGAATCAGAACTCACTGGATCAGCTCGAAGGACTAGGAGGGGAACGCCTGGGAGAAAAGAAAAGTTTTGAGGGCCTTACGGAAGTCAGAATAGATGGGAATAGAACGAATAGAAAGGGGAAGACTATTCCAGAACTGAGGGGCCAGGACTGAGAACCGCGTGCCACCCGTTCTGGATTTACGAAAGCGGGGAATGTGCAAAAGAGACATAGAGGAAGAACGAAGAGTGCGACAGGGGGCATACGAGGAGATAAGAGAAGTGATGAAAAGAGGAGCAGAACGGGAATAAGCCTGAAAAGCTAGGCAGGCCAATTTGAAAAAAGATCTAATGCGGACAGGGAGCCAGTGAAGAGACTTGAGCGCAGGAGTGATGTGAGAGGATTTAGGGAGGGAAAGAATAAGTCGGGCAGCTTGATTTTGAATGGCCTGAAGTCTGCGGGATTCAGAGGCGGGAATACCCACATACAGACCATTTCCATAGTCGAGGCGAGAGGTGACAAGGGCCACGACTATGGTTTTAAGAGCGTCAGTAGAAAAGAACCGTGAGATCTTCCGGATAAGACGGAGGGACAAAAAACAAGAGGATACAACGGAACTGATCTGGTTGTGCATTGAAAGGTCATGGCTGACTTTGATGCCAAGAGTACGAACAGAGGCAACAGGTAGGGGAGGGGGACCGAAAGAGGGGGGCCAGTGTGCGGGAGACCAGGGATTGGAGGGGCCACCAGTGAGGACAAGTTCCGTCTTGTCCGGATTGAGTTTCAGGTGATTGGCACTCATCCACTCAGAAATAAAAACTAGAGTAGAACAGAACTTAGGAAGAGAATCAGGGGAAGAAGACAGATCGAAGATGAGTTGAAGGTCATCTGCGTAGTTGTACACAGAGACCCCCAGCTGAAGAAGAGATGTGATAAGAGGTTGGATATAGAGATTGAAAAGAAGGGGGGAGAGAGAAGAGCCCTGGGGAACCCCACAAGTGACCGGGCCGGAGGGGGTGGAAAAGCCGGAAAGATGAACCGCCTGGGATCTCTCACGGAGAAAGGACGCAAGCCAGGAAAAGGCCGCGCCCCGAATACTCGCTGATCTGACACGGTCGAGAAGGATGGAATGGTCGACCGTGTCAAACGCAGCGGATAGATCGAGGAGAACCAAGGCTTGGGGAAGGTTAAGATCGGCTTTTCCCTTTAGTTCGTCCAGAACCGCGAGAACCACCGACTCCGTAGAGTGGCCCGGGCGGAAGCCCGCCTGATGGGATGCCAATAGGCCGTTCTCCTCAACGTAAGTGGAGAGGCAGGAGGTGACGTGGGCTTCCAGGATTTTACCAAGGTATGGAAGAAGGGAAATAGGTCGAAAATTAGAAGGAAGAGAGGGATCCAGACCGTTTTTTTTTACGATGGGAAAGACTATGGCAGATTTGAAAGAAGAGGGAACTAAACCAGAGACCAAAGAAGAATTGAGAAAAGCAAGAGGAGGGGCGGGGCAGTTAGTGAAGAGAATTTTGAGGATGCGAGCTGACGCGCAGTCCGCAGGAGAACCAGACCTAACTTTAGCTAGGAGTTTGAAAAATAATTCAGGAGAAATGGAAGAGAAAGAGGCAAAGGAATAACGAGGGGGGGAGGGAAGACAGGTAGAGCTAGGTTGGGCCACCGTGGGAATGTTGGCTTTGATCTTCAGAATCTTGTCTATAAAGAAATCATTGAGTGATGAGCAGAGGGACTGTGAGGGAAGAAGACTGGGGGTGGAGCGGTCAGAAGTGGCAAGATTGTGGACCAGGGAAAAAATTTCCCGAGATTTGTTGGCGGCATGAGCCACTCTCTCAGTAAAGTAAGAGGTTTTTGCCACTAAGATCGCCTTTTTGTATACATTAAGGAGTGATTTGTCTTTAGCACGCAGAGAGGAGCTGTAATTCCGTCTCCAGTGGCGTTCCGCCCTCCTGAGGTCGAGTTTAAGTGCTTTTAGCTCTGGGGAAAACCATTTGTGCGCGTCATAAGGACGGACCGCTTTGATCTTACTAAGCGGAGCAACTAGGTCGCAGGAGGAAGAAAGCCAGGTGTTAACAATCTCGGCCTGGGATTCTAAAGGAAGATCATTAAGGACCGGGGCAGAAGAAGCCAAAGTGAGAGAGAGGGAATCAAGGTCAACCTGATTCCAATTCCGGGCTAAACGGTTTTTAGGAAAAGAAAGCTTGTCAACCGCACCCAAGTGAATGGAAAAGGAAATGATGGAGTGGTCCGACCAGACACAAGGAAGAATAGAAGGGGATGAAATAACCGAGCGTGTAGACCAAATTTGGTCCAAGATGTGTCCTTGAACATGGGTGGGAGCTGTGATGTGAGATATGAAATTCAAGCAGTGAAGAGTGGCAGAGAAATCTTTGGAGTGAGAGTCTTCCCTAATATCTCCTGGCCAAAAATTAAAATCGCCGAGCAGGAGAACAGAGGAGTTATTGACCACCAAAGTGGCCAATAAGTCCTGAAGGGAAGCAACAAAAGAGGGCATGGATTGGGGGGGACGATATACAAGAACAACAGTAAGAGGGGCAGAAAGATTAAGTGAACGGGCCACCAAGTAGTCAACGTTGGGTATTGGAGGGTAGGTAAGAAGTTGAAATTTAAGAGATGACCTAATGATCATCGCCACACCACCCCCAACCTTGCCAGCCGGGCGGTCAGCTCGAAGAGCATAATAGGAATCGGGGAGGATAGCCAAAAGATCAGGTAGGGAGTCAAAGGAAAACCAGGTTTCAGTCAGAAACAGAAAGTCGGGGGAATCCGTGGACAGAAGGTTGAAAAGTGCTGATTGGTGTTTGACTGCCGAACGGGTGTTAAGAAGGTAGGCGGAGGCGAGAGTGGGAACGGGAAGGGAACGAGGGGTAGGAAGGGAGTCGGAGGAGCGGGGAATGGGGCAATGAATGATGGGTACAGGGTGGGAGGGGGGAGAGGAAACGATGCCATGGGAATCCAAATGTTGGAGTAACGAAAGAGGAGGAGGGAGGACGACAGAGCAGTGAGTTGAGCTGCAGTATAGACCAATGTAGGAGTAGTATGTATAGCCCCTAGTCCCGGCCCGTCGCGGAAGGGCGCAGACGGGCTTAACCTAGGCGCAACTTCGGCGCGCCTTCGTCGCGCCCGCTGCGCTCGTCCGCTGCGCTGCCGAGGGTGGGTGGCCATGTTATAGGGACACATGAGGGGGGATGGTCAGTGGGCGTGGCGGGGGGGGAGGAGCCAGGGAGCTGCAACGCGGCACCCAGACCCGCCCAAGATGGAAGACCAGCCCGTCTCGCACCGAGAGCCAGGTGAGGAGGGGGCGGTCAGCAGCGGCGGTCTGGGGCGCGAGCGAGGGACGAGGCAGCGATCCAGGAGCGCTATGGTAGGAGCGCGGAAGGCACAAGTGCTGGCAGGAATGCAAAGTTAAAAGAGACTAGCAGTCTCGTAAGAGCAAGGCGTCGCTCCCGGAGGTGCTTCGGGAGATCAGGAAGTTGATGCAGGGTTGGGCGTGCTATCAGCCGTCAGCCTGAAGTACTTTGTCGGGGGGAGGAGCCAGGGAGCTGCAACGCGGCACCCAGACCCGCCCAAGATGGAAGACCAGCCCGTCTCGCACCGATAGCCAGGTGAGGAGGGGGCGGTCAGCAGCGGCGGTCTGGGGCGCGAGCGAGGGACGAGGCAGCGATCCAGGAGCGCTATGGTAGGAGCGCGGAAGGCACAAGTGCTGGCAGGAATGCAAAGTTAAAAGAGACTAGCAGTCTCGTAAGAGCAAGGCGTCGCTCCCGGAGGTGCTTCGGGAGATCAGGAAGTTGATGCAGGGTTGGGCGTGCTATCAGCCGTCAGCCTGAAGTACTTTGCCGGGGGGAGGAGCCAGGGAGCTGCAACGCGGCACCCAGACCCGCCCAAGATGGAAGACCAGCCCGTCTCGCACCGAGAGCCAGGTGAGGAGGGGGCGGTCAGCAGCGGTGGTCTGGGGCGTGAGCGAGGGACGAGGCAGCGATCCAGGAGCGCTATGGTAGGAGCGCGGAAGGCACAAGTGCTGGCAGGAATGCAAAGTTAAGAGAGACTAGCAGTCTCGTAAGAGCAAGGCGTCGCTCCCGGAGGTGCTTCGGGAGATCAGGAAGTTGATGCAGGGTTGGGCGTGCTATCAGCCGTCAGCCTGAAGTACTTTGCCGGGGGGGAGGAGCCAGGGAGCTGCAACGTGGCACCCAGACCCGCCCAAGATGGAAGACCAGCCCGTCTCGCACCGAGAGCCAGGTGAGGAGGGGGCGGTCAGCAGCGGTGGTCTGGGGCGCGAGCGAGGGATGAGGCAGCGATCCAGGAGCGCTTTGGTAGGAGCGCGGAAGGCACAAGTGCTGGCAGGAATGCAAAGTTAAAAGAGACTAGCAGTCTCGTAAGAGCAAGGCGTCGCTCCCGGAGGTGCTTCGGGAGATCAGGAAGTTGATGCAGGGTTGGGCGTGCTATCAGCCGTCAGCCTGAAGTACTTTGCCGGGGGGGAGGAGCCAGGGAGCTGCAACGCGGCACCCAGACCCGCCCAAGATGGAAGACCAGCCCGTCTCGCACCGAGAGCCAGGTGAGGAGGGGGCGGTCAGCAGCGGCGGTCTGGGGCCCGAGCGAGGGACAAGGCAGCGATCCAGGAGCGCTATGGTAGGAGCGCGGAAGGCACAAGTGCTGGCAGGAATGCAAAGTTAAAAGAGACTAGCAGTCTCGTAAGAGCAAGGCGTCGCTCCCGGAGGTGCTTCGGGAGATCAGGAAGTTGATGCAGGGATATTGCATTAATTTCAGGAATCACATCTTGCTGAATCTGACGCTTCCAAGTTGAAGAAATGCTTGGGTAGGTAATGTGTTCACTTCTCCAGCTTTAGGAAAGAAACATGCAGTCTTGATTCTCTGTCATAAAAAATTGCAAGTTTCAGTTGTTCATCAGGAATCTGACTCTGAAGGTCGTTGGGTTATTATTAAACTTCTTATTGATAAATTACCCTTAGTTATTTTTAATGTGCATTGTCCAGTCTCTGTTGATAAGGTATTTTGGACAAAGATTTCTGACAAACTGCTTTTATATGATGATAACTATATTATATTTGGTGATGACTCCAATCAAATTCATGACCCCATATTAGACAGACACTCAACAGTTAAGTTTGCTCATACTAAAATGCATTCACAATTCACTTCCACAATACGCCGTAAATCACTAGTTGATATTTGGAGACTCTGCCACCCAGACCTTCAGGAGTATAGATTTTACCCAGCCCCACACCACTCACAATCCCATACTGATTACCTTTTTCTGAGTAAATCCTTAGATCAACACGTTCTTCAGTCTGAAATAGGTGCTATTTTAATATTGGATCACACCCCACTTTATGTTGATCTTGATCTGATACCATTCACTCCACATGCAGGTAGATGGTGCTTTAACAATTTCTTACTCTTGGACCTTAAATTCTCCGGCCAATTCAGACCGTTCGCTTCTGAATTCTTTGCTATTAGCTCAACACCAGACTCCTCTTTTTTTCAATGATTTGGTACTCTTTTTAGGCAGCCACTAGAGGTTTATAATAAATTTTGTTTTGCAAAAGAAAACTCTTTTGATATTTAAGCTACTCAACTACTTAAAAAAATTAAACAGCTAGAATATACTTATTATCATTCAAACAATTAATCTTTCTTGAAAAACCTTATTGATGCTAAACCTACCTTTAACAGACTATCTACGGAAGCTGCTTCTTCCTATTTACTGAAAAGCAGCACTCACAATTATGGAGGTCAAAATAAGATGGGAAAATTATTGCCTAATTATTTAAAAATAAGGAGAGCCAGGACTAAAATAGAGTCTTTACAGGGTAACACTGGAGTTCCTCTTTTAAAGACAATGATATGTTAAATTAATTTTGTTTCTTTTTTATAAAAATCTGTATACTTCAGAAACACAACCAGTGCAATCATCAGATTTGTCCTCTTATTTCCAATCCATCACCTCTACTCCCTCCCAACACATTGAGTTGACTCACTGGGAACCGATATTTCCATAGCGGAAATTACCAATGCAGTCTCAGTTCAGTGGTGAGGGAAGGCTCCTGGGCCAGATGGCTTTACTATTGAGTTTTATGACACTTTGCTAATCAATTCCTTCCAAATCTCCTACTTTTATTTAATTGTTTTAAAACCAATGGTGCATCTCGAGGTACTTTCCAGGAAGCCATGATGTGTTTAATTCCAAAAGATAATAAAGATCTTTGCCTATGTAAGAATTACCATCCCATCTCCTTAGTCAATACTGACTATAAGATCTTTGCCAAAATTCTGGTGTTACGCATTGACCCTGTCCTGCCTGATCTTATAGGTCCTAAACAATTCAGCTTTGTTAAGGGACGACTAGCCTCTGACAACTCTCAAGTCTTTTTTAATATCCTTGGCAAGGCTTCTTCTTTTAATTATCCAATTGCTGCTATTGCTTTTGATGCAGAAAAAGCTTTTGATAGGATTGGATGGGATTTTATGTTTCATTGCTTAAAATGGGTTGACTTTCCCCCTAAACTGATTGCTTTAATTTCCTCATTATATTTAGGTCCCAGGGACTTAATTTTTTTAATGGTAAAGGTTTGAATTACTTTCCTCTTCTTAGAGGGGTTTGGCAAGGGTGCGCTTTATCACCTTTATCGTTTATCATAGCGTTGGACCCTTTCTAACTAAAATAAGACAGGATGTTAGTATCTCTGGTTTACAATTTCATCCTCATCAGGTTAAAATGTCTGTATATGCTGATGATATTCTTTTATATTGTTCTAATTCTGTAACCTCTCTCTAGCCTTTCCTTCAACAAGCTGATACATTTTCTCAGTTATCAGGTTATCGGCTTAATACTGATAAGTGTGAAGTCTTACCTCTAAATGTTCTATGTCACAAACAATTTTTTAATCCCACTGATTTTTCCGTGCAGCCCTCAAAACTAAAATACTTGGGCTTGTGTTTCTCTACGACTATCACTGAGACTTTAAAAATACATTTTGATCACATTATCAAAACCTTAAATGATACTATTGCACATTGGCACCCTCTTTTCCTCTCTTGGTGAGAGCGAATTGATTCGATTAAAATAATGCTCACTCCTCTGATTTTATATATTATTTCCATGATTCCTGTTCATATTCCTGGATATTATTTTAAGAAAATTAACTCACTTTTAACAAAGTTTCTTTGGAAGCATAAACCTCCTCGAATATTGCCCTCCCTAAAAAAAGAGAAGCCTAGTGGGGGTCTTAAATTCCCTGATTTCAAAACTTATCATTCTGCTTGTTCTCTAATACAGGCTACCCATTGGCTCTTTTCTGAGCTTCCTTTACCTTCTCCATTGTGGATAAATATAGAGAACATTTTCATCTCCCCCTTTGATTTTCAGGAAATCTTTTCTTTCACTAATAATGTCTCTTTATTGCGTTCTCCCATTATATCCCATGCTCGTAACCTTTGAGCTCCTCTTTTACCATCTTTATACCCTTCTGTTATTTCTCTTCATCAGCAACCCTTTTAGCACAATAAATCATTACGAATTAAGAATCGTACCATATAGCGGAGATCTTGGAGATCTAGGGGCCTACTTTGGATATCTCAACTCTGATAACCAACCCTTATCATCTACTGATCTCCACACAACATTTTCATTGCCTGCTACCTTTAGTTCACAATAAGACCTTCTACTTCCCTCCCTCAATCAATATCTTCTTGCACTACCAAACACTTCCAATCTCCCTAAAACATAAACCACACTTTTTCCGATATTAGATACTTCCCCTTCTGCATCCACTATATATAAGTGCTTACTACTACCCTCAGATAGACTCATGTCTAGGACTAAATTGGCGTGGGAGAAAGACTTAATACAATGCTGGCCAACTGCTACATGGGATAAATTATGGCTTAAGCTTCATACGACCTCACGAGCGGCAAATACCATAAAGACTCTTTATTTTGTTTATTAGCGCTTGTTGCTTTCTCTAGGACTATAAAAGAGAAAGGAGGGGGGAGGGAGGAGGGGTGAAGGGAACAATAGGGAGGAGCATGGATACTTACTGCTGAGTTTCTGCAACTGCGGTCGTTGCAAAATATGGGACTTTGTTTCCCACTTAAGAAAAACATTTATTAGAACACAAAAATATGGTAATATGAAGCATAAGATCTGCAGTTTACTGAAATGTCTGTCTAATTATGTTATAAATTCAACAGAATGTCCCTGACATAAATAATGTATAAGCAGAACTATTAAAACCCTGAAAATAGCAAGATTGAACACATAAGAGCTAGTAACAATTGCGCTCTGAAATTTGCAACAGCAGAATATTCTGAAGGCGCAGGGAGGAACGTTAGATGGCTTCACATTTTTGTGATAACGTGAAACCACATTTCAAAAGATCAGGTAAGATATTGATCTTGAGATAGAGAGCATCAGTCTATTCATGGTCACGTGTTGGTACTGCCCGTTAGACTACATTAGGAGATCAGGCTATCAGTATATATGGATTTTTCTATATGCACTGATAAATTTGATGTGATTAGCTGCCTCACTTTAAAGGCTAGAAAGTATGAGGCATATTTATGGGAAAGGTAGCACAGGCCAGCCCAGCAAGTTACCTTGCTGTGCTGCCCTGCATCACAGAGAGAGGGCAGGAATGTATCATATTTATCTAATACAGTGCATTACTGTCCTTTCCCCCGCTCTGGCGCTGTTTTGGCAGCCCCAATGCAGGCACTCTTGCACCATGGGGCACCTTCCTGTGCAAAAACAGTCCATAGAGGAGTTTTCCTATTTATATATGTGCTGCAGAATTCAGCACACAAATAAAAAGGAAACAACAAGGAGAAATACAGATATTTCTCCTTGTTACACCAGGTTTGGTAAATCTAGGAATGCATAAAAAATCATGGCATCTGCATGAGAAAACCCACTGCAACGGCCATGGAACTCCTCCCTTGGGCAGAGTAATGCAATGCAGCGGTTTGCACTGCATTTTATTACTCCATATTTACGAAGCAATTCAAAGCCACGCAAAGTGGCTCCATGTGGCTTTATAAATATGAGTTGGGACTTTGCATCATGCATGTACTATGTTGCGTGGTGCAAGCATGACGAAAGGCCCTCGTAAATATGCTCACATGTGTTGAAATGTTGAATTACCCTGGTGTTGAAGTGATCAACTATGGCATAGTATGTGGTCATTTAAACTTATAACACACCATAAGCTTTGACATAAAGAATAAACTGTGAAGTGTGAGAGTTACCTTCTGTTAACTCCTAAAATGTTAACTTTGATTATCAATAGGAAGATCTGGTCTGAAGCTTTTATTGGAAAACAATAATTGAGACTAAAAGAGTTAATAGTTGATAATGACTGGCTTTTTGACGCAGTGTCTTTTCAATTAAATTAGGCTTTGTGTTGATATATATGATTATAAACTCTGGTCCTTCCTTTCCCTTTTGGGAATTTGATAAATTGAATTACCAAATCAAAGGGCTCTGCTTCAAAAGTCTCTGCTTGCATTGTTGTCTTGTGCCTGGCCTTAAAAAAAACATGTTGAGGTAGGTCAGAAATATTGTATGCTCTTAACCAGCTTCACAAAGCACAAAGGAGTGCATTACTGTGTCATTCACTCCTTTATCTTTCCCAGGTAGTTCAGCAAAGGGACATTCATAGATTCCATCCATATCCATTGATCACTAGCAGCACTGCAGGAACTGTGAAATTGCAATCAGGGAGATAATATCTGCTGATATCACCACAGTATCACTTGCATTATGTGCCCTGATCACTCTTTAGGAGGTATGTCAGGTACAGAGAACCTTCTCACAATCAATTGTCATGTACTATGTGTATGATGGCCTCTGTTGCAAGTAAGTTAGTCCAAACGGTCTCATCGGTAGTAGAACTATAATGGTGTACAGATGGCGAAGACTCTCTACCTAGATTTGGTTGATTTTAACATTAATATGCGCCCCCTTATTCTCCCTGCAGTGCTGCAACCAGTGCTTTCGCAGCACATACATTTTGGGCTAAAAACACACAACATATCTCTTAACCCCTTCGCTGCGGCGGGAATTCCGCCGCAGCGCTGGGGGTGCGGGGGGGCAGCTCGGTGGCGCTGTGCTCATGACGGAGCCACTCCGTCATGAGCCACGGTTGAGCTGTGCTCATGACGGAGCGGTTCCGTCATGACTCCGCCCAGTTGTGTTGTCCCCCGCACAGGCGGGGAAACAGCGCCGCGTGGGCGGAGCGGCCGCCAACGGTCGTGGCATGACGGAACCGCTCCGTCATGAGCACACGGCCACCGTGGCTCATGACGGAGTGGTTCCGTCATGAGCGGGGAAGGGGTTAATAGCCTACTACCAAGCCACATATTTAACACCACAGAAAAGAATAATCAGTAATTCACTATATCAATATGTTTCCAATAAAGAGAGCCTCAGCAGTAGTGTAAGAATTAGAATGCACTATCATGGATTGCCAAACAATATTGTGAACTTTCTAGATATGAAAACTATTGTACAGAATATGCTTAAGGAAAAACAATGGGAAGATGTATGAGCATGTGTTTGTATTGTAAGCTATGAAGAACCTAACTCGCATGAAAGGTTTCAAGATTGATTTAAAAAAGGGAGTGGGTATGTGGTAGGGAATTTGTTCATCATAGTTCAGCTAGGAAGCAGTAGGAGCTGGAAGGCTCCTTTCTGGAGGAATATTAGTTGTTTTTTGAGGCAATGAGTTTTCAACTCTTTTCTGAAGGTGAAGAGCGGAGGAGGGACTACGATCGCTGAAAGGATGTTGTTCCAGATCCTGGGTGCGTAGCCGCATAGGGCTTCTGTTTTTCAATGTGTTGCCTTTCTAACTTCAAATCTAACATTATAACAACTCGGGGGCCATTTGCCAAGGCATTTATGTGTAAAGCACTTCTTCAGTATTGCTTCATGTACTTACAAATTGCCAGCAAGAATTAGTCTGTTTGTTTGTTCTGTTAGCCTTCAGGGTTTGCTTACTTTTCAGCTAGGTGGTCTGAGAGGCTCATTCGTACATTAGGGAAAACAGATATTTGTTTTCAGCAAAGACATTTAATTGTGGTGCCAACAACTGTAGGTAACACCGTCCATATGCCCTGCTTTTGGAATAATATGATGGCAGTGACTTGTTTTAATCTAAAGTTATCCTTAAACATTCAGTAGAATGGATTCTTATTTTCATCATCATCATCATAAAACTTTATTTCAGCCTATATGGCCATAAAAGCACAGATAAAAATACAATATGTTACATACAACTCGAAAAAAGTATCTATTGATCTGCGTGAGGGACCAGATAGCACATTATTAATATAAAAATCCAGTCTTGTTTATATAGCGAGATCGTCTCTCCCACTTGCTATCCTCAATATATGTATATGAGCCATAAAATACTTGTACAATATAAGGGCAACATGAGGCCTTTGCATTACTCAGACGATAGAGTTCAGTAAGGTGCATATGCATGACCGGGGGGTGGCTTTTAAAAAGAGCCGTCTTCACTCAAATATAAATGTCAATAAAGTACTTTGGGCAACATGGTGGCATTTGCATTGTTTGAAAAGACAATGTCAGTTAAGTGCATTAGCAATACCTAGGCAGAATAGTGACCATTACATTAATCCTATATCATGCAGCTGGTCCTCTGCCCTGGCGTGTGGTGCCATAAAAAAGTGTATATGCAACACTTCAGCAATATGGTGGTTTTTGCTTTGTACAACCGTGCACTCTGAAGTGCATGTGCAAAACGTGGGCGGTAAAGAGGTCATTACAATTACACAAAACCAACATTTGTAAAACTGCTATGGTGACCCTCGCCTAGCAGCATTCACAATGGCTAAAAATATAGAAATATAAAAATAACAGTTTATAGAGTGCATGGAAGTTAAAAAAGGGAACATAAGTACGTCATCAATTAATTTCATTTATTTTTATGATGTAAAGAACAGGGGCCAAATTGCATGATTGATAAGAATGAGCCAGGCAGGCCTATGGAATCTTCTTTAGGATGGCTCTGCGGGTACACCACATAGAGAATAGAAAGTGTGAGATAGATAACACAATAGCCATCTGGATATCATTTTTGAATAGCCTAAAAACCTCCCCACTATGTCTGGGCCCCAAGTTTATACATAGCTGAAAGAGCCATCGATTCCTTGTCCTCATATTACCTTGACAAAAGAATAACACATGACGTTCCGTGTCAATAGTGTTATTACAGGCTGGGCAACCCAAATTGGGTGAACCCGCTCACTTGTTTTAAAGGTACACAACGGGAGCACCCGATGTCTAAATTGCAGCTTGGAGTGGCTGGATGTCGTCCAGAACCAGTTCTAGACTGTATTGGTCTTTTACTTCCAGAAACCCAAGGGTCAATCAGCCAGATATACCTCCTCTGTAGCTGCATGCGTATTTGCTCTCTATAACTCTCCTTCAGGACCTTCCTAGAAGTCACGTGGCAAGTTTCTTCTGCATTATCCCACAGGTTACCCCTACCCATTGCCTCACAGGTATTCCTAATATATGTCAATCCTGATAATTTGCCTGCACCTTGTAGGCCCATAACTTCACTCAGCTCGTCCCTATATGGAGCCAGTTCAGGTCTGCTCCCCAGACTTCGCCAAAATAAAAGGGGTCTAAGAGCTGCTTTGTCTGTGATAAGTCTGATCCCAAGATCCATTTGGAGAGGTGTTAATGGGGAGCTATAGGGAAGACCCACTAGTTAACCAGCATAGGAATAATCTCAATACTTGATAAGGAGCCAGATGGGTAGTGACCCCAGATTTCCACGCCATACAGGGCAGCGCCATTGGCCTGTACTTTATAGATTTCCACCGATGGGCCAACACATTTGTGGGTGCAGCTCCTATATACCTTTGTAATGCCCCGACTTTAGAATTGCTTTCTTTATTTGCGCACCCCAATCCATTTTCTCAGTAAGCATGATCCCCAGTTGCTCAAAGATGGATACCCTCTCTAGTGGTCTTCCATCGAAACGGGGATTTGGGCGAGTACAATTGCTCGCATTAAACATCATGTACTAAGTTTTTTCAAGATTAATCTCAACACCCCGGTTTCTACAAAAAACACTGAAGACGTAGAGGGCCCTCTTAATTCCCATGGGGGATTTTGAGAGCAGAAGGGTGTCGTCTGCGGACACCATAGCTGGTATTTTATGGTTCACCAACCTGGGGGTGTCGATGTCCTTCCCTGCAATCAACGAATCAACTAATCCATTGATGAAAAGGTAGAAGAGAGCAGGGCCAGGACACAGCCTTGGCGAATGCCTCTCTCTACAAGCAAGGGGGCTGAGAGTTCACCGTTTTTACCATATCTAATTTGAGCGAAGTTGCCCTCAAGTAAGCGTTTCAACTGATGACAAAGATACTCAGGGACTCCCATAGCCAATAAAATTGCCCATAGTTTATTCCTCGGTACCAGAGCGAATGCAGATTTAAGGTCCACAAATATTAAATAGAGGCTGCCACTAGGCCTGGGCCAAAATTCCGTTCCGTTCGCGGAAATTGCGATAATTTGGCATTTTCGCGTTCCGCGGAAAGCGCGAAAATGTCAAAATTTCCGCATTCCGCAGCTTAGCGATAATTTGTTTCTTGCTCGCGCTGTAAAATAATACATTCTCGCGTGCGCACGATCGCCTTACCTGAATCCCCGCGTTCGCCGACAAGTTTTCCCGATCCGGTCGCGTTCTCCACGAGATGTTGGAATGTTGGTAGCCATTTGCGCTGTCTCGCGACAGTTCGCGCCCGCAGTAACGTCATGCGTCGCGCGATTACGTCTTTCTTCTCGCGATCATGCACCGCGAGACAGGTGAAAACAAGATGGCCGCGCCCGCGAGCAACCGCATGGGTAAGTTGGCGAGCCGCGACCACGCAGAAAATACCGCGAACGGGTGGGAAAAAAACTTCCGCATCTTCGCGATATTTCCGCATGTTTGCGGAGATTTTTAACATTTTCGCGATAATTTGCGAAAGTGAATTTCGCAAATTCCGCCCACGCTTAGCTGCCACCCTATGTACACAGATTTCCAATATATTAGTTGTTGCCTAAAAATTTGATCAGTTGTAGAGATCTTTGCTCTAAACCCGGCTTGGAGGGGGGTAAGGTCATTATGCTCCTTCATCAAGGTCTTAAGTCGCCCCAGAAGTACACGGGCAAATATTTTCTGGCTTACATCTATGAGGCTGATAAGGCAATAATTGACATGAATGAGCGGGGAACCCTTTTTAAAGACTAGAATGATTTCAGCCCCAGCCCAGGAGAAAGGAATCGCCATGTCCTGCAGGATGTCATTGAACAAAGACCACAAGTAGGGAGCCCAGACAGTAGGCTCAGAACAAAAGAGGCTCCCAGGGTTCTTGTCAAGCCCTGGAGCCTTAGCTGGTGTTATCTTGTCTAGTGCGTCAGTGATCTCCTTAAGGAAGATCAGAGGGGTAATTAGAGAAGTTGAGTTAGGGGGCATGAGTGTGTTGGCCGCTGGCCTGTCATCATCCTCTACCCTTAGGTATAAGGATTCAAAATGTGCCTTTCATACATCCTCTCCAATATTAGGTTCTATAGCTGATTTACCTTCTTGGGATACAGAATTTACCACATTCCTAAAGGACCTCATGTCATGATTGTTTAGGGCGCTTCTAGGAGTATCCCATTTTTGGCACTCCCAACTGCTTTTTGCCTTTGCTATGGCACTTTTGTAGACTGCCCTTGTCTCTCTGATCAATGACCTGTCGTTGGCTTTAATAGTGGCAATAAGAACCAACTTGGCTACACCACAGCTTTCATTGTACCATGGGTGACAAGGTTTACTAGTCACCGTGGACCTTTTATTAGGGTGGAACATAGTAGCCATAGTGGAAACTAGATCTTGATGGCTGTTGAAGATTTTAGAGTGAGAAGTGCGGGGACAATCGGTCGCACTAGGTTAGTTCACAGCCATGAGAAATGGGATAATTGATTGGTATAGGGAGGCCAGCTTTTCTTGTGATTGGGTAAATTCTCCCCAACGGACTCTCCTCCCGCCATCGGACAGTGTTAATCTAGGGTCAGGTGGTGGTGATGTTTCCGTTACGTTCTTAGCACATGGTGAAATTACCTCTATGATGAGAGCATTATGGTCACAGTCATAACGGGGCAACATTTTGAAATCTAACATCCTGTGCCAGGATTTAGTATCTAGCAGAATGTAATCTATATTAGAGGCGTGCCCGGGTCTATTGAAGCTGTCATTCCCCGGGGTATCAGATATTGTACGGCCATTGCACGCTCTGAATGAAATATTCAGTGTGAGGGTGTTCAATTGCAACACCAGTGGAGTCCATGCCCGTGTTGGCTAAATGTTGGGTTCTGGGATTGCCTAATGTAAGTCCTCCTCACTGGGGATGCCTGTGACCAAGGCATTCAATGGTTCGGATTGGCAGTTAAAATCCCTACCTATGATTAACCAAAAGTTGTCAGGGATTGTTAAGAGAAATGTGGTCAGTTGGGCAAGAGTCGATAACTCTTGGCCATAACAAACAGGCTGTGAATAGACATTGATAAGGGCAATTTCGACTTTTGTGGGGAAGGTCAGGAAGATACAGAGGATGTCGCGTGATGAAATCTGTATCTGTTTCGCCGCGCAGCCCAGATGCACACCAACCCAGGTACACAGTGCCCCAATGGGCTTCCCCTGCCCCCAAGAGGGGCTGGAAGGCTAAAAGATGAATAGCCCAGTCTGTGTGTGTCCACCCTAGCCCATGTTTCCTGGAACATGCAGATCTCATGCTGTTTTATAAATAGCCCCCACTCTAGGTTATCTAGTTTGGAAGTGAGTCCAGCTATGTTCCAGGAAAGAAACTGCAACCTAGGAGGGCCGATACGATTGGCTGGAACAAGGGACGGAATATCACAGTTCACTGTGTGGCCATGGGGAGGTTGTTTAGTCTCCTCCAGCCCCTTCAACCTTAGGCCAATACTGGTTTCATCATGGCCAGCTGGGGCGTGTGGGAGATTTACAGATGCCCATTGTTCGAGTTTAATTACCTGTGAGCCCTGTCGGGGTAGAGAGGGCAATGGTGGACTAGTAGGGGCCTTCTTCCGTTTTCCACTTCCTGCTCCTCTCTCTCCACCCAAAAGGGTCCCTCTCTACTGTGGGGACTTCCCCTGTTAGAATGGGCCCCCTGATGTCTCCTTTTGGCGGTCAGATCTCTCATATCAATCTACTGACTCTAGGGGGTTGAATCTATTTGATACCGGTAGATTGTAGAAAAATGGGCTTGGATAGTCCTGCCCCAGAATACCATATTGCTTGTTCTGATTCCCCCCCCCCCTCATGATCATCTCGTCTTCTATTGTGTGGTGTAAGCCCTGGGGGAAGAAAGTAACCCAATGGGAAGGACCCAATACCCCCTTTCTCCTTTCGGTGGTTATGATCTAGGAGAGTTTACACAACCATTGTGTTTCTGAAATTTATCGCAACACAATCCCCAGGGTCATCTTTCGGCCTCCAGCCTACCCAACCCAGCCTACGTGTCATGAGAATTTCATCTGCATCTTTTTGGAAAGTTGCCTGTACTTAGCTAACCAGAAGATGCATTTGTGTTTTTAGATCTGAATGAAGTTCCCTGCACCCCTTGTTCAACTCTGGAACTCCAGTTAATATGATTGCATAGGGTATTGAGGCCGGGGGAAGATTAATGCATGGCAGGGCTGACCTGGTTTCATGACTTTTTTCTCGTGGGGCAGACCTTGCTCAACCCCTGAGACTAAACCCCTGTTGGGGAAAGTCACATGCTTACGGCCTTGCTGTAGGAGGCCTATGAATACTTCCTGTCTCTGCCCCTTGAGTGCGCCCCTGGCAGTGGGTACTATCATCTGTTCCTAACCTAACTGGGTTACTCAAGCATTTACCTATGCCCTCCTTATTAGTGTAGCTAGTCGTTGTGGTGGTGGTAGTGTTATTTGTCACTAAGGGTTCCGACCTAGTAATGGGAAGGGCTGGTTGTGGATTCAAGAAGTTTACAGACTCATTCCCCCTTAAAACTTAAAATTGCCTCTGTCTTACGAACCCATAGCTCAACCAATTCTGAAAACTTGTCTATCCGCTCCCTCAAATTATTAAGTTCATCGTTCACAATGTTTCTTACTTGGACCTGTAAGTCCACCACCAAGTTGGTCACCCCTGCTGGCTGCTCTATGCCTACTTGAGATAGGACCCCTGGCCTGGCCTCCCCAGAGTCACTAGTTACCACATGATCCAAGGGACGTTTCTTGTGTTTGGACCTCATTGTTGCAGTGGGTTTGTTTTTCCATGTTTTCGCATGAACAACCTCCGGATTTAACTCGGCAGTATGTGTCACCCAACCCATTGCACATGTCCTTGGGTGGAGTGTTGGAGAGTCCTGATCCAAGGCTGATATGGGACTTGAGGCATCATGATTGATAAGGGGTAGGGCCAGGACTGGAGTTAGTGATAGGCGCCTTTCAGTCGGTTTGATTTCCGTGGCAACTACGCCTTTTGCCCTCTGAAGCATCCTGTCAATTGAAGTTAGTTGGAGGGACAATACAGTTTGCACGGGTAACATTTGTATTTTCCCCACGTAGATGTGCTTTCCGATGTTTGCAGGTGGCACTTGAGAACAACCCAGTCCTTTTTGATAACTTATGGCCATGATTGTGCTTCTCAGTAAGTCCCGCTAAAGGTGATTACCCAGAACAAGAGTCAGAAATGTAGTTGAGGCAGTAATGAGCAAAAATGTGAGCAACCACAGGGAGACTAAAGCTGCCTAAAAATACTAAGGCAGCTATATGGCACAACAGACTGTTAATTCTCTGACCTTGGCTCCCTTGCTGGGTTAGAACTTTAAGTCCAGGTATCTCCAGAAGTAGACATCAGAGGGGTGGCTCAGCCCAGCCTCCTTGGCCCGTGCTTCACCTGGGCATGGCCTGGGAGAACCCATGAACGTCCCGCACTGCAGGAGTCTGCCGGGCCTTTTGTGCACCTCCGGGCCAGTAACACATCGTCGGCAGCACTCAGCTGCTTCGAATGCTGGGCTTGGTAGTCCCCCAGTCCCGCTCTCTGCAATTACACTCTCCCACGCTGCGGGAGTCTGTCGGGCCTTTTGTGCACCTCCGGGTGCAGAAACACGTCATTGGTGGCACTCAGCCACTTTGAATACTGGGCTTAGTAGTCCCCTGGTCCCGCTCACTGAAACTACAATGTCCCACGCTGAGCGAGTCTGCCAGGCCTTTTGAGCTCCTCCTGCCCCAGGCACATGTCGTTGGAGGCACTCAGCCACTTTGAATGCCATGCTTCGTAGTCCCCCGGTCCCACTTGCTGAAATTACACTCTCCCCTCTCTTATTTCCCAAATACAATGTAAAGTAATCTCTTGTATCAGTGGTGCAATAAGAAGAAACCCAACCCTATTCTTTCAGTTACAATGAAGTATATAACATCAACGAATGTCTGAATTAATCCTTGCACCATTAATTCTTCAGAAATGACTGAGGACTGTGTTGTATGTACTTGTAGCACAGGACATACCTTTCGCTGTATGTGGCACTGTTACATGTACAACACAAACATGCAATCATTTTTAAAAACATTTTTTATGAGATAAATTTAAAGTGCAAACAATGTTCGGCAAAAATATTCATAATAAGGAACATTGTTCTGCTTTTTTAATTGCTCACATTTAAAACAATGGCTGTTTTTTTCAGTTATAAATATGGCAACGTGTCTACCAGTCACTAGGAGCAATATGCCTGCTGTGCGTCAACGCAACACTTTGAAATGGGAAGGAAATTCAACTGAAGAGCTAACATTATGTTAATTTGCATTACCTAAAACTCATGGGGGCATATATAAAAGATTTGTCGATAACTATCTCTAACGCAAGTTAGTGTTAGTTTTTTTATCGCCATGTTCCGCGGTTAACTATCGTCGTGTTAGCAGCGTATTTCCAACACGCCGCTAAATGGCGATAGTTTATCTTACCGTGTGAACTTTCCCACATAAAAAACAGGGGCACGGCGAAAAGAATCCTGAGTCTAATGTGAAAAAAGTGGCAAAAGGCCAATTAGTGGCTAGAAACTGCACGCTAATCAGCGTGACACCACTTTTTTCATGGTTGGGCCGCACAACCACTATAAAACGCCCGCAATGTAGCCCAAAAAAACACAGAAAAAAAGAAGATCTGAAGAACCATGGAGGAAGCTGGACCCAGTACCGAAGCAAACAACAACCCCCCCAAACAACCAGGAGGGCAAAGCGTAAGAGGGCATAAAATATAAATGTAACTTGTGTAGAGCAGATACAGTAAATGAATAGATTGTGTCCTCAATCCGGCGCTTACCCATGTAAATATTTATTAGACACCTAAAACTAAGGGTGCCCCTGCAATATTTACAGAGAGTGATTAATAAGCATAAAGTACATTTTGTTTATACGTATATCTTGACCACACCTATGTAATTTACTTCCATGTCATAATTCAATGTTCAAGTGTGGTCTAGTTGTTCCCAGCTAAATACCTCGATCTGGCTTATTCACCAGTAACCCTTTTTCACTAGATCTGTTTTTTTCAACAGTGGTTCTTCCACCCTTTATTAAGGCACAATTTCCTTAGAACACCTATTGGCACGTTACTAGTTTGCCAGCGTTTTCTGCAGATTGGGAGGTATAACACTTCACGTCCGCATGGAATTGTGGATAACACGAAGAAATTGGTTTCACCAGCCTAATTTATACATGTTTTCCCAAATTCTGTACATTTTCTATATGTTGTTTGAAATAACCACAAGACCTTTATTTCCATATTTTGGGCAAAAACTGGAGTTTTCGGCCAGAGCTCATACAGGGGCTGCAAATGGTGTGCATCATGTATTCTCTTTTACCTGATATTTGTCAGTTTCTTGGTTTTGTGCACTAGTACTTATCCATCTTTCTCTTAGCAGTTCTTTGATTTTGTGCATAATGGAAAGCTAATGTGGAAACCTTATTTATGCAAACTATGCCTATCAATGCACTTTTAAACCATGTAAGGACAACTTACTTAGCACTCATAACAATGGGAATCCATTCCCAACAGGTTCCAAAATGTACCCAAGACTCAAATGTGAATCAAGCTCTCTGCTTGTTACAAACACTAGGTCAGGTGTCTCCAACTTTTTCTGTAATGAGAGCTACTTCAGATCAGTGAAAATCATTGTGAGCTACTGAAGGCCATGTAACTTATGCATAGTTATCAGACACCACCTCGCTCAGCTTCACTGACTTGAAAACTCCATGGAGCCCGATACTAAGGTTTGAACAAAATACTATGACTAGGGGATACTATGATAGGGCAGCCATGTGTGTCAGTGAGTGCAAGGGTCTGTGGGGATGCATGAACAAGTGTGTGAATGAATGGGATGTAGGTGTATTGGTGACTGAGGACTGTGTTGTATGTACTTGTAGCACAGGACATAACTTTCGCTGTCTGTGGCACCGTTACATGTACAACACAAACATGCAATCATTTTTAAAAACATTTTTAATGAGATAAATTTAAAGTGCAAACAATGTTCGGCAAAAATATTCAGAATAAGGAACATTGTTCTGCTTTTTTAGTTATAAATATGGCAACGTGTCTACCAGTCACTGGGAGCAATATACCTGCAGTACATCAACGCAACACTTAGAAATGAGAGGGAAATTCAACTGAAGAGCTAACTTTATGCTAATTTGCATTACAAAAAGCTCATAGGGGCATATATAAAAGATTTGTTGATAACTATCTCTAACATGCATTTGACAAATAACAACCTAGGCAATCGTTACTGATAAAGCTGAATGTGTGTCAAAAGGTCAAAGGAGAAAACTAAAGACAACAATGAACATGAAAATACATATCTATTTATTTTCTCATTTAAAATCATTCATAAGAAACTGAATATAAACAACAAATTATTCTGCAGATATTTAAATTAAAATCATGACAATCATAAAAATTGTGTTAAACATAAAAAGTAGCTCCCCTCTTTTCCAATCAAAGGTACACTGACTTATGTACTGCATATCTTTTATCACATCTGAGGACCTGAATATGTCTATATTTTTCTCATGGGAATCTTTGGTATATACTTTATCACTCTCTATTCCTAGCTTCCCTATTTACGTATTCACTTTCACACGTATCCAATTCTTTCTTCACCAGTCTTATTTCTTTCCTCTCTACCTCACAGAAGTTCGCTTAATATTGGACATCACTTATTGATAGCAGAATTCCACCACACGCACTTTAATTCTCAATGAAGACATACATAAATTAACTATAATAAATATGTGTCGGTCATGCTAAACCACGACTACAATGTTAAATGTATTACATGAGAATAAATTGTTAAATTATTGCTTATATACCTTTTTTCTTGATTACAGAAATTGTGACTCTGTCCTGACGAAGGCGTCACTCACGCCGAAACGCGTGTCGATTACAATTTAGTCACTTTGCAATATTGTTTATCTTTTTATGTATAACACAATTTTTATGATTGTCATGATTTTAATTTAAATATCTGCAGAATAATTTGTTGTTTATATTCAGTTTCTTATGAATGATTTTAAATGAGAAAATAAATAGATATGTCTTTTCATGTTCATTGTTGTCTTTAGTTTTCTCCTTTGACCTTGTGACACACATTCAGCTTTATCAGTAACAATTGCCTAGGTTGTTATTTGTCAAATGCATTTTACCCTGTCCTAGGAATTGGAACTAACAGGGGGTCCTTGTTGTACACGCATATGATAACTATCTCTAACGCAAGTTAGCGTTAGTTTTTTTATCGCCGTGTTCCACGGTTAACTATCGTCGTGTTAGCAGCGTATTTCCAACACGCCGCTAAATGGCGATAGTTTATCTTACCGTGTGAACTTTCCCGCATAAAGAACAGCGGCATGGCGAAAAAAATCCTGACGCTAACGTGAAAAAAGTGGCGAAAGGCCAATTAGTGGCCAGAAACTGCACGCTAATCAGCGTGACACCACTTTTTTCATGTTTGGGCCACACAACCACTATAAAACGCCCGCAATGTAGCCCAAACACACACAGAAAAAAAGAAGATCTGAAGAACCATGGAGGAAGCTGGACCCAGTACCGAAGCAAGCAACAACCCCCAAACACCCAGGAGGGCCAGGCAGAGACCCAGGCGAAGGGCAAGGAGAAGAGGAAGAGGAAGACCCGATTCAGTCAGCAGGAAAACCAGGTCCTGATTGCAGAGGTGACAGAAAAACAACAGCTTTTTGTCAGCTCCACTGTGTCATTGGCAAAAAAAATGCAATATGGCAGTCCATCACAGTCAACGTGAATGCTGTCGGAGTGGTGATTAGGACAGTGGATGACTGCAAGAAGCGCTGGCATGATGCTAAGTGCAAGACCAAGGCGAAACTTGAAGCCAATCTCAAAGCAGCAATGCAGACTGGAGGTGGGAGTCCAGCGCCATAGGAGAAGCTGGATGTGTTAGAGGAACAGGTGTCCATTGTCATCAGAGAGGAGACGGTGGTTGAAGTTCCAGGACAGGATACTGCTGAACAGGACCAGACACATCAGCAACAGGGTGAGTCACAACCAGGGACTGGGTAGATGGTCCCAATGACACTAATGCCCAATTAAACATCTCTTATTGCACACCTACAATGACTGTGGATCATGTCACGGATGCATGGTGGCTTAGACACATATCACCCTACTCAACCAATACATTGCAAGACACATACTGGTGGGCACACAGACCTGGAAATGTGCACAGAAAAGTACCTAAAAAATAAAGTCCAAGATTAACATCATACCACAAGATAAGTGCAACATCAAATAGCAAAGGGGCACATTGACTGGAGATGCAGCAGGGTGTCAAAATGGGCCCCTTGCCTCAACACCACGCATATGCATGTGCCTGTGTGTCTGAGTCATGTTCAAGAATGTGCATGTGCATCAAGGGGTACCTTATTGCACCTACACAATCTTGCACACAACTCAGACACATGGGCACATGCATATGAGTGGTGTTGATGCAAGGGGCTCATTTAGACATCCTGCCACATCTCCAGTCAATGTGCCCCTTACTTGTTCATGAGATGCAGTCCTGTGTCCACCAAGTGAGAGAGCATGTAGTGAGTCTGCATATCATAAGCACATGCATTGTCACAACAAAGTGATCATCTAATCTGTCTAAAATGTGCATATCCCACAATGCATCCATTCAGCAGACTTGAGTCCAAATGTGATGTCATGTTATGAGCAGGGGGGATGTGCCTACAACACCACAGTGCATGGACTCTGCATATCAGGAATGTGTCACCCAAATATATACTACATGACTTGTCTGTGTGCAATACTCACAGAACTACAATGTCCCTGTAAAGAAGGATGACATCCTAAGTATGACAACAAGCAACAATATCAAAGTAGCACCAAAACATGACAAGTAGCTAAATGGCACCATCACTTCTTAGGTCAAAATCCACTCCTCCAATCACAAGTGTACACATGTGCCATACAGAAAACAGCATTATACATCAGTCCTGGTGTGAGTTGCCCATTACACCATGATGTGCATGTTATCCTGTCTGTTTGTTAAGTCTACAGTTTCAGTGAACAAATATGCAATCATGTCTGTCATCATCCACACAAAAACCCCGACATTCAATATTCTGAACCAGGGCAGCATGTATCATCCATGTGATCACCTGCGTGGCAAATATGCAAACACACATCAGCCTGCCATTTGCATCTCATGGGAGAGGTGGTGGGTGATAGGGCACATCTGTGATGTTGCACAAATAATCCCTATCCGGCATCTAATAGGCATCTCCCCCTAAACAGTCAGAATGGACTTAGTCATGCTGCCTGCTTGTAAACTCATCAAATGCATGATCATACTTGAAACACACATTTAACTGCATCTCCCCTTTACATTGCAGAGGGAGAAACCTCAACTCCTGTACAGCAGCCTGTCCCCCTCTTCACTGGTAAAGATGAGGAATTCACCACCATCAACCAGGACACCCTCCAACAGCTGCTGGACTCAATTAGCACCCCATCCCCAGAAGCAGGGCCATCCAGCTGGGTCGTGGAAACTTCACCCCCTGCAAAAACCAGCCACCAGCAAGCACCTACCACCACAGCTGTCTTCCAAGACCTAGAGGACCCACTTCTGGCATATCAGCACCGTGCAGTAGAGGTCCAGCAGGAGATGGCTGATCAGGTGCAGGTGGGGTTTGACAGTCTGGAGGCCAAACTTGATGTCGTATGTGTGGTGTCTGAGTGTCATTCGGGACAACCTTCAAAACATCACAGACACACACAGTCCGCTCCATGCTCTCCGACTTTCCATGTCTGACATCGCTGGAGTCATGACTCAGAGAAAAGAACAACTGTCCAGTCAGAGTGGCTTCAGCGATGTCAGCCAGGAGTTGGCCCACATGTGAATGATAGTGGAGAACATGGAGCGGATGCAAGCGTAACAAATGGCTGCCACGGCTGCACATCAACATGACGTGGCTGGAATCTTTCATGCCCTGCAGCTGATTATCACTGCATTTCTGCATCAAGGTTTGGCACAGATAAATGCTGCTGCTGCTTCTACATCCACATCTCTGACCCCTGATGTGTCAGTGCTCACAGTGCTGCTGCCAATCTACCACCACGCACATTTGAGGCACATGACACATCAGAGGACGAAGATTTGGATGATTTGGCATTATTACAAAGAAGAAAACTGTAGCATCCATCTGTGCCAATGGACTGTTTTGCCTTGGATTAGTGCTTATCATCATGCCCAGGAACGTCAGCTTCCACTGTCCCCAGATCCACTCTTCGACACTCACCTTGGACCTCAACATGGACTGCCATGATTTGTGTGGTTCCCAATGACACTGCAATCAGCCTGCTGACTGAACTCAATCTCTTCCTCCGGACATGTCACCCCTGAAGTTATCTGTCAGGCCCTCCACTGGGCATCTCTGGAATGTGGGGCTTGTTAGAGCCAAGTACTGGGCCGGTCTCCAACAGAGATGATGCACATTAAATAATAAAAAATTATTTCAGTTACACATGTGTGTGTTGTCTATGACCATTCAAGCATAGAAATCTGTACAAATGGTGGCCCAGTAAATACTTCAAAACAGACACCAAGAGACATATGAGAAATGTCCTTGTTTAACTGTGTCCCAGAAAGGCAGTGAGATGACCGGGTATGTGTGAACTAGCTGTGCCGTCATTGCTCAAATGCAACATTCTAGCAAGATTCCAACTTCGCCCTATGTACATGATGGAAATAGGCATGTGTGCAAATATGTCCAAGTCAGTAGCATGCCACAAGTAGTGTCTCCCTTTATCATTGCTACAAAGTCTCACTCTGCAGATCTACTCACACCTTATGGGGTGGACAAAGCTTGTTGTGATGGGGCTCATTGCATATCACATTCCAAGATGGAGCACACCATATTCACATAGATGAAGAAATGTTAGGGCTTATGCCTACCAGCTGCTATTGGAACCAAAATATCTGCTTCAGTGAAGAGTGTTGGAAATAGAGACTGCTCTCAAAGTGCAAGTCCTCAGTCAGCCCTTTCCTGTGGCCTAACAATGCCTTATTGTCAATAAGGAACCCTCTCATGCTGTGACCACTGTGAGCGAATAAGGCGATGTGTCTAGGGATGTGTATTGCACTGCAATTATCACATCGTCAGATGCTGTACCACCAGTTCAAGGGTGGCATCACTGTGAGCCAATGCCCAAAAGTAGCAGCTGGGAGAAGTGGCTATGACACTGGCACTACATGGAGCAATGCTACATTCCCTCTCCTGTGTGCAGCAGAACTGGGGGCCTGATTCACAAAAGTGATCGGAGACAAAATCCTAACTTGACGACTTTCAGTATTCACAAAAGGCATTTATGAGTAGTGAAGTTAGGATTCCTAACTTTACTACTCCTAGATGCCTTTTGTGAATACCAAAAGTCGTCAAGTTAGGATTTTGTCTCAAATTACTTTTGAGAATTGGGCACATTGTACTGCCATATGCCATGCACCTTAGATCAGCTAAATGACAACATTTTTCATGGGCAGGAGGTTGAGCCTCCATGCACAGGATCATCCAATTCAAATGATGTTGCCACACTTGCACTACGCAGCAAGTGTGCCGATGTCTGTGCATGGTAGATGGACTCTGCCCCAGGCACATGTGATATGCAGGGGGTGGACGGAATCCTTGGTACCCGGCGCATGCATTCATCTTCATGATGGATAAGAGTTGCAATGTCAATATCTGCTCAAGCCCATGTCCCTACGTTGTGTTGTAAATGGGAAACAAGGTTCTGACCATCTCCGTGAGTCACACTTAAGATGTCAAACTTCACAAAAGAGTGTCCCTAGACTAGGCCGTAACTCCTACTTGCCGCCATGTTACCCATGCAAGTTTACTGAGCTCATAACTAAAGTATCCTGACACTATCTGTCCAACTAAGTAACATGTTATGATCAAACGTACACATTCAAATGATTGTCATGTAATAGAATAAGGTGCATGCAAGGTAAAAAGCAACACTCCACCAAATCACCCCTGACATAAGTGCAACCAGAATTCTAATGTAGTAACCATTTATTATGAAAGTAGAAAATAAATTACCCTAGACTTACAGTAATCCCTTCTACAACTAACCTAATCTAAACTAACTGGAACAAACTGAATGAAAAACAAAACTATTTACCATAACTATTCCTAAACACGCAACAACATATCTAAGACATCAACCCCCCTCCCACCCTTAAAGCACATCATGAGACTAGACAAAGACATCTAATCTATACATAAAATAACTACAAATTTAACCTACACAAATATATATATATATATTTTATTTTTTATAAAAACAAAGACATCAACCCCTCACCCAAAGGAAAAGGAAACTTATCCCTGAATATCTAAAACTATCTTAAAATCTAACACTAACTATACCTACACTACAACTACACTACCTAACACTTAAAATACTTACCTAACACTAACTAAGAACAATCAATAACATTAGGGGAAGGGAGAAGAGAGGGATGGGACTCAAAATGTCCACTCAATATGGGAGACCCAGGCCTGCCCTTATGTCCTGCAGGTGCCTGGTAAGCTCTGCAATTTCCTGACATATTTCTGCCAGGATAGCATTGTTGTCCATGACTGTACTCTGGTCACGCACAGTGAACGGGACCACCTGATCTGCTGGTGCAGGTGGCATTGTGCCTTGTGTGTGTGTTGTTGAAGGGGGATGTGTTGCTGCCTGTCCATGCCAGGAGCCACGTCTGTCGCCAGAGAGGCCAGGGATGGCCTGTGTGACACTCTGCCGTGGGTCATTGCCTCGGGCACCGACTTCCAACTACCAGCAGCCCGGTCTTCTTGGTATCTCCGTGCCATGTTGCCATATCCCTTTGAGAACTTTCTGATCTGGAGGTACCGGTCCTTTCTCACCTGGAAGGCGTGGGACTCCTCTGGCGACACATTGTCTGTTAAATAAGAGCAACGACAAGATGTGAGTCCTGATGACCAAGTCAATGTTCTCCATTTAACTCAGAAACACAAGGTCAGTGAAACATGGGAGCCTACACTGTAACATAACATTGTGAAGTTAGAAAGTGACCTGGACAATGCAATGTGGAATCCAGTATGAGTAACAACATGCTGGGGAGACTGACATGACAGTGAATGGCATGTGACATGTAGTGTCACAATCAAATGAGACTGTCAGTGTCAAATGATGGTGCTTTGACATACCCTGACTGAGGCTGACATGTACAAGGAATTGGATGAGGGAGGCATTAGCCCTCCGGGTGTAGCACCTTGCTCATCCTCTACTGTAACACAGTGCTTATCATATGTATAGTATTCATGTGCAGCCCTGCATGTCCCCCAGCGATGGCATGAAGTTCCTCAACTCTGCGCCAACACAGGCACCCTTGCACAAGAGTGCAAGGGTGTCTGTTTGCAGGGGAGGCTTGTTTGGTGGAACAGCCCTACTTACAGTTACATTTGTGCTGCATCAAGCAGCACACATGAAAACATGTTAGGTGGATGAACACTGACTTGTACATGAGGCGCAGGCCCTCTCTCCACCACAACTTCACAATAGGTGACGCAGTGCTTGCATGAGGGGGAAACATAGTTTACTCAATTTTTATAAATTTGCATGTCTTTGATCCGCAATTCTTACTCCACTGAGAATTTTAAAATGAAGGGCTTTACAACGCAAACTGTTAAAATGCATCCCCCAAAGTAACGGCCCCCTGGAGTCATAATGGTAATTGTGTTATAATGGGAAATGTGTTTTCACAAATAGCGTTGTAGAGGCCTGCTTTGTAAAATATATTGTGCAGAAATAACTGCAGAGCAAAAGCATGTGGTGTAAAGGCATGTGGAGTAATGTCACTAATTTGGCATGAGGGGCTTGTACATTTGCGCTGGAGTCTACCAGGGAAATGACCCCTGGAGGCAGCTTGGCAACACCATTGCAGTGGCAAAACATGCAAATGAGATACATAGGGCCATCTTTGCTATGTGTTTGGGGAACGTGTCATTGATATCCTTGGCTTAAAGCTACGCCCTTCTGCTTCTGTAAAGCTGGTATGCAGTATACCTACAATTAGACTGTGCAGACCTGTGTCTGACCACACACAGCCTAAAAAGCACTGCCACCTTGGGCATGATCGGGCCCACTTGCACAGTCATCTCAGTCAAGGATGTACATGCGTTCCATGTCTGGTCATACTCATCAGCCACACCACTCACATGTCTCCTCTCCTATCTGTACGCTCTGTAATCCACAGGCATGTGCTGTAGTGACAGAACCCACAGATGTCACTTGCATGAGTATCACTGACTGGGGAGGTGCAAAGTTACATCTGGCAGAGATGTGCATTGCTCCATCTTCACTTACTGATTTGTACACACTTCACACTTCCACAAAAAATCATCACACTGGAGGCAAGGTACATGTGATGCACACCCATACTGCATGCTACAACATCAATGATTTCACCCAGACATCCATCACATCTCACAATGCCAATATTAAATGGCTGAACTCACCAGTGGCATGTGGGTCCTTGAAGGTGTCGATGTCCCCCTTTGTGATGAGTTGTCTTCCAGCTGTGAGACATGAAAAGAAATGTGTGTTGGTAGTGGTACCAGACTTCAAATCACACGTGCCATATTCATCAATCAATGCATCAACATCACTGACAATGCTCTGTGATTGTACTGTTGCAGTCCATGTTGCCTACATGATTGTGTCTACTTTGCCTGGCATTCCCACAAGACCTGAGAATGCTGAGTTCGGCCAACAAGACAATGATGCTGACACATTTGCACATACTACTTGTGTCCCAAGGCCCCCTTTCTCCTCCCAAAATTATGTTATACATGCTCTGTGGACGGTAGCATCGCTGAAGATCGCACAGGGCTGTGTCACAACTGTTGGTGGTGTATGACACTCTGGAGATGTCCTTTTTCACAAGAAAAATTGTTCCTATCTCATCCATTGTAACACAAAGCCAATGTACAAGGGCAGTGTACCTAACTTTGCTAAACAAGGAGGAATGCATTAATACTCTTCCTTTTGTGCAGCACACATGTCCCAAAAACAATGCCTTGGATTTTTTATGTACAGTCACCCTTCCTGTACATGAACAATCTTTGTCCTGCACACACTATGGTGCAAGGGTGCCAGCATTGGCATTACAGTGCTAAGTGTTGCGCGAGCGCAGGGGGAAACACAAGCCTCCACACTTTTCGTTTCTGATGTGGCAACGTTAGGCGTGAAGACATGACGTCTAACGCCTCACTCCACCACTTTTGTGCACATATACACCATTATGTCACACGCCACATTTTTGGCTTATCATATGAGTGTTCATATATCAATTTTGAGGTTGAGCTTACCACACTGTAGGCCAATGAAGACTCCCAGGTGGTCCAACAGGTCACCCTCACGGGCCACATAATCCTGCCATCGGTGTCTCCATTGGCGGACAGTCCTGCCCATACCGAAGACACGCAGCATCTGTGCTGTCACGCACTCTCAACTGACCTTCCGCACATGGAGGGGATATCCAGAATGCATACATCCACCACTCTCAACTAACAAGGGCAGGTAAAAAATCACCAGCCAGAGGAAGCTCCCCAATGCCCCCTCTGACATCCTGCCCTCCCTACCCACACCCACCCACCATCTCACAGAACACACCTAAAACCACTACTAAGAAAATAAATGCCCAATATATGCCCCAACAACTAGTAATTATTTAAACTAACCCTTTTACAAACACCCGACAAGACTGAGGACAAGACACACAAAACACATAACAACAAGTACACAAATGTTCAAGGAGACACTATCAACAGTTCACAGGACACAGCAACACTCTCCCAATCAAAAATCTGCAGCCCACAACACCATACACCTCCAACACTCTCCACAATACCCAGCTATGTGCTCAAAAGAGAAAGTGAAAGTGCAAAGCACTCCTCCAGGAAGCAGGAAGCATGCAGACATCACTTCCTGTGTGTTTGCGGCCCGTTTTTTGACTTTGCGGTGAGAATCTGCATGCAAATAGGCTTAGGGGTAATAATTTTGTATTGTTCAATGTGTGTAGTGATAGATTTCCCATCACGATACTGAAAAAATATCCTGTTAACGTTAATGCAGCCAGATTTTCCACGCTATGTGCAAGTTTTACACAGATAAACAGTATTAGATGTAATTTCATCTCAGACCCTAAATGACACCCTAGACAGCATATTTGACCCCAATTGACACCCAAAAATCACATCTGACCCCAAATGACACCCTTAAAAGCACTTCAAACCACAAAAGACATTCCCACCCTCAAAATTACAATTGTACAATACTTACAGCAAAATATTTGACTTTCAGTTGTCAGGGAGATGTACTTATGCAGAGGATAAACATGCGCACAAGGTATGTGTGTTGTGTTGTTTTATTGCACAAACTGTGCTTAGGTGCATTTTGAACATAAATTTCACAGAGGACTGTCACATTGTGACGTGCTCAGGTGAAGAAATTGCTTATGATTCGGTTCCTTCGGGCAGTTCCTGCAGCAGAAACTGTGGGTTGTGCAGCACCAGCCTCATCTTCTTCATCATCCTCAGCATCATCCGGTGCATTTGGCACTTGGATCCATGGGGCATTGGTGCGTACACATATATTGTTCAACATACAACATGCTATGATTATTTTGCACACTATTTCCTGGCTGTACAGCAGCCTGCCACCTGTGATGTCAAGGCACCTGAAACATGACTCTAGCATGCCAAAAGTGCACTCCACAATGGCCCTGGTGCGTCCAAGAGCCAAATTATACTGCCTCTGGGCCTGGGTGTTTGTGGCTCAGAGGGGTGTTATCAGCCATGGAGAGAGTGCATATCCTTAATCTCCTGAAACATGTAAGGGAGAGTTGTGTCCATTAGTTGTTGGAGCACAGATGATATTCAGTACTGCCAATAGCTGGTGTAGAGACAGCCAGTGCTGTAGTCAATACATGGGTGCTACTGGTGCTAGTGGTGGAGCTGAAGCACACCCCAGTTGTAAAAGGCACCTGTAAGTAAGTAAGTAAATCTTTATTCGGTTATAAAAGCAATAATAACCATTAAAGTACATTAAAAAAAAACATATCATACGCAATATACACATTTTAAAAGACTCCTTGGAAACCGAAATTAGTTCAATCAAGATTTACTCTATGTTTAAAAATACACTTTAAAAACGTACTAACATATTTCGTAGTCAATGTATTATTCCGAAATTGCAGATGCAACATGGCGGGACGACACCTGCTGAGACCAAGAATTCTCAGCAATGGAATTAGCCATAGTTTGCGATGTGTAGAGTAGAATTTGCAGAACAATACCGTATGCATTGTTGATTGTTCCGACAACTCATCACAAGGGCACGCCGTTAGACCCTCTTTCCAGTCATGATTTTTTGGGAAGGCTACAAGCCTATGGAAAACATTCAATCTAAATCGTGTCAACAAAAAACGCTCAAATTGTGACTCGACATAGGTCAAATATGGTTCCATTTCCAATGTGGTCATGACTATCAAGGAGTGTTGGGTAGATTTTTTATTTATCTCCTTGCTCAACCGTAATTCTTCCATATGACTGAGGGCCCTTATTTTTAGATCTTTCTTCGAGATTTCAGCAATTTGTTCAGGATTGGCATAGTATTTGTTGAGCCCCAAATCTATGAGGAGGTTTTTCACATAAAGCAGCCACTCGATTTTCCCCGCATGTTCCAAAGACATGCAATCGGCCACTATCTCTTTTGTGAGTGAGTTTTTTGTTGACGTCCAAATACGGCGCCACAACAAAAGGGGTTGGATTTTGGCCAAATCTTCAATATGGGGCAAACCAAGTTCTGCATGACAGGCGAAGGTAGATGCTCGCTTGGGTGCCATCAGTAGGAATCTCATAAATGTATTCTCTGCTACCTGGAGGGCGTTGGTGTTTTTATGTCCCCACAACCCCGCCCCATAAAGTGCGATGGATTGGCACTTTGCTTTATAGATGCGGAGGAGCTCTACTGGTGGCCTCTTTCCAAGCTTCTGGGAGAATTTTATGAGGGCAATGATTGCTCACAAAAGTTGGTGTTTGCGGGCTTCAATAGCCGCTTTCCAATTAAGTTTGTCATCTATCATGACCCCAAGATATGGATATTGTGTAGTCAAATCCACTTTCTCTTTATCAAGATAGATAGACCTTCCCCTTTTCTTTCCCTTTCCTGCCTCCATCACGTATGTTTTTTAAATATTTATTTTGAGGTCCAAGTTACCCATGAACTTTGAATATCTATCTAAGGCTTTCTCCAACTCTCGCGGGGTGCGTGCCAATATTACTGCGTCATCCGCATAGAGAAGGGCAGGGACGGGGCGATTTTTCACTCGTAAGAGGTCCTGAGCCCCTCTCAGCATCTCTGCCTCAAGACCATTAGTGTAGAGGGAGAAAAGAAAGGGGGCCAGGACACACCCCTGCCTCACGCCCCTCTCAACGTTAAAGGAGTCAGATAATTCGCCCTGCGTTCCGAAGCGGACCCTAGATTAGGCATTAGAATATAGTGCCCGAAAGAGATATGCGAGGGCTGGGTCTATACCCATGTGTGTGAGGACTGACCACAGTTTCGAGTGGGAGACGCAGTCAAAGGCCGCGGAAAGGTCAACATAAACCATGTATAACCTTCCTTGCTTTGCTGAAACATATTTACCCATTAGTAGCGCTAGGTTCAAAGCCTGTTCGGTTGTTCCGAAGCCCTCTCGGAAACCGAACTGGATGTCAGATAATATATTACGATCATCTGCCCAGTCCTGTAAGCGCTGGAGAACCACTCTGCCCAGGGCTTTACCAAGCGAGTCCAATAATGAAATTGGCCTATAACAGGTCACATCTTCCCCATTTCCCTTTTTAAAAATGGGAACCATAATCGATTGGGTCCAAGTTTTAATTAGACCACACTTCATTGTTGCATCAAACACTTTTTTTAAAATTGGGGCCCACAGGTCTAATTTGAACTTAAAAAAATCGACTGGTACACCGTCTGGACCAGGGGCTTTTCCACTTTTGCTCTTTTTAACCGCATTTATGACTTCATTTAATTCAAAATTTAAGGCGATCGGAAATAAACCTTCTTGTGGACTATGATTGTTCTCCTCTGATAGATCTACTCCTATTTCTTTGCCAAAAACTTTGGAAAAGTGGTTTGCCCATATTGAGCCCTCAATCGCTACTTCTACTCTTGGCATGTCGCTGGTATCTATCAAAAAGGGGGTCTTCACTACCTTCCAGAACTGCTCGCTATTCCGGTTCCGGGAGCTCTCATATAGTTGGTCCCAGAGCACTTTTTTCAGTTCTTGTTTTCTACTTTTGCAGGCTAGACGATAGAACCTCCTTAATCTACGTATTTCCTCTTGATCTCTTACGGATTTCGTCAGCGCTTTTTTTAAGGATTTGTGGGCCAGGGTACACTCATGGTCAAACCACCTTTTTTTTCTGGCCTTATTCCCTTTCATATTTCGAGTTAAAAAGTCCTTTACCTTCTCCATAATTGAACTAAAATTATGCAAAAGTTCTTCTTCGCTAGTATCATTGTCGAGGCACTTCACAATAGCGGGATATGCCGCGTGGACCACCTTGTTTATCATGGCCACTGGATCTATCGTTCCCCAGCCTATGGTATAGCCATTTATTTTTGTGAGGTAGATATTGTTCTGGGTAAGTGTGGCCATTATCGGGTGAGATGTATATTGCCCCTGGTCAATGACCAAATCAAAAGCCAAAGCAGCATGATCGCTTAAAGTATTCACTATCAGTCTAAAACTCTGAGCTTTGCTTTCGAGTATTGCTGAAACCAATATATAGTCAATCGTTGACTCCCATCCTCTACTCAGATATGTGGCTTGTAGCTGGCCAGATGCAGTGTTAGTTTCGTTCAAGATTACTAGGCCTAACTCTGACAGTGTTTCGTTTAGGAGGTTGCCTACTTTAGTGTGACAGAAGTGGGTCATATACTTATCTCTTTCTTCTGCCATACCACAGATATTACTATTTTTTACTTCGCAGGGGTGATGATTAAAATCACCGCCCCAAACGATGCTTGGGACATCTGATCCTTGCATTTTTTTTATCAGGATAGAGAGTTTATTGCGAAGAGTCCCAAGTAAATTTACTCTCTCATTTTCCGGGACATTATCATATGTATTCACTAGAACTTTTGTCCCATTCTTCGGAAATGAGAGTTTCAATATCTGATAATTAAGGTATAGGCTAAGTGGTGTTACTTTTAGCCCAGATATGGTGTTTTTTATGTATACCGTCAGGCCCCCCTTGGCCCTACCATGAGGGCCTGCCACTGCCGCTGAGAAGTAAGTTTTATAGCCCATTAAATGCTGTTCATTGGTAGACCATGTCTCCTGTAAACAGATTACATGGTAGTCTTGGGTGAAATCCAACAGGCTTCCGTTCATTATTTTGGTTCGTAACCCTGCAATATTCCATGACATAATTTGTATTATAATGTCATCCTTTCTACAGTCTAAACATTTATTTATACAAGCTGCCTCTACAACTGGTGCATACTCTGGGGGGTTTAGCACTTCGTCAACCATCTGCATGGGTTGATTACTACAATTATTCCCAAGAGTAAAGGTGTCAGCTCCTCTAGATGATGTTAAAATTGGAGCTGGGGAAAGGTTGCTACTTTCCATTCCTTGTATTTCTATATTTTCACTTGGGGGAATAATACCGTTAGAGATGGTATGATCTGTCGCAGTAGAATTTTGTATTCGGGCCTGTTCTAAATTAAGTCAATCTATGTTTTCCAGGCCACCCAGAGCTGAAAAACGATTATAAGTAGGTATGTTAAACCTCTGTTGTGGCTGGGCATAACTATTCTGATATATTGAATTTGTGATCTGAAATGGATATTGGTTGTTAATCGAACTGTTCCAAGACTGGGGGTTAGACAGATGTTTACGAGCGTTTCGACAGAAAAATTGCTGGTCTGCTTCCCTCCAGTCTTGGGGAAAATCTTTTGCAGAATGAGGTTTAAGGTGGGAAGTCAGTTCTTGTGGATAAAAGTAGTTGACATAGTGTGTAGAAATAACATCCCCTCCTCTAGCTTCATACCAGTCGCCAATAGATCTGACAGCTCTATGGTCCCTGAAGTTTATAATTATCACATCCCCCTTCCTTTCTTTTGGTCTTGTTCCCACCCAGCTCGTTCTTCTCACCATTAAGATTTCCCCATTTATGTGTGCGGGAAGAGGTCGATTTTGATTCAGCCAATAGATGGTTTTATTTTTTAGGGCATAATGGTCCTCCCTGGAGCCCTCTGGGAGTTCAGGTACCCCTGTCATGATGATCGTATATGGAGCTGATTCCGGGGGTAGGTCCACTCTTCTAGTTGGTGGAATATACTGGCGCTGAGTGAGCTGTTCCCGATTTCCATTATCCATTGTATATTTTGTTGATATGCTATTTTTTCCCTCAGAATTATTTATGTTTTTATTTTTTGGGTCTTCATCATTTCCTCTCGTTTCAAATATAGGACTACTGCCCACCCTTGTCTCCCTATCTATTTCTTTGTCATTTAATGGGGGATTGGTTTTACTATTATCTGCAGTTTTTTTTGGTAACTTTCCCGCAGATTTTTCCCCCAATACAATATGCTTTTTCCTTAAAGTGCTGCTAGTTGATGGTTGTTCTGGCAAGGTAGGGAGAGAGGTGGCTCGATCGGCAGTGACAGTTTTAGTCTGAGTTTTTAGAAGTTCAGTTAAGGTCAGATTATTCCCTTGCATTTGCTTGCCCAAATCATCCAGGTGTAGGCTTATTAGTCTAGTCCTCTCGAGGAGGGGAAGTAAGAGGGACTTAACCATAGTCTCTATTTTTATAAGTAGTTCACCCAGGGGGTCCGTATCAGTAGATAACCCTATGTCATTGATATTTAAGGAGGGGTTATTTATTGCTACAAGGCCAGTAAGAGTCGAGGTTTGTGCTATAGGTTTGGTCTTCTCCTTCTTAGGCAGAGATGGAATAACGGGAGAACCTTGTCTCTTTCTTGAGATATGTCTGATATCGGAAGGCCCTATTGTCGGTGGAGAGGATATTACCAGGTTTGGTGAATCTGATAACCCTGATATGGATAAGCCAATTGTGTGGTCAGTAGAGGGAGCCATGCCTGGGGAATTTGTGCATAAAGCTATTTTGTCCCTTTCAGGGATGGAGCCTACTCCCTCATTCATCACCCCCGGAGAGAGTGCTTTTCCAATTGTGCCCAATGAGGAACGTTTGCCAGTTAACAAGTCAAGGGATAAACGTTTTTCTGTCTCTGCAATTTCCTTCTCTAAAACGGTGGTTATACGTTTGAAGAATTGATCTATAGTGCCAGAGACAGGGCCATTAGATGTGTTAACAGTTAAAGACCGGGATTTTCCTGCGTCTGATGGCATATTTTTGAGCTACACAAAAATACTAAGGGAAAACAATACATAAACAAGTCCAAGATAACAACGATACAAAGTCCGGGGCTTATAGGTCTTTGTGACAGTATGGGAATACAGCTCTTACCGCGCAGTAAAAGTTAAGAAGGTGGCCCGTCCCGTCCTCAATCGTCCTCCAACGGCCTCCAACGGCCCGCTCTTTGCCCGGTCTTTGCTCCGGGCGCGTTCCGCTGGCGCGTGAGGGCGGGACTCTTATGAAAGAGAAAAAGTCAGAAAGGAGGCGGGCCGGGAAGAGGAGACAGGTGTGCTAGGTCAACTCAGCAGCAAGCACCCTGGTCCTCGCAGTCCCGGGGATGTGAGGCTTTGTAGCGGCCTCTCCAAGTTCAATGCGGCGTCCTTTGGACTCGTATGTCTCAGGCAGGCAAAGAGACCAGCTCCAGGATGTCCAGAAACCAAATGCGGCGAGCGGCAACCGCGAAGCGGGGGACGCGAGAAGTAAAGAGGTTGATGGAGGCGGGGCCGGGAAGAGGAGACAGGTGTGCTGGGTCAACTCAGCAGCAAGCACCCTGGTCCTCGCAGTCCCGGGGATGTGAGGCTTTGTAGCGGCCTCTCCAAGTTCAACGCGGCATCCTTTGGACTCGTATGTCTCAGGCAGGCAAAGAGACCAGCTCCAGGATGTCTAGAAACCAAATGCAGCGAGGGGCCCCCGCGAAGCGGGGGCCGCGAGAAGTAAAGAGGTTGATGGAGGCGGGGCCGGGAAGAGGAGACAGGTGTGCTGGGTCAACTCAGCAGCAAGCACTCTGGTCCTCGCAGTCCCGGGGATGTGAGGCTTCGTAGCGGCCTCTCCAAGTTCAACGCGGCGTCCTTTGGACTCGTATGTCTCAGGCAGGCAAAGAGACCAGCTCCAGGATGTCCAGAAACCAAATGCGGCGAGCAGCTCCCGCGAAGCGGGGGCCGCGAGAAGTAAAGAGGTTGATGGAGGCGGGGCCGGGAAGAGGAGACAGGTGTGCTGGGTCAACTCAGCAGCAAGCACCCTGGTCCTCGCAGTCCCGGGGATGTGAGGCTTTGTAGCGGCCTCTCCAAGTTCAACGCGGCATCCTTTGGACTCGTATGTCTCAGGCAGGCAAAGAGACCATCTTCAGGATGTCCAGAAACCAAATGCGGCGAGCGGCTCCCGCGAAGCGGGGGCTGCGAGAAGTAAAGAGGTTGATGGAGGCGGGGCTGGGAAGAGGAGACAGGTGTGCTGGGTCAACTCAGCAGCAAGCACCCTGGTCCTCGCAGTCCCGGGGATGTAAGGCTTTGTAGCGGCCTCTCCAAGTTCAACGCGGCATCCTTTGGACTCGTATGTCTCAGGCAGGCAAAGAGACCAGCTCCAGGATGTCCAGAAACCAAATGCGGCGAGCAGCCCCCGCGAAGCGGGGGCCGCGTGAAGTAAAGAGGTTGATGGAGGCGGGGCCGGGAAGAGGAGACAGGTGTGCTGGGTCAACTCAGCAGCAAGCACCCTGGTCCTCGCAGTCCCAGGGATGTGAGGCTTTGTAGCGGCCTCTCCAAGTTCAATGCGGCGTCCTTTGGATTCGTATGTCTCAGGCAGGCAAAGAGACCAGCTCCAGGATGTCCAGAAACCAAATGCGGCGAGCGGCGCCCGCGAAGCGGGGGCCACGAGAAGTAAAGAAGTTGATGGAGGCGGGGCCGGGAAGAGGAGACAGGTGTGCTGGGTCAACTCAGCAGCAAGCACCCTGGTCCTCGCAGTCCCGGGGATGTAAGGCTTTGTAGCGGCCTCTCCAAGTTCAACGCGGCGTCCTTTGGACTCGTATGTCTCAGGCAGGCAAAGAGACCAGCTCCAGGATGTCCAGAAACCAAATGCGGCGAGCGGCACCCGCGAAGCAGGGGCCGCGAGAAGTAAAGAGGTTGATGGAGGCGGGACCAGGAAGAGGAGACAGGTGTGCTGGGTCAACTCAGCAGCAAGCACCCTGGTCCTCGCAGTCCCGGGGATGTAAGGCTTTGTAGCGGCCTCTCCAAGTTCAACGTGGCATCCTTTGGACTCGTATGTCTCAGGCAGGCAAAGAGACCAGCTCCAGGATGTCCAGAAACCAAATGCGGCGAGCAGCCCCCGCGAAGCGGGGGCCGCGTGAAGTAAAGAGGTTGATGGAGGCGGGGCCGGGAAGAGGAGACAGGTGTGCTGGGTCAACTCAGCAGCAAGCACCCTGGTCCTCGCAGTCCCGGGGATGTGAGGCTTTGTAGCGGCCTCTCCAAGTTCAATGCGGCGTCCTTTGGACAAGTATGTCTCAGGCAGGCAAAGAGACCAGCTCCAGGATGTCCAGAAACCAAATGCGGCGAGCGGCGCCCGCGAAGCGGGGGCCACGAGAAGTAAAGAGGTTGATGGAGGCGGGGCCGGGAAGAGGAGACAGGTGTGCTGGGTCAACTCAGCAGCAAGCACCCTGGTCCTCGCAGTCCCGGGGATGTAAGGCTTTGTAGCGGCCTCTCCAAGTTCAACGCGGCGTCCTTTGGACTCGTATGTCTCAGGCAGGCAAAGAGACCAGCTCCAGGATGTCCAGAAACCAAATGCGGCGAGCGGCACCCGCGAAGCAGGGGCCGCGAGAAGTAAAGAGGTTGATGGAGGCGGGGCCAGGAAGAGGAGACAGGTGTGCTGGGTCAACTCAGCAGCAAGCACCCTGGTCCTCGCAGTCCCGGGGATGTGAGGCTTTGTAGCGGCCTCTCCAAGTTCAACGCGGCGTCCTTTGGACTCGTATGTCTCAGGCAGGCAAAGAGACCAGCTCCAGGATGTCCAGAAACCAAATGCGGCGAGCGGCACCTGTAAATTTTTCAGTGTTTTTGGAGGTTGGAGCAGCACACACTTTTCTAAAACGTTAGCTGCCAGGCTTTTCCCTTCACTTGAAAGCTCATATCCTAAAAACAGGACACTGATATGGGCAATTTATGATTTTTAAAGGTAAATTTGTAGCCCTCAGAGGTGAATCCCATAATTATGGTATGCACTCTCTTCAAGTGCCTCATTAAGACAGTGACCCTCAGATAAATATCATCCACAAAGGACAATGCTTCCTCATCAAAATTATGGAGTAACTCAGTTACCCTTGCTGAAAATACCCTGGGGTTGTTCTTATACCCAAGAGGGAGACAACAAAATTGTCGCTGGGACCCCAACGCTGAGAATGCGGTCAAATACCTGCTTTTAGGCGCTATATTTTGGCAGAAAAATCCATTTGAGATATCTAGTGTTGTTTTGTATTTTTTCTGCACAATGTTATTCATCAATGTGGCGCCTTGTGCGTTTTGGACAGCGAAAGTCTTTATGCATGTGTTTAAATGTCTGTATTCTAAAACTAGACAATGTGAGTTGCCTGGTTTCAATACAGGAAACAAAGGATTGTTCATTGGTGAGGTGCAATTTTCGATCACCCCTTGGTATTCAAGTTGATCTAAGATCTCCCTAACCTGTTTTTTAGCTTCTTGCTTAATAAGATATTTCCTTTGTGCATTTGGTGAAACTTTTAATTGGATCACATTGTGGGTTGAATCCTTATCCCACCCGGCATGATTTTTGTACAATGCTGGAGCTAGGACAACTGCCCACTCCTGTGCATATGCATGTTTAAGATGTATGGGAACGAGGTCGGAGAATGCTGGAAAACTTATATCTCCCCCCAGAGCACTCCATAACAAATGTTGGCAGCCAATCTTGCTCTGCTAATAGGATGTCATGCCCAGATGACAGATTTTCCCAAAAGAGATACTTAACTTTCCTGGGCTTGTCCCCCTCCATTTGGAGTGTTATCTTGTGTAACTTATGTAGGACGTTCACCCTGGTGTCTGGCGTTTCCACCATGATGTAATCATTCAAGTCCACTGTCACCAGAAATTCCTTCAGGTTCTGGCGAGCGATTGTTACTTCTGCTGCACTCTCTAGCATCGTCTGAGCCCATTCCCTGTTCAGAAGCTGCGTACTCAGAATTCTGGGCATGTCTGATTTTCAGACCTGCAACTTTCTTTTTCTTAAATTGAGGTTTTGATTTTGGGTTGTTTTCTTTTTTGGAAGTATAGTCTTGAGCGTGCTGCTTGTCTCTCGACTTTGTACGCTCCTCTTTGTGTTATGACCATCCTTCTCTCTCGGATGTTTTCATCGAACCCTGAAAGGAATGAGAGGAACGTGTATCAGTATCCTGATACCTGTCAGGTTTCGTAATATTATTCCTATTCCTAAGGTTGTACCTCTTTTCAGAGTGCTCCTGTGGAGGAGATCTACCTCGGGATTGAGATCTTTTTTCTGTAAAGTTTTGTTGTTTTTTATTATCCCACTTATTTTTAGAAGAAGCAGGTGTCTGCTTAGAAGTGTCCTTTTCAGGACTGCCCATCAGTTGGGGTTTTAAAGCTTTCCCACCCAAACTGTCTCTGCCTACTTCTGCATATGCAATTTCAATTATTTTGGGCAGTTTGTGTTGTTGATCTAATGGACCGAACTCCCTTAGGCGTTGGCATATTGCCACTGACACTGCTTCCCCTTTAATATTAGCTAGTATTATGGCTGATACCTGGGCCATAGTTTTTAGTAACTTCATCCCTAAGTTCAGAGCAGGCTCTGCTCCGTACTCGTTCTGTATTTGTCTCAATACATCTGGTATCACCGCTAATAAAGGAATACCATGCGTCCTGGTATATATGGCAGCAAAGACTGTACCCCAAGTGGTGCAATCCTCTAATTATGGTGTTATCCCCATGGACAAGCAGATTGTTAGAATTTTGTGTTTTTCAAACGTGGTAGTATTTGGGAGTACTGCCTCGAGCTGAGTTATTTTCTGAGCTACCCAGAATGGTATCTGTTCACGTTTCATGGGTATTTTGTCCATTACCTTGTGTAATGTTTGTGGAGTTATTTCATTTGGTGTACCCTGTGATTGAGTTCCATTTGTTGCAACTGTTGTTAGTTGCACTGTGAAAGTCCGCATGACGAATTGCGTCAGGTTTCTGTAGATTCTAATTAAATCTTTGTGTTGCATGAGTGAGTCAAGTTGTAGCATTGTATCAATGTCAGGATGTGGTGTGTAGGCCGCTAATATTGGCCATGTTGCCCCATCTCCTTCGAGCAGGCCTAACCATACTCTGTGTTTTATGCGGGGTAGGGCGCCTTTAAACCAGTAAAAATGTTCCTGGTACGTGAGTGAAACTTCTATGTCCTCGCAAGGACCATATTCCGCTGGTGCATCTCTCTCTGTGTAAGTGTGAAATGTGTGTGTTCTTCCATCTGCTTCTGGGAATGTAACCCACAAATAGAATGCCTCTCTTTTGTTTGAATTGTGTGCCTCAATCACAAAAGCTACTAAGCCACCCCTAGGTATTAAACCACTTTCTAATAGTTTCAGGGTGATAGAATGTCTGAATTTGGGTGCAATTTTAATTTTAATCTCAGGATGGTGGAAACATTGTACTACTTTTCGCTCAGTCACTCGTGCTCACTTAGCTTATCTCAGAGATACACAGAATAAACAGTCTGGGCGTTTCAATAAAGATTTAGTGAATAGTTGTTATTCTCGTGTAAAATATATGAGCTGCAACAACCACTAGACAGTAGCAGAGATATATGATTAGCAGTAGTATGAATATAAAAGGATAGTACAGTTCTACCATTTTACAATAAGCATGAATAAATCCATGAATATAAAATGCAGGATAAAACGTGTGCATACTCCTACGATGCCTATCTAGATGTACCTACGTGTACCTAGCCTGTGAGTAGGTGTAACGCCAAGAATCCCTCTAGGATTTAGTTGAACCCCATTACATGAATTGTGAGAATGTAGGAGCCCTTCTTGGTCTTGAGTTGGACACCCCGCGAGGGATGTTCAGACCACTGTCAGCTGGAGCATCTGCATGCAGGAGCCTCAGCGTCTCTGGTCAGTGTGTTGGCTTGGAAGTCTCAGTTCCCTCTGACTAACACTAGCAAGAGGTGCTATATTTATACAGAAAGCATCTAGGGCTCCTTTGTCCCTTGTTGCTTGTATTAGCGATTGTTGGATTTGAGGATGACGTATGGGATGAACCGTGTACGTAGATATGGGGAGGAAGGTGGTGTAGCCCCAGCCTGGTTTCTAAGAACCCTTATGAATTTTAATTCATACTGTGTGAGTCTATTGATGGAGTTATAGGACTCTATTGTTCAGGAGAAACCTTCCTTCTGCACCCAAGACTAGAACTAGCTAAAGGTTCAATCTTAAAAGGCTCATTACAGTATAGTGTAGGAGAGGTAATGTAGGTGAAGGGGTATGATGTTACCCGGGCCTATATTAGGGTACCTATATGAAACATAACAGTAGGAATCATGCACACTTCCTTGGAACTTGGCTACAACATTGGTGAACAAGCCCCAGTGGTCCACAAGTGCCTACACATTGATGGAATGTGTGTGCTTCCTGTTGCGGTATATGTGTACAGTGTCCACAGGGGGCACAAGTAGGACATATGTGCAGTCAATTGCCCCCAACACCTGCGGGAAGCCAGCAATGGCATAAAAGCCTTGCTTGGTCTCAAGCTGTTCCTGCGCAGTGCTGGGGAAGCGTAGGTGCTGGGGTGTCAGGCTGAAGATGCCATCCAAGACAATTGGGAGGAACCTTGATAGGGCTGACTGTGAGACTTCCCAAACTCTGGCAGTTGTTGGTTGGAAGGTACCAGAGACCAACATGTGCAGCACTGCCAGCAGGTTTGTCTGTGGAGGGATGTTGGTTCTCCGCTCTGTTGGTGCCTGCAGTCTGGGGGCTATCTGGATCAGGATGCAGAGGATGGATGACCTTTTGATCCCGTAGTGGGCAATCACATCCTCTGGCATTAAGTTGGTGAGGGTGAGGCGTGGGCGATGGACCCGCTGTCTTCTTCGGCGCTGCCTCCGTGGTGGTCCTAGGGGTGGTGGTGGTGGTTGTTGTGGCCTTCTTGGTGCTCCAAGCTGCACGAGTAGTACCTCCATGGTATTAGTGGGTCTTCAAATGAGGCTCTAGACTAGTCTCCCTTATGTACTGTTCTTTATCACCATTTTTAAGACCACCTTTTTTCTGGTCTTAAGTCCCAACAGCTAACGTACTTTATCGGCTTTTTTTAACGTATCACGGGCCTAGGCGATCATTGTAAATATCGCGAAGTGTGGTTAGCGTAAGTTTTTGCACGGGAACGCCTACATTGCATCTCATTAGCGATAGTTATCGCTAACATGAGTGACGGTTTTGCCTGAATTCTGTCACTAACGTCTGTTTTGACAGCTTGGGAATACGGCGAAAAACAAATAGGTGGAAAAGTGCCACTAACGAGGCATTAACTCCTTGTACTTATGCCCCAAAATGTTCATTTTCTTCCATGTCAAAATGTCTTTACAAACAGCAGGCATATTACATACTCCCAGTGGCCTGTAGACATGGTGCCATGTTTATACCAGGAAAACACAGTGATTTGTTTAAATGTGAGGAATTTAAAGTGAAGAAAAATGCTTCATAAAGCATTAGGACTTAATTGGCTTAATTTAAAGTAGACAAAAACATTAAGACAATGTTTCATAGAAACATTTTTATTCGCCTTACATTTCTCCCATTTAAAAGAAAATGACAGTGTTTTTCAGTTATAAATATGGCACTGTGTCTACCAGCCGCTGGGGGCAAGATGCCTGCTGTTTGTAAATGTGACACTTTCAAAAAGGGAGAACATTGAAGTGAAGAGTTAACTTAATTATATATTAATAAGCATTCAGAAATATCATTTTGTTCTCATGCCCCAATATTTAGTTGAGAATGACTTTTATCTAAGTGTTAATACTTCAGTCCTTCAGTTCTGAAACATGGGTCACACATCTGAGTGTAACACTGCTCATTATCAAGCTCTGCTATCTGTAGCCTGATCATGTAAAATAAGCATTGCCTTTCCTAAAGGAAAACACAACACTTATTGCAGTGCTTAGTTTATAATGAACCCAAGACTGGGAGCTACTCTGAAGGATGCTGCGAGCTAATGGTAGCTCGGAATCAGCTGGTTGGAGACACCTGCACTAGATAATAATATTTATGGCTAGTCATCTGCTTCCTACCTGCTTAGACTTTTTCTGTGTGATAGTGTGAAGTGAAGTCCGTCACGCTATTGTCAATGAATCAATGTAATTATCCAAATATCCCAAAATACACAACCTGACGCATTGACATGGTTGCCATGTCATTTTTTATTAGACCTAACCCAGATGGCTGCTTAGATCTTGCATGTGGAATACATCATGTGGAAACAAAACTGAATTCCTTATTCTTAGTCCTGACAATCGAAGATGGTGCATTAAACAGTGCCATGGTGGCAACTAGAGGGAAATCATAGAGAAGTGAACAACATAAGCTTCATACATTTAAAAATGTCCCACTCTTATTAAATAAACTTCCTCCACCCAGCATGCATTATGGTCTACAACAAAAGGAATTGACAAATAACAGAGCATGCATTTTCTCATCAACTTCCCAGAGCTTTTCCTCTGGGCTGTGGCCTTTCTAGTCTTAAAGATACCAGATTGAACCAGGGCAGAACCTGAAATGTAAAACACACTAGATATTAAACAGCTTCAAGGATATACTGGTGAGATTCAAGTACCATGAAACACAAGTTGGGTTTCATAGTATCTAGAAATGCAAATGTATAGCCATAAGAAAGAATTGTCTTGTATTTCATGAAAGGCATATATCCAAGAAAAAGTATATTGAAATAATTGGAAGCAAAACTGGGAGATATTGTGCGCCCTCCAAAATGAAGTTTTCTGATCAATAATTTCATTGCAAATGTTGCAGAGATATTATCAATGATATCATAGAATATGTCTTTACTGATGTAATATGCGGGGTAATTTGCATGATGAGGGTGCGAGCAATATTTACCTTAGGGCACGAGTTATAGTTACTTGAGATAACTGTAACTGGTACATTTCTGCATTTGTTTTTTTTAAAAACATTATGTTGTTACTGAACATTTTACCTGACTGTAATGTTACTTTAACCTTTGTTTTTTTCACTGAATTTCTAGTTTTTTTAATGTAAAGTAATATTTTGTTACCATACATAAATTCAACCCCCTGCCATGTAGGCCAGGCCCTGTGCCCAACTCACCTGCAGGCAGCAATACCCATGCTGCCCAAGGCATTCAACCGTGCACACTGAGAGGTTGACCACAGGGCTGCAGTGCACTGTGGGGATGGCGCTGTGCACAATGGGTTAGCCGCAGGGTTTGGCCAAGCATTTGGCTGTGCGCAGAAGAGGGTTGCCACAGGCCCAAACCCAACAAGAGGCAGCCAACCTCACACTGCATGTGGCCTTTGGCCATGCACAGTGCAAGTTTGGAGGCAAGGCCTGGCCTGCTGCCACGCCATGTGACCAACCCCTCCACATACAGCCTATCCCATGCTGTGCATGCCCTTCAGCTGTGCAGACTGGGGAGTTGGGAGCACAGCAGGGTGTTTGTCGCAGGGCCTGGCATCAGACCAGATCCTGAGGCCAAACTCTTGCTGCACATGGACAAATACCATGTGCAGTGTGTTGTTGGCTACCTCCAGTTGGGTTGGCCACATGGTCTTGCCCAAACCACTGAGGATCAAGTCATAAGATGGCTGCCACCACCTCCTGGTTGATTTGGTGTCAACCAATCAGATCTCAGTAGATGATCGCTTGGGTCCCCAGAGCCACCTTTGGCCAACAGCAGGAAGCCAACTGAATGTTGCACAAGACTTTCGACCGTGCGCAGCGATGGTTGGCTGCAGGGCTGCTGTGCACCGTAGGGTTGGTGCTGTGAAAGAGTGGTTGACCACAGGCCTGGCCATGCATTTGACTTTGTGCACTGAGTCCCAAGTTCAAAGAGAGTTGCCATCACTTCCTGGTTTATGTGGTTTATGTGGTGGCAGCCAATCTGATCTCAGCAGGAGATCTCTCGGGTGATCTCTCTCAAAATGTTTGAGCATTAATTGCTCACAAACGACTGTACAGATTTACACCAGATCACAGAAAAAACTCTTTCTGAACCGAGATCTAGCTTTCCGTCCTCTTCAAAATCCCTATGGGAATTAACATTGAAAAAACACTTTTTTTGAACCTCCTCTTTTTCTCAGCCCCACTTGATGGTTCGCCCCAAAACTTTACAAGCACAACAAGAACTACTGGTGCACTTTTTGGGGAAATGTCTTGAAGATTCGTCAAATGTCACCACAGATATAGATACGTCAAAAAGCACTGGTCCCAACTGTACCTGCCTACTGACTATTTATATCATTATTGAAAAAAGAAAAGGTTAAAGTAACATTATAGTTAGGTGAATTTGACAGTGACACCATTAATGTTTTGAGCTAGAGAAACATAAAAATTGACCATAGTTAGCAGCGCTAACTATAACTTGCCCCTCTACCATGCACTGCTAATGACCTCACATATGACATCTGTGATGACATGTTTTATGACAGCATTTATGACATCACTAATGACATCTCAAATGACATAATTGATGACATCGTCCAATGAGTGTGCAAGTTTGCTTTACAGTTTACATAGGAGATGTAAGAACTTGTAAATATGTGAGCATTTCAATAAGGCCCCCGTAGTGGTGTGGAAAACGTGTTGTTTTCTCATTAGTGCGTGATCACATGGTCTACCCACAATGGGCGTGGCAAAGAGCCTCGGATAGATAACGCCCCGGCAACCAGCATGTTTCGAAGCTGGGACGAGGCGCCGCTCGGGGGTAATGTGGGTGCGGTAAGAGCATATAGGCAGGCGACTATGGCGACGCTACTGGCGATATTGGCATGTCGTCATTTTCTTTGAGGAATAAGGTTTTGAAATGCGGGGGAGTTGCCCTAGATTAGCGAGCAATGAAGGGAGCATGTACGGGTGCAGTTGGTGGTTCGTATAGAACACAAAAACAAAAATAGAGACAGGGTGCAGTACCACTGGGGCATGTATAGTGGCAGCAGTCTTTATTAGGTGTAGATAATGAGCAATGATACACATACACTGAACTGACAAGGGGATTGGAATACATCACAGAGTGCTAGCGTTCATGACTATGACATTTTGCACACAATGAAACTGAGTCGTGAAACAGATAAGGAGGATGAAAGGTGCACATTATGTGCAGTTCTTATGTGAGGTTTTGACATTATCTCCACAGGTTAACGATAAGTAACGGAAGTGCTTTAAATCCAGGGGTAAGAGTGATGAACACACCCCAGTTGGTCTGGTGTAGGCTGGTATTAAAGCCCTCTGCCAACACCGGGTAATTATAAGTGATTAAAGACTTATGATTCATGAATATACAGTCATTTTTATCTGGTTGATCATGTTTTATTAAGATGGAACCGCTGTTCTGTTTGTTCTTTTTGTTTTGTCAGCCAATCCGCATTATACAAAGTATTGTCCAGTGAGGCGAGTGATTGAACCCTTCGCCCTGACGAATTTGCCACAACATTTGTAATTGGCAATGAAACATGTTGGCCTTCCTGGTAAAGGTTAGCAACACGCTGTGCTTTTAAGCCGAGTAAGCTCACATTTTCGAATAAAGAGGGCAACTTAACAGTGAGTCTTAACTCAATTTTAATTGCATGGAACCTGTTCTTCTTTGCATATCACAGGGTTTATGTTTTGGGACAGTTGATCTCTTTTTTTTCTGCTTTCCTTGCCTCTTTCCTGGACACTATTACTTTTGATTCTGTGAGTGGGCAACCGATGATGATAAACGTGGGCATACTGGCGAGAACCTCCCTGGTGTTGCATACGTGAGGTGCCCTCTCATTCTTTCACTTATTTTTTCAAGTGTTCTTTACTCACATGTTGTGGGGAAGTATATGTATGGCGGGGTGACTTGACTGACGGCGGTTCTTGATTTTTTAATGAATGTCGATCCGAGAGTTCTGGGACTGCGAGAAATTGGACAGGGTGCCAGATAGTGGGTGTAAAAATAGGATTCCCACATTTGAAACAGTTCTCAAGAGTGATATTGAAGAAACTCTCTTATTACCAAGTCTTTATTGTTTTGATAGCTAGTGTTTACAAAACAAGTGTGCTCCTAATGCCCCATGCTGTGTAAAGGTATTGAACACATTATAAATGTTTGCATTCAAGAGTAGTCTAGTGACAGTTGCCTTTTATTCATTATGATTTACACAAACCTTTGGTTCTGCAGAAATTTTTTCCAACAGGAGAAAGATTCTACGCAGTAAATACTAACTTTTGTAAGCAGCCTTGAGTTATTAGAGAGAGTTGTGTCAGCAAAATCATTAATTTATACTTAATATGAAACAGTGTGTGTAGCAAATAACCTATCTACCGGTGCTTGTTTTGCTTCAGAAGAAGGGCTATATGTAAAGTTTACACCACAGTGTGAAGGATGCAGGAAGTTTAATTTTTAGCACCTTCAGATTGTGGGTATTTTTAGCAAATATTGTCTTTTTGGACAACTGTTCCATAGAATGTACACTGTTCTTAGTAGATTGTTTTGAAAACTGTGTGATGTATTTCTCATGATATTTTCACTGTTTGCAAACAGTGTGGTACAGAGTAAACTGTTACCATTTGGTAAAAAGTGTTAACAGTGTTACGAGTACCCACTTTTCTACTTATATCCACTCCTTTTCTCAGTGTAGGTTCAGTGACTGTCAGGGTTTTATACAGATAAAGACTGTCCATAGTAGGGCACTAGTTATGTAACAGGGCTTGAGTATCTGGAGGAACCTGGTTTTCCCTGAACACTTGTATAGAAATTGAACACCTTTTACAGCATAGGTTACCCTTTCAATGGTGGTTCATAGTCAATATGAAATCAGCCTCCCATGAATGTATGGCATAGGGTCAATGATGTACATAACACAAGCTTGCTTTACCTAGAGGTTCTATGTATGATAGCAGTAATGATGTTTCATATTATTCTGAGCTATTTTGCTATCATAGCTCCAATGCTATTTTACAGAGAAGTGTGTGCAAAAAAAGCTACAATGATGTCATCGATTATGTAATTGAGATGTCATCAGTGATGTCTTATAACATGTCATGAGTGATGTCATATGTGCGGTCAGAAGCAGTGCATGGCTTGGCATACGTTATAGTTAGTGCTGCTGTTTTTGTTTTAGTTCCAAATGTTATTGTCACTGACAAATTTGACTGACTATAACTTTAACCTTTGATTTTTTACAGCAAATTTCTACTTTAGAAAAGAAATATCTTTTACCTCACCTAACAATAACATTTCTTTAACCTTTGATCTTTTCAATGAATTTCAATTCATTTTTTAAAGTAAACCAATTATTTTTTGAGTGTATTTATGGTAGAATAACTGACCAATGTTCTGCTTCGAGACATTATTTTGAGAGGGAATGGCTTTGTATTGTAACATAATGGGTGTGTGTAGTAGGGTGTAGGAATTGACTGGCTTCTTCTTTCAGAAGTCTTTCTCAGATGATGGGTGTGCGTAATAAGGTGTGGGGAGTGACAGGGAGTGACAGGCCTCTCTTTACAGACCTCTTTCTCAGATGACAGGTGTGCATAGTAGTGAGTGAAGAGGGACTGCCATTGCCTGTCAGACCTCTCTCTCAGATGATGAATGTGTGTACTAAGATGTGTACATTAACTGGCCTCCCCTGTCAGACTTCTCTCTTAGATGAGGGGTGTGCATAGTAGGGTGTGGAAAGAGAGACTGGCCTTTCTGCTGAGACCTCTCTCTCAGATGATGGGTGTGCATAGTAATGAGTGGAAAGGGACTGCCCTTTCATTTCAGACCTCTCTTTCATGTCATATGTCCTGTAGAACATTACTAACTTTAATTTCAGTTATGATTGGAGCGTGATTGTGTTCCCTTCCATTTACAACAATATCTTCTTTGATAGTCACCTTCCTATAGCAAGCATTAAAGTAATATGTAGTAAGCTTCCAATGTGTCATTTCATTAAATAGGCGTTCTTTGTAATTGGTAAATCCTCTATAACTTAATAGTAGTTTCTCCTTTTGTAATTTGATATGTGAGATTTTTGCTGGCCCTAGGATTCTTTACAATTTATTCCAACCAAGCATAGATAGGTAAAGTCCTGGGGTTCTTTCTTCTACAAATTGGTAAATTGGTATACACCTAATTGAGATATTTGATTTAGTTATACGTCCCTAGTGTGTGGTTTTACATGTAACTAGGGCCTATACATTAAATGTTACAAGTGGACTGGAGCAGTCATTGTGCCACTCACTGCAGTAGCACTGTAAAACAAGTCTAGAGGCCTGTCTCTACAGCCTGTGTGTGCAGTTTTAAACTGCCATTTTGACCTGGGAAAATAAACCTTTTACTCGCATCTAAACCTTACTTTTTAATACCTATCAGTCACCCCTAAGGTAGCTCCTAAATGCCCACAGTGCATTGTATTTTAAAAGCATGATATGCATACTTAAGGGAATATTTAATTAAAACATCACGCAGCGCAGTAAGTGACCTTGCTGCACTCTGTGATAGGGAAAGGGCAGGAATGCACCATATCTAAATTGATATAGCACATTCCTGTCTTTTCCCTGCACTCACAGTGTGCTGCCTGCGTTGTAAACAGGAATGGGGCAGAGTAACGCAATGCAGTGATTTGTTCTTCATTTGGCTACTCTAGATTTATCAAGTCACACATGGTGGCCTTATATGACTTGATAAATCTAACTTAAGACTTGCGTCGCTTTTGCACCCCATTGCGTGGCACAAGGGCGACGCAAGTCTTTGATACATTTGGCTGTGAATGTTTTACATGTCCTGGCAGTAAAAAACCTTCTAAGATATTATCTTTGTGGCAATGCTGACCCTCCATAGGAAAAGACTGGGTTACACCATAACAATTTATATTGCTTAACTTCGGTTTGGGAGCAGCTACAACCATGGAAACCATGAGTCATTTAAATAGTCATTTAAAATCAAACTTATTGGACATGTCAGATTTTAAATTACTATTTTAGAAATTACACTTTTAGAAAGTTGACATTTTTCTGTCTAGGCAGCCAAATAAGATTTTCTGCCAGTGTCTGGTGTCACCTAACTAATAATGGCTGTTCTGCGGTGCTATATGTATTGCTACCATACAGTGGACAAAAGGCTTGGGTGTGGAGAGGTGTTTTCTTCCTTGAGCAGGAGGGCCTAGGGGGTAGTGCCTAGCCCCTTCCTAAACTTTAAAGTCTGCCCACCCTGGCACTGGCAGATGTAGCTCACACCTAGACCTATCTCCCATTATCTTCTTAGTTTGTCTAAACACTATGGGAATGGGAACTGCCTAAGAATGTGTTTGGAGTGACCAAAAAGGATGGTTTGCCCATTATTATAGCCACACCTCTCGGTGGTAAATTAAGCTCTGACCAGGGAAAGAAGGTATCTGCCATGTTGGATCTAGTGCTGCCAAAGTGGCTAAGGCCACTTTTGGGAACTTTTACTTGATTGGGTAGGGAGTGGCCAAGAGATTCCCGCAACCACAGGCTAGCACTGGGCATTCATGTGGCATCCTAAGTATCCTCCTCAGACTTCTGGACCTTTGGAAGAACAAAAGAGGATTGGAACTGATGTCTGTGACCTGAGATGAGCCTTGAAGACTGGACCCGCTCTTCCTCTTTTGTCAAGGACAAATAAGTTGACTCCAAGGGTCGTAAGAGCTCCGGTTTTGACTACAGGAACACAACAAACTCCAAGCACCTATTTTCCTGCATTTCCAGATGACCATTCCAAACTGACCTGCCCAGGACCCTGCAGCTGGCCTCTGCTGGACTGAGTCTTGACCCCAAAGAGCTATCCTCAAGGTTCTAGAGCCATGACTGGTTTTAAAATGCACTCCTCTTGAAGTTTCCCGATACCCGGGATTTAGAAACTTTTTGTCAACTTTATTTTCTGAGAACCAAATGGGGACCACTATCAGCATGCTAAGGTGATCTGATGAAGATTCAGTGCTCCTGGGCCAAAGATTCATGTTGCTCCAACTACATTCTACTCCTCACCAGCAAATTCAATTCAGCACAACCCCACAGAGAAGGTATACAGCCTTGTGGAGCCCTCTTCGGCTACAACCTGCAGCCTTACCCTACTGGAAAAATCCAAACTCCAAAAACGTGAGTAAGTCTGAAGGTAGAAATTTTCACCAGATGAAGGCACAAAAAGTATCCACCCAGAGAGGGACCCTTTTTAACGGGAAATTCAAACTTCTCCCACTCAGAGCTTTCCTGTCAAAATACAATGGCTTCTTTGATACCTCATCCAGTGGCTATCCGATGACATGAAGCCCTTTTGGGCCATAGCATGCAGCCTTGGCCCGCTGAGGTTTTTTGACTTCCATTGCAGAGACAATGGGGGAGATTTACCAAATCTCCACACAATGCAGGGCAGCCTCCTGCGAGGCTGTGCTGTGTTGCACAACAGGGCGGGAGCAGGAGAGCCCCAAATTTTCTGAGCTATGGCACTCTCCTCCCCTTTCCCTTGCGCTGGCACTGATTACAGCTGCTGTGCGCTACGCACACTCCTTAGCCCTATAGCGATAGGGTGGATGTGTGAGTCTAGCATAGGTTTTATACAGGAAGGGTACCTTTCCTGTACAGAATACTATCCCTAGACATGAGGGAAAGCTTTGCCCACTTTGTATGCTTGCTGCACAGTGGAGCACGCATGCAAAGTCGGAAAAGGAAGGAGAAATAAAAAGCATTTGTCCTTCCTTGCGCCTAGTTTAAAAGGGCCCAGTTTTCTCATGCTAGATCTGATCTACTTTATTTAATCCATTTGGGTTTAGCATGAGAAACCTTGGCTGGTTGCATGGGAACGCCCATGCACCACCCTTGGTATACCCCCATGGGGCAAAGTAATGCAAAGCTGCACTATACGCTGCTTCGCATTACTTTCACGGTATTTCCAGCGCTAAACAAGTTTTGCGCTAGAAAGTATATTAGGAGAAAATATTTGATATGGTTTTGCGTCACTTTTGTAATGCAAACACTGCGCAAAATCTTTGCAAATCTCCTCCTAAGTCTGAAGGGTAAAATTTTCACAAGCCTGATCCCTGTATCTGACCCTTGATCCCTCGTGGTCAACCTTAACTGTTGACTTTGCCCCAGTCAAGCAAAACCAGATGACTGTGGTGGATGCTTGAAGGTTTTTGGGACTTTTTTACTTTTTGGAAGTTTAAACTTTAAAAAATCATAACTCCTGTTCTTCTAACTGGATTGTTGTTGTTTTGTTGTCATTTAATTTTTTTAAAGTTTACTCTATAGTTCGAAATTGGACAGCAAGTTTTCTTATGTTGTGTTTTCACTTTATTATTGCTTGAGTGAATACTAAATAAATACTTTGCACATTGCCTTCAAGTTAAGCCTGACTGCTTTGTGCCAAACTACCAGAAGGTTAAGCACAGGTTTATTTAGTGACGTTTTTTGATTTACCCAGAGAAGAATTGTGTTTATAATTTGAGGTGGGTTCTCATCCCCTAAATGAGTACTCCTATCTCTTACCATATGAATAGGAGATTCCAACATTATAGCTATATAGAATTACACTTTTAACTTACATTTATTGAAAAACTATGGGGCATATCCGCAACAACCGGTGATAATTATCGCTAAGCGCACTTAGCGCTAGGATAATTATCGCCGGCTAGCATGGATTTTTATCGCTGAGATAGCATGCTATTAGCAATGCTTATCTCAAAAGCAATAAAAATCCTCACGCTAACTGCCTAACGTGAGATTATCGCTGGAAACCCAGCGATAATCTCACAAAATGTGGCGTTAGCTTGTTGATAGGGCCCCACAAACTTAGCCATGATATCCACCTTCCATAGGATATCAAGGCTAAGTCAGTCCTGAAGCAGGCGTAAGGAAAATAGCGATAACAGGGGTTATCGCTACTTTTCTTGCCACTATGCTTCATAGCGTGGGGCTTGATGATAGGAGAAATGTCGCTTAGCGACATATCTTCTGTCATGTCAGGTCAGGAACGCCCACTTTGCATCTCATTAGAGATGCAAAGCTGGGCGTTAGGAATTCCTACGCTAACGCAAGTTTTCACGCGTTAGCGTGAGTTTGCTAATTAGGCGATAAAATTATCGCCGCTTTTCGGCCGAAAACGGCCGCAAAAGCGGCGATAATTCTATCGCCTCGCCTTGCTGATATGCCCCTAGCTTCCCATATGGAATAACCTTTGAAAGGTTGCTTCCTTTCAGTTCTTTTGCAGAATCACTTTGCAGTGGTATTCAACGGTCCCTCATAATGTGTGCAAGGTCTTTAAACTGATCATGGCAGCGTTTATTTTTTTAAATACGCAGAGATTCATATACCATAATGTTCCTTGTGTTGTATAATACTTTTGCTCTTGTTATACATAAATTATTTGTTTCACTAAGACCTGTATTATTTAATAAGGATATGTGGTGGTTCGTGAACTTCTTGCAAATTTCTTTCCAGAAGCCTGCAGTTGAAAGCGCAGACACTCTGAAGGCAAGGTAAATCTCTTCCCTGTCTACAACCCTGCACAGAGCTCGTCTGTTACTTTAGTTTCATTCTGAATGTTGGAAGTTTGAACTGCAGGTACTTAGAAGACAGTTTTAAAAATAACGTATTAAGGGGCATATTATCAAGCCAGGCAATAAAATTATCGCCCCTTTAGCGACAGAAAACGGCGATAATGGGCTTGATAATATGCTCTATGGAATTCCAATTGAGGCCCATGTTAGACGTCCTTCACATTTAACATGGGCTTCAATTGGAATTCCAAAGAGCATATTATCAAGCCCATTATCGCCGCTTTGGCGGCAGTTTTCTGCCGCTAAAGCGGCGAGAATTTTATCGCCTGGCTTGATAATATGCCCCTTATTTCTCACAAAAAACACATTCCTCAAGTCCTGACAGTTGTCCAATCTTCTCATTTTCAGGAAGTCTCATCACACGAACATGCAGCTTTTTAGAGACAATGGGTGCCTGGCTGTTAGACTATAACTTACAAGCAGGGTTTTGTTAGCTGTTACAATTTAAAAACGTTGTGATGAGCGCAGAGGATTTGGGGAGATTTGTGCAAAGTAATAGATTCTTTCAGAAGTTATTTTTCTCCAGATAACATCACTTGCCTTTCTTTATTTTACTGTACTCCTAATATGCACTGTGCAGTTCACTACACAGTAATGTCTTGCAGTATTTTGTTTATCTTCTCGCCAATATTGGTCTTTCCTGGAGCACGAGGCACGTGTTTGAAGGAGCATGCCCTTAAATAGCATAGCAGTATACTGGGACATTTACTCAGTTACTGTGCTGGTCCATGATCATGTACAAAGCAGAATTTAACTATAATTTTTGGATGTCAGCTATACCTACACAAACAATTGAACATTGCATAGTAATCATATTACAGAGCTGTATTAGCCCCTGTACTTCTTTGGTACTACACGGTTTGAATGAAGGAGCAAGGAATCGAATAGGAAAATATAGAGAGCCCTTTTTTGTGTTCTCTGCAGAAAGTAAGTAATATATGAAAGGGATGCTGCAACAACTACATAAAAATTGTAATACTATCCATACTGCATTATAGAGATCGAAAAGCATAACTGTAGTTCAGTAAATCAGTACACCTGCAATATTCCTCAGTGATACCTGCACTAAAAATGCTCCTTTTTCAATGTAGGATCAGGAAGTGGCAAATGCACTTTCAATTCACACAAAATCTATCAATATTTCTTTTTTAAATGACCAATGGAGACCATCGGTTTCTCACAGATACAATAGAAAACTGGATTTAGTACAATTTTCCCAAACATACCCTCGACAGGAAAAACTATAACCCCATTAAAATTATTTGATAACTCACAATCAGGATTAGCCCAATAAACCTCAGCCTGCAGCATTTTGTACTATTATGCCAATCTTACAGGCTGAAACCAGTGTTGTGGGTCCTGTTTACACACAGCCAGTATTTACGAACAACCAACACATTCTTCATACTTTTGGGGTGAGGAATTTGAGATGTATCCAACAATCATTGAGACAATCGGAAAAAAGCACAAACCTTAATTTCGCCCCACCCAGTTCCATAAACTCTCAGGGTTTTATGGGTGACAAAGCCAGTTATCTTCTGATGCTCCATAGTTTGCTAGATTTTACTATTAAGGGCACAGCCAGTTTTAGGGAAGTGTGACAGGTGCAGCCACACCTGGCACTAACCGTAGGTGGGGGGGGGGGCTGTGTGTAGGATTAATTCATGTATTCAAAAGCACCTGCTGCAGAGTTTCTTGTGTGTCCAGCTATTTTCAGGTAACAGTAAAAATGTCAAGATAATGGTGGTGATTAATGTTCCTGCTGGAGACAGATCGGTGTTTTGTCTAGTTGCAGTATTGACTCATCTTAAGGTAGCGCAGAGGGTTAGTATGCCTGCTGCAAATAACGTTTACCATGAAGATCACAGAACGATATTTTATGAGGATAGCACAGTGTGTTGCTGCTTTTGTCACAGACATCCGTTTATTACTTGCAGTTAATAAGTTAAAATCCTAATATAGCACAGTGGCTTATGAAATGTCATCAAAGAGCTGCAGGCAAACTACATGAAATAGATTAGAATGTTATGCTTTTTCCACAGTCTTTCATTATCGCAATTTTGCTTAAAATGTTTTGTTGGCGTAGAAATAAAGTCTTATTTGCATAGCACCCCCAACCATTGAGATACGTTTTTAATTCCTAGTCTGTGATTCTCCGGACTAAACACTCTCAAAATATACATCCTACTGGTACAGATGATGTGATTCCTACACCTTGTAATCCGTATTGTCTTATGTAACATTTCCGATAGACCGATTACACATGTATGATTCATTGTCTCTGTAAAATGTGTGTGTAATGAAAAGTGCACAAACAACCTACACTGGCATGAGTAGCGCTATAAAACAAATTAAATGCACGTGAGAGAGATCGGGGCAATGAATTGATATGGGGCACTCCTGGAGGGTGGTAGTAAGGAATCCATAGAGAAGGAGGTCATTGGGCAATGCCAATAAAAGATTCTCGCACCAGGTAGAACCAGCGCTAAGTTCGACCCTCATTAAAGGCATCCCCTGGCTGCCAGCCATACTCATCGGGAGTGACTCAGGAAAATGCTGTACTAATAATGCACCGATTATGGACCAAATCAAACTCTGGGCCTTAGCACTAATGAGGAAATATGTTCCATCTTTTTAATGTTAGGCAGTATAATCATGGAGGCATATTTTTGTAATCTTTCACACAGCAAGGGCAGCAGTTGTTGTACTGCACTGTGTTCCTTGAAAGGGAGAGAACAGAAATTCTCCATTTTTGCAAAGATCTGAAGAATTTCTGCTCATTCCTTGTGCTGGCACCCTGCGTGTTGCCCAGAGACTACACAGGCACCCTTGCACCTTAGTGCAGGGGTGCAAGTGTTATGGGAGGGCTGTCTTTGTGCAGGAAGGTACAACTTCCTGCACAAATACAATCAGAGGCATTTTCTCCTGCTAGGTGCAGTGAAGAATGCATCACGCATAGAGAGAGTTAGTAAAGAGGGCACATTAAAGATATTTCTATTTGTTACGCCTCACTGGGAAACAAAGCGATACCAAAGTTGATGATGGACGGAGCATTTGAGCAAATCAAACCCCCAGTCAACTGATCTGGGTTTAATCCATCATCATTCTTTAGCTCACTCCACCACCCCAGTTCAGACATGGCCATATGCAAATCAGTCTGACCCTGTGCATGGGAGAAGTCCAGCCCGAACTGCCAAGCCATGTCTTCCCTGGACCCGGAAACAAGCATCCTGGGACCGGTTTCGGGTTCATAGCCCTCATCAGCAAGGCTATCTTGAATCCAGTGGCAAAATGAATGGGGTGAATTTATGACATTGTTCTGCATGCTGTCCATCAACTGTTGTTTTTGCATTTGTCACCCCGAGTGGGAAAGGTATGCCCAGACATGGGTGCCTTGCTCTCCATGCCACTGGAATCAAGCTATCCTTGCTGAAGAGGGGTGAAACCCCGAAACCGGTCCTAGGATGCTTGTTCCCAGTCCCGGGAGGACCTGGCTTGGCAGTTCGGGCTGGACTGTTCCCATGAGGCACAGGGTCAAGACTGATTTGCAGATGGCTGGGTTCAAACTGGAATGTCATGGTGAGCAAAAAAACGAAGGATTTAGGCCCAGCTCTCTGTACTGGGGTGAATGTATGAGATTGTTCTGCATTCTGTCCATCAACTGTTGTTTTTGCATTTGTCACTGGGAAAGGCATAGCATTTTGATGCATTCCCTGGTTTAATAGCTTTAGTAAATCTGGGAATGCACCAGAATTCATACGTGGATGCATGGGAACGCCCATGCCCCACACATGGAATCCCTCCCTTCCCTGCGTTCGATCATACTGCAATGTACATAAAATTGTATCATAAAAATGTGTACTGACACATAGAGAAATAGAAGAAAGCAGCACCCCATCGAAATATGTAAAATGGTGCTAAATAGACCTTTAAAGTTGTTCTGCTCATTTTGCTCAATTTTTAAATGACATGAAAATTGAACCACATGCACTCAAATGTAATTTTAGAGGAGTCTTGAGTGTATAGTCTAATCTAAGCTTGTTCTCTTGAACATATATTTTCTAAGTTGGTATATGTTATTGCATCAATAGCATCGTACACAAATATAAGTCTCTACATATGTGGAAGCTCAGGAACTACTTTGTCACTGTATATAGGAAGTATAGAAAAAAAATGCTTGCCACTCTTCTGAATTCAATCCGCTTCACTCCATTTCCCTTTTATAAACAGTGTCCCAGAAGTTGATACTCGCTTCTGTGACCTAAATACACTGACGCAGACTTCTCTGCAGGGAAAGGACAATGTTTAGTGTGCTATTATTTTGCCCTTCTCGAGCATTTCTGTCATTTCTTATTTACCATGCTGCTGAAGCCAGTGACATTGCTAGAGCAATATTTGTTTGTTATTGAACAAAGCTATGTTGCTAACAGCATTAGACATTTTATCTTAACAGACCAACCTTGTTTTAATTTATATACTCCCCCAAGACCATTTGTCTGTATATTAAAACTGATTGCTTCTTAAAAAATATTTGAAATGTCTATGCTAAGTGATCTGGAGCACATTATAGTGCAGCATGTTTGAGTGTTAATTCACACACCAGTGGCCACTCCTGTTCAGATGTCAATTGCAAATGAACAGCAATGCTAATTAACAGGAAATTTCAGCTGAGATAATTAGCAATTGAATAAGATTTAGAAACGGCTAAAATCCATCTCACATGACTTGGAAGAGAAAAGGAAACCTGGACGTGTTGCCAATGTAGGCATCTGCAGATGAGGTATTGATATGTGATGAAAAAAGATGAGGAAAGTGTGAGAAAAACAACTGACAAAAGGAGCAAGGGAATACAGTGGTCTGCCAAAGGCCAATTCGTGACACTTTAATAAATAAAAAAATGTGTTCTTGGGAAATAAGAAAAGATAGTACGATAATATGCATTAGTGGATGAACTGTGCCACCTTTACCTTCTGTATTTCGTGCTTTCTATAGTATTTCACTTAGGTTTCTCAGTATGTGTATACCGGGCGTATGTGGGCTTTGGCCCCCCACCCCTCTTGTTTCCCTCCCACGCCAAATTCTATTTTGTTATCTTTGCAGTAAAGATAACACGATTGAATTCAGTCTGGGGGACTTTACAGTTGCTTTTGATACATATTCTCACTTGCTGATTTTTTTTAATGCACTGATGTGCATCACAAGATATGCCATCTCAGGCTTACTGCAAGCATTTGTGGTGCTGAGGTGGAGGTTGCAGGGGGGCAGTAAGGAACTCAAATCTGTTCAATATATTATCAGGGGCCATATTACATAAGTGCCCAAGGAGGCAGCAGGCATTTGGGCCTGCTTTGTGTGCCCCTGGGCACTTCGGTATTACAGAAGGGACCACAGACGCTTGTGCGGATCCTTCTGTAATACAAATAGTGGTGGTGCCCTTAAAACACCAGCACTATCTTCAGGTGGCATGCCCTCATTTGCATGGGGTGTGTGACCCATGCATATGAGGGAATCCCTTTACATCTGTGCCTGTGCTGTATTACAGACATGAGTGCAGAAGCAAAGACCCTCTCAGGAGGCGCACTGACAGTGCACCATCTAAAAGGTGGCGCACTGTCAGTGCTCCAACTGATGCCAGCCCTCAGGAGGGGGTGGACCCCCCCAGACATCCCGTTGCAGGTGGGTGCAGTCACTGATCTCTAATCGGGCTGCTGCCGGCACTGTGAAAACACAGATCAGCTTCAAGGTAGCCACTCCACTCCTGTTCTCAACAGAATTGCACTGCTCCCAGGGCAGCTCAAGTTAGCGGCTTCCTTGGGGGCTGCACATTTCGTGTAATAAGTTGCACTTTCCCTGTTTGCGCCTAGCACACCTGTTTTAAAATGAGGCGGGCGCAAACTGGAAAAGTACGCCTTTTACATAATAGAGCCCCAGATGTCTTGATGATTCACTGCAGAGACTTTATTACTTTGCTTCCTGCGCTGCTAATAGAAAGAGAAGGCATAACTGAGAGAACTGCTGCAGACACTATTGGAAATGTGCACTGCAGAGTTCAGCAAAGATAAGCTTTCTGCCTTTCCATCCAGTGGCCCTATTCAGTGCTAGTGAGTTGAGGCAGAACGGGTAGGAAAAACAGAGCAGCTACAACTAACCTTTAAGTGTGTAAAGCAATCTCTGAATCCACTCAACATTATGCTGGGTCCTGACCGTAGAACAGACTGAAGGAGAGAGGTTCTCAGACAAGCCTTCACAAGGTCTATCAAAATTGACATATTGGCATTTTGAGTGCACTCATCTACAAATCAGCTAAATGTAACGTGGCGATGGAAGTAACAATGGCACCCTTAAAAGGTGAGTCAGGAGGCTGGTTTCCATGCCAGGAACAATTAATCCACTTGGGAAAGTGGTTTAAGGAAGGGCTGATTACAATACAAAGCTGAAAAGTGTGCGGGAGTAGCCCTCATATGTGAAAGGAATGTAAGAGTTTTAAGGACAAAGGCATTGTATTTTACTCAACAGAATACCTAAGTAAGTCTTACAGAACACAAAAAATCTGCGGGCCCCCATGTAAAACACATGTCTCACGTGTGGCACATGTACACAAGCATATCTGGCGGTTTAGGTCACCAAATGGCTCTGTCTCCAGGGATGCATTGTTCCAGTCATTACGTTGTAAAGGTGCAAAGAGCCCGACTGCAAGGGAGGGAAATTAGCCTACCTTCCTTGTCTGAGAAGTAAAAGACAGCCACAAATGGGTCCCATTTGGCCTTTTTCATCCTGGGTGACTGAGTAACTCTAGTCTCTGACCATCTACTATTATCCTCAATAGTGGGTCTGACATGCAATCACATGGAGGTAAAAAAAAATAGTTTTATAAACATTTTATGAGGGAGATCCCAGCCTCAAACTGTTTTGCCTTGTGCTCTTGTTCTGCTTAAGGTTTATAAAGCAAGTATTTACCCACTGAGGGATTCTCAGTGCTACTGAAGTACCATTCAACACACCGATGCTATCCTAACAGAGCCACTTGCTAAGACTTTTTCTAAAGAGAGCTTTGCTGAACTTAAATTAAGCTTGGTGAAAGAGAATTCCAGTGTTTGGAGGTCAAGTAATGGAGCCACAAACCTCCATCTCTAACCTTCCTAAATCTGGACTGGATTGCTAACTAAGACTTCCATTACCTGAGAGCCCTGGATGGAATATATGGCAGAATCAGGTCTCTAATGTACCTAGGACTGGGTTGACAAACCAAGAATGCTTCAAATATGTTACGTTATTTTAGAACTACCTATGAAAATTATTATTAAAGGTAATTTATTTTAAAGAAATCCTGTTGGAATATGCACTATTATATCACATTTAAAAACAAAATAATACTTGCGGAGTAGACTCTCTCAGAATCCTGCTCTGGAAAGTCATGCTCACTCACTGCACTTGCTCAGGCAAATTCCTGGTTTCATTTAACACCCTACTATTTTAAGACTTTACCAGCCACCACTGGTCTATAATCGACTCCATTCTGTTTAGAACAACTACAGCTACGAGCCCCATTCACAAAGCATTGTGTTGTGACTTACTATTGTAGTACTCCATTTTTAATCCTCCATTCAAAAGTCAAAGGTACAACAAGAGTAAGGCACACATACTCATTGCACGATCTTTTTTACTCAGACCCTATATGTTTTCAGCTAAGCTCAAATGAAAGATGCTCAGCAAAAATTACTCACCAAGGCAGCAGGAAACTCAAACTTTGGTGGGCAGAGTGGGAAGGCGGAGCCTCCACTGTCCAAGCATGGCAGATCTGAAACGTTTAAGTGGCCAAAAGTATCTTGAAACATTGAGTCATTTCATGTAATATTATTGGAGATTAATTATTACATCATGCACTGTATCTTCATTGTGTTTGCACTGAAGGGCGAGATATGAGTCAGCAGAAAAGCTCCCTCTACCCCTCGGTTACCCCTCCCGAAGACCTTAAGTAGACCTGGGACAAACCAGATGTAGAGACCGAATTGTATCAGTAATTCATATATATATATATTGATTCCAGACTCACCTTCTTCCGTTAAAAATATTTCCAAGTAGGAGACACTGTTAGAAATGAGAGGTTTTGGTACTTTCGTTATTTGTTATGAGGATAGATTATGCTTTTTTTCTAATAGTTTATTTGACAATTCTGTAGCTTCTTGATGTTGCTGGGAGTCAACAAGGTGAAACCGTCCTCTTCAGTTTGTGGGTTTTCACATGGACAGGGTCTGTAGGGGTGATTACCTCTTCTGTACTACCTCCTTATCTTTGTGACTTTTAATCACCCATCTGAGAGAAGTGGTAAATCCATATGAAAGCTGTTGCAAAGAGGAGGAATAAACCTTACATCCTTTTGCTGAAACGCCTTAGAGTCTGTGGGTTGTGAGTGATGCTTCTACCAATGGGCAGCGGATAGTCCAATGTAGGGTCTGTGTTTGGATAAATGATTCTGTTATTTGTAAATAGACAGTCAGGTGCCAATTACGATCCGGCAAAAACCGGGTACGAACCGTCGGACGGAGGCTTTTTTCTGTCCGACTCGTACCTGGTCGTAAAACTTTACAAACATGCAAGTACGATTCGCACGGAAACACCATTTCCGTACGAGTCGTACAAAACACCGACCGACGAAAAGATACATACAAATGGGATCCGGGGAATGCGCCGTCGGGACGCTCTCAGGCCGCGTTTCACGAACCAGGAAGTACGATTCGAACCGACAGCGCTCCGGACGGCAATATTTTTATGGCACCCGAAAAGTGCCGCTACAGCGAAGTACGCCGCGATGCGAGTGGAATTGGGGGCCCGGTACGCGCCGTACCCCCCCCCAGCCCCCGTGAGTACACGCCGAACCCCCGTGTATGTACACCCCTGTACGCGCCGAACCCCCCCGTATACATACGGGGGGTACGCACCGTACATACACGGGGGGGTACGCACCGTACATACACGGGGGTACGCACCGTACATACGGGGGGGTACGCACCGTACATACGGGGGGGTTCGCACCGTACATACGGGGGGTACGCACCGTACATACGGGGGGGTACGCACCGTACATACACGGGGGGTTCGGCGCGTACTCACGGGGGCTGGGGGGGTGGTTCCGCGCGTATGCGGGCACATGTCTCCATGGTTGCAATGGGAGTTCGGTGCGGACGGTGTTTTTACCATACGGTTGTGAGATCGGATGCACGGGATGGATCGTGATTCCCCGGTCGGACTTCACTTTTCACGTTTGTACGGTAAATCGTCCGGGGAGGTGTAGGACACATTTTCCGACCCGAGGACGTGTGGGGGATTTTTCCCAATGCGACTCGAATGGGCTTTATACCATGCGAATCGTGATTGCCAGTTTGTACGGCACTTGTACGATTCGTACGGTAAAAAGACCGGATACGAGTCGGACGGGCAATTTTTTTACCGGATCGTGATCGGCACCTCAGTGTGTGAGTTAGGGTTTGTCTCCCAGTGCTATATGAATGTGTTCTTAGTGCATTCTTCTATAAAACGTGTATGTTTTTTAAGTGTCTTTGCAGTTATGTGTGTGTGTGGGTGTCCAGCTTTGTGTGAGAGATAGAAAGGCAGAGGACAAGAGATCTAATAGATTGTTTTTTGATAATACTGATACAAAATGCTGTCAACTTTATTTGGGTGATGAAAGTGAATATGCTTACTGTGTGAAGTAGGGTATTGAGAAATGCAAAAAGAGAGCGGCGAAGAAGGAGAGGAGAAGGTCAGAAAGAGAACTGGGGCATCTTTTGAGCTGGTGTTCAACTGTTCACCTGCTGGAAACTGCTCTCTCCCTTAAGAGTCAGTACTTGGTAAAAGTGTAAAAAGTACATTATGACAGTTTCGATCTGTGCGAAGTATTAATCTCCAGCATTTCATGAAGAAGGCAGAATTTTCCCAATGTACCTGATTTTGTGAAGGTGAACAGGCTTTCTCTGCTGCGGGATGTTCCACCCAACCTATTTGGGATTTCAGATTGCAGGGTACTGTATCCCGTTTATCCTCACTAATACCACTGATCAGGATATTGGGTGGAAATGGGGAGAGCCTAATGCCAGCTGAGCACTACAGAGAAACACATGTCAGAAGTGTGGTGCTGCTGTGGGGTGGGCAGCAGCAAATGCAGCAGCTAGAACCTGTTCCTTCTGCTGAAGCACAGAGATTCCTTAAAGAACCCTTGTCTGGGATACCTGCTTCTGCTTGTCTGGCTTGTGGTGTTGAAATCATTGCACTGAAAAGTAAGAGATTTAAATTTCACATTTCATTGCACTACAGACAACCAGGGCTGGACAGGCATTTATTCCACCGGTATTTGCCCGGTGGGCTGGAGCCACTGGAGGCTGGTTTTTAGGGCAAGAAGTTACTCCTGGCAGCTATGTAAGTTTGCACCTATGGCGCAGGGAGGTCTAAAGAGAAATAGAGGAATGAGGAGAGATTAGATAGAAAGTGATCCTAGAGGAAGAAGAGAGAGAAGAGAATGAGAGAGCAGTGGCGTCACTAGGGTTGGTGTCACCCGGTGCGGGTAACTCATGGTGTCACCCCCTCACGACTTACCGCATGGACCTCCTCCGCTCCGAGTCTGGTAGCCTACAAGCGCTAGATTAGATGATATCTACTTGCAAACAGTCACCAGTATACAACGGATCAATTCTGTGTGTATACAGAGCATGTGGAGAGTTATTTGAAAGTAAGAGCGATGTCTGGATGTAAGTGCAAACCCTCAAATTCCAACAGGCCTGGTTTTAACACAAGTACTTACTTCCAGGCCCGATTATCCACTTTTCGACCATCCAGCTCCTGTGTACCTTATCTCACAGCTGACCTTCGGGCCCCAGCCCCATATCAGCCCCATCCAGCTCTACTTTCATTATTCCCGTAAAAAACATTAGCAAAATCACCTTCAAACTTAAAACATTAAATATAGCAGTAAATATAATTAGCACGCACTTTAAAATATGTTCCACAGTTTCCCTAATGACCTGATTGCTAATTAAATAAAAACAGAAAGGCAATGACAGGGCCGGTTTTATCGCTAGTATGTAATACCGTCTACAGGGAATGTCACATGAGCCAATGAGGATTGCAAGATGTAGGATGTAGGAATCACATGGCATCCATACTGGTGGGCAGTAAATTTAAAGAGGGTTTGGGCTGGGGAAGCACAAACTCAGGATTTAAAGAATACCATAGTGGTTGGGGCTTGGCTTTAATAATAAAAATGTATATCGGCCCAAACTCTTTTTAGCAACATTAAAATAATGAAAGACTGGGGATTTTCTAACTTTATAGTAACACAAAAAAGTGAAGTTCTAACTATACCATTCATGTTTGTCTGCAGGTCTTTGATGACAGTTCATAGCCACTGTCCTATGTTAGGATTGTAACTTTTGAACTGCAAGTAACACAAGAATCTCTGTGACAAAGGCAGTAACCCACTGAGCTATCCAAATAAAATACAGTTTATCTGCATTTCAAAATTACCAACAGGCAAAGGACTGCTCTCCAGCAAGATCATTAATCACCAGTTCTCTGGACATGTTTTATTGTTGCCTTGCATCCATGGCCATGATAATGATGTGCCTTGCTGGGCCTGTGCAGATTTTTTAAAATAAAAACAAACAGTAATGAGGTCCCTAATTATCCCCTTCCATTCATCTTTAAGACTTTCATGTATACATCCATCTATCCATCGTTTCATACTTTCATGAATCCTTTCACCATTCCATCCATCCACCCTTTCATTATTAGTTTTCAATCCATCCATCCTTTCGCTCACACTTCCAAACATTCATTCATCCTATTACCCATCCATTCGTCAATCCATTCTTCTTCATCCATCCACCAATTCACCCTCCTTTTATCAGTCCAGCAGTCCATCCTTCCACACCTCCATCCAGGCAGCCATCCATCCAGACTTCTATAGTTCCAGCCACTTTCCTTCTCACACTCATGCAAATATTGTTTTGTCCTTACATCCATCCGCCCATTTGCCCATGCATTCATCCTTTTATCCTTTTTACCCTTCCTTCTTGTCACAGTTCCTTCCTTATTTTCATATGCCCTTCATTTCCCTCTTCCTCCCACCCATCTCCCTCTCCCTCCATCTTGCTTTCTTTCCCTTTCATTTCCTCTTCATTTCTTTGTTGTAATTCGTTTTCCTTGCTTGACCTCTGTTATCGGTGTCCCGTGTGTTTTTAGTGCTTTTGTCGGCGGGGGGAGGGAACCTGGGCATTAGAGAAGAGGAAGCGCGTGCGCACTGCAGAATTTGAGTGCGCCACAGCACCACTACCAAGAAATAGGATGTGATAAATGCAAAGTGTGTATAGGAACACCACGATAGAGTGTAGTCTCGAATTCTGCTTAGTTAGCAACAGAAGTCACATGCTCTGACTTCTGCCTGTCCTAGAGATAGGCCACTCTGCCCAGAAATCAGACATGGGGATGGGTGGGGGGGGGGGGGGATAAAACACAACAGGGTTCAAAGTCCATCTCTGCCACTTGGGAAGGGCTTAGTCCAAGTAGGTTGAAGTTGTCAATACAGGTAAAACACGCATTTGCAATGCAATAGGTCTCGCATTTGCGAGAGCTTGAGCTATTGCCATTGTAAATGACAATGCCTTTTATTTATGTGTTTTAAAAAACTGCAAGCGGTGCGTAAATACGCAGTTTGTACTTCTAGTTCTTGCTCACCAGAAGCAAGGCTGGCAGTAACTGCACCTGTTACTGTCAGCCGCTTCTGGTGAGCAAGGACTAGAAGTGCAAACTGCGTGCTTACGCAACGCTTGCAGGTTTTTAAAACAAGCGTAATTCCAACTAGGAGTCTCTTTTTGTACAATGCTAAGACTATCTGCCAATGAAAGATCAAAACATTACCCACAATTAATCCCACATAACACCAATATAAAGTACCACATTCAATAATATGCATAACACCATTCTAGCTTAGTGCCAATTACTTGTATGTCAAAGGGGCTATCCAGTGCAACTTTCAGAAGCAGCATTATATCAGATGAGCGTTACGATATATGCTAAGCACAGATTTTCAGCTTATTTATTTAAACCACGCCCTTAATTGCATCGACCACGTTCCTTGTAGAGACTCCCCAAGTTTTTTTCATTATACTTAAAGCCCTGGTTAGAATACTTGTAAAGTATGTGATAGCATATGTTTCAGTCCTGCAAAAGCACATGCTATTTGAGTAGTTTAAAGACCATCAACAAGTGCAATTGGGTGTGGTGACACCAGGGCTTTTCCAATGGGCCTGAAATCCACTTGCTGTGGCTGCAACAAATGAATAAAAAAAGACAACACTCCTCTATCCATACTGAGGGAAAAAAGTTACGAAAAAACAATTGGATGAAACGTCTTGAAATATTTTTAAATAACCTCTGACACTGCATAGAATAGAGCGATCCAGGCAAGTCACACAAACGGAATACTTAGTTTAGTACAAAGGATTGAATACATAAAGGCAAAATTAGGCACAAATGCTACGACTGAAAGGCTGAAATGGCATATCCCACCAAGAGACGGAGACCGGTTCTATTTACCCATGCCTTACAGTGCTTGAACCTACAGCGCAGAAACACATGGAATTGCCCACCGCCCTGCACTGAATAGGCAATACTAGGCCACTCACCTGCTGTGTTGGTGGTGGCAGACAGGGGGGGGGGACTACCTCGGTCGGCGGCCCGCGGCCGTTAGCCTTAAAAACCAGACTCCGCTCCGCTCCTCCTTGCAGTTGGAAGGAAGAAAATACAATTATAGTGGCGCTGTGGCAGTGTGGCGACCTGAGACCTCCTCACCTCCGCTCCTCGTCCCTCGTCGGGATGCCAAGTCACGCGCAATTGGGGCCCAATGCTGCGGGATTCGGATTCCTCCGACAACGCCGCCCGACTGCACCCCTCTAGTGACGACGTGACGTCACTGCCGAGGCGCGCAGACGCGGCGGAGGAGGAGACAGTGCGCGCTGCGCACAGGCACCTCCTGCTGAAGGTTAGGTTGCGCGCGTCGTTGCATTTCCTTTTCGGTTTCTGGACTGCTGGTTGGTTTCAATAAAATTTTGCACGGATGGTTGCAGTGCACCACACCACACCGACCGGACCGGCCCTTTGGTGTCACCCCCGTGAGGGTGTCACCCGGTGCGGTCCGCACCCCCCCCACCCCCCTAGTGACGCCACTGTGAGAGAGAGAGGTTGGATGGATAAAGAGAGACTGCACAAGGAGCTGAACAGAGCAGGACTGGTTTAAGCAGTTTTACCAGGGCTGCTTTAAGTTCCCCTGTCTGGCCCTGGTAACAGCATGTTCCACTTGTTTTCATGACTATAGAGTCTGGTAACTTCGTTTTGACACTACCTCTATTGGCTACAGTAGTAATGATAATATATCCTTGATCTAATACTCAATTTTTCCAAATTTCCCCTAATTTACATCTATTTTTCCCCTTTTTGAAGATCCGTTTAGCTCTTTGAGTCTCATAATAACTCGGCATGGTAAGAATCCCTTTTTTTCACTTTCTACAAAACTGTGATTTACCTTCTTTGGATCACCTTTTCGCTAATATCTTATCTTATTGTGTAAGCTCATGTTTTCCTCCTAAGCATATACTTGTAACTGCAACTGATGTAACTAAGTAACAATGTTCTGAAACAATGTCCTTTCTCATGTAAAGCGCTCTGATACCTCCAGCTCTAGCCAGAGCTATATAAAACTTTTCAAAGAATATTTTTTTTTTTCAAATAAAAATCCCTTTTATTACAGAAAAGTTACCTTTTATCAGTTTTCTCATTTCAAGTGTTCATTGGTAAAGACTAAGGGGCAAATTACGAACTGGCAGTTTGACCACACAAACACTGATTTTGGGTCCTCTACGATACTGCTGCACCGGCGATCTACCTCCTGGCGTATTGTGAGATGTGCAGTCTGAAACGTCGACCGCGGCTATGGCGGTCTACCAGGTGGGACTGCGGCAGTCTGCAATCTTGATGGTGCATCCATGGACGTCATCAGGTTTGCAGTCCACCCACCAAGCTCATTAGGACTACACAGTCATAATTGCTTTCTCCCAGTGGCGGTTAACAAATGGCTGTCACCCAACCGAGGTTGACCACCGTGGTACTTGCAAAACAGTGACCGTTGGATCGATTTAAAAACTACACACCTGATGTGTCTTGGCGAGGAGAAACACCTGCAAATCACACTATAAAACACACACTATCCCTGACCAGCATCCTTCGCTTCACAACGGAAGCACAGCAAGACAAACAGCCATTTTCTCTGGTATCCATTTTCATCTTCCCATTTAGAACTCTCTACCACCTGTAATATTTGTTTTGCAACTTTTTACGTCTATCACTTGTTAGTTTTTCAGTCATATGCTCACTCACATTTTATTTTGTCACCATGCCTGGGAAAAAAAACACGTTTCACCGAGCAGGAGTTGACAGTCATGGTGGATGAAATCATTACTGTAGAGCCAAACATTTTTGGATCCCAAGGCCAGCATACTCCTCTCAGTAGGAAAACTGAAATGTGGGACAGGATAGTCAACAGAGTGAAAGATGGTGGTACCACCTTGCGCACACAGGCCGACATTAGGACGAGGTGGAACGACCGCAGGCTGAGGGTGCGTACCAGTTACAGCAACCACCACCTGGCGGCTCAAAGGACTTGTGGTGTCCCTCCCAGCACACCATAACAACTCTTTCCCTGGGAGGAGAAGGTCTTGGCCATTCTGCATTGTGAGGGCTTGACAGGAATTGAGGGTGAAGTGGACTCTGGTACGTTACACTTCAATAACTGCCAACATATCACAATGTCCTGTTTTCTCTCAACTCTGTTTTTGCTATTGTGCTCTCTATGTACTTCTCTAGCATGCAATACTCAATGTAGTTTGTCTGTGGCAACGAGTATTGCTGCATATAAGAGCACATATATCCAGCTCCATGACATGGCACATGTTGCAATGCTGTCTGCAAGTGGATTACTCTCAAAATGTCAATCCAGGACCCATGATATAGGATAAAATGTAAATGTAACGTCCATCCCAAATTCATGCTGTCAACAGGTATGGTACAGTAACCGTTTGTCAAGTGTTGGTAAAAGTGAGATTGAAGTGACTACAACTACCATGAGGCCTAGCGACTGGAACTCTAACCAAGATGATATACTCCTATTCCCCCTTCTCACTTTTCTGTCATGTTACAATTGATCTACACTTATCATGCAGCTTACCATTTGTCAAGCCTTGGTAAGTTTGAATACAAAATCTACCACTACTATCGTGATGCCCTCTCACTCCAACTCTAACCAAGCTGATGGACTCCTATTGCCCCTTCTCGCTTGTCTGCCATGTTACAAATGATCTACACTTATCATTCAGCTTGCAATTTGTCAAGTCTTGGTAAGTTCAGATACAAAAGCTACCACTACTTCCATGAGGCCCTCTCACTTACCAAGCTGCTAGACTACTTATAGCTTTTCTCACATGTCTGCCATGTTGCAACTGATCTACGCTTATAATGCAGCTTACCATTTGTCAAGTCTTGATAATTTCAGATAGAAATTCAACCACTTCTCCCATGAGTCCTTGTGAATGCAACTCTAACCAAGATGATAGACACCCATTGCCCCTTCTCACTTGCCTGCCATGTTACTACTGATCTACACTTAACATGCAGCTTACCATTTTTCAAGTGTTGGAAAAGTGAGATTGAAGTGACTACAACTACCATGATGACCTCTGACTTCAACTCTAACCAAACTGCTAGACTCCCATTTCCCCTTCTCACTTGTCTGCCTTTTTACTACAGATCTACACCTATCATGCAGCTTGCCATTTGTCAAGTCTTGCTAAGTTCAGATAGAAAAGCTACCACTACTACCATAAGGCCTTGTGACTGGAACTCTAACTAAGATGATAGACTCCAATTGCCCCTTCTCACTTGTCTGCCATGTTACTACTGATCTTCACTCAACATGGACTGTGCAATGTACAGACAATGTTCTACTCAGATATACGTCAGAATAGTTTTCTTGATGGTGTCCTGAACACATCAACTGAAACTATTGATAGCATGAGTGACACCATAACAAAGGTGTACCCCTAATATATGTGAGCCATGAAGGAAACTCAGTTGATTGGCAGTGCCAGGTGACCCCTTGACTCTGCACTTCTCACATGATGAACAATGGTAAATATACAACCAGGCTTGGTGTTTGCCTGTATTAGACACAATTAGGCCTTGGAATAGAAAAATACAAATGTAATGACTACACTGTGTTTGTAGAAGAGTTTTGGAGATGAAATGTCTATTTCTAAAGCCTTATTGCCACATATCTGCACATCTAAGGACCTGTTGAAACATACTTCATCTATTGAATGTCAACAAATGTCTAGTAACCAACTTCAACTCCACGCAAATAGATGACAATACCAATCTCTATATATTTTATTGCATTCAAGATCCCCATTTACTTTGACACAAATAACGTGGATGTAGATACTTCACTTCCACCATTGACAATGTTATCTATGTCTGAACAGGTTAATCCACCACTGCACCAGCACATAAGTTGGAAACTGAATTGAGTTCCTCTCCACCCCAGAACAAAGCCCTCAGTGATGACAACGCTCCTGAAGTGGTAGACATGTATGACGGTCCTGGTCCATCTGGTCAGCCTGGGCAGACACCAACAGTGGGGTTCACTTTGCCACCAACAACACCTCCCACCCCAGATGCAACAACACAGCCAACCACAGCGACCCAACGTGAGCACCTAGCATAGTCAGTCCCTTCCTGTACCCCCAGTCTTGGATTCTGAGATGGTTAACACCACCCCAGTCACGGAGGAACCAGGACCCAGTGAGAGGGTGCAGTCTGTGCAAGGGCATAAGCCTGTGGGGGTAGGTGCTGTGGAAAGTTTCACGTTTATTTTTGATATGCATAGCTACTAAAAATCATTGAACTGTTGTGAACTATCAAGATAAAAAGTCGTTGCAGTTCACCAGTAAAACAATTGATACATGTGATAAAAAAAGTGGTGCTGTGCTTACATAAAAATATGTTGTGGAAAGGTAACTATGGGCCTGCTGGCAGAGCCAAAGGAGGTCATAGATACCCATGCTGCAGCCATCACCCAATTCTTGGGAGTCCACCAGGACTTCCAACGTGTCATGGGCCTGGTATTGACTGAAATCCTGGAAATGAAGGAGCTACTGTGGGATATATACCAGGAGTTTGCCGCCATCCACACTGAGATAGAGCGGCATCCACACTGAGGTGGCCAGCATCCACACCCAGGTGGCCTGCATCCACACTGAGGTGGCCTCCCTGGTTGGGGTGCTATGGGACACCCTCTGCAGCGCCTTTCTACCTGCATCTACCCCTTCCTGTGGTCCAAGTACATCCAGACCATCAACATCTGCAGAAGCCACAGTAAGGGAGGCCCTGTCAGAGGAGAATACGCCTGTATTCGCCCCTTTTTTTTTATTTATTTGAGTTTTATATAGCGCTGGCTAGACCTGGAGGTATCAGAGCGCTTTACATGAGGAACGGTGAGTTACAAGTTACATCTTTTACAAGTTACATCTGTTACAAGAGCATAGATAAAACATAGGACAGAAAAGGAATGTTACAGTAGTTCGTAGGTGGGAGGGGGAGGAAAGGAGACATGAACAGGGAGACGGGGAGAAACTGTGCCCAATGACTGGCTGGGTAGGTGACGGCAGAGGGGGTGAACCGGGGCAGATCTCCTCTATAGCTGTCGAGTCAGCTCCACCGGGCAGCAGCCAAAGTGCTCGTACTCCACTGTCAGGATGGTGATCAGGGTTTATATAAAGATGGTCAAGTTCAAATGGGGAGTAGGAGAGATGAGAGCCGCAGTCAGATCAGAACCTAGCTGTGGGTAAATGTTTTGATGTTATGAAGGCGCAGTCCAATCGGGGGCTCGACGTCTGGTGGTGGTAGCCGCCAGAGAACTGGTGAAGGCTGCGGGCAGAATGGAGTTAAAAAGGCGAAGGCACCATCTTAAGGTTAGGCGTTGTCCAGGCCCATCCTTAAAGATGATACCCAGGTCACAAAATGCCACCAGAATAGAGAGCCATCGCAAGGGGTTATCAGCTGGAGAGCCCCTACTGCTAGGCTTGGGAGTGCCCCGAAATCTCAGGAGCCCTCCAAGGTGGTGATCAGGGATGGCCATAGCCGCCATCTTGAGGTCAGGCACTGTCCAGAGAGGGCTGCTCAGTGAGAAAATCAGCCTCAAACAAAGTTCCCAGGCCAGATCACTAAGTTAGGAGGGATTCCCTTTACAGCCCCCCTTGCTCTGATACAGAGGAGCTCCGGAGCCACGAGCACCTCCCGAAACTGCAGGCAGCACCGGGGCTGTGTCAGTCACTGTGGTGGTAGTCTCCCCGGGGCAATCAAAACGTCCGAGGCTCCTGCGGAGTCCCAGAGGGAGACCACAAAAACACTGTGCAATCTCCTTGGCAGTGAAATGAGTCCGGTTTAGATGTCCGGTTCAATGTGTCAGTAGCGATGTCACTCGGGGTGAAACCGACACAGCCAGGACCGAAGCTATGGCAAGCGCAGTCAGGTGGAGATCGCCCCTGGAATTCGGTGGGGATTTCACAGTCCGGGAGTTTAAAGGGCCAATTCAAGTTGCAGGTCAAATCCAGAGGGGAATGAAATTGCTCTCGGCCCGGCTGATGTCGAGTTAAAAATCTGCAGGCGCCATTTACCACATCAGGTCCCGAAGGATACAAGGTCCGATATCAGGTAAAAAACGTCAAGTTAACACAGCAGTTTACAGCTCAAACACAGCTGCTGGTATTCCGGTCTCAGAAAATTTGTTTTTGGATGGGCTTAGAAAAAAAAGCCTTTTAGTGCTGCGGTGCTCGGAGTCTTCACTGAGCTGCAACTCCGAGTGGCCATTTTGGCTGTCGCCTCCTCTTCCAACATCTAAAAAATCTAACAAATAACACAGAAACATTCTTAGATAACTAGCTATAGTTCCATATTTGAGCCCTTTACCACTCCCTGTTCGACTACAACACTTACATATACTACAGAGGATCTGCAGCATCTGGAACATGCGGCCCCTGTCTCACCAGCTCCAGATTCCCCCTCTGGCAAACCGAGGGAACATCCACACAAAAATCCAGAAACTCAGGATGGCAAGGCACAAACCACTGCCAGGAAGAATCCTTGCCCCTAATGTCCTTCTGTGTGTGATACTCATTCACTTTGTTGGGCTATTCCTGCCTACTTTTCCATATTTGATGGGAGTATTTTGGACTCTGGACTCCTGACAATTTGAACTCTACTACAATGGTTCCATCCATCATAACTGAATACTTCACTTTTTGCTTGCGCAGTGTAATTTTAAGTTAATTTCTTGATCTTGCTATTGTTCGCGTCATTTAAAACTCATCACCAAAGTATTGTCTTGTGTTGTTATTCTCACATATAACAACGTGAATGTACTACAATGTGAATTTTGCAAATTCGAAAATAGTGACTTCTGGAAGCATGGATATGATGTATGTAAACAATGTTCAACTCAACATCACTACCATGTCACAACAACACATGTATACAAATGTCTAGACTGAAAACATCTTTCTTCAATTTTTCAAATCATCGGCTGACATGAGCAAATAAGACATGACTCATTTACTCAGTGTCAGTAATCACATAATCACTTGAAGACTTTCACAACATGAAAGGAGGGGATACATCTGACTATTTCCTATCCAATAGGCAACAATAAATTAGGTCGACATCATCAGCTGGAGCCATTTTGCCTACCTCGCAAACAGAATCCTGTTTCAAATAAGGAAATAAACAGACACATGTCAGTACAACAGTTTCTAACCACAGGGTCATTCCAATCCAGTGTTGCTTGCATCTGGCGGAATGTCACAATTAAATGTCAGTGATGTGCTGCAAGCAGTTTGCCCTACAATGAGGTGACATATCAACAGCTACATCCAGTTAATAGACAATGTGGAATTAGCCAATGTGAAGGCAGGATAGCATGAATTGATCAAAACAGAACATTGTGTTGAATCACATGATGGTACACATATTGCATTAGGACTAACTCACCACAAGTAATAAGTCTAATGGAACGCAGGTAACTTCCATCCCATCGCTGTGCAAGCTCTCTTGGTACCAGCTTTGTACACCCAAACTCTGTGACAGTCCACTTCATAACGTCTGAACAGCATGATATACCTGCTAATGTCACAACTCTGAAATGTCCAAATTAAGATGACATGGTGAAGGTACCGAAAACAGACCAACACAGAGAGATTAGTTAAGAAAACATACAAATGACATAGATCACATTGTGAACTTATAGAGAACACAGTCCAAGGCAACATTTACAGCTGAACAAACCTACACTACCAATACAAACACCTTTCCCCAGAAATCCCCAGACCCATATTTTCCTACTATGTAGCAATAACATACTCCTCACAACATCACTACAAGAGCTGGAAGAATAGTCAAAGTCATCACATCTCATACATAGTTACACTCAGGTGAACTAGTTTTGGATGAGACCTTGGTGTGTCAGCTCCTTCCTCTTCACCATTATCATCATCTTCGTTTGCCATTTTATGGTCCCTGCACGGTGGGTCTTGATGGACTGCATCCTCTGCGATGTAAACTATGTTCCGTCGCAGGACAATGTTTTGGAGCATGCTGCATGCCACTGTGATCTTACACAGCTTCCCGGGTGAGTAGAAGAGGGCTTCCCAGTCCTGTCCAGACATCTGAATCTGCCTTTCAGGATCCCAAAATCTTGCTCAACTGGTTGCCTTGTTCTTCCGTGGGCCTCATTGAAGCAAACTTCCCCTGTTGTTGTAGGATTCCTCAGAGGTGCCAACAGCTATGGCCAGTTGGGATACACTGAGTCTCCCAGATAGAAGATAGACAGAAGGGCAACATTTAGTTACACACTTTCAATCAATCAACAATTCTTTATTCACTGTAAAACAGGAAGTTTATCTGAGGTATGGGCCGACTTCTCCAGATGGAGTAGGTCTCAGTGAAAAATGTCTGGACAGAATGATGTATTCCTATGATCACACCAAGGTACCACCCCTGGTGGAGGCCCCGCTTGGCCGGGTCGAATGGAGGGGCCAAGAGTGAATGCATTGGACCGTGAGGCGCACAGATAGAGTGGTTTAAGATTTGCAGATGCTACCGCGATATTAGGACACACAAAAAACAACAACAATGCTCAACATGATAATGCAACTTCATTAAAAAATAGGTCGAAAATTAAAACATCAAATGAATGAAAATCCTTGAAACAGCAAATTGTCTTAATCAATAAATATGAGCAACCAACAAAATGAATGCATAAAGTGCTTATACAAGTGATTAAATATGCAAATTGTCAATGGTAAAACCGCTGTGAGCAAGATTAAAAAGATAAAATAAATAAAATGACAATCATGTAAAAGAAATCCATCACACTTTTAGGTGATATAATAATCCTCCATCATTCTCCTAGCTTTGATAGCAACTTTTAAAAAGAGCATATTCTAAAACAGATATTCGAGGTGTTTAACAAGTTCAGATGATGTAGCGCTTCATTACAGCTGCGGTAACTGAAGGTTTTTAACAAATGCTTGAGAAAGTGCATTCATGCATATTTATAATAAGTGCAAAAGAATATATAGTGCAACAAGGAACGTTCAGAGAGGTTATCGCAGGGGCAAAGTGTTGGGGAGCACCCCAAGTTGGCATACAACTAGTAAAACACAGAAGATGCCATACAGTGCTAGATCTAAACCGAAAAAGCAAGGATTTCTCCCAATCAGTTAATTCAAGTCTGAGATATAAAACTGGCTCAGGAGTAGCATGCAGCCCATAATAAAGTGACATTGTAGTTTTCTTACTCTCCAATGCAAATATCCTTTCATCAGAGAACTGGAGATATAGACACTTAACCATTAATTTGTCCTCTTTCTTTATAGCTGTAGGTGAAGAAAAGAGTGAGAAGAAACCAAAGGCCTTCAAAGAAATGGATACATACCTCAGCCATGGTATAGTACTTCCTTCATCCAGGCCGAGGTAATCCAAAATGCTGCCCCTACATAACTTGGCTTGGGGATTCACCCAAATACTAATTCAAAGCAACAGAGGTGCCAAGTGGACTATGTCCTCAATGTATTGCTGACAAAATATCTCAAAGCTGTTGTTCTTCAGACTGAATTGACGAGACATTATGATAAGCGCAAACCCCTGCCTCATAGACTGCTCAAGAGATACATCGTAGATTGTAATCTTTTAACAAGGGAATAATACTACCGTTCAGTGAATGGCTGGAAAGATTAGAAACAGCTCACACTGATCAACTGAGCTTCAAGAGACAAGAAGTCCCTTGTGAGTGACACATGCATGCAGAGTTCAACATGATTCCTAAGTAACATACAGGCACATGCATCAAAGCTTTTTGCGATCACAAACGGTGCAAATCGCAAAAATCTGACGTTTGCGATCTCAAAATTAGCTTTTGTGATGCATGAAACATTTTGCCACTCGCACTTTGCGATTCCTTAAATGCAATGCAAGAACGACTTGAGAATAGCGATTTCGCTAATAGGGGGCGCAAATTACCATGAAGTTGAACTTCATGGTAATTTGCAAAAACTTTCAAAAATGCACTTTAGTGCATTTTTCAAAGTTTCATGTTGCGCACACACTTGCCCTTAGGGCATGTGTGTGTGCAACATATGTGCACCGATCAATTTCAGGGGTGCAACAGGGTGTCCTTTTGACACCCTTGCACCCTGAAAATGCATGCGCAATTTGCGAGGACCTATTGGTACTCGCTAATTGCGCATGCAATTTCCCGTTCATTCCTATGGGCCTGTAGGCATGGAACCTCACATCACATTCCATGTAGGATTGCCCTGGTCTAGACTATGTTAGTAGGCTGCCTTAGTCAGTGTAGGTAATGAACAGGGTTGAAATATGTCATCAGATGACCACAAAAGTGTGTATCCATGCCTTAGCTGTGCTTTGCATGTGACATGGACATCTGTAATATGCTGCCTCTTGAAGAAGGCTTGTGCTAGATGTCAGTATAATGTGTATCAAGCTGACAGTTATCCTCAAACTTCCAGTTACAAACTGATTCGACATCTAGTGCATCCATACAGGTCAACGCCCATTAAAAGAAGGCCATTTGCGGAGCCATCGCCCAGAAGCTGCAGACCCTGGGGGTCTACAACCGGCGTAGTGCTCACTGCAGAAGGAGGTGGGAGGGCCTGCGGTGCTGGACATAGAAAATCATGGAGGTTCAGCTAGGAAAATCCTCCCAGCATGGAAGAGGAGCACGCCGGACCCTGACCCTCTTGATGGCCTGCATACTGGTAGTGGCCTACCCGGACCTTGATGTACAGTTGAGGGCCCAACAGCAGCGACAAGGGGGTGAGCCCTAGCCAGAGTAATACTTGTCATATTGCCAAATTTGAGTGTTACAGACAGGCATTTCACCAACCATATTGGTGATGGCCCATGTGCCACACGCAAGGTGAGTTGCTGTTAGTGTGAGTGTGATAGTGGGTGCATGCTGCTATGCTGTGGCCATTAACTTTCTGACCTGGAACAGAGCAGAGTATTGTTCACATCCAATTCTCTCCTTTTCAGTAGGCACCTGGTTGAGTGAAGTGCGTAACCATCTCATGTTCTCAGTAAATCTGGGTGACAATTATACCACACAGGCAACTGGTGTTGCTTGACTGAGGAGTGATGCTCCCTCACTACTATCTCTCATTCGATGGAGGCCTATTGCATGTGCCATGACATTGAGTTATGAGTACATGCAGTGACCGTACAACATTTCCCATTGGTAAGTACTGGTTATACAGTGAAAAGAGGGTGCAAACATCACTGTTGCCATCAGCATTAGTGCCTACCTGTTGACCAGTGTGCATTTGCCAGTTGATGGTTCCTCTGCAATAGTTTTTCAAAATACACATTCACTGACTGGTGGCATGCATGAGGGAGTGAGATGTAAAACTGTGGGGATCAAATATGAGTGTATACACTGATGCTTACGAGGCAATCTGAGTAAGCAATGCTAAAGAGTGGTGTGATGTACCTGTCCATGGGGACTTTAGTGATCCCACATCTTCATGACATAGATATTCAGGGACACCCAAAACCTTCAAAGGTGTTTTGGCTTGTGGATATACCATCTATTCTGGCATCATCACCTGTACCAAGCAGGATTGGGGATGTTCACATGGCTATATGGAGTCTTGTGCTGTGCGAATTCAGATAATCTATCTCCCAAATGTTCGGACCTCAATGTTTTCAGGGAATTTTAACTGCTAAATGTGCTATATAGATACACTACATGTGTACAACTGTCATTTGACTTTTCAGGTATTGGACATATGATGTAATTTGGAGTGCAATGTTTCATCAGTGTGCAATGAGGATTTGCATGTGACATGATATCTGGCACAACAGTAAATGATGGTGCATTAGTATTCACCTTGACTTCTATGACATCCTGATGTGTCATGAGCAATAGTTAAATTTGTTTGAATCCGGGCCTTGTGTGAGCATTGTGTAAATCTCACACTTGAACTCACATTTTTGGTTACTTCTCTTTACAACAACATGGAACAAGTGCCAAAGTATGCAAGGAGATAAACTATCCTAGTATAGACATAAGGATGGAGTGTAGAGAATTCCATCAAAGCATGTGGACCTGTGGGGTTATGAAATGAGTGGACCCAACTGTTTTCAGGTCACGCAGCATGCATGCAGGTGCTCCTGCTAAATTAGAAGCCTATGGAGTGAACCATGAAGGTGGTGTGATACGTGGAGTTCTTCAATTTTTCAGGGCCTTTGTGATGGTCAGGTGTGGAAACGCATTTGTATTAAACCCATGTTACATGTCATTTCAGATACATCCAAGGCAATCAGAGGGGAAGGGGCAATGGTCGGTGGGGACACAGCTGGTTACGGCGGTTCTGGACGTTAAACGTCAGACACGGACTGACACAGAGACCAGGAGGGTGTAAGGAGTGCCCAGGAGGAGATCAGTTCAAGCTCGTCATCATCCGAGTCATCCTCATGTGGACACTCCCAAGTGGCGGCAGACCTAACAGGATGAGTTCCAACTTCATCCTTGTCTGCAACCCCCAGTTTCATCACCACCATCACTTTTGTCCCCGACAAGATGGCCATTCACGCTTCCCAAAGAGGAATGATTTCCTTTGCTACAGGCACCTCAGCCCCTGCCCTTGTTAGCCCCGCTGCCCTGAGTGAGAAGGCTATTGACCTCCTGAGGGGCATCTCTGTGGGTCAGACTGCAGTCCTGAATGTCATCCAGGGGTAAACTAACCAGCTGGCCCACCTGGAAGGCATTCATACTGCCATGTCTGGCCTACAGAGATCCTTTCCAGCTCTGGCCTCCTCCCTCACAGCAGCCCTCCACCAATCCCAACCTTCCATCCCCCTCCTGCCCCTGACCTATCCATATCTCCTATTATCTTTCCTATCACAAGCACACACACACCTAAGCATGCACACACTTCAACAGACACAAGCATCCCACACAAACAAAAGACTTAAAAAAACTCAAACATACATGCACACAGCAGACACTGACCTCTCTCACCAACCCCAGCATTCCCCCATGCACCACAGCAAAACATACAAAGCCCTCTACAGACACGCCCATCACCCACAAAAACCACACTCACACACACAGAACACTCCACAACACCCAGCATTCATGCAAACACCACACCAACAGCCATAGATACCTCCACAACATCCATATCCCCAGACACTGCATCAACAGCCACAGACCCCTCAACAACACCCAGCATATCCACATGACTCCCACCAAAAAAATGCAAACGCTCACAGTCACTACTAGACTTGTCATCTTTTGGCGTGTTTCCCCAGTCTTTTTACTTCCTGACCTCCTGGTTTTGACTCTGGTTTTGCTGATTTAGTGTCTCTGCGCACTTTCTCACTGCTGTTCAGTGTTAAAGTGCCAGTGCTCCTGTTTTCAATTGTTATTATGGATTGGTGTTTCCATGATTGGCATATTTGATTTACTAGTCAGTCCCTAGTAAAGTACACTGAGTGTGCCAGGGCCTGTAATTCAAATGCTACTAAGTGGGCCTGCAGCGCTGATTTTGCCACCCACATGAGTCGCCCTGAAAAGGTAACTCAGATCTGCCACTGAAGTATCTGTGTGAAGGTCAGTACTGCCATGTCGACTTGGCAAGTACACCCACTTGCCAGGCCCTACCCTTCCCATTTCTTACATATTAGTCACTCCTAAGGTAGGCCCCAGGTACCCCTGTGGCAGGATGCAGTGTATGTGAAAGGTAGCACATGCCCTGGTGTGTGTGGCATGTCCTAATAGTGAACTACTGCCAATTTCGTCTTTCACTATTGCAATGCTACCTGTTCCCAAAGGACAGAATGGGGAGTTTGCTTCTAACATTTTATAAACATAACTAACCCTAGGAACAAGGTAGGAAAATAAAGTTTAGTATGCCTGAACTCAGAATGTTAAAATGCATCCTTTAGTGAGGGTGATTTTTACATTCTGTGTTCGAAAATACCACTTTTAGAAAGTAGGTATTTTCTTGCTTAGCCATCCAGTGGGCCTCTGCTAGGTTTGTGTATTGCATGTCTGGTTTTTAGATGACAGGGGCTGGGGAGGAGCAGAGGCTCCAGAGAGCCTGATGAGTTAGGGCTCAGCTGAATAGACCTGGGCTGCATTTAGAATAGGGGGAGGAGATTTCCTTTCACCTGAATGGGCCTGGTCTGCCTCTGACAATGCTGTCTCCACCTCCTGCCAGGAAGCTACACCAGGGAGGACAGAACAGGTTCTGCCTGGGCAAAGGCACTCTCTGCCTCCAGAGCATAAAGGATGTTGTGGTATAAATATTGGGGCCCAGACCCAAAAACTTTAAAACTCTTTTGGACCAAGAAGACCACCAGCAAGAAGAGCTAGAGAAGCTGTGAGGATGAGCTACCACTTTGCTGAGTGGTTTGCTGTGTTGGCCTACAGTGGCTGTTTCTGTCTTGGACAGTGAAAGGACTGGACTGAACTTTCTGCAACTTCTTTATTGAGTATCTCCAAGGGCCTGAAATAGAGCTTGCCTCCTGTTCTGAAGTCTCAGGGACCGCAAAGACTTCACCAACCTCCGGGTACCACCTCTGGAACCGCTGTTTCAGCTGCCACAGAGAAGGGAAACGCAACCGACTTTGTTACTGACTCTGTCGCTGGCTCTGTGTCCTGATGGCACTGCAGACCGCACCGTCCACATCTCGCACAACAACCCTGGTCTCACTGACGACGACGATTGAACCTGCTGCCACCGAGCCGCTGCTTACACCGTAACCTGTGGGCACCGCACTCAGCACTGCCTCGCTTTACTTCGCCATCCAGGTCTCACCGACGCCATCTCTGTGGTTGACTTTGACGCCCGTGACCACATCGTGGCTGGGAGCACTCCTTGTAAGTTTCACGATGCACTGCCTCATCCCACACAGCCGCCTGGGCCGACCGACACCAGCTCCTGCTAACCGGCTCTGTCGCCCGCACCACAACCTGCCAGCACCGCATCGAGCACCGTCTCGCCGTGGACCGTAAGCCTTGGCCTCACCGACACCATCAGGACGATCGTCACAAGTCGCTGCCTTCACCGCATCCAGAGGACACCGCACCCTGCACCGCTTCCATTTTGCAATGCAACTGCGACGGTTGCCAAGACCGGCTCGCACAACTGTGTGAGCCGCAATGAGTAAGGTACTGTTACTGAGTCTCTTCATGCTTTCGCTGGCCCATACTGATGCGGTCAGCTTGAACTGTTAGACTCTGTTGTTTTCAGCATCACGATGACCCCGGATGGAGCTACCGACTAGTATCAGCTGTGTTTTTCAAGTATTCTTGCAAAGTATACCTTTTTAAGTACTGTTTCATCGATTTTTATCGTTATCGTTTTGGTCTTGTTTTAAGTATATAAAATATTGGATATTTTTCTAAAACTGGTGTGGTGTCCTTTTGTAGTTTTTTCACTGCATTACTGTGGGTTATGTGCAAATGCTTTACACACTGCCTCTAAGATAAGCCTGACTGCTCATGCCAAGCTACCAGGCGGTAAGCAGGGGTTATTTTAAGAGTGTATCCTGACTAGAAGGAAGGATCCCTACTTGGACAAAGGCGCAAACCCTTGCCAACTAGAGACCCCCATTTCTAACAGTCACCCACACAACTGACACCAACACAACGCACAGTGCAGACAGCAGACCCATTTCACACACCGAACTCCATCCCAAACACTCTTCACGCTATCCCTGTGAATCTGTTATGTTTTTACCCCTGTGAAACCTGACCCCCAATGTCCCAAAACCCCTCCCACACCCAAACCCATCCCTTCCCCTTCCCACCCCACCCCTGAAAAAAAGCCTCCTAACCCCCCCAAACCCAGACCTACAAATACAATAAGAAAATAAACCCTGCTAAAACTAAACCCAGCACATAAGGCCCCTCCCAAGAACAAACCCACCCCTCCTTAAACCTCTGCCCCTCCTTCCCAAGTACCATCTTTGAGGAACCTGCTATGGCCAATGGATGGCCCTTTGTGAGTAGGCTCCCTGGCAGCATCAGTTAGAACAAGTTTGGTGGCACAGCATTGTGCTGTGGCATGTGGACAATGAATGGACTGGTCATTGGCCTTTGTTTAATTTTTGGATTGATTTAAATCCAATCATTAAAAACTTTTACAGTTTGGAAGACTTTAGTCCTGCCAATGCTTTCCTATTTATTTGATGTAATACAGTTGCATTTGTTTGATACCTGATTGCTGATCGAGTTGAACTGGTTAGTATGATTGACCTTAGTGCCAGTGCTGGAGTTAGACAGGAGAAGGGGAAATGTTGGATGGATGTCTATGTGTGTTGACATCCAAATGGTGCAGACATTGCATGCATTGGGTGACATGTTATGTGATAAGTATTTCAGCTTGGCCTTGCCACTTTCAACGTCTTTTAGGTTGCACTTCTCCCTATGATATAAGTTGGATATGTGTTTGATGTGTTGAAGTTAGGTTTTTGTGTATCCTCACACTGAAGGTGTCAACTTGTCATACCCTTGTGGAGTTCTGCATGGACATGTGTCCCCTTTGCTGTGTGTACCTTGCAGCTACTTCATCTAGATGTGTGCCACATGCTGTTCCTGCTGCTTTCATACTTTGCACTTACTCATTGCCTCTACTTGAATGGCACTTGTGTATGTTATTGGTTGTCCCTGATATACTTCAGTTCACTGGTCCAGGGCACATAGAGTTTGTCAGAATGTCCTCTGACCAAGGGCCCCAGCCTTTCAGGGTTCCCCCTGATAGAGGCATAGCTATCCTGCAGAGAGTGTTGCCATTGTGTCCTTCGAATAGTTCTCACACTGATTCTATGCAATGCCATTGACAGACATTGCCTTTTCATGTGGGTGAGAGTCCAATGCAGAGTTGTAGCAGGGTGTGTTTTACTTTAATGACACATCCATTCTGATGTTTCTTTGATATCAAAGCAGTATCTGGGATGTGTGCAATGTGAGTGTGTCACATTCACTATAGCATCTTGGTTGAGGCTACAGTGACTGGGCATCATGGTAGTAGTGGTAGCTTTTCAATGTCATTTTCCCAACACTTGAGAAAAGTTAAGCTGCCTGACTAGTGAAGATCAGTAGTGACATGACCCACAAGTGAGGAGGGTCAAAAGGAGTCTAGCAGCTTAGTTAGAGCTCCAGTCACAACGACTTATTGTAGTAGCCGTAGCTTTTCAATCTCACTTTAGCAATACTTGACAAATGGTAAGCTAAAAGATGTGTGAATATCAGTAGTAACATGGCAGACAAGTAAGAAGGGACAAAAGGAATCTAGCATCTTGGTTAGAGTTCCAGTCACAAGAACTTGTGGTAGTTGTAGTCACTTCAGTCTCACTTTCCCAACACTTGAGAAATGGCAACCTGCATGACTAGTGAAGATCAGTAGTAACATGGGAGACAAGTGAGAAAGGGCAAAAGATGAATGACAGCCATTAGGCCAAGACAGGATGGGAGTAGGGGTAACAGTTCTCAAATGGTTTAGATCCTTCCTCCAGAACCACTCCCAGAGATTCTTAGTCAACAGTAATCTATCTGCTCCTTCCCCGATAACAATCGGTGTCCCCCAAGGCTCAACTCTTTCCAAAACCCTCTTCAATCTCTACCTTGAACCGTTAGCTGAAATACTACGCACCACCAACATCTCTTTCCACATGTATGCCGATGATAATCAGATCTACATCAAAATCTCATCACTAGAGGAGATCAAATCTTTGAAAGAGGCCCTAAAGCTGACTGTTCAATGGCTCGCCAGCAACCTGCTCCGAGTAAATGCACAAAAAATGGAGTTCCTTTTAATTTCCCCCGTAAAAGTACAACTGACATTCTGGAATGGACCAAGTCAATCACAGCACTATACTGCACTTCGACCATAGTGAAATCTGCCAAATCTCTCAGAATAACCCTGGACATCAACCTGAATATGCGAGACCATATCAACTCGATGGCCAAAACTGCAAGGTTTCACCAGAGCTACTTGAGGAAACTAAAACTTTTCCTTGATTCTTCGAACTTAAAAATGGCGGTTCAGGCATTAGTTGTCTCCAGAATCGAATACGTATGCTAAACCCTAGCTAGCCTACCCAAGATCTCCACAGCCCCCCTAAAAGCTTGCCACAACACTACGGCCAGACTCTAACAGGCCCAAAAACATTCAACCACATCTCACCGCACCTGAAGGGGCTGAACTGGCTTCCTCTTGAAACCAGATTCCAACTCAAACTGGCATGTAGCATGCACAAAGCACTACACACGAAATCCCCTGCATAGCTCGCCCAGAAAATCATGGTTTCTGGAGGAGCCAAGAAACTCCTGATCCCACAGAGACTTTATGCTCCAACCACCCCACTTTCGAAAGGAAAAAACATACATTTGTGCCTTTTCTGGGGCCGCACCAAGAATCTGGAAATCGCTGCCGTCTTACATCAGAAGAATACCTTCTCTGTCAATATTTAAAAAGGAAGCTAAAACCTTCCTAATGGGCAAGTTCCTCCCATAAAGCTCAAATATTGCACACACCGCTCAGCGGCATTGCTTTATGTCTTCTGCTAGATTCTTGACATCTTCTGTTGCTCTTTGTTTTTGCAATGACCTGTTACTCCCACAAATGTAATTTCTGGATATCTCTGCAAAATGCTGACATGTTCACTGCTCTGAATATTGTACATACTGTTATCCCCCAAGTGTTTTCTATTTCTTCTATCCCTATTTATGTTACTGTCTATTTCAAAATTGTATACAACCTGTTATCTCTGTAAAGTGCTCTGATACCCGAACAGGTCACGTTTGCGCTCTATAAAACTCTTAATAAATTAAATTAGTAGGTGTGATATTGTTAAGGAGGTGCTGTTGTAGAACATAAAATAACGCACACATCACTATCACTATATATATTATGCAAACATGGACTGCCAAACTTGTGATAAGGCCCTAAGGGCCTCATGTAGGTAGCCAAATACCGGTCGGTAACGGCCGATTTTCGGTAAATATGCCATTACCGACCGGTATTTAGACAAGTGAGATGTAGGAGTCCAAAAACAACTTTTCGGTAAATATGAGGCGGTAAATACCGAATCATAATTACCGAATCCTAAAATACCGATTCATTTTTACCGAATACATATTTAACGAATCGGTAAATATGAAGTGGTAAATATGAAGTGGTAAAACTGAAAATGACATGTAGGAACAATCGGTAATTAAGAAATCCATGAAAATCGGTAATTAAGAGTCGGTAATTAACACGGATTGAAAGCAGGTGGTAACCATCAACAGTGCATATAATCAATCCCAAAATGCAACAGCGTGGACAACATGGCCGCTCTGTATGTCATTGCAAGGCGCCTACGTCTACAGGCAGCAGGTCTGAGGATTTGGAGACGGGAGGAACGCATCTACAGACAGCGCATCACACTCTTCCAGCTGACTGATGCAGAGATACATGAAAGGTACAGGCTACACCCCCAAACCATCATGGACCTGATAAGGGACCTGCACCCACTCCTGGACCAGCCAACAAGAAGGGCGCATGCCATACCACCACATGTGCAGGTGCTCTGCAGCCTACATCTACTGGCATCCGGCAGTTATCAGGTTGTGATAGCTGCGGTGGGTGGTGTATCCCAGAGTTGCCTGTCCCGTTTCTTCAGGAAGTTCCTGGATGCCATGATGCAGAGAATGCACCACTACATCAGCTTCCCAAACACACAGGCTGTACTGCAGAAAACCAAAACAGACTTTTATCACATGGCACAGTTCCCCCATGTCATTGGCTGTATTGATGGCACACACATCCCAATCTGCCCACCAGCTGACACTGAGCACATCTACAGGAACAGAAAGTCCACCCACTCCATCAATGTGCAGGTGATCTGTGATGCAGGGAACATCATCACTGATATTGTAGCGAAGTTTCCTGGGAGCACCCACGACTCTTACATCTTCCAGAACAGTGGGATCTACACACGACTGAGTGCCGGAGAATTTGGAGAGGGATACCTGCTAGGTAAGTAACAGTGACGCCCCTTGAAACCTGCAAATCATAGTTTATAGAGGCATGTGACTGATGTTTCCCTTTTACTCACCTAGGCGACAGTGCATATGCCTGCCGGTCATTCATCCTCAATCCCTACCTACACCCATCAACCCAGAGTGAGAGACGATACAACGTGGCACATAAAACAACACGCAATGTGGTGGAGCGCACGTTTGGACTACTGAAGAGCAGGTTCCGCTGCCTCCACAAGAGCGGAGGCGCCTGCCAGTACACACCCATCAACTGCTGCAAGATCATTGCCACTTGTGCAATGCTGCACAACCTTGCCACGAAGAAAGGTACAGATGTGGAACTAACATATTTTGAGGACAACGAGGATGAGTCAGGCCAGCCAGAGGGCAACGCAGCTAGAGTGCCAACTGCAATAGAAGGGAGAGAGAGACGGGCAGAGATCACATGCAACTATTTCTGAGTAAGTAAGGGGACACAGCCAGTTGTGGTATGTCATGACGTAGTTTTAATGCGGCACCACGCCATGAACACAAGATCAAGCCAATCTGGCAACATAGCATATATACAAGGAGTAAGTCCAGGGTTACGTCACCCATTGGGAAGTGGCTAAGCAGGGCTGCATCAATGTTTGCGCATACGCGCTGCAGTGTTGGATGGCACGGCTTGTGCATCCTCACTAGAGCCAACCCCAAGCCGCCTGCTGCTCCTGCGTCCTTCTGGAACAGGGGGTGTGATGCTGCTCCTGCTGCTGGTGTCGATGCTCTCCGCAGCATCCCCTGCAGCAGTTGTCGACGCCTGACTGGTTAATAGCACCTCAAGTGCACTTGTCACCTGCACCATCCCCCGAGACAGGTCGCTGCAGCAGTGTGTCAGGCCCTCCTGCATCGACACAGAGCGCCGGCAGAGTAGAGAAGTGGCAGTTGCCAGACGGTTGAGTGCCCTGGTGGTAGTGTCCCTCCTCTGCCGTTCCCGGCACCGTGCATCTATGTCAGCATCTAATTTGCTGCACAACTGCTGGATTGACTGGGACATGTCCCGAATGCCCGCTGCCATAGCGCTGATGTTATTGTCCATGTTGACTAATGTAGTTTTCATGAACCGCATGTGCCTCTGGACTGACATGACTGCCTTTGTTTGCAGGCGCTGTTGTTTTAACATTTGGCCCTCGAGCCCCGAGAAGACACCATGGCTGTCAATGGTTGCTGGTGGACTCTGGACACGCGACCTGCGGCGCCCTCTTGCTCCCGTCTGTGCTGCCTGTGAGGTGTAGGGCACAGTGGCATGGCTCCCATCCTGGGGCCTGGTGAGTTCTTCAGGGCCCCTGCTGTCGTCAGACGAGGTGTCTAAGGCTCGCAGCCTGGCTGCTGGACGCCTCCTCATTCCCACACCTGCAAGCGGAGATGTGGCCGGTGACTCAAACATGAGTGGCGATGCTGGCTCTGGGTGAGGTGATGCTTGCTCTGGGTGAGGTGATGCTGGCTCTGGGTGAGGTGATGCTGGCTCTGGGTGAGGTGATGCTGGCTCTGGGTGAGGCGAGGCTGCCTGTGTTGGTGGTGCGGCTGCCTGTGGCTCTGCTCCCTGGGCTGAACTTGTGCTGGCCAGAGGTGATCTTTGTGGCCGGTGTGCCCTCTCTCCTGCAGCATGCCCTGTCCTGCGTGATGTCACATCTGGGGACAGAAATGCAACATCGGCTCAGTGTCCCCGAAGGGCTGCATTGCAAGCATCACAATAAATCATTTCACATTCCAAAATGGCCTCTGCCTCCTTGTGCCTCATGTGTGTGACATGCCTTGTTGCCCTGTGCCATTTACTTCATGGTTGGTGTTTCCCTGACTACATCTCCCAGAATGCATTGCCTGTCTGCACTAACACATGTGGACTGGAGTGGGATTCTCGTTTCACAATGGGGGATGTGGGATAGGGGTAGGGGGGGCTACATTGCTGTGCTTTCGTCTTACCTTGTTGTGTGGCGGCTCTGGCAGAGCTGTCGGCATCCCCAAGACCCACGACGCTCTCTTGCTCGATTGTGGCCCCCACCAGCTCCTCCAGTTCGGTGAGGGCAGGTGCCCTGTTGGTTCCACCTCCAGTCTGGCTGGCCTCCTTCTGGATGTCACCCATCTTCCTCTTGGTTACAATCCTCAGGTCATACCAGCGCTTTTTGAGGACCTCTATGTCCCTGTGGGTCACTCCCACAGCATTGACCTGCGCCTGGATGGCCAGCCAAATGTTGCGCTTTTCAGCCTCAGGCAATTGCAGGGATTGCCTCCCAAACAGCTTCTGGTGCTGCTTCACCACCTCCTCCACCAGCACCTGGAGTTCCTTGGGGCTGAATTTCAGCTTCCTCCTCCTTTCCCCTCCATCTCTCTGTGTCCTCTGGCTGGACATGATGTTAGTTTTTCCGCTCGCACAGGCACTGGCTCCCTGCCTCTCCTCTGCACTCCAAGCCTCTCCAGGGTCTGCTAATTATGTACACCTGCCTGGGTGTGGCCACTTCCTGGTTGAGTGAGGTGTGGTTGCACAGGATTAGCTATTTCATCAAGTCATGTGATTTTATTTACCGATTCCGTAAATACCGAATCGGTATTTACCGAATCGGTAAATACCACCTCGGTATTTACCGATTCGGTGAATTCCGATTCTTGATTACCGAATGTTACCGATTCGGTAATTGTTACCGACTTTTTACCTACATGTAACCTACCGATTCTTAAATACCGATTCGGTACGGCTCGGTATTTAAGAAGCGGTAATATTTATTTACCTACATGAGGCCCTAAATGTTTTCATTGCTTTCTGACCTTAACAACTTCCTTTTTCTGAGCTTTCCTTAAACTTGCATAAATATTTGATGAGAAGATACCGTTCAGAAGCCACAGTGTGCTCAATTTCACCGAACTATTCCTGCTAATTATTTACAATTATTTCACATCCTGCAGTGTTTAATGAAGGCTGTGTGTCACCTGTTAATTGCCATATGCTTGGACAATAACCTTGGGAAGTTGTATGTTTCTGTTTCTGCATCTTTGTGCATGGCCCATTCTATATAATTTTGTTAAGTATTTGTACTAAAGATATTTCAACCTTGAAATGGCCTTGGGCAGAGTGGCCATTTAGGGAACGAAGCACATATTAGGTACCTGAAACCTGTTATAAACAAATTAAGAACATTAATTTTTCACTTGGACGAACCAGTCCTACATTTTGGTATATTTATATTTATAACAAATATATGGATAGAATTGTTCTCATTCTCAAAGCTTAAATGTACAACATAAATTAACCTATAATTACCCAAAAGATTAATAAAAACCTGTAGATGATGGGATTTAGGGCCTTCCTTCTCACTTCATAGCAGAAAACTGTATAGTGATGCACAACAATAAAGATAGACATATTTGTCATACTGTCATCGACCGGAAAGGAAAGTCCAAAGCTTTAATTTCCTACATTAGAGATATCGTAAACATAGGCGCTGGAAGTAAGGATGCTGCCCAAAATATCTATGCAGTAGTTCAGAAAGCAAATGAGCAATAAAGATGTCTTAAAATGTACTTTTTGTCAGGCATCATTTGCTGTGCTTCAAAGATAGATGTTAAATGTCGGGCAATAACTCCAGGCAAATGGCTGTTCATTCTTTTAACATGAAAATCGGTGTTTACTTTAGGGGTGGGCGGAATTTGCGAAAGGGACTTTCGCAAATTATCGCGAAAATGTTAAAAATCTCCGCAAACACGCGGAAATATCGCGAAGATGCGGAAGTTTTTTTCCCGCCCGTTCGCGCTATTTTCTGCGTGGTCGCGGCTCGCCAACTTACCCATGCGGTTGCTCGTGGGCGCGGCCATCTTGTTTTCACTCTTCGCGCGGTGCATGATCGCGAGAAGAAAGACGTGATCGCGCGACCAATGACATTACTGCGGGCGCGAACTGTCGGTGAGACAGAGCAAATGGCTACCAACAATCCAACAACTCGTGGAGAACGTGACCGGATCGGGAAAACTTGTCGGCGAACGCGGGGATTCAGGTAAAGCGATCACGCGCGCGCAAGAATGTATTATTTTACAGCACGAGCAAGAAACAAATTATCGCTAAGCTGCGGAATGCGGAAATTTTGACTTTTTTGCGCTCTCCGCGGAACGCGAAAATATCAAATTATCGCAATTTCCGCGAGCGGAACGGAATTTTCGCCCAGGCCTAGTTTACTTTCTATAACTGCGAGGCAAGATTGTAAAGGGAACTATGTGGCAGTCTTACAGAGACATTGTGGATTGTCATTTTTTCTAACACATAATAACATTTAAATGCCTAAAAAGGAAATGTGCAAATGTTTGAGACTATATCAGCAGTCCCAAAAGAACAAATGAAGCACCTTTTCTGTAATTCTGAAGTGTGAAGGAAACAAAGATTTTAATAGGATCAAAATAAAACAACTCATGCTTACTTCGTGAAACCTTATTTCCACACATTATCCTTTGTGCGTTTTTTGTCATTAAAAGCAGTATGTCTGAGCAAATGTAGAGGCCATCTCAATGGAAATGTGCTGCATGTACATGATACTGCTCCACCATGCTTTAGTAATAGTTGCGCAAGTGCGTTTCCAAAAAGCACCACCACCTACAAACTACACCTTTACCGCTGTTCTTCTGAATACATTTGCTGCACATTTTTCTGTTTGTGACGCTTACAATTTTCATATTCACTATGATGTCAGTGATTTTCAGTGCCAGTTTTAGTGGTGCCATGAATGTTACATCTCTATGATATCAGTGATGTAACACTGATGTCAGCCCATATGGCTATATAATAAGTGAAAGTGTCTTTTCAATCATTTACGTGTTTGTTTGTAGTAATGTGGATGAATGAGTGACCAAATGGGTAGATGAATTGAACAATGTTTGCAAAAGATGACTGAGTGAGTGCATTGATGAAGAGACGCCGAGCACTGAGACCCTGATTAGGAACATCTATCTGTCCACCTATTCACTTATTCTTGAATTTGGACATACACAATACCACTCATATACACACACTCAGGGACCAATTCACAAAGATAAACTTAGGCTGAAGTCTTTGCTCCAGTGGTGAACATGTCTGCTAACTAGGCAAAATACAGTCATAAAGTTTCACGGCATAACTTTACGGTGGTAAATGCCTTCATAGAGGGGATGGCAGATATGTCTAGAGCTATGGGTACCTCTCTCCTTTGAAATGTTGAATAGCAAAAAGAGAGTTTCTCCTAAGTGTAGGGGTAAGTAAACAAGTAAGGAAACATCCACAGGAATATTTACCTTTGTGAACCAAGCTCTTTGAGCTAGATGCAAATCCATCCTACTGTCATGTTAAATTTAGAGGAGAAGTCGAAAAGTGTTAGGTTGCTAATAACATTTGTGCTATTTAATTACTCAGCATGACATTTCACAAGGTATTATGAAGTTAAACCCAGCTCAGAAGTCGCATGCTTCAATGCGAGGTGACAAGAGGTGGGATAAAGGAAGATTCTTTAATTTGCTTATTACTTGGATGCCATTTCACAGGCCTGCTTGAAATTAGGTAGACAATTAGTATGTTTAATGTTTTGGGGAAATACTGAGTTTCATGAATAAGGGAAGATAATATGGGGGTAGAAAAGTATTAATCTACGGATATTTATGTGCTCCTTGTCAAGTGCAGAAAAAATTTGCAAACATGTGCATGTTTAGTTTTCTGATGATATGTGAAATTAAACCCAGTACTGGTGGGCTTGGGAGGTTGGTAGCCTCCAGCAAACACCTGCTGCACACAACTAAAGGAAGCGGGCAGAAGGGGTTATAAGTAAAATGGACTGAAGCCAGGTCCAGAAGTCAATCAATTCTGCACACTGCAAAAGGAAATGCACAATAGGCTGTAAGATGCATCATCATATAGGGGAATTTTCATTCTCCAGCATACCCGCTCCTATATGCCCACAACACTGAACATACTTAATAAAAAATGTTCCCTTTAAAAAACAAAACTCAGGAATTCATAAAAAGTTCTGTTTAAAGTTAATAAGGCTGATACAGTGCAATTAATTTTACCTTTCCAGTTGCAAAACTCCTGCAAAATTCCCTGCAAAATTCACTGACAGAGTGATAATATGGTTCCTATGCAAAATCCTAAAATGTATCATTTAAAGTATGCCACTTGAAACATAACTTATTCTACTGACATGCACTGCTTCAAATCTCACACATTACATCACTGTTGATATCTCAAATGAAATACATGGTGACATCACTCATGACATCACCAATAATGTCATTGATGTGGTCATGTGTTATCAAGGAAACTCTGGCCAACATACAGCCACTCACACACCATCCTATTCCAACTCACAAGAAGCAAGATGCATCAACACACCCACCCCTAGATGGTCTGCATCCACCATTATAACTTACACATCTGCCATCAAACAATCACTAACTGTCCTTCATATGTCCTCACAACCACTATAAAAACTCTCTTCCTTGCTATCATGCATAAAGATGCGTACCATAGTATGGCCATCCACCACATCATACATCAATGCACCCACCATAAGATGGCAACCAAACGACTATCATATACAAGACCCCACGGCATACAAACTGTGCTCCTTCATCCACCAACCAATACCCACACAAGCACCATTATGCACTCACACATCCACTATAATATGGCAAATCACACCTCAACATATAGCTACACAACCACCATCACACATCCATCACAATCCATGACCAAACAAGAACATGCAGTCACAGTTATTGTAGATGGGTCATAATGGCTGGCACTGAACTGAGAAGAGACTGGTTGCCATATTTACCAGCTGCAGGGTCCCCCACCTCTTCTATAATGACAACTACACTTGATCAATCAAAATAGTGCTGAGTACTAATGGCTGTAACCATTGATCTTGCAGTAACCTCATTGAATACAATCTTAATAGTGACAACTTGACACAAATGTATGACACAATATTGAGTGACAAAACATTTTCATGCCACAATATCATATTCAGAATTTCTACTAATAGAGTGTCATGAAAGTAAGTATTTAGAGGTAAGTATTGATTCACAATTCTTAACTCTACATCTACGTACCTTCAAGATAAATATATGTCCAAGATATATACATGTGATGTTAAGAATATAAAATATCTTACTTTTTCATTCTTACCTTCATGACATTGTGGTAACTGATATTCTTGTTACAATATTTTGCTCTTGGTGCAATATATTGACTGGATGATGTTTTAAACTTGATATTGTCATAGAACCACAACCACCCAATGCATAAGACTGAGTTAATAAAGGTGATGTCAAGAAAATATTTATCAATATAAAATGCCACAACATGACTACAGAAGTAATAGCCACAGCAGAAAATACCCACCGTCACAAAGGAAATATTAAAAGCTAAAAATCTCAGCTCAGATTGAACGATCATTCAAAGAGAAGTTTTAAATATGTTTTGTGTATAATATCAGCATTTCAGTTTCTCAAAATACATGTTTTTCTATCAAATATGCACTTTCCATATTGGGCTAACACATTTTAAAAACATCTTGTATTTTTGCTAAAAAAAAACAAAAGCCAGCTTGTGATTTACCTAGTACAAGTGCAACACTTTGATTGATTCTGGTCCTCCTGCCCAGAAATTACCATCACTCGCTCGCAGGCAGGTCGCTCCCTCCTCACCGCACAGCATCACCTGTGAGGCCTCTGCCCCGCTGCTACCACTGTAAGAAGTTCGAGCGAGCTCTCCGCGCTCTGCCCCCTCTCCCCTCAGCCTCACTGTAATTTTGTCTTTTGTGCCTGATACTTGTTGTATGTGATTCGTTTTCTGCCCTCATTCTGATTTTTCTTGTACTGTGACTTTGTTTTTTCCCCCCTCCCCTCAGCCTCACTGTAAACGTGTGCCTGCTTCTGTAGTGTGCTTATTGGTTTTCTGCCCCTTTTCTGGTTATTGCACTGTGATTCTTGTCTTTTTCTCTCATTTTCACCTTCTGTACCCGGCTCTGCCGTTTTTTTCCCGCCGCCTCGTCCCCGCAGCCCCGCCCCCCTGCTCGCCCATTTGCTGCCCCTCTGCCGCCTCCCAGCTGCTCCTCCCTCCCACCTCCCCTTATATGGCGGATGCTGCGCGGCCGCGCGCAGCGGGCGTGCTGCTGGCGCACTGAAGGTGCGCCTAAGGCAAGCCCATCTGCGCCCGTCCGCGCCTGGTCTGCGCCCAGGGCCAGAACCCCTGGCCCCCACGAACACCACGACACCCGCCTCTGCTATGACTCCAGCACCCTCCACGCACTCAACGCCGGACGCTCACACACTTGCTGCCTGGCCACCCCGAAGCGCACCCAAGGACCCTTCTCCTGCCAGAACTGCAGCTTCACCAGCATCAAGCCCGCCAAACCACCAACCAAAGAACCCAACTACCTCAGATGCATCCTTCTTAACATCCGCTATGCCCGCAAACACGCCATTGAACTCTGAGACCTACTCAACTCAACCTCCCCAAACATCGACTTCCTGACAGAGACCTGGCTGAACCCCTCCTTGGCTCCCGACATCGCCATAGCCATCCCGGAAGGCTATAAGATCACCCGCAAGGACTGCACCAACGGAATGGGAGGAGGAATCACCATCGTCCACAGGAACACTCTCAAAGTCTCGACAAACACCGACCCTCAGCAACGCGGAACACCTGCACTTCCAGATCCACACCGACCTCAACAACACCCTCAGAGGAACCCTCATCTACAGACCCCCCGGACCCCGACCACAGTTCTACGACTCCATCGCCGACTTTGACTTCGTCAGCGCACACGCCCTCCCCTCCACGGACTACATCCTGCTCGGAGACCTGAACTTCCACCTCGAGAACAACAACGACGCCAACTCTTCCACCTTGATCGAGAACCTCGCCAACATTGGACTCAGACAACTTGTCACAACACCCACCCACTCCGCCGGCCACACACTTGACCCCATCTTCTCCGCAAGCTCCCACGTCTCCTTCAACCACACCACCGAGCTCCACTGGACTGACCACCAGTGCATCCACTTCACCTTCTGGAAACCCACCTCACACCACCGCACCCAACAGTTGCCTCGCCGCTGCTGGAGCAAAGTCAACGAAGACCAGCTATCCACCACCCTCGCCCGGAGCCCACCTGCAGACCTGACCGACCCCGCCGCCGCAACCTGCCAACAGCCACAACAGCAAGAAAGCCAGCTGGTTCACTGAGGACCTCCAGGCCTCCAAGCAAACATGCCGAAAGCAAGAGAAGGACTGGATCCGTGAACGAACACCGGAAAGCTACGCAGCCCACAAGAACGCTACCCGCAGACACCACCACCTCATCAGATCTGCCAAAAGGGCCTCCTTCAAAGACCGCCTAGACAACAATGCACACAACAGCAAAGAGCTCTTCAACATCGTGAAGGAACTCTCCAACCCCAGCTCCAACAATAACATCCCACCGTCGCAAGACCTGTGCGACTCGCTGGCCACCTTCTTCTACCGCAAGATCGCAGACATCCCCGACAGCTTCAATGCTGCGACCACTGAGACTGAGACCTCCGCCCCCACGACCCCCATCCGCCTGCTCTCCTGGACCAACGACGATGACACCATCAAGATCGTGAACACCGTGCACTCCGGATCCCCGTCAGACCCTTGCCCACACCACATCTTCAACAAAGCCACCATCGCACCTCATCTCCGGAAAGCCATCAACATCTCCTTTGAGACCTTTCAGAGAGCTGGAAGCACGCAGAGATCAACGCCCTACTGAAGATTACCTTCACTATTGCCTGAGGCTTGAGCCGGGCTGCTAGCTTTTAAAAAACGCTCTGATTCAGATTTTAACTTGTTACTGTGATTATCCTTTGTGTCCTACCCCCCCCTGCAAGCAGTCACGGAATTCCGCGCTGCTCGATCTATTTACCGCTCAGGCGATTTAAAATACTGAGCTTACTCTCTGGAGGGAGCGCTGCACTTTCGCTCACCTGCCTCCTTCCCTGGGTGTACAGCCGATTCAGGGCTGACTCAGGAGGGCCACGTTCGAGCAGACGGCGGCGGCCATTTTGGATAGGGACAGTATAAAAACAGTAGAAGGACTTGCTTCGCGAGAAGATTACCTTCACTATTGCCTGAGGCTTGAGCCGGGCTGCTAGCTTTTAAAAAACGCTCTGATTCAGATTTTAACTTGTTACTGTGATTATCCTTTGTGTCCTACCCCCCCCTGCAAGCAGTCACGGAATTCCGCGCTGCTCGATCTATTTACCGCTCAGGCGATTTAAAATACTGAGCTTACTCTCTGGAGGGAGCGCTGCACTTTCGCTCACCTGCCTCCTTCCCTGGGTGTACAGCCGATTCAGGGCTGACTCAGGAGGGCCACGCTCGAGCAGACGGCGGCGGCCATTTTGGATAGGGACAGTATAAAAACAGTAGAAGGACTTGCTTCGCGAGGAGATTACCTTCACTATTGCCTGAGGCTTGTGCCGGGCTGCTAGCTTTTAAAAAACGCTCTGATTCAGATTTTAACTTGTTACTGTGATTATCCTTTGTGTCCTACCCCCCCCTGCAAGCAGTCACGGAATTCCGCGCTGCTCGATCTATTTACCGCTCAGGCGATTTAAAATACTGAGCTTACTCTCTGGAGGGAGCGCTGCACTTTCGCTCACCTGCCTCCTTCCCTGGGTGTACAGCCGATTCAGGGCTGACTCAGGAGGGCCACGTTCGAGCAGACGGCGGCGGCCATTTTGGATAGGGACAGTATAAAAACAGTAGAAGGACTTGCTTCGCGAGGAGATTACCTTCACTATTGCCTGAGGCTTGAGCCAGGCTGCTAGCTTTTAAAAAACGCTCTGATTCAGATTTTAACTTGTTACTGTGATTATCCTTTGTGTCCTACCCCCCCCTGCAAGCAGTCACGGAATTCCGCGCTGCTCGATCTATTTACCGCTCAGGCGATTTAAAATACTGAGCTTACTCTCTGGAGGGAGCGCTGCACTTTCGCTCACCTGCCTCCTTCCCTGGGTGTACAGCCGATTCAGGGCTGACTCAGGAGGGCCACGCTCGAGCAGACGGCGGCGGCCATTTTGGATAGGGACAGTATAAAAACAGACGCCCATTGCTTCGCGCAGCGAACGCGCACAGCGGGCGCGCCATAGTCGCGCCGGAGTCCGCGCTAGGCTGGGCTCTGGGCTCTGGCATACCCTTTATTGGTGAGTAAAGCCACTATATCCATCATGACTCTTACATACTCCTCCGAAGAGTTATTTGCGCTACGTGGTGCTCCCAATAATAACTGCTCCACCTACCCTTTCCCGCCTCACAAGTTCAGCTGTCCTCGCTGCAACTTTTCACTAAAAACCCCTACCACATGCAGATCCCTCCAACATCAAGGCAGACGAAAGAGACAGGTATGCTCTAGGACAACTTCCACTCGCCCCCTCTTAAGATTTTGGAGCATAAATTGCCGATCCTTACCACAACATAGATACAATATCCACGATTTTCTAGATCAAAATCAACCTGATGCTATATTCCTGACCGAGACGTGGCTTAGAGACTGCTCGGGCCCGGATGTGGCAGACGCCATTCCCTCTAACTACGCCATTCTTCGTCAGGATAGAGTTTCCGGTAGGGGTGGAGGAATTGCAATTATTTACAAAAATGTATACACTTGTAAATTGGTAGACACCACTCAAAAAGATTGTGAATCAGCCCTTTTTAAATTATCCATTACCCCCCAATTTACGCTGTCAGGGCTACTGGTATACCGTCCCCCTGGGACAGCGAGCCCTTGGATAACATCGTTACCGGACTTCCTAGCCCCAGTACTGCTTAAAGCGCCTAATTTCACAATCTTAGGGGACCTAAACATACATTTAGACGACCATGAGTGCCCTAATAGGAATCAGCTTCTCCCTATTCTGGAAGCTTTTAACCTTCAACTTCTAAACACAGGTCCCACTCATTGTGCCGGTCACTTACTGGACCCGATCCTATCTAACCTGTCCCTAGATTGTTCTCGTGAAGCCCTACAAATCACCTGGTCCGACCACTTAGCTGTCCCCTTCTCTTATGACATGGCTGATACAGTAATAAGACCTGAGGTGGAAACTACGCGGCCAGTTCGGAATTGGGGGAAGATTAACTGCCAGAACTCAATAAACTACTGATCAAAACACTTCCATGTGTTGAATTACCAACTGCCGCTCTCAATTGCGCCACTGAACTCTGGCTAACCACTGCAGTCAATACAGCGCTTCCAATGACATCAAAGCCCGCATTTTCACACCACCCTCCTGCTCCATGGTATTCGGAACAACTTAAAAGCCTCCGCTCACATTGTAAGACCTTGGAGCGTAAATGGAGACAAGGCTATTCTCCTTCACGTAAAGCCACATATAAAGAAGCCTTAAAAAAATACCACTACAGTTGTAAAACTGCTAAAGCAGACTACACAAGGAAAACTGTGACTGATGCACAAAACTGCCCAAAGGTGCTATTCTCTGTTGTCAAAAAATTGACTGGTGCTAACTCGATCCCTCCTCCCCCGGCACTTGATGGCATTCAGTGTCAGTCCTTAGCGGATTACTTCATAGATAAAGTTGATCTTATCTATGAAAATTTCACTACACCTCCAGGTACTATGTACACTGCCCTTGACATAGTCCAAAAATTGGAAAACAATGACACTGATGCAGTAGTCACTACTTGGCAGCCCTTAGACGCCATTTCTTTCCTCTCCTGTTTAAATAGTGTGAGATCGGGCTCTCCACAGGACGCTCTCCCGGCCAAAATATTAAAACAATTAGACCCCCTCACTCATCCCCCCATCATTAAATTACTCAACGCTTCTCTGAGCGAGGCCCATGTCCCACAACCTTGGAAACACGCCATGGTTGTACCGTTATTAAAAAAACAGGGTGCAGATCCTTCAAATCCTGCTAACTTTCGCCCTATATCTTTGTTGCCAATTTTCTCAAAGATATTGGCGAGACATATAAATTCTCAGCTCTCCAAACTGGTTGAAAACACTGGATTTCTCCATCCTTCTCAGTCGGGCTTTCGGCCTAGGCACTCAACCGAGACAGCCCTCCTGGGGGTGACAGAGAGTCTTAGGCACGGTGTCGATCAGGGAAACACCATGGCGCTCATCCTGCTGGATTTGAGCGCAGCTTTCGACACCGTGTCACATTCCATCCTCATTGACTCTCTGAAATCTCTAGGTGTGGCAGGCCAGGCCTTGGCCTGGCTGGCGTCTTTCCTTAGTGACCGAAGCTTCCAAGTGTTTTCTTCTAAAGCTGCCTCCGCCATTTGTCCTTCCACCCGTGGCGTCCCCCAGGGCTCAATTCTTAGCCCTTTACTATTTAATATTTATGTTAAACCCTTGGCAACCATAGTCGAACAAGCTGGGCTAACCCTGTTTTCCTACGCAGATGACACCCAGATTGTCTTCTCCTTGTCAGGGAGTGACGTAAACAACATCTCCGCACTCAAGTCGGGCCTCACTCTTGTGGCCGACTGGATGCGGAGAAATTGTCTCAAGCTGAATGGGGAGAAGACCGAGGTGGTCATTCTGGGACAGAACAAACATCTTTGGGGTCCTCGCCATTGGCCCATCGAACTGGGAAATGCGCCTACACCATCTACTGCAGTTCGCAACCTGGGCGTCATTACTGACGACAGGCTAACTATGAGACAACAGGCTACTAAGGTCTCAGCCATCTGCTTTTCAACCTTGCGATGGCTTCACAAGATTTTGTGGATGCTCCCCCTCTCCTCTCGCAGAACTGTAGTCCAGGCACTTGTAACATCACGCCTGGACTATGGCAACATTCTCTATTTGGGCGCAGATAAAGCTACTATACATGTGCTGCAGGTGGTGCAAAATGCGGCCGCGCGCCTGCTAAAGAATGTCCCCAGACGCACCTCAGCCACTGCCGCTTTGCGTGACCTCCATTGGTTGAGCATCCCAGAACGCGTTAAATTCAAGGCACTCTGCTATATGTTCAAGGCTAAGCAGGGTAGCGCCCCAGTATATGTTCAGGGGCTGGTAAAACCCTATAGACCCCTGCGCTCATTAAGGTCATCGGACATTGGCAATTTCACAGTACCAAGATGGAAGCTGGCAAAAATGGGAGGCCGCTCCTTTTCCACTCTTGGTCCTAAATACTGGAACTCCCTCCCATTGGCATTAAAATCTGAGACCAACTTACTCCGCTTCCGTAAGGCTTTGAAGACCCTGCTCTTTACTAAGCGTGACCAATAGTCGGCAGAGGCCTTAAGTCAAGGTGACATTCTCTTTTCTTCTACAGTCTATCCCTGGCGCCGGGAAACCCATTGTGGGTAGCTGTGCGCGGTACAAGCTTAAATAAATAAATAAAATAAGAAACCCAAGGCAGACCCCAAGGACCTCAGCAACTTCCGACCCATCTCCCTGCTCCCGTTCCCGGCGAAGGTCATCGAGAAGGCCGTCAACAAAGAACTGACCAGCTTCCTCGAGGAGAACAGCATCCTAGACCCGTCCCAGTCTGGGTTCTGCAGCAACCACAGCACCAAAACCGCCCTCATCGCTGCCACCGATGACATCAAACCCTGCTTGACAATGGAGAGACCGCGGCCCTCATCCTCCTGGACCTGTTAGCCGCCATTGACACGGTCTGCCACCGCACACTACGAACACGCCTCTATGACGCCAGAATCCAAGAGAAGGCCCTGGACTGGACCACCTTCTTCCTCTCTGACAGAACTCAGAGGGTCCGCCTCCCTCCCTTCCGCTCTGAAGCCACCAAGACCATCTGCGGCGTACCCCAGGGCTCATCCCTCAGACCAACGCTATTCAACATCTACATGGCACCGCTCGCCCACGTCGCCTGACTGCACAATCTCAACATCATCTGTTACGCCGATGACACCCAGCTGATTCTATCCCCCACACCGCCAAAACCAACCTCCACAAAGGAATGAAGGCCGTCGCCGACTGGATGAAGAACAGCTGACTGAAGCTGAACTCAGACAAGATGGAGGTCCACCCCCTCGGCCCGGGACGACTCCTGGTGGCTGACGGCACTATGAACAGCTCCAGCACCCACCGACCATGCACAAAACCTAGGGGTCATCCTCAACTCCACCCTCTCCATGACAAAACAGGTCAATGCCGTCTCCTCCTCCTGCTTCAACACCCTCCACATGCTACACAGGATCTACAAGTTGATCCCCACCAAAACGAGAAGGACGGTCACCCAGGCCCTCGTCAGCAGCAGACTGGAATACGGAAACGCCCTCTACGCAGGAGCCTCGGCCAAACTCCTGAAACGGCTCCAACGCATCCAGAACACCTCCGCACGCCTGATCATCGACATCCCTTGCCGCAACCACATCATGCCCCACCTGAGAGACCTGCACTGGCTCCCTGTCGACAAGAGGATAACCTTCGAGCTCCTCACCCATGCACACAAGGCACTCCACAACGCCGGACCAGCATACCTCAACAGCCGACTCAGATTCTACACCCCCACCCGCTAGCTACACTCCGCCAACCTCGCCCTCGCCACTGTCCCCTGCATCCGAAGAGTGACAGCAGGCGGCAGATCATTCTCCCACCTCGCTGCCAAGACATGGAACACCCTCCCCATCCCACTACGGCAGACCCAAGACCTACTGACCTTCAGAAGAGTCCTCAAGACCTGACTCTTCGAACAGTAGCAGCGCCCCCCCCCCCCCCACCAGTGCCTTGAGACCTTCACGGGTATGTAGTGCGCTTTACAAATGATTGATTGATTGATCACATGCCAACAACGCCCACCATAAAGCCAGAGTTTCTTAAAATATGGCAAGGATGCCCACAATGTAGTCAAGGCACCACAATTTTAGGAACCAGGGCACAATGTCAGTCATGGACGTCATTGTTCCAAGTATGGCCATGCTTATGTGATGTTTCGCCAGGTCAAGCATACTCACAATATTGCAAGGATAGCTACCATTATGTTAATATTAGTTCAACAATGCACAACATATGTCAATATTTACCTGCTTTATGCCAGTGCCAACATAATGCCAGAAATAGTCATATTTATAAGCGATTAACACTTATATCTGGTGCATCATGTACATTTCGTGTCCCTTTACATCAGGAATGTCTTCCAGAGTGAGACAAGAAGGGGTACAGCAACATCCACAGAAACACCACCTACATAAAAGCACCCAAATGTGTACGTATGCATGGAGAAACACACATATTTGCATACACACACAGCTCAAGAATATGCAGGAACCAGGTCTATTACCTGTCTCCACTCTCGATATAGCCTGTGTTCTCTCTGGCTGCTAACTTACAGTCATCACATACTTCCATTGTGGCTCCTGCAGTTACCCACTCTAGTTACTCTACTCTTGCAATTGCCAGCACCTATTTTGTGGCCCAGTTTTCACAGGTACTGTATGATCCATGGAATTGGGCTTGCACATTGGCCAATCACCATGCAAATTTGTAAATTGAGAGTGGAGACAGTTGGTCATTTTGCTGGTCATGTAGGCTGTCACAGTGTGTGTTTGTGTGAAAGCTTGAGGCAACACCATAGGTTTGGCAGGTGGCCTCTCCAATGGTACAGATGTGTGTAGTGCTGCCATCTTCAGAATGGTTAGACCCTCTGAATTACAGAATGCCCAATTCACAAATTTAAACTTACACTTTGTCGAGGCTAAGAATTCCTCACATAAAAGATAAGTCTGTCCTATATTTTTTATTTGCGGAGTTGTCTGCCTCAACTGTGTAAACTAACTATTAACTCGTGGCTTGTGAACAGAAAAAAAACAATAAATTTACACAAAAGTGTAATTTTACCTTTGTGATTCAGACCCATTGTGTATTGGTCTGCACTTCAGGGAGCCACTTCCAGGGTACCCGCAAGCTACTAGAAGGTCTTACTTACCCATTGGAGACCGCTGATCTGGTGTCACCATACATTGGAAGTTTCACTCTGTTGACTGCTGGTGTGACTTAAAACTTGCACACAAGTGTGTAGTTTTTGCACATTTTATTTTGCAATCAGGCCATAGTGCTGCAGACTGCTCACAACATTAAAGAGGAAACAAATGACGCAAGAAGAAAAAACATTAGAAAATATTTTTTTAAAACAGAACACCATCCACCGTCCTGCATTACCCTAATACAAACCAAATTAAATAACAAGTAAACTCAAGAGTCAAATAGGTAAGAGACAAAAGACTTTGATATATTTTAAATTTCTTCAAAATAATTGATATCTAACACATTAATCTACAAAATAAGACCCCTAGACACACAGAGTATGATTTTCTGCTCAAGTAAAGCGTAGTAAATGTTATATAAAAAGGAAGTGTAAGAAATGTTAAGCATAACTCAGCACAGATGAGAGAATCAAGGTGTTATTCCCTGAGAGAGTCAGGGATGTAAAATTGTTGTCAAAATGAACGTCTTATTAAGATTTGTTTGGTTGTATCAACTATTTTTTAACAGTTTATGTTTGCACTCAGTATTTTATTTTTTGCAACATCCATCTCACTAATTAGATGAAGAAGAAAAAACTGATTCTGCTACCATGCCCTTTGGTAAATTTATTAACATCTTGTGACATGAATTGTTGCTATGCGTCCTCTCCCTGGTTACCAGTTCCACGCTGCACAGCCAGTGTGTGTGTAATGCCAGGGAATGGTGAGGAGTGCCTGGTGTGGATGAATGTCAGTTGGAAAGAGTGGACTGAGCAGGTTGCTGCTCTTTGTGGGGCAATGTACCATCTTAATTGTAACCTATAACTAAGACCTATCTTATTTAATAAATCTGTTTCTTACTGCCTACGTGAGAAGCTACCTGGATACGCACCTACAAATGCCTATCTTCCCTCTGTCAATGACTGGAGAATGAATCTACGCATGGGAGAAAATTAAGGAAATTGAAGTGAAACTGAACCTACACAAGAAACTAAGAGGAAAATTTAGAGATATAGAAATTGAAGCCTGCAAGGAAGAAATGCTCCTTGGAATCCCAATCAGTGTCTCCTACAACTGAAGGCCTGCAGTCATCAGAAGAGTAGAGCGTTTCACAGAAGTACGCTTATTGAGCTTGACGGCATGATCCTGTTAACCGATACCAACATTGTATGAGTTGGCTTGTTTACCAGTTTTTCATTGGTGTCAAGGCATGCTTGTGGAGAGCAAACACGCAGCGTGACATTGACCTTCATGGTGAAGACTATGGAGGTATTTCTACAGAAGAAGGAGTATGGTAGATGTTAACCATTTTGTAAAGCTGGTGAGTTTTAGCTGGGTTGAGACACTGACTTGAGCTGTGAGTGACTATTAGCGCTTTAGACCGAGTGGGACGGGTATGCCCAGACGTGGGTCTTGTGCTCTCCATGCCACTGGAGTCAAGCTATCCTGGCTGAGGAGGGATGAAAGCCCAAAACTGGTCCTAGGATGCTTGTTTACAGTCCAGGGAGAACCTGGCCTAGCAGTTCGGGCTGGACTGTTCCCATTGGCCGCAGGGTCAAGGCTGATTTGCATATGGCTGGGTCCAAACTGGAATAGCATGGTCAGCAAAGAAACAATGGATTTAGGCCCAGATCTCTGTACTGGGCTAAATGTATGACATTGTTCTGCATTCTGTCCATCAATTGTTCTTTTTGCATTTGTCACACCGAGTGGGACAGGTATGCCCAGACATGGGTCCTGTGCTCTCCATGCCACTGGAGTCAAGCTATCCTGGCTGAGGAGCGCCGAAAGCCCGAAACCGGTCCTAGGATGCTTGTTTCCAGTCTAGGGAGGACCTGGCCTGGCAATTCGGGCTGGACTGTTCCCATTGGGCGCAGGGTCAAGGCTGATTTGCATATGGCTGGGTCCAAACTTGAAAGGCATGGTGAGCAAAAAAACGATGGATTAAGGCCCAGATCTCTGTACTGGAGTGAATGTATGACATTGTTCTGCATTCTGTCCATCAATTGTTCTTTTTGCATTTGTCTCCCTGAGTGGGACGGGTATGCCCAGACGTGGGTCCTGTGCTCTCCATGCCACTGGAGTCAAGCTATCCTGGCAGAGGAGGGCTGAAAGCCTGAAACCGGTCCTAGAATGCTTGTTTCCAGTCCAGGGAGGACCTGGCCTGGCAGTTCAGGCTGGACTGTTCCCATTGGGCGCAGGGTCAAGGCTGATTTGCATATGGCTGGGTCCAATCTAGAATGGCATGGTGAGCAAAAAAACGATGGATTTAGGTCCAGATCTCTGTGCTGGGGTGAATGTATGACATTGTTCTGCATTCTGTCCATCGATTGTTCTTTTTGCATGTGTCACCCAGAGTGGGACGGGTATGCCCAGACGTGGGTCCTGTGCTCTCCATGCCACTGGAGTCAAGCTATGCTGGCTGAGGAGGGCTGTAAGCCCGAAACCGGTCCTAGGATGCTTGTTTCCAGTCCAGGGAGGACCTGGCCTGGCAGTTGGGGCTGGACTGTTCCCATTGGGCGCAGGGTCAAGGCTGATTTGCATATGGCTGGGTCCAAACTGGAATGGCATGGTGAGCAAAACAACGATGGATTTAGGCCCAGATCTCTATACTGGGGTGAATGTATGACATTGTTCTGCATTCTGTCCATCAATTGTTCTTTTTGCGTTTGTCACCCCGATTGAGACGGGTATGCCCAGAAGTGGGTCCTGTCCTCTCCATGCCACTGGAGTCAAGCTATCCTGGCTGAGGAGGGCTGAAAGCCCGAAACTGGTCCTAGGATGCTTGTTTCCAGTCCAGGGAAGATCTGGCCAGGCAGTTCGGGCTGTACTGTTCCCATTGGGTGCAGGGTCAAGGCTGATTTGCATATGACTGGGTCCAAACTTGAATGGCATGGTGAGCAAAAAGACGATGGATTTAGGCCCAGATCTCTGTACTGGGGTGAATGTATGACATTGTTCTGCATTCTGTCCATCAATTGTTCTTTTTGCATTTGTCACCCCGAGTGGGACAGGTATGCCCAGACGTGAGTCCTGTGCTCTCCATGCCACTGGAGTCAAGCTATCCTGGCTGAGGAGGGCTGAAAACCCGAAACCGGTCCCAGGATGCTTGTTTCCAGTCCAGGGAGGACCTGGCCTGTCAGTTCGGGCAGGACTGTTCCCATTTGGCGCACGGTCAAGGCTGATTTACATATGGCTGGGTCCAAACTGGAATGGCATGGTGAGCAAAAAAACAATGGATTTAGGCCCAGATCTCTGTACTGGGGTGAATGTATGACATTGTTCTGCATTGTGTCCATCAATTGTTCTTTTTGCATTTTTCACCCCGAGTGGGACGGGTATGCCCACATGTGGGCCCTGTGCTCTCCATGCCACTGGAGTCAAGCTAACCTGGCTGAGGAGGGCTGAAAGTCCAAAACCAGTCCTAGGATTCTTGTTTCCAGTCCAGGGAGGTCCTGGCCTGGCAGTTCGGGCTGGACTTTTCCCATGGGGCGCAGGGTCAAAGCTGATTTGCATATGGCTGGGTCCAAACTGGAATGGCATGGTGAGCAAAAAAAACGATGAATTTAGGCCCAGATCTCTGTACTGGGGTGAATGCATGACATTGTTCTGCATTCTGTCCCTCAATTGTTCCTTTTGCATTTGTCACCCCGAGTGGGACGGGTATGCCCAAACGTGGGTCCTGTGCTCTCCATGCCACTGGAGTCAAGCTATCCTGGCTGAGAAGGGCTGAAAGCTTGAAACCGATCCTAGGATGCTTGTTTCCAGTCCAGGGATGACCTGGCCTGGCAGTTCGGGCTGGACTGTTCCCAATGGGTGCAGGGTCAAGGCTGATTTGCATGTGGCTGGGTCTAAACTGGAATGGCATGGTGAGTAAAAAAAGGATGGATTTAGGCCCAGATCTCTGTACTGGGGTGAATGTATGACATTGTTCTGCATTCTGTCCATCAACTGTTCTTTTTGCATGTGTCACCCCGAGTGGGACGGGTTTGCCCACATGTGGGCCCTGTGCTCTCCATGCCACTGGAGTCAAGCTATCCTGGCTGAGGAGGGCTGAACGCCTGAAACCGGTCCTAAGATGTTAGTTTCCAGTATGGAGGACCTGGCCTGGCAGTTGGGGCTGGACTGTTCCCATTGGGGGCAGGGTCAAGGCTGTTTTGCATATGGCTGGGTCCAAACTGGAATGGTATGGTGAGCAAAAAATCGAAGGATTTAGGCCCAGATTTCTGTACTGGGGTGAATGTGTGACATTGTTTTGCATGTTGTCCATCAATTGTTCTTTTTAAACTTTAATGCAGCATGTGGATTAAAGTGGGTGTATCTTAAGACTGACTGAGTATTGCATTTGCATGCAGCGTGTGAAGCCTTGCCTTTTGAAAGTTATTCACCACTCCTGTGCATGCCTTGGCTCGAGCACCCGTTCTCCTCTGATGCGCTGATCTGTTAACATTGTTCCCATGTCATCATGTGATGAGAGGAGATAGAACGCGCTAGGAGGAGGCTAGAATGCTGACTGTATTGTCGGCTGTTACACTGGGATGCATGTATAGTAGTGGCACGGGCACTCTTTACTGGATTCCAAGCTTGAGGGAAAGTATGCGTGTGCGGCCATCTCTAAAAACAACACTAGAATGTGCAGGGACCAGGTAGTGGCACGGCTGATGACATGTTTTCTATCAGAGCAGCGAATTTGATAGCATTGCACAGCCAGTGGAGTAGAAGACTGCAACAAGCCGTACCTCAGGAAATGTGTACAATGCGTGTGAAGAGAGTTGACCGAAATAAGAAACTTACACTCTGTTGTGCTGAAGAGATGTAATAATAGTGGAAACAGTGAACATTCTGCATCATAGCCAATGTGTGTGCTTTACCATTTGTTCAGAAAATTGTTGGGAAAAACTGGTAAATTGGTACTTGTGATCTGTTTTCTTTGGAATGGGGTGGAGTTTGTACCTGCCAACTCCTATGGTCATGTTTTGTTGTCATGTTGTGTATGTAGAATTTTATTTCTCCAGGGACTTTAAGTGGTTTTGCTGGATATAGCCCAGTGCCATTTTACGTGTATATTGTTTTATGCAAGTCTGGATACTCTGCATGTGTATATTTTTAGAATCCTCTGTATGTTGGTGCATGTGTGTTATGCCATGCTGATGATTTTTCTGTCTGAGTGTATTGTTATTTATGCCATGCTACCTGAGTGTACGTTAAATGTCGGTCTGGATTTGCTGCATGCGCATATTCTAGAATAATCAGTATTTGTCTGAGAGTTGTTTTTGGATGCTATTCGTAATTTGCTTCCTACGTGTTTTATGCCATGTTTGATTTGGGGTCTATGGTCTTTTATCCCTGGTCATGTAAAGTGTGTGGCATGTGTGATCAGATTTGTGTTCAGTGTTAAGGGCCGGGTGTCCTAGTGTTATTTTGGGGGGTTGTGTACTCTTATTTTGAGTTTTTGGGATTGTGTACCGTCGTTTTTTGTTATAGAGTTGTGTACTCTAGAATGGAGTTGTGTACCCTTGTGTTACATTGTAGAGTTGTGTACTCTAGCATTGGGTCGTGTACCTTGATACTTTGGTGTAGAGTTGTGTACCCTAAAGTGGGGTCGTGTACCCTGGTTTTACTTTGTAAAGTTTTGTACTCCTGAGTGGGTCGCATCGCCTGATGTTACGCTGTAGAGTCATGTACTCTTGCGTGGGGTCATGTACCCTGATGTTACGCTGTAGAATCGTGTACTCTAGCATGGAGTTGTGTACCCAGATATTACATTGTAGAGTTGTGTACTCTTGCGTGGGGTTGTATACCCTAGTGTTACATGGTAGAGTTGTCAACTCTGGGTGCGGTCTTGTACCCTAGCGTTGAGACATGTCTGCCCTAAGGGCTTGGGGAGAAGTGTGGAGTTTGCTTGTTGCACTCCAGTGATGTGAATGTTGCACCTCCTTGTTTTTTTGTTTTTTTTTTAGTCCTCATTCACCTCAGAAAATAAACAAAGCAAGGTGTCCATTATTTCTGCCCTTATTTTCGAAAAAGGATACTGACCATTAATGGGCATACTACAATAGATCCCCGCATTTCTGCGGCTTTCTCTCTCACACGGTGTAGACACCGGGACTGCTTATGATTTTTAGAATATGGCCAGACCCTACAGCAGTCAAAGAGTTTGTTTGCCGGTGTAATCATTGGACATTATTTAAGATCCCATTTAAACAATTTAAAATAAAGAGACTTTATAGCAACCCTTCTGTGCTCTCCAACCATAGCTGTAACAAGTTCCAGAAGGCTTTCTTTATTTTACTTTTTTCCGGATAAGTCCATCCTGGACATATAAATGAGAGACTCCAACAATTCTGCATACTGTGGTGGTATGTTGCTCACCCATTTTCGACATATCTCTCTCCTGGCTAGTAACATTGCATCAAACAGCATGTCTCTAACACAGCTCGTATATTCATCAGCAACACCAAAGATAACCAGGGGAAGGCTTACCTTTATATGCCGACCCAAGATACCTGATATTGTCGCTTCCACTCTGTTCCAGAAATCGCTGATCACGGGACATTGATAGAACATGTGCACGTCCATAGCATCTTCAAGCCTGCATTTAGCGCAGCTAGTTCGGCTTGCTGTTCCCATCTTAGATAACTTCTCCGGTGATATATATGCCCTGTGGAGTGAGAAAAGGTGGTTTCTTCTTAAAAAATCCAGTTTGACTATGTGGTAAAGTGTGCGCATAGATACTTGCCAAATATTCTGCAGCTTCTCTCTCGGCAAGTAGTTCCCCTACACTTCCTCAGCCAAAGTGAACTCTCCATCCATGATGTCATGTAGGTGCCAGTACCTTAGTGCTACTTCCTTGGTTCCTGGTAGTTTAGTTACCAGTTGATCTTCTAGAGAATTTCCCATTCCCAGTGTCAGTTTTTTACTTTGCTCCCAGCTTTTTAATTGCCAAGATTTGAATTTAGAAAGAGACCCCGCCATCATCTCATTTAAATTGTGCCAAGATAATAATGTACCTTCTTTTGTCAAGTCACCCCAGACTTTAATGTCGGCGACTTTGATTGGTATTGTTATTTTGTACTTGAGACTCTCTGGGGTACCTGGTGACTCCCAGATGGGAGCAAAGTAAGAGTAATAATCCAGTTTCATGAGACGTCTGATTTGGTACCATATTCTTGCCATTGACTGTAGCACCTTCAATTTAAAGTTTTAATAAATTAGGGATCTCCAAATTTGAAAAGAAAACCGTCTGAGTCTATTTGGCACTCCTTTAACATTGCTGTATACATTAGACCTATCATGGATCCATCCGGTTTCCTTGTGAGCATTCTAGAATTTTTTAATTGGAAAGCCCTTGAGTAGTATTGGATGTCTGGCAAGGTTAAGCCTCCCTGCTCCCTCCTCCTCCGCAGTTTTTTCCATGAGATTCGAACCCCTTTATTGGCCCAGATAAATGAATTTATAGCCTTTTGTATTTTTTTGTATAGTTGTTTTTTCTAAATGGAGAGGTATGGAATTGAATATGAAGGAAAATGTTGGTAGGATAGTCATTTTAACCAAACTAACTCTACCTAAGATGGTTAAAGGGAGATGTACCCAACTCTTCATTAGTTTAGCAACTTCTTTAAACACCCTCCTTAAATTGTTCTCTGCGATTGCAGTAATTTCCTGCTGAGATATCCTGATACCTAGATATTGTATCTCCTTTTTTATTAAGGGATTACTTCCTGCATGATTCCATACCATCACTTCTGTCTTGTTTTCATTCACTGAGTACCCTGACACTTCTCCAAATGCTATACTTAAAATTGTTGGTAAGGCTCTATCCAGATCAGATGAGTAAACCATGATATCGTCTGCATATAGCGCAACTTTCCTAACCCAGTCTCCCTGATGAAATGGTGGAATGCTAGTTGTGTGTCTAATTTGAAAAACAAAAGGCTCCATATAAAAGTTAAACAAAGGGGAGAAAGTGGGCAGCCCTGTCTTGTACCCCTGAAAATTTTAAAGGACGAAGATAATCTTCCATTTACCAGGACCCTTGCTACCGGTTCTTCATAGATTAACCTAATTGCTCTACAAAAATTGTCCCCCAGGTTGTATCGCTCTAACACTGTGAAAAGGTAAGACCATCTTACCTTATCAAATGCTTTTGAGGCAGCTAGTGTTATTATACCTAAAGGGGTGTCGAACATTGTAGCGAGATCGATAGCCCCTATAAGCTTATACGTGAGTTTGTGTAAATATCTACCTTTCATAATACCTCTCTGATCTGCATGAATTATACTGCTTGCAATTTTTGCTAGTCTATTTGCTAAAATGTTTGTAAAGATTTTGTAATCAGAGTTTAAACGGGAAATTGGTCTGTATGACTCACATATTGTTGGATCTTTTCCTGGTTTCAGAATAAGGGAGACTGTGGCCTCATTCCACGACTTTGGTAGTTTTATACCCTGACCCAATATCTCATTCATCACCAAAGTCAACAAGGGGACACCACCTCTACTAAGATTTTACATTGCTTTGTTGGTATACCGTCTGGACCGGCAGCTTTACCCCTTTACTAGTTAAGATGGCCTTAACAACTTCCTCCTGTGTGATTTCTTGATTAAGACTATTTTGTTGGTTAACATCTATAGGTTTTGAGGATTCTGAAAGCCAGCCCTCTATCTCTTCATATAGTACATCATCTTTTCCCTCCTTATAGAGATCACTAAAAACTCTTTAAAGGCCTCATTAATCTCAGCTTCACTACTCAATAAATTTCCAGATTGATCTTCCCTAATTTCTTTAATTCTATTCTTATTTCGTTCTGCCTTGACTTTCCAGGCTAGGAGTTTACCTTCCCCCTCTCCGTATTCAAAATGGGCTAATTTACTAGCATCCCACCTTTTGTTAATCCGTACTTGGAGGGTCTCTGATAATTGATTCTTTTTTAGTGACTGCTCTTTCTCTAACTCTATTTTTTTCTCTGAATCTGTATTTTTAATTTCCTTATCTATTCTCTTCAACTCCTCCTTTAGTTGTGATATTTCTTTTTGTATACTTTGTTTCTGTAACAGGTTAGGCTTGTAATCTTGCCTTTAGAGTGTCCCACACTGTTCCATTTGAAGCTGGATCCCTATTGACCTCAATGAATTCTCTAACCTCTTCTTTTAGATTTTCCATTATTTCACTATTTATCAATATTGTGCGGTCCAATGTCCACCTTCTCTCTACCCCCTTACTGCTGTCTTTCAGTGTTAACAGAACTGCCGAGTGGTCCGATAAATGGGCCACCTTATATTCTATATCCGAAATATTTTCTCTGAAGCACCAATCTACCAGAAAGTAGTCAATTCTGGACCTACTCCCATATTTCTTATTATGAAAAGACGTGCCCTGTGAGGTTCCTGCTCTTTCTCTCCAGAGGTCACACAGTGTGTGCTGGGCCATCATAGCTTTTAATAGAGTATGCGAATTAGGTGTTGGAGTTGTTCTAGTTTTATTAGATTTATCTAAATTAGGATATAATACAACATTAAAATCCCCTCCCATGATTATGGGATCAGGGAAATCCAAGAGGTTAGTAAAGAGATTTGTTAAGGGCTCGCAATTGTCATGGTTTGGACCGTAGTAACCTACAGGTGTCAATGGCCTGTCATTAACCTTGACTTTCGCTATAATCCATCTTCCTCCTTTGTCTACTCTTGTTTCTGTTACCCATATATTTGCTTGCTTTTTCACTATTACTGCTACCCCTCTTATACTGCAACTCTGATTTGTACAGAGGACTTGTTCTACCCATCTTTGTTTTTCGAAGAGGTCAACGCATTCCTTTTTCAACAGATGTGTCTCCTGCAAAACTAAAATATGTGCCGGGAAATCTCTCAAGTACTGGATTAATTTATCTCTTCGCCCCTTCACTTGTAAACCATTGACATTCCAGGTTAAGATCTGAATAGACATGTCTTTTTTATTCTAGCTAAAACTGAGGATCTTAAGGATTTTTTTTTTTCACACCACCCCTCCCACCCATCTTACCCTGGAGAACCCACCCCTACTTCTTCTCCTTGGACATGATGTTGGTCCAAGTTAGCCTTGGCTCTGATTGCTCTCAGCCCCATTTCTAATAGTCTTATATGCTCTATAAACCATCAAGTAAATATCGACCTATTTCCTTATATAAAAGTTACTTCTTTAACTTCCCCCCATCACCTTTTATGCTTTCTAGCAGATCGTCTGCTTCCTTTATGTTTCTGACCATGTGTATTTTATTATTGTGCATGATACGTAGTGACGCAGGGAATTTTAGTTGCACATTGGCCCCAGCTTTCTTAAAGTCATCCATGCGCTTTCCAAGCTCCCATTGTCTGTCTAAAGTCACTCTTGATAGGTTTAACCTTATTTCGAAGGAGACATCAGGCCCTCTAAAGGACTTAATTTCAGTGCAGATAGCAGGATTTTCTCTTTAATTGCATATGTCTGGAAGTTTAAAAGGATTTTTCTCGGTTTAGTTTTTCCTGGATTTTTTCTAAAGGGGTCCCTGTGTATTCTTTGTATGTCTTTGGCAATATCTTCTTCGCTTTCCTCTATCTGAACTGCGGATTTTATGAGGGCTACCACAAAGGATTTTAAATCCTCTCTTTCTTTACCTTCAGGCACATTTAATAATCTCAGATTATTTTTCTAGAGTTATTTTCAAGTTGTTCAACTTTTTTCTGCAAGCCCTGCTCGTCCTTGCAGAGTACCTGGATTTCCACTCTACTTCTGGCGAGATCCTTTTTTAGTTCCTCCACTGTGCTTTTGAAGATTTCTGTCCGGTCGGATAATGAATCCAATTTCTTTTCCAGACTTTCACAAAAACCCCGAATTTCCCGCTGATTTGCCGCCAATACTGAAAAACCATTCCTGATTTCTGTAGTCAAATTTCCCATCATTGCCTCTAAAGAGCTCGCGATTGGATCAACTGGGTCCCTAACTCCGGGGGTAGTTGAGCTCTTATCTGGTAAGACTGGGGTTTCGGGAATTTCTGGGATGTGCCCCCTGTCCACTATCCTCTGTATCACCCTTATCTTGAGTACCCAGGACATCCTGAGTGCCCCGGGTGTCTTGGGTATAATCCTCCTTGCCCCCCCCGGTGACCCCGTTGACCTGATTACCACTCTCCATATTGGGGATTGTAGTATCTACTACGGTTGTTAGTTCCTCGTTGGTTTTCCCCCTGTTGTCTTTTTGTCCTTTTCTTCTTCAGTTGGGGATGGTCTTTTTAATTTAAGGACAGGAGGTTGCACTTTAAAAAACGAACGCAGAGGAGGAGTGATTTTAAGCTTAGAGTCTATATGTTCTGCTTTTTTCTTTTGTTTTCTGCCTCTCTTTTTTTCTTCTTAGTCTCTCCCTAGGGGGGGGAATTTTGTGGGTTTTGTACTGATTTTTCATAAGAAATCAAATCCACCCAAGCAGCTAAACTCTGGGCGGGGGCCTGCTCTTTACTACCTTTACCTTTCCCGTGTAACACCTCTCTTCCTACTTGGTGCTCTTGGTGCTCTTCTATTGCTTGCCCTTTTATTTCCCCGTCCAGACAAACCCCCTCTTTACCCCCCCTACCTCTTTTAGCTTGAAGTCCTTGATGTACTTCGTCCGGCTAACTTCCCCGAGATCTAGTATCCAAGCCTGCCGGGTGTGCAGCCGCAGCATATGTACTGACGCTGCCTCCACTCACCTGGAGGAAACCTCGTGCTGCTGCCCTGCGGCTCTTCCTGAGCTCCAGGGCAGCTGTAACGCAGCGCGGACCGGCAGGCAAAGGCAAACAGCCCAGGATTAAGCGACGCTGAGTGGGGGTGCTCTCGACTTCCAGGCACATCGAGGAGAGAGCATTCCAGGTAAAGTTGTCGTATTTTAAATTATTTTGCAGGCCAGTATCCGTGTCAGGTCAGGTCGATATCAAGATAATATTAGGCATAGTTTAGCGCAGTTTACATTCTTTGTAGTAGGCTGAGAGCTCTCGGAGCCACGACCGACGTGCTACGTGGCCGCCATGTCCTCCCAGGCACTCTGCGTTGTTGCACCTCCTTGTTATACGGTGTTGCAGAAGGGGGTGAGTGTGGGTGTTGCACTCAAGTGATGTGAATGACTTTAGGGGCATTATTAGTTCCCTCATCAGAGGATTACATGATATGATTATTCTTATATTTGATGTTATAGGACTGTTTGATCTTTTATTTCCATCTAGAGTCATTTTTAATTATTAACTTGTTAGTTGAATTTGCACCTCCGTCTGTGGTCCTTATGTTAAAGGACGTTATTTCCATTGCACTTGGTTTGATATTTTCTATGGTTACTCTTTAACGTCATCTTAAATAGTGGCAGGGTCCCAGCATCATGGAATGGCTCAATCATCTCACCAATCTTCAAAGGGGGAGACAAAGGAAAACAGAAAATTATCATCTAGTGGCCCTAATAGACAATGAATTCAAATATTTTGCAGGGGCCATGCGAGAAGAACTTCAGATACGGGCTGAGGAACATACAATAATTTCTTTGCATCAAACTGGCTGAACTAAACAAACAGGATCAATAACAAACATCATGTTGAGTGACTTTTCAATGTCATATAACCAACCGTTACTTCTATGTTTTATGAATTATAAATCTGCATTTGATAGGCTTGACTGTAGCAAATTTAGGAAAAAAAATTGGGAGCATGGAATATTACAGATGGTCTTCTAAGGGCAATACAAATGCTGCACACAGATATGTCAAAACCAGGGACAAGGGGATCCTACTCAAAAGGAACCAGGGTAGTTAAATTATTGTCAGAAACAGTGGTTCCTGTGGATAAATACAAAATATCTGTACTAGTAAGTATATGCACAATCGCAATGAAAAAGGGTTAAGGTGACGTCAAAAGGAGAAAAGACCAAATACACTTTTGTTACACTTTATCACAATTGTATTTTATATTTTGCAAGCATTATATACAGAAATAAATAAGAACAGTTGTGTGAGGTGTCACCAGTGAAAAAATGGAACCTAAAACATTAGTGACATCTTTGTGACATTAGTATTTGGTTTCCAAACTAATGTAAAATCAACCATTTTGAACTGTACAAAAATGGACCGCAACTGTATACAATGATACACGCGGTTTAATTATTCGCTTTTGTTCTTTGTTGATGCCGTTTCGACCCTGTGTGTAATGTAGAGTCTCTTCAGGACCTAGGAATGTAGGGACATCTACAAAGAAAAGGATAATGCAAGAGTGTGGCCAATAGAGTGGCAACATTGCTTGAATAGGAGAGAAAAGGGAAAAGTTCAAGGGTACCTGAATGAATGATTACGCAGCCGCGTTAGAGGTGAGTGCCACAGGTGAGTGATGAAGAAAGAGGAAAAAGAATACTCACTTGGGACCCAGCCGGGTGCTAATTTTGAGAGAGAAGGAAAAGGAAAGGATATACAGCATTAGAAAGGAACACCATGTATTATAGGTCATGCCGACATATGTATCACACATTATGGTCTTCCCATTTGAGAACTTACCCCAAGTGGGATTAAGAGAAGGCTGGCAATCAGTAGGTGATACAGCCAGATTTCTTGGTCAGTGACGTGGAGAGGGATATTGTCACATAGCGGTGTGTGCGAACTGTGAGAACTCTGGAAGGAATGGGAAACATTATCAGAAAGTGTGTGAAAGAATGCTGCTGTTCAAAGTGACTGTAAGAGGGGTTCTTACCAGAATATTGATGCAGCATGCAGCGGAAGATAATGCAGTACACAGGCGGTGCCAGGCGCGCCGATCTGTGTCTCATACTAATAATCGTGGTTATCGCGATGTGCGCGCATAGAAGTCAAAGTGATGAAGCTTACTGATAATTGTTTGTCTGTGGTGCGTGCCAGTTAAACGCGCATCCGTAGGACTCACGCTGTCCTACGGACGATAACCATGATTATTAGTATGAGACCAGTAATTTCCATTCCATGCTAAATCACAGGTATTGGTGCCAATTACCTGCTTGCTAAAACCGATTGGCATCAACAGGAGGCACAGATCGGCACGCCTGCACCGCCTGTGTACTGCATTATCATCCACTGCATGCTCCATCAATATTCTGGTAAGAACCCTTCTTACAGGCACTTTGAGCAGCAGCATTCTTTCACACACTTTCTGATCATTTTCCCCATTCCTTACAGAGTTCTAACAGTTCGTACACACCACTGTGTGAAAATATCCCTTACTCCCACTTCGGGTAAGTTCTCAAATGGGAAGACCATAATGTGTGATACATATGTCGGCATGATCTATAATACATGGTGTTCCTTTCTTATGCTGTATATCCTTTTCCTTTCCTTCTCTCACATAATTAGCACCCGGCCGGGTTCGAAGTGAGTATTCTTTTTCCTCTTTCTTCATCACTCACCTGTGGCACTCACCCCTCACGTGGCTGCGTAATCATCTATTCAGGTACCCTTGAACTTTTCCCTTTGCTCTCCTATCCAAGCAATGTTTCCACTCTATTGGCCACACTCTGACATTATCCTTTTCCTTATAGATGTTCCTACATTCCTAGATCCTGAAGAGACCCTACATTACACACCTGGTCGAAACGTCGTCGACAAAGAACAAAAGCGAACCACTAAAACTGCGCGTATCATTGTATACAGTCGCGGTCCATTTTTGTACAGTTAAAAATGGTCGACTTTTCAATAGTTTGGAAACCAAATACTAATGTCACAAAGTTGTCGCTAATGTTTTAGGTTCCATTTTTTCACTGAGGACACCTCACACAACTGTTCCTTTTTTATTTCTGTATATAATGCTTGCAAAATATAAAATACAACTGTGATAAAGTGTAACAGAAGTGTATTTGGTCTTTTCTACTTTTGACATCACCTTAAACCTTTTTCATTGCGATTGTGCATATACTTACCAGTACAGATTTTTTGTATTTTTCCACAGGAACCACTGTTTGCACACACATATGTGGCTCAGGGTGAAACTGGAGAGGGCTCCTGCCTGTGTAGGATCATTGCAACAACGGAAGGTCTAAAACAGGGTTGCATGTTGGCCCGACTCTCTTTAATTCGTTTCTTGCTGACATTCCACCAAACCTAAACAATGTAAATACTCATGCTCCAAAGCTGGGAGGAATTCAACTCTTCCTGAGCTCCAGGGCAGCTGTAACGCAGCGCGGACCGGCAGGCAAAGGCAAACAGCCCAAGATTAAGCGACGCTGAGTGGGGGTGCTCTCGACTTCCAGGCACATCGAGGAGAGAGCATTCCAGGTAAAGTTGTCGTATTTTAAATTATTTTGCAGGCCAGTATCCGTGTCAGGTCAGGTCGATATCAAGATAATATTAGGCATAGTTTAGCGCAGTTTACATTCTTTGTAGTAGGCTGAGAGCTCTCGGAGCCACGACCGACGTGCTACGTGGCCGCCATGTCCTCCCAGGCACTCTGCGTTGTTGCACCTCCTTGTTATACGGTGTTGCAGAAGGGGGTGAGTGTGGGTGTTGCACTCAAGTGATGTGAATGACTTTAGGGACATTATTAGTTCCCTCATCAGAGGATTACATGATATGATTATTCTTATATTTGATGTTATAGGACTGTTTGATCTTTTATTTCCATCTAGAGTCATTTTTAATTATTAACTTGTTAGTTGAATTTGCACCTCCGTCTGTGGTCCTTATGTTAAAGGACGTTATTTCCATTGCACTTGGTTTGATATTTTCTATGGTTACTCTTTAACGTCATCTTAAATAGTGGCAGGGTCCCAGCATCATGGAATGGCTCAATCATCTCACCAATCTTCAAAGGGGGAGACAAAGGAAAACAGAAAATTATCATCTAGTGGCCCTAATAGACAATGAATCCAAATATTTTGCAGGGGCCATGCGAGAAGAACTTCAGATACGGGCTGAGGAACATACAATAATTTCTTTGCATCAAACTGGCTGAACTAAACAAACAGGATCAATAACAAACATCATGTTGAGTGACTTTTCAATGTCATATAACCAACCGTTACTTCTATGTTTTATGAATTATAAATCTGCATTTGATAGGCTTGACTGTAGCAAATTTAGGAAAAAAAATTGGGAGCATGGAATATTACAGATGGTCTTCTAAGGGCAATACAAATGCTGCACACAGATATGTCAAAACCAGGGACAAGGGGATCCTACTCAAAAGGAACCAGGGTAGTTAAATTATTGTCAGAAACAGTGGTTCCTGTGGATAAATACAAAATATCTGTACTAGTAAGTATATGCACAATCGCAATGAAAAAGGGTTAAGGTGACGTCAAAAGGAGAAAAGACCAAATACACTTTTGTTACACTTTATCACAATTGTATTTTATATTTTGCAAGCATTATATACAGAAATAAATAAGAACAGTTGTGTGAGGTGTCACCAGTGAAAAAATGGAACCTAAAACATTAGTGACATCTTTGTGACATTAGTATTTGGTTTCCAAACTAATGTAAAGTCAACCATTTTGAACTGTACAAAAATGGACCGCAACTGTATACAATGATACACGCGGTTTAATTATTCGCTTTTGTTCTTTGTTGATGCCGTTTCGACCCTGTGTGTAATGTAGAGTCTCTTCAGGACCTAGGAATGTAGGGACATCTACAAAGAAAAGGATAATGCAAGAGTGTGGCCAATAGAGTGGCAACATTGCTTGAATAGGAGAGAAAAGGGAAAAGTTCAAGGGTACCTGAATGAATGATTACGCAGCCGCGTTAGAGGTGAGTGCCACAGGTGAGTGATGAAGAAAGAGGAAAAAGAATACTCACTTGGGACCCAGCCGGGTGCTAATTTTGAGAGAGAAGGAAAAGGAAAGGATATACAGCATTAGAAAGGAACACCATGTATTATAGGTCATGCCGACATATGTATCACACATTATGGTCTTCCCATTTGAGAACTTACCCCAAGTGGGATTAAGAGAAGGCTGGCAATCAGTAGGTGATACAGCCAGATTTCTTGGTCAGTGACGTGGAGAGGGATATTGTCACATAGCGGTGTGTGCGAACTGTGAGAACTCTGGAAGGAATGGGAAACATTATCAGAAAGTGTGTGAAAGAATGCTGCTGTTCAAAGTGACTGTAAGAGGGGTTCTTACCAGAATATTGATGCAGCATGCAGCGGAAGATAATGCAGTACACAGGCGGTGCCAGGCGCGCCGATCTGTGTCTCATACTAATAATCGTGGTTATCGCGATGTGCGCGCATAGAAGTCAAAGTGATGAAGCTTACTGAGAATTGTTTGTCTGTGGTGCGTGCCAGTTAAACGCGCATCCGTAGGACTCACGCTGTCCTACGGACGATAACCACGATTATTAGTATGAGACCAGTAATTTCCATTCCATGCTAAATCACAGGTATTGGTGCCAATTACCTGCTTGCTAAAACCGATTGGCATCAACAGGAGGCACAGATCGGCACGCCTGCACCGCCTGTGTACTGCATTATCATCCACTGCATGCTCCATCAATATTCTGGTAAGAACCCTTCTTACAGGCACTTTGAGCAGCAGCATTCTTTCACACACTTTCTGATCATTTTCCCCATTCCTTACAGAGTTCTAACAGTTCGTACACACCACTGTGTGAAAATATCCCTTACTCCCACTTCGGGTAAGTTCTCAAATGGGAAGACCATAATGTGTGATACATATGTCGGCATGATCTATAATACATGGTGTTCCTTTCTTATGCTGTATATCCTTTTCCTTTCCTTCTCTCACATAATTAGCACCCGGCCGGGTTCGAAGTGAGTATTCTTTTTCCTCTTTCTTCATCACTCACCTGTGGCACTCACCCCTCACGTGGCTGCGTAATCATCTATTCAGGTACCCTTGAACTTTTCCCTTTGCTCTCCTATCCAAGCAATGTTTCCACTCTATTGGCCACACTCTGACATTATCCTTTTCCTTATAGATGTTCCTACATTCCTAGATCCTGAAGAGACCCTACATTACACACCTGGTCGAAACGTCGTCGACAAAGAACAAAAGCGAACCACTAAAACTGCGCGTATCATTGTATACAGTCGCGGTCCATTTTTGTACAGTTAAAAATGGTCGACTTTTCAATAGTTTGGAAACCAAATACTAATGTCACAAAGTTGTCGCTAATGTTTTAGGTTCCATTTTTTCACTGAGGACACCTCACACAACTGTTCCTTTTTTATTTCTGTATATAATGCTTGCAAAATATAAAATACAACTGTGATAAAGTGTAACAGAAGTGTATTTGGTCTTTTCTACTTTTGACATCACCTTAAACCTTTTTCATTGCGATTGTGCATATACTTACCAGTACAGATTTTTTGTATTTTTCCACAGGAACCACTGTTTGCACACACATATGTGGCTCAGGGTGAAACTGGAGAGGGCTCCTGCCTGTGTAGGATCATTGCAACAACGGAAGGTCTAAAACAGGGTTGCATGTTGGCCCGACTCTCTTTAATTCGTTTCTTGCTGACATTCCACCAAACCTAAACAATGTAAATACTCATGCTCCAAAGCTGGGAGGAATTCAACTCTCTAATCAACTCAATGCTGATGACCTAGCGCTCTGAAAACGGACAGAGATGCAGAGGAACAGATACACCAATAATTCTATAGGGGAAGAAACAAATTAGTCCCTATCTATGAGTCCTTAAATCTCTACAACTTTAATTATTTTAATGTTAATCTAATGCCAACTCCAAAAATAGTTATCAAAACATATATTTATGTATTTTATACCACAAAACACATGAAGACAAATATACAAAAAATACAAAATGACATACATATACAAATAACCAAACCTTCTTACCCGTTGTATTTACATATGGATGCAAAGAAACGTAATTCAAGAAAAGCAATGCGAAAAAGAAAGAGGTAGTCCATTACACATTTGAGGGGATACATCAACCCTCCGGTTAGTATAAAGAACGTGTAAAGAAACCCTTTTATGCTTACAGCAGTTTGGGCTGGACTGTTCCCATGAGGCACAGGGTAAGACTGATTTGCATATGGCCATGTCTGAACTGGGGTGGCAGAGTGGGCTAAAGAACGGTGATGGATCAAACACAGATCTGTTGACTGGGAGTGAGTGTTTGATTGGTTCTGATGCTCCGTCCATCACCACCCCCTTTTGTACCGTTTTGTTCGCCATAAGTAGGCAGGGTATGCTCAGACGTGAGTCCCTTGCTCACTTTGCCACTGGATTCAAGCAAGCCTGGCTGAAGATGGCTGAAATACCAGAAACCGGTCCTAGGAAGCTTTTTTCCGGTCCAGGGAAAGCATGGCTTGGAAGTTCGAACTGGACTGTTCCCATGAGGCACAGGGTCAGACTGATATGCATATGGCCATGTCTGAACTGGGGTGGCAGAGTGGGCTAAAGAACGGTGATGGATCAAACACAGATCTGTTGACTGGGTGTGAGTGTTTGATTGGTTCTGATGCTCCGTCCATCACCACCCCCTTTTGTACCGCTTTGTTCGCCATAAGTTGGCAGGGTATGCTCAGACGTGAGTCCCTTGCTCACTTTGCCACTGGATTCAAGCAAGCCTGGCTGAAGACGGCTGAAATGCCAGAAACCGGTCCTAGGAAGCTTGTTTCCGGTCCAGGGAAGACATGGTTTGGCAGTTCGGGCTGGACTGTTCCCATGAGGCACAGGGTCAGACTGATTTGCATATGGCCATGTCTGAACTGAGGTGGCAGAGTGGGCTAAAGAATGGTGATGGATCAAACCCAGATCTGTTGACTGGGTGTGAGTGTTTGATTGGTTCTGATGCTCCGTCCATCACCACCCCCTTTTGTACCGCTTTGTTCACCATAAGTTGGCAGGGTATGCTCAGACGTGTCCGTTGCTCACTTTGCCACTGGATTCAAACAAGCCTGGCTGAAGACGGCTGAAATGCCAGAAACCGGTCCTAGGAAGCTTGTTTCCGGTCCAGGGAAGGCATGGCTTGGCAGTTCGGGCTGAACTGTTCCCTTGAGGCACAGGATCAGACTGATTTGCATATGGCCATGTCTGAACTGGGGTGGCAGAGTGGGCTAAAGAACGGTGATGGATCAAACCCAGATCTGTTCACTGGGTGTGAGTGTTTGATTGGTTCGGATGCTCCGTCCATCACCACCCCAGTTTGTACCGCTTTGTTCGCCATAAGTTGGCAGGGTATGCTCAGACGTGAGTCCCTTGCTCACTTTGCCACTGGATTCAAGCAAGCCTGGCTGAAGACGGCTGAAATGCCAGAAACCGGTCCTAGGAAGCTTATTTCCTGTCCAGGGAAGGTATGGCTTGGCAGTTCGGGCTGGACTGTTCCAATGAGGCACAGGGTCAGACTGATTTGCATATGGCCATGTCTGAACTGGGGTGGCAGAGTGGGCTTAAGAACGGTGATGGATCAAACCCAGATCTGTTGACTGGGTGTGAGTGTTTGATTGGTTCTGATGCTCCGTCCATCACCACCCCCTTTTGTACCGCTTTGTTTGCAATAAGTTGGCAGGGTATGCTCAGACGTAAGTCCCTTGCTCACTTTGCCACTGGATTCAAGCAAGACTGGTTGAAGACGGCTGAAATGCCAGAAACAGGTTCTAGGTAGATTGTTTCCGGTCCAGGGAAGGCATGGCTTGGCAGTTCGGGCTGGACTGTTCCCATGAGGCACAGGGTCAGACTGATTTGCATATGGCCATGTCTGAACTGGGGTGGCAGAGTGAGCTAAAGAACGGTGATGGATCAAACCCAGATCTGTTGACTGGGTGTGAGTGTTTGATTGGTTCCGATGCTCCGTCCATCACCACCCCCATTTGTACCGCTTTGTTCGCCATAAGTTGGCAGGGTATGCTCAGACGTGAGTCCCTTGCTCACTTTGCCACTGGATTCAAGCAAGCCTGGCTGAAGACGGCTGAAATGCCAGAAACCGGTCCAAGGAAGCTTGTTTCCGGTCCAGGGAAGGCATGGCTTGGCAGTTCGGGCTGGACTGTTCCCATGAGGCACAGGGTCAGACTGATTTGCATAGGGCCATGTCTGAACTGGGGTGACAGAGTGGGCTTAAGAACGGTGATGGATCAAACCCAGATCTGTTGACTGGGTGTGAGTGTTTTATTGGTTCTGATGCTCCGTCCATCACCACCCCCTTTTGTACCGCTTTGTTTGCAATAAGTTGGCAGGGTATGCTCAGACGTTAGTCTCTTGCTCACTTTGCCACTGAAGTACTGTGTTTTTCAGAACCCAGCGGTGCCAGGGAACACACCCTAAGACTTCGAGTTCTTCGTGTTTCAGACTACAGAAACACAGAGTCTTCTTGGTGAAGTCAAAGATCGTATTTATTGGCTGCAACCAGTAACAGGTATCCTAGAAGTACAACACGGTGTATATTCTCAGGAGACTGCTCAACCTTACAAAGCCAACCTTCTCTTTTTATACAAAATATTATGCTTTAGGCAAACATTTCTTATTTTACAGTTGACCATTCACATATTTTCACTACAAAGAAACAGCAGTCATGATGACAAGCCCATATTTCAGTTTGTCCAGCCCTCAATCAATTACCCGGCGAGGCTTAGTTCTTTCATCAGATATCGACGAACCCCCAATAAAAACGGGCACCTCCTCCTCGTAAAGCAAGTCATAAAGCAAGAAACAGGGGCAGGTGTGTGTAAGATTAGGCATGGTTTTTGTGTGATGAAAAGGTTTTATGATATGCCTTCCTTGATACTAATCTCGTTCGGCCACTGGAAAAGGAACTGGCCGAACAGGTTTGGCTTCAGGCGGTGGAGTCAGCTTGCCCAGGTCACAGAGGAGTCAGCAAAGGTGTATGTGTCCTTCAGACTCGATTTTTGGCCTAGTCATTGGCCTATGTGAGGGAAACCACAAAATGGCTGCCGTTCAATGGAAACCGAGAGATCAGAACGGAAACTATGATTTCAGGGTGATTTCTTCACCCGAATATGGCGTAAATGCTCATGCATAGTATCCTAATCATTTGCGGTCTGCTGATACCAAAATCATCATGATACGACGATGTTTATAACACGGGTCTAGAATTTTCAGTACCACAGACCCTCCTTTTGCCCTTACATAGGCAATAATCTATCCTCACGTTAATCTGAGTCTAGGTCTGAGTCCAGGTCTATATTCACAAAGTCGTTGAGATGTTGCTGTAGCATCATCCTATTACTTAGCTCGTCTCTTGATACTTGTTTCCTTACACACGATGTAGCACAGAGGCCACATATTGCAGGAGCACACTGTACACACAGACAGAACAGGAAAAGAAGGGCTAAGATCATCCCAATGACTATCAGAATCGTCCATCCCCAGGCGGATATCAGTCACCAGAACCACCCCATCAATGACCAATCTCCTTCATCCACATGGATAGATTCGGAGATCTTATGCAATTTGGAAATGGCCCGGTAAACTGTCGGAGCGTTATCTGGAATGAAAACACAGCAACTTGATTGGATCACTGTACATACCCCACCTCGGTCTGCAAGTATGACATCTAATGCGACCCTGTTCTGAAGAATCATAAGGCGATCCGACTGGAGCTCAGCAGTCAAATTACTAAGGGCACCGGCGGTTTCATCCACCGTGGATTCAACCACCCTTGTCAATTGCCTTATGTTCCTGCTGTTAACCATAGGCCCCCAAAACGGCAGAAAACCCTTTACGAAATCTCCAAGTTCATGTCCTGCAGTGTCTTCTTTACTGATGACACCTCTAACGATCCTTGTCTTATGGTAAACTGCCGCGGCCGTGTAGGTGGGAGGCAACAGGAACTAAACAAAACATGTGCCTGAGAAATCAGGGGGCAACCATGTATAGGCTCTATTGTGGCAGATGAAATAGGTACCCTTAGCTGCTAAGAACGAAGGGGAAGTCTGAGACGCAAAAACATATGTTTCAGTGCCGATACTTCTCCCTAACTGAGCTCTGGTATTCCTGCCATTACCTTGCAGACATAGGTGACCCTGATGGGGTACAATCCAAATCGGGGAGGATCTCTTTGCTCGCTGGTTCTCACTCAGAGTAACTCCATATCCTGTAATGTTCCATCCAATGTATGCTAGTGTCTCATCTCTCGGGATAGTCTCATAGGAAATATCTTCCCTAATCATATCTACTATACCCTTAACTAGAGCACTATTCTTAGGATTATCTTTCACAGAACGTAGGGGGTTGGCTTTGTGAGCGTATATGAATATCGTTCTATATGCCCACACAGAACCATTATGGCTGAAAGGCAAGACCAGATAAGGGATACCTTTATCAGTAGTATGAGGCATAAGACCACACACCCAACAGTTAGTTGTGTTAACTACTAATTGGTGTTGGTGTAGAAGCTGAATGAATGAATTATTGACAAATTCCAATCTTCTAGCAGACTCGTGTTCAGCCAGGGGGTGAAAAGAATGCAAGGAAACAGTAGAAGGAGGTATGGGCTGTGTAGTGGGTGCAAATGTCACTTGAAAAGAGAATAAAACATATCCTATTAAAAATGTCAATACACTAAGCAACATGAAAATACATAATATCAAAAATCGTTTCTTTGTCATCATTATACACATTCTGGCTTTAAAGTTCATCTGTTTGGCAGGTCTCTCATTCTCGAAAAACTCCATCCTCTCTAATTGCTGCTCGTGGTGGTAGGGTGTTCTATGCTAAGGAATGCTTCTGTCAGTCCAGGGCAACTCCCTTAGACCGACCAGAACTGTTGACCTAACGTCTTCAGCTGCACTCCAAAGACTTGGGCAACCACGACCCTACAGCTGAACCCGGATGGCGGTTCGAAAAAACAAAAATAAGAAAGTTTCCCAGATGAGAGAGCTGCACTTTCAAAAATAGCAAAGAAAAGGAGTTTTTATTTGTCCATAGTTCTCGGCCTCAGACTGTAGCGAGTTTTTCCAGGTACTGTCTGGTCCTGGAACAAGAGTTCAGGCTCTGTAGTGTTCAATCGAATTGACGGTGGCACAGCTTCTTGCAAAATACTGTCACTTTCTTGCTCAGAAAGTGTTCCTTTTATACGTGTGTCACTAAAAGGCAGAAAACGAGGCACGGTCTCAGTCTCAGAGTCAGCGATCCCCTCCTGGACCCACCGGTCATACGGTAGAGGCAAAGGGACCCTTTTGCAGTGTACGCCGTGGATCCAGTTCTTTTTCCCTTCCACTCGAACAGCTGATCTTGTTGAGAGAAGGACGAGATGGGGGCCGGTCCAGCGGGGCTGGTCATTGCTTGTCCGCTGGAAATTTTTGACTAGCACCCATGATCCAGGATCGATAAGATGTCCTGGAGCTTCAGAGACCTGAGGCCGAGTATCGTGAACCTGTTGGTGTAAAACACGCAATTTAGCCGTCAATTCATACAAATAATCAAGCAGTACAGGGTGTTCGATCTCACTGAATTTTGTCGGCCTTGGCCCTCCCCATATGTTGGCCGGTCAGCCGAACACAATTTCATAGGGACTAAGTCCCACTCGCGAATGCACAGTCATTCTTGTTGATAGGAGTGCTAAAGGCAGAGCGTCAGGCCATTTAAGACCAGAGCTCGCTTGTATCTTTGCCAACTTCAATTTGATCGTGCCATTATAGCACTCTACTAGTCCAGCTGATTGGGGGTGATTTGCAGCGTGGAATTTTTGCTGAATTACCTAGCCCTTCACATACTTTCTTCATCACTCGACCCACAAACTCACTCCCATTATCACTCCAGACCATTCTCGGCATTCCAAACCTAGGGAAGAATTCTTTGGCAAGGGCTTTAGCTGTGGATAAGGCAGTGTTGTCTTTTAAGGGATATGCTTCTACCCATCTCGAAAAGGCACAAACAACAACGAGTACGTATTTCAAATTGTTGCATCTTTCCATGTGGATGAAATCTAGCTGCAAAACCTCAAACGGATACGTTGGAGGCGCAAAATGACCAGCTGGAGTTGGGGTTCCCCTACCAGGATTGTATTTCAGACACACCATGCAATTTTTGACCACATTCTCTGCACATCTAGGAATTCCAGCATTTTGCCATACTGGAGCCAACAACTTACAAATCCCTTTCACACTGATATGGGCCATTCCATGAGCCATTGTCACCACTGCAAGCACATACGCATCGGGTAACAACCATCGCTGATGTTCTGACAAGTCAACCCAACAACCATTTTCATACAATTTACCTGTACTTTCTCTCCACACACTCAACTCTTTCTCTGAAGCTTCAGCTTGAAGAGACTTCACACTCTCTATCGTATCTTCACACATTCCAACATCACCAACCCATCTTGCAGGGCCTGCAACATACATTCGGTTCATCACATCTTTTGCTGTTTCTTTTGCAATTTCGTCAGCAAATGCATTACCACGACCAACATCATCAGTCACCTTCTTGTGTGCACTGCATTTCACAATCGCAACTCGTAGTGGCAAGGTCAGTGACTCAAGAAGTTCATTCACCAACTGACCATGCTGAATCTTAGCTCCATGCGAAGTCAGGAACCCACGTTCTTTCCACAATCGTCCAAAACTATGAGCCACACCAAACGCATACTGGCTGTCGGTATATATGGTCACTTTCATTCCTTTCGATAACACACACGCTCTCGTAAGTGCAATCAATTCTGCTGCTTGAGCTGAATTATGTGGTATACGTGCAGCTTCAACAATCGTATGCAAAGTCGTGATAGCATATGCTGCAGTCGTATCACCATTCAGAAGCTTGAAGCATGAACCATCCACCCATAAGGTACCATCACACTTTACAAGAGGAGTATCTTTAAGATCTACTCTCCCTTTCGTTTCTTCTTCTGTCCTGAGAAAACAATCATGCTGTTCAACATCATCTGTCTCTACTGAAACTGGCAATAACGTGGCTGGATTCAACGTATTGCACCTCTTTATGTGCACATGACTCGCTAACAGTGTCAACTCGTAACCTCACAATCGAGCACTAGTTAAGTGCTGTGTCTTGGTCCTGTTTAACAACGTGTCCACTGCATGTGGAACCATCACGATCAACATATTATTCATCACTAACCCAGCAGACTGTCGAGTAGAAACAGCTGCTGCTGCTGTGGCTCTCAAGCAACTCGGCAATGCTTTAGCTACCGGATCCAAAGTCGACGAAAAATACGCGCATGGACGCTGCTTGTCTCCAAAAGACTGTGTCAGTACTGACAATGCACAACCCTCTTTCTCATGGACATACAGTGAAAAGGGCTTACTGTAGTCGGGGGTACCCGAAACAGGAGCCGAACATAATGCATCACGTAATTCGGAAAAACTTTTCTGACAATCTTCAGACCATGGAACGGGATTCGGTGTATCTTTACAGATCAAAGCTACTAAAGGTTTGACCAGCAAAGAAAAATTCGGTATCCACTGTCTGCAGTATGATGTATTGCCCAAGAAAGCACGTACTTCTGTCTGTGTCCTTGGCACACTCAATTGTGCAATTGCCTGAATTCTTTCTGGGGTCAGTTTCCTTCCCTCCTTCGATAAGAGATGACCTAAGTAGATCACTTCTTGTCGACAATATTGCAGTTTTGAAAGTGACACTTTGTGATTTAAATCAGACAAATGACGCAACAACGACAAGGTGGCTTCTTTAAAAATCTTTTCAGTATCTGCAGCGATTAGCAAATCGTCGATGTATTGAATAAGGGTAGCGCCATCAGGTAAAACAACTGCATCAAGTTGTGTTTTTAAGGCCTGACTATATATTGATGGACTTTCACAGTAGCCTTGAGGAGCGCGTTTGAAGCAGAAGCTTCGGCCTCCTAAACTGAAGCCAAAAATATCCCTGCTCTCTTCGGCAATTGGGATGCTGAAGAAAGCATTCTTTAAGTCAATCACCGAAAACCAGGTGGTGGAAGCTGGAATCATAGTCAATTGGGCAGTGATATCAGGGACAACTGGAAACTGTGGTACAACTATTTTATTGACCTCTCTAAGATCAATCACGAACCTGTAAACAGGTGGCTGAGAAGGGTCAGTATGTTTCAAAACAGGCAGAACAGGACTATCACAAACGTTGCCTCTTGTCTCTTCAATTACATCTTTTTCAATCAAATCATAAATGATCGCTAGCAACGCCTTTTCACCTTCACTAGAGATCTTGTATTGGGGAAGGCGTGGCAATTTAACATTGGCTTTGAACGTCACAACATATGGCGGTATTTCCAAAAGACCCACATCATTAGGACCAGTAGCCCAAAGAATATCAGGAAGAAACGACAATTCGGTCGGAAGTTTATCCTTCGACAAATACATTGGAGAGATCACTTTCTTACCCAGTGTAAGTTGTACTCCCGAAGGAGAACAATATAATGTTGCATACAATCTTTTCAACAAATCCAATCCTAACAAGTTTTCACCACAACCTGTCGTCAGAATAAGGGGTGCTTCCAATTCACAAGGTCCAACAGAAAGGGACATAGGACTAGAAATCGGATTCCTAACCGGGGCGCCAGAAAAACCTACTGAAACATTCATCTAGCCAGACAAAGGTGCGCCAGGGAGCTTTGAGTGCATAATAGAACTCTTTGTAGCACCAGTATCCAACAGAAAAGGCTCTGACACACCTGATGTAATCACCTTAACATATGGCCCACTCTGATCTACTGGAACTGAAACAACTCCCTCTCTTTGTCTATGGCTGTCCTAGCAATTGTTACCTTCGATATTCTCATCTTCTGCATAGTAGTCATCAGCATAGTACTGTGCCGTCCTACCAGATGCATTATTTTGCTGGTCAAAACTATTCATTGAATTCTGAGACGGAAGGGAACGCGCGTTCTGGGGTAAACTTCCACGTCCTCTACCTCTAGGAGCTTGTTGAACACCTTGACCTCTTGCGCCAGAAGCACCATTCGCACGCTGTAACAAAATAGGACAACTATACTTGAAATGACCCTCTACTTTACAATATGAACACTGATTGGGACCCACAGGAGCACGTGGTTGAGAATACTCGAGCCTTTGCGAGTTTCTCTGAAACTGTTGAGGCTGCTGATAGTTACTCTGACCACCACGTGGCGGATACGCCTGTTGTAAAAGAACCTTCGTCTTCAATTCTCTAGTTTTCTTTTCTGCTCTATCCTTCTCATCTTTATCCCTATTTTCGTAGTACTGTGCAGTAGCCAATATTTGTGCTTAAGAGGAAACGGCCCAAGAGGTCTCTGAATCTTTCAATTTCTTACACAGCTCGGGAAGCAAATTGTGCACAAACTTGTCGACGAACAACCGTTGACCACCTTCTGCACTCATATCTTGACCACTGTGGTCGATAAACGTTTCTTCAAACCTAGTGAAGAAATCAGACACTGTTTCATATTTCTTCTGCTTACACGCAGACAATTTATCCCAATTCACACGCATCACAGGCATTAAAGTCTTCATGTAAGTAATGATCCTAGCAGGAAGTTCTGCTACCAAAGGCTCAGGCTTGGCACCACCAACTTGTCTATCATTTGTAGTACTAATATTAGCCCATGTGTCACCTAACTCTTGTGCATGATCTGTATGGCGAATCAATCCCCACAAAGGCTGTGGAACAACATTCCCAAATAACATGTCTATGTCGGCTAAATTCATAATGCATGAGTCTGCAGTCTGTGATAATTCCTTATAATATCCTGCAGGGTTTTTACGGGGGTCAGGCAAAGTCTGCTTAAGGGCTAAAACTTCAGCTCGCTTCCAAGGAACATGTACCCAAACACGCTGAAAATGAGCTGGAGCAGCATCAATGTTATTAACGGCATCAGCCGCAACGGCTTCCTTCCATACCGGAGGGACTTCTCTCATTGGGTACTGTCGCACATTTTTCCTAACTGAGGAGTCATGTTCAAACAGTGACTGGGAAAGATCTTTATTCTTAAAGGACAACAATGTAGCAACTGCTTTCTCAACATCTGAACCCACAATTGTGCCCTTTGAAAACTCAAACCGTACACGGCACAACTCAGGCGGATTTGTTTCTAACTCATTATCCTCCAATTTCTCACAAAGGAAAGCACACATTTTCTCAAAAAAGTATCTTTGTTTTGGTGCTTCCCATTGATGGAAGACATCCATAACAGACTCTACATCATACTTAAAAGGGAAGGTAACCCATTTACGCGCCATATGGTCAAACGCTTCTCTCTCTCCAGAATCAGGCAGTTGACTACGCGACTGCTTACATTCCGAATTAGGGGGTCACACCAGCTGACCCGAAGGGAGGAAATATAATGCTAGCAACAGTATCAGTCATTCTCTGTCGGATAGAAGGAGAAGTTGACAAGAGAACAGGAGGAAAAACAGAGGGAGGCAAGGCAGACGCAGATGCAGACGCAGAGGCAGTATCAGGAAGAACACCAGAAGAGGCAGTCGGTGTAGTAGGCAAATTCGTAGGGAGTATAGATGAAGCAGGTAGCAAAGTCGGCGACCCTTGAGGGGGCTGCGCCATAGGAGTAGGAGCCAACTGAAGAGGAGCTGGCGGCTGTGGAAGAACCTGAGGCACAATATTTGGGGGTTGCACAACTAAAGGTTGCGGTGGTGCTGTAGCACTCTGCGCATAAGGGGGTGGCGAACTCAACAAGTGTGACATTAAAGGATCTTTCTCAATTTCTTTTGCTGCATCTTGCTGAAGAAGCGGCAAAACTGGATAACATTTATCGATCACCATTTTACGTTGCCTGTGCAACTGCTCACTCATCTGCTCTTTTTCATTATCTTTAAACTGCATAGCAGCTTGCATTATCGACATACCCTTTTCTCTCTTATTTCTCTTTGCTAATTTAATTTCCTTCTGTTTGGCTTCCTTACGCCATAGGTGGAAAGAGTCAAACATCGCCGGCCGGGCTTTCTTCTTAAAAAGTTTAACCTCCAGATTATCCAGAATCTCTGTGTCAAAACTACCATATTGGGGCCATTTTAAAGCACCATCTTTCCTGGTGTATCGGATCCATACTTCATTATATGTGATAGGGCCTACACCATGTTTCACATATAGTTCATAGGTTGGAGTTCCAATCGGAGGAACCGGACACGAGTCCTCCAATCGGGAATCCCTATTCAACCAAGACAAAACAAATTTCCAAGTCTGCTAAGACCAGGCATCTTCGCTCTCTAGTCTAGCTTCAAACTTCAAAGGATTATCGAATACGATAGTCTCGTGAATACACGAGTCCCTCGGCTTTGGTACTTGCAAGTTCCAAATCAAAGATCCCAAGGGGATACCAAACTAAGAACCAAACTAAGGACTGGCAGATGCTCCACTTATACTTAACTGAGATATCGATGACGTCACCAGAAGACTCGTCTATCGTTTCGCTCTACCAATCATCAAGGGTCCAAAACAGGGCGATAGTCAGGGCAGCAGTCCTTCGTAGCCGTCGGGAAGCGGGTAACCTCGCAGCAAAGACTTTCGGACCACGTCGACATACAGGGGTCGATGAAGTGGCGGCCTTCCTCCAGAATTTTCACACGAAGCTCCTCACGAACCTCTGGCTTGGACCGGTACCGCTGAAATCGCCCCACGTGGGCGCCAACTGAAGTACTGGGTTTTTCAGAACCCAGCGGTGCCAGGGAACACACCCTAAGACTTCGAGTTGTTCCTGTTTCAGACTACAGAAACACAGAGTCTTCTTGGTGAAGTCAAAGATTGTATTTATTGGCTGCAACCAGTAACAGGTATCCTAGAAGTACAACACAGTGTATATTCTCAGGAGACTGCTCAACCGTACAAAGCCAGCCTTCTCTTTTTATACAAAATATTATGCTTTAGGCAAACATTCCTTATTTTACAGTTGACCATTCACATATTTTCACTACAAAGAAAAAGCAGAGTCATGATGACAAGCCCATGTTTCAGTTAGTCCAGCCCTCAATCAATTACCCGGCGAGGCTTAGTCCTTTCATCAGATATCGATGAACCCCCAATAAAAACGATACAAAAGGGGGTGGTGATGGACGGAGCATCAGAACCAATCAAACACTCACACCCAGTCAAAAGATCTGGGTTTGATCCATCACCGTTCTTTAGCCCACTCTGCCACCCCAGTTCAGACATGGCCATATGCAAATCAGTCTGACCCTGTGCCTCATGGGAACAGTCCAGCCCGAACTGCCAAGCCATGCCTTCCCTGGACTGGAAACAAGCTTCCTAGGACCGGTTTCTGGCATTTCAGCCGTCTTCAGCCAGGCTTGCTTGAATCCACTGGCAAAGTGAGCAAGGGACTCATGTCTGAGCATACCCTGCCAACTTATGGTGAACAAAGCGATACAAAAGGGGGTGGTGATGGACGGAGCATCAGAACCAATCAAACACTCACACCCAGTCAACAGATCTGGGTTTGATCCATCACCGTTCTTTAGCCCACTCTGCCACCCCAGTTCAGACATGGCCATATGCAAATCAGTCTGACCCTGTGCCTCATGGGAACAGTCCAGCCCGAACTGCCAAGCCATGACTTCTCTGGACTGGAAACAAGCTTCCTAGGACCGGTTTCTGGCATTTCAGCCGTCTTCAGCCAGGCTTGCTTGAATCCAGTGGCAAAGTGAGCAAGGGACTCACATCTGAGCATACCCTGCCAACTTATTGCGAACAAAGCGATACAAAAGGGGGTGGTGATGGACGGAACATCAGAACCAATCAAACACTCACACCCAGTCAACAGATCTGGGTTTGATCCATCACCGTTCTTTAGCCCACTCTGCCACCCCAGTTCAGACATGGCCATATGCAAATCAGTCTGACCCTGTGCCTCATGGGAACAGTCCAGCCCGAACTGCCAAGCCATGCCTTCCCTGGACCGGAAACAAGCTTCCTAGGACCGGTTTCTGGCATTTCAGCCGTCTTCAGCCAGGCTTGCTTGAATCCAGTGGCAAAGTGAGCAAGGGACTCACGTCTGAGCATACCCTGCCAACTTATGGCAAACAAAGCGATACAAAAGGGGGTGGTGATGGACGGAGCATCAGAACCAATCAAACACTCACACCCCGTCAACAGATCTGGGTTTGATCCATCACCGTTCTTTAGCCCACTCTGCCACCCCAGTTCAGACATGACCATATGCAAATCAGTCTGACCCTGTGCCTCATGAGAACAGTCCAGCCCGAACTGCCAAGCCATGCCTTCCCTGGACCGTAAACAAGCTTCCTAGGACCGGTTTCTGGCATTTCAGCCGTCTTCAGCCAGGCTTGCTTGAATCCAGTGGCAAAGTGAGCAAGGGACTCACGTCTGAGCATACCCTGCCAACTTATGGCGAACAAAGCGATACAAAAATGGGTGGTGTGGTACGGAGCATCAGAACCAATCAAACACTCACACCCAGTCAACAGATCTGGGTTTGATCCATCACCGTTCTTTAGCCTACTCTGCCACCCCAGTTCAGACATGGCCATATGCAAATCAGTCTGACCCTCTGCCTCATGGGAACAGTCCAGCCCGAACTGCCAAGCCATGCCTTCCCTGGACCGGAAACAAGCTTCCTAGGACTGGTTTCTGGCATTTCAGCCATCTTCAGCCAGGCTTGCTTGAATCCAGTGGCAAAGTGAGCAAGGGACTCACGTCTGAGCATACCCTGCCAACTTATGGCGAACAAAGCGATACAAAAGGGGGTGGTGATGGACGGAGCATCAGAACCAATCAAACACTCACACCCAGTCAACAGATCTGGGTTTCATCCATCACCGTTCTTTAGCCCACTCTGCCACCCCAGTTCAGACATGGCCATATGCAAACCAGTCTGACCCTGTGCCTCATGGGAACAGTCCAGCCCGAACTGCCAAGCCATGCCTTCCCTGGACCAGAAACAAGCTTCCTAGGACCGGTTTCTGGCATTTCAGCCGTCTTCAGCCAGGCTTGCTTGAATCCAGTGGCAAAGTGAGCAAGGGACTCACGTCTGAGCATACCCTGCCAACTTATGGCGAACAAAGCGATACAAAAGGGGGTGGTGATGGACGGAGCATTAGAACCAATCAAACACTCACACCCAGTCAGCAGATCTGGGTTTGATCCATCACCGTTCTTTAGCCCACTCTGCCACCCAGTTCAGACATGGCCATATGCAAATCAGTCTGACCCTGTGCCTCATGGGAACAGTCCAGCCCGAACTGCCAAGCCATGCCTTCCCTGGACCGGAAACAAGCTTCCTAGGACCGGTTTCTGGCATTTCAGCCGTCTTCAGCCAGCCAGGGTCACTGCACAGGAAGATGATAGGCTCATTGTTAACTCCAATAATAAAAGTGACTAAGTTTTTACCTTGGCATATGGGAGTGAGGCTCAGAGGGTCCGGGATAGTACTGTGTCGGACAACAGAGCACCGAAAATCTACAGATCCATTTTCCATCTACCAGTGTACATGTCTCCCGCACAAATTAGGTAGGAGTTTGGCCAAGTAAAACAGACTTTGGTATGGCAGGCGTCATTTGTGAATGTCTGTCAATGCCTCAAATTTGCCAGGGAGAGCTCTCAGGGCCACCATCTCTGGTTGGAAATCCAAGAACGGGGACTGTTCACCTATGAGAGCCTTTCTGCATCTGTCCCTAACCACTCTTGTCCTTTCTTCTGCCTGGACCTTACATCTGAGCCGAAGTGCAATAAAAAGGATGATAAAACTGAGCACTAAAGCCCTTTCTCTTTTGGAAGATAAGAAGTCCTTGGCAAGGCGGAGTCCGAGTGCTTAACACTGAGCAGCTATACGAAGGTGCCCCTCAAGGCTATCTAGCTGTACCCCGCAGCAATCCTACAAAGGAAACCTTCTTAAAATATAGATTGGGTGTACTGCCTGTCTGAGGACATCATTCATGTGTTGTTTCTTTGCATAGCTACCATGGAAGATTGCCGGGAACTTCTACGTAAGAAAACAACAAAAGGAAAAGGACATTTAAAGAGGAGGCGGCGTAGCGTCTTTTAACCCCACCGCTTTAAGACAGAATTGTGCGCTAGTAAAATTCCTTCAGATGGTGGAAATAACGGTATTGGCCAGAGAATGGGGACAAAACTGTCAAGGCCTTATGAGCTGGGTGCGGCCCAGCCAAGGGACCTCTTTGGTGCAATTGGTGCACAGGCACATTGGAGCACTTTACATAGCATTAAGACTTTTTAGGGAATATGCACAAATGTACTTTACATGTGGTGTCCCTCAACAGCATGACTCTCCCTCCATCCCCAGGTTTAACCTTTTTGAAAATAAAATTGATGGGCACATATGAACTTCTGCACTTCATTCCTGGGGGCCCCCAATTACATGTTTTTCTACTGCTTCTTCTGGTTATGTCATAAATATAGTGGCCTTGCACGGCTTCTTGTCATTTTCCCTGGGTTTAATTTTTAATGGCAAGCCTGCAGGTGGGTGCGTAGACTAACTTGCACTTTAATCTCAGGACGCTTCAAATTGCATGATTTCAGCAGCTACCTGCCTCCTCTGCCTTAGTCTTTGTGGCCTAAGAATATGGAGAATGTTTAGGTAACCTTGTTTCTTAAAACTTTATTGTGAACTATGTTCCCTCGGATTTTATCTAAACAGGGGAAAGATGGGCAAGTATGGTTGTATTGGTGTACCTGATTCGCTTGGCTTTAGCCCTGTATATAAATGCATGTTAAAGGTTCATAATAAGGTAAGGGACAGGGCACATGCAGTTTTAACTTTTTGGATTTTACTTGTTTTAAGAGACATATGTATTCCAAAAGTTTTACTTATTCATGCAAATACATTTGGAACTTAACCATGCTCAATAGGCCAAATGCATGCCAATGTAACTGCTAATGATACCAGAAGTATTGATCTCAGTGTAGTGAACGCCACAAAGCTGTGCGCAGTAGAGACACTGTTACATGCAACCAATGAAACATATATGTTTTTCCTCGTTCAGGGGCCGATTCACATAACTAATCTGAGACAAAATCCTAAACTTACTAATTTTGGTATGCATAGAAGGCATTTAGTAGTAGTAAAGTTAGGACTACTAACTTCACTACTACTAAATGCCTTCTGTGAATACCAAAAGTGGTAAGTTTATGATTTTGTCTCAAGTTAGAAGAAGTAACGTTAATAGTCCTAACTTTACTACTAGTAAATGCCTTCTGTGCATACCAAAATTAGTAAATTTAGGATTTTGTCTCAGATTAGTTCTGTGAATCGGCCCCTCAGAGTTTTAGATAGTGCAAGATACACTTTTCTCTGTAACATTGGATACAACAAACTCAAGAAGACACAGAAGTCAGCTGTGCTAAAAAGGGATGTAGTAAGGAATCCCTTAGTACGTACATACATTGTTAAGTTAGCATAACCACGTTAGAGGTTAGAAAGCCATCTTGCTGCTTTTGCGCACGACACTGCGTCTACATGTTATTGTTTAAACAAACTGCTGACTCGCGCTTTGCCTCACACGAGAGCAATCTGTTGTTACCATCCCGAGCTCTGCGCAGCGACCTTGGTCTGTACATGGTGTAACAAACATTCTGGGTTGTTAGACAATGCATGTTTTCCACTCTAGGTTGATCGACCCACTATTTAGCCATAACACACAGGCAGCTGCGAATACCTGAAAGCTGGTGCTTTTAATATTGCAGACATCATGTTAAATATTCAGACCGAAGACGAGCCTTCCTGCGAGAAGGCTTCTGATGCTCCTGTGATGTGATTTCACTAAGCTGATCTTTGAGGTATGGGGTCCCCTATTCAAGCCTAAGAGACCTTTTATTAGCATAATAATAATATTAGCTTCTTAGTAAAGGGAAGGTGGTAGTATCCACTGTCACTTATAACATGATCACTCCTTTTATATTCTATGGTATTGTAACGATGCTGATGGTTTTAATTATAATCATTTGTCTGCTTGTATTAGCCAAAGTACTGCATCTGAGGACACGTGGTCTATAAAAATAAACTCTTTTTATTTTCACCGTGTCTCTGTTTATTCTTGTTGTGGACTGAAGTGAGAATAATATACGAACAGGTATTTACGATTCCCACCATTCCTGAGAGTACACTGAGTCGCTTGTTCTGGGTTGTCTTTTCATTGGGATCGCCGAGCCAAATCTCGGATAACGAATGGGACACTTATGCTAGCCGGATACTGGGTTCTGGGTTCTGAGGTGAGTTTCTGGTACACCACAATTCACTGAGGTCCTGGGGTTCTACGCATAGTTCTGTGTATAAGCAGAATCCCTGCAACATGGCGCACCTAACGTTTGGTCTATGAGTTGAAACGCCTTAGTAGTGCTTATATTAGTCCACAACACCCTCATTCTTGTTTCCGGATAACAAGTCTGACGGATTTAAACCTACCTATTTCTGTTGATATAGGTTTCTTCAAGCTTGATCATTAAAAAGGTTATTGAACCCTTGTGCTACTGATTACTTCGAGTGTAGCTTGTCCTTATGGCGGTAGAAATAGCGGCGCATAGCCGTGCAGCTCTGAAACGTCATTTGACGCAGTATGGGGTGCCAGACACTGGTATGAACGTCATCTTTGTGGTAGGAGCCGATGCGGCTCATCCTTATGAGTTGTTCTACTCTTGGGTGACGCTTCCGGCAGTGAGTGAGGACGATAACTCCTTTCATTCTTTCACTGCCACTGCCGTGCCAGCGAACTATACACCGTATAGGACACAGGAAATACCAATATCTGCTTGGCAGCATCTTATTTGGTTTAATGGCGCCCTTCCCCATGCGGTTATACCGCCGAGAATGGGCCCTTTATCAATTGCAGGGGCCACTTGGCCGGTACTAGCCGGATTTACGCCTCATCCCCGTTACCTCACGGTGACGGTGGCTGAATTGCGTGTACTACACACTGCCCTTATTAGAGTATATAGGGCGTTGGTACAGTACGTGTCACGCAATGTGCAGGCGGGGGCGCCTGCTGTTGCGGGAGAGCCTACTGACCACCACGCGGTGGTCATTAGTCCTGTTATGGTTAATTCTGTTATGGGCGAGCGCCCCCAAAATCGGGATGATTTCCCTTTTTGGCTTGCTGAGAAATTTGACCAAATAGAAGCGGTTTACCCGAATACTACTCCTGTGGAGAAACACAGGATCCTTACCATAAGTTTGCCTAAAGACTTGGTCCCCGACATTGATGATTGTGTAAACTGGGGCAAGGTCTTTGCAGCGACGTACTCGCAGTGCTTTGGCACTCCGTCTATGTCGGTGCTGCCCTCCGTTATTAAACGTGTTCAAGATAACCACGGAGCGGAGTCTGCAATAGAATTAGGCATGCGGCTCCTCGGACAGTTTGACCTGGTGGCTACCATGATAATGTGTAACCTTAAGGGTGATGCTATGCAGTTCCAAGTTAGTAATGAACTGAAGAAAGTTGCTGATGAGGATAAGCCTCGGGAGTTTGCGAAAATAATCTCGTCGGCGTACAGAGATTTGGGTCGTAGCTCTTTAGGAGTTAAACCTGTGATCAAAACTCCCGAAATTAAGCAGCAGGGTAAGGCGGAAGCCTCTGGTAAGGATGACCGTCCAAACTTTCCGAAACAGAGTTGGCGGTCAAAACAACAGGGAAAGCAGCAGCAGAAACAGGGGTCTCGGCCTGCCTCTCCCGTTCAGTCAGGTAGTGAGCGCACTTATGATCTGCGTGATCGTGCTACTATTAAGTCTCCTGATAGATTTCAGGTTTCTGAACAACGTTCTCCTCGTTCTTCACAGGAAACATCGGCTTCACAGTCCGGTGGCGGAGGCGGTGGCAAAGGTCGGGGTGCTCCACAAACACGTGACCAACCCCGACAGACTGAGGGTAAAGGCAAGCAGGACGAATTTGCACGACAAAGACCCCCATTTCAGAAGAAGAAAGTGGCTGCTCTGACGGCAAGGTATGCCTCAGATAGTGCGGACACAGCTTCGGAACCGGACATGGGCGCTGACGCTCCTGGACAGCGCAGCGGAAATTACCATAGTCCGTCAAGCTCTGCGTCCATTTCTGGCGGCGACAGCAACTGATATATTGGTTACTGTTGAAACAGCTGACACCAGAGTGGCTCCCCCTGACAGACTTTATGAAATAGTCTTACTAATTGAGGGTGACATACAACGTACAATAAAGGGGATTTTTGGGGATAATCTGACTACCACCTATGATATCCTCCTAGCGGAGGCAGATTGGCCCCCAGCTTTCATTTCAGAAGCTCCTAGAGGGGAGGAGGTAATCCTCCCGTCCTTTGCGCACACAGTGCCTAAGGACCAGGCTGAAGTGTACGCTGAGGAGTGGGCACTGGCGCTTGCGCCGGCGGTGTATCGTACTCAAGTGGGATGGGACCGGTTGTCCCCCTGCCATGAGATTCCATTGCGGTCTATGCCCCAGCCTCAACCCCAATATCCCATGCGCCGTGAAGCTAGACCGCACGTCGCTGCAATCCTTGAACAATTGGAATATCAGGGTGTTATTGAAACTTGTGTGTCCCCTATGAATAACCCTTTATTCACTGTGACGAAGCCTGACGGGTCGTACCGTTTAGTTTTGGATTACCAGCACTTAAATTCGCATTGCCGGACCTGCGCGGTACAAAATACTCACAGCTCGGCTCTTGTCGACAGTCTCGTGCGTAAGAGATTTAAAACGACACTTGACATCTCCAATGGCTTTTTTAGCCATAACCTGTCCACACTGAGTAGCCAGTGGACGGCGTTTACTTCGGGCGGCAAACAAAAACAGTTTACAAGATTAGCCATGGGCTATAAAAACAGCCCTGGCGTCTTTTCCGCTCGCGTGGTCTCTCTCTTAGAGAGAATTAACCCCGACGCATACTCCTATGTTGACGATATCTACCTCACGGATGATGAGCTGATGCCACATCTATCTCGAGTCGACAATATTATTGTGAGTTTTGCAGACTATGGCTACAAATTTAATTTTGCGAAGTCTCACATCACGGAATATACAGTGTTGTTTTTGGGCTACGAGCTCAACAATGAAGGTAAGGGATTGGCTCCTCACTTTCTGGAGAAGTGCGCATGCCTGCGTGCTCCTACAACACTGAAAAAATTACAATCTTTGCTGGGCTTTCTGAATTTCGGACGTACGTATATTCCTGATTATGCCCAGCGTATCAAGCCGCTTTACGCCTTGGTGCAACCTTCTTTCTTTCTGGCAGCTAGAACATACTGCTATTCTTCAGTCTTTACAGGCTGATCTTCTTGCTTCACAATACTTATTGACGCGTGATAATCGCACTAACCTTGTAATAAGAATAGTAGCAGGCGCAGTGGGTTTTATGTACTTGACGTTCAATGAGGGCGATACAGTCCCCATTGCGTATAACTCACACTTGTACACCTCTGCTGAGTTGCGTTTTTCCACGGTCGAGAAAGTTCTGACGGCAGTTCAGATGGCGATCCTTAAAGAACGCGCACTGTCACATGGAAAAAAGATACTGGTTGTAACACCGTATCCTGCCCTAGAGGCAGTGACAAAGGCAAGTGTACCAAATTCTAAAGCTTTGCATCCACGGTGGATACAATGGGCCACGACTCTGACGTCACCAGATGTCACTTATATCTTTGACGCTTCTTTACAGACTCAGGAGTACTTACAGTATGAATTCGTTCATCCAGCTCCTCTGTCTTTGCGCCCGCTCGAAGATTACCATTGTGTCATATACACTGACGGCTCGGCGCAGCCAGCGATTGGATCGAGGCATGCTTATTCTGCGGCTTGCGCAATTGTCGTGGGTACATTCGTAAATGGTGAATTCCAATCTGATGCAGTGCATACGCAGTCATTGGGTGATTGTACCGCGCAATTGGCGGAGCTTCGGGCTCTGGTGCTTGCACTGGAGTTTGCTGATCCCTGAGTCACTACTCTTATAGTGAGTGACTCCTTTTATTGTGTCCAGTCCTACAATGACAATTTACACTTCTGGTCTCAAAACGATTATCGAGATACCAAAGGTAGCACAATTAAGCATAAACTGCTTTGGGTTCGAGTGGCAGACTTTAAAGAACGTCTCCCTCTTGTGAATGTTATTCACACTCTTGGTCACCAACGACTTGGTGTCCATGCTGTCGGTAACAGCTTGGCTGACGAGGCAGCAAAAACCGCAGTGGCTACATACTTAGTGGCAGCAGTTACAAGATCTAAAAGTAAGATTGATGATGACATCTTGGCAGCTATTGCTGCTACAGAGAAGGGAAGTGATTACCCGAAGGGTTTTCCTTCTCGTTATTTTTATCACTTAAGTCCTGATAACGTCCCGTTAGTGAGGATTAACGACGTTGGTGACAGAATTATTCCCAACACGGACTGCAGACCATCTCTGATACTAGCAGCACACGAGGGGTTGGCGTCAGCCCACGCCGGCGTGTCCGCTACTATATCTCTGTTACAACAACGTTATTGGTGGTTTGGTTTATACAAACAAGCGAGCGCTTATGTTCTTGATTGTGACATTTGCCAACAGAATAAACCTTCGACTGTTGCGCGCCCACCACAAACACAGTTGTACATATCTAATAAACCATTTGGTTGTGTTTATCTAGATCACTGCGGTCCTTTTTCTTCTGATACTGCGTACAAGTATATCTTAGTTGCAGTGGATTCGTGCACACGTTTTCTTTGGGTATGGCCACAAAGGAGTGCTGACTCTCGGACTGTCATCAGGGATTTGCGTGTCTTTGTGGGAACTTTCGCGTGTGGTACCTTCCATTCTGATCAGGGCCCTGCGTTCGCCTCTAAGGCTTACAAGGAGGCTATGAGAAATTTGGGGGTCCAAGTCAAATTTTCGTCCCCCTACCGACCTGAGGGTAATAGTGTGGTGGAGCGAATGAACCGTGACTTAAAGCAATCTTTGACAGCATGGGTTTTAGGCACAGGCCGGAATGGGCTGGCCCATTTGTATAACGTCCAACGTGCACTTAATAATCTCCCTAGAAGGTCTCTGGGTGGGCGGACCCCATACATGATGCTCTTCGGAATCAGAATGTTTGTCCCAGACCTTGATGGTCTAGACATGGCGGCGTCGACCGCACCCTTTGACGTAGATGATCACTGTGCTGTTTTGCAGACCCTACAAGAAGCCAGAGACACTCTATCGAAGGAACACTTGCCCTCCACGTCTGATGCTGAGCTTCAGATTCCGGTAGTCGGCTGGCTACCCCGAGTTGGTGACCTGGTCCCTGAAAAGGTGGAGAACAAGAAGGAGTTTGGCCCCTCTTATCGTGCACCGGTTCCAGTGCTTGGAGTGCAGGACACAAGAACAGTCATTTTACCTCCACTTCCTGGTCGCAAAGAAAACAGGTACATCTCTATTGACAATGTCAAACTTCAGCGAGTGGCCGATACTTCTTAGTATGACTCCAGTTGTTTCATGCCAGACGATACAAAGAAATTCAGTATTGGTTCCTGCTTCTACCACCTTGTCTGATGTTGCCATCGAGATGCAGTCAGTTACTGATCCCTTGTTAATACCGCCGGCTGGTGGTCTGCCCGAAGAGACTGAGTATGCTTATCCTACGAATGGTCACTCGCCTGTTTTACAATCTACAGCTGTTGACCAGTCCCGTTTCTCCTTTGACACTAACTCATTGCCTTTTACTTCCCCTTCGAACATTGCTATTTTTGCTAGTTGGTTCAAAAGACATTTTTTGATTCCCCCTTGGACATACATCTGGTTGGTGCTTTTCAGTACTTTTTTGTTTATGTCCATTGGATTTGTAATAGTGTTTTTCCGTCTGGTGGATGGCCACTATCTCAAAGAGAGATCAACAATTAGACTTATCAATAGAACTTTGGCCCCCCACTCCTCGTCCCACATCATGAAAAGGGACCAGACTTTTGTGAATATTACTGCCTGGCCCATTTTGGATGGAATTGCGTGGGATGTTGTTAAATTCCAAATTCATGGTCCTACAGAGGTCATCAATGTACCTAATGTATTTCGTGTTTCTATGGGTGATGTGGTTAAGCAGAACATACGTTCTGATGATTGGGATGTTCATGCCATTGAAGCACTGTTTTCTGATTTGAAATATTATGCCGCTTTTGATGCAGAAGATTTATATGAAAATGCAGCTAACTATGCAGAACAGTATTGTTTTCAGCATTATGGCAATCACTTCCTGCATAAAGCGAATACATTTCGGAATTTCGTAAATTTTACCCAATGGGAACACTGTCCCACCCCATCTTTAGGCAGTTCACCTACATTTGTTGATAAGTACACTTATTTTACTGATTTCAGTGTTTCCAGCCCAGCATCCTTTTATTTTAAAGTGATGTCTGAGTCTGCCTCGAAGGTTAGACTGACACACACCAAATTATTATATTCTAAGTCCTTTATGGATGAGTTGTCAATCAAAGGTTATGATCTGTGGAAGGCTACTGTTGATCCTAAATCGGTTTGGGGTTCCAAACCATGGCAGGTTCAAGGCACTGAAGCTTTACATCGTGCCTGTCTTGTACCAAATCATATGTTGTTTTTAAATTCAACCATCTTCCAGACCACCTGTTTCGGATTGGCCACTTCTAAAAAACTAAATTTCCCTTCTGTTCCAAATCTGGGTGCTTACCCAAATTGGGATAATCACACAGATCTGTCCCTTACTGCTTTGCAGTCATTAGTCTCTAATGCATCTTTCAATATTTCGAAATTTAGTAGTGAGGGAATGTTAATTTGGCAAAGCAGTTCGGATGCCTGTCAACGTCGTTTTCTAGGTCTGATGCCGGGGTTTACGCGGCAGCGCGTGGACCCTCGGTTTGAGTCCTCTCATACAGTAACTACATACTCTGTAGGGAAATTATGTCAATCCTGGCTGCGACATTCCACCTTGGCATCTGTCAAAGTTCATTTATCAAAATTACATGACAAAATAGATTTGAATGATTGAGTTAAAGGTCCTGTGGGTGGCAGATCCAAGAGGTGGGCGTATGCTATTTACAACGAAGTATGGAAATTGTCGCAAATTGAGGCAGCTTCAAGATTAAGGGCCATTGATCAAGCAAATATGGAAAAGGTCTTGGCCGTTATAGATAACAGCATTAACACACTTTCTTCCAGAATTTATACATTAGACAATATTGTTTCTTCAATTGTTGATATTGTACATGATGATATGTCTGTATTGTATCATGGTCAAAACCAGTTGCGTTCTGTTATGCAGTTTGCATGGACATTACAAACGTTAAAGGCAGGAAAGGTCCCCTGGGACTATCTGAATACAACATCATTATTCCTTCCCTTTAACCTTACTGTAAAGCAGCAGTTCATGTCCATGAAAGATGCTACATATTCATTGTTACACATTGAAAAATTGGAGCCGTTACCTTTCTCTGTGGCGGAATTAAATTCAGCCGTGTGGTTAGTACATGGGTTGATCACGCTCCCTTTCGCGCTTTTTAAGTTTACGTCCTGTATGAAACACTATGCTCTGGGTAGATATGAACAGCTGGGTACCGCTTTCATACATGAGGTTTGGTCCCTCCCTTTTACGTATAGATGTACAAGAGACGGTACAGAGGTTTATCTGAAAGGTGAGGAGTGTACCTCGACACCTGATCATTCTGTAGTTTGTAGGCACATTCAGTTATACGGTGCATGCAATGTACATGCCCCGAACTTGGCCTGCGTCCTCAAAGGTATCCCAGTGCCAGTGATTACACCATCTTTCACGCTGCTTGCAAACGGTAGTTATTTGGTTTTGAATAATGAAGCTTGCTGCGGGATGTTAGTGGGAATCCCATATATAGTAACTGTATCGCAGAGAGTAGTCTGCTGCAATAATGTTCTATTTCCTCCCCCGCATGGGCGGCTGGACGTTTCCATCTGGCCTTCGATTCCGACCTTGAAAGCAGAGTTCAACAAGATGAGCAGAATAAGAGCTCTATTGTCCCAAAAGGAGGTGCCATTGACTTCCTCCCGAGAAACATTTGTCCTTCACGTGGCAAATACGCGCACTGAGGTACAGGCGCTTCTGAATACTGACCTCCCCCTGCATTTTGGAGCTTTGATCCAAACAATCTTTAATGCCTCGTCCACAACTGGCCTGGCTCATTTTTTTAAACTTGTGGGCTCGGGCCTCGTGACCTCCTTCCAAACTATTTTTGGTGTGGTTCCGGCATTTTTTCATTCTATTTTTTCGAGCGTCTTTGGCGGTGTCCCGCTGATTCTGGCGCTGGTGGCAGGTGTGCTACTTTTAATTTTCATACTACGAAATGGATGCTCTTTCTGTGCCTCACGACGACCTGCCCCGTCTGCATTTTCTTCGTGACAGGATGCTTGACTATTATGGTACCCTGCCATTGGCGACTTTGAGCCTGGCATATGGATTATCCTACCGGTATTCATACTTTACCTGCGTGCAACCTGTCTTTCACTGCCTAGATTGTCCCTTTGAATGGGCTCTGGATTTGTGCTTAACCAACACGGTGTCTCCGGTGCCGGATTATGATCGACTGATGAGGCCCTTAGTGTCTCACAAGTTTGCCTGTTCTGGTGTTCGGATTATGGCCTGTGGTTCGGCGCATGGCATCCTGGGTAATTGGGACATCGCAAGGGCTGCCTATGACTTCTTGGATATGAGCTATCTGGAGGAACACGTCGGTTGCCCTCTGATCGTGCTAGAGGCTCCGCTTATTGAAGAACATGTATGTTCCTTTTCTTTGATTAACTGGATGGCTGAGACTTTTAGTGGCTGTGCAAACAATTTTCTGTTGGAAGCTGTTGCCACGTATGCTGCATACACGTTCATGGATTGAGTGACCTGTCGTCCACTATGTTTTTTCTCCCAGGTCTTAAACATTACCTGTGACTTTGGATTGCTGGCCAAAGCAGCACCCCTTTTGAGGTTTTTTTTTCTCCCTTTTCTTTTTTTCTTTTTCGAACTTTATCTGAACCGATACTTGGTTTCAAATTGAATACGTCTTGTTCTGCTCTGTCAAATTTGAACTCTGCGTTCTCTCATTTCTTCCCTACTGGTTAGTGCTTCGATCAAGGGGGCATGTTGTAAGGAATCCCTTAGTACGTACATACATTGTTAAGTTAGCATAACCACGTTAGAGGTTAGAAAGCCATCTTTCTGCTTTTGCGCACGACACTGCGTCTACATGTTATTGTTTAAACAAACTGCTGACTCGCGCTTTGCCTCACACGAGAGCAATCTGTTGTTACCATCCCGAGCTCTGCGCAGCGACCTTGGTCTGTACATGGTGTAACAAACAGTCTGGGTTGTTAGACAATGCATGTTTTCCACTCTAGGTTGATCGACCCACTATTTAGCCATAACACACAGGCAGCTGCGAATACCTGAAAGCTGGTGCTTTTAATATTGCAGACATCATGTTTAATATTCAGACCGAAGACGAGCCTTCCTGCGAGAAGACTTCTGATGCTCCTGTGATGTGATTTCACTAAGCTGATCTTTGAGGTATGGGGTCCCCTATTCAAGCCTAAGAGACCTTTTATTAGCATAATAATAATATTAGCTTCTTAGTAAAGGGAAGGTGGTAGTATCCACTGTCATTTCTAACATGATCACTCCTTTTATATTCTACGGTATTGTAATGATGCTGATTGTTTTAATTATAATCATTTGTCTGCTTGTATTAGCCAAAGTACTGCATCTGAGGACACGTGGTCTATAAAAATAAACTCTTTTTATTTTCACCGTGTCTCTGTTTATTCTTGTTGTGGACTGATGTGAGAATAATATACGAACAGGTATTTCCGATTCCCACCATTCCTGAGAGTAAACTGAGTCGCTTGTTCTGGGTTCTCTTTTCATTGGGATCGCCGAGCCAAATCTCGGATAACGAATGGGACACTTATGCTAGCCGGATACTGGGTTCTGGGTTCTGAGGTGAGTTTCTGGTACACCACAATTCACTGAGGTCCTGGGGTTCTACGCATAGTTCTGTGTATAAGCAGAATCCCTGCAACAGGGATGTTGGTTCGAATGCCTTAGAAGTTGTGACTTCAGAATAATCTATTATTCCTACCACTGACCACTCTTCTCTGTTCAATCCCTCTCTCCTTTCTTTAAACCCCTCTTTTAACTATGTTCCCCTCTCTTCCCTTATCACATCTCACCAAAATTCTTTATTCCTATTCCTCCTCCCCTACTTTCAGTTCCCATGCCACTTAAACAACTGCTTTGTTAATTTCCTCCTGCCCTTGCATGTGGCATCGATGTTCCCTTTCCTTTTCCTTTGCATATGTCACATGTTTCTCAAAAACCCTGTGTTTCCCCACATATACATTACAGCTTGCTTCTTGCTTGTGAATATTCTCCTTACCTCACATCTCATAGATTTCTATCTCATCAGTAAATACGCCTGCTTCCATCCATGATCTCTCCTTCTCTCATCTTTCCAATATTACCTTTCCTTACCCAACCATACTCACATGGCCCTGTGTGTACCATCCTTTCCCCTTTTACTCCATCACTTCCATTGAGCCCCCCTCACTTCCCAATAATACACTGGTATATTCATTTCTGCAATGCCTGATTACGACTCCTGTGTAGACCCCTGTATCTGCAGGGTTTGGAATTATGAGTTAGGTTGTATTTAACGCATCCAATGATTATCTGATGCATTTAATACCTCAAACTTTGTTAAATTTCAGCCGGTGAAACCTGCCAAAATTTAACAGTGGAAGAGCATTCATATTTGCCTGATCATGCAGATTTTTGTGCGTTAAATATCAAAACCACTTGTTATTTCCCAGAAACTTATAATAGGTGCAATTTATTGCACCCAATATTCATTATTTATCAGGTGCAATAAAAAGGAAATAAGTGGTCAGAATCGAGACTTAAGGGTCAGTTCCTTCTAGAGTTGGTTTCCAGATACGAGTTTTTGCTTCTAACCAGGGGCGTAACACAGGCCCCCACAGCCCTCATGGTGCGGGGGCGGACCAGAGCTTCAGGGGGCACCCTCAGCACAGTACTCAGGCCCAATAGCTTCGGATTAAGTCCAGAGCGGGGGCTCTCGTGAGCGTGGCAGGGGGGCACCCTATGATACAAAGGAAGAAGTGACGCCTAGCTGGAGAAAGAAATAAAAAACAAGGTAATAGTTTACGACTTTTTATGATATTATTGCAATTGTATAGTAAGGCATCAAAGCTTAGTCAATTAAATCTGATCCTCTTACAGCAAAAACACAATACCAATGTTTGCGCCATTTCCTTTTTAATTTGTGTAATTATGCCTGTAGGTGCACTATTCAATTCAAATTCAATAGCTTGCTGTTTATTAATTATACATACTCATCCTAATTAGTATCTTGCATGAAAAGAATTACTGTATCTAATGTGTTTGCATTTGCAGAGGGTAGGAAAAAGACATAATTAATACCTTACTGAAAGAAACACTGTTTTCAGAGGTCAATGTAGCAACTATGCCATTCTTAAGCAGTTGTTTAAAAAAGGTGGCTGTTCATTTTAATTGAAACACTCTTTATGTGAATATCGAAATCTTTTCTAAACGTGCTTTCCCAAAAAAATACAAATTCATCAAGATTAAAATAGGACAGTAAAATGCTGGAGTTCAACTTCAAAAACGTGCAAAAGCATGTTACTTTATGGACTGTTTATTTACTACAGCTACAAATATTAATGGCAATGCATAATGAACCACGAAAAACCGGAAATCTCTGTGTCATAGATTTTAACCTAGGTTTTGCAAACATTTCTGACTTTTAGGGTTTTTTTTAAAAGTCGTGAGCCAAATCATGGAAATCTGTGCAACTTATGAAGGATCGTGCTTAATCGTGATAGCACCTGGTCATTATCTGCAGACACATTGGGCCCGATTCACAGAACTAACTTAAGACAAAATCCTAAACTTACTACCATTTACTCATTTTGGTATTCACAGAAGGCACTTACTCATTGACGAGTAAGTGCCATCTGTGAATACCAACATGAGTAAGTGCCTTCTGTGAATACCAAAATGGTAGTAAGTTTAGGATTTTGTCTAAAGTTAGTTCTCTGAATTGGGCCCATACTCTGCAGGAGTAAATGTAACAAAAATGTGCATTTACACATTTAACTTTTCTTCTAATTTATCACTACCTGCAATAAAGATTTCCAGGTCTAGAAATCTCTCCCCCTAAAATTGCAGAACATATGAGGATATTTAGGCATTTCACACCTAATTTACACTCTTACCCTCAGCCTTTTGGTAGTAAGTGCTGAAGCACAAATTAAAAATGTATTTAAAAAAACAATTAGGGAGGGATGTAAATACATAGGTTACAACTATAGCGATCTTCACTACCATTTCAGTCATCACAGTCATGGTTACACCAAGCAGGCAATCGAGATCCAAAAGTAGTGATTCCAGTACCTACACTTTGTTGAACCCAATGATGACCATGCTAAGATTATTTATTCTAATCAACACTACATCTAGGGGAAGAGGACTGGGACAAGAGAAAGACACTGGACATCTTATTCTCATCTGTTCTTACTGCTAGACTTAACCTGCACTGTTGATGCTTTAATAACTAGTACTCAAGAAATAATTATTTTTGTATTTGGTCAATGACATGATAATTCACTGTTTCTAGCATGACATCTGATGTACCATGTGAAAATCTTCTATAATCCACATTTTGTGGTCAGCAATAACTCTATGGCTTTAAAGAAACAAAAAAACATTGTAAGTAATTGTATGGAGTACCCTAAAATGTAGCCTGAATTTCAGTACATGTACCTATATCCATAACTACCTTCAGCCATTATTACTTCAAGTCTGTGATACGGATGATTCTCAATACACATATGTTAGACCTGTCATCCTTAGGGTGGTTATCCCCAAACATTTTGCCTGCTTACCTCCTCTTTTTGCTATATCTTTTTGTTGGCTTTAGGAGTCTGAGCTCTTTACCAATGCCTGCCAGGGCTAAAGTGCTTGTGCTTCTCCCCTAAACATGGTGACATTGGTGTATACATGATTAGCATATTTAGTTTACTTATAGGTCCCTTGTAAAGTGGTATACCATATACCCTGGACCTGTAATCTAAATGCTACTATACGGCTGCAGCACTGGTTGTGCCACGCACTGAAGTAGCCTTTCAAACCTTTCTCAGGCCTGCCATTGCAAGGCCTGTGTTTGCTGTCACTTTGACGTGGCATTTAAAGCCATTTGTCTAGACTTAAGCTCCCCTATTTATTACACATGTAACCCCAAAGGAAGGCCTTCGGTAGCCCCAAGAGCAGGATGCTCTGTAACTAAGAGGTAGAACATGTACTTTTAAGTTTTACATCTCCTGATAGTGACATACAGTTCAATTTGTTTTTCACTATTGTTCGGCCTGCTAGTGACAAACAGCTAAATTTGTTTTTCACTACTGTGAGGCCTGATTGTCTCATAGGCTAGCATTGGAAATTACTTAAAATACTTTTAAGCTGTAATTTCTGTTTAGAAGAAGTAGCTGCATTATCTTTAGTATCTTTGGAATAGTAGTGAGAAATCCTCTATAAGGATAAAGATGGATTTAACATTACTATTTTCAAAAAGCCACTTTTAGAAAGTGTACATTTCTCTTCTCTAATTGTCCTGTGTTGCTTGAAGCCTGTTTCCAATACACGTCTGGGGTGGGTGACAGCTAAAATTTGTGCATTACCTAATGATAGGCACAAACACAAGAAGAGTGGGTGTGACAGAGAACTCATCAACATTCATCAGCATTCTGATAGCTCTTCCTGGGCTGGAAGAGAGAGGGGAGCTGACACACCTGAATAGGCAGTGTCCTCTTTCCCATACAAATGGCTGAATACCTCTCACAGATAGCATGGCAAACACGGCTGGAGTAACATGGGACCTGTGCACTTCAAGTGCCTGCTTTGAAGTCACCCCCACTACAAAGCACATTTGGGTATAAGTACTGGGGCTCTGACCTTACCAAGACAATACACTACTGGACCTGTGAAGAACTCTACCAAAAGTAAAGACTGCTATGTAAAAGGATTGCCACTCTGCTTGATTGCTGTTCTGAAGAAACTGCTTTTATGCTTTGCTGTGCTGCACTGCTGATCTTTGCCCTGCTGAGGACAAGAATGGGGCTAATATTTCTAAACCCGGAGTGACTTTAAGGGCTTGCTGCCTTGCCACCTGTTATGAAGCCTCAGGGCCATCAAAGACTTACTGCCACTCTGCAACAGCACTTGAACTCTGTCATCTGTGAGTGGTGCCATGCCATGTGGTGCAAATCCAGTACTGGGCCCTTCAATGGTTATTTTTGCTGTCCGGAACCATCATAGTCGATGCAGTGCTGACTTTGCACCTATCAGAATGCAATGCGGATCCAAGGACTTCCCTCGCATCTTGACGATGGGGCAGGACCCGACTGCGTGGCTTGATGACAACAGATCAACCCGACTGTGTGAATTGGAACAGATGCATTGAGTCTTCGACGCCGATCCTTGCTCCATCCAAGGTATGTTTTCAGCGGGACCTACCTGAGTCCCATAGCCAGTTTACCCTCCATCATGGTAAGCCTGAACAGAGGATTTAACCGGGTCCTGCGTGACCTCAAGTAACCCCTAAGCACTATTTGACTCTAAGCAATGCTTTTTGATTTAATCTTTAAAAATTCATAAATCCGGTTCTACTCATAATTTATTCTTTATTTTTCTAAAGATATGTGGAGTATTTTTGTGGTGTTTTCTTTGTATTGCTGTGTGTGTGTGTGTGTATGTTGCACAAATACTTTACACATTGCCTCTTTAGAAAAGCATGACTGCTCTCTCCCAAGCAGCCAAAGGATGAGCACAGGTTATCTTTTAGTGTGTATCTAGCTTACCCGGACTAGGATTGCAGTCCCTACTCGGATAGGGTGCATACCTCTGCCAACTAGAGGCCCAATTTCTAACATTGGTGATCAACCATGAGGATACTACTCGTGTTTGTGTGATACCATATTGTAACTTATTGTTCACTACAACTCTACACTAAGAACAAATTGGAGCCTTTTTCAATTCCCCCTAATTGGCTTTTTGATTTTCCTGTTAAAACCATGTCTCACTCTAAAGAAGCAGCACCTACACTTGCAGAGATTGATTTTGAGCTGCCCAGGTTAGAGGCTTACACTGTGCTCCAGCTGAAGGATTTCTTTGAGGTTTTTCAAGTGTCTACAAGGGACTTCACAAGGAAGGTGGAGCTTCAGAAGGCTTTGAGAGCCTGGGCAAAGACCCAGGTAGCTGGGATGACAATGCATGGGAGGAGGAGCAGGAAATTCCTGAGGAGGAGGACAACCTGATTATGGATTCCATTGTGGATTTGGGACTGCCTGTATAAGGGGCCAACAACTTGCCAGGAGCAGCAGTGTTTCCATGACTAGGGAGACATGTCTCATCCAAGAGCCTGTCCCAAGAGTAGTTGGCAGACCGGAGGGAGGAAATAAAATTCAAATTTGAACTTGTTTAGCTGGAGCAGGCACAACAACTTGCTTTGGCTGAGAAAAAGCAGGCTCTAGAGGAAAGGTCAAGGAGGAGAGGAAGATATCTCATGAGTTCAGTGTCAGAGAGCTGGACATAAGTGCACAACAAGTGGGGTCCAGCAACAATATTGGTGGCAGCACACCTGCACTGTCCACTAGTGAGTTCAGAGTCCGGATGAGCAAGGATTTTGTGCCCAGTTATCTGGTGGGGATGACATAGACAAATGGTTTCTGCCTATGAAATGGCTCTAAGAATGTGCAAAGTCCCAGAGGAGTTCTGGGGTGTAGTTTATGGAGGTATATGCCCACATTGGGGAGGGACACACTCCTTACGCTAGAGGTAGAGCACCAGGCATGTTACTCTGCTATGAAGGCCATCCTAGTCAGTAAGTTTGAACTGATCTCTGAGAAATATAGGCTCAGATTCAGGGGCAGCCACAAGACTTCAACACAAACATGGGTAGAGATCCTGGATTATGCCAGCAAGGGGCTGCAAGGTTGATGATTATACAGGGCTGTACAACTTGATTTTGAAGGAGCACATGATTGATATTTCTTTTCCAGAGATGTGCCAACAGCTAGTTGATAGGAAACTTAATGACCCAAGGAAGCTTGCTGAGGAGGCAGACATCTGGGTCAGTACCAGCATGTCCAAGAAGACATCTGAGGGGACTCCCAAAAGGGTGGCAAGTATTCCCACCAGATGTAGGAAGGGGGAGCTAAAAAGACAGAGGGGCATATTATCAAGCCAGGCGATAAAATTATCGCTGCTTTAGCGGCAGAAAACTGCCGCTAAAACGGCGATAATGGGCTTGATAATATGCTCTATGGAATTCCAATTGAAACCCATATTAGATGTCCTTCTCATCTAAGCGGCGATAATTTTATCGCCTGGCTTGATAATATGCCCCAGAGTTCTCTAAAGGCTTTCAAAACATCCCCCTGGGAAAATGGTCTGGATCTCATTCCCAATCTGGCCACTAGTAGAAAACTACCCTGACAAGAGTCAGCAGCCTATGTTATCAAGTGCTATGAGTGCTGCGAGTATGGACACTATAAGGGGGATCCTAGGTGCACATAAAAAGTACCACCTCTGACTAGAGGAAAGAATCCTGTCGGAGAAGTTTGTCCCAGTTAATGGGGGAAGTTAGTGGGGTTATTTCAGTGTTCCTGGCTGACAGTGAGATGGTTCCTTAGATCCATGTGCCCTCTAATACTACAATGTATAGGCAAAGGGTCGCTATCAATGGGCAAAGTGTTGAGGCTCTGAGGGATACAAGTGCAAGCATGACTATGTTAAGCAGTCCACTGGTGTCCCCAGAGCAGGTTATTCCCAGTGTATTCTACCAAGATCTGGTAGCTGACAACAGATAGGGTCCTTACCCAGTGGCCCTTTCTCCATTTCAGTGGGGGGGTTTACACGTCTTATGACGGTTGCTGTGAACCCTACCATGCCTGTAAACTGTTTGCTTGGTAATGACCTTGAACACATTACCCAGAAAGAAGTGGGCCAAGGCTCCTGTAGAACAACAAGAGCCCTGGTGGTCCCCAAATACTACAGGGCCTTCCTACTGGAGCTGGCTCATGAGATTTCACTGGCAGGACATCTGGTCCAAGACATGACCTTTGCAGGGCTTGTCCCCCACTTTTATTGGCCTAGGACCAATAATTCTTCAGATACATTCTGTTGGACTTGTGTAATCTGCCAGGTCAGTGGCAAGAACGGGACGGGGCTGAAAGACCCCCTAATTCCATCGCTTGTCATTGGCACATCCTTTGAGTGGGTAGGCGTCGACAGTGTTGGGCCTATGGATCCCCAGATTGCATCAGGCAACAGGTTTATTCTGTTTCTAGTGGATCATGCCACTAGGTATCCAGAGGCAATCCCTCTGAGGACCTTGACTGCACCTGCGGTGGCAAAGGCCCTGTTGGGGATTTTCACCCAGTAGGCTTTTTGTCATGCTTTCCTGCATGCCTTCTTGCTACTTGGTATGAGAGGTGTGATCAAGGACCACCAGAAACCTCCTTCTCTAAATGGAACTAATTGTTGGCACTGAAATGAGTCATGGGAATGGCTTCGAAATATTGATCCTGTGTCAATTAAGCTTCATAAACCATAATAACACTATAGGATGGTGAGCATTCAAGACTTATGATGCAGGGTGAAATAACATTGAACTAATAATAATATTAAAATCCCCATAATGAACAAAAGTGGGAACATAAGTCCTAAAATGTGTAAACATCATGAGTCCTTTTATTGTGTTTATGAACCTATGTTGATATTTCTGTTTTCTTTATGTCCATAACACTGCTGTGAGCATGTGTGTCACACCCAATGAGCACGTTGGTTCTGTTTCAATGCTGATGTCATGGATACCCCTACAATCGCCATTTCTATAAATGGCAGCTACTCCTGACATCAGGCACTTGCAGTTGTAGAATTCCCAGCGTTGGCAGCACCCAGAAAGCAAGCAGAGATTGAGAGTGGCAATCAGGGTAAGATTTTTTGTTTCTAAAAGCGCTCTACACAATGCTCAATGTTCTTCACATGAGAGGAGCTTTTCATGGCAAAGTTGGTATACTTTTGGGTTTTGAACATTAACTTGGAAATAGCGCATTTGGACAGTGCTCATAACATTTAAGAGTCCCCTGACGTTGGAGGGGTCAATTAGGATTGGTAAAGAGACAAACAGTGCAATAAGCGTCTCTGAGAAAAGGAACACTGTAGAATTGGCAAGCTCATTCTTTGTGCATGGACAGTGTTTGTGAATGGTGCAATTTACTGTGATTTTATTTTCACTGATTATTTAAGGCAATTGGAAATCTGAGCATACAAACAGTAATTCAGAGTCTTTTAGAGTATTGGACATTTGATAAAACAATCAAAGTGGTCAAATAGGTGCCTTGAAGTATATCACAGTATTGAGACTGAGTTCTTCGTTAACCAAACAAGAAGTTGGTATAAGCTGCATTATGAGTTGCATGAATAATCTGCTGAGTGCTTTAGAGTTTCTTGCAGGTGAGACATGATCATACTGTTGAACTTTTAACTGTAATTCTATAGAAGTGTGTGCATAACTAGGAAATCATCACTAATAAGAAACATCATCTGTTCCAGGACTCCCTTCTCACAGTACAGAGTTGATGATGCTGGAAGGTGGGCTTTGAGGGTACTGCTCCTGAGGAACCTTGAGCCTGTCAGAACTGCAAGTCCAGCTGTATTTTGTTGCTCCTGAGCAGTATCATCAAAATGTCCTCTATAGACAACCTCTGTCAGATCGTGCATGACAACTGTTTGTGTACACTCGCCACAATAGCCACAATGTGGGGACCAGAAAGTTTGGAATTTAATTACAATTTCGCAACATACTATTAAGCTGTACTTCAGTGAAATTTGTTAAACGTTGCCAATTTTCAAAACAGGCTATTGAATGGCATTTGGTGCATTCATGTCTTTAATTATAGCCAATCCTAGATAGTGGTCTGCTGGATGTATCATTCAGAAAAACCATTTGTGTTGGAATTAAACAGCCTCTGAACAAGGTTTCCGTCTCCTGAACTTGTCAATGTTTGGTACCCCAAATGGACTTTATGTCAATTGAATCCTTCCATTAATTAAAGCCTTTCACAGCTAATTAGGTGACAAATGAATCTGTGTATATTAGCTTAGTTCATGTAAGTATAGTTTATTTATTAGTGTAGGGACTACCTTGAAATGATATGATGTTGGGTCCGATGTATCATATTCAGAAAAATATGTGCATTTATCCCTAAATTGTTTGGAGCTTCCTTGTGGGGACCAAACTCATTCTTTACCGCCACCGTCTCTCGCACGAGATCCTCCACTTTTGGAATCTAGCCAGAAGGTTCTTGTTTCTCCTTGATTCCTGCAAAGGCAGACTGTTCATTGGATTGGATGTTTCAGAACTTTTCTAGGTCCTGCAAGAGAGCACACTGATCATCTACGTCAAAGGGTGTGGCTGATGCCACAATGTCGGGACTGTCAAGGCAGGGAACGTACATTTTGATACTAAAGAGGACCTTGAATGGGGTCCAGACACCCAGAGATTTCCCAGAGATTTTTTAGGGAGATTATTAAGTGTTTGCTGCACCCCATATAGGTGGTGTATTCAAATACACCCCAGGCCTAATACCCTAGCTGTTAGGAACTGCTTTAAGTCAGTGTTCACCCTCTCCACAATGGTACTACCCTCAGGAAAATATAGAGAAGAATAATGCACCTGTACACCCAGGGAAGCCATAGTTGCTTGGTACACTCTAAAAGCAAAAGCTGGGCCTTGGTCCTAATGGAATCTATTACATGTATGCGTCCCAATAAAGATTGCATGTCTTTATTAACAGTGAAAATATCAGCCGAATGCTGTGGCCAAACCCAGAGGAACCTGGAGCAAGAATCAACTGCAACTAAGATAAATTTGAAAGTAGAATCTAAAATCAGTGGACCACAATGCCCCAGATGAATGCACCAAAATGCTTATTGGAAATTACCACATGTCACAAGATAGTACATATTATTTGGCCTGTTGATATAAGCCTTGCCACCAATAACATTGCTGTAGCAGTGAAATTGTGGCAGCCCCCAAAAAAGGAATATTTTCTTCACGTAAGTGGTAAGTATGTTCGCTTAAGTGGTAAGTATACCTAGATGGAAAGCCTTCAGTTAAAGTAGTGCAGTCTCTGTTAACGTTGATGGCAGCCAAGATATCAGAATCTATTCACATTTTAGAATGAGTATTGCAGCAACAATAGCAGTCACAGCTGCAGGTTTGGCCACTTCATCAGCCAGAGAATTCCCTACAATGTCTGCTCCCATAAGCTGATGACTCAAAGTATTAATAACATGAGCCCGTGGTAACCTATCTTTGAGGTCCGCTGATTGTGTTGCTTATAGAGTCTTTGAATCCATTCTGCCGCCAATAATGTAAATTATTATTAAAGCGCTCTACACAGTTATATGAATCACAAACTAGAAGTGTGGGAAATTCAGGATTCGTATGTTCAGTCAACTGTGCAGTGCAGTCCCAAAAGGACTGGGTGCAAGTCTTCTGTGGTTGGAAATTCCCTTCCAACATACCAACAACAATGGAAAAACATGGGATAAACATGCTCATACTGTAGAAATTCTTGTGTCTGTAAAGACGGGTCAACGACAAACTCGACATCAACAGCTGCTAAGGATGTTGCCCATTTTATCCATCTAGGATATAAGGCTTTAGAGTTAGGAATGCTAGCCTTTGTGACAGCCTCTGAGGCTGGCATGGGCATAACAACAATGATTTGTTTCCCTTGTGCAAGCGGTCACTCTTTAAGAATAGCCATCTGCTCTGCAGTCAGTATTTTTACAGTGGAGTTAAAACGCATTCCCACACTGGAATATAAATGCGATTTATATGCAATTGGCACTGTCTCGCCTTCATTAAAAGTGATATAGGTAAACCCAATTGTACCCGATAAAACACGGATGACTACGTTTATAGTATTTACACGTATATGTGAGTGATATGTTGCAAGTAAGTCAGATTGTAAAGATCTGAGTGTATCAGTATGTTCTGATGTCCAATGTAAACGGGAAAAATCAGGGTGTAATTCATAAAGTGGTTTAATGCGTTGTGCATAATCAGGAATGTATATTCTGCCACATTTAGAAATCCTAATAAGGATTGTAGTATCTTCAAAGTGTTTGGAAGTTGAAGCTGAGCACACTACTCTAAGAGATGAGGTGCACGACTTTTACCCTCATGCGTAAGTTCATATCCTATGAAAAGGGCACTCACAAATGTGAAATGTGATTGCTTAAAGTTGAACTTATAGCCACATGCAGTGAATCCTAAAATTATGCGATCCACTTTTGCCAGGTGTGTATTTAACTTGTCTTCCGTGAAGTAGATATCATCAACAGAGCACAACGTGTCAGGGTCAGTATCATGTTGAATTGACACTACGCCAGCAGCAAACAGTCCTGGACTGTTCGTATAACTATTGGGAGTCGTGAAAAGCGACGTTGAAAGCCAAGCACTGAGAAGGCTATCCAGTCTCTGCTTTCAAGTGCTATATTGTTTATGAGTGCCGTACTGTGTGTATTTTGTGTAGCAAAATGGCATGTATGATGGCTTAAATATCTATGGTCTAAGACTATGCTGTATAAATGTTCCGGTTTCAAGACAGGAAAAGGAATATTATCCATTTGCGAGACACAGTGCTCAATTACTCTCTGGTACTCTAATTTGGATTGTATTTCTCTACAGGTGCTTTTGCATCCCGTTTATTAGGGTATTGTAGTTGTACATGTGGGCTGGACCTTATGGGTGTAACATGATATGGAGAGTCCTTATCCCAGCCAACATGATTGCGGTGTTTGATTTCATCATGGACAAGAGCAGAAAATGAAGGTATTAATACTAGGCATGGTCGGCACTCAGGGAGTCATCAAAAAAACACATCTTTGCAATATTTTTTTACCATCCCCTGCTTAATGTACCTCGGGCTCCAAGCCTCTCTTCTCCACCCCTCTTCCACCTCTTTTTTATGATCCTATTCCTAAGCCATACATGCTTCTTACATTCCCTATGAGCTGCGCCTGTTGCTCCGGCCAGGTAAAGAGAAATACAAACGCTCAGTCTAAGGATTCCTCAGCTAGGCCATGATGCCACCTTTGTTTCATGGTGGATGGTTCAGGGGTCTGAGACGCACCAGTGGGCTCAGGAGGACTTGAGCAGTGGCCCTAAACACTGCCCAGTGCTGCAGTCTCCGAGCACGGGAACTGCGAAGAGGTGGTTTCAAGATCCCCAAAATGTCAAATAATTCCACGGAGGGCTGCTCCAAAGAGGCTATTCTGGGTGGGAGGACATGGGCCTCCAGGCCGGGGGCATGTCGTGCCCACCTATTTGTGTACACCCTGTGAGCAGGGCAGAGCCCCTTGAGTGTCCAATCCCTCCCCATGCGATGGCCTCACTCAACTTCTTCACTCCAACTGAAGGACACTGCAGGCCTGTAAAGGAGGTGTTCCCTCTCATGCATTCAAAATAGAACAATCCTATTGCAAAGAAGACTGACAGATATTTGGGTCATCAAGGCCTCCGTGCATGTGGTGAGAAACATTGAGTTTGGATAGGATGCAGAAAGTAGGCATAGGCATCTCCGCTATAAGTGATTTTGATTTGATTTAAAATTTATAAAGCGCAGCAATTACCAAAATCTGTCAAGGCGCTATAGATCACCCTCAGGAAACACCAGCTCCTAGTCCAAAAGAAGATAACTATAAGGAGAATAAACATGTCTTAAGAGCCTTCCTGAAGGGTAGGAGATAGGGAATGGCTCTTATGTTTAGTGGAAGGGTGTTCCAGAGTTTACTAGCGGCCATAGAAAATGCTATGTCACCCCATTTTTTTCTTTTTGTTCTTGGTCCCATGAGCTGTAGTTGACACCGGCCAAACATACTTTTCAATCTTGGAGGGTATGAAAGAAGAAGGGCCTTATGGACCAAGCAAAGAGATTTAAATTTAATGCGTTTATTAATTGTGAGCCAATGTAGGGACTCCAGTCCCTTTGCAGTGGAGTGTCCCTTGGGTATGCCCAGGACCAGTCTCGCCAATGCATTCTGCATAACCTAGAGTGTCTACTGTGTGTTCTTATTTGCGTCTCGATACAGTGAGTTACAATAGTCGAGTCTGGACATTACCAGGACATGGGCAACCCGCTTGCGAGCAGACTGTTGAATTAATGGGAAGATTTTCTTGAGCAACCTAATAATCCATGCGCAGGTTGTTGTGGTACAATTTATTTGGGCATTAAAATTCAGTTCTGTGTCCATTAATATTCCAAGATTCTTTTAAAAAGCATTTTCTGTGAGAGTGAGGCATGGGAATTCCATCACACTTGGATAAATCTCCGAAGACTACTTAAAGCATACATAAAGGATTTTCCTAATAGAAGTTCTTTGTAGGGGTGAGTGCATGCCAGAAAACTTTGCTCCGCCGGAGGTCGGCAGAGTTTTTTTGCTGAACTCCGTATTCTAATCAGAGCGCTGAGCGCCAAAAACTTCGCAAACTCCACCAGCGTTTGGGAATTCACCGCCCACCCCTTGTTATCACATCCTCCCTCTGGGGATATATTTGGACAAAGAGTGGGGGTCAATCGACCTCCACCGAAATCATATAGTAAGACAAAGTTAAATTCTCCCAGAATATTGCTTTAGTGTTTTGCTGTATGTCACCCTCAATTTGTATATCCTAAACATTTAACCTGTCTGGAGGGGCTACGTGCCTATCTGGGGTTTCAACTGCAACAAAGTTATTTGTTGCATTAACTGCTAGAAGCTACCGGAGATTCTGGTGCACTATAGCAACTTCTGCCGCACTGCTGAAAAGAGTCACCACCCAACGCCTGTTCAGGAGGAAGGTTCTTAGTGTCTGTGGCATATTTTGTGGTTATAGTCACAACCTTTTTTTCTGAAATGGGGATTTTTACTGAGGAGGTTTTTGCTCCTTTTTGACCTTCACGTCAGATGATCGTTGCGCCTCCTTTTCTGGTTTCACATACTCTTCTTGTCTGTGCCCAGATCGCCCCCTTCTCTCATACTATTTTTCAGATCGGTCTGTCAAGGAACGAGGAGAACGTGTATCAGAAATCTGATACCTGTTTGGAGCCTTGATTTTAGTGCCCCTTAGAGGGCTCCTAGCGTGAAGAACCTCCACAAGCTTTACCTTTCTGTGGTTGTTTAGATTTATCACATGGTATTTTAACAAATTCACATATCTGCTTGGTTTCTGTGTTTGAGCCAGGTTTGCCTAGAGGAAGTTTAGTAAGTCTGGTTCCCAAATTATTGCGTCCTAAAGAAGTGTACACATCAACAATAATTATAGACAGCTCACATTCATGGTGGGCTTGTGCAACCACTGTGAACTGCTGGCGTATCGCCAAAGATGCTCCTTCACCTTTAATGCTAGACAGAATCATTTGGAATACCACAGGAACATTTACCATTAGTTTCATCCCCAAATCCAGAACAGCAGCTACCTTGCGTTTGTTCTGAATTTGTTTTAACATGTCTGGCAAGACTGACATGGATGGAGTGCCATGACTGATGGTATATACAGCGGCAAATACTGTTCCACCAACTGTTACAGTCTCCTATAGCGAGAACCATTCCATGGGGTATGCACATAGTCAAAATCCTGTAATTGTCTGCTGGTCAAATAAGGGGAAACAAAGCTTCAATTTGGTCAATCTTTTGGGTGATCCAAAATGCAATTTCATGGGAATTTTGCCCTTAACTCAATGAACAATTGCAGGTCTTATTGTAGGTACTAAATGCAACTGGGCTACCCCTGGCAGGCCAACTCTTGCTGGTTGTGCCAGCAAGGTGGGTGAAACATACTAAGTCAAGTGTCTATAAAGTCTAACAAAATTAGAATACAAAGGTGTAGCTGTTGAGCAGTGATATTTGCAGAATCATGGACTGGTTTATATCTGGCTAAAGCTGGACAGGTCACACTTACATTACTAAGGGGATTTTTACATAATGGTGCAAGTACATGGGGTAGGGCAACATGGAACCAAGTAGTGTCTTTCCTGTGGTATTTCCAAGATTTCATAAGCTCTGTATTGTGCTGGTGGTGGAGCAACCATGTATTGATAAAATGTGTTTTTATTAGCATCCACAGCTGGAAAATGTAACCTAGAATAAAAGACATTCATGCGATAGTCATCGTGGGCTTCATCCATGAAAATAAAATCACCATCTGCATTAGGAAGTCCATGTGCAAACCCATGTGCATAGACACCAATTCTACAACTAGCTGCTATTGGAATAGGTTGGGGATGTGCCATGATAAAAACTGCAATTGAAACAAAGTGCAACATAAAATGGGTATAGTCCTTTCAAACTTATAAGCTTGAAAAGCCAACAGAGTTAGGTACTTCCAAAATCATTGAGGAGGATTAATCCCCAATACAACTGACATCTCCAGCGAAAGGTGTAAGGGTTTTATGAACACGCTCAAGCAAAACTCAGGAGACCCGTGAATAAATACCATACCAAAGGTTGGTGATACTCTGTTGCAGGGATTCTGTTTGGAAACAGAACTATGACTGGAATCACAGGACATCCATATGTAGGGACTAAGTCACATCAGTACCTATGGGCCTAAATCATAACTAGCTCACAGTGCCTTACCTGCCCTCCTAACTTTCCCTGAGTAATAAGTAAGTTGGCACCCCAGAACACACCATTCTAGTCCCTCAGGGAAACAGCAGTAACAGTTCATCACCTTTCATTCTCTCACTCAGGCATGTCCATAATAAACAAATGAACGAAACAAGGAAAGTTTACAATATTTATTGAAGCATGTAGGTACTGTGCTGCAATTATAAAACATATGCAACTGAGCAAAGTAATTAGCATTATGAATAAACTGTATACAATGAGAATCCCTATCATGGCAAATGATATGTTTGCCTAAACCTCACCTCACTATGTGAGCACAGCAATATATCAGTGATCTTTGGGATTAGAGCTGGGCCCTATAACAGGCATTTGCCATTCGCTGGCCTGCATCTCAGATTGTGCAGCGCTAGAGCACTTGTCCTGGAACCTGTCTTCTACTAGAAATGATCTTCTCTCTTTTCAAAATGACAAGCCTCTGCTTATATGATAAGAAATGCCATGATCGAAAACAGCAGCTGGGTATCTCTTTTATGTCTATGTGGTAGAATTTGTTAGTGACCAACCACAAAGAAAAACTGGGCATGATGTTGCTTGACCTTGTATGAAATGTTCAGACTGAATTCCAGCAGAAGAACTGAAAAACAAAACATGTGTATCCTATTTCTAAAATGTTTGTGTGACACAAAAACAAACATGTTACTTTGTAATGTGTGTAAAGCAAAAGCGGCCTGCAATCTTCAGTTAGGCTATCGTAGGGGAGAGCTACAGTGGGCCCCACAGAGAACTCACGACACACCCACCAAACTAGCGAAGTAGGACTATGGTGTAAGCAGGATACCGAAGTGCACTAAGAGTACATCCACTTAGATGTAATTGCTGCTCCTCAGTTTGACATCCTAGTTGGCACACCATGGTTAACAGAACACAATCTGCTAAGTGAGTGTCACTTTTAGCTCTGACTGGAGTCAAAATAATTGTTTGCATAGTGCTCAGACTAAAGTCTTCACAAATCAAGTTAAAAAAAATCGGTCATCTAATAGCAACTGCAGCAGAGCAGGATGTGGAATTTCCCAAGGAATATACTGCATTCCAAGACGTGTTATGTTCCTCAAGCACTGAGACCTTACCTACACACTGAATATATGACTGCCAGATAGAGCTGGTTCCTGATGCAAAAATTCCCTGTAGCAGGATCTATGCATTAACAGAACAAGAGAATCAACACCTAAAGGAGTACCTTGATAAACATCTAAAGAATGGCTTTATAAGACCCTCCAAGTCCCCTGCTGCATCTTCTCTCTTCCTTTATCCTGAAGGCAAACAGTGAATTAAGAACCTGCATAGACTATATGTCTTTGAATAACATCATGGTCAAGAACCATTACCCAATTCCACTCATCCTGGTACTGTTAGACAAGGTATGTTCTGCCACCATTTACACCACGTGGTGTGTGCCATTTGGTTTGTATTCGAGAAGGCGATGAGTGGAAGGCTACCTTCAGTACCAGGTATGGGCTTTTTATATATTGCTTAATGCCGTTCGACTTATGCAATGCGCTAGTGGGATTTCAGTTCTTCATGAATTATGTGCTTCACAAATCCTGAGACCATTTGTCATCATGTGTATTGATGATATTTTAATTTTTTCCAACTCCTTAGACACTCATATTAATCATGTAAAAACAATGCTGAGTACTTTATGCACTCATAAACTCTACTGCAAAATAACAAAATTTGAGTTCCACACCACAAAAGGAGACTTTTGTGGTTTGTGGTTTTATCTTAACACCACATGGAATTGAAATGACAGAAAGGAAGATACAAACTATCACGGATGGTCAACACCTACTCCCATCAAAGATATACAGAGATTTCTGGGCTTCACCAGTTTTTATAGGCGTTTTATCAATTATTTTTCAGCCAAGCAACACACTTGAATAAACTGCTGAAAACAGGAGCAATGTTCCTTTGGAACGCAGAAACTGAACAAGCCCTTCAGACCCTCAAGAAAGTCTTTGTGTCTTTCCCATTTTAAGAAATCCAGACACTACACAGCCTCTTTTTGTTGAGGCAGAGGCCTCAGAAACTGTAACAGGTGCTATCCTGTCACAACCGGATGTCCAAACTTGCTAACTTCATCCCGTAGCTTATCAATTGAAGAAGATATTACCTTCTGAACAGCATTATACTATTGCTGAGAAAGAGTTCCAAGCCATTCGTTCAGCCTTCAAGGAATTGCAACAATATTTACTAGGTGCCAGTCACAGTCACAGTCAAAGTCTTCACTGTCCATAGAAACCTTCAAATCTTGCAATGTGCACTAGCATTAATGTCAAAACAACTGAGATAGACCCTACTTTTTGTGGAGTTGTACTTTGTTATAATGTTCAACTTTAGCAATGAGAACAGCAAGGCTCCCTACCCATGAAACATCTCAGTGGTCCTCCACCAATGATTTCACAGGAACAACTAATCAGTATAATACAACTAGACAGTTTTTTGGACCAAGTCCACCAAGCCTTATCACCAGCACAGATGAATAAATGGAAAACAGAGGAGCACAATCACAGCATTAAGAACAAATTACCATTTCAAGGATCAAACTTCACGCAGTCGACACTCCCAAAAAAAGTCATGCAATGGTGCCATGATAATCTTATGGCTGGTCATCCTGGTCAAACTCAAATTTTAGAGCTGATCAATAGAAGATTTTGGTGGCTGCATTGGAGAAATTATATAATACAATATGTGTGTTTCTATGATAGCTGTCACAGAGTTAAGACTGATCTACCCCCAAAAAAGGTTGTTTGCAGCCTCCACCTACACCCAACTACTATGGCAAGACATTTCCCTAGACTTTGTCACAGCCTTGCCTAAAGACCAAAAGATGGATACTATCTTAGTGGTCTTAGACTGCTTATCAAAGATGGTGAATTTTATACCTTGTACTGGGTTATCTATAGATGCGTAAATGCTGCAACTAATACTACAAATCATCATGGGCCCGATTCACAATGGTAAACTGAGACAAAAGTCTAAGTAAGACTTTTGTCTCAGTTTTGGTCTCAGTTAATCTTAAGACCAAAACGTAAGTTTAACTGAGGCAAAAGTCAAACTTTACTACTCGTAAATGCCCTTTGTGGATATCGAAAGTTGTAAAATTAGACTTTCTTCTCAGTTTACCTTTGTGAATCAGGCTCAATACGTCTTCACGGATTACCAAGGTCCATTGTCTCAGATCATGGATGTCAGTTCACTTCAATATTGTGGAAGGCATGTTGTAAAGCTTTGCAAATCGAAATACATTTATCATCTAGCTTTTTTCCTGAATCTGACGGCCAGACTGAAAGAGCGAATCAGGACCTTAAGCAATATTTGCATTGTTACCTATCTGATATCCTAAACTCATGGCTAAATCTTCTTTGGGCAGCAGAATTTGCTTCCAATAATCTATGTAATGCATCCACTGGCATGTCCCCGTTCTTTGTGAACTATGAATGGCATCCGCATTATCTAACTCTTCTAACTCTACTTAGAAGTCACCAGATATCACACTTAAATAAACAGTTCAAAAAGATCACACAAGTTATCAAAGGAGTGAAACAAATTGTTTTGAGAGCAAAAACACAATACAAATAATCTGCTGACAGAAAAAGAATGCCACAACTAAAGCATAAATGAGGCAATCATGTATGTTTATCAACTAAGAACATTTAATTTAAGAATCAGAACTTATTTCACCCAAAGTTTATTTGTCCATTTGAGATTCTCACACAAGTTAACCCTGTAATCTATAAACTGAAAGTACAAGCATCATTAAAGATTCATACGGTTCTTCATTACAATCCCCATAAATACCAAAAGTGGTGAAATGAATCCTAAAGTGTGCTTAATGTGAGAGAGTTCACCACTTTCCAATGTCTAAACATCATGAGTCCGTTTATTGTGTTTATGAACCCTGTGTTTATATTTGTCCTTTCTTTATGTCCATAGTGCTGCTATGAACATGTGTTCCAAGCCGTGCACACATGTTGGTGCCATTACAATGCTGATGTCATCGTTAACCCTAGCAACGCCATTTTTATAAATGGCGGCCACACCCGACATCTGGCGCTTGCAGTTGAAGAACTTCCAGCTTTGGTAGCATCCAGAGAGCAAGCAGAGATCAATAACGGCAATCTTGGTAACACGTGTCATTTCTGATGTGCTTCTCTGTTGTTTCTTAAAGCACTCTACACAATACTTAATCTTCACATAACAAGAGAAAATATTGCAAAGTTGTTATACTTTTGGACTTTGGATATTGACTTGGAAATGAGTGCATTTGGTAAGCGATGGTGACATTTAAGCGTTCCCTGATGTTTATAGGGTCACATAAGATTGGCAAAGCGACGAAACAGTGCATTAAGCCTCTCTGAGAAAAGGACCATTGTAGATTTTTCAAGCACATTTTCTGGGCATGGACAGTGTTGAACTTTGCAATTTGGTGCAATTAGCTGTTGTTTTGTTTGCACTACATTATCTGATTGGAAATCTGAGGATACAATCACAGTGATTCACAGTCTTTTGGAGTAGTGAACATTTGAGAAAACAATCACAGTGGTACAATTGGTGCGTAGGAGCATATCGTAGTATGGAAACGTTATTCTTCGTTAACCAAACAAGAAGTTGGTATAAGCTGCATTCTGAGTTGCATGCATAATTTGCTGAGTGCTTTAGAGTTTCTTGCAGGTGAGACATGATCATACTGTTGAACTGTTAACTGTTTTACTATAGAAGTGTGGGCAGAAGTAGGAAATCATTGCTAATTATAGACATCTGCTCTTCAAGGTCTCCTTCCTTGCTGTACCCTCCCTAACACCCTTTCCCCAGTCTAGAGACTCTGATCGTCTGGTTGTTATCAAAACAAAGAGTCAGTGCTGCTGGAAGGTGGGCTTTAAGGGTACTGCTCCTGAGGAACCACGAGGCTGTCATTTCCCCAAGGAAGTTATGTCTGACAGGGAGACAAATGTCATGTCTGCATACATGCAGTCAATGTGGAACAAGTGTGGAGTAACCTACACGTTCTCCACTCCTTAACACCCACAAACAAATAGGCATGTTGAGAGATTCAAAGAGACCCTGAAGGCTATGATTAGAGGCCTACCTGAGGCCCTGAGGAATAAGTGGGACATCCTCTTGCCATGCCTGTTGTTTGCATACTGGGAAGTACCACAGAATTGAGTGGGCTTCAGCCCCTTTGAGCTTTTGTATGGGCACCCTGTCAGAGGACCTCTGGGTTTGGTCAGTGAAGGATGGAAGTAAGCTCCAAGAAGGTTTTCCAGGATGTAGTGAGCTAAATGCTAGCCTTCAGAAGCCACATGACAAATTTGTAGAAGCAAGCTACAGACAACTTCGAAGCCAGTCAGGCTGGGATGAAAGAGTTGTATGCACATAATTCTACCACTGTGCAATTGCAGCCTGGGCAGAAAGTGTGGGTTATGGAACCTGTGGAACCAATATCCCTCCAGGACCGTTAAACCTGGCTTATTGACGTGTTGAGAAGGAGAGTAATGCCACCTACCTGGTGGACCACAGGACCCCCAGGCAACCCCTCAGGGTGATTCATATCAATCACCTCAAAATGCACTTTGAGAGGTCTGAGATCACAATGCTTCTGGTGACAGATGGAGAAGATGAGGAGGAAAGTGAACCTCCACCTGACCTCTTAGACTCCAAGGAGAAAGATGGGTCTGTGGAAGGAGTACTCCTTTCCCGAAGCCTAAACCCTGAACAGCAGCGAAACTTTCACAAAGTGTTTGGACAGTACTCCTCTCTTTTCTCCCTTATTCCTGGAACTACCCACCTGTGTACCCATAATGTGGACACAGGGGGCAACCTCCCTGTTAAGGATAAATCTTAAAGGGTCATCGTATAAGGTGAGAGCCAGCATCAAGAGTGAAGTCTCTTCAGATGGGGCACAGTGGCCAGAGCGGCAGACTTGGGAGCTGGGAATCTGAGTTGGAGTCTCAGCGTCTGCAGGATATCCTGTGATTCTGGGCAATATTTTATTGCCAACTTATCAGGAAGTGTCAATGCTGACAACAGTCTATGTATCAATGGACCGTGCCATATTCACAACCCATGCGAGGTCAAGAACCCTCTCTCCACCCATAGGCACCCGAAATTATGGGCCACCCCAAAGGCATACTGGCTGTCGGTGTAGACATTGACAGTCAGACCCTCACTCAACTCACAAGCCCTGGGGAGGGCAACCAACTCTGCAGCTTGGACCGATTGGTATGGGATACGGGATGTCTCAACTACAGTGTGTAACGTTGTGATTGCATAAACTGCAGTGGTAGTGCCATCTGGTAGTTTGAAACAAGAGCCATCGACATATAGTTCCCTTTGGGGGTCAGATAAGGGAACATCAGTCAGGTCTACCTGTTGAAAACTAAAACAGCGATATGATTAAGCATTCACTGAAGACATGAATTCTCTACAGTTAAAACGTGTTTCTTGTCTTATGTTGACTAATGTCTGGACTCCATTTTGTATTGTCATGTCTCCACGTGCTTTGCACGAGAAGAGTCCTACCTTTTCGCTAGTTGCTCTTGTAATATGCCTAGTAACAGTCTATAAATAGCTCCTTTGTCCGTCTGGCGCATGCCCAGACTTGACCACATCTGTTATCAGTTAGTTCTTGTTTGACCATGTTTTCGCGGGCTCAGGAAATTGTTAACTCCGCCCATATATTGATCCTGTATCGAAAATGTCAATAAATGGTAATGAATTTTGCTCTATGTTGTATCCACCCACTTATGAGCCCCTCTGTTGTGTATAAAAGGGGACCACGTACGCAAGTTCTGTGTGCTACTCTATGCGATACTGAAAAGTGTTGTGTAGGTTGTAGGACCACCCTTAAGGGTTAATAAACTCTGTCTTTGTATTTGCAGTTTCCGTGCCAACTTCCTTCTAGCTTCTGTTACAGGAGAGTGAACCCTCGAAGGACTGGTCGTGACGAAGGTGAGGAATTTGGCCGGGGATGTGATCACTGCCAGTGGCGTCTTTTAGTCCTGGCATCCCGAGGTTTCTTCCTTCCCTTCCGAGCTGACCATCTGGGTGGTGCCGGTCCTCGACTGAGACCTCTTCTGTCGGTTTGCCGTGAGATAGCCGTTTGGGCGAATTTTGGAACTTGGCAGTTGGAATCTGGACACTCTTGATTGGTAAGAACCGTTGTACGGTACTTGCTCCGAGTTTTGAAGCCTGGGTTGGCTATTTGAGTTTGATTTGTGATGACCGGTCATATTTTGTATTGATTACTGTGAGAATATATGCGTTGCAACACATATAGGCAGGTAATGTGGAGATATTTCTCCGGAATTGTTTAAATCTGAACGGCGCAAAGTTTAAGTGCCATTTTTTGATAATACTGCATATTTTGCATTATTTTTGAGCATGCCTGCTTTTAGCGCACTCCGTAAGTGGTGCTGGTGCTTTGGAAACCGGTTAAATCTTGAGGAATCTGCTCCAGCCCCCCCAGAGGGGACTCCTAATAGGGATATGTATGTGAAGCATGGTCTTTCCTCTATAATGTACAGCACAGTGTGGAGGAAATACACCAAAAAGGATCCTGAGTTACGATGGCCTTTGTATGGATCGTTTGATATGCGTAAGATTGAGTATGTGGAACAGTGTATGTGTAAACTGCGTGCTCGGCAAGACATGTTTGAATGTGTACGGTTATGGGTGAAGGAAGTGCGTGAGCGGGAGAAACGTGAGAAAGCGCTGATTGATACAGAGCAACGGAAAAATGATCATGTGAGAGCGCAGGAAGCGAAGCGTCGGGAGGAAAGAGAACTGGCGGAGAGACAAGAGAAAGAGCGTAGGTTGCAAGTCTCGGGTCAATATGCTGTCCGCCAGCCACTTTATCCTGTCCTTACTAATCTCGAAGATGATTTTCATTTCTTAGATCGCTCTCCGCCCCCTTATGTTGGCGCGTCTGCCCCGAGGTCACAGGATTCTGGATCGGTTTCGTATAAGGTAGACACGCGGTCCATGTTATCAACTGATCGTATGGGTGAGCTTCAGAAAATTTATTTTCGTGCGCTTAAAGGCAAGCTATCTCTTACTGAATTATTGGAATTTTTGGAAAGTTGGCAGGATAGAGAGAAGTTGTATTTTGCTGAAACTTTTTCTGAGGAAGTGATTACTGCCTTTCGGAAATATTCTGATGTTTTTGAGCCCGATGATGTAGTATCCGATTATAAAGCATTACGTAACGGTGTCTTTTCTCCCTCTAAGGTACCCGATGCGGTTCGACGGCTGTTTACATTGCGGGACGCGATGCTTGAACTTAAAGAGAGAGCGCGCCAAAAGACAGGGGAGAAGGAGAAATCGGATTCACACGTCGGCGGAAAACAATCGTCTACCTCCCATTCAGATAAGAGCGAACTAGTGCATGCTAAACCGATGCGCGTCGGCGGCACCTTTGTATGTTCCTCCTAAAGGAGCAGGAACTAGTCTAGACATGTCTTCCCCCGATGCTAGGGGATATTTTGTGTATAATTGGGTTTATACTCCCTGGCATAGGACTGATGTTATGGCATTAAAGAATGCATTGCCTGACCCCCGCAAGAATCCAACGGCCTTTTATGAAGAGGTCGAAGGGGCCTTGAGTTCTTGTACTATGACTTTAGCAGATATAGATTTGTTCTTTGGGCTTATTTTACCACCGGATATGTGGCGATCTGTGCGGAAGGTGGATGATCAAGCCGCTTTTAAGGCTAAGTGGTCTGAGATTGAGGATGAGGATAGGGAGAGAAAACCCGCGCAAAAACCACCCCAGCTTATTTTAGATCTTCCTGCTGCTATCTTGACTAAGTTGAAAACGATTATTCCTCCTACAAAGATTGACTGGAATATGTTAGCCTCATGTAAACAGAAGGTCGATGAATCAGTTTCAGACTTCTTTACGCGCTTTGAGGAAACATTTCATGATTTCAGTGGTCAGTCGCTTACGGATGATACGGGTCGACATCTTTTTGTTGATAAATATGTGGCGAATTTATTACCGGGAATAGCAGCTTGATTAAAGGCGAGTAAAAGTTCTTGGTCCACCTCGTCTCCGGCATCCCTCCTGACCATGGCTCAGTATTATGAGCGTCAGGAACAAGAAGCGAAGGGGAATGAGGAGAAGAAATCGAAAGATTTGAAAACTAAGGTGATGTTAGCACAAGTGTATGGTCCGCCTCGTCGGGGTGTTGAAAGAGGTAGAGGAGGATTCTATGGTCCCCCTTCGGGTCGGTCAGATGTTAATAGAAATCAATGTGCGTATTGTAAACAGTTGGGTCATTGGGCCAGGGATTGTCCGGTACTATATGCACCCCGTCAGGGACGTGGTCAGGGACCGCCGAGAGGTAGAGGGGGCTTTTCGAATTTCAGAGGGAATTCCAATGATCGTGCTCGCTTTGAGCCTAACGTGCAGCAACGAGATAGACCTAATGTATTTGATCGGCAAAATCAGTATCAAATGTCTGGGAATGACCGTTCTGGGTACCATGATTCGCAGCATGCGTAGGATTGCGTTGGATGGGGGTTGGAATCAGTTGAAGTGCCGGTTGATCAGAGGGGTCCTTATGTTTCAGCAAATGTTCTGGGTTCTACTGATCGGTTCCTAGTTCATACAGGATCTACTCGCAGTGCGCTGTCCAAACAATTGGTTCCGAGGGCTCCCCCATCTGGCTTAATGGTTACATCGGTAGGGTTTGATGGTACACTCACTCGAAGCCCTCTATCCCGACCCCTTGCATTTCGTGTTGAACAACTTTTTGCACCTTGTCTGTTTTTGCTCGCTCCGAACACGCCTGACAACATTATGGGTCTTGATATGCTTAAGCACTTCAGAGCTACGATCCCCTACTGGAGTACGTGTGATATTAAATGATAATCACCCTATGACAGATATTAAACGATAATCAGCCCATGACAGAACGGATGTGTGTGGTTGCAGAGGATACTGTATTAGCTTCTCTCCCTCGTACTTTGTGGGCCACTTCGGATACTGATGTGGGACAGATGGTGATTCCGCATGTCCACATTAGTGTCCAGGAGGGTGCGGTGTTACCACGCCTCCCTCAGTATCGTATTTCCCAGGAGGGGGAGGAGGCACTCATTCAGATTGTGCAGGATTTGATTAAGGTGGGAGTAGTGGAGGAAGTCCCCTACAACGTCTGCAACAATCCTATTTTACCCATTCTGAAGAAAGACACCGATACTAGGGTTTATCGTTTTATTATTGACTTAAGGGAGGTGAATAAGATAGTGATACCTCAGTATCCAGTGGTTTCTGATATCACGACGTTACTTACTCTGGTCCCGCCAACGGCGACCACATTTTCGGTTATCGATTTGAAAAATGCTTTCTTTTCAATTCCTATTCATCCTGATAGCCGATACCTTTTTGGCTTCACTTTGAATAACCGGTCTTATAGATTTTGTAGAGTCCCTCAGGGCTATACAGAGAGTCCTAGTATTTACAGTCAAGCGTTGAAAAGACAATTGGATTCCTTTGTTCTGCCTGATGGTGTCGCCCTTATACAATATGTCGACGACATCTTGTTGGCGGCCGACACTCTTGAGCTGTGTGAGAAGTGCACGTTATCCTTGCTTTCCTTTTTGGCATCTCACAATCACAAAGTGTCGAGGAAGAAATTGCAATTCTGTAGACCAAAGGTGACTTATTTGAGTCACCTTTTGTCTAAGGAGGGGCGTGCACTCACACCAGATCGTATTCAAGCAATTTTGGACACGCCAGTACCTTCCACACAGAAGGATGTGCGTGCATTTTTGGGTCTTGCTTCTTTCTGTAGGCAATGGATATTGGGGTTTTCACACATAGCTAAGCCATTGTTAGCACTTTTGACAAAAGATACCCCAATTCCTCTTCCCTGGTCAAATGAGTGTGAAATTGCCTTTCAGCAATTGCGACAAGCCCTTTGTTCAGCACCAGTGTTAGGTACCCCAGATTATACGAAGCCTTTTACACTGTATGTACATGAGAAAGATGGATGTGCATTATCAGTTTTAGTGCAGATGCACGGCGACAAGCAGCGCCCTTGTGCATATTTTTCGGCTGTACTTGATCCTGTTGCCCGAGCATTGCTCGGTTGCGGCGACAGCTGTGTCAATACGCCAAAGCGAGGGAATTGTGTTATCTCATAAGCTGTTGGTATTAGTTCCCCATGCTGTTGATGCTCTGCTTAATCAGACAAAGACACAGCATTTGACCAGTGCTCGTTTAACGGGATATGAGTTGACGCTTTTGGCTCCTCATATTACGTTAAAGAGGTGTGCAACGTTAAATCCAGCCACATTGTTGCCGTTCCCGGAAACTCAGTCTGAAGCACGAAAAGCACACGACTGTATTCTTGTGACTGAGGAACAGACAAAGGGTCATATTGATCTCCAGGATACGCCCTTTACAGATGTAGATGGAGAGCTATGGGTAGACGGATCATGCCTGAAGCTACCAGATGGTACGACTTCAGCAGCGTATGCAATTACCACATTACAAACAATAGTGGAGACAGCACGCATACCGCAGAAATCAGCTCAAGCAGCGGAACTGATAGCATTAACACGAGCATGTGAGCTCAGTGCAGGATTGTGTGTGAATGTTTATACAGATAGCCGCTATGCCTTCGGAGTAGCGCACGACTTTGGCCTACTCTGGAAGGAGAGAGGGTTCCTAACGTCACATGGAGCACAGATAATGTATGGAGAGTTAGTTCACAACCTTTTGACTGCATTAACATATCCAAAGAAGATTGCTATAGTTAAATGTAGTGCCCATAAAAAGGTGGTTGATAAAGTTGGAGAAGGGAATGCTTTGGCAGACCGGTTGGCACGAGAGACTGCGATGCAGCCTGACTCTACTGCAATGTATGTTGTGAAGTCACAGGCAGAAAGATGGTACGATGCTACGAGAGAAGTGCTAGAGATACAGAGGACCGCTTCCGATACGGAACGGGAGCAATGGTCCAATAATGGAGCAGTAGATGATGAAGGGTGTTGGAGAAATAAGCAGATGGATAAATGGAAGTTACCCACAGCTTTCGTACAACCTATGGTTCAGATGGCACATGGACTAGCGCATGTCGGAGCTTCCGCAATTGTCAAATTACTCACACGAGTTTGGGAGCATCCGGAGATCGCTAGTACGGCAAAGAGGGTAGTGCAGACTTGTATGATTTTTTTCTGAGGTATAACCCAGGAAAGGGTACACAAACTCCAGCAGGAGGATTTGCAACACCTACTGCACCCTTTGAGGTTTTGCAGATGGATTACATTCAGCTTGAGCGCTGTAACAATCTGAAGTATGTTCTAGTAGTGGTTTGTGCCTTCAGCAAATGGGTTGAGGCATACCCTACGAAAGACAATACTGCAATGACTACAGCCAAGATGCTATTGAAGGAGTTCTTCCCTCGATATGGTGTTTGTAGATTGTTGTGGAGTGATAACGGACCTCATTTCATAGCAGACGTTATCAAGTATGTCCTGAAAAGACTGGGAATTACCCAGAAATTTCATGCAGTGTTTCACCCTCAGTCTGCGGGATTGGTTGAGAAATATAACGGTACTTTGAAGCTTAAGATCGCTAAGATCCAAGCTTCGACTTCTTTGACTTGGCCAGACGCTTTACCGCTGGCATTATTGTCAATTAGATCAATACCGCATTCTCGGACCGGTCTCACACCCTACGAGATCGTGTTTGGACGCCCAATTAATATTTGGGGTCCACCGAAACCGAAGTCAGTGTATGATGTACCTTGTGTAATGATGAATGATTATCTGGCACAGTTAACGGATAATTTGGTTTCTATTCATCAACAGGTTCGAGAAGCGCTCCCTGATCGGTCCACAGGTGAAGGACATAACCTCCGGCCTGGAGACCATGTTATGATCAAGGTGTTTGAAAGGATGAACAGTCTGGAGCCGAGATGGGTTGGTCCTGAGCAAGTCTTGCTCGCAACGAGGACAGCTGTGCGAGTCTCCAATCGGAAGAACTGGATCCACTCCTTGCACTGTCATAAAGTGCCGCCTGGATTAGTGGAGCCTGCTGTATTGACCGACCATCGAGAAATCCTGACTGCAGAGAAAGGCCGTGCTGTGGAACCGAACGACACTGAGGAGCTCTTCCCGGACCAAGCGATTCCTGGAGGAGGAAGATATCATCTCAGACCGAGGAAGTGATTTCTTTCCTGTATCCAGATACGTTGTCAGGACGGCCCTTAGGTTAGTGAAACGGAGAGCCAATGAGGCAAGGGGGGGGATCAGCCCTGCATTAGTGTAGTGACACCCGTCTTGGCCCGCTGGTGAAGAAATCAACGGCTGCCTAAGGGGAAGAGTTCTGACAACCTTTTAGTTTCAGGAAGATATTGACTTTTACTACAAAATGGAGAAGAAGAAGATTTTTTGTGTGACAAGTTTTATTATCATTGTAGCTATTGTTGGTATAACCACGTGGTTTTTTGAGGATGTGACTCCTGCCCGTGAGTTGCTTGTTTTGACTACTCCAGTGCCTGAGGAGCACTACTTTTACACCCTTCCGTATCAAGAATTGAAGCATCGTCAGTCTTATTTGAATGATACTTTTATCCAGATGTTGCATCATACCCATGTTGCTACAAATGCCACGAACTGTTGGATATGTGGTATGATGCCAGCTCATCAGAAGAAAGGAGGAACGCCGTTTATACCTCTTCCTTTCTCTCATAATGGCTCTTGTAGAGCATGGTACACTTTGCTTTTTGCCACTCGGAAACCTACAGTGGGACGATTACTTTTTAGACTTAATAGGGAATGTCATCAAGATAAAGAAGGCTATCCACAAGCGAATGGGACAATATGGGAGTGGGAAGAATATCGACCAGATAATGAATCGATCCCCTACATCTTCACGAACACCAGAGACACTGCTGGAAACGAACAATTTGTGATTCAAGTGGCACAAGCTCAAGCGGACCTGTGTGTTCAGAGTGTGGGTCATATTCCTGTTGGTGTTTTTGACTGTATTATTGTTTTGAATATAGATGGATTAAATAATAGTACTTTCTTAGCTTCCCATAATACGTATTTCGTATGTGGGAATAAGGGTTATTATCGCTTACCAGCCGGCTGGTCCGGAGTATGTTATTTAGCGTTCTTATTACCCCCTGTATTCTTAGCGCCTGCATCCTATCATAAAGACTTGAAGTTATTGAACAATGTAACTGTAAATAGGTATAAACGTACTCTATCTATTGATGATGTTGACCAAACTGACACTAGCTTACAGCAGTATGTTGATTTTAACTTAGGATTGTTTTTCTTTGTTGGAGCTGCCCTAAATAGTAGGAAGGTTCGACGATTAACAAGAGTTGTAGAGGCTGCTGCTGCTCTTGGGAATCTTACGGAAGAATTACAAATCACTAGGATTGTTGCATTACAGAATCGTATGGTATTAGATGTTATGTTAGCAGACAGAGGTGGAGCGTGTAGAATTATTGGAAGTAGTTGTTCTGTATTTATTCCTGACCACACGCCGTTAGTCTATAACTCTATTAATAAATTGCATAAAATCGCAGCTGAAATTCATACAGAAAATGGCACTTGGACCTTTTCTGGATGGTTTTGGGCATTGATTACTGATTACTGCTGACGGGGGAATCATTGTCAAGATCGTGGTAATGTCTAGAACCACAGGGTACTGGGGAACCACTATTTTATTAACCTCTCTAAGGTCAATTACAAAGCGGTAAACATCAGGGTGAGCATCAGAAGAATCCAAGGGTGCCTTTTTAAGAATAGGAAGAATAGGGCTATTACATACATTCACCGCTGTCTCCTCAACCACACCAGACTTAATCAAATCCTGTATTATTTGCAATAGGGCCTTTTCTCCTGCCTAAGATAGCTTGTACTGGGGAATATGTGGCAATACAGCATTGTCTTTGATCTGAATAGATACAGGTGGGATCTGGAGTAACCCCACATCGTTGTCTCCTGTAGCCCATAATGTGCATGGCACATCGTTAAACTCAGCGAGGAGGGGGGCATCTCTTGCGAAGTATTGCTTAGCACGGGCCACTTGTGGTCCAATAGTCATGTAAATGCCGTCTGGGGAGAAAACAATTGTCGCCTATAACCTTTTTAACAAATCCAATCCCAACAAATTCTCCCCACAATTTGACGTTAATAAAAATGGTGAATCAACCATGAAGGGGCCAATAGTCAAAGCAAGAGGTTTGGAAATGGAGCTTACAACCGGCATGCCTGAAAAACCTACAAACACATTATTTTGGCCAGACAAAGCTGCCCCCGGGACCAGGGAATGGGAAACAGAGCTATTCATAGCCCCTGTATCAACTAAGAATTTCTTCGTCGTAACTTGCAAATCTGCGGTGACACAGGGTCTGCGTTGATCTACAGGCACCGGAACTGGTCCCTCACACTGTCCCTGGCTGTCCTAGATATGAGACATCCCTGTCACATCGTCCATGTCATAGTCATCATGATAGTACCTCCATCCTCGGGGGTTGTCAAAATAGTTCCCACTCGGTCGATTAGACGATGTATTCTCTGATCGCATGTCCCCTCGGCCTCCTCCTCCTCTTCCAGGTCCTCTAAAACCCAGACCTCTCGGGGTCTCACCTTTCTGCAATAAGTCTGGGCACTCATTCCGCCAATGTCCCTTCAGCTTGCAATATGCACATTCGTTGAGCCCAATGGGTGCACCTCTTCCTCTTCCACTTCCCCTTGCAACTTGCTGCATCAACACCCTCATCTTTAAATCCTTTGACTTTTTCTCCACCTTTTTTCTTTGTCCTCATTATCTCTATCCTCATACTACTGTGCCATACTCAAAACCACTGATGGAGATGAGGTCATCCAAGTACTTTCTGAAGCCTGCAACCTAGTTGCAATCTTGGGAAGGAAGTTAGTGACAAATCTGTTAACGAACAAACAAACGCTAACCTCCTGTGACAGATCCTGACCACTAAAGTCTAAAAACACTCCTTCAAATCTGGTAAAGAAATCAGACACACTTTCATCCTACTTCTGACAACACGCAGTCAACTTATCCCAATCCACTCACCTCAGCGAGATAAGGGAGTGCATGTAAGTGATAATATGCCCCGGCAAAGCTAGGAGCTCTGCTTTCAGCTTCTCGCCGGGCTTACCCTACTTATCCCAGGGCCTGATCTCATTCCACGTGCCACCCAACTCTAGAGCATGATCCTGCCTATGAACCTGCCTCCATATGCTACTGGTACCAGCAGGCCGAAAAATAACTCTATATCAGCTAATGTCATCACTGTGGAGGAGGCCGCCTCTGTCAATTCTTTATAATATGCAGTAGGATTTTTCCGAGGGTCCGGCAACTGACTCTTTAGGGATAGTACCTCACTCCTCTTCCAAGGAGTATAGATCCACTGTTCTGGAAACTGAGCGTCGACTCGTGGTCTAATTACAGTGTCCGTGGAGTCACGCAGTACTGGTATTTCAGGATGGTAAATGGGATGGACCTCCCTCATGGGGCACTGGGTCACCATCGTCGGAAACGTTTGGAGCAATCTGCCTCGGTAACCCACCAGTGTTGTTACATTGCTAAAAACCTCATTGGGAGCCATACCTGTGGCATATACCCTGTCCCGTATTTCATAGATAATCTGCGGTGTAACGCCCTGTAAACACTGCTCCCACAGTCCTATTAGCGTTGCCGACATGTGCTTAAGAGCATGCTGCTGTATGAAGGGCTCATAATCTTTCATCACGTTTCACACATCTTCCACACTATAGATCGCATTCTGGGCCAACTAAGCTGCTTGATTCGCCACCATTTGCTTTTCATCATCACCCACAGCAGAACCCACCAACACTTTCTCAATGCGGTCTTGAGCTGCTGCCCAATTCCCACGTACAGGGGTCTCACCATTCTGCAGTGCTTGGGGTGTCATACTTGAGGGGGAAAAAGCAGATGAAGAGACAGGTATCATCATGAAGGGAGACAGTGTTGTCAGAGTAAAAGGAGGTGTAGCAACAGATACGGAGTCAGTAGACGGAACAGGAGAGCTGACGGCTCCTGCCCCTGGTACTGGCGTGAGCAGAGAGGAAGCAGGCGGGGCTGGGGCCAAAGCAGTTCGGCCAGAGGCGGAAATACTAGGGAGAGCCGCACCAGGGGCCGGGGACTTAGATGTGGGAACTTTTGGGTATATCCACTCAGGAGCATAAGGTGGAGGAGGATGAGAATCCAATAGCTCTTCAACAAAAACATCACTTTCCTCTATGGTAACATAACATTTATCAATGTACAATGGAAACTTTCTATCTACACATTCTATGACTTTCTCTATCTTTTCCCTTTCATAGGCCACTGCTTTCTGCGTTATGGTTTGAGTGTGTCTCTTCCGGGCCTCTTTCTCTGCTCTCATATGCTGCTGCTTTGCTTCCTTCTGCCATAATCTTAGAGAATCAAACATCGACTGCCAACTCTTTTTAGCAAACAATTTGTCCTGCAAAAAATTTAATTTTTGTTCATCAAACGAGCCAGTGAGCGGCCATTGTAACTCAGCATTGGCCCTTGTATATTTATTCTACAAAGTGCTAAACAAAATAGGTCCAATACCATGCTTGACGTATACGTCAAAGTTTGGGGTACCCTCCGGAGGCTCAGGTTGGCTCTCTTCCAGTCGAGCCTCAGTACACCGACATTCAAAACACCCCAGTATACTTAGACAAGGTATCTTAATATAAGACACATGCGCTGTCCCCAACGGACAAGTATAACACCAACAAAAATAATAAAAGGAAATATAAATAAGAAGAATTATTCAAGATCCAAACCAAAACGGTCCAAGGACTGCTCCATGCAGCCCGAAGACTGTACCAAGCTAAAGGATACAGTCCGGAGACTGTACCAAGTTCGAGAAGACAGTCTGGTGACTGTAGCAAGTTCAAGAAGACAGTCCGGAGACTGTACCAAGTTCAAGAAGACAGGCTCCAGCACCAGACCTTTTCGAGAGTAGACCAAATTTCCAGTTGGCCCGGAAGATTGTTTGCAAACAGTCTCAAGCCTTTTCAAGAGTGGGGCAAATATCCAATTGGCCTGGTAGACTGTTCACAAACACTCAGTGTCTTTTAAAAGGGTCCACAAACCCACCAAGTTCAAACCAAGACAGCCCAAGACACAGTCCATCGGCTCATGCCGTTCAGGCAAGGCAGTCCGAAAACTGCACCAAGAAATTCCGGAGACTGTACCAAAACACAGCCCGCAGGCTCGTGCTGTTCAAGAATGGCGCCATTTTTCCAAGAATGAAATCACTCACCTGATGCACACAGGTCGAGTCAAGTTATTCTCCACTGCCGACTCTTCAGACGAAACGGTCAACTCCAAGGTTTCGCCTTCTCAGGACCCCAGCCGGTGACCGTTAGACGAGGAGTTGCCCGTTCAGACGGACAGGGCAGCTGCGAGAACCAAGCTCGATCATGTGCGGTACCCCGATCCACCCAACCGGATGCAACCCCGACCATGCATCCCGATTACGGGTGAGTTGGGCCAGCTTGCAGGGTCCCTGTTCGGGCACCAAATGAAGGAAGTGGCCCTTAGGGGCTACCCGGGTTACTTACAACCACCTGCAATTCATTCCCAAGCAATGAAGAGTCAGTCAGACAATAGAGAATACAAACAAGCTTTTATTAGCAATACTCTGCAGAGGAGTCCAATCTGACCTGCACCCTAAGATGTCTGCCAAGGGACTGGCCCCCTAACAGTTTGCAATGTATGATCATTCTTCCCAAGAGCCTCCAACCATGCCCACGGTGGAAAGTTACCAGCCTGGGCCGAACATGAACAAAGGAACTACAGAAGGATGAGCTGCCACATGCCAGATGGGTACATGCTATCTGCAACTCAAGGTTACCGTGCTGGGTCTCAGCATCTCTTAGAACTACACACTTGTATAGATATGCGAGGGCAGAACGGCCTATTCATTAGTAAGTCGGGAAGCAGCCTTGAACAGAAGAGAAAATAATAATGAAATACAGTGTTTTGCTGAGGCAAGCAATGCGAATAATGAGGTCTAGTTCAGGCACAGTCTAAGCAGCCTAATCGGGATACTGAAATACAAAATGGAGTCACACCCGCTGACTAAATCTTTGCACATTACGGGGATAACTCAGCGGGTTTCATAACGTGAATACACATGAGATGTCATTTAGCCATACACTGCTGTCCTACTATGGCACGAAATATGTTTATAATTAGAATAGGGTTTCTCAAACCTAACAATTGGTAATGATAAATCCTCTTTACTGGTAAAGTTGGATTTAACATTACTGTCCTACAAATTACACTTTTAGAAATTGGACATTTATCTGTCCGTACTGCCCTGTGTGTCTTGCAACCTGTCTCCAATACACGTCTGAGAAGGGTGACAGCTCAACATTGTGCATCCCTTCTAGACAGCCGCAAACACAGAAAGGGTGGGTGTGACAGCAAACTCATCTGAATTCATCCAAATTCAGATAGCTCTTCCTGCTCGGTGGGGCTGACACACCTGAATAGACAGTTTACTGTGTCCCACAAAAAAGGGTTGATTACTTACTACTTATAGCCAAGAGCCAGAGCCATAGCTGAGATTAAAGGGTGACCTGTGCACTTCAAGTGGTTGCTTTGAATGCCTCGGAGTCACCCTAACTTCAAAGGAACAATGCGCACTCTGGAACCTCCCCCCAGTTACAAGACACTTCCTATAAGGGTCATGTGGGGTTGCCACCTCACTGAAGCAACAAGAGAAATTATGTTGGATCACTCACACATATGGACACAGAGAGGTCACACAAAATGCCACACAAAGAACTGTGTATATCTCATACCCTGCCCTTGCATGCTTAGATATGTTGGCATGACAAAAAGGCTAGTGGAAACAAGAATCACAGAACACAGCAGCATATGGTGCAAACGAAGCATCACCCAAGAGAGTGCTAATTTCCTGGCCACTAACCACACCGCTGACGGCCTCCAGTGGACCATTTCGGAAACAAGCAATCATTGGGACAAACAAACCTTGTTCCGGATGGAACAACAATGGGTTCTTTGTATATCAAATCATATCATGGGATTAGATGACGACATTCCCTGGAGTGAACTAAATACATGAAATTGGAGCTTCCAGCATCAATCAAATAAGAGAATGTCAGAAGGATGTGACATCATGTCGGTATACAACAGTGACCACTCTTCAGTGTACTTGTCACTATACTGCAACTACTATTTCGAGTCACCAGCTATTTTGACCAGTTTACTCTATTATATACCTGCTGCTCTTCCTTGCCATCTTGTCAATGGTCACCTGACATATAGTCAGCACGTATATCTCCTGTATCACAGAGACAATATTCTCCTTGTGTGGCCAATACTTTACCCTGACAATTGCAACATCACATATAAACACTATACCCATATGGATGTGCATTTCATGATCATGGGTTATTGCTCCCCTTCAACTACCCATGGTACAATTACCATATCACACCATCATTTATGCTTTTATCATCTTATCCCACCAGGATTTTGTTTCTGGGCTTGAATTTCTGTATTACAATGCAACCGCCTCTATGAGCATTTTCCTCCACTTAAGATGGCACCTCTTAATCTGCATCAGGCCATCTTTCCACATTACACCTTCAGGTGCTGCGTGCATGTGCTAATCCTGAGCCTCGCCCAGGCCCGCACCAGCTAATGACCGCAACATATGAATTTTTAGCGGTACTAGTCAGCTAGCGCCTTCATGCGACCTATCGGTGTCGACCCTGAAACTCGAGCCTATGTCGTCAATACCTATCTCTCCCATCATAAGGACGCAGATCATTTCCTTGACAACAGGACATGCCTACCATGTAACATGGGGACACTTTTCTGTATATTTTGGGAGGACTAGGTCTACCTATCACCAGCCCTCCGCACCAGTTACCTCTATTGAGTTCACAATGGTAAGCACACGCAATGCTTTAAAAGCCCACCCGGTCTCATTCACTACCTTTTGACTGGCAGAGGATGGTAGGTCATGGATAAGTCGCATCCAATACAATGGATGTTATCTTTACTTTTGTCCATTTACCAACTTCTAACTAGTACACGTATTTCTTTTCAGTTTATGTCAGCAGCCAACTGCAGTACTCTGCCCAAACCTAAAGGGCACTGTTACTACTCTAACAGGGTAAGATCTCTATTCCTTATTATTGGGATGCGCTACCATACAAGATGTCATGCCTCATTTCTGTGTTTTGTGTGTTTAATGTCTTGCGGGACTCTTCCTGTATGGTAACCTCTTGTTGTGTTTTACAGTGCTGATTTCACTGTGGGGTGACAATGCACCCTCAGCATGTTTTTAATTAATATGAAGGAATACTACATGTACCTAGGGAATGTCAACCCATTGAGTTATTGGTCAGAACTTCACTATCCTGTACTGTAGCAGGCACAGGGACACATTTTGATTAGACTCATTCACTTTTTACACCTCTACTCCAAATCAGGTGTAGGGTAGGGGTTAACTATTTGGTCCACAAGAAATGCTTAAGATCCAGTTGGGCCACAAGGCATCAAACATGTTTGCCTTAGACTATTTAAATCACGCAGCACATCACCCTACATTTACATCCTCAGTTGCACTCATCAATACACTTAAAATCAGAAGATTTCCAATAAAGAACTCCCTCCAGGGGTCCGTTGGGCATTGCAGTGCTGGCCCAACAAGGATTGACCTAATGATGAAACATGACACCCATCTGGGTGTGTGATGGCAATCAGTTCTGATCACTCAGATCTCCAGATCCAGTCAATCAGCTTCCTGGTCCTGACCGACAGCTTCTTATTTTTTCTTCCTTTTTCTTCTGTCATTTCTGGAGCAACAGCATCCTTCTTCTGCATAAGCACAAATACTTTACACCTTGCTTGTTTGGATAACCCTGACTGCTCTGTGTCAAGCTACAAGAGGTTGAGCACAGGTTATCTTTTAGTGCGTATCTAGCTTACCCTGACTAGGATTGTTGTCCCTACTTGAACAGGGAGCATACCTCTGCCAACTAGAGACATAGGGCTTCATTTATGAGGTTTTGCTGTACGGCAGGGCTGCAGGCCTTCCCGCTGCGCTGCTCTATGGCAAAAGATAAGGGCCGGAATGTGCCATATCTATAAGATACGACGCATTCCTGTCATTTTCCCCTGCGCCGGCGCACAATAGGCTGCCGTGCGCCTACGCAGGCACCTTTGCACCATTGTGCAAGGGTGCCTATGCTGCGGGGATGATTATTTTTGTACAAGAAGGGAAACCTTTCTGTACAAAAATAATCACAAAAGGCTTTTCCTCTTTCTATGTGTGCTGCATACTGCGTTAAAGGGACTGATATTTATCAGGCAGCATTAAGCCCAAAAAAGTGGCTTAGTGCTGCCTGCTAAATATCACGCAGGTTTCTGCGTCACGGAACATCACAAAAAGTGACGTTCCAGAGGTGGAAGAAGCCTCATAAATGAGGCCCATATTTTCTAACACTTTTATTTTACAACACAAAATCATTGTACTGCAAATTGCTAGGATCTGACCTCAATATATTGCCTTTTGTAGCTTGTTTAGATATTTGAGTGACAAAGTTCAACTTTTCTCTATGCTTATACTTTAATTGGCAGTCTGCCTTGGACAACATGTGCTTGCATGGCTGTATGTGATTTTGATGATACTCTAATATGAAAAATGTGTTCTGAAGAACTTATTTCATCTAACCATTGCTGCTAAATTTGTCTTTTAGAATGGCTTTCACTGGGTTGACAAAACCAACCTGGTGAAAGCCACTCTTGAAGATACTTCATATTTGAATTTATTGTTTCTCTTAAGTGGGTCCAGACATTTAATCCCCACTTTTTTTCCCATAGACTGTTCACCACCTTCCAAGCCCCTTTTAATTCACTTTTCCCCACTGAACTCCAGTTTGTTTTCGGATCCCTTACTACATTTCCAATATTGTTCCATTTTTAAAAAACCTTACCCCTCTCTCACCTTACTTGTTTGATCTAAGCCCTCCACTCCCCATTGTGCTTTTCTCCCCTTTTAAACATGTTACTCCCTCTTTCACTTGCTCCCATTTTTACAAGCCCCTTATTTCCCTTCTTGCTTTATTCCCAATATTTAGAGGAGAGAAAGGGGCCACTGAAAGCCTCAAACGTGGGTCTTCTTCAGGATTAGGAAGGTGAAGGAGAGACCTGGATGCCAAAGTCATCCTACTGAGAAAATAGACCTGGATAATTCCATGAAGCAGAAGTGCCCAAAGGCTCCACTCTGATGGGTGAACAATCTCCGCTCTAATATATGGTTGCAACTGTGACCATAATGGGGAGGACACAAGCCTTTAAATTTAGCTTAGGAGTGTGGTCCAGCCTTGTTTCCATTCAACAGGCCATGGCTAGGAAAAGATCCACAATTGGAGTTTGGGGCACACAAAATGGAGTTCATCACATGTGCCCTGCAGCTGCTACAGCTAATGCATGCTCTCTCAAACAAAGTCAGAAAGACTGTTTGAGAGAGGATGCATTATGGTCACTGTTACAATTATATATTAGAGTGCCAATTGTTCACCCATCAGAGTGGAGCCTTTGGGCCCTTCTGCTTCATCAAATTATATGTTATTAGAAATTCTACAGCGGAAGGCTTCCATGTACAATAATATGATTTGTGAAAAGGTCTAAAGTACCCCCCTTTTTTCTTTTCCTTTTTCTACTCCTTATCCACATGATCACCTTCTCTGAGCACTCATCTTTATCACTGTATCCATTTGTGGAGCTAAGAGTTTTCGATATAATGTGTAAATAAGAATGTTGTTTGAGACTGACTTATATGTAACTCAACTTGCAGAAATGCAATTATGTGTATGTGTCTTAATCTTCTATTTTTGAAATCTTGTCTGCTGCCCATACCTCGTAACTGTGGATTGAATCTACAAGACTTTTTTTTTCTTTTCCATATAGTGGTAGGAGATCTTTTGATATATTCTGTTTTCCCATGCCTCTTGTTGCTTTTTCCGATCGGACCATTAATTGTCTGTATCATAAGTAAGGCTCCCTGTTTTCCATTTTTACTAATTTTTGCAGATAAATACAGACAGGAAACCAATTATTTTCTTGTCTGTATTTATTTCTAAATGTGGATAAAATCGGAAATTGGGTGCTTTTTGAGTGATTCGAATTACACTTGGCCATAACTAGCAGGCCAATAACTGTGTGGATTGATTGATAAGAGGGTTTAAAATAAATAGGAAAGAGGCTTAAACAGCAGTTGATATGCACAAGGCTTATTTTGAAAGGTGTATATGTTCGTATAAGTGCATTTATTTATCTTCTACTGGTTTTCATATCACGGAAACCTGGCAGGCATTCAAGCTGACTGCATATTTATTGGTTAAATAATTGTGGAAATATACCAGTTCAGCTATATTTGTTTCACAAAACGTATAATAAATATGGATAAATACAGATAAAGTTGACAAAAAATAAATATGGATAAATACAGACAGAAATGTCAAAAAAATAAATACCATAAAACTGGGAGCCCTAATCATAAGTTACACAGGTCCTTCATGTTAATTTTGGGTTACCCCTTTGTTTTGTATCTGATAGATAAGTCGCATTACTGTCCTTTTCTTTTGCCATAGGGAAGCACTGAAAGAAGGCCTGCGGTGCTGTCCTACGGCAAAAAATCATAAATGAGACCCTTGTCCCCCTCAAGGCTTACTTCCTTTTTTTATACAGCCCATAGTCCCACTTCTGCTTTACTCCATTTTTTTTACAAACCCCTTACTCTCACTTTCCTACTTTTTTTCAAACCACTTACTCCCCTTCCTTCCTTGCTCCCATTTTTCTAAACAAACCCTTACTGTCCGTGCTACTTTTGTCCATTTTTAAATCTCTTTCTCCCTCTCCCACTTTACTCTATTTTTAAATAAACCTCTCACAATTTCTCCTTCCCCACCCACACCTCCACCGTCCTGTATACCCACCCTTTTTTCCATTATTCCATCCTAATCATGCTGTCATTTAAAATGAACATTAATCTTTTGCGCTAAAACATTTATTTGTAACTTTTCTTTTAATCTACTTTTCTTTCTAAAACTGCAACATCTTGGAATCTATATATGTGAATGGTGCAATGCAATAGTTGTTTTTTATGTATTGTTTTTTGATTTTATTTAATACTTACAATCATTGTATTTTAAAACTTAAGTAGAATTTGAAATGTTTTTAAAAATATTTAAATCCATGTTGATGGTGACTCAAGATATTAATTTTTTGCATCTTCTTTCTATCTGAAGTTACAATCAACTGCAGTAACCCACAAGTATAAATATGAGGCAGATGTAAAAAAGCATTTTTGGGGTCACAGGCCACTACCTACTGCAAAAATGCCATATCCAAGGAGCACACATTGGGATTTGGTAACATGTTACCCAATTGCAATTTGTGTTTGGTGATTCAGTATTTGGAAGGGGCGTGTGTAGGGCGTCCCTTTAAAATGCCAAAGTGCAGTGCTAAGCATGAATATTTTGTGACCGAATCACATTTGCAAAATATTATTTTTTTACCAACATCTCTAGGGTGATGGTAACTATTCGAAAATGAGAAAGAACTCATTTTCCTTTGTGAATGTTGAAACAAATAGTTTTTAAGCTCAAGCAGTGTCCAAAGGGACCACTGCCTACTCTTAAAAAATGAAACTTGAAGATTTTATTTTGTTTTTGAAATGCATCCCATTTTACTTTAAGGAAAACGGGCTGCAATTCCCCAAAACTATTTGCCTAATTAAAAAACAATCACAGACATGGTGGTCTGCTGACCCCAGCAGGCCACCATCCCTGTGAGGGCTACAATTCCAAATAGGTCACAAATTGCGACCTACCTCATTAATATTATTGAGGTATGTATATGGTGGGCCCATCACAAATCACTGTTTCCAACTTGTACATTTTTGAACATTAGGATTTGTGATTTCCTAATTGCAATTCATAAAGAATCACAATTTGGAAATCGCAAACCATAAATTCTATACATATGGCCTTAAATACTTGAGCCCATAGTTATCTTCTAAAAAAACATTTTAAATCACATGCAAAAACATAAGGTACACCTCAGTCTTTAACATGTCTTCAAATTACATCTCAATGCATAAACTGCCCACAACCCAGGGGCTTAATTATGAGAGCCCTGTGTCACTTTTGCACCACGTAAAGTGGTACATGTGTGAAGCAAGACTCTCATTTTGGTTCATGAAGCCACGCAAAGCCATCCCACATGGCTTTGAGTGGCCTTATAAATCATGAGTAGGGCGACGCTGTGCATATCACTGTGCTGCCTAACTCTGAGCCCGGGAGGCATTCCATGGGTGCAGCAGTGGGCTTTCCCTTATAACACCCATGAAATTTGACGCTGCCCCAAATTTAGAAAGAGATTTAAACCTGGGGAAGCGTCAAATCTTTACGCCTCCCAAGGTGAGGCAAATTAAGGAGAAATATATTTATTTCTCCTCTTTTTCCCTCTTTCCACATGTGCTCTACGTTCCTGCACAAAAACAATCCTGCATGCAATGGGGCACCCTTGCACCATGGTGCAAGGGTGCCTATGTTGGTGGGAGGCTGCTGAAATGGCACCAGCGCAGGGAGAAATGACAGGAACACACCGTATTGCTTAAATATGGTGCATTGCTGCCCTTTCACTTTAACGTAGGGTAGCACAGCAATGTGCTTTGCGGTGCTGGCCTGTGCTAAAATCCCATAAATCGGCCCCCCAGTATCCCATCTTAATACTCATTGACTTTATTATTGTCTTTGGCAATGTACAGCTCTCTTCAGGCTTTTCGCTAGATTCACGCTATAGAATATCTCTGGGGCATATTTATGAGCCCCTTGCCTCGCTGGAGCGTCACTTTTTGCGATTCTCCAGTGGCTCAGATTACAAAATCATATCTATGAGGCCACGCAAAGCCATTACGCATGTCTTTGAATTGTCTCATAGATGTGTAATGAGGCAAGGCAGGGCAAATTGCTGCATTGCCTTATTGTGCACGTGTGAGGCGCTCCATGGGCACTGAGGTGGGTGTTTCCATGTAACACCCATGGATTGTGGCACTTCCCAAAATGTACAAGACCATGTAAACCTGGGGAAATGGCAAGTCCTTACGCCACCCAAGGTGAGGGGTAATGAGGAGAATTAACTTTATTTCTCCTCATTCTTTCCTCTCTTTGTGTGCTGCATTCTGCAGCATGCCTAGAAAGAGGAGAAGGCCTCTCAGGATTGTTTCTGTGCAGTGAGGTGCTGCTTCCTGCACAAAACAATCCTACGGACAACACAGACACCCTTGCACCAAGAGTGCTTGCTTTGGCACTAGGCTCCGAAATGGCACCAGCACAGGAGGAACAGACAGCAATGCACTGTATTGCATGAATACAGCACATTCCTGCCCTTTCACTTTGTCGTAGGGCAGCGCAGCAAGCTGACTTGCTGCGCTGCCCTACGCCAAATCCCCATAAATGAAGGCCCATATATATATGTACAGATACATATACGGGGAAGATTTACAATAACTGGTGCATCCCTGCATATCAGCAGGGATGCGCCAGTTATTGTGCGTCACGGCTCCGCCACCATGGATGCGCCGCATTTACAATGCGGCGCACCATGGGGCAAAAAACGAACAGATGCGTGACACATCTGTGCCGTAAAGGCAGCGCATTGCTGGAGCTGCGTCGCAAGCACGACGCAGCTCCAGCAAGGCTCTGGGGTGCCGTATCTTCAAAATGCTGCGTCAATCCTTACGCCTGCTTCAAGCAGGCGCAGGGTTTTGACGCAGCATGGGCTCAAAAGTGACTGAGTGAAATCTTGTAGATTTCACTCAGCCACTTTTAAGAGGCGTTCCTGGGACGGAACGCCCCCCCCGTGCAGGAACGACTACTTCTGGCGCAGGGCTTTACAACGTGACGCATCTCCCAGATGCGTCACGTTGTAAATACCCCGCAGCATGGCACTGGTTTTGCGCCGCTGCTATGTCACAAAAGTGGTGCTACGGCGGCGTAAAAGAGGCCGAAGGGGCTTGTATATCTACCCCATACATGTTCAAGGTTCGACGTGGTCTGGTGTGAATAAAGGGCTATTTTTAAGTCAGCAGATTTCAGAGACCTCAGTTTGGTCGACAGAAGTAACAGAGAGAGGACCGAGGCAGCACCGCAATTTTCATCAACAGATGGGCACTCTGAAAATAGATGGTAATCACCAGCAGATCTGAGTAAAACACACCAGACTTAAACAAATGAAATAAAGATGCTAAGTGTTACTAAAGGTCATCCTTGAGCTTGTTGCAAAATGCAAAACACCCTTTCAACCTTGCTGTCTTCAGTTTTAAAGTCACTGCTGAAGGAACTGAGGCGCATTTGAAAGTCAAATATACAAGTGAACTGCTCAGTTGCTAGGCTGCACAAATCCAATGTCAGGCTGCATCAGTCAAATGCTAAAATTGAATTTACCATGAGAGAGGTATAAAATGGACTGCAGGAGGAAGTGAGGACACTATCAGAGATCGATGTGAAGCAACTGTTTCCACAGCTTCCCACAAATCTCAGACGCTGTCATTGAGGAGATAATACGCCAGCAGACAAGATCATTCGATATCTGAAAGAATTCAGGCTGCAATGAGAAACTTTGAAGTCGAAGTATGAGCAGAGTTGATGATAGAAATGTTTAAACATTGTCAATCAGGTGTAGTGCACTGGATGCTTGCACTATGCCTCTGCATGGGTTAGACATACATCATTTTGTGAGAATATACTTCTTCCAGGTATACTCTAATATCAACAGAGTAGCAAACATTTCTTTCAGTCAGTACATTTTAACTTTGACGTCAATATCAGATTTGAACGTTGACATCAAGATCAGAGATATGCTATAGAGTGGTTTAGTCATTTCTAGGTAATTCTTCTTGGTCAGTAGTTCACAGAGATCCACCAATCCCTGAGAGGAGTTTAGCGCAGTCACTAATTAATCATTAAGGCCCAATTTTACTAATACTTTGCGCATGGTTTCTGTTACTTTAGTTACACAAACCTGATGCAAAACTATCCAATACAAATCAGGATTTGCGTTGGCTAGCTTCCCAAAGTAGCACAACATTGTGCAATGTGCTGCTTTGCGTTACACTGCAGCAACGGAGCGTTCCATGAGTGATCCATGGGCGTTCCCATGCCACCATCCTTGGGTTTGGACGCAAGTCTCTATCTACAAACACAGGGATTTGAAAATCCTATGCGGCCCCGAAGCAAGCAAAATGAGGAGAAATATTTTTATTTGTGCTAATTTTTTTACTACTTTGCAAGTGTGCTACATTGTACAGCACACGTACAAAGCGGGAAAAGTTTTAAAGAATTTTGGGGCATATTATCAAGCAAGGCGATAAAATTATCGCCGCTTTAGCGGCAGAAAACTGCTGCTAAAACGGCGATAATGGGCTTGATAATATGCTCTATGAAATTCCAATTGAAGCCCATGTTAGATGTGAAGGACGTCTAACATTGGCTTCAATTGGAATTCTATAGAGCATATTATCAAGCTCATTATTGCCGTTTTAGCGGCAGTTTTCTGCCGCTAAAGCGGCGATAATTTTATCGCCTGGCTTGATAATATATGCCCCTTTTTTTGTACTTCACTGGGGCTATTCCTCACAGAATGCATACACTCTTGAACTACTACTTATAGGTGTGTGCATTGGCACATGGAAGCCAAAACGTAACAAGCACTGGTGGTAGGAAAACAGTACCCCATCATCAAAGCTATGGTGGTGTTCTGCTCTATCGCTTCCGTGCAAAGCAGTGCAGCAACTTTTATTTCTGTCATGCCTTGCATTATCTTTTAGCAAATCAGAGCCTAAGAATTAATCAAAATTTCTAATATATCCTTGATATGCATAAAGGAGTGTTTAATAATTTAGGTAGAAGGATAAGTCCAAAAAATGTGATTGAATAATTATCTACAAATGTGAATACACGCTGCAGGACAGCAGGGGCAAAAGAGAAGAGAATGTGTGCCCTTTAAAAAGGAGATGTCAGTATGGTAGACATGTTCGAAAGATTCTAGGGGCATATTATCAAGCCAGGCGATAAAATTATCGCCGCTTTAGCGGCAGAAAACTGCCGCTAAAACGGCGATAATGGGCTTGATAATATGCTCTATGGAATTCCAATTGAAGCCCATGTTAGATGTGAAGGACATCTAACATGGGCTTTAATTGGAATTCCACAGAGCATAATATCACGCCCATTATCGCCGTTTTAGTGGCAGTTTTCTGCCGCTAAAGCGGCAAAAATTTTATCGCCTGGCTTGATAATATGCCCCCAAGTCTGGTGATTCAAATTTCAACCAAGTGGCATGTGGCACAGGTGAAAGATACACCATGACGACAATAAATTGCGTTTCAGAGGAAGCAGGAAGTTCACAGTTGTAGAGGCACGTGACTAAAGATCATTGATGGTCACCCTGTAGGTGAGAATGCCAACACTCAAGGTCCAGGTGAACAGACCATTGGTACCCAAGTAGAACAAGATGTAATAGTAAAGTGAAGAGACGATGGAGCTGCAACTTGTAGCGGTTCTGCAGGAGGAACATGAAGCAGCAGTAGTGGTGTTCTCTAGTAAGCAGGAAAGATGAATGGCAATCACATTACCACACAGGCACTTTGATGGGGCATATAAGCTGGATGAGCTCCTAACAATTCAAAGGAGCACTTATTGATGTGATAGTAGGAATGGCATTGAAACATATATCGAGCTGATTGTGCCAGAAGGTTTTGAAAGCTTCAACTTTAATGTTCATACAGACCTGAAAGCAAGAGTACCCCAGATAGTGACAATGGTAAATATGACAATGAAGAATGAGGTAAGAAATTGTATTTTTAAATAGGTGGATGGAAGTGCAGCATGGGTAATACAGTCATCAACATGTTACATGTTACGTCCACACACATGTTTCAGTAATTTAAACCTGAGCTCCTCAACCAATGGTAGCTATTGCACAGAGCAATCATGCTTAAGTTCAGAGGAAATGTGTAAAGTTCTTAGAAGTACCAAAACAGTCAAAGAGTCAAAAACACAACACAATAAAAATCTCACCCCAATCTATAAAAATAGAGAAAATATGAACACAATTACACCAAAAATCCAATGAACAGAATGGGAGATGTGAGAAGTTGGCCTGGTATATGCTGTCCAATAGTTATAGTGGGCACCTTGCACCAGTCCAAACAACCCCTTATTGGTGATAGTGGTAGCTATGAGAGCAGCCTTCAGGCTAAGTCTTGAAGGAATGTAAAGCAGCTTGTTTTACCAGTCTATAATCTCTTGAATGGCTAAATGAAAGGAAACCACACCAGGTATACATATATAAAATATGTGTATGTATTACTAAACACACCCTACTAGTCTCTTTATGAGGCTAGAGGTCAAAGCACATAAGTTACACTTCAATTATTACAGTAAAGTAGCACAAATACACGTTAGGCCCTAGGGGCGAGCCAAACCATACACTAAAATAGTTGTATACGAACCACGACTTAACTAGACACAAGGCCTAGAGCCTGTAGAAGCGCTGTGAACCCAAGGAACCACCCAAGGTAGTGACACAGGGGACCCACTGGGGCCGTGTGCAGTGTGAGAACACAGCCGCGATCTTCCATTAGCTTCTATGGGGAAAGTCGCGGTTAGATTTTTAAAGATTAGGGACACTTAGAGATGGACTAGGACCAAACTCTTTTGGACTTAGACAGTTCTAGGGTCAACCCCCACGGCAGCACCAGAGTACTCGAGTTACCTCACCCAGGGAAGCCGGGTGCATAGGTGTCAAATGGTGTTGGGTTGCGTCGTTGTTTTCAATGGAAGCTGGCGAAGAAGTGCTGCTGCCTGGAAGATGCGAAGTGTTCGAAGAGTTCCAAGCCTAGATCGAAGATGTGAAGAACCTGAAAGCAGAGGGGACAGAGTCTGGGTCACTTACCAGTGACCAGGGGCAAGAGAGACGAATGCCCACCGAGGTCGGGTGTTTCAGGTGAAGAAGGTGAAGCTTGACTCTTCAGCCAAGAGGACCAGGAGGCATTGAGGATGACCAGGAGCTGGATTTGAGCTGTTCCACAAAGGATGTCGAGTGCTGCAGCATTGGTGCCTGGATTGGACACAACAAGCCTTGGAAACAGTAACCCATGCAGAAAGGAGAAAGATGCTTCGGTGCAGACCAGCAAGGTCTGAGGGACTCACCACGTGGTGGGGAGTCTGGGCATGTCTGGAGCAACTGTGGAAGCCCAAGGAAAATCAGAGTTGCCTTCACAGAGACCCACCAGTCGAAGGACCAGGGATCGTGAAGGAGTCTCGAGTGGAAATGCAAGAAGCAGGCTCACGGAACACTCGTAGAGGTTAGGCCCACAATCTTCGGTGCAAATGGTGCTCGGGCCTTGGGCTACAAGTAACCCAAAGCACAATTTCAGAAAATGTTGAGAAGTCAATTCACTTGCAAATGTGCACGGTGTCCAGGAGTTCTGGTTCCACGTCACTCACAAGGGCTGCGGGTCTCAGATTTGCGGGGGACTTGGGTTGGCCTCTGAGAAGTCTGGAAATCCTCTTCTTGGGCTTCAGATACTTCGGAGTCCGCCGGGAGCTTCGGAGATGCAGACCGGCAAATGCTTCATTGGTGCCTGCCAAGCAGGGGAGTCACTCCTGGACCCCAAGGGAGATTTCTTCAGTCCACTATTCTTGAGTAGAGCGTCGAAGTTCCAGGATTCAGTTGAAGAGTTGCGTCCAGGGATAACTAAAATCCTGCTGCCAGGGGTTCCTTCTTTATACCCAAGGAAAGGGTTGGACTAACTCAGGGGACCCACCTATGGAAGGGTTTGGAAAGAGGGGTGGCTACACCCATTTCCTTTGTCCAGTTTCGCGCCAGAGCAGTGGCTGGTAGCCCCTAAACCGGTTTGAGCTGGGCTATGCACAGGGACACCAAATGTGCCCCCAGTGCAGGACTTCAAAGCACTCTCAGAGTCCACCCACCCAGCTCCAATACACTAAAGCCTGTCTGGGAGGTGGTGACACCTCCCTCTGACAGGAAACCTATTGTCCTGGCCTCCCCTGCCGGAGTTTCGGTCAACAGCAGGAGGCCAGACTCGTGTCTGTGGCTGCAGCATCCATTTTGTGTTGCCAGGGCTCTTTTCAGTTGGTACCGGGTATACCGGTGCTGTCATGTCTCTCCCTCTAGAAGGGTGGTATCATACTCCCACACCAGTTACTGGTGTGAGGGTATGATTCGAAGGTGTTTGACACCAAACACGACATGTTTCCGTGCAGCCAGTCCAAAGTTAGCATTTACCGTTTGGCTATAATGCACTTAAGAGTATATGGTCAGGCTGCATCACAGACAACCCCGGAGAGTAGATTCTGGAGGCTGCAGAGGGGCTCTGCTCATGCATGGGCACCCTCTCACACAAAACAAAGCACCCTGCCTTCAGGATTGATTAGGCCTGCCATAGGGGTGACTGATAGGTTTCTATGTGCAGTGATAGGTGAGATATAATGAATCTATATCTCAGTAAGGGGTGCATGCACCACCTTACCCAGGCTGCAGTAGCAGACCTGTGGTGCCATTTTGGAGGGCTTCCCAGGGGTGGCATAATACATGCTTCAGACCCTGGTAGGCCTCTGGGGTAGCTATGCCCTGGGTACATAGTATACCATATACTAGGGACTTATAAGGTCACCTCAGAATCCAATCTGTTATGTACCTAGGGTACATGAAATCAATCTAGAGAGGAAGCAGCTATGCTGGGGTCCTGAATAGCAGGGCCTCAGCCAGACTAAAGTAAAAAAACAGTGTTACATAAGCAAAAAGTAGGGGTAACCAGAAGAAGCAGATCCTACTCTACTACAGGAGATATGAATTTCTAAAGATTTACGAGAAAAAGCAATTTGAAAGGAAAAGTCATCATTCTCAGTCGATCGGGACCTAAGCATGATTTCAGGCCAACCGCGATAGAGAGTGGGTTGGATACAGCTAGGGTTTCATCCCAGTCAAACATTTTAGATTCTAATTTATTCTTTGAACTGGAATTTGAGATCCTCCAGAAGTTCAGGATTGTAGACTGTGTGGACCGAAGTCCTCTCGAAGCCAGATAGCCTCTGAATGAGCTCCTGCTAAAGCTATTGGTTTTGGTAGAAAAAGCTCTGAATAAGTGAAATTCAACTTCTGCCGCCAATAAATCCTTGTGTCGATCGTATACTTTTCATGTCTTCACCTGGTTAAAAGTCCTACCTTTAAACTTGGGCACAGGGTTACTAACATTTTGTGCCAGGGTGCCTCACTTTTAGATGTAGCCCCAACGCAAAATGTAGTTTGAAATTTACTAAGGCGCAAAAAGCTCATTTTGCATGTGTAGGAAGGTAGGATCTTTCTGCATAGTCAACCCCACATTTTGCCTGATGTTGTTATGGTTTCTGAATAATCTGACTGGGATCCTGCTAATCAGGACCCCAGTATCTGTGCTTTCTCCCCTAAATTGGTTATGGTAAGTACTTAGGTACATCCCAGATTGGATACTGGTGTACTCTTATAAGTCCCTAGTATATAGTACTGAGGTACCCAGGGCATAGGTACACCAGGGGTCCCCCATGGGCTGAAGCATGTATGATGCCACCCATGGGAACCCACACAAACTGTAACTACAGGCCTGCCATTGCAGCCTGTGTAAGCTGGAGTTAGCACCACTTACGACCTGTATCTAAGGTCATTGCACTTAAAACCTATAAGTCACCCCCAAAGCAGGACTTTCAATCCTGAAGGCACGGTGCTTGGTTCTAAGTCTGAGGGTGCCCCTGCAGGAGCAACACACCCCTGCAACCTTCAGAGTCCATTATCCCGAGTTGTAAGTGCATCAGTCATTATGATACATAAAGTGGCTATGCGTCATTATGCGATGACCATCTCTAAACTGGCTGTAGTGAACCCTATCATGTTCGCTATCAAACATGTTGGAATCATACCCCCACACCGTAAATGGTGAGGGAGGTATGATTCCAAGTGTCCCGGGGTATGATTCTATGCACTGTGAAGCTCCTCCGGGAGGCCCTCAGTGTTCCCGGTACCAGTCTTCAGACCCAGACAGCACAAAATGGCTGCTGCTGACCAGAGACACAATTCTGCCCTCCTGCTGCTGAGCCAAGCTCGAGCAGGGGAAGGGAGAACAATAGGTATCCTGTCACAGAGAGGTGTGACCACCTCCCAGACAGGGTTAGTGCATTGGGACCGTGCGGGAGCGCTTGCCAGCCCAACTCAGTCTGCTGGAAGGGCACATTTGGTGCCCTCTTTGCATAGTTCCGTTCAAGCCAGCTCAGGGAGCCATTGGCTCCTGCTCTGGCACAAAACTGGACAAAGGACATGAGAGTATCCACCCCACTGTCTGACCCGTCCCCTGGGAGGGAACCTTGAATCATCCCAACCTTCTCCTGAGGGTACTTAAGGGCTTACCTGTAGGTGGGTCCCTAGATTCATCGTGGGACAAGATTCTTCTCAATACACCTCTTCTTCTTCAACCATCTGGGCACTCCAGACTTTGCTGCGGGCATCAAGACTGCAACTGGGAATACTTCTACTATTCCTGGTCTCATCGCCCTGCTCTTCTGCTGCAAAGTCCATGCTGTGCTCCATACAGGAACTTTCCAAGGCCTATGGACATCCAAGACACCTGAAGGAATCTCCCTTGAAGTGAAGGAGTCAGTTCCCTGCATCTGCAAATATAGCTGGTTACATCGCATGCGTTTACAACGCGGTCGTTAAAATGACCGCATTGTTACATCGCAGTACCATTACAGAGCTAGTCGTTACAACGATTTGCTCTAGAGGGCACGCTAGACTTAGGAATAGTATAATTTACTATTCCAACTCCAGTGTGTGCAACAATAGGGAAGGTTTTGGAATAGTACAACGACTTGCGTGATAATGGCACTGCGATGGTACTGCGATGTAAAAACGCTGTCATTGTAACAACCGCAGTGTAATCACATGTGTTGTAATGCATGTGATGTGATGGCTGTTTCCCGCATCTGCAGGCACCGCATCAAAGCTGACTGGTCTGCTGATCCTGGGCTCCCATGGACTCTGAAATGCTCAGCAACACATTTGGTGGTACTTCACATTCCTCGCGGCCTACCTTACCCTCTCACCATGCTTAAGGCCAGTATCCATCGTCTGAGCTGCAGAAACCGAACCTCTGTGCACCATGTTGACTTGATGTTGAAAAGGCTTGTTGGCATCCTTCCACCAAGATCTTCAGGCTCCAAGTAGCCCCAACCTCAAGCATCTCCTGAGACCAAGATCTTTGTCCTCACCGCATCACTTGCACCGTGGGCCTGCATCTTTGGTGAGGTCTTCTTGTGACTCCAGTGCCTCCGGCCTGTAGGTCCTCTTGAGGGTCTTCTTTGAATTTAGTGGGCTCCTCTGATTGCGCAGGGTCTGCTCTGACTCCCTTGCTTGTGGTGAGTCACCTGGACCTTGCTGGTCTCAACACTGCACCTTTTTTGCTTTTCTTGTTGGTTGCAGTTGCCAAGGCTTGTTGATGGTCCTGACGGACCCGACCCCTCAACTCTTGACATTCGACATGGGACAGCTCATGAATGGCTCCTGGCCTTCCACAGCATCGCCTGGTCCGCACAACTGCAGCTCCAAGGTCACCGTCAGCTCTCCTGCAACACCGACATCAGTTGGCACTCGTCTTCCGTGCCTCCTGGTCACTCCTGAGTGGCATAGACTCTGTCCCTTCTGCTTGCAGATACTTCTCATCTTCAATCCACCTTTGGGTTCCACTGGACACTTTTACCTCCTCCAGCAGCTGAATCTTCCTGAAGTCCTCCACTGAGTTCTACAATGGTTTCCGACACCACATAACACCTATGCACCCCGCTTCCCTGGTGTAGGTATTCTGGTTCCTAGGGTATCCACAGGTGGAGTGACTCTCCAACCTTCTGTCTTCCACAGGGTTTCATCGGGGTCCACTGGGAAGGGTCCTTCTTCTTTAAAATTCCAACGGCGACTTACTCGTTGACTTGTGTTGAGCCTGCGGACGTGTTCCCACTCTGCACATGGCCTCCATGAGGTTCCTGGTTACTTACCTCGGGTGGTTCCTTGGGTCTCCACCACTTCTACATCTTCTGAGTATAGTCTTAACTTCAGTCGTGTTTCTCATACCACTATTTTATTGTATGGTTTGGTCTCCCCCTGACGACCACTGTGTCTATGTGCTACTTACCTGTTTTTATTGCAAAGTATTGTTTGCACTGTGTATATCTCCTGGCAGGAAATATCTGTACATGTTAGTGAGCGTCTTATAATAAATACATATTTTTATAAATAAACTGTGGTTCGTTTTCATTTAATCTAAACCAATAAGATTATGCTCTGGTGAAACAAACTGATTTACACTCCTTCTGGACTAATCCTGGAGGCTGCTCTCCACAGCTACCACTAAGAGAGCTTTCCAAGGTTGTCTAATACCACTAAAATCACAATAAGAGTTATCTGGATTAGTGCAGGGTGCCTACTTAACAAAGTGTGCACCATAAACTAAGCCAGCTTCTCGCATCATGGCTTTGTGTGGCTTCATCAACATTTTCTTTTAAAAATGCAATGTAGCGTACTGCACTGCCTTGCGTTAATTTGTGTTGGGCAGGTGTTCCATGGGTGGAGGTTGGGTTTTCCAATGCATCCACATGTGGATATTGATGACAATCTAGATTTACTAAAAAAAAGTAAACCTGGGTTTGCGTCAAAATGGTACACCTACCTATGAGAGGCATAATGAAGTGAAATATCTTAATTTCTCCTTATTAGTGACTCTTTCTATGTGTTCTGCATTTTACAGCACACATATAAAGATGGATATGCATCTAAAGATTGTTTTTGACAGGATGGTGGGAGGAAAGCTATCCCAAGAACAAGTTTTGGGTGACCACAGAGGAGGGGACTGCTCATTACCCTACCCATATCTCTCGGTGGGCAAAAAGGCTAAGCAAAATGGGAGTAGAGTTTACCTATCTTGGAGTTTGGGAATGAGGGGTACTGTGGGACTGTGTGCATTGGGCAAACAGGAATGGCTCTAAAAGTGGGTAGGGTTGCCCCTGTAAATTTGTCCCCCCTTTGTAAGACATGTCAGCCTTAGGGTGGTCTTCGCCCAACTTTTTGCCTTCCTCCTCCTTCTTTTCTGATCTCATTTTTGCTGCTAGCCAATGCTAAAGTGCACGTGCTCACTCCTTAAAACATGGTAATATTGGCATTTCCGAGATTGGCATATTTGATTTACTTATAACTACCTACTATAGTGGCACTACACATGCCCAGAATCTGTAAATTAAATGCTACTAGTTGGCCTGCCACACTGACTGTGCCACCCACTGGAGTAGCCCTTTAAACATGTCTTTGGTCTGCGATTGAAGAGCCTCTGCATGCAGTTTCAACCCAGGTCTTTGACCTGGGGGTGAGTGTCTGAAACATTTCAGTGCGCCGTCCATCATCTCCTTGTGTTTGCTTTGTTCGCCCTAAGTTGGCAGGGTATGCCCAGACGTGGGTCCCTGCTCACTTTGACACTGAATTCAAGCTAGCCTGGCTGATGAGGGATGTTACCCCGAAACCGGTCCCAGGATGCTTGTTTCCGGTCCAGGGAAGACCTGGCTTGGCAGTTTGGGCGTGTGCTCCCATGAGGCACAGGGTCAAGATTGATTTGCATATGGCTGGGTCTGAACTGGGGTGGGGAAGTGAGCTAAAGAACGATGATGGATTCAACCCAGGTCTGTGACTGGGGGGTGAGTTTCTGAAACATTTCAGCGATCCGTCCATCATCTCCTTGTGTTTGCTTTGTTTGCCCTAAGTTGGTTGAGTATGCCCAGTCCCTTGCTCACTTTGCAACTGGATTCAAGCTAGCTTGGCTGATGAGGGGTGTTGTTAACCTGAAACCTGTCCCAGGATGCTTGTTTGCAGTCCAGGGAAGACCTGGCTTGGCAGTACATGCTTGACTGTTCCCATAAGGCACAGGGTCAAGACTGATTTGCTTATGGTTGGGTCTGAACTGGGGTGTCAAAGTGAGGTAAAGAATAATGATGGATTCAATCCAGGTCTGTGACTGGGGGTGGGTGTCTGAAACGTTTCAGCGCTTCATCCATCATCTCCTTGTGTTTGCTTTGTTTGCCCTAAGTTGGCAGGGTATCCCCAGACGTGGGTCCCTTGCTCACTTTGCCACTGGATTCAAGCTAGCCTGGCTGATGAGGGATGTTACACCAAACCCGGTCCCAGGATGCTTGTTTTCTGTCCAGGGAAGGCCTGGCTTGGCATTTCAGGCTTGACTGTTCCAATGAGGCACCGGGTCAAGACTAATTTACATGTGGCTGGATCTGAACTGGGATGCCGAAGTGAGCTAAATAACGATGATGGATTCAACCCAGGTCTGTGACTGGGGGTGAGTGTCTGAAACATTTCAGTGCGCCGTCCATCATCTCCTTGTGATTGCTTTGTTCGCCCTAAGTTGGCAGGGTATGCCCAGACGTGGGTCCCTGCTCACTTTGACACTGAATTCATGCTAGCCTGGCTGATGAGGGATGTTACCCCGAAACCGTTCCCAGGATGCTTGTTTCCGGTCCAGGGAAGACCTGGCTTGGCAGTTTGGGCGTGTCCTCCCATGAGGCACAGGGTCAAGACAGATTTGCATATGGCTGGGTCTGAACTGGGGTGGGGAAGTGAGCTAAAGAACGATGATGGATTCAACCCAGGTCTGTGACTGGGGGTGAGTTTCTGAAACATTTCAGAGATCCGTCCATCATCTCCTTGTGTTTGCTTTGTTTGCCCTAAGTTTTCTGGGTATGCCCAGACATGGGTCCCTTGCTCACTTTGAAACTGGATTCAAGCTAGCCGGGCTGAGTGATGAGGGCTGTTACCCGGAAACTGTTCCCAGGATGATTGTTTCCAGTCAAGGGAAGGCCTGGCTTGGCAGTTCAGGCTTGACTGTTCACATGAGGCACAGGGTCAAGACTGATTTGCATACGGCTGGGCCTGAACTGGGGCGGCGAAGTGAACTAAAGAATGATGATGAATTCAACCCAGGTCTGTGACAGGGGTGAGTGTCTGGAAACATTTCAGTGCTCCGTCCATCATCTCCTTGTGCTTGCTTTATTCCCCTTAAGTTGGCAGGGTATGCCCAGACGTGGGTCCCTTGCTCACTCTGCCACTGGATCCAGGCTAGCTTGGCTGACGAGGGGTGTTACCCTGAAACCCGTCCCAGGATGCCTGTTTGCAGTCCAGGGAAGACCTGGCTTGGCAGTACGGGCTTGACTGTTCCCATAAGGCACAGGGTCAAGACCGATTGGCTTATGATTGAGTCTGAACTGGGGTGTCAAAGTGAGGTAAAGAATGATGATGGATTCAATCCAGGTCTGTGACTGGGGGTGATTGTCTAAAACATTTCAGTGCACCGTCCACCATCTCCTTGTGTTTGCTTTGTTCGCCATAAGGTGGCTGGGTATGCCCAGACGTGGGTCCCTGCTCACTTTGACACTGAATTCAAGCTAGACTGGCTGATGAGGGATGTTACCCCGAAACCGGTCCCAGGATGCTTGTTTCCGGTCCAGGGAAGACCTGGCTTGGCAGTTTGGGCGTGTGCTCCCATGAGGCACAAGGTCAAGACTGATTTGCATATGGCTGGGTCTGAACTGGGATGGGGAAGTGAGGTAAAGAACGATGATGGATTCAACCCAGGTCTGTGACTGGGGGTGAGGTTCTGAAACATTTCAGCGATCCATCCATCATCTCCTTGTGTTTGCTCTGTTTGCCCTAAGTTGGCTGGGTATGCCCAGACGTGGGTCCCTTGCTCACTTTGCAACTGGATTCAAGCTAGCGCGGCTGATGAAGGCTGTTACCCTGAAACTGTTCCCAGGATGCTTGTTTCCAGTCCAGGGAAGACCTGGCTTGGCAGTTCGGGCTTTACTGTTCACATGAGGCACAAGGTCAAGACTGATTTGCATACGGCTGGGTCTGAACTGGGGCGGCGAAGTGAGCTAAAGAATGATGATGGATTCAACCCAGGTCTGTGACTGAGGTGAATGTCTGAAACATTTCAGCTCTCCGTCCATCATCTCCTTGTGCTTGCTTTATTCACCCTAAGTTGGCAGGGTATGCCCAGACGTGGGTCTCTTGCTCACCCTGCCACTGGATCCAAGCTAGCTTGGCTGACGAGGGGTGTTACCCTGAAACCTGTCCCAGGATGCTTGTTTGCAGTCCAGGGAAGACCTGGCTTGGCAGTACGGGCTTGACTGTTCCCATAAGGAACAGGGTCAAGACTGATTTGCTTATGGCTGGGTCTGAACTGGGGTGTCAAAGTGAGGTAAAGAATGATGATGGATTCAACCCAGGTCTGTGACTGGGGGTAAGTGTCTGAAATATTTCAGCGCTCCGTCCATCATCTCCTTCTCTTTGCTTTGTTCACCCTAAATTGGCAGGGTATGCCCAGACGTGGGTCCCTTGCTCACTTTGCCCCTCGATTCAAGCTAGCCTGGCTGATGAGGGGTGTTACCCCATAACCGGTCCCAGGATGCTTGGTTCCAGTCCAGGAAGACCTGCCTTGGCAGTTCAGGCTTGACTGTTCACATGAGGCACAGGGTCAAGACTGATTTGCATATGGCTGGGTCTGAACTGGGGTGGCGAAGTGAGCTAAAGAACGATGATGGATGCAACCCAGGTCTGTGACTGGGGTGAGTGTCTGAAACATTTCAGCGTTCCCTCCATCATCTCCTTGTGTTTGCTTTGCAGTTTTAACCTGCCATGTCGACCTGACAAAATCAACCTTTTGACATGCCCAAACCATCCTTTTTAATACATATAAGTCACCCCTAGGGTAGGCGCTGGATAGCCCCATGGGTAGGGTGCAATGTATTGAAAAAGTTGAATATGCACTTTTGAATTTTACATGTCCTGGTAGGGAAAAACTCTTACATTCATTTTTCACTACTGCAAGGGCTGAAAGGATAACATTGGAGTTGCCTTATTTAATCTTATAAGCGTAATTTCCCAATGGGTAGCAATACCCCCTTCAAGTTTGGTGTCTCTGGAATCACAATTAAAATTCTAACTTTTGTGAAGTCGGATTTTAAATCGCAATTCTGCATTTTTGCTACTTTTAGAAAGCTGCCATTATCCTGCCTAAGCATTTGGTGCCTTTGGGCTGTCTCTGGTCACACGTCTTCGTGTAGTTGGCAGTTGGGCTTTATGCATTCCTCCTAGACAACCATATACAATGGGAGCTTAGGTATGACTGGATGGGCCATTACTGGCAGGATGGGAGAGAGGAGCTGTGCCCAGCCTCAATAACACCTGAAGATGCACTGTCCTGTCACCACGCCTGACAACCTTGCATTGTCGCTTCAGCCAGCTTGGATTCAGGACAGGGGAGGCAGGGAATTCATGCATTCCAAAGACACTGTCTAGAAGCTTCTCCCTCCTTCTAGAACCAGGGAGTCAGTGTATAAAGGAAGGACCTTGGATGCCATCACTTCAGTACACTTCTGGACCAGTGTATACTCTGCCAGGAGGAAGGACTTTTGTGCTGCTGAAAGGATTGCCTCTCTACTGGACTGCTACCCTGATGGTGCTGCTGCCTTGCTGTGCTGACCCACTGTCTGCTGCTCTCTTGCCTAGGGAGAAATAATTGGACCTGCAACCCATCTGGATCCTAGGATGCCAGAGTAACACAACGGGATAGTCGGTTGGTCTCCTGATCTGAGCCTGAGGGACATAACATGCTCCCCAACACTTCCTGGACCAGTCTTTCTATAAATTCTGGTTCCTCAAGAGGTGCCCCGCAGGGAGTGGATCCTTAGTGTGGCACATAAGCTCTTAAAGTCAATTGTTTAGTCTCTTGATGACCATGAATGGGCCCATTCACACTGGAACCTCACCACAAATCAATACAAGCCACCACCAGCCCGTCTCCGCATAGCACTATTGACCAATGCATAGCCTGCTCTTTGCACCATGCCAACAGCCTCCAGTGATGCTCTCCTTGCTCGTCGCGTTTCTCTTCAACATGAATGGGACTCATGGCACAAAACTTGAGAAGTTAAACCTTCAGCAGTACTAATCTGGGACTGTATCCGACAGGCACTCCATCGCAGTCATCCGAGATGTTTGACTTTGACCCAGTCCAGTGTGACCAGATAGCTGTGGCTTGCGCCTTATGCTTTTAGGCACTATGTTGCAGTATATTCTTTAAAAATTCATAAATCTGGATCCACTGATTAGATTTTTGTTGGCGTGGTCTTGATTTATTTATAACATTTTCCTCGGTTTTTCTAACTTGGTATGGGATCTTTTTATGCAGTTTTTTCACTATTTTACTGTTTGAAGCATTGCAGAAATACTTTACACACTGCCTCTAAGTTAAGCCTGACCGCTCTTTGCCAAACTACCGGGGGGTTGAGCACAGCTTAATTTGGGGTTTGCTTGTGCCTTTACCCAATTGGGATTGTATTTGCTGCTTGACTAGGGCTCATACCCCAGGCAACCAGTAACTCAAATCATACCCCCATTTCTTAGGGAGTGCCCAGGAGTCATCTTTACCCACTAGCTGGTGTCAGACATAAATGTGGCACACCCAAGCACCAACCTTGCAACACTTTATAGACCTGAGGAAGATCATAAGTTACTGGCCACCCTGTTTGTTTCTCCTTCTACCCAGGATACAGAAGTTGACTCCAAGGGTGAGTATACTATTTTCCTGCATGACTACTGGGACACAACAACCTGCATGTAGCTGTTTTCCTGAGGTACTAAGCTGACTATTGGCAACTGCGCCTGGACTGGACTTTGCTGTTGGCCCCTGCCAGACACCATATAAGTCTCTAAGGCACTCTTCTGAAGTCTTGGGGTCATTAGAAGTGTACTCATTTGGTTGTTTAAGCACCAGAAGAAAGTTTGGAAATTCTGAAAACTTTCCCTTCTAGAGCCTCAGCGGTAAAAAGATTTTGACAGGCAGTTCCATGGTGTCAGACTGAATTTCAGTTTTGTTCCTATCTCAGCTTCTAGCACCCCCATAAAAATGTCTAAATCCTGTTCCGTAAAGAGACTTAGACAAGTTTGATGTGAAATCTCCAAATCGCCAGTGCCTTATGCTGGACCAAATTGCTTCAAGTATCTGGCCTTTGGTTCTAAGACAGCACTTAAAATTTCAGTAATGGCCTGCTCAGGAAGGATTTTTACTCTCAAAAAGAGAAAAAAGTCCCTGTCTGCATTGAGACTTGGATGGGATTTCAACAGTTTTCTCCGAACAAGTGACAAATTCCCTTTCTTAAATAGGCGTTAGAAAATTTTTCAAACGTTTTGGCTACAATACTTTTCACCGGGACCAATCCACTTGTCTCTGATGAGGGCTCCATCACTGTTGCCTTAAAATTGCACCTCGGTCTTGGTCTCCTGTTCACATGGACTATCATTCATGTCTTGTGCTTTTTGGTGATATTCCTACCTAAAACGTTAAAAAAATCATGGGGCATATTCTCAAGGATCTATCGCTGAGTTATCGGCACTTCATTGCAGCAAAGTCGCGATAAATTTATCACCCCATTCACAAGCTGGTGCTAACAGCCCATATCACCAGTTTACCTGTGATAGCAGCCTCAAAAAACATCGCCACAGATGAGCCCGGAAACTATCGCTAATGAGATGGAGAGTAGGTGTTCCCATGCAAAAAGCAGCGACAACACCACTCCACAACATTCACAACGACCAGCCAGATCTATGATAGGATCCCAAAAGAGGTGATAAGGCACGTTAGCAGCAGGAATCTAATACCTGCTCTGACCTGGTGTAAAGTCGGACGACAACCTGTGGGAGAGACCATACCATATCTTGATGACTCCCACACCACGAACTGCGCTAATGAAAGACCAGCTTGTCCACACCCCACACACACTTGTCCCTGCTTGAGGTACACCTGCATGGGATGCCCTTGACACATAAGTAAAAAAGAAACATATGTCCAAACGTTGCACACAAATACAACTCATTGCTCCAAACTGTGGCATATCATCCACATAACTGCCGCCGGTCAGAAGAATGCCAGTGCTACGAGACCAACAAACGCAATGGCAGGCAATCCCGGGCACATGCACAACCCCTGTCATGTGGAACTGTACCGTGCATGAATGCAGCATCTGTTGGGATAACTGCCACTGGCAGTGTTGCGCATCAGTTACCGACAGAGTCTCCGTCTTGTATACGTCACCTGCGTCTAACCCTGGTTTCACTGTCGATCATGCACATTCGAGTGACCCATGGAGGCCTGCCTATCAAACACAATGGTAGCTGAACTGTATTATGACTTGTGTGTGTGCCCCCTGTTGGCCCACTAACAGGAGTGTAACCAGGATACCAGTGCATGGGATGCCTTGATCTTTGGCGTATGTGCTGGCAGTTGTGCATGGGAGATTACACAACTCCTCATGTGCAGTGACCAATTCAAGGCGCTCCCATATTGGGCTGTGTTGCGGATTGGTGAAATGGCGTGAACGGAGCACAGCTGCCCAGACCAGTTAATGGATTAGCTCTCCCTTGTGTTCCTTGAACTCGACAACGACGTACTCTTGGAACAGATTGCCCATGAAGCTGCGCTCGCATTCATGGACGAGTAACTACGTTCCTGCAGCCGCAACTGATTGTCACCCACAGCACAGGTCCCCACACTTTGTTGCATCTTGGAGGAATGGTCACATATCCCACAACAACAGTGGACATGTCTGCCTTCGCCTGAACTCAGAATGCATGTGTGTGGACCTACACATGTGTACACACACCTGTGCAAGGTGATGAAGTCCCATGGCTGGAGCTGCACAGCGTCGTTTGGCAACGTTCCCAATTCGGATATACTGCTGGGGGAGAGTACACACATGGCAATGTAGTACGACATGTAACCTTGTAGCACCCTTTCACCTGCTTACTGTCAGCAGAGCAAACAGTCGGCGCAGTCCGTTGGTACAGCACTATGCAGATCCCATGGGCTGTGAGTCGTGTCCCCCGACACAGCGCAACGAGCAGACGCCAAACATCACACAACTCGTCCAGCAAGGCAAGGTGGGCTGAGCACGTTCCCGGTGCTGGCAGAGAGGGATAGGTGATTCGGCCCATTTCCTCATGCAGAATGGACATCATATTTTAGTTGTCCTAGTTCCCTGCCGGACATTGAATGGAGCTAAACTATTAATACTGTTAGGTTGTTCCGTGAGACTGCGGGTACTTTCACTCACAGCGGTAGGTAGAATTCACACCCTCCACTAAGTGTAGATACTAGTTCACCCACTAGGTCCTGATCAATTGCCATGGATCTCCCTGACCAATAGGCATGAAACATGTTGACCTATAGAGTTGAGCATAGCTAATCTGAAGCATCACGTCAGATAGCTGCCACTCTTTTTCTGTTTTTAATCAGGAGGATAGCCAGTCTGAATAAATAGTCTCTTTTGACTATCCGACCTGTTTTAATCACATTCTTACCACATCTACACCACCTAGGTCCCTTACACCCACTGCACCAAACGGCAGGAACCGAAGATCTCCGCTAAAGAGCCCCTTTATGGGTGCCCGCTGTGTATTGCAGCGTCGTCCTGACGAGAAGCAGGTCCATATGTTGAAGCATAACACCTAGCTGGCTGGTTGTGTGAGGGCCCTTGTAACAACAGGAGGAATCCCTCTTGTCTTGACAGAGCACAATACTAAGGACTATCAGTCTCTCTTCCCACTTGTCTGATCACTTGAGGAACTGCATACTTTCTTTTTTGTAGTGCTTGATAGGGCATGTATGCTGGACCTCCAATAAAAAGCCCTTCAGTCCCCTTCTTGTTGATGGGCTGAGCGTGTTGCCATCGTAATGATTTGTGTTCATTTTTGCCTCCCCATTTCTTGCACCTCAACATGTTCCTATGCTGCCTGTTAGTGTCTGAAGCATTGGTCTGCATGTTGTGCCCTTTACTGACACGCACATGCTAATAAAGTCTACGCAACTTCACTAGTGTTCATCTGTGATGAGTGTTGATTAGGATGACAAATTGTGTGCCTCACTGAGCATTGTCTGTACACAGGGAGGGACTGACTGATGCCTGTACAATGGGTGTGGGTCCCTATTGACAGCTCCACCTCTGTGAGCCAGACATTGTGGTTGGGATAGTTGCTGACAGACCTGTGCACTTACGTGTCTGTAGAAATGTGAGTATGGTGTCCAACGTCTTGCCATGTAGATCAATGTTATCCATCAAAACAGACTGTGTCCACACAGATGTGTGTGAGTAGGTATGCAAAGAGACGTTCTGTTGTCACATGTGATGGGGACACCACTTCAGGCGTGCTACCGATTGTGACATTTCTACACACAGCCCTATTTAATACATGGTTTGAGGCTACGTTGGGGAGTTGCGAGATTGTTGTTCATTTGCAATGAGGCCACAACTAGTTCACACCTTCACAGTCATCTAATTGGCCATGTGGGTCAGGGTCAAAATGTGCATTGATGTCAATTACCAGGGTGTACCTTTTATTAGTGCAATCAATGTCCCTACATTCATCCATACTTTTATAATTGAGTGAACATAGACATGACACATCTGTGTGATTTGGAATGTTTTATTCACATTCTGGGGAATGTCGGAGCTGGAGCAGTACATGGCCATGCCAATCCCACATTACATGGTTGCCCAGTGGTGGGCCAACCAGAATCCTTGGGGGAAAAAATTATTAATCTGAAGAGGAAGAGTTCAGTCCGCAGCCGGATTGCTGTGTCATTGTTAACCAGAGCAGCTATGGCAGTCCATGTCGCGGTCCAGGTGAATGTCGCAGAGTGTTTCGAAGGACAGTGGGAGGTGTTGTTCTAGGGCATGATGCATAGGGCTAAACCAGGCTGGGACAGGCCATATGGCAGGGATGGATGCTACTACATCCTTCCTCATACAGTCATTACCCTCCACATCTTACTCCTCTGAGATGTCTTCTGTGTCCGGTGTGTCAGGTGTGTGTGGTGGTGTTATGGCTGCATCACTGTGTGCCACTGACACATGAGGGTGCGAAGGTGATAGGGCAGCATCACTGTGTGCCACTGACTCATCAGGGGGCGGAGATGTGTGTGTTGATTTTCCTGCAGCAGTTATCTGTGACAGGCTCAGTGGCAGAAATGGCAAGATGAGGAACTGCAAGTCATGGAAGATCCCAGCTACATCTCACTGGTGTTCAGCCGTGGCAACCATACTTCCAGCCTACATCGGCTCCATGGTCTCCATTGTCATCCGCATCTGTGCTAACTCTGTGCTGTCATAGCTTGACCCTGTCTGACTAGACAGTTCTTATATCCGAGTAATGGCCCCAGCGATGTCAGCCAAGGATTGTTGGAGAGCATGGTGCAGACAGTGGGTGTCCGTTAGGGATTGTAAGTGGTCCCTAATGGGACTCAGACACTCACGTGTGGCATCGAGTTTGGCTGCCACGAGTTCGAACCCCACTTGCAGCTGATCAGCCATCTCCTCCTGGCACCCTAACACATGGCGTTGGAATTCCATGTGTTGGTCGTTGGGGTCCTGGGAGATAGCTGTGGTGGTGTGTGCTTCCTGCTGTGTGGTCTGTGCAGGGGGTGGGTCACCTCGATGCAGCTGGGCTGCCCTGCTCCTGGGGTGGGGTGCAGATGCTGTCCATTAGCCGTTGGAGGGTGTCTGAGCAAATGTGCAGGGTGTCCTCTTCATCATCACTGAAGAGATGTGGTCTGCTCTGCAGGAGGTGTTGATTGTTCCTCTGCAATGTAAAGGGGAGATGCGGGTTAACAGTGTGTCCCATGTATGTTGACGCATTGTAGATGTTTGCATACAGACTGCATGACAATGTACATTGTGAAGGTTTTGGTGAAGTTGACTATTTGATGGGAGACAGTGGACATTTGGACTACACGATGGATGTGTGGTTGTACTCGTACATTATCATCTCACATTACCATGCAATGCCAGATGTGATTGGCCAGTTTCTACGCACAAGCGGCACCAGTTGTGTCCTCTGTCCTGCAGTGTAAATGTTGCACTTTGCACCACATTGTCATCAATGTTGATGTGCTGTGATTGGTATGTGCTGCATTGTGGGAGAGTCGCCCCCTGCAGCTCTGATTTAGCGGCCCCTTATCCCTTATCCCTTTGAGGCGATGTGCCATTGACTTGTGTGCTTTTCGGGTGCTGGGATGTTTGCGACTTGGGTCATTTGTGATTCTTGGACAGATTTTGTACTCTTGTGCATTGTTTGTCTGCAGATGTGTCTTTACCATCATGGGTTGTAAGTGCACGTGGATGTGTCAGAGTGTGACCTGCTCCTTTACGGATGTGGTCCACACTCAGCCACCTCAATGTCGTCTCGTGCATCATTGAATGCAGCCATGCTATCGGTAATGCAGTGTCACTTGCATTGTCAGTGTGGCCCACAGAGCCGCTGCTTTTCTGGATTCTGCACATGTGCATGGGTAGGTTGTGGCATTGGTGATGTGAAGGGGGCCCATTTGTGCACATAGTGGACGGTTGCCTACTTGGTGTTTCTATGTGTGCTGCAGTGTGCCAAGGGTATCAGGGACATGTTCCACAATCATTGTGCGTGTGCAGTGTGCTACACATGATTGTGCATGTGTGCCATTGTGCCCATCTCCCTCTGTCCCCCCAGTCCCTGGTCGTTACTCACCCTGTTGCTGTTGGGTCAGGTCATATCGAGCTATGTCCAGACCCCCAACTCCTGCCACCGTCTCCACACTGATGACTGTGGCCACCATTTCCTCCAGCTCATCCAGTTCCCCCGGTGGCGCAGGACTCCCATCTCCAGTCGCCTTTGCTGCCTTCCTGTTGACAGCGAGTTTCTGTTTGGTTTGGCTTTGCACATCATGCCAGTGCCTCTTATCCTCCTCCAGTGACCTCCTCAACACTCCAACTGCATACACGTTGTAGACGATGGACCGCCATATTTCCGTTTGTGTTGCCAATGATGCAGTGGAGGTGACTAAACAGCTGTTGGTGGTGTTCTATCACCTCCGTGACGATGATCCGGTCTTCCTGCGGACTGAACCCCATCTTCCTCTTCCTCTTCTCCTTGCCCTTCCCCGAACATTACTGGCTGGTCCTCTGTGGGGCTTGTGGGGTTCGGGTTGTCCTCTGCACTCAGTCCAGTTGCATTCATGGTGCTATGCAGTTTGCTTTGGTTTTGGTGTGTTTTTTTTGTTGCTTTTATAGTGCATTTTCCCGCATGACACGTGGGAATTGCAGGCCTGTCACTGGTTGTCGCTGATTTTTGTATCGTGATTTGGGGCATCGCAACTTTTTTCGCGTTCGTGTTTCGCATTTTTGCAGCATCGCGTTGATTTTTATGCAGTCATTTGACGTGTTATCGTGGGACTATTGCATTGTGCTGCCAGTTTGAGAATACTCCGTTAACACGGCGTTGTTTTCGCGCAATAGACTGCGATATGCAAAGTTGCGTTAAGCTAATTTTGCGATGATTATCACACATTCTTAGAGAATATCCCCCCATATCTTTAGATCTCCTTACTGAAAGTTTGTTGTTTTGGTGTCAATTTGTTTATACATTTTCACCCTAGTTTTCTTTTTCAGTGTGGAGCTTTTATTGTTTAGTATTTCAGTTGTAATGCTGTTTTTGTACTGCATGAAAGCTGTATATAATTCCATAAGTAAAGCCTGTCTGCTCTGTGCCATAGCTACCAGTGGTTGGGCGTCAGGGTAATTTGGTGACTTGGAGAGTTTACCCTTACATTTAGTGTTATTTTCCTTGAGGTAGGCAGTTTACCACCCACAAAAAATAATCTACTTTCTTACAGTGAGGTGCAAGAATTACCCAGCAATGAAATGATGTGATTGGGACCTATCAATTTTACATGTTTCAGAGAACCCATGTCTGTTCCTGTGTACTCACCATTCATCAGATGGTATGCTGTGACATACCTTTTTGACCAGGTTTAGTGTATTTTAAAATGTATAGTGAGAAACTGGGTTGTTGGTGGAATGAGTGAATGACCCATGCTCAAGCAACAGCCACAATCCCTGTCAAATTGCACCACAAAAGTCACTACATTAAACTGTGCTTAACCCTTTTAGTACAAAGAGCAGTCTGGCTTAACTTAGATGCAATTTGTAAAGTATTTGTACAGTACACACACAGCATTGAGGTTTCTAGTTGGCAGAATTCACAATCTTAGTCAGGGTACATCAGACACACAGCCTAAATTAAACCTATGCTCAATATATCTTAAAAGGCAATGTGTTAAGTATTTGTGCAACACTTGAATCACAGTAGCACAGTGAAAACACCACAAAAAGACTCCACACTAGTTTAGAAAAACAGAGAATATTGTTCTGAGAAAAACAAGACCAACAGGACAAAAATTCAATAAGTAGAAGATGATATATGAGTTTTTTAAAGATTAAATTCTAAAACAGTGCTTAGAAGTCAATAGTCCAAAAAGGTCAATTGAGGTCGAGCTGAACTGGGGAAAATTCAAAGTTGAGACCGACCTCAAAGGAGGGCAGGCCAGCTAGAGAACCAACGCAGGACCCACTAAAAAAGTACCTTTGTTTGGAGCAAGCTTTGCCGTCAAAGACTCGACGTGTCGGTTCTGATTCAGCAGTCAGATCGATGCATAGGAGATGAGCCTTGCAGAGGTCTCTTTCTATCAGCAATGTGCACTCAAAGAGCCCCGACCTCGGATTGGCACTGCATCATCATTGAACCTCTCACTCAGGTCAACGTGTCATCGTTGAGCTGCACAAGGATGTCCTGGGATTGGCACTGCATCAGCTTTGGAAGGCACTGCTTTGGTTACGATCGGAGCAGTGGTGACGATGAGTTTATTTTTGCAGAAGCAGCTGCGGAACCCATTTCTGAGGCCCAGGAATGGAGGGGATACCTCAGGCAAGGGTAGGACTTACAGGTGGCAGAGTCCAGCAGCACCAGCAGAGTTGCAAGACGTCTTTTGTTTTCTGGGACTTCAGAGAACAGGCATCACAACAACAAGCCTCTGGATAATCTTGGGTTCAAGAATGTAGAGAGCAGGTCCAGTCCCTCTCACTCTCAGGTAAGAAGCAGCAGTCCAACACAGCAATGCAGTTAGGAAAGTAACCTCCTTCAGCATGGCAGCTCTTCTTCCAGGCAGAATGCCTCGGTTCCAGCAAAGTTCTGATTTAGTTTTGTCGGGGGTCCTGTACTTACACCCAAATGTGCCTTTTGCGGTGGGGGAGACTTCAAAGAGGCCTTTGAAGATCACAAGATCTCTGCCTTTCCTGCCCTGACTCCAGATTCACTACATGGGGAAATACAGTTCTTTGTGTGGGTACAGGCACAGCCCTATTCGGATACAAGCGATAGAATATGGTCAATGGCCAACTACTGCAGGGGCACTTGCCAGATCAATGCCTTGCCTCTCTGAACCCAGTTAGATCCCTATGTATATACTCCTGGGCCCATTGCACTGACCCATATGGAACCCTTCTCCTCCACGGTGTACCCCTTATGAGCAGCACCTAACCTTATTTTGCTCACAGATGCATCCCAGTAGGCAGAAAGTGTCACCATGGCCAACAGTGTAATGTGGCCCATTCCACCCCTGTAGTCTGACATTTGTTCCCAACCCAGAGAAAACTCTGACCACAGGGACCGCAACCAACAGAGGCCACTGCCAGCTGTGATTGTCAAGAGCCAGGCACCTCTTTCTTAAAATGGGGGCAGTAGCCCCAGGTGCTTTGCACCCTTCTTCCTCTATGGTAAAGGCATGTGTTGTAAAAACATACACGTGGTAACAACATGTGTGCTAACAAATGTGTGGTAGAGGCACAACGTGGTAAAAACCTCATTGTAAAGGCTGTTTCCCCTGCAAAAGTGACTCACAAAATCACCCCAGGACTGGAGATATAGTTTCCCACTGCCCCTGAAACTCAACCAACACTCTTCTGGGGTGAAGCCATACTTCTTGACAAGGGTTTCTTTCATGGAGGAATACCACAGCCTGTCTCTCCCCTCTAGGGCCAGTAGGGCATCCCTCCTATCATCAGGCACATACCTCCATAGAACAGCCCCCCAATCTTTCGCAGGAATCACGTGTGCTACTAGAGTGACATGGGTCCCATGATCGCTATGCCACCAAATTCAAACTAACCTGGCTGATGAGGGGTGTTACAACAAAACCGGTCCCAGGATGCTTGTCTCTGGTCCAGGGAGGACCTGGCTGGAAGTTCAGGCTGGACTGTTCTCATGGGAAGCAAGGTCAAGACTGATTTGCATATGGCTGGGTCCAAAGTGGAATGGCGTGGCCAGCAAAAATACAATGTATTTAACCCAGACTGTGGATGAATATATGATTTGTTCAGCATTATCAGTTTTTTTGCAACTTTCTAAAAGTGGCATTTACAAAATGTTAACTTAAAATATGACTTTACCTTTAAAGAAGATTTGTAATTACAATTTCACAGACACCAAACATGAATTGCTTGTAAGTTTTACGCTATCAGTGCATGTAAAACTTAAACGTACATTTCCAACCTTTTAATTACAATGCTCTCTACCTTATGGGCTATCTAGGGCCTACCTTAAGGGTGTCGTATATGAAATAAAAGGGGATTTTAAGGCTTGGCAAGGAGATTATATTGTCAAGTCGAATTGGCAATTTAAAACTGCATTCAGGGTGCAATGGCAGGCCTGGGATCCTTAAGTGGGTGAACAATACGTGCTGCAGGGACACTAGTAGGATTTATTTTACAGGCCCTGGGTATGTAGTATACCACTTTACTAGAGACTTATGAATGAATTAAATGTACCAATTGAGTGAAAGCCAATTTTACCATGTTTAGGGAAGCGATCATAAGCAATTTAGCACTGGTTAGCAGTGGAAAAGTGTGCAGAGTCCTAATTCCAACAAAAACTAATTTGAGCTAAAATAGAGGGAAACAGGCAAAATTTTTGAGAGAACACCACCCTAAGACTGACCAGTCGAACAAACTGTAGGTGGGCGCTCATATTATTGAGATGTAGTGAAGGAATTAATATTATCAAGGACGGCGTTAACATTATCGCCGGTTTAGCGGCAGAAAACTGCCGCTAAACCGGCGATAATGGGCTTGATAATATGCTCTGGAGAATTCCCATAGAAGCCCATGTTCCCGCCGTCCTTGATAATATGCCCCCAAGTAGTTTAGTGGATTCCTCCTAAATTTGTAGACCATCATAAATATTGGTACCTGTGCATAAAAGTTGCTGTTCAAAATTATCCACATAGAGGTTTTCTAGATTTGGAAAGAAAATTGCCACCTTGGTATTCCAATTATTCTGGACATTGAAATTATTTTTTGAAAGAAATAATTGTCTGTAAATGAGGTTGTTAATAGTTCACAATAAACAGGTCAAGTTGTCTGTGAGAATGTAAGTTCAATCTCCTCAAGCACTTCTGATTGTGGTATATTGGTATAAAGAGACTGCCAAGTATTACCAACAGTTGATGGTCCAGGTTACATGTTGGAGCCTTGTTTTTATTAATGAGATCTATGCTGTCACATACCTAACAATTAGCCTTTTTTTAATAAATGTTTAAAAACATAATGGCAATAGTTTTGTGCATTGAGCCACAGTCAATTACATTAGGTTGACGGTTGAATTGCTGCTGTTTTTGTGAATTTTAGGCACCCCATGTTTAGTAGGTGTGCATGGACATCTTTTTCTGTAAAAAGTCAAACCTCGTTTAATGAGTCTCCTCTTTCTTGGCATCAGTGCCTTAAAAGTAATTGAAGGTATTTTGTCATTGATTTCAGGTAAGTTGTCCGCTTTCCTCCGTCTGTTGTATTATGTGTTACTCTGTTCTAAATAACAATCACACAAAATTTATCAACTGCTTTGATCACAATTATTTCATTGGTTGCCAAAGAATAAGTTAATCTTTTCCTTTTTTCCCTTTAGTTAAAGTGGACATAAGGTTTTTGGTCCTTGAGTTTTTTTTATAAAGTGTTTATTAAAGAAGATTGCAACAAATTGTACAATTACATTAAACATACAAATATCATATTGAACAATAAGATATTCTACAAAAAGATACAGTTTCTAATAAGAATTAAATAGGTTGTGTATAAATACTCTATAGCATAATAAAAGAAGAAAGACAGAGAAATAGAAAAGAGTATGGGAGATGCATATAATATCCATTGTAAGAAACAGAAGAGGAGGGTAAAAACAAATATACAAGTATAGAGTCATTAGTAACATATCATCAATAGACCTTTATGAAAGGAAATATAAAATAAGAAGTGTAATAATACATTTCACAGAGGTTCTGGAACTTCTTCCAACATAGGTTGATGGCAAGCAAAAGATTGAGCACAATTGCCTAAAACAATAGTAACTGGTGAACAAATAATATTCCTCTGACTAAGAAGTGAAACTGTGGTAGCATATGCTCTATCTAACCGGTAATTATAACATATAATATACTACCAGTCTTAAAAAAGAACTTTGAGAAGATTGCTTCCAATTCTTAATAATCTGCTGAAAGGCAACTGCAATTAATAAATCAAGTACAACAATTTTAGATGTGGTATTTTGCCAAATAACAGAGAGGCTTCCAAGGAAAATAGTTGAAAATGAAATGGAATAGCATTAATTTGAGACAATACTTTCAGCCAAAATTAATGGGTATGTGGGCATGAAAAAGACATATAAGATATAAATCTGCAAGTTAGCATTACATGACCAACAATTTGATGAGGAATCTGGATTAAATTTATGTAAATGAACATGGAGCAAACATGAGTCTGTTATATATAAAAGAAAAAAGCGAGTTTGAGTGGTGTTAGCAGATCTTGATGTTTTTAGTATTTTCCAGCGCTTTTGATATGGTCAATAGGGAGAAATTGTGGGCCAAGATGGGGGAAATGGTCTTTGAATAGCCCCTTATTACCCTCTTACGTAGGCTACACGTGTCCACTACGGTCACCATGCGATTTGGCCCTGGGGGAGAGAGGACTAAGGCTATCGCTTCTACTGAATGAGTTCCCCAGGGATGTATACTGGCTCCTTTTCTTTTTCTTTTATATACAAATAGGTTAGAGTCATCTCTGGTAGAGCAGGCCCTTGATTTTCCCAAGATTGGAGGCAAGCCGGTTCCTTTGTTATGGTATGCCGAAGATACGGTCCTAATGGCTTTAACAGCCAACAGCCTGCAGAAATCTTTGGACGTTTTAATGATTATATGACACCACTTGACCTAAAAGTAAATTTTACCAAATCCTATGTAATGGTGTGTGGTCCGAGTCAACCCAAAACTAGAAAATTCATAGCCAAGGGCAATGCCATTGACAAAGTGTCCAATTTTACATATTTGGGGAATCTTTTTAACAATAAATTGAATTGGGATCACCTCATCACGACCAGGGTACAGCTCACTAGCCAGGGAGCTGAAGGCTTATTTCGTTTCGCCTGCAAGTTGGGTCATAAGCCAGTTGCAGAACTAGTTACCCTATATAAGGCAAAATGCTTGTCTTTCGCAACCTACGGGGCAGGTGTCTGGAGGCATCAAAAAAGCACCCAGCTTCAAATCTTAGAAAATAAGTTCATAAAAAGATTGCTGATGACCCCAAAAAGTGCCCCCATGGCCTTTTGCCACTCTGAGGTAGGGTTGGGTTTTATTGAGGACGGAATTAACATTGCTCCACTGGTCCTCTGGGTCAAGATTTGGTTGGCAGAGGATCTACAGTTCTCAAGGGATATTATCAGGGACTGCACGGCTATGGATAATGCCTTGGCCATTCCATGGCTCCGATTTGTTAAATTTAAATTTAAAGAAATAGGGCTAGGGTATTATTACGACAACCCTGCCAGTATACATGCAAACTCGAAATTGATTATAAAAGATGCATATTTGGCAGAGTCAACTAAACATCGTCAGCAACCGGGTTTGCTTGGTCAGTACACTTTACACCAACAATGTTATCTGTTTTTCACTAAGAACACACAGTATCAATTTCTTTTGACTAGGTTTCACCTTGGCACGTTGCACTTTCTTGTGGCCTTCCCCAAACCGGGTGGCTGGTGTGAGAATCTCATTAGCTGCCCTTGTAATAATCTGGCCCGTCAAAGGACTATGCACTTCATGCTATTTTGCACACTCTACAAAGAGCCAAGGGCCAGGTTTTTCGTCCCAATTTTAATAGAAATGCGCCCTATTAACTATCAGGAAGGATTTTATATCCTATGCTCTCTGTCTACTGTGGCGATTTGCACTGCTGTATTAAACTTTATTAGATCTGCACTTGCTATAAGGAAACTGTATGGATTGTAAATGTAAATTGTGTTTTATTGGTTTTATAACAAATTGCTTTTAAATCTGTCTTTTAATCTCCTGGATTTTAAGTTGCCGAGGTATGAGCAATGTTATAGTATAAATTGGACATGAAATTGAAAGATATTTGTTTGTAAATTACTTTTATAGTCCATTTCTTTGAACCGAATAAAGTTATTTTGAATTTGAATTTGAGTATTTTCAAACACAAATTGTGCCAAAGTGTGATGGGCCATGAAATTTGGAACTCTCATTCCCACTGTAATTCAACTTCTTGTTTATCTTTGTGTCCTGGAATTATGGTAAGTATTTTTTAAATTGAAGAGGCATTGGGATGAGTGGATAATATAGGAAGAAGATGGCTGTTATATGTTGGAGCAGGAATATGTGATGTTAATGATGCTAAGGTATGAGCAATGGTTTGGATTGAAGTATAGAATGTGTTACAATATGATTTTGGAAAATTATACAGTAATTGTGCGTGTGGAAATGTAATAAAAGAGTCATTTGAACGTAATTGGTGCCGCCTAAATAAGCCTTTGTCCCTCCAAGATTTTAAAAAAATGGTCTAATATTGATTTTCAGAAGATTGTTGTGTCAAACGGAAGAGCAAAGAAATGTTCTTTGTCTGTTATATGTGAGAAAAGTAGTAGCTTTAGTAGTTTATAGGTAGTTTTATGGCTAGATGATGATAGAAAGTGTGTTTTTTGAGAAACTGAGAGGAATTCTTTAAATGAAAAAGTGGATAAAAAGGACAGTTGAATTTCATTAGAAAGGGGAGAAAAGTCCGTAGTGGACTCCGCTAGACACTTGGAAGTTTGTTCTTGTAGAAATGCAGTACGATAAGATTGGAAATCAGGAAAATTCATGCCTCCTTGACATTTGTTACATTTTAACCTGAGAAGGGGCATACAGGATGTTTTATTATTCCATAGGAAAGAGGAAGGCATAGAGTAATCCTTTTTTTTAAAGTAAGCAGGAATAGTGATAGGGATGGCAGAAATAGTATAAAAAAATATGGTTGCTAGCATCATTTTAATAGTGTCAAGCCTACCCCACCATGATAGATAAAGCGGATGCCATCTAGCAGATTAAGTGGATAAGATGGTGGTTACTGCATTGAGATTTAGATATATAGGCCCTAATTAGGATGTCAGTTGGAAAGCCTCCGGCCACAGGTCGTAGACTTTCTGACCGACATCCTTGGTTTGACCTCCGACCGCTGTATTATCATTACGGTGATCGGAATTCAAACTGACTGGTCATTCCGGCTGGACAGTCAGAAACCAAAACATAATCCCTTACAGATGGGGTTACCGCCGTTGGGATTATGATGTCAGTTTCCAACAGGCTTTCCATGTTGGGCTTTCTGACATGGAAGGCCTGTTGGAAAGCGACTTTGGGTCACTTGCAGGGCCCCCTTTCTACCACGACGTTCTGTTGGAGTCAAGGGGGCACATAGGGTGCCCCTCTGTAAATCTCTGCACTGTGTGCAGGGATTTCAGGTGACTCATTTCTCTATGGGAGCTTGTGCTGCGGCCGGTTTCCAACTGGCTCACAAGCTCCCATAAGGGAAATGGGATTCTGCGACCGCACCATATGCAGTTGCATCATAATTGCGGTTTCGGACCGCCAACCCGAGGTCGGTTGGTCTCAAAACTGCAGGGATGTCGGTCGGAGGAAACTCCGACTGACATCCTGATTAGGACCATAGTGTCTTTAATACGTGGTGAAAAACACAGTCTCAGATATTTCAATTTATGAGGGTTCCAGGTAAAATTGGATTGAGAAAAATCTTTTTTAAAACATAAAATGTTAAGAGAGAGAACTTTACACTTATCATGGTTTAATTTTAATTACCAAAATTAGTGGAAAAGGTGTCAACCTCTGCCAGAAAAGCTGGGAGAGGGGATTCAGATTTGGACAAGAACAGAAGGATATCATCAGCATAGACACATAGTTTAGTCTGACTATTTCCGTTTTGGAAGCCAATAATACTAGAGTTTTGTCTGATCTGTGAAGAAAAGGTCCAATGCAAGAATAAAACGTGGGGAGAGGGGATATACTTGCCGTACACATCTCTTTGTGAAGAAAAAGAAGGGGAAATTGGACCATTTGCAAAAATGAAAGATTTTGGTGCAGTGTATAACAAGGGTCTATGGGATCTAAATTTGGGGACAAAAGTAAACCAGGAAAGTGCATGAAAAATAAATGTCCAATCAATGAGATCAAAATTTTTTTCAGCGTCTAGGGAAATAGCTGCCAGTGAATGTGGATATTTATTGCACTCACTTATTATGTTGAAAAATACCCTAGTATTGTCAGTAATGTATCTGCCTTTCATAAAACCTGACTGTCCTTTACCAAGAAGAAGTGATAAAAAAGGTATAAACAAAAGGGCAATGATTTGAGCCAATATATTTTAACGGAATCTACTAAGGAAATCTGACTATAATTTTTACACAACCATGTGTCCCATCCATCTTTAGGAATGAGGCAAATAATTGCCTCTAGAAAGGTCCCACTAGAGGCTTTGGACCAGATAAAGTGAGAGTGAGAGAAGAGATCATGAAGTTTTGTCAACAGAAGCTTGGAAAAATGTGAATAGAATTCAATAGGAAACCCATCTGATCCAGGAGCTTTTTCCAAGTTAATTGATCTCATTGCATGCAAGATATCTTTAAAGCGATTTCCAATGAGGGAAAATCTATATTGGTGTTGAAATCTTTCTGAATAGAGGAGAGGCATTGGCATATGGCATCTCAATCTGGAATGGATTCAGGGTTATAGAGAGTAGTATAAAATGTGGTAAATTCTTCAAACATTTCTGTATATCTAAAAACAGGATGGGAATCTCACTTTAGAATAGATTCAGTTATGGTTTGTTCTTTTAAAATTTTTGGGGAAGTAGCAAGTATTTACCTGCTTTGTTTTGGCCTCCATAGTATCTAGCACTTCCTTTGAGGAGATAGGAGGCAACACTTTCCGTAGAGAGTTTATTGTATTTACATATTTCTACTATTAGGTCATTGAAATGGCTAGTGGAATTAGTGGCAGTATAGAGAGTTTCCAAATGTTTAATATGTTTTATGATATCAAGTGCTTTCTTGGAGTTACATTTCTTCTTTTTGGAGACAAAGTAGATGATAAAATCTCTAGCTGATGCTTTGAACAAGTCCCATACAACATGAGAAGGGAGACTGGGGGATGAGTTAAGGGAGAAAAATTCAGAAATTAAAGATTCAAAAGTACAAGTAACAAAACTGGATCCAGTAACAAAGAGGTATTACAACACCATCTTATATTACCAGCAATAAGAGGGAGTAATTCTAAATGTAGCGTTACTGGGGTATGATCTGAGATCAATATGGAACCAATGACTGCATGTACGATGTGTTATGTCAATGGCTTGGAGACAAACAAATGATCAGTGTGAGATCGGGATAGGTGTGTTTGATAGAAAAACATGTATTCTCATAGTATTTGATTACATAATCTCCGGTAGTCAACAAGAGACCTTTGGTCGATAGTTGGAGTGAATTGTTGATGCATGGCAGATGGAACAAAAGTTGTATTAGAACTGCGAACAATGTATGGATTTAAAGCTAAATTACAATCACCACCAAATATTACATACTCTGCGGGTATAGACATTAGTTTAGCAGAAATAGCAGGCCAAAACACGTTATCAGTTTTAGTAGGAGCATGCATGTTAAGAGGAACATTGTCAATCCAAAAATGTTTAATCACCCATCTACCTTCATCATCTGACTCTCAGAAAAGGAGTGTAACATGCCGTTTTTTTGTGGCAAAGAATAATGCCACCATTTCTTTTCCCAGTGCCAGGAGAAGAAAAAACATTTCCCACCCATTGACATTGAAGTTTTTGAACTTCTGAAGCAACCCCATGAGTTTCTTGAAAAAATGCTATGCCTGACTTAAGTTTGGATAAATGAGTGAGTACGCTTTTCCTTATAACATTCCAAGAGATAAAGCATAACGTCATTTAACAAGGAGTCATAACTATTAAATGCAAATTGCAATCATTATAACAGACTGGAACTACAATATTACATTAAAAGTACTCTCTGTAAAGAAAGAAAGGGGAGTAGTACATAGCAGATGAGATAGATATATATAAAAGAAATTAAAGCAAAAAGGGAAAGCAAAAGAGGGAAAGGAAGGAAAAGAAGAAAGGGAACAAGATAGAAACCATATACTGGCACATGCATCAACCAAAAATCAACTCGCTAAAATACCGAATCGCAAAAATCACCCGTTAGCGAGTGGCAAAAAACGAATCCCAATGCATCAACACCAATAGCGAAAAAATAAAGAATCGCTAAATATTTGCCTGGTAAAATAAAGAATCGCAAAAAAAAGCCCCGTTAAAATAAAGAATCGCTAAATAAAAAATCGGAAATACCGTAATCACTATTAGCGCCTGGCATTAGCCAATCGCAAATAAAGAATCGCTAATGAATGCATCAAAAGTCGCAAATACCGAAAATTCCAAAAATCGCTATTTTGCATGAGCAGATTAAGGGGAATCAGAACCAGGAGGTAAAGTTGCAGGAAAAAAAAATACCTAAAAAAATCCCTAATGTGCCACAGATACTAACAATCATTAAGCCATACAAATAGGGCCAGGAGACCCTGTTTCCTTTCACAAAATGGCGGCCCTCTATGTGCTTGCAAGGAGGATGAGAATTAATGCAGCAGCACAGCGCAGGAGAAGGGTCCAGGAAAGAGTATTCAGAGTGCGCATCACATTGCTTTGCCAAAATGAGGATGAGGTCTACGACAAGTATCGTCTCAATCGTGCTATGATAATGCGCCTAATTGCAGACCTTGAACCACTACTGCAGCACCAGACACGTCGGACCAATGATATTCCTGCACACGTCCAGGTCCTATGCAGCCTGCACCTGCTGGCGTCTGGAAGTTTTCAGGGGGTCATAGCGGTAGCGGGAGGCATATCACAAAGCGCACTATCACGCTTCTTCCGCAAATTCATTGATGCCATGCTGACAATGATACATACCCACATCAGCTTCCCCACAACCCCACAGCAGTTGGACCACACCAAACAGGCATTCTACCAGGTGGCCCAATTCCCCCATGTCATAGGATGCATTGACTGCACACATGTCCTCATCTGTCCACCCTCAGCCAATGAGTACATCTTCCGTAACAGGAAGTCCTACCACTCCATCAACGTGCAGGTCGTGTGCGATGCCAAGCACATCATCACGGACATTGTGGCACAATTTCCAGGGAGCACACACGACTCCTACATATTCAGACACAGTGGCATCCACAGGCGTCTACTCAATGGAGAATTCGGAGAGGGACTCCTGCTTGGTACGTTCACATACCTCTTCATAACATCAGCATCACACATGTATCATCATGACTGTCGCTAAACCTTTGCTTCCATCCTGTAGGTGACAGTGCATACACCCTCCGTGAATATATCCTCACCCCCTACATCAATCCAGCAACACCACAGGAGCAACGCTACAACGCGGCCCACATAAGCACCAGAAATGTGATTGAGAGGACCTTTGGGATTCTGAAGAGTTGCTTCCGAATCTTACATAAGACTGGTGGTGCCTTGCAATATAAACCAGACATCTGCTGCAGGATTGTAGCAGTATGTGCCATGCTGCACAACATTGCAACCAGAAGGGGGATACCCATAGATGTGTACAGGAATGACGACTACCGGGATGACCAACCACCCGCACAGCACCAACAGGCACACGTTCCAAACACAGCTAAGGGCCAAAGGAGGCGGACATACATCACGCAACATCATTTCTGACACAGGTAAGAATGAGCCATGACGATTTCATTAGTGTTGCTACTGTTTAATTCACAGGAGCACTGATGTATGTGATGTCACACAGAAATGCAAAGTAGAGTTCCCCCACACATTGTGGACAAAAACATGCCCGTTGTAGTCACGGGAGTTCAATAGTTAAATAAAAGTGGGCCATGGTTACCCCACCATGGTCAGGGATGCCGTACAGTATGACTAGTGGCGCTTGCCACGAACGCCCAGCCTCCTATCACATGGCTCCTCCACCTCACCACGCCCTGTCCCTGTGGCTGTGGAGCAGCGCAAACTGCGCCTCCTGGTGCTGGTCTCCGTCACGGAGACGCTGCTTACACTTGAAGCAGCCTCACTGCCATCCTCCCCTCCCAAGTTGCTGCCACTGAATGTTCCTGACTGCAAGTGTTCCACTGCAGTGGTCACCTGGCCTAAGGCCTTTGCCACGTCACCACAGTAATGGCCGAGGTCCACCTGCAGTGACACAGAGCGGCGGGACAACACAGCAGTGCTGTTGCAGAGCCTTGTGATGGCCCTGGTTGATGCTGTGGAACGGAGCAAGTTCTGTCTATGCCTCCGGCGCTCACTGTGTTGTCCTGCTCTGATGGCACGGGTGAGTTCCTGGAGGTCCTCACTGATTTTGTCATTGCCCTCTGCCACAACTGTGGTCATGTTCCTCACTGCGTCTGTCAGAGTGTACATGTGTTTCGCAAGACGCAACATGTTTAGGTTAATCGTCCCCATGTGTCTCCCCTGCAGGCGATGAACACGCAGCATCTGAGCCTCGATGCCACCATATATGTACCTTGCCTGGTTGGCTCCATCGGAAGTACTGCGCAGGGACCTGCGCCGCTGTGTGACTCGGCCACGTGCTGGTGGTGGTGCTGGCGGTGTGACACCTGTCGGACTTGGCCCAGTTGTGGTTGCAGGACTCGGGCATGCATCCATCACCTGCATGGAGGGGACTGGTGCCCTGCGTCTTGGTGGTTTTGTCGCAGTTGTCGCAGGTGGTGGTGGTGGTGGTATTGTTGCTGGAGGAGGTGGGGATTGACCCTCCTGCGGAATGTCGCCATCTGAATCAGCCGGTGTTTCAGAGATGATGAGGCGCCCACTATCATCCGAATCGCCAGGAGATGCATCTGTGTGTGAAACAGTGCATGGTTAGTTTGATTTGAACTACATCTGTTTGTAAATCGGCATTAATGTCCTACTATGAATTACATTATTTGACTCTATGTTTTGCCAGTACTGCTGATCTCATTTATTTTAGCATTTATGACTATACTTGCACACTTGGCTGACATGACTAAGACTCCCATGATGCAATACTGATGTGAGGGCATATGTGTTGTGCACTTCTGCCTGCACACTGTCATTGAGCTGGGGGGATGGGGATGGGTATACGATACGCAGAGTATGGGCGCAGGCATGCATCTTACCTTGTTCAGTGGTGGCTGCGCCAGAGGTGTCCATCTGCGTAACTCCCACAACCGCCTCTGGCTCGATGGTCCCCTCGACTAGCTCCTCAAGGGCAGTGTTTGCAGGCACTGTGGATGGCCCCCCTCCTGTGCCAGCTGCCTCCTTGACCCTTTCTGCAATCCTCTCCTTGGCCCTCTTCCTGAGGTCATACCACCTCTTCTTCAGTTCATCGATGCTGCGGGGCGTCACTCCCACGGTATTCACCCTCTCCCTGATGCAAAGCCAAATTCTTCTCTTCTCCGCCTCGGGCACCTTGAGGGACAGCTTATCGAACAGCCTGTCATGCTTGCTGCTCACCGCCTCAATCAGGTGCTCCAGTTCCCTGTCAGAGAACTTTCTCTTCCTCTTCCTGGCAGTTTCAGCAGTGCCTGGTGCATCCATGTCCATCCTGGTGAGGGCAGGGTGGATGGTTTGTGAGTGGGGATTCAGTTGCCTCAGCCTGTGTCCTGTGCCTCCTCCTGTGAGCTCCTCAGGCGAATGAATGAGGGTGCGGCAGCCTGACTTCCTGGTAGTGATGTCATCAGGCCGCTCCCGGAGCGACCCGTTTTTCGAGATCGAGAAATTCCTTTCTTTTATCCACCGCAGCTTTGGCGTAGTCTTGTGAACAAAACAATTCAGACCATTGCCATGATATTTAACCTTTTAGGTTATCTCCTTGCAAAAAATTCAGTAAATCAGTATATTGCAAAAAGTAGAGAATAACACCTCTTGGTATTCGAGAAGTGGATGCAGCAGGTGGGCTGTGTCCTTGTCTGTGTGCTCGTTGAATGTTCACTACTGGTGTTTCAGGAAGACCCAGAGCTTTTAAGAGAAATTATTGCAAAAAGGAGATAGGATTAGATTGTTCCAAACAATTTGCCATACCATAAATTATTATGTCTATTGCGGTTTTCAAGCTCCTCCACCTGTTTCTTAAATGAGATCTCGCCGCTTGTAAATGAGGAAATTGTTGAGCAATGATTTGATCTGACTCCACCTTTTGTTCCATTTGTGCAACTCTGTGGTCAATAGCAGACCATTTGTCATCAAGGTTCTGAATACATCTGTTTGCTTCTATCACATATGGTTTGAGGGCCCATATTTCCTCCGAATGGAGCTCTGTATATATTGGTAGAGGAGATTAAGCAGGTGAAAGGGGATCTTTTTTTACCCTTTCGTTTTAATGAGAGCATTGAATAACCAGCCAATTTAAACAATATAGGGGATATTCTCAAGAACGTGGCCCTCCCGGCAACATTGCATAGCTCTAGAACCCGGGTCGCACATAGAGTGGGACGAAGAGGAAGGCACTCCTGCGACAGCTGAAAAACACATCAGCAGGTCACAAGCGGGTGGCCTCTGGAACCACAAAGGAGCAGTGTGAAGACCAGATGCTAGGAGTGCACCGAGCTGTGGCCAATGCCTGACCCTAAGATGGCCACCTCTGGGGACATCTGACACAACAATTTTCTAATAATGGCCACCATGAGTGGGCCCCTTTCCAATGCACTCCTTCTCCCCTTGTTGGGGAGAGATCCAGCATTTATGCCCTGGAGTCTCAGAGGCCCCTCTGAGAGAGGTCACAGCGACAAGGGAGTCTCACACAGTAGAGAACTGGGTTTTTATCCCATTACCGCTGGGAGCACAGCACCGTACTCTGTGACCATGCGCGCTCGATGGAACTTTTGGACTATGCCCCCCTAGGCTTAAACTGTAACCTTTCTGTATGTACTGCGGTGCCCAAGCAACCTTTGGCCGATGACCGGTGGAGCTGTCCCACGCAGCTATAGAGGAGTTTGGCTCTGGTTCACTCCTTGGCCGTCACCTACCCAGCCGGACGTCGGACTCTGTTTTTCCTCATCTCCCCGTTGTGCATTCTACACCCTCCCCCTCCTCTTCCCTCCATTATTCTCAGTCTACCTCCCCTATTCCTTCCCTCTCTCCCCTAATCGTCTCTCCCTTTCCCTATTTTTTTCCTCATGTTTATGCTATGCTTTTGTACTCATGTAATTCCTGTAAGTACTCTCCAGTAACGGATGTAACTTTGTAACCATGTTCTGAAACAATGTCTCTTCCTCATGTAAAGCGCTCTGATACCTCCGGGTCTAGCCAGCGCTATATAAAACTCAATAAATAAACGTGTGATAACTACCGCAAAAGTAGCATGGGAAATAACACAGTGTTAGCGTGGTATTCCCAACACGGAGGCACCATGCGATAGACCCACCACAACACATCAAATGAACGCGTTAAAATCGACGCGAATGCGAAACACAAACGCGAAAAAAGCGCGATGACGCCAATCGCAATACAAAAATCAGCGAAAACCAGCCACAGGCCTGCAATCCCCACGTGACATGCGGGGAAAAAAAACACATACAAAAGCCAAACAACAGCGAAGCACAATGGAGTCAGCCGGAGCAAATGCAGAGGACATCAAGAACCCCACAAGCCCCCCGGAGGACCAGCCTGGGACCTCGGGGTCAGTGAAGGGCAAGGACAAGAAGAGTAGGAAGAAAAGGTTCAGTCCGCAGGAAAACAGGATCCTGATAACGGAGGTGATAGAACACCATCAACTACTGTTTGTCACCTCCACTGTGTCACCAGCAACTAAAAATGGAATATGGCAGACCATCATGGACAAGGTGAATGCAGTCAGAGTGCTGAAGAGGACAATGGCAGAGGTCAAGAGTTGCTGGAATGATGTCAAGCGCAAAACCAAGCAGAAACTCGCAAACAATCAGAAGGCAGCAATGCAGACTGGAGGTGGGAGCCCAGCGCCACAGGAGGAGCTGGATGAGATGGAGGAAATGGTGTCCACAGTCATCAGTGGGGAGACGGTGGCAGGAGTTGGGGGACCGGACACTGCTCAACATGACTGGACACAACAGTAACAGGGTGAGTAACGACCAGGGACTGGGGGGACGGGGGCAGATGGGCACAATGACACACATGCACAAGTAAGCATAGCAGAGCTGCGGACAAACCATGCCCCAGACCTCCAAATCCCACCAAGAGACCAATGCACCCATGTATGCAACATCTCTGCACTTTATAAGCACAACAGTCAGAGGCACACCGCATATAAGGGATAAGGGACAGCCAAATCAGAGCTGCAAGGGCGATTCACCAAAAATGTGGCACACACATCACATGCTGAGCACATCAACATTGACAACGATGTGGCACAATCCGCAACACGTCCACAACAGAACAGAGGGCACAACTGGTGCCGCTTGTGTGCTGAAACTGGCCAATCATATATGGCATCGTGGGGAAATGTGAGTTGACAATGTACAAGTACAAACACACATCCGTGATGTTGTCGAAATGTCCACTGTCCCGCATCATATAGGTAGCTCCCTGCAAACAGTCAAATGTACACTGTCATTCAGTCTGAATGTAAACATGTACAATGCGTCAACATACGTGTGAACACAATGTTAAACTGCATCTCTCCTTCACATTGCAGAGGGAAATTCAACACCTCCTGAAGAGCAGTGCCAACCTCTCTTCTCTGATGACGAAGAGGACCACCATACCTTCGACTCCGACGCCCTCCAACAACTCGTGGAGAGCCTCTGCAGCACACTTCCAGTAGCAGGGCAGCCCAGCTGCTACGAGGAGAAACTACCCCCTGCACGGAACACACAGCAGGCAGCACCCACCACCATGGCTGCCTCCCAGGACCCTCATGATGAACACATGGCCTTCCAACACCGTGTGTTGGGGTGCCAGGAGAAGCTGGCTGAACAGGTGCACATGGGGTTCGACTGCATGGCAGACAAACTAGACACCATACATGGGTGTCTATGTCCCATCAGGGACCACTCACAGTCCCTAACGGACACCCACAGTCCGCTCCATGCCCTCCAACAAACCATGGCTGACATTGTCAGAGTCCTGACTCTGAGACAAGAATGACTGTCTAGTCAGAGTGGCTCCATTGAGCTCGCCCAGGAGTTGGGACTCATGCGGAGGCTAATGGAGAACATGGAGCGGACGCGGGCGGAAACAGTGGCTGCCTTGACTGCACTCCAGCAAGAGGTAGCTGGGTCCCTCAATGCCATAAAGACCCTCCTCATGGGATTGCTGCCACAAGGTCTGGCACTGATGCATGCTGCAGCTACCATTCCATCCACATCTTCGGCCCCTGGTGTGTCAGTGCAACACCGTGCTGGAGACAGAACACCACCACCCACATGTGAGGCACCTGAAACAGCAGAGGATGAAGATGCAGATGAATCTGCCTCGTGGTCAGAAGAAAGCGGTAGCATTCATCTCCGCCATATGGCCTGTTTCTGCTTGGTTCTGCCCTCTGCATCATCACCTTCCACTGTCCCCCGATGCACTCTGCGACACTTATCTTGGACCTCGACATGGACTGCCATATTCTGTTTGGTCACCAATGACACAGCTATCAGACTGCGGACTGAACTCCTCCTCTACTGATGTACTTATCATTCCCTGAAGGACTCTGGCTGGCCCTCCACGGGCTAACAATGTAAAGTGGGGGTTTGCATGGCCCTGTACTGCTCCAGCTGCAACACTCCACTGAATGTGCATTAAACATTGATTTTCACACCGATGTGTCATGTCTATGATCTTGCAAGTGTGGAGGTATGGATGCATGTAGGGTCAATGATTTCACCTTACATCCATGTTGCTCATGTTGTGGGACTTGGGTCACAGGGTGACACATTGCCGATTGTGTGCCGGGTGGCGCCGACACTAGAACGGAGAGACACGCACTTGTTACTTCCTTATCCAGCCATGGACGGAACCACGCCCTGAGCCCCAGGGTCATTGTTCACACCCTTATGATGGACTGGCATATGCCAGGCCAGCCCACTCTGCTTACGCTCACAGGGGAGGACGACAACGCTACATGTCCCAGGTCTTCCATGTAGGGATATGCTGCTCACAGGTCTAGCTGTCAGCATGCCACGGCCACTCCCTCACAGCTGGTTTACACCCACACCACACCCATCCAGTACAGCCGTCACAGGACATGTGACCCTGCCAATAAAAAGGGCCTGGTGCATGTTCTGGACGCCATTTCCACTCTGTAACTGGATGTCTCCGTGTGGTTATCATTTCTGCCTTAGGGCCTAGGGCCCGGGCACAGCATATTGCCCAGTGCCGAGGTGACATGATGGCGTCTGCACCATGAGACTCAATCATAAAGGGTCCATGGCTTGCGGTGCTCAGACTTGGTGGAACCTGATACACTGCGGCAGGCATAGGCACACCGCCACGGGACGGTGTCTTTCAGTGCACTGAGGTAGGGGCACCGTAAGTGCTGAGCGGGTGTGCAGCCTGCGATGATGCGCCAACCAGGCGGTCCGGAATGGTGGCATTGGTGTGAGCCCTGCTAGACCGCAGTGTAGGCCTGAGCCAGCGGGCAGTGCGGGCCTACCGACATGTGGTGTCACCTCGTGGCTCACTGAGTTAGTGGCACCTCTAGGGCTGAGCGGGTGTTCAGCCTGAGATGAGGCCATGTGCACTGATATGTTCTCTGCCATAACGAAATCAAGACCCAGAATCAAGTGTGTGACCTGGTGGTCTGTGGTGCAGGGCTGCATAATGTGGAGGGTGCTATGGATGCAGGCCCCAGGCTTGGAGCTCACACCGGCACGTGGTGGGCCCTCTTGGAAACACGCCAGTGGCGGAAGGTGAGCAGTGAGGCCTGGTTGCTCAGGGGCAGGCAATCTCCGCTGGATGGTGGGAGGGTCCGGGGTACAGCAGCCTGTGTGCGCAGGGGCGGGCTAGCGATGATGGCGTGTGCTACTGTATGGACTCTGCCATTCATGTCTCTGGCAACTGTTTCAGGTGAGGGACCTGGGGGACTGCAGTGTGTACTGGAACGTGGTTGGAGACACACCGTTGGCTGCAGGTGAGCAGTGAGGCCTGAGTCCGCAGTGTCGGCAATCTCTCTCTTTCTCTCTCTCTCCCTCTCTTTCTCTCTTCCTCTCTCTCTCTCTTTCTCTCTCCCCCTCTCTCTCTCTCTCTTTCGGTCTCTCTCTCTGTACTTTGATGGGCGCTTGACACCCCTTATAATATGTATTTCTATCTTGCAGGCTGTGACTTACAGAATGCCCAGAGAAGACCCGCCGTGCCTCTTCAAGATTGTTGTTTGTTGTTTAATCTGTAATAAGCGTTTTATTTGGATTCTATGATATGAATGTATGATTTCCATTTTTCTGGTCACACATGTATGTTAGGTGTTGTGATTGTGCGACTTCAGGCGATTTGTTTGGTTCATGGTTTCGTGGAGTTGATGTGCATTCTCTTTGTCCAAAGGGAGTGGGTGGGGGGTGGGTGGTGATGTCCGGGGGGGGTGGCGGTGGGTGTTGTTGCCCTATTGAGGCTCCGGGCTGCATGTTTAAATGTTTGGATATGAGCTGTGCTCCCTTTGCTGCTGCCGGTTGTTGTCCAACTTTACACCAGGTCAGAGCAGGTGTTAAAATCCTGCTGCTAACGCGCCTTAGCGCATGTTTTGTGATCTTATCGCCAATCTGGCTGGTCGCTGAGAATGTTGAGGTGTGGTGTTGTTGCAGCTTTATGCTAGGGAACACCTACTCTGCATCTCATTATCAATAGTTGCCGGGGTCATCCGTGGCGCTGTTTTTTGAGGATGCTATCGCCGGAAAATTGGTGATATCGGCTGTTTGCAACTGCTTGTGAATGGAGTGATACATTTATCGTGACTTTGGCTGCAATAAAGTGCCGATAACTCGGCGATAGGTCCTTGAGAATATGCCCCTATGTTTGGTAGCTGGAAGCAGAATGTTTGATGTTATTGCACCTGAGAAGGAAACATGTTGGCCACTATGCTCTGAGTCCTCCATGACCCCCTGTATTATTGAGAATGGATTGCAGAACAACAAAATTGAAGACTTGATTTGAGGTGTTGAAGTTGTGGAGTTGCAAATGAAAGACTTTTTGTTTTTCCTATTGTGGTAAATATTTAAATTACCTGTACTATTTTTTATGCGGAAAAGTCTAGTAAGAATAACTCAGTCAAAATAAGAGGCAGAATCCGTGGTATTAGAGGTTCTGAAAAGGGCTTTATTCCTTACAAAGGAATTATGGTTCGAACCAGGCAATCTTATTCCATCACCACGAAGGTTCAGGAAGGGATAGGCAATACATTATTGACAAGTAACAATATATATATGAAAAGCATTGCATTAAGACAGATGCAGGAGGCGTAACAGCTGATAATACAGATAAGAATACACATACGTAATGAAAATGGGCGTAATAACAGGCGTATACTAGAAACGTCATTTAAAATGATGTCACAAGTGGGTGGATCCATAAGAGAATCCTGCAGTGTCAGCAGAAATGTTTGGCAGAGATGCGCGCGCAGCCGCATGACGTGTGATTGACGTGCAACTAGAGGGTGAAGGGGAATTGACATTTAGCTCTACATGTGGAGACAGAAGTCTGGGGGTCAGGTCAACCTAATCTCAAATCGTATCTAATATCTTTGTTTAAGGAACTGTTTTATCCAAAAGGAAAGGTCTCTCGGACGGAATCTACTCTATACTGACTGTTAGTGCATGTACAAGCGTCTATGTGTCTACATGAGATGCGAGGGGGCAGGAATCTTCCATGGTAACAGGGGCTATGAATTACTTGCATAAAGACAGCGAGGCCGAGCTCTTTGCTCGGTAGCTGGAAGGATGTTTACCTAAACTACTAGACAGGAATGCATTGGATGAGGAGCGGAGCAGATAACTTGAAGGCTGAATACAGTTTTTGGCAGGCGACAGGCCGCGTCAGGCACCGTTAGCCGCGCAGGGAGTAGGACAAAGTTCATGGATACGGATGCAGGTCCAAGCTGGAGCATTTCAGAGGCAGAAGCAGGAAAAGGCTTGATGGCAGAATTCAGGGCCTACTTGTCTGAACTGTAAAACTAGAAAAGTGAACCATATAAAGTCGGTGGCCAATCATACTTAGGAATGGAATATTCGGCCCATTCATGGCGGATCTGAGAGAGGACATGTTGACGTTGGACGCACATGTATTTGCGTCTTCATAGCTGGAACTGGAGGGAACATACATGTACTTGTAGCATGTACATGGAGCCGTTGGGGGTCTAAGATAGGGGACACAATTGACCATAAAAATTCATATTTCCTCATTCCCTCCTTGTCCCCTACGGACCCTTATGAAATATCCATCTTCATCAATCCATCAATCTGTTCATATAGCATCATTTGTTCTTCTTTCTTCTTCCGGGATCTTGAATGAAAATTCGAAGGCGGGATACACGATGTGGCACACAGACCACAAATCGCTGGCCCACATTGTAGACACAAGCAGCAACTGAATAGAATGAGAAAGCCAATACCTAGGAAGGATAGGATCCTCCATCCCCAGGCTGACAACACGCTCCAGAACCAACCGGACCAAGTCCAGGTGCCTGGATTCTGGTGTATCTGGCTTACGATCTTATGAAGTCGAGTTATGGCTTTATATACTGACGGCGCGTTTTCTGGTATGAAAACACAGCAACTTGATCCGATGACCCTACAAGCTCCGCCCCTATCGGCCAGGATGACGTCAAGGACAAGACGATTTTGAAGAACAACAATCCGCATCGCAGACTGCTCTTCTGTTAAGTTGCCTAAGGCGGAAGTAGTTTCATTCACTACTGCTTCAAGGGTTCTAGTTAATCTACGTATCAATTTACTATTAGTGACTGTACCTATGTAGGGAAAGAAACCTTTATTGAAACTGTGTATTGCTCCCATGCTGTTTCGGTGTAGTCGACAATCGGGAGATCTCTCTGCTGTCTATTGTGTACTAAATGGGTATTCCTATGGTAATCAGGCGGGGCTAGGAAAACAGGTGGCAGAAGGAATGCAATGTAACAGGTACCATCCCAATCCAGGGGTAGGCGTATGTATGCGGTGTGACCACAGATGAAGTAGGAGTGACGAGAAGCTCTAAATGTAGACTTGCCTTAATCACTGAATTCTATTACAGTGGTACATTTACTATGGCCCATGTGTATTGAACCATTCTTTCTTACACATAATTCGCCTCTAACTGGAAATACTGACATAGCGGGCAAGATTGGTGTAGCTTCGGATTCAACATTCAGGATCATGAGATTAAGTGTAAAGTTACCTAATCCATATACTTCATTTTCTAGATCAGTTCCTGTTCTTTTGGGAAGTCCCTCCTTGTTAGGGTAGCAGACTTTAAGTAAAACTAGGTTCAGGTTTCCCCAAACCCAGTTGTCTTGATAAACTACTGAATTTGAATCTAGGGAATTAATCAAACTAAACCATGCTCCACAGGAGCCATTGTGTGTGAATGGATACGGAAAGAGAGGCAGAACTCCCTTGTATTTCTGATAGGGAGGGAGTCGGCCACATATCCAACAATTTGTAGCATTGCTGGTCTGATGAGAATGATGTAACATACTAATGAATGTGTTGTTGCGCAGCGCGAATCTATAGGACAACTCATGCGGGGGTAATTCGCTAAAAGAATGTTCGGCAGTAGCATTGAAAGCACGCTTGGAAATAGGGTAATACATGTGTAATAATATACTGACAATGATAATCAGAAGACTTAGAAAAAACATAATTAACAATGTCACTATACAGTGACTACGAAGTGATTTACAGTACGCATGTTTCTTGAGCTGTTTCTGTCTATTTCTCTCTCTATTTCGGTCTAGAGGATACATGTCAGAGACAAATTCAACCGATTCACCTCGGAGAGGACTTAAACAATCAAATTGTCTGACTTGCTAGACCTTAGTTTCAGTTTATAGTTTTCCTTTTCTGTCTTGTCAACCAGGGGGAGTTTTGAGTCAGTCTGTGAGGGAATGCAGGGCTGATAATTCAAGTCGGATGATAGTCCATGAAATTTTTTGATATGGCTCGAGTGCAACCACCCTTTACGTCCCTCAATCTTCACAGCTGTCCTTGTGGTCAACAAGACGAGTTTAGGCGACTGCCAGCGAGGCTCCAGCGGGTTCCTTCTGTCGAAGTTCCTTATAAGTACAAGATCTCCCGGAACCACGTCATGGGGCTTCACCTCAGTGTTATCGGGAAAAGCTGCAGCTACCTGTGAACGACAAGATTGTAGTGCAGACATCAAGGAAGCCAGGTAATCTGTCAGCATATTACAATCAACATCAGTTATTTTATGGGGTATAGGCGTCCCCCACATATTTGGTGGTCTACCAAAGATCACCTCATACGGAGATAGCCCTGTTCGAGAGTGTGCTACCATTCTCATGTAAAAGAGCGCAACTAGTAAAGCTACTATCCAGTCGACACCTTTTTCTCTACATACTTTGGACAATCTAATTTTCAAAGTTTGATTATGCCGCTCCACGAGACCTGCTGCCTCGGGATGTCGGACACAGTGGAATTTCCATTGATAGCCTAACAGAAGTGAAACATGTTTCATTAGCTCGGATGAGAATGGCTGGCCATTGTCTGAGTACACGATACGGGGCAAACCATACCGTGGGAAGAATTCTCGAACTAACTGTTTGGCAGTAGTCGGGGCAGTGTAATCTGAGACGGGATACGCCTCTGTCCACCGGGAAAGAGCGCATACAACTACGAGGACATATTTGAATCCTCGACATCGTTCCATCTGGATATAATCCATCTGGAGGACTTCAAAAGGGTGATCGGGGGGTTGAAATCCACCCTGCTCTACAGGTACGCCTTTTCCTGGATTGAACTGACAACAAATCATGCAGGTACGTACTTTCTGTTTAGCTGCTGCTCGCAAGTGTTTATTGAACCAAATGTGTTGAATACTGTCTAGCATAGCTTTCTCTCCTAGGTGCGCTGGACTATGGATTGTGTTAATGATGACTTGAACCATTGAGTCGGGGAGAAACCATATAGATTTTCCCTTCGTCATCCATCCTTGATCCGTTTGGATCCCTCCTAATTCAGTCCATCTCTTTATTTCTTCTGGTGTAGCATGTGTTTGTATGTCAATTACATCAAGGGCGGGATCCTTAACTGTCATGCAGTGTGTTGGTGTCGGAACTATTGTCTTTGTCGTGTCAGTTGTATGAGTCTGATTCTGAGCAGTCTGTTTAGCTGTTCTGTCAGCTAGGTCGTTACCCTGAGAAATAATGTCAGTCACTTTTGTATGGGCTTTACACTTCATAATCGATATTGCAGTCGGCAGATGTATTGCATCTAACAGAGCTTGAATAAGGGGACCGTGCTGGATGTGGGCACCGTGAGAAGTTAAATAACCTCTCTCTCGCCAAAGCACGCCGAAGTCATGGACGACTCCGAATGCATAACGTGAATCTGTGTATATGTTGACTTTCTTATTTTTGGCTTGAATACAGGCTTGTGTCAGAGCGATGAGCTCTGCTGCTTGAGCTGACAAGGTATCTATACAATTTGTTTCAATAACTTCAGTGTCTGTTGTGACTGCATAAGCGGCCACTAACTCTCCTGTACTTGTTCTCATGCATGAACCATCTACATACAATGTCAGGTCTGGATCTGATAATGGAATATCTGTCAAGTCTTGTCTGGGTTTCGTCGTAATAGTGATAACTTCAATACAATCATGTGCCAATGGGTCTGTTCCACTTAATGGCAAAAGTGTGGCAGGATTTAATGTACTACAACGTCTGATTTCTATGTGTGGCTGGAACAATGTCAATTCATAACCCGTCAGTCTTGCTATAGTCAAGTGTTGTGTTTGGGTCCGGTTCAAGAGAACCTCTACTGCGTGTGGTACTTGTACTGTCAATTGATGTCCTAACACTATGGCATCGCTTTGTCTGATTGCTAAAGCTGTTGCCGCGACTGATTTCAGGCACGCAGGAAGAGCCTGAGCTACGGGATCTAATGTACTGGAAAAGTAAGCACATGGCTTGTGTGATCCTGCTTGTTCCTGCGTGAGTACTGACAAAGCAGTACCTTCACGTTCTGTAACAAAAAGTGTAAAACGTTTGCTGTAACATGGTGTTGCTAAAACAGGTGCTTGGCATAAAGCTTTCTTTAAGCTTTCAAAAGCTTGTGTATGTTCCTGAGTCCAAGGGAGGACAGTCGATGTCGCTGCCTCCTGTGTTGTCAACTGAATGAGTGGTTTTGCTAGAAATGCATATTGAGGGATCCACTGCCTACAATACGAAGTGAGGCCTATGAATGCCCGTACCTCCTTTTGTGTCTTGGGTGGCGGCATGTTAACAATTAACTGGATACGGTCGGGTGTAAGCTGTCTTCCCCCCTTGGACAGCAAGTGCCCAAGGTACACAACTTGCTGGACACAGAATTGCAGCTTTGAAGGGGACACTTTGTGCCCCTTGTCGGCTAAGAAATGTAAAACCGTCAGTGATGCTTTTTCACATTCATGTTCGCTTCGGGCGGTGATCAGCAGATCATCGACGTATTGAAGCAAAGCAGTGTTAGCTGGCATATGGATACTGTCAAGTTCTCTTTTCAGTGCTTGGCTATAGATGCTGGGGCTTTCTGTGAATCCTTGAGGTGCGCGTGCGAATTTAAAACTTCGTCCATTTAAACTGAATCCGAACAAATATTGGCTTTCCGGATCGATTGGGACGCTAAAGAAAGCGTTCTTGAGATCAATTACAGTAAAGAACGTTGCTTCTGAATCTATGGCTGTTAGCAATGTAGAGATATCTGGGACCACGGGGTATTGTGGTACAATGCATTTATTTAATTCTCGCAGATCAATAACTAATCGATATACTGGTGGTGCTTTTGGATCTGTTCGCTTAAGAATCGGAATTATCGGGGAATTACACACATTGGAGTCCGTTTCTACAACCACTCCTTGTGCAATGAGCTCGTCAATGATTTGCAGTAAAGCCACTACAGCATCTGGGGGTAACTTGTATTGTCGTATTCGTGGTAGTACCACTCCTGTTTTTAGTGTGACTCGATATGGTGTAATGTGCATACAACCTACATCAGTGGGGCCTTGCGCCCATAAATGTGTGGGTAAATTCTGTAACCGGTGATCCATGTCTCTGGACACATAGTAACATTTAAAGTCACGCAAAAATAGTCGTACTCCTTCCGGAGAACAACATATTACAGCTCCTAGAGCCTTCAATGTTTTTATACCTAACAAGTTTTCTGGGCATGATTTCGTAAGCAATAGATCTGTAGTCCGTGTTAATGGACCGACTGTGAATGCAAGTGGTTGCGATACTTCGTTAATAGTGGGCTTTCCTGAAAAACCAAGGGAAATATTTTGTGAGCCTGAGAGGGGTGCCCCTGGGACTTCGCTGTGACTGATAGTGGTTCTGTTTGCCCCTGTATCGAGTAGAAACTTTCGGTCTTTCCCTAATACGTGACTCTGTACGTAAGGACCTTCTTGATCTACGGGAACCTCAATAAGGGGTAGGCCAACTTCCCTCTCTAGGCTATTTCATGTGTAGCGCTGATACTCTGGATAGTCATTTTGTGCATACTGGTACATCTGTTGTGTCGTGTTTTGTGTTGCAACAATAGGCTGTGGCTGTTGTTGTTGTTGTTGTTGTGGTTGTGGTGCGGTCTGTTGTGGAACTGGCATAGGTTGCGCATGCTGAGGTACTTGTTGTTGGATCTGATCCTGTCTAGGCGGACATGGTCTCTCTTTCGTTATACCCGTAGAGATATTATGTTTTAGAACTGCGCAATCGTGTATATAACGACCTGGCTGTTTACAATAGTTGCATGTCCCTCTAACAGGACCTACTGAATCATTGGACTGTGTCGTACCATTTTTATGACCGTCAGCTGGAACTGACTGAGCAACAAGCATTTTCATTTTCGTGTCTTTCATACGTCTTTGTTCATGTTCTTGTTCTTCTCTAATTCTATTGTGATGATATTGTAACATTTGTAACATCTGTGACGGTGTGTTACCTTGCCAAGTACTCTCGAATTTTAATACTCTACTTTTAACTTGGGGCAGGGAATTCTCAACTAGTTTTGTCACAAACAGATGTGGATACGACTCACTACTTGCTTTTATGCCACTATTAATACCAAAACATTTTTCAAATCGGGAATAGAAATCACTAGTGTCTTCATCTTGTTTTTGTTTACAGGCTGAAATTGCACCCCAGTCTTCCTTTTTCGTAGTTAATAAACGTGGTAGTACCTGCACTAATAATCCTGGTAATGTCGTTAAATACATTGAAGCTCGTCGTATACGTAATGATGATAGCAGCATTCTGTCATTTTTACCGGGCACTGGATCATATCTACAATCTACAAGATGTTCCTTAAACATGTCGGACGTTGCTATTTGGGGTGTACGTTGGTTTGCTAAATCTCTAAGAGACGATTTACTTCGTAATGGTGGTGTGGCGAAAATTGCTGCCGCACCTCCTGTCGCACCTTCTGAGGTGCTAGGCATAAAAGGATTTGTGGGATGTAAGGTAGAAACTGTGGATGCAGGGAGGGTTGGATTGTGCGGAGGAGTTTGTGGTTGCGGAGTTGGGGGCGGATGATCTCGGGGTTGAGCACCATCGACAGGTGGCGTGTGTGGTGGAACATTAACATACTCGGGAGCTACATCGTCTAAATAGGAGGAAAGGAAAATATCTTTTGCGGTCTTGGGATGTGTTTTAATCGGGAGTAATGGGGGTGGCAAATCTTTCGGTATTTCCGGGGTGGCCTTAGGTAAACCTTCGGCCAAAAGAGGATACATACCATTCATAAGAGTGTTTCGTTGTCTGTCTACTTGTTCTGTTTTTACTCGGATACCTTCCTCAACTAATACGTTTTCTCGGGCTTTATTTGAGTTCTCCCTACTTTTCTCTTCCAGTCTGAGCGCTTTCTCTGTGCGCCTATGCGATTCTTTACGCCATAGTTCAATGGCATCTTTCTGTGACTGTCTGGCTTTCTTTTTCCATAATTCTTCTTCTACTCTCATGATGCAATCTGCATCCCATGTCCCAGCTGCGGGCCACCTCTGACTTTCTGCTAGATCCTTGGTGTAGTCTACCCATAAATCAAGATATAGTACGGCATCTAGGCCATGTTTATGATACATAAAATACCCTGGAGTGTCCCTAGGTGGAATGGGAACAGCTTCTTCGAGTACTCCTTTTCTAGTTTTGATCTGTCTTAATTTTGAAAAGAACGGCATCTTTAAACCTTGCTACTTGATTCTTACTCAAACTGGACTTGAACACAATTAATACGATAAACACAATAATGAACACTCATTCATACCACAAATTTTAAAAACATTAAAACATTTGACATTTAACATTTAACATTTAATGAACAATGATAATTAGAAGAAAACTAGTTACTGACATAATACTAATACTAGGTAATACTGAATTATATACATATGAACATACTGGATATACTGCTAAACAGTACAGATACACTGCTAAAACAGTGCAGACCGGATCTGTGTACCCAAACCCGTCAGGACCGGCACAAACCAATGTGCACGTCTAAATGCCTCCCCAGCAACGGTACTCACCGGGTAGCACGGAACGGAAGGCCTCGGAACTGAACTGAACTGGACCGGACTGGACTCGACTGGACTCGGAACTTCGGAACCTGGTGGGCCTCTGTATACCTCGGATCTTGCTCTCTCAGCTAGGCTCTGGTCGGGATACTTCGCACTTCTCACCGCCTCGTCTGGGTGTTGATCGCAGCCTCAGTCACCCCCGCTTGGCCGGAGGGAGATACAGGAAATCCTGCGGGTACGTGTTTTTGTCCGTTCAGCTGTGGCAGGGGACCGGGCCTGCAACGCACCTCCGGCGCGTGAGATGAGAAAGTGTCCCTGTTCGGGCGCCAATTTATGTGGTAAATATTTAAATTACCTGTACTATTTTTTATGCGGAAAAGTCTAGTAAGAATAACTCAGTCAAAATAAGAGGCAGAATCCGTGGTATTAGAGGTTCTGAAAAGGGCTTTATTCCTTACAAAGGAATTATGGTTCGAACCAGGCAATCTTATTCCATCACCACGAAGGTTCAGGAAGGGATAGGCAATACATTATTGACAAGTAACAATATATATATGAAAAGCATTGCATTAAGACAGATGCAGGAGGCGTAACAGCTGATAATACAGATAAGAATACACATACGTAATGAAAATGGGCGTAATAACAGGCGTATACTAGAAACGTCATTTAAAATGATGTCACAAGTGGGTGGATCCATAAGAGAATCCTGCAGTGTCAGCAGAAATGTTTGACAGAGATGCGCGCGCAGCCGCATGACGTGTGATTGACGTGCAACTAGAGGGTGAAGGGGAATTGACATTTAGCTCTACATGTGGAGACAGAAGTCTGGGGGTCAGGTCAACCTAATCCCAAATCGTATCTAATATCTTTGTTTAAGGAACTGTTTTATCCAAAAGGAAAGGTCTCTCGGACGGAATCTACTCTATACTGACTGTTAGTGCATGTACAAGCGTCTATGTGTCTACATGAGATGCGAGGGGGCAGGAATCTTCCATGGTAACAGGGGCTATGAATTACTTGCATAAAGACAGCGAGGCCGAGCTCTTTGCTCGGTAGCTGGAAGGATGTTTACCTAAACTACTAGACAGGAATGCATTGGATGAGGAGCGGAGCAGATAACTTGAAGGCTGAATACAGTTTTTGGCAGGCGACAGGCCGCGTCAGGGACCGTTAGCCGCGCAGGGAGTAGGACAAAGTTCATGGATACGGATGCAGGTCCAAGCTGGAGCATTTCAGAGGCAGAAGCAGGAAAAGGCTTGATGGCAGAATTCAGGGCCTACTTGTCTGAACTGTAAAACTAGAAAAGTGAACCATATAAAGTCGGTGGCCAATCATACTTAGGAATGGAATATTCGGCCCATTCATGGCGGATCTGAGAGAGGACATGTTGACGTTGGACGCACATGTATTTGCGTCTTCATAGCTGGAACTGGAGGGAACATACATGTACTTGTAGCATGTACATGGAGCCGTTGGGGTCTAAGATAGGGGACACAATTGACCATAAAAATTCATATTTCCTCACTATAAACAACAATAGCAGAGTGGTAATAAATACCTGTCTCTCTTGTCGTGTTTTGCTGCTATGAGAAAATTGATATGATACAGATATTAACACAGAAAGAGAAACTACAGTATGAAAGGCAGCGTATGAGAGTATATATAGTGGCACAATTCAGAGCCTTCAAGCACAGTTTATAAATATATGTATTTCAATGTGTAGAAAGAATTTGGGTTAGATGTGAAGAACCAAATAGTTATCAACAATAGTCAGCGCTGCAAAGAGCAAACGTTCCATGAATGACCATAAAACCATTTCTTCAAAAACATAAAATTGCATTACATGCCAGCCAAAGGTGTAAGATGGAGACACATCTGCATAGAGGTTTGGTGTTCATGCTACTCAGTGAGGAAATGTAGATGTTATGCACATCTGTCTCAGGAAATGTTAGGTCCACAATATTCATTTTGATTTCCCTGTGTTTTTCAAATTAGATTAAGGTTTGATATTTGCAGGGTTGGAGTCATAGTGCGCTACATACTACAGGACGAGGAATATGAATGCGTGCAAAAAACAAAACAAAATGGTGTGCATAAGACCTGTGAGGAAGAAGTGCTGGCTGAAATGTCAGAAAACACGAGTTTACCACTCATCACCACAAGTTAAAGACATGGCTGCAACCAGGGGACCTTCAGACATCAGGTTGGTCCTTTCAGCAAAGCACAAGAACACTTTGGCTGAAAGGAGGTTGACTGCCCTACTAAACTGCTGTGAAGCTACAAGATCATGGGGCCCTCATTGACGGAGTCAAGTCACACCTCTGTTCCTTAAGTGTTTCAATTTCAATAATTATCAGTTGTTTAAACATCAGGAAGTCTTTATGTTGTATAGGAATGGATGGTTGAGATAGAGGGGTTACATAAACCCATAATATCAAGAGGCACGTACAAGTCACTTTGGATAAATACATGTTTTGGTCTAAGGGCCTTCTTTAGAGTTTGTCGGACAGGACACTGTGTCAAACCGTTGTGGATATCCCATCTGCTGTATTACAAGTGCCTTTGGCTATAGGGCACTGTAATATGATGGACAGGATATCCACCACATTTGTAATGGAGTATCTCATCCACCAAATGGTAAATAAATCCCTAGGTTTACACAAGAATCTTATCAGTTAAAATCCTTGTTGTAACATGTTTTGACTGTGAGTTGTAGAAATGAGAGACTTTTGCTATTGACTTATAACGTTAAATCAGAAAATACGTTCATAGATAAACTAAAATATGTATAATTTGACTGTCATTGTTATAATAGTTAGCAAGAGAAATATTAGTCAAATGATGATGTTTTGAGTGTACAGGTATTGTGAAAGGGCACTGGGCCTTTCTTACCATCTGTCTCCAGTCGATATATTTGTTTAGTAGCCTGAGACGTAACATCATTTTGAACTTCAGGTTACATTTTGGGGCCGATTATGATGCGGCTTGGAATGCTCCGACCGACGGTAATGGTCAACTCGGTTTACTTTCCGACCTCCTAACTAAGAAATAGGCGGTCGGAAAGTAAACCAGACGGTCATTCCGGCTGGCTTCCGATGGGCTCAGAAGCCCGTTGGGCAGTCGGAATCTGACCAGTAAACTCAAGGGCAGGCCTTTCTGCCCTTGAGATTACAATGCTCGGTTTCCGACATGGTTTCCATGCCGGCCTGTCAGACATGGAAACCATGTCATAAATCGTATTTTGGGGCCCCCAGCAGGGACCCTTTGGAGCACAGCCTCCAGTTGGAGGGTGAGGGGGCAGCTATGTACCCCCCTGTTGACCCTTGCACATTGTGGCAGGCAGCCTGAGGTGCCTGCCACGTGGTGCAGGGATGAACCACACTTCCAATTCCACTACGGGAGCATGCTTATGGCCGGTTTACATCTGTAATGCATGCTTCCATGGTGAAATGTAGGAATGCAACCAAACACTGTAGTTTTAAAGTTTTATGCAATCGTTTTTTGTTATTTTTAGTACTGTAGCGGGTTGTGGGGTTTATAGGGGAATATGGTGGGATGTAATTTAATTAAAAATAATTAATACCATTTTTAAATGTATATTAATTATTTAATTGACATATCTTTATGTACATTGTATATATATTTGTTTTTAGTTAAGGTTGTGGGTTTTGTAGGGGGATAGGTTGAAAAGTAAATTAATTATAATTGATTAATACATATTTTTTAACTAATCCCAATTATTTAATCGCTAATTATTTATGTTATTGTATAATTCATATATATATATTTTCAAGTTTTAGGTGTGGGTTGTGGGTTCTGTATGGGAATAGGGTGGGAAGTAAATTAGTTATAAGTAATTAATAATTAATTTCTAATTAGTTAAATGATAATTATTCATGCAACTAGTCTAATTGATAAGGTTTATTTAAGCGTGAGGTGTGTGTTTTGTGTTTTGTAGGGGTATAAGGTAGGAAGTTAATTAACAACAATTTAGTAATAATTATTTTGTTATTATTTATAATTATTTATTTGATAATTATATCTGCTAATTGTACCAATAATTTTTTTAAAGTCACATTTAATGTGTAGTTTGTGGGTTTTGTATGGCTATAGGGTGGGAAGTACATTAATTACAATTATTTAAAAAAAACGTATTACTATGAATAATTATTTAATTGATAATTACTTATGAAAATTCTGTAATGTATATATATATTTTTGGGGGGTGTTTGTTGTTTTTGTATGGGTAAAGGATCTGTAGGAGATTACAGTAACTAATAAATATTGTTAATTTATAATGATTGTTTTAATGATGATTATGTAAATATGTAATTAAAATATTGTTTGGCTATATGTATGAGTTGCAGTTGTAGGGTTAAAGGGTGGAAAGTTAACTAAACATAATTATTTTTTTTCTTAGTTAATTAGTAATATTAATTGTTTAGATGATTAATAATTATGTCAATTCTATAATAAATGTTTTGTGTAAATGTATATATTAGGTGTTGGTTGTTTGTTTTCTACAGATAAAGGGTGGAAAGGTAATTAAATGTAGATTTTTTATTAGTATTTTATTAGTCTTCATATTTTAATAGATATTTAATTATGTAAAATGTGTAAATATACATTTCTATATACATTTTGGATGTGTGATGTGTAAGTAGAAGAGGTGTGGGGTAGAAAGGTATGCAAGTAATACAATTACAAAGTAACTTTTTATAAATTGTAATTTAATATTGTATGTGCTCATTGGGTTATGCTTTTTAATTGTAAAAAATATTGCATTTATTGGTTGTATTATTTTGACATTAGATTTGGGTATTTTGATAAACAGAATATTTGTGAAACATTGTAATAAATACTTATTTTTTAATTTTTAAAAAATAGATGTTTTTATTTGTTGGTATTTACTATAGTTTAGAAATTATATATTTTACTTGAAGTGAAATAGTCTGTTTCTAATGCTGCATAGAGTGCAGGAGAAGCATGGACGCTTGCACGACTGCATGAAGACTGCACAGATGTATGTAAGAGTACATGTGGGGTAATGGTTAATTGGAGTTTTGAACATGTAGGATCTACCTCACCCATTGCAGGAGTGTAAGGAAAATATTCCCTGTTGTTTTCAAATGTGTTAGCATTTGCCTCTCATTTGTGAGATATTGATTTGTGCTGAATGCTAGCCATCACACTTCAAGAAAACAAGCTGCCCCTTTCCTATGAATGCAAGTCTTACAGAACCAGACCACCACAAATTAAATCTCTGTCAATAATTCCTTTGTGCACACAGACTCATGGTGTGATTCTAGGCAGAAAACGATATGTGATTGGCAATTTCAAAGCACATTTACTACTGTGGTTTTGCAAGTGATAATTACTGTAACAGCCTGACACATTTTCCTTATAGTTTAGAGAGGCAGAAAAGAGCACATGTCCTAACAGCTACTTGAGAGCATGAGCATGTGTAACCTGGGTGAGTGATTAGATTACAGCAAAGGAAATGAGCCTTAGTGATATTGATTGTGTTAGCATTACTCACTGCTATCTAAAATACCACACAGTGCTGAATACTTAGCATGGGAGTGCAGGAGAAGCACCTGCCTGTGTGCTAAGAGCGTGCTTCTGGAGACTGTGTGTTGTCAGGTGCAAGAGAGATCTGCATAGACGCTTGCACAACTGCATGAAGACTGCACAGATGTATGTAAGAGTACATGTGTGGTAAGTTTTAATTGGAGTTTGTAACATGTAGGAACTACCCCACCCATTGCAGGAGTGGAAGGAAAATCTACCATGTTGATTTCAAATGTGTTAGCATTTGCCTCTCATTTGTGAGATATTGATTTGTGCTGAATGCTAGCCATCACACTTCAAGAAAACAAGCTGCCCCTTTCCTACGAATGCAAGTCTTACAGAACCAGACCACCACAAATTACATCTCTGACAACAATTCCTTTGTGCACACAGACTCATGGTGTGATTCTAGGCAGAAAACAGTATTCCTGGGTGATACCAGTACACCTTAACTTATGGTGAAGACATACTCCATAATATCTTACAAGTTCAAGGCAGTTAAATATCTTCCAAAACATAAAATGTAAAACACAACTTTAAAACAAGAATCACATTTATATTTTTCATATCAAAATGCACCACATACATCCCCTCTCAAATTCATAACTCACCTTTAAAAGTAGTTAGTTGAGAAAGAAATGTGGCACTCACACAGCAGATTATCAGAGCCAGAATCTCTGAACTGTACACCTCTCAGCAGAACCAGTAAATGGCATTCTTTCCCTCTCTTTTTTCACACATATACATGTTAACTTCAAATCACATTGCTTCCCATATTTTTTCAAATGGAAACACACATTTTTATTGGTTGCAAATTTCAACCCTTTTCCAAATGATCCCTACCCCCAACATGACTTCTGCCTGCTACCGTAGCAACAGGTCATGGAACACTGGTGTGAGTAGAGAGGTCAGAAGTTCAGCACACAATGTTTCTAATCCAAAGAGCAAGAGTGCTTGACTTTTCAAACCTAACAGCAAATCCAAAGTAATGTTCTGTGTGAACACAATTTTCTGAACCAATACAAAACATGCTTTTAAAAATTTAAACATACAGCCTAGTTTTTAGTGCTGAATGGTCTGAAACAGCCAATGAGTTCTTTTTATTTTAAAACAAAGTATGTAAGCCTCCATTTTACAACTACCTTTCTTTTCATATTGTCATTCTACGGAAAGACACCTTCTGAGTGCATCCAGATCTCCTTGAAAGATGTTCACAGTGTGGATTGTAGGTCATAGCTATGTCTTCTGGAGTGAAAAGTATGCAAAAAAAAGATGTCAATCAATCAATCAATGAAAACTTTATTCGGATCATTGACAATCCATAAAAGTGCAAAAGAAACAATTATAAAATCATGCAATAAGATAAAATACTGTTTACACATGGGGAATAGTCCATCTAAACTTTAAGACATTGTAGACCGGGCACAAACCGCAGTTTTTAAAAAAGAGCTCACACGAAAGACAAGTTCATCATCATCCAGGGACAAAATCATTGAAAATGCAAGTTCCAGGCTAATTGGTTTTGATTTTTTAAAATACGGAGTTAAAAACCATTTAATATACTTCATATAAAATTTACAAAAGAATAAAAAATGTAGAGTTGTTTGCCTACTCTGGGAGTCACAAGGGCATGGCTCAACAGATTGGTCATTAAAATTCCATAAAGGGAAGCTAAGTGCATGTTTAATGGTGCCTGCCCTAAGGCGAAATATAAGGCCACGCTCCCAATGGCTCAACGGAAGAGATAAATATCTGGGTATGGGATGCATTATAAAATTACAGGCTAAGTAACCAGAAACACTAGATTTCAAGGACTCCCTTGCTACCCTTTCGGCATCAAATAACATGTAAAGTGCTTTTTTAAGTTCACATTTAGTGGGGTGCTTAGTGGTAGAGGGTTTCAAGAAAATGTCTTCAAGGTTCGCGCTGCGAAGAATGCTATGCACCCCTGATAGCCAGGGAATGGTCATGCCCCTATCGCAGCGGAGACAATCCTCAATGATATCCCTAGTCAGTTTAGCGGCGGGATTTTTCCAGATCGACACCCAAAAAAGGGCTGGACGAGCACGAATAAAATCCCCTATAAAATGCAAACCCAATTCCGTATGGCATATAAAATGTGGGGAAGTAATGGGAACACAGAGAAGTTTCCTACAAAATCTGTGTTCCTCGGTAGTTATATCAGAGCATCTGGCAATGCCCCAAACCTCAGCACCATAAGTAGCAACCGGGACGCATTGAGTTTTGTATATTTTTAAGATAGCAGGCAATGCCCCGGTCAATTTTGGACGGGGGAGGCTCAAAATGGAATTAATGGACTTTGAGAACTTACTCCTGGCGTGGGCAATATGTCCACTCCAGGAGTTGTTCGCAGCAAAGACCACTCCCAAATACGGGAAACTGCCAGTTGACCCCAGTCTTTCTGCCCCCACTACTATGCTGCCAATATGATGCCTCTTCGGGCCGCAAGACATTACAAAAGACTTTTTAAAATTGGTCTTCAGATCTAGATGTATTTTGAAAGACCTTGCTTTGCCAAATGTAGACATTAAATGGATTGGTCAGAGACGGTTAAAGTGGCACCAATTAATGCCTTTGGTGAAATCCTTTCTACATCTCCCACAGCCTGACCTTATAATTGTGCACTGTGGTGGAAATGACCTAGGCACTTTAACTGGGGTAGGTCTGCAAATGCTTGTTGAGGACACCTTTGTGCAATTGATGTCACTTTTTTCACAAACTACCTTTGTATATTCTAATATATGCCAAAGGCAAAAGTGGAACTGGTCCAACCAATATTGTCCGCAGATTGACAAAGCAAGAAAGCACGTCAATAAGTCTGTTTCAGCTTCCCTCAGAGACTATGGTATGGGTTCTATATACCACAACAACTTGCGTTACAACATGCAAGGCATTTATAGAGGAGATGGTGTTCATTTCACAGATGAAGGCAACAGAGTCTTCCTCTTGAACTTCAGACTCTGCATCGGTACTTACTTGTAGGTACAAAAAAACACTCAATGAACACAACGGCTCTTTTTAGAGCCAACCAACATCTAAACACTTAAACTTGATTTTTAATTCTATTTTTCTATGTTTTTTTGCCGCCGTGCACGCACCGTAAGCGCACCGTGCGCGCACCCCGCGATATTTTTTTTTTTTTGTGACCTTTCATGGTCCCCCTGAGAAGGCCTAGGGGGTCAGGGACTCTCTACCCTGCCCCCTTTTCACGTTCTTCACTTGTGTTTTTAGCTCTCTTCTGCCTCTAAAACTCAAAATGGCGGCTGGGGGGTGCGCGCACCGTGCGCGCACCCCGCGATTTTTTGAAAAAAAATAAAATGTTTTTTTCACCCTTCGGGGTCCTTCAGGGACCCCCTGACAAAGGCTAGAGGGTCAGGAACTCTCTACCCTGCCCCCTTTTCACGTTCTCCACCTTTCTTTTTCCCTGTCACACACACAACACACAAAATGGCGGTCGACACTTCCTGATTTCGACCGATTCGAATGTTGACTGTCATGAATCCACCAATCTGAATTACGCTCGCGCACGGTGCGCGGCTATAGATATGTATGTGCTTTTAACTGCAATTTTCTCAGGAACTACTGAACAGATTAACACCATATATGTAAAAGACACATCCCTGACCTGAGGACTACCTCTTTGCCAAATTTCAAGTAATTCTGTTCAGCCGTTCGGGCTGTACCTTCGACTAAAGGTCCTATGGGAAATTGCATGGGGAAAACGTGTTTTGTGACCCCCCTTTTTTCTCGGCCCTCGCTTGACGAATCACCCCGAAACTTTCAGGGCAGGAGCTGAGCGGAGCGCCCCATTAGTTTTGAAAATTTCGCGAGGATTCGTCAACCGGCGCCAAAGTTATTCAAAATAGAGTTTTGAGATTTCCTATGGAAACACGGTCCTAACTATCTACTGGCGACAGCCAGTAGATTATAGATATATGTCATGTGATCAAGGCTCAGGCGAGCCGAAACGCGTAATGGCGACAGAGGAATAAAGGATATTCACTTTTGCACAAATAACTTGGGTCCGTGTCCATCTCTACGGGAGAGCCGCGTGTTTGAAGGCAGCGGAGGAATACTCGTGATGTGTATATATATATTCACTGAAAAAACCATAGGTTTCACACATGTTATAGTTAGCTGGACATTTTACTGATAAAAAACCAATGAAATTCCCCCGTTATAGTTACTGTAGGCAACTATAACTCACGCGACCGCAATCCTCTGCTGATGCTAATACTGTATTTAGACACTTATTTGCCCATATCTTCTTCCATTAAATTTTTGCTATACATATATTACAAATATTTTTTTTTCATAAAGACACATATGTCATCAGCAGAGGATTACGGTCGCGTGAGTTATAGTTGCCTACAGTAACTATAACGGGGGAATTTCATTGGTTTTTTATCAGTAAAATGTCCAGCTAACTATAACATGTGTGAAACCTATGGTTTTTTCAGTGAATTAGCAAGGTTTTTTAAATGCTATTTCCTAACTATAACGTGTGTGAAACCTATGGTTTTTTCAGTGAATTTGTACGGTTTTTTAAATGCTAAGTTACTTTACGCCATTTGTGGCGTGCGCGCCCACTTAACGCAGTTCGTTCCGTGCACGGTTTTTATCAACTTTAATAAGCCCTGTACATTTGGTGGCCTTCGGCCACCAAAAGCACAGGGGGTGAGGTCAATGTGGATAGTGTTTTTTTTATTTCGATTTTATAATTTCATGTTGCCAAAATTACGTTTTTTCTCTATTAATAAGCCCTGCACATTTGGTGGCCTGCGGCCACCAAAAGCACAGGGGGTGGGGTAAGTGTGGATAGTGTTTTTTTTATTTTTATTTTTTTACCGTAAGCGTACGGTAAGCTTACGGTAAGCGTACGGTAAGCGTACGGTAAGCGTACCCCGCGAAATTGCCGAAAAAAAAATAAAACCGTTTTTGCTCTTAGGGGATGTTTGGGGACTCCCTCAACATGACTATGTGGGAGGGAGTTGTCAAAACAGCCCCGTAACATGTTTTTGGCCATCATGTTTGATAAACAACACTCAGTGCGAGAGACAAAATGGCGGACGCCGCTTCCTGGTTTCGGCCGATTCGAATGTTTACTAAGATCTAAGAGCCAATCAGAATCGCGCTCGCGCACGCCACCGTAAGCTTACGGTAAGCGTACGGTAAGCGTACGGTAAGCGTACCGTAAGCGGGCTCAGATATATATATTGATTTAAAGGCTATTTTCTCAGAATCTACTGAACAGATTTACACCAAACCTACAAAAGGCACTTCCTTGACCTAGGGACTACCTCTCTGCCAAATTTCTAGTAATTCTGTTCAGCCGTTCGGGCTGTAGCTCGTTCTAAAGGTCCTATGGAAAAATGCATGGGAAAAACGCGTTTTGGGACCCCCTTTTATCTCAGCCCCCGCTTGACGAATCCCCCCGAGACTTTCAGGGTAGGAGCGGAGCGTAGCGCCCCACCTATTTTGAGAAATTCGCGAGGATTCGTCGACCGGCGCCAAAGTTATTCAAAATAGAATGTTGAGGTTTTCCTATGGAAACGTGGTCCTAACTATAACTACCTACTGGCGACCGCCAGTAGGTAATATATATATATATATTACCTACTGGCGGTCGCCAGTAGGTAGTTATAGTTAGGACCCCTTTTCCATAGGAAATCCGCAACATTCTATTTTGAATAACTTTGGCGCCGGTCGATGAATCCTCGCGAATTTCTCAAAATAGGTGGGGCGCTACGCTCCGCTCCTACCCTGAAAGTCTCGGGGGGATCCGTCAAGCGGGGGCTGAGATAAAAGGGGGGTCCCAAAACGCGTTTTTCCCATGCATTTTTCCATAGGACCTTTAGAACGAGCTACAGCCCGAACGGCTGAACAGAATTACTCGAAATTTGGCAGAGAGGTAGTCCCTAGGTCAAGGAAGTGCCTTTTGTAGGTTTGGTGTAAATCTGTTCAGTAGATTCTGAGAAAATAGCCTTTAAATCAATATATATATCTGAGCCCGCTTACGGTACGCTTACGGTACGCTTACCGTAAGCGTACGGTGGCGTGCACGAGCGCGATTCTGATTGGCTCTTAGATCTTAGTAAACATTCGAATCGGCCGAAACCAGGAAGCGGCGGCCGCCATTTTGTGTATTTCACTCTGAAAAAAAAGAGTGAAAACAAGAAAAGGGGGCAATGAGGAGAGTTACAGACCCCCTAACATTTGTAAGGGGGTCAAAGAAGGACAGAAAAGTACAAAAAAAACATTTATTGATTTTTAAAAAAATCACGGGGTACGCGTACGGTAAGCTTACGGTAAGCGTACGGTAAAAAAAATAAAAATAAATAAATGAAAAGCAGATTTAAGAGTTTAGATATTAGGGAGCTCTAAAAAGAGCTGTTGTGTTTATGAAGTCATTTTTTTAGTGGTACCTACAAGTAAGTACCGATGCAGAGTCTAAGGTTCAAAAGGAAGACTCTGTTCCCTTCATCATTGAAGTGCACACCATCTCCTCTATAAATGTCTTGCATGTCATAACGCAAGTTGTTGTGGTAAATGGCACCCATACCATAGTCACGGAGGAAAGCAGAAACAGATTTGTTGACGTGCTTTCTTGCTTTGTCAATCTGTGGACAGAAATGATTGGACCAGTTCCATTTTTGCCTTTGGCATATGTTGGAAAACACAAAGGCAGTTTTAGGGAAAAGTGAAAACAGTTGTGCAAAGGTGTCCTTCATAAGCATTTCCAGACCTACCCCAGTCAAAGTGCCTAGGTCATTGCCACCACAGTGCACTATTATGAGGTCAGGGTGTTGGATTTGCATGAAGGATTTCACCAATGGCATCAATTGGTGCCACTTTAACCCTCTCTGACCAATCCATTTAATGTCTACATTTGGCAAAGCAAGGTCTCTCACCATACCTGTTTTCTCTGCATACTTTTCACTCCAGAAGACATAGCTGTGCCCTACAATCCACACTGTGAACATCTTCCAAGGAGATCTGGATGCACTCAGGAGGTGTAATTCAGTAGAATGGGAAAATGAAATGGAAGACAGTTTGGAAATGGAGGCATACATATTTTTTTCATTAAAAAAAGAACTGATTGGCTGTTTCATACCATTCTAGAATAAAAACTAGGCTGCATGTGTAAATTAATAGAAGCATGTTTTGTATTGGTACAAAAAAATGTGTAACCAAAGAACAGTACTATGGATTTGCTGTTAGGTTTGAAAAGTCAAGCACTCTTGCTCTGTGGAATTGAAACATTGTTTGGCGAACTTCTGACCTAACTCAACACAGCAGTGTTCCATGAGCTGTTGCTATGGTAGCAGGCAGAAGTCAAGTTGGGGGAAGGGTACTAGGCAGAAGTCAAGTTGGGGGAAGGGTACTTTTGGAAAAGGGTTGGTTTTCAACCAATAGAAATGTGTGATTACATTTGAAAAAAAGGGGGAAGCACTGAGATTTGAAACTTACATGTATATGTGTGGAAAAATAGAGGGAAAGTTTGCCATTATCTGGTTCTGCTGAGAGGAGAGAGGTGAACACAACAGAGATCCTGGCTCTGATAATCTGCTGTTTGAGTGTCACATTTCTTTCACAACTAACTAATTTTAAAGGTGAGTTTACAGTTTGAGAGGGGATGTATGTGGTAACTTAAGAAATGAATAATAGAAATGGAAATTGTTTTTGTTGTAGTTGCGTTTATCATTTTCTGTTTTGGGAGAAATTTAAATGTGAGGAACATGTAAAATAATATGGAGTATGTTTTCACAATAAATTAAGGTGTACTGGAAAAAAAAAGAATAGTTTAAGGGTTTGAGGTTGGACTCAGTAATGCAAATACATTCAGCATCACTAAGGCTGGTTGCCCTTGCTGGAGTGTAGGCAGTCACCGAGAATACACATGGTGGTGGTCTGAAAAAACAGTTTGGACATGTGCATTTAAAAAAATCAAAAAAAGTGGTTTCATAATGTGTCAGTCTGTAAAAGTGATTTTCACTTGCCCCGAAAAAAAAAGAGCAGTAAGTGTGCTTTCAAATTGGCAAAGAAATTTCGTTTTGGGACTAATGTGAAAACATGACTCTGTGTGCAGAGAGGAATTATAGGCAGAGATTTATTGCGTATTGCTCTGGTGATTTCACAGTTGCATTAGATGGAAAGGGGGAGCGAATTTTTGGGGGAAGAAGCAGACTCTTAGCACACACCCATGTGCTTGCCATGTATAATCATGCACAGTATTTACAAGCGAGTGGGGTTTTCAGGTTTCAGTCTGTAATGCAAATACATTCAGCATCACTAAGGCTGGTTGCCCTTGCTGGAGTGTAGGCAGTCACCGAGAATACACATGGTGGTGGTCTGAAAAAACAGTTTGGACATGTGCATTTAAATAAATCAAAAAAAGTGGTTTCATAAGGTGTCAGTCTGTAAAAGTGATTTTCACTTGCCCCGAAAAAAAAAGAGCAGTAAGTGTGCTTTCAAATTGGCAAAGAAATTTCGTTTTGGGACTAATGTGAAAACATGACTCTGTGTGCAGAGAGGATTTATAGGCAGAGATTTATTGCGTATTGCTCTGGTGATTTCACAGTTGCATTAGATGGAAAGGGGGAGCCATTTTTTGGTGCAGAAGCAGACTCTTAGCACACACCCATGTGCTTGCCATGTATAATCATGCACAGTATTTACAAGCGAGTGGGGTTTTCAGGTTTCAGTCTGTAATGCAAATACATTCAGCATCACTAAGGCTGGTTGCCCTTGCTGGAGTGTAGGCAGTCACCGAGAATACACATGGTGGTGGTCTGAAAAAACAGTTTGGACATGTGCATTTAAATAAATCAAAAAAAGTGGTTTCATAATGTGTCAGTCTGTAAAAGTGATTTTCACTTGCCCCGGAAAAAAAAAGAGCAGTAAGTGTGCTTTCAAATTGGCAAAGAAATTTCGTTTTGGGACTAATGTGAAAACATGACTCTGTGTGCAGAGAGGAATTATAGGCAGAGATTTATTGCGTATTGCTCTGGTGATTTCACAGTTGCATTAGATGGAAAGGGGGAGCGAATTTTTGGGGGAAGAAGCAGACTCTTAGCACACACCCATGTGCTTGCCATGTATAATCATGCACAGTATTTACAAGCGAGTGGGGTTTTCAGGTTTCAGTCTGTAATGCAAATACATTCAGCATCACTAAGGCTGGTTGCCCTTGCTGGAGTGTAGGCAGTCACCGAGAATACACATGGTGGTGGTCTGAAAAAACAGTTTGGACATGTGCATTTAAATAAATCAAAAAAAGTGGTTTCATAATGTGTCAGTCTGTAAAAGTGATTTTCACTTGCCCCGAAAAAAAAAAGAGCAGTAAGTGTGCTTTCAAATTGGCAAAGAAATTTCGTTTTGGGACTAATGTGAAAACATGACTCTGTGTGCAGAGAGGAATTATAGGCAGAGATTTATTGCGTATTGCTCTGGTGATTTCACAGTTGCATTAGATGGAAAGGGGGAGCGAATTTTTGGGGGAAGAAGCAGACTCTTAGCACACACCCATGTGCTTGCCATGTATAATCATGCACAGTATTTACAAGCGAGTGGGGTTTTCAGGTTTCAGTCTGTAATGCAAATACATTCAGCATCACTAAGGCTGGTTGCCCTTGCTGGAGTGTAGTCAGTCACCGAGAATACACATGGTGGTGGTCTGAAAAAACAGTTTGGACATGTGCATTTAAATAAATCAAAAAAAGTGGTTTCATAATGTGTCAGTCTGTAAAAGTGATTTTCACTTGCCCCGAAAAAAAAAGAGCAGTAAGTGTGCTTTCAAATTGGCAAAGAAATTTCGTTTTGGGACTAATGTGAAAACATGACTCTGTGTGCAGAGAGGAATTATAGGCAGAGATTTATTGCGTATTGCTCTGGTGATTTCACAGTTGCATTAGATGGAAAGGGGGAGCGAATTTTTGGGGGAAGAAGCAGACTCTTAGCACACACCCATGTGCTTGCCATGTATAATCATGCACAGTATTTACAAGCGAGTGGGGTTTTCAGGTTTCAGTCTGTAATGCAAATACATTCAGCATCACTAAGGCTGGTTGCCCTTGCTGGAGTGTAGGCAGTCACCGAGAATACACATGGTGGTGGTCTGAAAAAACAGAGATTTATTGCGTATTGCTCTGGTGATTTCACAGTTGCATTAGATGGAAAGGGGGAGCGAATTTTTGGGGGAAGAAGCAGACTCTTAGCACACACCCATGTGCGCAGAGATTTATTGCGTATTGCTCTGGTGATTTCACAGTTGCATTAGATGGAAAGGGGGAGCGAATTTTTGGGGGAAGAGGCAGACTCTTAGCACACACCCATGTGCTTGCCATGTATAATCATGCACAGTATTTACAAGCGAGTGGGGTTTTCAGGTTTCAGTCTGTAATGCAAATACATTCAGCATCACTAAGGCTGGTTGCCCTTGCTGGAGTGTAGGCAGTCACCGAGAATACACATGGTGGTGGTCTGAAAAAACAGTTTGGACATGTGCATTTAAATAAATCAAAAAAAGTGGTTTCATAATGTGTCAGTCTGTAAAAGTGATTTTCACTTGCCCCGAAAAAAAAAAGAGCAGTAAGTGTGCTTTCAAATTGGCAAAGAAATTTCGTTTTGGGACTAATGTGAAAACATGACTCTGTGTGCAGAGAGGAATTATAGGCAGAGATTTATTGCGTATTGCTCTGGTGATTTCACAGTTGCATTAGATGGAAAGGGGGAGCGAATTTTTGGGGGAAGAAGCAGACTCTTAGCACACACCCATGTGCTTGCCATGTATAATCATGCACAGTATTTACAAGCGAGTGGGGTTTTCAGGTTTCAGTCTGTAATGCAAATACATTCAGCATCACTAAGGCTGGTTGCCCTTGCTGGAGTGTAGGCAGTCACCGAGAATACACATGGTGGTGGTCTGAAAAAACAGTTTGGACATGTGCATTTAAATAAATCAAAAAAAGTGGTTTCATAATGTGTCAGTCTGTAAAAGTGATTTTCACTTGCCCCGAAAAAAAAAAGAGCAGTAAGTGTGTTTTCAAATTGGCAAAGAAATTTCGTTTTGGGACTAATGTGAAAACATGACTCTGTGTGCAGAGAGGAATTATAGGCAGAGATTTATTGCGTATTGCTCTGGTGATTTCACAGTTGCATTAGATGGAAAGGGGGAGCGAATTTTTGGGGGAAGAAGCAGACTCTTAGCACACACCCATGTGCTTGCCATGTATAATCATGCACAGTATTTACAAGCGAGTGGGGTTTTCAGGTTACAGTCTGTAATGCAAATACATTCAGCATCACTAAGGCTGGTTGCCCTTGCTGGAGTGTAGGCAGTCACCGAGAATACACATGGTAGTGGTCTGAAAAAACAGTTTGGACATGTGCATTTAAATAAATCAAAAAAAGTGGTTTCATAATGTGTCAGTCTGTAAAAGTGATTTTCACTTGCCCCGAAAAAAAAAAGAGCAGTAAGTGTGCTTTCAAATTGGCAAAGAAATTTCGTTTTGGGACTAATGTGAAAACATGACTCTGTGTGCAGAGAGGAATTATAGGCAGAGATTTATTGCGTATTGCTCTGGTGATTTCACAGTTGCATTAGATGGAAAGGGGGAGCGAATTTTTGGGGGAAGAAGCAGACTCTTAGCACACACCCATGTGCTTGCCATGTATAATCATGCACAGTATTTACAAGCGAGTGGGGTTTTCAGGTTTCAGTCTGTAATGCATATACATTCAGCATCACTAAGGCTGGTTGCCCTTGCTGTAGTGTAGCAGTCTGGACATGGGCTTTTTAAAAAATCTGAAAAGTGGTTTCATAATGTGACAGTTTGTAAAAGTGATTTTCACTTGCCCAAAAAAAAGAGCAGTTAGTGTGCATTCAAATTGGCATAGAAATTTCGTTTTGTGACTATTGTGAAAAGAAATGTAGTAATATATTTAAATACAATAAAGGAATTTTTTTTTAGTTTTTTTCAGGTATTGCTGAAGAGCAGTGAACAAAATTTAAGATGCCTACAAAATCCAGAGTTCAAAAAACGCTAAAAAAAAAACTATATTTGAAGACAACTGGAGGACCAAAGTTAGTAGAAGATGCTCATGTTGGGAAAAAGAAAAAATCTTCTGGTAAGCAGAAAAAACAATTTCTTAAAAATATATTCAAAACAAGGAAAAATGTACAAAATGTCTGTACTGGAAAGAATGTTACGAAACGAACAGAACAGGAAAAAATTGAGAATTTAGTTAATGCAAATATACCTTCTGCAACTGAAAAGATTTACATAAACAGAAAAACAGCGTTTAAAGAGATACGTAGAAAAATGTTTCAGAGAAGAGTTATGTCCAATTTGATAAAGGATGTGAAGAAATATAAGCAAAAGGCAAAATATTACAAGAGAAAAAAAGAAATTGAAGCCATTGCAGCAAAGGCATTAGAATTAAAAAGGAAACTATTCATATTAATTTTGAATAGGATGCGTACATTAGACAAAATGGTTAATGTACTGAAATCACATAGCAAAAGGAAAAGAGTAGTGAACAGAACAAACTTTTGTAAAGTGTTTTTAGGAAAGTGGATGCATAGTTCAAGTAGTGAACCTTTTTTTAATGAAGAGAGCTATTTTCAAAGTAATAGTTTGCTGCATGCAGTTGACACCAGAGGTCGTTCATACGAAGTAACAAATGGTTGCATAATGGAGAAGGAGATAATGGTTCCAAGAGATGAGGTACAAGTGATGGCAGATGAGGCAATGGGGAGACGTCCTAAAGCCCCAGTGTACACTTGGAATTGTAGTAGTATTTGCACTGTGCGTCAGGAATCTATTGACAAATTTTGAGAGTTTCTAAGAGAATATAGTAAAAAAAGTGTAAAACAGAAGATTAAGGTGCTTCAAAGTCTGGATCCATGCAGAGTGAGAGAGAATACTGGTTTGCAGGGTCATTCTCTGGCTTGTCTATCTAGAAAAGTGTGCAATAGTGTTTTCCATCATTTTAGGATGCTGGCTGTTCATCATACTGAAATGAGAAAGTTTGTGAGACGGTTGTATTTTGCCAAAAGTCCAGCAATAAAGTTAAATGAATTGAATAGGGCTCTGTTCCGAGGAACAGTATCAGATGTAGAGAAGGTTGTTGATGAAATTCAGTTTTGTTACTTTGGTCCTGAACAAAACAGTGCAGAGAAGGACACAGTAAATGAGGAAGAAGTGGAAGAGAATGTAGAACCCTCTGTAAGTAACACATTTAATGATCACATAACAAAATTTGCAATAGTCTCTAATGAAAGACCAAATTTTACTTGTATTTGTTGCCGCAGAACTCATTATAGAAAACAAACTAGGAATGGTGATCTCTACAGAAAGAGTGAAAATGAAGATAATTATAAGTGGAAGGATTTTGCCACATATATATTTCTAGAAAATTGTTTTGAATTGGGTGAAGATCAGCGTATTTGTAAATACTGTTACAACAAGTTAGAGGAAAATAGAAGGCCGACCAGAGCTGTACATAATAATTTAGAATTGGATGCTATTCCTGCTGAACTTTCTGAATTAAATACATATGAGTCTATACTCATTCAATGTGTTCATCCGTTCCAGACCATAGTACGTATGGAGCCCAAAACTGGTAAATTACCTCCTTCAGATTTACTGAGAGGTTTAAAAGGTAGAGTGGTGTATTTGCCCTTGGATTTGAAAAAAAATATGGAAACTATTGATGCGGATACTTTGGAAACTGAACCATTAATTATTCTGGTTAATGGTGTACCTACAAAGAATAAGAAGATTTGGCAGGAGCTGGTAGATGTGCGGAAAGTACAAAGAGCAAATTTGTATTTGAAAAAAAATAACAAATGGTATGAATAAATTTATATAGAAGAAGAAGAAGAAGAAGAAGAAGAAGAAGATTTACAAGAAGACACAGAAATACCAACTGGACAAATTGAAAAAGTGGACAAGTCAAAGGAAGAAGAAATTTATGAACATTTTAGCATACATCCTCTTCATTCGAAAGAAGTTATGGGAGACAATATTGATCTCTTTCAGATGAAGAAAGCAAAAGGAACTCCCGTGAGTGTATGGGAGGAGAGCTTGGAAGCTCGATGTTTTCCCCAGCTGTTTCCTAAAGGAAAAGGAGGACGATACGATGAACGTCCAGAACAGATTCCAGCTTCTGAGTATCGGACTACAAGACTATATGCTGAAGATCCCAGATTTCGACAAAGTATTCCTTATTTGTTCCATCTTTTATTTGAAAGCGACTTGTCTGCACTGTCTTATGCAGTAAATCACATTTTAAAAAGTGGAGTACATTTACAAAATGTGTCTGCTAAGGATTTTATGGAGAAAGTGCAGCACCGAGATGATCATTTGGAAACACAACTGATCAATCTGATCGCTTGTCAGCGTGGGACAAATGAATATTGGTACCGACGCCATGGTGAACTAAAATGCATGTTACGGAATTTAGGAACACCAACATGGTTCCTTACCCTAAGCTGTGCCCAGTACGCTTGGGATGATTTACTGGATTTTCTACGAGAGGCCAATTCAAACATTAAAAACATCGAATACAAGACAGCAGGAGAACTGTGCTCATTGGATCCGGTTAATGTTTGCAGATATTTCAATCATAGATTTGAGGCTATGATGTCCTTCATCTGCAATAAAAAAAATCCACCCCTTGGAGAAGTAGTGGATTTCTTTTGGAGAAAAGAGTACCAGGCAAGAGGTGCTCCTCATATTCATATGCTGTTGTGGATCAAGGATGCCCCAAAGTTTGGAACAGATGCTGATGAAGCAGTGTTATCTTACATTGAAGAATATGCAACATGTGCTATACCAAAAAGCACAGAAGAGAACAAGTTAAAGGAGCAAGTTTTACGTTTCCAAAGTCATCGGTGTGGAAAATACTGTCGACGGAAATACAAGAGCAAAGAAAAATACTACACTAAATGTCGATTTGGATTTCCTAGACCTGTTCTTTCAAATGGAAGAGTCAACAGTTTTATGTCAGCTGTGAGACATACTATCACAAGAAAATCACCTAAGAATACCTACAACCTAAAAAGAAAAGAAGAATCAAAAAATATAAATGACTACAACCCAGTCATTTTATCCATGTGGAACGCTAACATGGATATACAGTATGTAGCTGACAATTCCATTGCTGTTGCTCGATATGTAACGTCTTACATTACGAAATCAGAAAAAACAGAATTGAAGGAAATGTGGGAAGAGATTTCTCACGAGAAGACTGTCAGTAAGAAGCTGTACAGTTTCAGTTTGAAGATGTTATCGCATCGAGAAATTGGATCCTACGAATGTTCAGATAGGTTATCTTCTGCAAGTCTCTACTCGAAGTCAAGAAGAATAATTTGGGCAAGTTTAGGCCTTGCAGCAATGAGAAATCGGGTACTGAAATCTGTAGGAGAAATTGAATATTTGGCCGAGAATGACCCAGAAAGTACAGATATTTTGAAAACAAACATGTTGGACACATATTATCCCAAGAGAAGTCAACATCTGGAGAACATGTGTCTCTATGAAGTGCTGCAGAACTACATTTATTCACGGAAAGCCACAGAAGACATCAATAATGGAAAATATAAAGTCGTTGGTGAAGAAGGATGTTTGGTGAAGCAAACAAAAGGAAGTTTGATAAATCACCGGAAGCTGAGTTGCGACACTACTGACAAGAAGGAATTTTACTACTTGGCTCTTTTACAGTTGTTTAAACCATGGCGTACAGAGGATGAACTACTGGGAGAATTCCAGAGCTATGAAGATTCTTTTAATACTTGCAAAGACAGCATACAATGCAGTACATTCTCAACTTATCTGCAAATGTTAAATGAAGAAATTGATCAGGAAACTACAATTGCAGCAGAAATCGCTAGAGATAGTTCTCAGGACAGCCAAAGTTCAGGAACACTCAGTCAAGATCCCCTAGGACAACCAATCATTGAAAATGAAGCATCAATAGCCATGAATGAAGTGGAAACGGCTATGAATCAAGCTCAAGAAGAATTTATAGACTTAGAAAATTTGGAAAGACAACTGAATCAAGAGCAGCAACAAATTTATGAAGAGATCAAAAACAAAATTGATCACGGATTTCTACATGAAAAAAAAGAGTGCTCATGCACATCATTTCATCCAATCAGGATGTATGTAAGCGGACAAGCTGGAACTGGAAAAAGTTTCCTAATAAAAGTCATCAGAAGCTACCTAAAGCAAAAAACGGATTCTACTTTGTCTTGTGTGGTTACTGCTCCAACTGGGTTAGCAGCATATAACATAAAAGGAATCACTTTACATCGTTTGCTAATGTTACCAGTGGAGCATGAGAACAAAATACAATTCAACAAGCTAACTGGAGAAGCATCCTTGGAAGTTTCAAGAGTATTGAAGAAGATGCAAGTTCTCATTATTGATGAGGTGAGCATGGTATCAAACTTAATGCTTGCCTTTGTGCATTTAAGAATGCAGCAAATTTTGAAGACAGACTATGACATGTTATTTGGTGGAAAACACGTCATAGTTTTTGGAGATCTTTTGCAACTTACTCCAGTTAAAGGACAACCAGTGTTTAATACTGTCACACATGAAGACACGAAGAAGTCATTGGGAAGCATCGGAAATACAAATATTTGGTCCTTCTTTGAGTACAAGGAACTTACTACTAATATGAGGCAAGCAAACGATGAAGAATATGGAAGTATTCTGAAAGATATCAGGATTGGACTACTCACAGAAGTTGGCAAAAAAACATTACAGAGTCGGCTGCTACATAATTTATTTCCAAAGGAAGAAATAGTTGCAGAGAAGATATACAAGAACATTGCAGAAAACAAAAGTGTCATCTGCTTAATGCCAACTCTACGTGAATGCTCAATATTCAATGAGGAGCTTTTGAAATTGGAAAAGGAAGAGATCAGGAAATTGGAAGCAGTGGACAAAATTGAGGATGGAAGAATTAGTGTCACAGTAACAGGCAAACTGAAAAATAAATTGGACTCACTAGAGAAGAACATCTCCAAAACAGCTGGATTAGAAAAAAATCTATATGTTTGCATGAACTGTAGAGTATTTTTAAGGAGAAATTTGGATGTTGAAAAAGGTTTAGTTAATGGAGCGATGGGAAGAGTTGTGGGTTTTATTAATTACCAGAAAAAAGAAGGAGTTGAATGTTTAAAAATAAAATTTGATCAGATAGAAGAAGTTAAAGATATTTGTCGTTGTACAGTACGTTTTATGCTTGTGAAAGACTTATATGTACGTAGGAAGCAGTTTCCGTTTTCTCTAGCATATGCTGTAACTATTCACAAGTCTCAAGGATTGACTGTAGATTGTGCATTTGTGAACATTGGTTCAACTGTGTTCAAAGAAGGTATGGCATATGTAGCTTTGTCACGAGTGAAAACATTATCAGGTTTATTCATGATAGACTTTGATGACTCAAAAGTTAGTGCTGATACAAACTGTGTAAAGGAGTATAATAGATTAAGAAGAAGCTATGCTCCTCATTTAGGTCAGTATCCTGTGTTGGAGAAACGTGTAGTTTCTCGTAAAAGAAAAAATGAGAATATCTGTAATGAAGATGTAGAGAAGAGGAAAAAAAAGAGGAGTGATGTAATTGCAAGCAAAAAGAAAAAGGAAAATGAAGAACAGGTTGTAGGATGTCATTTTGAAAATAGCTCTGGTGTCAACTGCTACGCAAATGTAGTGCTGAATGTTGCATTTTATCTGAAAAGTTTGCAAGAGCAGATAATAGTAAATCAGGGAAAAAGATTCTGTTCAGAGCTGAGTCTCCTTTTTCAAAAGCTGAGTAAAGATAAAACTCAAATAGAAAGTGCTACTGAAATTAGAAAACTTTTAGATGTATGTTCAGGACGAACACAGTTTTCTCAAAATGAACAGCAAGATGCACATGAATTTTTGATGTATTTTCTTCAGGTAGTGGAAGAAGAAGGAGTTCCCATTGACATTTTTTTTGGTCTCTCTTATAAATGGGAACATAGTTGTGATAATTGTTATAATATATGTGGCTCTATTGTTGATAATGAAATATTTATTTATTTGACATTGCCAGAGAGTAAAACAGTCACTTTTGCAAAATTAGTTAAAGATGCTAATCATAGCATGAAATGTAGTGAGTGTAATTCTGACATGTTTTCAACATTAATTTTAAAGGAATACGGACAGTATGTAATTTTAATGATGCAACGATGTAGAGCTGATGGTTCAAAATTGGATACTTTAATAAAGAAGTTTACAGGACAGCAATTATCAATTTCAGGAAAAACTTTTGTAACTGTTGCAATAATTTTCCATGATGGACCTACTGTTACTTCTGGACATTACACAGTTTATCTTAAATGTGAAAAAGGCTGGACACTGTGTAATGATTCCCAATTGATTTTCAAACAACGTTTGCCTTTTGATTTAGCAAATTCCTATCTAATCTTCCTGAAACCTAAATTTTAGACAGATTTGGCAAGATCTCGACAAAATAATTTTACCATTTTACTGGATTACCATTGCAATTTTGTAGAAAAAAGATTTTTTAAATTATCATTTGGCCTAATGGAAAGATAACCAATTGTAATGTGGACTTTTTAAATTTTTAATGAAACTTTGAAAAACCAATAATTTAGAGATTATCGGTAACTTCTGCACATTTTAAATTTTGGAATGTTATTGGACTGCCATTGGAAATTTTTTCAAAAATGATTTAAAAAATTACTATTTGGCCATGCGGAAAAGTAACCAATTCTATTGTGGACTTAATAAATTATTCAAAAAATTTTCGTGAACCAAAATGTTACAGAGAATCGGTGAGATCTGGACAAATTAAACTTTAGAATTTTATTGGATTACCGTTGGAAATTTATTCCAAAAAAATTTTTTAAATTACTATTTGGTCTAAAGGAAATGAAATCAGATGTATTTTGGAGTTATTTGAGATATAATATTGTGATTATACTTCTGAAACAAACATATCAGACGGTATTTTAAAGAAATAAGTATTGGTATTAGATGATATTTTTTTAGAATATTATGCATTTCTATAATGTTAAGTTTAAGTAAAAAAAGAATCAGGGCTTTTTTAATACAATCTTTGTGATTGTTATTTTTTTTTGCCCGCTGTAAAATGATGAATGCAATTGCTTTCACAATTTATAGTGAAATGCAATATATTCTGAAAACAGCAAAAATAAGGCAAAAATATTTTTTGGAAAAAAATGTAAATATGTGTACTGTATTATAAAATGTTTTAAAAATATTAATACTTTTTTCTTTTTTTCCAGATAGATATAGAAAAATTTCGAAAACTAGAACCATTTTTAAAACTATTTTTTTTAAAAACAAATGAATAAATATTTTTTTGAGTGAGTATGGTAAGTCAATAATAATAATTGTAGTCTCTCAAGGACCTTGTAATGTGATAATTGATTTTTAGTGTTTTTTTTAAAAAATAAAAAAAAAGTACGCGCACCGTACGCGTACGGTAAAAAAAAAAAAAAAAGTTTTTAAAAACATGTAAAAAAAAGATGAAAGATAAGGTTGGCTCTTAAAAGAACCGTTGTGTTCATGCAGGGACAGAGGAAAGGAAGCATGGGAAAATTATTCAAAGCGACAAATGTGCTGATCTATTTTGTTGTTCACTAGGGAAACACTGGTCTCCCTATAGCAAATTAGATCTTGACAAAATGTGCATCGAATATCAACCTTCCGAAATCGAGGGTTGATTTCCAGAGGGCCAGCAAAAGGAGATTCTCCCCCCACAGATGAAGGGCTCACCTGACCTGCAGAAGAAGGAGTCAGCCCTGCAGATGATGGTCCAGGCTGAGCTGCTGTGGATGTACTGGCTTGTCTTTCTGAAGAGTTACCTCCAAAAAGATGACCATGTGTCCTTCTGTGTACATCCTGGAGGTGTCTCTTCATGGTGTGATTCCCAAAGGAATACTTCCTGTTAGGATTACCTCTAGAAAGTACACGCTTACACAGCTTACAAGTCACTAAGGGTGCATTTACCTTTTGCTGGCCTTCAGGAAAAGTAAAATAATCCCATACATAAGAGGGCTTTTGTTTCCTCGATCTCTGCCTCAAGACAGTGCTGCTAGTGCTAGCCTCACTCTCAGAAGAGCTCTGCTGTTCTGCCATCGTATCCCAAAGACAAACCAGCTCCTTCTCCCAAGGGATCACAAGCAGAAATGAGGGGAATGGGTGTGGTGTAGGAGAGTTCTAGAACTGAAAGTAGTTTCAACCAATCAAAAGTTGTGTTTCATGATCACATGACCTACCGTACGCTTACGGTACGCTTACGGTACGCTTACGGCAAAAGTGCGCATGCGCGTAAAAAAGACACGCGCTTGCGCGCATGCGCATAACAGTCACTACCCGACACTTCCGCGTAACGTGCGCGTGTAGCGTACACGCGTACGCGTCCCACGCGGAGTACGCGCAGCTACGCAAATTGCGTAACTATACACAAGCAGCATAGGAAAATTACGGACGTTGCGTAAAACGTACGCTTACCGTGAGCTTACGGTACGCGTACTAAAATTTTTTAAAAAAAAATAGAAAAAAAGTACTGCAAATAAATTTTACATGTTTATTTTAAAAAATATATAAAAAAAAACATATTAAAGAATTTAAAAAATTAAATCATAGTCTTTATAAAAGGTAAGAAAATTAAAATAAAAATATGTTAGAAAAAATAGAAGAAAAAAAAAAAATTAGCATTTAAAAAACCTTGCAAATTCACTGAAAAAACCATGGGTTTCACACACGTTATAGTTAGGAATTAGCATTTAAAAAACCTTAGAAATTCAGTGAAAAAACCATAGGTTTCACACACGTTAGAGTTAGGAATTAGCATTTAAAAAACCTTAGAAATTCAGTGAAAAAACCATAGGTTTCACACATGTTATAGTTAGCTGGACATTTTACTCGTAAAAAACCAATGAAATTCCCCCATTATAGTTAGTTCAGCTAACTATAACTCGCGCGCCCGCAATGCACTGCTGATGACGTCACATATTACATCACTCATGACATGGTCAGTGACATCACTCATGACATCACTCATGACATCTCAAATGACATCACTGATGACATCACTGATGACATCATCCTTGTGATAGAGTGGCAGACCTCCTCTTCCCCTAATATAACCTTTGACACACACATTCAAAAATAGAGACTAAAATTTACAAAACAATGGACATACCAATAACAGTTACAACAACCTCTTCAGTAATTCTAAGATCCACATACACATCCACTCATTCACCAACAGTCCAATACAGTCACTCATACATGTACTCACTTATCATAGGTACTCATACACCTATACATCCTGTTACACAATGCCACTCATCCATAGAGCAACTCACACACATAGTCACTCATGCTAATAAAGAATCAAACATACATTTACTTGCATATACAGTTATTCACACACCACCACACTTACTTCTACGGAAACTTACACATACTTAGTCTTTTAAACAATCACTTATAGAAACACATACTTATTCATACAGGAACTCTTTCAATCTCTCACTCTCACATATACTCACATATATACACCAATAGTCACATATACTAGTTTTAAACATATGTAGTTACTCATAAAGACACTATTGAGACAGTCATTCACTCACTAACACACCCATACACACACTCATCCACCCATGCAGTCCTGCACACATGCTCTGTTCAACACATACAAACAGTGAGTCACTCATTCATGCACCTATGCACTACGTAATACCCCCCACCGAACCATGCAGACACTCAGACTGATACTCAAAAAACCAACTAATAACCTATATAGACACCCATGTAGCTACTCACCAACCCATGCAGCCACTTATACACAAAGTGAGAGACTGATACAGATATTTACATATTTAAACATTACTCACTAAGCCATGTATTCACTATGATACACTTAATCAGTCAGTTACACAATCAATTTTTCAAAAACAAATCATCCATTTAGACACTTATATACCCATTTATTCTTCCATCGACCTTGAGATATACATATATAAAACATATTTAATTTTCAGAAAAACCCACATTCACTGGATGATGTCATCAGTAATGTCATTTGAGATGTCATCAGTGATGTCATGAGTGATGTCACTGACCATGTCATGAGTGATGTAATATGTGACGTCATCAGCAGTGCATTGCGGGCGCGCGAGTTATAGTTAGCTGAACTAACTATAATGGGGGAATTTCATTGGTTTTTTATGAGTAAAATGTCCAGCTAACTATAACATGTGTGAAACCTATGGTTTTTTCACTGAATTTCTAAGGTTTTTTAAATGCTAATTCCTAACTATAACGTGTGTGAAACCTATGGTTTGTTCACTGAATTTTATATACATATATATATATATATATATATATATACAATCCTGGCTCACCACATCCACCGATGCGGAGACAGAGCAGGTACGGACCACAACGTGTTCGTTTGAAGAATTGCAGTGCTTCATTCAAATCAAAACATCCTAGTCAGTTCACGGCTGGTGCCCAGCTTGAATATTATATATATACACATACATACAGACACGCATATATAATATTTATAATTTGATTTCGGAAAATGTGATCATATAGTCGGCAGGATTCAATGGGGTACGAATAGAATCATGACAGACATGCAATCTTGGTTTTTTTTGTTACACTATGTTGCAGGTTTTATATCAATATTAAATTCAATGATGATAGAATACAATCATTCATTGAAATTCATAATGTGATATATTGCATATGTTTTTACATTTTATTTTTACTAATTATGCCTTGTCTTTTCAGGTATTTACTGATACGTAAGTAAAGTCTGCAAGATTCACACCACAGAGGCGAAACATTATTATAAAGTGCAACTGAAGATTTAAATTTCTGTCATTCTTTTGAAGATTAATGTTGTCTATTTTCCACGTTCTATACCTGTCAGCGATCCATCAATTCTTGACAGCATTCTACAAGCCCCATCAAACCGTTTTCATGTCTAATTGTCCCAGCTGGTGCACCATGTGTAGTGCCATATGCCATCACGAAAACCTCCATCAATTATTTTTAATGCACAGTATTAAATAAATGCTGAGCTCATTGTTCTAATTGTTAAACAAATACCCACTTTGCAAAACAGGGCTAGCAGTTGTGAGAGGTGCATTTAGTTGACTAATAATGCGCTCTTTAAGCAGACCTAATGTTATGACACACTTGCAAAAGAAAGAAACGTGTGCTCTTAATAGAGATAAAACTCTTGATGAGAAATTCCGTTGCAAAAATGTTCATGAACACGTCAGTGCAGAACTAATGATACAATGTATGTGCGTTTGTGTATGTTTGTTCTGCCTATGTTAAAGAAGGTACACAACAGAAAGCGAGACAAAGCGCATTTATTTTCGATGTGCCTGTTTCTGGAGAAATATATTTATGCACATCAACAGAACTGACATACCTACAACAAAGATCTGAAAGTGAAAACTCTCAAATCTTAAATCCGAGTCTCAGGATCGTCAGACACTTAAACCCATAGTCAGATTTACTTTTAGTGGAAATCTGCTTTTTTTGTGGATTATTTGTTGGAATAAATATCTGATGGAGTAAGGTCTGCTGCTAGACGTCCGCCCAGTAAACCTTTTGGAAATACCAGCAAACTTTCAAGTTTAATTTGCACGACCCCCTTCCCCGAGTCCATTTCTAAAGATATTTATGTGAAGAGCAGTTGTAAGTTCCTATCTACAAAGGAAAGTAAAGAATACACGGTCATAAGTATGATCCCCATGTAGCCTATTTAAAAAATAGTTTTGCATCTGCATAGTGCTCCATGTGCAGACTTTGTGTAGGGTTCCTTCGTTCACTCATTGAGTTTTGTGAAAATATGTGAATCATTCTACACAAATAGTAAGCATAAGTCTAAGATGGGAACATTTTCGCCTTTTATTTGGAATTGGGACCATACGTTTATTTTGCCAATTTTTAACATAACTTCAGGGGCTTTCATGTAGAAGTGTTCAAGGGCAAAGTGGGTACCTGCATCCGTTTTCTTGTACCACTGGGTACTTCCCAGTCATTGAAGGGACCGCAGATGATTGTGTTGATCTCTTAGTAATACTGATTGTGCAGGCACAGATTTGGCATTAATGTGACATCAGTAGAACATTATGGGGCATATCAACAAGGGCTTTATCTCTGTTTTTTTGGCTTTCAAAGCGAAAAAAGGAGAGATAAAACTAGCGCCCTATCAACAACAGGGTGCTAACATGCAAATTTGCATGTTAGCACCCTTTTACTCTACGCTTCCCCTTGCATCTCTAATGAGATGCAAAGGGGGCGTTCCAGAGTAAAATAATAGGACAAATGTCGCTAAGCGACATTTCTCCTATTATCAAGAATGTCGCTAACCCTGTTAGAAACAAAAAAAGCAGTGCTAACCGCGGTTAACGCTGCTTTTTTACGTCTGGTATTTTTCTGACTTAGCCATGATATCCTATGGAAGGAGGATATCATGGCTAAGTTTGGCTGTCCCTATCAACAAGGTAACGTGAGATTATCGCTGGGTTTCCAGTGATAATCTCACGTTAGCCTGTTAGCGTGAGGATTTTTATCGCTATTGAGATAAGCGTTGCTAATAGCACGCTATCTCAGCGATAAAAATTCACGGTAGCCGGCGATAATTATCCTAGCGCTAAGTGCGCTTAGAGATAATTATCGCCGGTTGTTGTTGATATGCCCCTATATAATTTACAGAAGGTTGTGACCCCATGCAAGTGTAGTAAAGCCTTTGCCCCTGAACTATATTACTGATTTTGGTACAGGAGTAAAATGTCTCTCGTCTATGAAGTGACACAAGTTAGTGTGCTTTTAAGATGTCTTTTGGGAAAGGGTCCAAGAGCCTTCGAACCACAAACAAGCTCCCACCCACTCCCACCCTTGCAGGCAGATGAAGTCTCATACTCCTTCTCTCTGCAAGTAGATACCTAACTAATCTTTGACATCTGGCCAGTCACCCTGCATTGAAAGATGCACTGGCTGCTTGAAACTGCCACTCCATCTTTCACTGCTGCACTGTTCCCATCATTGGCATGAGCTCACACTTGGCTGGGGACATGATATTTTTTTGTAATACAGGACATGGTCCAGGTCTACACCATGTACACTCAATGAGGTTGCACCAGGTGCAGATTAGGACCATATTACTGTAAAACTGCCGCCAATGTTCTCTATGGTCTACAATGACTTGCTTTGTGCATCCACAACACATATTTTGTAACATCATTTTTTATTCATTTCTACATGGTCATGGTTCTTATGATTTATAATGCACACAGTAATGTCACCTTAATTAAACAGTATTAGAATAAAATTATTTCGATTACATTAATCTATCATCGCAGATTGAACAGCCATTGTAGGCAAAAGAATAGAACTATTCTCACATTAAATTAGAAGTACAAATAATTTCTGGATAAATTTGAGCTCTAGTGGGATATGTAGGGGATTAGGGAAATAATCCTTTTATTGTTTTTTCCAAAAACAGCAACAGCCCTTCACGTTGAAGTAGTGCAAAATGGACTATACAGAGGTGCCACTCAAAACAGTCTAATCCTTCCAAATTACACTCCACAAAAAAATCTATGTAGTCACAGTTACATACCATTTGGTCGCAGTTAATCCAACCGTGTGTCCCACATAATAATTTGTTTTCTCTCTGCATCTCCGAGCCTATAGGCCTTTTTCTTTGTTACAGTGTAGTAATCCATCCCTCTCAGCTGTTCCTTAACTGAGAGTGAAGCTGGTGTGTGGCAATAGCTTGGACTGCATTAGTGCCCTTTGTTTATATGCCTACTGTGCCTCTGCAGAGAGGGAGCAATCATATGCAAATGTATGTTGGTCCCCTTCCAACAGGAAGAATCCAACTTAAAGTGCCAGGTCATATCTCAAAATATGAGACAACAGCATCCCCAGAAGAGTTTCAGCATTGCTGTGCCTCAACAGTGAGGTGCAGCTTGTGTCGCATGACACAGCATAAGGGGTGGGCGGAATTTGCGAAATTAACTTTCGCAAATTATCGCGAAAATGTTTAAAATTATCGCAAACAAGCGGAAATATCGCGAAGATGCGGAAGTTTTTTTCCGGCATGTTCGCGAGATTTTCTGCATGGTTGCGGGTCGCCAACTTACCCATGTGGTTGCTTGCGGGCGCGGCCATCTTGTTTTGAGTTTTCTCGCGGTGCATGATCGCGAGAAGAAAGATGTGATCGCGCGACGCATGACGGCACTGCGGGCGCGAACTGTCGCGAGACAGCGCAAATGGCTAAAAACAATACAACATCTCATGGAGAACGCGACCGGATCAAGAAACCTTGTCGGCGAACGCAGGGATTCAGGTAAGGCGATCGCGCGCGCGCGAGAATGTATTATTTTATAGCGCGAGCAAGAAACAAATTATCGCCAAGCTGCGGAAACCGGAATTTTTGACATTTTCGCGCTCTCCGCGGAACGCGAAAATGTCAAATTATCGCAATTTCCGCGAACGGAACGAAATTTTCGCCCAGGCCTACACAGCATACACAGGACCCGTGTCTTGTGGCCACTTAGGGCATCACCTTTATATCCTAATAGGTGATGGGTGGAATACCTGAAAAAGTCTTGGCTTGCAATATTTTTAGTCATATTCTAGTGCATCATTTGACAGGAGGGCATCCAAAGAAGGGCATTCAAAGATCCATGGACAGTCCAGGAAAGAATGTATATGGCCAGCTGGTATCAATGTAACAACTATCTTACACAATCAGAATCCAGTCTTACTATTGCTGGCACATTATCCATTCCCTCCTTCCTCCCCTATAAAAACAATTATTTGACCTATTACTTGCCCTTGGAGTTAATTAAGAAGCTGATCTCACAATGTCATTTTTGAGGATTTGCATCTAGCCTTGTATGACAGGGTAAGTGTTTTAAGATACTAATTCTTCTTTATCTAACATTTATCCTACTCTCTTCAGGCTTTAATACACAGTCCTGTACAGTTTTTCAATAGATAAATTACATATTCCGTAGGTGTCTGCTTACTATTTATACAAACACAGCTTCTGTGATGGAGCTCAATTTTGTGCTTTATCACATGCATATATTTTTTGTGATCTTATTGAACTTCCTCAAAAAACAACAAAAAAGAAGAACAATGAAAAAACAAGAAATGCCGATGTTAGTTTTTTAGCGTGGAGCATATTGTCTTTTCCTCCTGTGTAAAGTGTTGATGTGCCCTCAATTTTGCTCCTGCTCCAAACTTGCTCTGTTTGTCCAAACAAATTTACCTTTGCTAACACAACACCCTTGCTTGTATAACATATTATCATCCACAAAAAATACCGAAAGAGCACAATGTAATTATACATTTTTTTAAACCATAATATCACATTTCTTAAACCCCTATACAAAATAAAAGAATATTGCCAAAAAAAATTGAGAATTAAAATTTAGTAAAACCATAAATATTGAATACAATTATAGGAAACAACAATTTTGACAGAAGAAAAGAAAGAAAAAATAAAACACAGCATGAGCATCAATACCATAAATATATTTAAAAAAATCATTAAATAAAACAGCAAATAGTACAAAAGAAATAAACTAAACACAAAAAATTATATTAACCATTTTCTATATATGATGAGAAAAACCAAGTCACTACTAAAATTTTAACCAATGAAATTTAGGACACAAACAGTTTACAAAAAGAAACAAATTCCTCCTAAAAAGTATTTCAATTAGAGATCAGCAAAATGAACCAAATCACTGGACTGAAAGCCACCCCATTAGTACAGTAAAGCGTTGGTTTGTATAAGTAAAAACCCACAGGCAGAACCACAAAACAAATGAAGAAAGCATCTCCAGCACATAAGTACATAAAAATAAATTTAAAAACGATTTACATAAAACAAAATCCAAAACTATTTGATAACATATTAAACAGCATAACTAATGTCATTCCAATGTATATAATCGCAGAGCACACTACTGAAGAAATAAATACCAACCAATAAGGAAAAAATGAAAAGCCTGAAAATCGAAACTCAAAAGTAAAAGCCAAAAGAAGCTGTATAGCACTTTAAATATAGAAAAAATAGTTTTCAGCAAAATAGTTTTTTCTTCACATGTCTAAACCAGACAAAAAAAGAATGAAACTGAATAAGTACTAGAATAAAAGTAACACTTCAGAAAATCTACACCCGCCAGGAGCAAAACTTAGATAAGATAACATGCAAACATAAAAGGTGAAATGTTAATAATGAAAATTAAATAATAACAACAACAACTCTTATAGGAACTATATTAACAGACATATATCTAAGGTTCTCGAGGAAACAGTAGGACAATTATCTGCAATGCTAACCTCAAATACTAGTAAAAAAAACAAAAAGAAAAGCCAAAAAATCAAGCAGATTCCAAGAGCTAGACATCCCTGACCACTTAAAAATAAAAAACTGTTTTCAAGTTCTAATCCTAATCTGATGCACAATGCATATGATTGATGGAGACATTAAATTATCACAACCACTATATATAGTGGTTGTCATAATGGGGGTCCCACAAGGACCCCCAGGGACCAAAAAAGCATTTTTTAAAAATAAAAATCGGCGAGATTTGTGCACCTAGCGCGAATTTCGGCCGAAATAAAAAAAACGAAGCAATATTTGTATTGGGATGGGGGGCCATTTGAGGTGTCATCAGTGATGTCATGAGTGATGTCACTAACCATGTCATGAGTGATGTAATATGTGACGTCATCAGAAATGCATTGCGGGCGCACGAGTTATAGTTAGCTGAACTAACTATAACGGGGGAATTTCAATGGTTTTGTACGAGTGAAATGTCCAGCTAACTATAACGCCCCTGAAACCTATGTTTTTTTTCAGTGAATATATATATATTTCTGTTCTAAACTTTGGCGTTACCTCCTATTATTAACGCTGCCCTTATTAATAGGAATGCAGAATCAAAATGAATGGGTGTTGAGGTTGAATGCCCCTCACAATACCCACTGGACGCCCCTTTCACGCTAAACAGAGCGTGAAAGGGGGCTTTTTAACAAGGCAGTTTTAAGCTACGTTAAGTTGCTTAACACTGCCTTGTTAATAAGGCGAGGCCTCTATCGCTACCACAACGTCAGTGAAAGTGATGTTGTGGTGGCGATGGGGCTTGTTAATATGCCTCACAGTTTCAACGTACATATTGCTCCAAATTACATTGCTCGACGTTTAGTGGTAACAATTAATTTTGCTAAGGTATGTCTATGCTTGAACATGTATTTTCACTCAAGTTATATATTGGCATTCGCCAGTAGGTAGTTACAGTTAGAACCTAGTTTCCATAGGAAAAGCGTTTTTTGTTTTTCCAATAACTTTGGGGCCATTTGACGAATTTTCACGAAATTTTGAAAACTAATTGTTCATTCAGGTCATCTCCTGTCTTGAAAGATTGGGGGTGATTCGTGAAGGGGGGTTGAGATAAAAAGGGGGTCCCAAAATGCGTTTTCTCCATGTTAATTTCCATAGGACACTTTAGGCACGGCTACAGCCCGAACTGCTGTACGGAATTACACCAAAATTGGCAAAAAGGTAGCTCTTAGTTCAGAAAGCACGCTTTTTTTTAAATGGTGTAATCTGTTCAGTAGTTTTTGAGATATTTAGAGATTTAGATATATCGATATTTGAGAATTGTGAGATCTAATTGGCTGAGGCATTCCAAGCACAAGCTTGCCTGGGATTGGCTGCCAACACTTCAAACTAGGAAGCCTTGGGAGCCATTTTGTGACTCGGTTAAGTAGAAGAGGGTAGGGTAGCAACAGTGTGACCTTCCTAGGGTGCTCAGGGGTGTCACAGGGAGTCGGAACGTAAATCATTTTTTTATATGTTTTTGGCAGGATTCGCATAGGGCCTAGAAATCACGGCGGGAAAACGAAAAACGGAGCGCGGTGTAGAGTGCTTCGTTTAATTAAGCCCCCGGGTGGGCTAGTTCCCGGGAGCAACGTTTAGTTATGATGCGGGTTTACTTCTGTGACGGGGACTGCCATTTCCTTGAAGCAAATATAATGATGTGGGGGAGTCCGCGTCTTCCCTGCCCCTCCGAGTAGCAGCACGTTTTTGGAGGTATACATAACTTTTAAGTGTGGAGGGGTGAAGCTTCCCCACACTGTCCCGTGGGCACTACTTCTTTTGATATTCATGAATAAAAATGCGGGGGTCTGTTGCAGATTGGCGGCCTCTGGGTGTACGATGTTCGCGGGCTTTAAATTGGATGAAGGCGCATCGTCCAATTTTTCTTGAGAAGGTTTGCATGGCACTGGGTATGGTTATGTCCGAGGGCCTGTTGCAACAATGAGCCATGATGCCTACGTCATGGACATTGTAGTCTGCTACGGCAAGATGGGATCTATGCAGAGTTGCAGCTCTGCCATAGTAAATGTTCGCTTCTTTTGATGGAAGCGAGAGGAGGAAATTTGCTTTTACTTTTATGAAGCGAAGCAGATTTGCTTTTGGGCAAAGGGAGCTTGCATGGAGCTGCTGGCTTTGTTCAAAAGGAATACTGGGTAACATTAACGGAAGGCTTCATATCACAAGTTCACCAAATTTCATCCCCACAGTTTGTGCAACGTTGAATGCCACTTGCAGGTCATAAGTTCACCATAGTTCATTCTAAGAGTGTCTGGAACATTCAACAGTACGTGGAGGTCAGAAGTTCCAAATGCAAATAGTAGGTGTGGTTGCGCTCCGCAGGTGTGATCTTATCCTATGTAGTTTTTGTTTCAAGCATTTTTTATTAATCAATCAGAAACATAGTTTTTCATGAAATTAATATGCCCATTAGTTTACACTACATAATGTTGTTTATCACCCAATCAGTTATCGATTTCTGAAAAAAAGTTTGTTTTCCTCCTTTGTGATGTTGCAAGGTATATATGGTCTTGTGTGTAATGTATAGGGAAGAATTGGGGTATAATATTGGGTGGGGTAATGTACAAGAAATATCATTTTGCAGATTGAAGCTTGCTTGAAAATACGGGGGGGACAGGGGCTTTAACACGGACATACTTTATTAACTTCAGTAAGCTGAAAAAATATAAAATGTTGTTTCCACACTTCGTGTATTGTATTGTGCACAGTTGTGAAGCACACATGAATATAAGTTAAGGTATTGTGAAGTTTCTTGCTTGTGCTGTACCTGCATATATCACAGGGGCGGTAGATCGAGAGACTGAGAATGACACGTCCCTTGAGCCCTCCCTCCTTAGTACCGGTCTCTAACAGTTTTTGTCCCGTGGTTTGGAAGGTAACAGTGGCCCGTGTGCATTGACCGTCACTGGGCTGCTGGGGGCATCTGACGGGGAGACAGAAAGTCATCATCGATTTCTGTGCTATATAAAAAAGTCACACACGGGGCATATTATGAAGGAAGTGGCGGAGAGAGGCGTTAGCGTTCTTGGCTTAATGTGTCTTTCTGCCACTTCGGAAATGCGTGGCTGCACTATATTAACAAGGATATGGTGGAGCCTTGCGTTTGTCACTGCAATTATGCTAAGTTTCAGAACTTAGTGCCAACGTTAGCACCCTTGCACCAAAGTGTAAGGGTGTCTGCGAGCAGGGAGGTTTGTTTAAGTCCAGGAAGATGTCCCTTTCTGCACATAAACAAACCTAAAATGCTAGTTTGTAGTTATATATTGGAAGATGTGATAGCTATAAAACACAGGTATGCATGTAGTTGGATGTTTCTTTTAATTATGCTGCCACTACGGAAAGGCACAGGAGATATATGCATTGTAATAGTAATATGATGACACTGTCAACTGTAACTTGAAAAGAGTTTCTGGTTTGCATTTGCTTAGGCTCAAGATTGTTAGTAGTTGGTGGGTATTGAACATGGGGCAGGCAAATGACGTTAAAAACATGGTGGGAAAGGAATTAACTGTCAGTAATGTGTTTGCAACATATGACACAGATATGATACATTTACATTTTTTTATTTTAAAGTACATGGCATAATGTGCAGTAAATGTGCCATAACAAAAAAGAAAGTGTATGATAGAATTATAATCAGTATAGTAGTGAATAGATATCTGATAAAGGGAGTTGTTATCAGAAAAAGAGAATAGAGAAAGGACCATCTTGAGTTAAGTTTCTCTCTCAGCTAAAAAGAACTGTTATTATAAAATAGAACATCTCAGAGATTTTTCTGCAGACTTCATAACTTTTAATATAGATAGTAAAGTCCACAACTGCCAAGTCGGCCGTTTCTTCGACTAGCTCTGTAACAACCAGGCAAACAGAGTGGAAAAATCAAGAGAGAGTAACCAAGTCTGTAAAGGGGGATTCATAAAGAAAGTCAGTGTCTTAAAATCCAAAAAGGAAGGAAAAGAGAAAAAGAGAAAAAGAAAAGAAAACAGTGTTCTTGAAGTGTAGAAATAAGAGCTCGTCAAATCCGCTTATCATGTGCACTTACGGAGATTCAATGAAGCTCAAGATCTCAGAAGCACTGTGATATGCAATCAGTTCCAAAAGGTCATCTGCACCTCTCCAAGCAAAGAGGGTGGCCATCCAATTTAGCAAGTCGAAGGAACAGTCATGGTCATTATAATCTTCAGCAAGCAGGAGCATGTCAGGGCAACTTACATGATATTCAATGATAGTCTACTGCAAGAGGCTCTCCGTAGGAGCGCATGTACTCAATCTTCCCCTTATTGCATTTTGAAACGCATCCGTCAAGCGTGTGTCTCCAGAACAGTCCTGGTAATGAGCCAGCAATGGTCGCAGCAACAGTTCATAATCCACGGGATCGTGTGAAGTAGAGGAAAGAGGCAGACTTGGAGGTCACATTCATAGTGGCACCTGAGACAATAAAAAACAGGTTGAACACAGGTAAACAAAACTTTTTTTTAAAAGCCGTTTTATAACTTACATGTGTGCTGCATGATGCAGCACACATGTAAGTTACAAACTGGCATTTTCTGTTTGTTTATGTGCAGGAAGGGAGACTTCCTGTACATAAAGAAATCTCCCTGCTTGCAGACACCCTTGCATTATGGTGCAAGGGTGCCTTCTTTGGAGCTACGTTTTGAAACTTAGTGCCATTGCAGGGGAAAACACGAGGCTGCACCATGTCCTTGAGAATAGGGTACAGCCTTGCGATTCCGAAGTGGGCAGAGAGAGGCATTACACCAAGCAGGTAACGCCTCAGTTATAGAATCAAGTAGGCACTACGACCACACAAATTAAATCAATCATGGATTACTTATGCAGTTATGCAATGAGCGAGTGAGGGAGTACTTTTACACTGAAGCATTCATAGAGGGACTATGAAGTTTTGAATTTTTTAAAATACTATTTTGAACATATGCATTCAGTGGTGTACAAAGGAAGTATTTCTTTAATTATTGTGGGAGTACACTGTAACTCATAAAAACTGTGAGCCTGTATATCATAAGGGCTACTAACCTGTATTCCAGATTCTTTAGTCCTGGCACCGACAGGCCCTCAATCCCTTTGAGGTAAAATAGGGTGAGAGTAGTAGAATATACACGGTCACACTATATCACCCCATGGGAGAAGGAGAATAAGGCAACAATAGAGAAAAAGATAAATGACGAAATGTTATCAAGTGTCTTTCTGCTTTTAAGTTTCTGTTTCCTGGAACTCGGGAATGTTCAGTCCTGATGCCGATGGGCCTCCAACACCTCCGAGATGGAATAGAATGACAGTAGTAGAATATACATGGTCACAGTTTTTCACCCCAGGTGAGAAGAAGAATATGGACAAGAAGAGAGAAAAAGATCAATGACGAAATGTTGTCAAGCATCTTACTGCTTTCAAGTTTTTGTTCTTTGGGACCTGGGCATGTTCAGCCCTAGCACCGCTAGGCCCCCAACTCCTTTGAGATGAAATAGAAAGACAGTAGTAGAATATACACGGCCACACTACATCATGTCAGGAGAGACAGAGAATAGGAACTGGAAGAGAGAACAAGACAAATGACGAAATGTCACTCTGAAATGTAGGGTTTCTGAAGGCATTCAGTTAGGAACTATGTATGCAGACATCATTTTTTTAATGTACTATTTGGCAATACAGTATGACTGTCAGAAACTGTGAGCCACTAAGTTATGAGGACCATTAACTTGTATTCCAAAATTTTTAGTCCTGGCAATGAAAGGCCTCTAACCCCTTTGAGGTACTACAGGGTCACAGTAGTAGAATATACACGGTGACACCATATTACCCCATGGGAGAAGGAGAATAAGGACGAGAAGACAGAAAAAGATAAATGACTAAATGTTATCAAGCGTTTAACATCTTTACTATTTTTTTTCTCTGGGAGTTGGGAATGTTGAGTCCTGGTGAGAAGGAGAATAAGGGCGAGAAGAGACAAAAAGATAAATGACCAAATGATATCAAGTGTTTTATTTCATTTAATATTTCTGTTTTCAAAGTCTCAGGAATGTAGAATTTCGTAAGGGAACAGTTTCTCCTGAATTCTGCCTGTTTGTGAACAGGTGTTGCTGACGTTAGATACAAAGGCAAATAAACAAACAATGTAACAACTGAATATCAAACACACGTTGAACTTTTTAGAATCTTTTATACAAATACCTAACAATTTGATATCTTGATAACTCTTAACAACATATATAATAAAACTTTAAACTAAATATGATTCTTTGAAGAAATACTTTTAGTTAGTTGTTTCCTGGAACACAAAAAGCAATTACTATTGTTAATTCCACCATCCGGATAAATAGTTGCGTATTACACATATTTACTATTCTTTAATCTAACAACTTTCAAGTTCGTAATCTTTTTTATTGTTGCAAAAGAAGAATTTGACGCAGGAGAAGGGGAGCTGGATCGTAGACTGGAAACAGGGAAATGACTTGCAAAAACAAAACTAATCTATTGTCAAAGGGCTGTGTGTGGTTTATATAGTCTTTGGTTAGAAATTAGTCTATGGAGGCAACGTGCTGCGCATGCACGTACATATTACGTTTTTCGGTTAACAAGTGCTCACGTTTTGACTGTTTGACATGTGCACATGTTGGGAAAGGTTGAAAACTGTTAACCGCTAAAGCTTCACATTTGCATCCTCACACGTGTTAACTGTTTGACATGTGCACATGTTGGGAGAGGTTGAAAACTGTTAACCGCCAAAGCGTCTCATTTGCTTTCTCGTGACTGAAAACGCCTAATACTTGCTATGATTCTGTATACAAGACATATGAATAAAGTATGGCTCAGATCACCAAAAATTTAAAACAACATGGGAAACATTTAACATTAGAATGGTTTATTATCTTGATTAGTGCAAACTAAATTTTAATTGTGGTTGAATTATGAGTTATGACACAGTACTGTTACAGTTATATTTTGAGTATAAAAGTATGCATGTATTTATGTAATTCACTGAAAAATCATAGGTTTCAGGGACGTTATAGTTAGTTGGACTTTTCACTCGTACAAAACCAGAGAAATTCTGATGTTATAGTTAGTTGAGCTAACTATAACTCGCACCCCCGCAATGCACTGCTGATGACGTCACATATTACATCATTCACGATATGGTCAGTGACATCACTGATGACATCTCAAATTACATCACTGATGACATCATCCACGTGATAATCTGATGTACCTCCTCACACCCTAATATAACCTTTGATACACCCACTCTAAAATACAGACTACCATTTTCGAAACCATAGAGACAGCAATACCAGTTACTACATACCCACTTACTGATTCCTAGGTCGACACTCAGATTCACTCACTCCCCCATACCGTCACTCATACATGCAGTCCCTTATCAATACAGCACTATCATATGTACTCATACACCTATACAGACACTCACAGACTGCCACTCATCCATGGAGTTACTCCCACACCTAGTCATTTATGCAAAGAATCTATCACACTCCCATTTACTCACCTATACAGTTATACACATACCACCTCAGTTATTCATACAGATACTAACACATACTTTGTTTCTTATACAATCACTGATATAAGCACATACTCATCCATACAGCCTCTCTCACAATCACTCACTGTCACATAGTCATTTATATACTCCAACACTCACGTATACTGCCTTTCACATATGGAGTTACTCACACATGTACCACAGAGAAATTCATTCACTCACCAACACAGACATACACACAACCACTCACCCATACAGTCCCTCACAGATGCACTCTTGAACATATACACCCAGTGAATCATCCACTCACACATCTATGCACAGAGTCACACACCCCCCACCCACCCACACAGACACTCAGGCACCCATACAGATACTTAGACAAGCAATCAATAACCGATATAGACACTCATGTAGCTACTCACCAAGCCATGCAGCCGCTTACACACCAACTGGTAGACTGATACAGACATTCACACAGATTAGTCACTAACCCATGCATTCAGTAAGACATGATTAATCACTCACTTACACAGTCAGTCATGCACCTACTAAATCATGCATTCAGACAGTTATACACCCACTCATTCTTCAATACAGCTTGACGTATATATAAAACATATTTAAACTTTACAGAAACACACAGTCACTGGATGATGTCATCAGTGATGTCATTTGTGATGTCACTGACCATATCATGAATGATGTAACATGTGACGTCATCAGCAATACATTGCGGGGGCGTGAGTTATAGTTAGCTCAACTAACTATAACGTCCAAATTTCTCTGGTTTTGTTTGAGTGAAAAGTCCAACTAACTATAACGTCCCCGAACCTATGTTTTTTTCCCGAACCTATGTTTTTTTCAGTGAATATATATATATTATATATATATATGTGTATATATATATATATATCCACAAAAAGGTTGCCCTGATATAAGGACGCCTCCAAACAGCTGCATGCTTAGGAAAGCCTTTATTGTTCAAAACCGGCAATTCAGCTCCGTGATTAAAAAGTCTCTTTTCTTACGCGTTTCAGAGCACGATGGCTCCTTCATCAGAGAATGACATCGGGTACAGCTTCAGTGTTCAACAGCACCATTCACTGCATGCAAAACGATTTTATACCTTCCCGGTGCCCAAACAAGTGCGTTTCCGGTCTGGAGCATGCTGGTGCTGGTAGTTTAATGAATAATCTCCCTGGTGGGTTCCGTTTACTTCCGTGTCTTTATTTGACTTTCTTCAGCCCCAGTGGGTTGCGGAATAGGATTCCCGGTTTTATATCTTGAAACACAGCAGTTCCTCAGGTTCTAAAATGTTCAAAACCTTTTGGGCCCCATTTTTCTTGAAGGGTGTGGCGTCCTTCACGGCCAGGCTGCCGTGTATAAATCCACAAAAAGGTTGCCCTGATATAAGGACGCCTCCAAACAGCTGCATGCTTAGGAAAGCCTTTATTGTTCAAAACCGGCAATTCAGCTCCGTGATTAAAAAGTCTCTTTTCTTACGCGTTTCAGAGCACGATGGCTCCTTCATCAGAGAATGACATCGGGTACAGCTTCAGTGTTCAACAGCACCATTCACTGCATGCAAAACGATTTTATACCTTCCCGGTGCCCAAACAAGTGCGTTTCCGGTCTGGAGCATGCTGGTGCTGGTAGTTTAATGAATAATCTCCCTGGTGGGTTCCGTTTACTTCCGTGTCTTTATTTGACTTTCTTCAGCCCCAGTGGGTTGCGGAATAGGATTCCCGGTTTTATATCTTGAAACACAGCAGTTCCTCAGGTTCTAAAATGTTCAAAACCTTTTGGGCCCCATTTTCTTGAAGGGTGTGGCGTCCTTCACGGCCAGGCTGCCGTGTATAAATCCACAAAAAGGTTGCCCTGATATAAGGACGCCTCCAAACAGCTGCATGCTTAGGAAAGCCTTTATTGTTCAAAACCGGCAATTCAGCTCCGTGATTAAAAAGTCTCTTTTCTTACGCGTTTCAGAGCACGATGGCTCCTTCATCAGAGAATGACATCGGGTACAGCTTCAGTGTTCAACAGCACCATTCACTGCATGCAAAACGATTTTATACCTTCCCGGTGCCCAAACAAGTGCGTTTCCGGTCTGGAGCATGCTGGTGCTGGTAGTTTAATGAATAATCTCCCTGGTGGGTTCCGTTTACTTCCGTGTCTTTATTTGACTTTCTTCAGCCCCAGTGGGTTGCGGAATAGGATTCCCGGTTTTATATCTTGAAACACAGCAGTTCCTCAGGTTCTAAAATGTTCAAAACCTTTTGGGCCCCATTTTTCTTGAAGGGTGTGGCGTCCTTCACGGCCAGGCTGCCGTGTATAAATCCACAAAAAGGTTGCCCTGATATAAGGACGCCTCCAAACAGCTGCATGCTTAGGAAAGCCTTAATTGTTCAAAACCGGCAATTCAGCTCCGTGATTAAAAAGTCTCTTTTCTTACGCGTTTCAGAGCACGATGGCTCCTTCATCAGAGAATGACATCGGGTACAGCTTCAGTGTTCAACAGCACCATTCACTGCATGCAAAACGATTTTATACCTTCCCGGTGCCCAAACAAGTGCGTTTCCGGTCTGGAGCATGCTGGTGCTGGTAGTTTAATGAATAATCTCCCTGGTGGGTTCCGTTTACTTCCGTGTCTTTATTTGACTTTCTTCAGCCCCAGTGGGTTGCGGAATAGGATTCCCGGTTTTATATCTTGAAACACAGCAGTTCCTCAGGTTCTAAAATGTTCAAAACCTTTTGGGCCCCATTTTTCTTGAAGGGTGTGGCGTCCTTCACGGCCAGGCTGCCGTGTATAAATCCACAAAAAGGTTGCCCTGATATAAGGACGCCTCCAAACAGCTGCATGCTTAGGAAAGCCTTTATTGTTCAAAACCGGCAATTCAGCTCCGTGATTAAAAAGTCTCTTTTCTTACGCGTTTCAGAGCACGATGGCTCCTTCATCAGAGAATGACATCGGGTACAGCTTCAGTGTTCAACAGCACCATTCACTGCATGCAAAACGATTTTATACCTTCCCGGTGCCCAAACAAGTGCGTTTCCGGTCTGGAGCATGCTGGTGCTGGTAGTTTAATGAATAATCTCCCTGGTGGGTTCCGTTTACTTCCGTGTCTTTATTTGACTTTCTTCAGCCCCAGTGGGTTGCGGAATAGGATTCCCGGTTTTATATCTTGAAACACAGCAGTTCCTCAGGTTCTAAAATGTTCAAAACCTTTTGGGCCCCATTTTTCTTGAAGGGTGTGGCGTCCTTCACGGCCAGGCTGCCGTGTATAAATCCACAAAAATACACGGCAGCCTGGCCGTGAAGGACGCCACACCCTTCAAGAAAAATGGGGCCCAAAAGGTTTTGAACATTTTAGAACCTGAGGAACTGCTGTGTTTCAAGATATAAAACCGGGAATCCTATTCCGCAACCCACTGGGGCTGAAGAAAGTCAAATAAAGACACGGAAGTAAACGGAACCCACCAGGGAGATTATTCATTAAACTACCAGCACCAGCATGCTCCAGACCGGAAACGCACTTGTTTGGGCACCGGGAAGGTATAAAATCGTTTTGCATGCAGTGAATGGTGCTGTTGAACACTGAAGCTGTACCCGATGTCATTCTCTGATGAAGGAGCCATCGTGCTCTGAAACGCGTAAGAAAAGAGACTTTTTAATCACGGAGCTGAATTGCCGGTTTTGAACAATAAAGGCTTTCCTAAGCATGCAGCTGTTTGGAGGCGTCCTTATATCAGGGCAACCTTTTTGTGGATTTATACACGGCAGCCTGGCCGTGAAGGATGCCACACCCTTCAAGAAAAATGGGGCCCAAAAGGTTTTGAACATTTTAGAACCTGAGGAACTGCTGTGTTTCAAGATATAAAACCGGGAATCCTATTCCGCAACCCACTGGGGCTGAAGAAAGTCAAATAAAGACACGGAAGTAAACGGAACCCACCAGGGAGATTATTCATTAAACTACCAGCACCAGCATGCTCCAGACCGGAAACGCACTTGTTTGGGCACCGGGAAGGTATAAAATCGTTTTGCATGCAGTGAATGGTGCTGTTGAACACTGAAGCTGTACCCGATGTCATTCTCTGATGAAGGAGCCATCGTGCTCTGAAACGCGTAAGAAAAGAGACTTTTTAATCACGGAGCTGAATTGCCGGTTTTGAACAATAAAGGCTTTCCTAAGCATGCAGCTGTTTGGAGGCGTCCTTATATCAGGGCAACCTTTTTGTGGATTTATACACGGCAGCCTGGCCGTGAAGGACGCCACACCCTTCAAGAAAAATGGGGCCCAAAAGGTTTTGAACATTTTAGAACCTGAGGAACTGCTGTGTTTCAAGATATAAAACCGGGAATCCTATTCCGCAACCCACTGGGGCTGAAGAAAGTCAAATAAAGACACGGAAGTAAACGGAACCCACCAGGGAGATTATTCATTAAACTACCAGCACCAGCATGCTCCAGACCGGAAACGCACTTGTTTGGGCACCGGGAAGGTATAAAATCGTTTTGCATGCAGTGAATGGTGCTGTTGAACACTGAAGCTGTACCCGATGTCATTCTCTGATGAAGGAGCCATCGTGCTCTGAAACGCGTAAGAAAAGAGACTTTTTAATCACGGAGCTGAATTGCCGGTTTTGAACAATAAAGGCTTTCCTAAGCATGCAGCTGTTTGGAGGCGTCCTTATATCAGGGCAACCTTTTTGTGGATATATATATATATATATATATATATATATATATATATATATATAAATAAACTGAAAGCGTCCTGTCTGCCAAAATGTCTCCCACACAGGATTAGTGGGTGAAGAAGTGCAGTTTATTCAGCAAAAGAAGTTCTGACCAGTGTCCTCCATCACAAGTTTGATCATATGATGCGTCTTCATTTTACTGACATATTTAAAGTGAGGTACGTGCACAATCAGCTGTAAAAAAAAAGCTAACCGTTTTTCAATGAACATGAACAACAGACTCAGCCACTTAAAATGGTCAATGATACATAAAATGCAGTAACTGGAATTATATTTTTTGAAAGGAAATAAAGTGCATCGTGCAATAGGCAGCAGATGAAATCAATATCTACATAGTGCAGCTATTTATCTCATTTAAAGTCACATGATAGACAACATCCAAGCGGTTCATAGTCGCTAATAATGCAATAACTATATTTATATTCTTTGAGAAAAAATAAATAAAATGCAGCGTGCAATTAGCTGCAAATAAGATAGATATTTGCATAATGCAATTATTATCTCATTGAGAGTCACAAAATAGACAACACCCAAACCGGTTCATAGTTGCTGCAATAAAGCAAAACACGGCAAATGCTGGAAACAAGATGGCACCTGAACTACATCATCTCTTTAACAGGCATTCAATAATTGTTATGACCTCAATTCAAAGCAACAGTATATCAATGGCAAAACAACAGATATTCATAAAATAAGCAGTATTACGAGATGTTTTAAATCATCACAGTTAAATCAGAATAATCAACAGGCAAGTACAATGTGGTTCAAAAGATAGCAGCAGAAACATTCCATATTAAAGTGCATTTGCAATATTGTGTTGGAAAAAATCTCATGTTAACATCATTGAGCCAAACTTGCCAAAAAATACACACAATAAATATACCAAAAATTAATGTGATGATTAAAAAATACCTGCTCTAAAAGAATATGAATAAATTGTTAAAATGCCTTGTAATACGATTGATGGTAAAAAAACAAAAGTGCCATGTGCCTGACGAGTGCAAATAGTGCTGTGCAAAATAGTATTGTGCAAAAAACAAATTATCACACTAGCAGCACGGGGGAAACCCTGAATCACTTAAGCCTAAGCGATCCTAAAGTGCAAGTGCAGAAACAGTCACAAATCATTATGAATATATAAATATATACACATTGAGAGCCAAAAATCTTTAAAAATAAATACTGACATCTAAACACTGCTATTCACAAATAAAAATTCCTTAGAACACTATTTATGAAAATCTCTCCATATATGGGAAGAGACTCTAAAGAAAGTTATGTATGTCCTCATTCATGTTAAGGCCATTAGGGACTCTTGTGTCGAGGGCTAAGATAAAGTGAGAGCCACTCTGTCTTAGTAATTTATCTCGATTCCCTCCCCGGCCGGGGTTGAGAACAGACCATAAAACTGTATACTCCAAGTCCTTTAGTTGGTTGCCATGTACAGATTTGAAGTGTCTGGCCACCGAGTCATTGTGGCCAGAATTCACGATGGCCCTAACATTCTGGAGAATGCGCTTATGCACTGGGAGCTTGGTGCTGCCGATATACTCCAAATTACAGGTGCAACTCAATTTGTACATGGCATATTCAGAACGGCATGTTAGATGTTCCTGGATAGCAATCATCTTATCACTAAAAGCTGTTTTATTGTGTGTGCTATTTTTGGCAAACGTGCACGCGCGGCCAGACTTACATTTAAAAAAAAACAGTTTTAGTGAGCCAGGTCTTTTTAGGTTTCACCTCAGGCATAGATTTAACAATAGCATCCCTCATAGAGGGTGCTCACCTGAAGGTGATAGCTGGCAGGCTCGGCAGAATAGGACCAAGAATATTATCGGTCAAAATAAAAGGCCATTCTGAGTAAATAATCTTGCGGATAACCTGTTCTTGTGTGCTAAAGCTAGTTATTAGCTGAATTGGGTACACAACTTTCTCCAAATTTTCAATGTCAGTCTCCTGGCTTGAGTGAGGCTGAAGTAAAACTTCCCTTTGCATGTCATTAGCTTTGTTCAGGGCTAAAATCAGTTGGTGTTTACTATAACCCCTGTTAAGGAATCTCGGAAAAGCTTCCATCTGGCATTCGTTACAGACTGACTTGAAGCTACAAATTCTACGAATGCGTATGAACTCACCATAAGGTATGCTATTAATAAGGTGTTGAGGATGTGCACTGTCAGCTTGAAGTATCGGGTTACCAGTGGTGGACTTTCTGTGTAACTTAGTATGAAGGATACCTTCATCGACATACAATAAAACATCTAGAAATTCAACCATAGAGTCATCAATGGAGGCTGCAAACCTTAAATTTAAATTGTTAACATTGATATCGTCTACGAACTTCCAAGCATCATCCTTAGACCCTTTCCAGATGAGACAAACATCGTCAATATAGCGCCAATAGTGTACTATATGACTCCACCAGAGGTGGTGAGTGGTCATGAGGACATGCTTCTCCCACCAGCCAACATGTAAACATGAATAGCTGGGGGAGAAGCATGAACCCATCGCCACACCACGCACCTGTGGTGCTTACTGGAGGTACCTCATGGGATATTTGGAGCCCAGGGACCCTCAGGATTCAAGGGGACTTAATCTCCCAACTTAAAACACGCCACAGGCGTGATTGCACAGTGGTGAAGTGGTTTCAATCCTGAGGGCCCCTGGGGGCCAACTAGCCCACCAGATGCATCCAGTAAGTGCTACTGCACTGCGTTGTAGAGAGGTGATCCAGGCCACGCCCCTTTTTACACCTTTCTGCAACGTAGCTCTGTGGCACTTACTGGAGGTACCTGGTAGGCTAGTTGGCCCCCAGGGACCCTCAGGATTCAAGGGGACTTAAACCCCAACTTAAAACGGGCCACGGGCGTGTTTGCACAGATGTCACCTCAGGCCCCCCTCCCTTCACCACTGTGCAAAAGCGCCCTGTAGCGCGTTTTAAGAGGTAGTTTTAATCCCCCTGCCCTATTATGTACTAGTGACTTACAGAGGATGTCATGCTAATCACGGGGGTACCCCAACGCATAGTGTTCCCTAGTGTATGTAGGTGTTTTCACTGTATTCTAAGTGTCTTTTAACATAGCACTGGCTGTAGGCCTGGTTAGTCAGAGTCAGTTACCACCAGTACCAGTCTGAAAAGTTGTGGGCACAGGATGATTTTGCAACAAGTCCTCTTTCTGCTCCTCTGTTGGTTCTTTCTGCACATGTCTTGCTTCTTCCTGCACTTTTCTTCGTCTTTGTGGACTTCTGTTGCTTCTTTCTGCATTTCTTGTGCTTCTTTCTGTGCGTTTTTCTTCTTTCTTCACATGTCCTACCTCTGTCGGAATAGTTAGAAACTAGCATGTGAAAAACCTTTGAAATTCACTGAAAAAAACATAGGTTTCAGGCACGTTATAGTTAGAAATTAGCATTTAAAAGACCTTAGAAATTCACTGAAAAAACCATCGGTTTTAGAGAAAGTAATAGGTAGCAGGACATTTCACTCGTAAAAAAACAGTGAAATTCCCCCGTTATAGTTAGTTAGGCTAACTATAACTCGCGCCCCTGCAATGCACTGCTGATGACGTCACATATTACAACACTTATGACATGGTCAGTGACATCATTGATGACATCACTGATGACATCTCAAATGACATCACTGATGACATCATCCATGTGATGAATTGATGCATCTACTCACACCCTAATATAACGTTTGATACACCCACTCTAAATTACAGACTGCCATTCTCAAAACCATAGAAACTCCAACACCAATAACTACATACCCACTCACTGATTCTGAGGTTTACACACACATCCACTCACTCACCCGTACAGTCACTCATACTTATGGTCACTCAGTACAGGACTATCATATGCACTCATACACCTATATAGACACTCACACACCGCCACACATCCATAGAGGTACTCAGACACCTAGTCAGTCATGCAAATAATTACTCACACTGCCATTTACTCACCTACACAGTTATACACACACCAGCTCAATTACTCATGCAAATACTGGCACATTCTTATGCTCTTACAGCCACTCTCACAATCACACACTCTCACTTATAGCCATTTATATACTCCAAGACACATATATACTGCCTTTCACATATGTAGTTACTCACACATGTACCACTGAGATATACATTCACTCACTAACAAACCCATACACACACTCACCCACCCATACAGTCCATCACAGATGTACGCTTGAAACAATGTACCCAGTGAATCACCCACTCACACACGCCCCACCCACACAAACACTCAGGAACAAGCAATCAATAACTCATATAGACACTCATGTAGCTATTCGCAAACCCATGCAGCCGCTTACACACCAACAGACAGACGGATACAGACATTCACACAGTTTAGTCACTAACCCATGCATTCAGTAATATATGTTTAATCACTCACTTATAGAGTCAGTCACGCACCTACTAAATCATCCATTCAGACACTTATACACCCACTCATTCTTCAATAAGCCTTTCCCTATTTATATTAAACATATTTAAACTTTACCGAAACACACAGTCACTGGATGATGTCATGAGTGATGTCATGAGTGATGTCATTTGAGATGCCATCAGTGATGTCATCAGTGATGTCACTGACCATGGCATGAGTGATGTAATATGTGACGTCATCAGCAGTGCATTGCAGGGGCGCGAGTTATAGTTATCTGAACTAACTATAACGGGGAAATTTCACTAGTTTTGAACGAGTGAAATGTCCTGCTAACTATAACTTTCTCAAAAACCTATGGTTTTTTTCAGTGAAAAAAAAAAAAAAAAATATATATATATATATATATATTCACTTAAAAAACCATAGGTTTCACACATGTTATAGTTAGCTGGACATTTCACTCATAAAAAACCATTGAAATTCCCCCGTTATAGTTAGTTCAGATAACTATAACTCGCGCGCCCGCAATCCACTGCTCATGACGTCACATATTACATCACTCATGACATGGTCAGTGGCATCACTCATGACATCACTGATGACATCATCCTTGTGATAGAGTGGTGGTCGCGCGAGTTATAGTTATCTGAACTAACTATAACGGGGGAATTTCAATGGTTTTTTACGAGTGAAATGTCCAGCTAACTATAACATGTGTGAAACCTATGGTTTTTTAAGTGAATTTGCAAGGTTTTTTAAATGCTAATTCCTAACTATAACGTGTGTGAAACCTATGGTTTTTTAAGTGAATTTGTAAGGTTTTTTAAATGCTAAGTTATGTATGTATTAATATATTTTTATATATTTATTTTACAATAAACTACCTATGTATATAGTTATAGATCGACTGTATCCTGTAATATGGAATGGCTTGTTTTCACCGTGCGCGCATGGTGCGCGCACCCCGCGATTTTTTGAAAAAAAAAGAAAATATTTTTTTCATCCTTCGGGGTCCTTCGGGGTCCTTCAGGGACCCCCTGACAAAGGCTAGGGGGTCAGGAACTGTCTACCCTGTCCCCTTTTCACGTTCTCCACCTTTCTTTTTCACTGTCACACAACCAAAACCCAGAAAATGGCAGCTGACACTTCCTGATTTCGACCGATTCGAACGTTGACTGACATGTAATCACCAATCAGAATTACGCTCGCACACGTTAGGGTGCGCGCACGATGCGCGCACGGTGCGCGCTTTTAGATATTTATGTGATTTTAACTGCAATTTTCTCAGAAACTACTGAACAGATTGACACCATATATGCAAAAGGCACATGCCTGACCTGAGGACTACCTCTCTGCCAAATTTCATGTAATTCTGTTCAGCCGTTCGGGCTGTACCCTCGACTAAAGGTCCTATGGGAAAATGCATGGGGAAAACGTGTTTTGGGACCCCCCTTTTTTCTCAGCCCCCACTTGACGAATCACCCCGAGACTTTCAGGGTAGGAGCTGAGCGGAGCGCCCCATTAGTTTAGAAAATTTCACGAGGATTCGTCAACCGGCGCCAAAGTTATTCAAAATAGAATTGTCAGATTTCCTATGGAAACTCGGTCCTAACTATAACTATCTACTGGCGACCGCCAGTAGATAATATATATTTATGTATATATATATATGTATATATATAAATATATATATATATATATATATATATATATATATATATATATATATATATATATATCACAATATTTTTGCCAGGATTATATTGAGCAGTGATATTTTTTAGTTGATATTCAGGTGCAACAACATTCTTCTTTGATACCAAGATGATAAAGATGCAGGCAAAAATATCAGTAAAATCAGTCACCTTCCTGCATGCTTATTGATCCACCCAAAGGTGTATCAACATTCTCATGTTGCTAGGGGTGTGCCCAAATAACCCCGGTACGTCTAGGCTTAAGACAGATTCTGCACATGGAGAAATACATTCTGGGGAAGAATTATATACACTAGATCATCAAAGTGACAATTTTAATTAATTGCTGAACAGACCAACAAGTGTCACAAATTTTTTATTTTACATTGCTAAAATCGTGGAAGAGGATGTGGCAGAATGGCCAGATTTGCAGACTTAGGAGCAGGGAATCCTGGTTTTAGTCTCGGTGTAGGCTCAACATTTTCCTTATAAAACATTTTTTGGGTGTTCAAGCAATCTATTTCTCTAAGGTCTGTTTCTTCAAATCTCAACACCTGTGGTGGCATGCTGGAGTTTCTCTGACAAAAGGTCAACTTATTTTTCAGCTCACTCGTATTCAGTTCACTTTTATCAGTATTGTCTAAAAAAATATCTTCAACTATATCTTACACAGAAATTGTAATAGTTCCGTTTTGGTGTCTACTAAATCCTAAACCTTAAGCGGTATGAATGAAAGCCCTTCCTTGAGCACTACAATTTCAGTGTCTGTAAGATGGTAACTAGATAAATTGTGTATGGGGATGCATTCTGTATTGTTTCTTAGCCCTTCTCCTATCTACTGTATGTTCTCCTCCTGGTCCTGAACATTCCCTGATCTGTGAGTCTGACATTTAGAGCAAGGCCACTTGGGATCCACAACAGGCACGGCAGGATTTTGAGATAAGGAACATCATTAAAATTATGGTTTACAAGGTGACTTTAGGGATGCATGTATATGGTTGGCAGCTTTTACTATAATATTAGTGGATCATAGGAAGCATAAGACAGAAAAATGGTTAATCACCACCACTCCTTTGTTGGCCACGCAATAGGATAAATGGTACCACTTGAGTTTTCAAAGTTGGTCATGTGTTGATTTTATCTATTCTTGTTTTGATATTTATTTTCTAGGTCTGTCTTACATTTCCCCAAGTCCTGAGGAGGACCAGAAGCAGTAAGGGCCAACATTTGTTGATACCCTGTCATAGGAGGAGTCAGTCAAGCTGTAACCCTATGATTTGTTCAATAGACACACACAAAAATGATTAGCTGCACAAGTGCCTCACAATGTGATGCCGTGTGAAGACGAACTCTGAAGTGGACTATATGGACATGATGGTTACAGCCACAGATTACTGAAGAGGGAAAGGAGATGTAGACAGTACCTACTGTGTTGTAAATGGCTTGGTCAAGATAGGTGTTAGTCTTATGTCTTGTGTTGATGTTCATGTTATTTTTGACTGCACAAAACCTAGGGTCTGTGAACAAACAATGAACATTACCCATTTTTCGAGGAATGAAAAATAAACATTTTAAGACACGTGTTGGTCCACTCAGTGATATATTAAGATTTTCACTTTGATGAACTAGTGTATATGAGTCTTCCCCACTACATATTGCTCATTTTACAGAATCAGGTGTATAAAGCACCTGGAAAATTAAAGCATCTCATATGCCACATGATACATCCAAGAAAAGACAATGGGCCAGATGTATGAACGAGTGTTCACAAAATATTTTTGTGGCCAATGTTGGAACTTTGCACAAGTAGTTCAGTTCACAAAATTCTGAAGCAGACCACCATATCTGTGATCACTTTTTTTATCACATTTTAAATGTTTTTAATGCAGGCCCTTTTCCTTAAAGGAAACAGTGCTAGATTGAAAAAAAAGTGTGAAACTTAAAAAAAATCTTTTTCAGGGTAGACAGTGACAGTCAAAGTAAGTTCATTTCAGATAATAAAAACCATAAATTATTGTACAGAAAGGCCAATAAAATGATGGAATTGCAAGGTGGCTGGATTCTAAAATAGCCTGCTTTGTAACTGATAATAAATGGTATCATTTTGAGCAACTTTATGGTTAAAATGCAAAGACTAAAAATTGTATACAAATGCAAATACCAGCATGAGACCTGACTTTTTCTTATTCCCTTAGCTTTAAAAATGTAAATTTGCTTAGGGTTGGCGCCCCAAAACCCCCCAGTGTTATTAAAATGTAAACTAAGGTTCTCAAGCTCACAATAGCTTTGTTTAGTGCTCCCCAGTGATTCCCATGAGCAAAAAACAGTATAGCAGATAAAGTCAATGGAGTTATAGGTTTGTTGATAGTGACGCTGTACCCTTAAATGTCTGCCTAGTTTTCAGGCTAAAGTGCAAACGTGTCCGTTCAAAATCACCTGAAATGAATAAGTGTTTTGGGCAAAACTCGTCCAGAAATAGTACAGTAAAATGCACTTGGGCAAATAATGCCCCAGCATCCTTGTATTATAATTTCCTTAACCAGCGGACAGATGTAATCAATGTTGTTATAGATTTATTCAAAATGTCACTGTGCCATTCTATTCTCGAAGTGCGACCAGAAATGCAGACTGATATTGATTCAACTTAATTGATTGGAGAACTACGTGGTGGTCATCAAGCCATTTGCTGACAATAACTGGTCAGCTTTGAGAAATAATTTTATAAAGACTGTTATTCTTTGTGGAGAGTCATCATTTATATAAAAAGTAAAACATGCCAACATGTTCTAATACCATTTTTAGGAAAGATTCTTTTCAGTAATGTCTCGTGTTTGGCAAACACAATGGGTCAGATCGATAAAATAAGGGACAAGCTTTCATCTTGTAAATAGCATAGTCTACACTTAGTGATCTCTGGTTTCGGCAGCCATTTTGGGGTATATTCAAGTGTTTGATGTAGACCAAAGTGCAGATGAAGTAGCTTATTTTTGTAGGAAGATCTAAGTAGAGTTGCTAAAGATGGCTGTGGATGAGGCTGCTTATAGGAGTCAATGATCGTACGTGCATGACTTCTTTTGCTGAGATCCTCCTTGTCTCTGTGACATCACGACCTTCTTCATTGTTTATTTATTACATTCTTAAAGGAGTTGTGGGGCAATGATAGATCCTGGAGCTCTTTTGCTTTCAGGTCATTCTGCGCTGCATCAAGGGCCCGGGCCCAGTTATTTAAAATTGTCTGAGCACCAGTTTGGATATCTTTCTATATCAGAACACGTAATGTTGCTTCTCCTGAAGACCTTGAAAAAGCATCATATATTTGAATATTGAGCCATTTTGTGTTAGAGCTTGGCTGTTCAAGCTGAATCCAAGTTGGATATGAGAAGGCAATGCATTCTGAGGAAGATGGAACAGGAGACGTAATATCTTGTTTCGTGCAGAGTTGAGAAAAGCCCAAACTTTCCTGAGAAGGTTCCTGTCCCATAGCAAAGCGTTGGGATGAATGTGGCCTTTATTGCTGTGAGTAGTGCCAGCAGTCGCTTAGTCAGCGATGCGGCGAGCGCAAGATAAGAGGTTTCAATTATGCATCTATTTATTTCCATTCCACTTTCCTTTTGTACATCGAATTCAATTATCCCCCCACCTAGCTCGCCCCACCTCACTACCCCACAGCTTTACCTGTGCGAGCCACCACTGAGAGTAAGGAAGGTCAGACTTTGTAGTTTTTGATGTATTAGTTGACATGCAATCACGCAGCACTCATTAGACACTTTGTGCGGTGCCTACCTGTTCCACCTCGGATTGTTCCGCTTGAGTGGAGGGAGTTAATCACCACCCGGAAGTGACAAGCATAGCCCAGGTCAGCAGTTCAGCTGCCTGGTACTACAACAACAGATGACCGGACCGACGCACAGCGTACGCGCGCAGCGGGTGCACCACAGATGCACCAAAGGCACACCTAAGGCAAGCCCATCTGAGCCCGTCCACACCTGGACGTCACCATTAGCCAGAAACCCTACTGGTTTTCAAAGAAATCAGGTAAAAAGCCCAGCAGCCCTCATCAGATATAAGACAGGTTTTACTAAGTATTAGAGACAACCTCCACGGGCCTAGTAGTATGCAAGTCACCAACCCATGCGTGCATACCTTCCCTATAGAAGTAGAAGGCCCTCTCGCTTGCAGAAACTGCGGATATTAAAGTATACTTCCTGCTCAACCCAGGACTAATGATAAAAGAACTGACTTGACAATTAGGGATACACACAGCCCCAGCAAACAGTTAAGTCCTGTACATCTAGCTGACATGACCGCAAGCTGGGAATGTTTTCTAGCAAATGTCAGATCACTACCCAAACACGCCACCATAATGGGACATGATTTCCTCTTCCCTTCCCCACATCGGTTTCCTGATGGAAACATGGATCAAGCTATCATCCAACCCAGCTATTGCACTTCCACTACCCGATGGCTATCACATTAAAAAACTGGATAGACCACGTAGGGCGGGGGGAGGGGTAGCTATCACCTACAAAGACCCCATACAAGTCACAGTACTATATCATTTAATCAATGAAAAGATTGAAATTCTGGTGATTAGAATAGACCTACACGCTCAACTAAGCTGGAAAGGAGCCTTGGTATATCGCCCTCCTGGACCACTCCTCGATGCCGTCACTATACTTATGGAACGGATTTCCCAATATGTTATTTCCTCTAACAATGTTTTGCTTCTCGGCGATCTGAATGTTCATAGCAAAAACCCTAAAGACCCTGATGTCACCTCCCTTCTGACAGAGCTAGCCGGGCTTGAGCTGACCAAATCATTAATGAACCTTCCCACATAGCAGGACAGACACTAGACTTAATCCTCTAAAACTCATCCAACATTATCTGTAGAACAACTTGCCCCCTTATATGGTCAGACCACTCAAAAATCGACTTCAGTATTGTAGGATCTACAGAGCACAAAGCCTCCAAACTCAAATTACAAGGAACTATAGACACTAGCACAAATTGACGTCCACTATATTCCGACTCCGACACGGTAGAAAAATGTTTAACAGCCTTTCAGTCAAGCCTGAAGGCCATTATAGACACGTTTGTACCCCTGAAATTGACTCCCGCCGTGCATAAAACGCCCTCAGTCCCCTTGGTACACCCCCAATCTCCGAACCAAGACTATATCAATTCAACAACAGAAGAGTGTAACCAACAAACGAAGAGCCGGCAAAAGAAATCACTCTTGTTTTGATAAAAGAACCCTCCCTCACCAACCTAGTTGGTGACATGCTTCATCATCGGGTTCCCTCCAGAGAGGCCGAGTGCCTCTCTGGTGTGCTACGATGCCTGAGTACAGTGGAGCAGGATTTTTGGTGTATGGCGTGAGTGCAATACGTGAGTGAAAAAAGTAATGAAAAATGCCTTTGTTTTATTCCCCCAGGTGGAAATGGAAATGGTGGAAAAACTAGGCACGGGTAAAAGCAAGTGCTGTCATAAAGCTATCACCAAACGTTGTGCGATTATCGCTGTATTTCCAGTGATAATCGCACAATTGGCAGCTTGCACCTGGAATTTTATCGCTTTTGAGATAAGCGTTGCTAATAGCACGCTATCTCAGCGATAAAATTCGGCGATAGACGGCGATAATTATCCTAGCGCTAAGATAATTATCGCCGGTTGTTGCTGATATGCCCCTTGCTTCTTTGCATTACTCTGTGCTGGGAAGGTGTTACATGGGTGAAATGTGACTGGTAAACCTGGGAATGCATCAAAACTGTACAGATACCCAATAGATGCGCTAAGATGGAAATATTCCTATTTCTCCTCATTGGTTTCTCTTTGCATAACCAGCACACTTAGAGAGGGGAAAACTCCTCTAACGATTGTTTTTGTGCCAGAAGGTGCCCCGTCCTGCACAATAACAATCCTGCCAGCAACACAGGCACATTTGTACCAAGGCACAAAGGTATCTGTGTGGGCACTAGGCAGCCACAAGTGCGCTGACGAAAGGAGAAAGCAGGTATGCATCATATCTTGTTTTAGGTCAGGATTGTTAAACTTAGGTCCTGGAATGCGGAATTCCAGCAAGCTTATAACGATATCTATAAAAGATAAACTAACATACAATGATTCAAACAAAAAAATATTTATGTACTCAGTGTTCACTTTGAAAATAAGGTCAAAACAACAAAAGAGTGTACCTTCTGAGGAGAAGAGCTAGCATGAAGAATCCCATTTGATTCTTTAGAAAACCCTCACTCACCAACCTAGTTGGTGACATGCTTCATCATCGGGCCCCACCAGGAAGGTCGAGTACCTCCCCGGTATGCTTCAACACCAGGATTACTGCAGAGCTGGTTGATATTGTTTGGATAACAAGTACAAGTGAATGTGAAGTGAGTTTAAAAGTGTCTGAGTTGTGTCCTAAAATAATTGTATTCGTCGGCCAAAAAGGCACGGATAAAAACAAAGTGAGCGATGAATATGCTGGATAGATTATTCAGCTATGTCTCACAAATTTCGTTGCATGCGCTGCATCGCATTTGGCGATGCAGCGCGCGCAACGAAATTCGTTTTATTAATTTTTTTCGTAACTTACCTGAACTCGGCCGTTTGCCACACTTTGCAACCCCCCACCCTGCCCCTCCTCTGCGCCACGTCACCGCCCCGGTAAAACGCCCTACACGGGCTGTTACTGTTTGTAGCGCTATTTCACCTGCACGCCTACTAGGGCGTTAAGTGGTATGAGTGCGTCAGTGTCAGGCACGATAACATGACTCTCAGGGACTCGCCAGGTACAGTGTGGCGGGTGGCTGAAAGCACAGAAAAACGGCAAAAAGGATAAAAATTCTTACATGTGGAGTGGTCATTAATCACACCATGGGTCTCGGGAGGGGGGTGATGGCTAGTAGGCACACCCTGTAGGAAAAGGCAGAGGAACATGGTAAGTTCAGATAATGGCCTCACTCTTCAGGCAAGTTACTTATCTGTATTGTCATGTAGTTGTAGAATTATACTCACACCAGCAATGCCAGGTCACTTTGAAAATAATGCATAGGTCCAGAGCTACTGGATCATCTTCCACACCCTGCCAATCCAGACTTATCAAGGTTTTGCATCGTTCTTGCGCCATGCAAGCGGGCGCAAGGGCAGCACAAGATCTGGGTGAGAGCTATCAAGCAACTCAAGGCCACCTTGATAAATCTGGAGTAAAGCAAGGCAGCGCAAATCGCTGCCTTGCGTTACTCTGCCACAGGGAGTCCTTCCATGGGTGAAGCGTGGGTGATCCCAAGCATTCACCCATGAATTTTGGCGCAGTCCCATATTTACCAATATTGGTAGTCCTGGGAATGTGTTGAAATGATACGCCTCCCCAGGTGAGGCTAATGAGGAGAACTACCTTTATTTCTCCGCGTTATTTCTCTTTCTAAGTGTACTGCATTCTGCAGCACACATAGAAAGAGGAAAATACCTCTGAGGATTGTTTTTGTTCAGGAAAGTCGCCCGTTCAGCACAAAAACAAGCCTACCTACAACACAAGTACCCTTGCACCATGACCCAAGGGTGCCTGTGCTGGAGCAGAGTTTTCTATTGAAAATTTATTGAGATTTAAACTCCAGTTTTTTTTATATGCCATGATTAAAATTACTGATAATTAATCATTAATTACTAGCTTTGTTAAAAGTCTTGATTAATCAACATTACTAATGAAAGAATTACACGTGGGAATGCATTTATGTTGCTTTATTAATACGTGAACTAAATTGGTGAGCAAATTAATTAAATAAAGTGTCGCAAAAGTGCTATTTGTTTTGTGTTTGCGCTTTTAAATAACGTGCTTTAATGCTTCTTTGTGTTGCAGATGGCTAGATAATTACATACACATAAGGGTATTAGTGGGTATTAACACTGTATAATCATTACGATGTATTAACGTTGTTTTGTGTTTCTTTTAATTAAGATGGTCTGTTTTGGCCTAATCCAAGATGGCCGATATTTACAGCCTGCACTCGAGTGATTGAAATGTGACGAGAGGCCTCGCTGAACATGGTTAGGAATCACCTGACTTCGGCCTCTGACTGTATTAAAAGTTTCCGTGAGGACAGCAGCACCAGGCATGCTGCCAGTTGCCCTTGGAGAAGAATAAAGCCACAATGAACTCTGATAAACTTGCGGTGGCTTCACTATGGTTCCGAGGAAAGGCATTCATAGATGTATCATTTTCTAGCTTGAGTTTCCTTCTTCCGTGTTTTTATTTTTGTGATTTTTCTGAGCGGAGGTTTTCTAAATGTTGCCAGTCAACATCCTTTCCTGCTCGCTCTGCTCAGCAGCTCAACGGACGTTTAGAGTTTGTTTGTTACTTTCAATTTGTTATTTTGCCTATAAATAATGTTAGACTAGAGAGGGTCTAAGGCCACTTCTTCCCGAACCTATGCTCGAGAGGATCGACGCTGATTGCGAGGACGGCGACTCGGGAGACTTTACTGAGAGACCTGTCCTGACCCAAATGACACTTAGCTAGAATAGGTAACTATGAGAATAATGATTTTGCTATTGATTGACTTTCATTTGAACTAATTTAGATAAAATGACTTTTGTTTGAATTCCAGCGTCGGGTGGTTATTTCCTTGTCATTTATTGAGTTCCAAATGTATTTCCTATGTTTTAAATCATGACTCAAGACAATTTCTTTAGGTTGCATTGACCTCGTTTAGACGCAGAGTGTTTAGGCTTTTCTCCTGTATATTCAGTGTGGATAGAGTAATAGAATGAATGTTAGTGTGATGGGCCCTAGCGTATGATGAGAGTATGTGCGTGTGACTATGGATTTACTCTGTCCGTGGAAGTAGGGAGAATTTATATGCTCCGATCTGCAGCACCTGCATTGGCACTATGCAGCCAAAAGGGAGCCAGTGCTAGAAAAGGACAGGAATGCGCATTATGGGGCATATTATCAAGCACGGCGTTAACATTATCGCCACTTTAGAGGCAGAAAACTGCAGCTAAAGCAGCGATAATGGGCTTGATAATATGCCCTCAGATTTCCAATAGAAGCCCATGTTGACACCAGAACATGGGCTTCTATGGGAATTCTCAAGGGCATATTATCAAGCTCATTATCGCCGCTTTAGCTGCAGTTTTCTGCCGCTAAAGCGGCGATAATGTTAACGCCGTTTCTTGATAATATGCCCCCAAAATGTTAAATACAGCGCACTCCTGCCCTTTACCTTTCTCGCAGTGCAGCAAGGTGGCTTGCTGCGTTATGCTGTGTAAAAACATTATAAATACGGGCCTGAGTATAATACCGATGTGGCACTCGGGGCACTGAGGTGGAATGACATCTTGCAATTACTTGATTAATTTGTGAAAATCTGCCCTTTAGAAGAACATGAGGAGCAACTATAAGATGTGAAATCGCGCTGCTCTTCTAAAAAATATTCTTAGACTGCCTGGCGCCCCAAAAAATAAATCTAACAAATTTAAACTACACTCATGAGAGAAAATTAATTTAAAGTCGTGTTCTTAGAGCACCCTGTGCACGGAGCCTGAACATTTTTGGCAATATATGTTTTATTTTTATATTAATTGAAATTCATTTTAGAAACGATTAAATTATGTAGGAAGAATTATTTCGAAGCATTGTGGCATGCAAGGGCAACGATTTTATACAATTAAACATAGCCAGATCTCTTTAAATTTAGAACTTACTTTACTTCAATTATATTCAATATGCATTACGTATTATCAAAAAAAATGCACATAAAACTATAGCAGGAAAATTGATATTTAAAAGAATCACTTTACCAGTAGAATGTGATTGCAGGGCATATACACACAGCTGAATATTTCATATAAATACATAGCAAAACTTGTTGATTATAAGGACAGGAAACGAAATATTGACAAAAGCTTTTAAATTTGAGCAGAGTTTCTAAAGTAAAGCATCAGACATAAATTATTAACGAAAGGAGACTTCTGATTTAAGCACCAGGACTGGTGGCTCTGGAGAGAAATATATTTTAAAATACAAGTAGATTCTCAAAACAAGTTTACATCCGGGATTCCTGCTCTGCGGAAATGTAGAGGTAGGCATGTAAGCAGATAGTCACAAAGCATGCATAAATTACGTTAAGTGTAGATGTGTGGCATCTCTATGTAATGCGGGTGGAATTTATGCACATTAAATGTGACAGTACACATATACGCACGCGCATTAAATGCATAATTTACGTAGAAAGTATATGTAAATAGGAGTAGCAGTCAATGTCTAAATACCCGTATAGGAGATTTAACATCTCACAGTAACAAGTCGTGGTAACAAGGGAAATGAAAAAGCACTTACCCTGCATTTATTATGCAGCATGTGACCTGCATGCTGGCGAATGTTGCACGCACCTGTGTTCACTCACTCAAATGCAATAAAGAGCTACAAATCACAGCCAAGATAGTAACTGCAGAACACTGTCAGCATTGCCAAGGATAGTTGTGCCCAGATACCCACTAGAGCTTGGTGATGAAGAGAAATCTATCTCTAGAGAAGGCTGACATCTATGTGGCTGCACAATGTGATCAAATGCATAACGTAAATATCCATTCCCTAAATACATCTTCAAGAAGAGATATCCAGGTGGAAATCTTGGATAGAGTGAGTGCGCAGGGTTGCACAAGTGGGTTGATAACAAAAGTTGAGAAAACAAATGTATATGACAGAGGTGATAGGATGCATTGCATTATGACAGGTGTCTCTGACACATCTAAAAAGCATTAGGCAGTACATATATGTGCAGCTGATTCTGTGTGCATGGGCGCATCTATGCGCTGCCTATGCGGTGCCTATATGCATAACGTCAGTGTGCTCCCCATGACACAGTACTCAAGCTACATCACACTGACCAGGCCCAAGTAGGCCACAACAGCCTGGCATCCTTGTGTTTCCATCTGGAGACCGCCTAGCCCTGCAACTGGAGCGAGACTGCTCCTATTAGAGTAGCTCAAAGACTCTGAGGCATATATGTTTAGTCCCTGTCTTGAGAGGTATTGTTGGTGAAAAGTGATTGATGGGAATTTGGTCTCAAGTGATTGCTAGCGGCTGATATTGGATTAAGCATTCCTTCCATCAGTTTATTGTCTTTTGCAGTTGATCATTTAAGTGTGATGAGAATAGCCAGTTGTGGGCCCCCACTCAGTCTACCACTGATCTCAAAATGCATCTCATTAATGAGGCATAAGTAGGCCAACACTGGTCAGAGATTGCCTATGTTCTTATTTAGAGGGCACCTAGTATGATGGATCAGCCCAGGCTGTTCATATAGAAACAGTGCCAAGACTGATTTGCATATAACTGTTCTCTGTCTATAGTGATATACTGGGCAAAACAATGAATGATGGGAATACAGTTCAAAAAGTGACACTTGCTGATATGAGTTCAAGCATTGCTTCTGTCATTTTGTTGTTTGTTGTTAATAAAGACAAGACACAAGTAAATCACTGGTCTACGGTGTTGAGAAGGTATTTCCTTGATGGTACCAGCTTTTACTCCGTACCATTAAGTAGTCTAGAGATTGACTAAATATCACTGAGAAAGTCATTAGATTGATTACTACTGGGAAGATAGTTGCCAGGCGATTGAAGATTCCTTGCAATAGTTATAGGACTGAACTACATTTCATCAGGCTAATGGAATTGATAGCCTTTTTCAGGAATTTCTCCCATGGTTGAGTAACTGAAGGGCAGATCTGCTGGAGAGGGAGCTTTGATTTTGTTTTGGTATGATTGGTAGCAGTGATTGTAGACCCAAGTGATCAACTTCAAATTGCAGACTGTCCATTTCTAGGTGAAGGGTTAGAAGGACAGCAGTATATTTGTTAGATCAACCTCAGAGACTATTGCAAACTTGAAAAGTAGATAGAAGAAGCTAATGCTGTAAAACGGCTCTCTTCAGGCAAAAATAGTTCCTAGCATGATCTCCCTTTGAGGTGCAATCAGAATATATTTTCAATTTATTTCAGCAAAATTCCTGTGATCTGTCTAGACATTTCAAGTGACGCAGGTGATCCATGAAACATGTTTTTTTAATTTTTATAGGCTGTGGCCTGCAGGTAGAAAAGGTATCAAGGATATCTAGTGGAGTGAGTTTTAAGGCTTAGGTAGGATATCTTCTGGTGAAACCGAAGTGGAGTCATGTGAAAATGAAGAAGCAAGTAAGAGAAAGGCTCAGGTTGTAGGCTATTCAATATTTTTCAAGAGTTGTGGAGTCTCTTGACAGAGGAGTGTTTAAAGTCGCTGTAGGTTGGAGTGAATATTCATAGTAACACACCATATAAACACTGAAGCTGATAAATATATAAACATACTGTATTAATCCAGACCCTTTATTTGTAGTGGTCATATGATAAAAGCATGGTTCAAGTAAAAGAATAAGCCAAATACTCCAGGAGGTTCAGGGTATACACAAAAGTAAGCATGGAGAGTCCCAAGTGCAATTCCCAACACATGCATTGAAAATGACTTAAATAATGAAGTATGGCCATTAGCTCTATTAATAATACACTGATGGCGTTATTATACAGTTATTGTTTGGGCTTAGATATCTCAAGGTGCAGAAAATGCTTTCATAACATCATCTTTATTATATATATTAATATTTAAATTTAAAATGCAGTGGTGTTCATGGAGAGTGATAATACATGAGTCACAATAACAAATGTACTCACCAATTAATGTAATGCATTTGTCACTGATATAGTAAAATAAAAAAAGTCAACATTCCGATCCTTGTAATTACATATGTGGTTGATCATCATCAGGATGCAGAATGTTAAAAAGAAACCAATTTCCTTCCCACTGAATGGATACATTGATTAGAAATGTCAAGGTTTTCATTCACACTGGAATTGGACACAAAGAGATCTGCAAGACATCACTCCCCAATGAATGGTAATGCATTACGGACTCCCCATAAGATAAGGCTCAGATTTGCATAGATTAATTTGGTGTCAGTCCTTTGTTCAAGAGAAAGAGGGAGAACAAATCCTAACATTACTCATCCTCAAGAAGTGGGAAGACATGGACCTGTATTGCGACTCACTATAAAAAAAATTCAAATGGTTGACTCAGTCATAGGGACTTTCCTCTTTCCACACAATAATCAAAGGAGGGCCAAGGATTTAGTGGTGAGTTGCTGCCTTTAAGCCTATGCTTTTAATAACTTTTAATGCTGAATCAATGATATGCACAGCTTTGGAAATTAAACAGGAGCGTAGAGAGAGTGGACGATGAGTTATAATCATCCATAATATTATTCAATGCGACAAGATGCCATCAATTAAGAGGAAAAAAGTCAAAACCTTTCTGCCTGATGGAAATGACCCTGTTCTAAATTATACAGTCTTCTTAGATTGAAGAGCCATGTGGGTAATATCATTTAAAATTACATTTATATATCAACTATTAAACTATAACTTCGATAGTAAATTATGCTATCTGCAATAGTCATTTTCTTCATGGTGTGTCAAAAGTCATTTTCCACATGTCCCCCATGAAATACGGAGGAAGCCAGTAAATAGAGACAAATAACAGCTGCTGTTGAAGTAATTGCAGGGAAGTAAAAGTCAGGTGAGGTAAACTGGTCAATATAAAGATAAGATACATAAGTTTTAAAAACTGAGGCCCTGTAAGAAGGTTGAACAGAGTTAGCCCCATCTGCACAGCTTTCAATCAGTTAGATAGAAAAGCGCAGAACTTCTGCAACATTGCATCTCATATGCTCAAGCGCATGGCAACGATTGATCAAATGGCCTAATGGGTGTTGTTTACAATTTATAAGTTAGGATTTCAACTGCGTTGAAATAATTAGCTTTTCTCTCCTAAAACCACAACCACAATGTATCTTTAAGCTTGGCCAACAACACGGGCCATTCACTGGTGCTCTCATCTCTATGCCTTTGTGGAGAAGACATTGATCATGTGGCAGTAGACATGATATCAATCTTTTCACAATCCATTTTGTTGGCCTTGAACATTGCTACCACGGAATAATAGAGCAAGTCCACATATTATGAGAGGTTACTTCACTGAGTCCTTCTTGAATAGACTCAGGAACATCGCACCCATAGATCGCAGGCTGGAGATCAATAAATAGCATTTCTTATGTGAAGAACAGGCATGCTATTGGTCACCTTCACCTGCACCGCTCAGCTCCAATGTTGGTGGGCCTGGAATAATATCACACAAAGATATAAGGACATAAGTTGGGACACATAAGTCATCATTGTTCCTGACAGTTTAATAAAATTGTATTCATTTATTTTAATTAAATTGGATGATTTTTGTGTGAAAGCGAAGAGTTTCAAACTTACATACATTTTGTAACTGCAGTAAAAATAAAGTGATTGATCATGATGATTTAAAGGAACAGGGTTATATTACAAGATTTTTTCAAAATAATAATATCATCAACTGTTTCAGACACTTCATGGAGTCAGGGATAGTGAAGGTTGATCAGTTTGGGATACCCAAAACAATATTATTCATTTCAGGGACCATTGATTTAATGCTAACACTGCAATAAGTTGGACATTTAACAAATTCACACCAGAGATATTGAGCAACAAACAGACATACAGAAATACCGTCTTGAATAGAAGTGGACTCAGTATGTCTATATTTACACATAACATTCACTCATATTCAATATTTAATAACGCTATATCAGTTATACAGTAGCAATGCAGTTATTACCAACTTCATTACTCTTATTAATTAATGCATGTATCATCCATATACATTCATAATTGTTCACATGTTCCCTGGCAAGGATGAAATGTCTACTAGTGATGTAATTCGAAAAACTGGAGGTTAACCTGTTTGCTCACAAATTTGACAGGTGTAGGAATAGTGGTGCAAAGAGAATAACTTTTAAAGTTGAGATACAACCATTTGTGTCCACACATCCATGTTCAATTAATATCATGCACCTCTGCAGCCTCTATGGGTGGTCACTGTGTTCTTGCAGTGGTGAAATCAATGTTCTAATAGAAAGCACCAACATCATCTGTTTGACCTCCCCCTCTGCTGGTCTCCACTGAAACCTAAAATATGTTCACTTGCTAATTGTTAGTGGTGATTGGATGTAAATTGGATATCAGATGTAGATGTGAGATGTAAATTTGATGTCTAGAGACCTCTATAACTTTAAAGCTCCATTCTATGCGGCTGGTACCTGAGCATTTTGTTTGTTATGGAGGTATAGAACAATAAGAGCAAAAGCTCTCAGAGCATGGGAAGTAACGTTCATGTCTTCTGCACTATCACTGTTTCCCAGAGAATGTGAATGTGGTGTAATTGCATCAAGGGCTGGAAAAACCTCTGTTGCATGCATCAGAGGGCTCCCCTTAGACAGCCCCAATATCAGGCTGCTGCGGAAGCACTTCCCCTTTAGCCTAAGACTTTTTTCACAAATGACGATTAATGTGCCATGTATACCGACAGAAACTCTGTTGAAAGTGAATGTAAAAGGAATCCCTTTGCTCCTTCTGCTTTCACTCTATGCAAGGCTCATTGGAACAGCCAAGCCACCAGATCATTGATTTCAAGGGAAGAGGGAGACTTTTCCCTTTTCAAGGCACCTCTCCTTGGTAGTCAGCACTCCCAATCAGAGATCCACCGACTAAACACAAGGCACATCATTATAGCAGGACTGATCAAGGAGGACTGATACCCAAATATGACACTTCCCTTCCAATGTGTATTTTGTGGCTACTTGAAAAATCCTATGAGCCTAAATCACTACTGAAATAACGTGGATATGAAATGCACTGGTCTTCTCTTTTACAATTCAGAGACAATGATCTGGGAAATAACAGACAGATCACATTTTCTAATCTCTTTAGTACTTTGTCAGACAGTCCTTGGCAAATCCATGTATCCCTTATATAAACACCTTTAAATGAACCTTAATAGCCATTAATATTTACAGCAAATAGTTACTGGGTTTCCACTTTCAATTCAGAAGGATCAGAAACATAGCCTTAAAATTAATAAAATGCTGCTTGCTCAAATCAATGTATCACTTTGCGATGTCTAATATACAACATAATTCTGATACCTCCAGAGACTCCTAAAATTAAATGTGTAATGATCAACCCTGTGCAGACACCATAACAAGAGTATCCCAGATTGCTGACCTCATTCCTACCCAGCTCCACATCTAACAGACCTCAATCACTGCTAAAGTTTGCCAAGTCCAGAGGGATCACTAAAAACAACATTTTGAGCAATATTCTTGTCACACACAACTGAAAATACAAATAAGCAACATTTATTATGAACCAGTCCGGAGACAGACCATCAGGTCTCACTTGTGTTTATCAGCTTACAAACATTTATGGGCAAATTAGACAGCATGCAGTGCTTACATCTAATGCCATTATACAATCAATATTCGCAACAAAGTGGTAATAGTAGTAATCTAAGTAAATTAAATAAAATTAAGAGAATTCAATATATTTCACAACCTAAAATCATTGTATTTAGGTCACTCTTTCATTTACTACTACCACCTTCCTTTATTGCCCCAACGGAACATAGTAATCACCCTTTAGCATGCCACACAAAATGCTAAAAAACCATCTCATAAAATCGATGTAGGGAAGATTTTTCACACACTATCTATAATTACGGTAAAGCATACTTTCTACAATACCAATTGAAGTGGAGCAGCTCCAACAAAGCTCCCTCCACTCATAACAGGCCTACCACACCCAAGATTAAGCACAAGAATTGCATCTAAGCAACATTTTCAAAGAGCAACTACTGTAACCTGTGACTTATAGAGAAAATTGAAGTTGTTTTCAACCATTGTAAGCAAAAGCATATGAACAATTCTCTAATGGAGATCAGCCTTATAAAATGTCTTAATCCATCTCAAGATTATCTTGGGCAGACTCCACCATTCCTTATGTCCGTAAAGCTACAGCTTCTTGAGATAACAAAATGCCTTAGTCAACATGCTATTCACAAGGAAACACTCCCATAGCAAGAGTAGAGGTGCCATATTTTTCAGATCATCGATGCCTGGTGCTCTCTAAAATCCAACACACAAAAGGTGATGGGCCCAATACTTGCAATAAGTCTAACCACTGGCAATCACTCAGGGCAGCATTCCAACCCATTTTCTTTTCTCTATAACAACATGTCACCTCAGATTGGACCTGATCCTGATACTGCTCAAATAGGAACAGTCCATCTCAAACTGCCAAGCCAGTTCCTCCCGGAACTGGAACACAAGCAATTCAGGACTGGTTTTGCCCTATTTGGGACTCTTCAGTCGGGTGCAGCTTGATTCCAGTGGCATACTGAGCAAGGAATCCACATTTGGTCATATCCTTTCAGAGGACCTGGCTAGAGAAAGTGATTTTACAGATTGCAAGGATTCCCATTGTTCCCTTTTGTGTGTTTGAGGTAGCTCCTTAAGTGGCCAAGATTATGCCAGGTCATGGGTCCCTTGATCACTATCCCACTGGAACATAGCTGAACCTGAATGAATGGTCTTAATCAGGCTGAAACCAGTCTTGGATTGATTGTGTTCCAGTTCAAAGAGGACCTTGCTTGGTAGTTTGGTCGGAACTGTTCGGATAGGAACAGGACCAAGACTGATGTACCTATATTTGGGTCTAATCTGAAGTAGCACAGTGCACAAAAAAACTATGGGTTGAAATGCTACCCTGAGCAGTTTCCAGTGGTTAGACAAATTGTTTGCATTCCTCCTATCATCTGCTGTGTATTTGCTCTTTAATTTCTACCACAACTTTTAAAGAAAGGCTCTCTGAGTACTACAATATTGTGTACATAGACCATGGCTACCAAAGAGCTGCATGTTTGTTGCTATCAGGATGGATACACAGAATTCATTATTTATCCAGCTAGTTCATTTGAGTGAAAAAACTCCAGCCACTGGTGTAGTTTTTCAAAGATCATAGCATTGCAAAGGTGTAAAATTTGCATCACTTCACCAACAGAGTTCAAACTTTGCTTAGACCCACAAATTAACCATGAGTGCTCCTAGGCATGCTTCTCACTTGCCAAAATCTGTCAAGGCAATATGATGATGAGTCGAATGACAATCATTTCATAGCTCAAATGTAACCCCTATTCAAGGTGCAAGCCTGAGACTCATGTTTAAAGCCTAACCAGACTAACAGGTATAGTGCCTGCAAAAAATCTGCTCTCTAATAAAATCATTCCTGACTTTCGCGATAAAGAAGTATAATAAATTCTACAACACTGCAATTATCAAGACAAGTTGGCAAAAGTACAACCCACATTATGCTGGATCTCATTGGCACCTCAAAAAGATCCATTTAACATTGCTAACTTCCAGATGAGTCTATTCACAAAGGTAAATATACACGTGTACATTTATTCACTTGTACATTAAATATCACATCTGTGTGTAATATTTTTTTTGCTATTCATCATTTCTAACTGTAGAGTTACACCTAGGTGAGGCCTAAGATGTCTCTACCCCATAAATCAAGGAGTGAAGCCTCCTATAACAGGATTAATGGCGCACATGCATGAAAGTTTCATTTTGCAATTACCAAATAGCGAATCTTAAGAAATCGCTATTTGGTAATCGCAAAATGAAGTGCAACAAAGCATACAGCAAATAGCAATTCTCTAATTGCGATTCCTTAAAAATCGCAAACGCAATTACGGAATCGCTATTTGCAATAGCGACTCCATTCTTTCCTGGCCCATAGGTGAGAATAGTCTTGCATTACCTAAATTGTGATTACCAAATTGGTAATCGCAAATTAGGTAATGCAAAGGATGGGTCCCTAGGGGCCTATTGCCCCCCTAAGACACCCGTAACAAAAAAAGGTGAAATGTAAGGCTCACACATGGCCTAGGGGCATGTGTGCACCACATGGCACTTTGAAAAATGCAGTTTTGTGCATTTTTCAAAGTATGCACATGGAAGAACATCAACTTGAAGTTGATGTTAATTAGCGTTTCCTAAACCCACAGTTCGCAGTTAGAAAAGGCTTCCTGCATGTGCAATAGGTAACCGCAAATTGTGATTCCCTATTTGCATTTGCAATTTAGGGAATCGCAAAAAATGGCGATTACCTAAATTGCGAATCCAAAAACCTTGTATGCATTGGAAAAGGCAATTTTGCGATTGCAAATGGCTGATTTTTGCGAATCGCACAAAATAGCTTTATGCATGTGCCCCAAGTGTGTAAAGTTACTACCTCTATTTTTGTGCACACAGGTGAAAATCTCGGCCATGATGGTATATATAGCCCTATGGAAAAGTAAATGGAAAATTATTAAAGGTTTAATATATTTAAAAACATATATAAATGTAAAATGTAAAAGTACATTCATTTTAAATATATATTTTTTAATTTGGAAATAATGAAATGAAATGTTATTGTGCATTTATTAACTTATTTATTATTACTATTATTGTTTTGTACTCATATCACATCGGATAAGCACCCTCTTGACCTCATCTGTTCCTCGCGCTTATGTTCAAGGTTGATTTTTAGTCAAGTTTGTATCTCGAGGCACTTAACCTACACCTCACCAGCCTAAACCCTTCAATTGTAATCTTTGGACATAATGGTCTTCAACCAGTTTCAAACAAGTTTCAAAGTGCCCCAACACCTGCCTTGCTCTTACTCCAATTATCCTTATTATCCAATTTTATAAATGTTCTCTTTGACTTCCACCAGCACCACCAGGTTGTTGGTGAGGATTGACACCCCACTTCTACATATCTCCTTCCTTGTCACGAGAATCAAGTACAAAATCTGAATACTTTGTAATTTGTAATGAGTGACCCACAATTCCAGACTTTTGCTGCACCATACCAAACATAATCAAGGTGGGTCTTACCTTCACCTTCACTCCCAAGATGTCAGAAATTGTCTTACCCACATTTGCCTAAAACTCTCCCAAGGCAGGGCAGCTATAAAAATATTATCCACCTCCATGACTCCACATTACTCACATTTGGTTCCTTGTCTCCTCTTATCTTGGACAGCGAAAACAGGGCCCAGTAGGCTCAGTGTAAAATGAAGAAGTGGTTTATCCTTAATGCAGCTGATTTAATCATGGAGTAAAGCATTCTCATAAATTGTTGCCATATTTCTTCCAAATCCGCGTTTGGCAAGTATCCATCCCTTACCAAGTGGGGGGTTTCATGCTTTCTTCTGCAGCTGCAAAAAGATGATGGTACCAACATGATACCATCTTCTTTATTGCCTTTTGATCCTGAAGATTCTTTTCCATGGAGCTCAGCTCAGTCTTAGTCCCCCTCCTGAGTTCTAAGCCAAGTGCTTAACTGATAAAACTTGAACCTAGACAGTGCCCCATTAGTTAGCTCCTTCCAAGTATCCCAAGAAAGGCCCTTTCCATCTTCCACCATTTGCCCTAGTACATAATTCCAGATTGCCTCAGGAGTATTACCAGGTTATCCAGTAGGCACTCTGTGATCCCTGGTGAGTCCCACACTGGTGACAACTTGCTGTAATATGGAATCCCCAGGAGTGATCTAACCCCATATCACACTTTGGCCACTGCCTTTAAGCACTTCAGAAGCACCTCTTTTAAAATATTGGGAGCCACGAACTTGTACAAAACATCACCTTCAGGTTATTTATTCAGCATGGCACTGATCATAGGACCCACTGATGACCTGTCTGGCTGAAGAAGGAGCATCCTATGATTCTTCAGTTGGTGCGCTAAAAGGTCGGTTGAAGGTCTCGGAGCCGTAATCCACCATTCTCTACTTTCCTTCTCAACTCCTTTTAAGAGAGCCTAACCCCCTTACTGGTCCAAATAAAAGATTTAACTCCTCCTGTATCTACATAAAAGATTTTGTATCAAAACCTAATGGGATAATATCAAACAATATGAGGATTTGGGTAGAATAGACATTTTGATCACATTTACTCGTCCGTGCAGGGTGAGGGGTAGAATCTGCCATTTGTTTTGAGGTGCTGTCCACCTCTTGATGAAAATTCTCTATATTCACAGATGAACTTTCTCTAGATTGTGCGTTATTGTTAACCCCAGTTATCTCATCTCTCTTGAGGTTTACATATCCCTATAATCCTCATTCCATACTATTGTCTCAGTTTTACTTTCTAATATCGCATAACTATAGAGCTTACAAAAAGACTTCAACTCTGTCATTAAATATGGTGCAGCAGATTCAACATTTGAAGTATATATGTTAAACCTGGCATCCTTGGCGTGGTTTTCCCTGACTTTTTGCCTCTACCACCTGTGTTTTTGATGCTGTGCTGGATTTCGTTTTTGCTGATTTAGATGCTTTGGGCACTTTGCCACTGCTGATCAGTGTCAAACTGCAAGTGATCCCTGTGTAAATTGATATTGTGATTGGTTCTCCCTGATTGGCATGTTTGTTTTTCCAGTAGGTCCCTAGTAAAGTTCACTGAGTGTACCAGGGCTGGTAAATCGAATGCTACTAGTGGGCTTGCAGCACTTATTGTGCCACCCACATGAGTAGCCCTAAAAGAGATCTCAGGCCTGCCACCGCAGTGCCTGTGCACAGTTTGTTAACTGCCATGTCGACCCGGCAAGTGCACCCACTTGCCAGGCCCTACCCTACCCTTTCCTTGCACATAAGACCACCCTATAGTATGCCCAAGGTACCCCCCTGGGCAGGGCGCAGTGTATGTAAAAGGTAGAACATGTACTGGTGTGTGTAACATATCCTGATAGTTAAATACTGCCAATTTTGTTTTTTACTATTGAAAGGCTATCTTGCCAATAGAACAGCATGGGGAATGCTCTGTAACTACAAGCATATCTTCCCAGAGGTGTAAGATAGAACATTTGGAGTCTGGTATCCCTGAACTCAGAATTTAACAACACATCTTTTAGTAAGGATGGTTTTTAAATTCTGTGTTTGAAAATAGTACTTTTAGAAAGTGATTATTTCCTTGTTCAACCTTTCTGTGTGTCTCTGCGTGTTTGTGGATTGACTGTCTGGTTTCAGTGTGACAGAGACAGTGGATGTGAATTCCCAGTATACAGCCTCTGAGTGGAGAGGTGTGCCTGGCCCTTCATGGCTGACCCAACTCTGAGCTGAATAGACCCTGGCTGCATAAAGAGTGGTGGGAGGAGATTTACCTTGCACCTGAATAGGGCCTGTCTCCCTTGCACAATGCTGTCTCCACCTCCTGTGGTCATGTTGCACCAGTGAAGGCAGAACTGGTTTGCACTGGGCTCAGAGCCCCTTGCACAAAGGGATCAAAGACATTTTGGGTTATAAGTATCAGACCTAAACGCCCTGAACCTTAGACTATTGCTGGAATCAAAAGGAACCTTTGCTGAGGAGAAGAGCTGAAGAAACTGAGTAGAAGTACTGCCATAGCTGTGTGTCTGGGGTTGGCCTGAAGTTGCTGTTTCTGCCAAATAAAGGAGAAGGACTTTGTTGTGTGCTGTGTTCCCGGCTTGAAGAAAGTCTCCAAGGGCTTGAAGAAGAGCTTGCCTCCTGTTTTGAAGTACCAGGAACAAAAGGACTTTAGCCCCGAGCTCCCCTGAACTTCCATGCTGGGAGTTCTGACCTGCCAGGAGGTGCCTGGAACTGTTTTGGGCCTCTGGAGGTATCTCTGCTGTTGGGAGCTGGAAGAAACCCAAGAGAAGCAAGAAATCCTATTTTTGATGCTGTCGATGCCGCCGCTGGGATGCTGCAACTTGCACCCGAGGCCCAGGGAGCCGCTGAACAACGTGAAGTGAACAACGCAGTGCCTGGTCTGCTCCGCAGTTCCGACGCCCTACGACGCCCGCCGATGCCAGCAGTGATCGCCCGTGACTGACGTCAGCTCTTGCATCGACTCAGTCTTCGCCAGCGCCTGCATCTCGTTTTCGGGATGCTGATAACCGCCAAGACTGACTTGAGAAACTTGCTGATGTTGCATCATCACCGGAGACGACATTGGCAGTCTTCGACGCAGTGCATCATCACCAACATCGTTTTCAAGGTACTGTTTGTTAGGGGGTCTGTGTGACTCCACGCCCGACGCCGCAATTCCCACGGGTGGTGCCATACCTTGGATTTCATACTGTCCTGAAGTCGTGATAGCCCCAGTTGGTGCTTTTTGATTTCTACAAGCCTATTTTTGCAACATCCTTTTTAAAGATATTTTTCTGAGTAACTGTATGTTGGATTTTTGTTGTTTTCGTCTTGTTTAGCTTAGATAAAGATACTTATTTTTCTAAACTGGTGTGGTGTCCATTTGTGTTGTTTTCACTGTGTTACTGTGAGTGTTGGTACAAATACTTTACACATTACCTTTGGGATAAGCCTTTCTGCTCGTGCCAAGCTACCAAGGGGGTGAGCAGAGTTTATCTAAAGTCTGTATCCCCTTACCCTGACTAGAAGCAAGGATCCTGATTTGGACAAAGGTACCTACCTCTGCCAACTAGAGACCCCCATTTCTAACAATATAATATTAAATCATCAGCATATAAGACTATGATTTTGAAAAAAGGCTCCTATCATAAATGGCCTTTTTTTTCCTTCAACTTCAAGTGTTGTGTTAAATGCTCAATATACAGATCAAAAAGAATAGGGGACAAAGGACATCCCTGCCTGATCCCCCTCCCTATCTTAAGTGTGGAAGTCAGGCTACCATTAACTTACACCTATGCACATGGCGCACTGTAAATCTTGTTCAACACATTCTAAAATTCTTCAGTGCACCTGCTAGATATTTCCAGTTGAGGCAGTTAAAAGCTTTAGCTGCTGAAGGGCTGCAACCTTCAGAGGAACTCCAACAGTTGTAGCAAGATAAATTGAACCTATTAAAGTGTGCATCAGCTGTCTCATTTACCTGTCAGGTAAGAAGCCCTTCTGGTCCATATTTATTAAACTCCCGAATACCTTACCTAGGTGAGTTGCATAATACTCGTGAAGATTTTATGATTGCAGTTTAACAGTGATATCGGTTGGTATGACTGACACTGTGTGGGATTCTTACCCAGTTTTAAGATTCGCAAGCTAACCGTCTCATTCCAGGGTCCTGGTATGGGGAACCCTTCAATAAAACAGCATTAAACATCTCTAGCCAGACTGGTTTCACTAACACTAGCATTAGAACAGAGACCTTTATATTGGGTCCAGGCCTGCAGCTTTCCCTCTTTTAAGCCTCTCAACAGCTGTCAAAATTTAATTCCCAGATATTTCACTACTCAGAAATTGCAGCTGGTTTTGAGTGTGTTTAGGTAGATGCTTATCGAGGAACCAAATATCCAACTCCATCCAGCTCTAGAGTTTCTGAGTATAGATCCTGAAAGAACTTCTTAATCCTTTCATTAACCTCCACCACCTGATCCAACTCTTCATATCTAAATGTCCTTATATGATTCCTCATTCTATCCAATCTAGTTTTTCACGCTAGCAATTTTCTGCAACTCTCACCCAGCTTTTATTCCCTAAGCTTGTTGGTATCCCACTGCTGCAATACTTTCTCTTCCAATTTCAAATTAAACTTCAACTGCAGATTCTCCAGCTTTCCTTCCAAACTGTTCCTGCTCTCCCCCTAAACTTTAGTTGTTTTCAGTATTGTTATTTCTGTAGAGGCAACCTCCTCTTCTATTTGTGAAATCTGCATCCTCTCTCTCCTATTTCACGTTATCAAGGAGCTCTTTAATGTCCCCCTCAGCCAAGCCTTAAATGTGTCCCAAACTATATGAATGGGGGCTGATGTCAAATTCCACCTAAACAATGTCCACAAACCGCTCTCTACCTCCTGCATGATTCCCAACAGGGGAAATAATCTCTTAAAGAATGTACATCTTCTGAACTGCTTATTTGCTGGCAATCAAATCTTTAGCAACAATGCTGAATGGTCTGATATATGAACAGGTAGATGCTCTATGTCCAAGATTCTCTCTATTCTATCTCACTGTAGTGTATCCTTGAATAATGTCTGTTTTTCTTATTGCAAACTGAATAATTCCTGCTATTTCCCTGTATCCTGTGCCAGACATCAGCTTGATTTATATTTTCCAACATTGAGAGAAGATAGGTTCTCTGCTTTGGTGAGCAAATTTGGGTAAGGACAGAGGACCTGCCTAAATTATTATCCAATAAGATGTTAAACTCTTAACCTAAGATGATAGGGGCTTTAACTTCTACCAAGATGGTAAAAAGGGTGGACAGTGATGAGAGATGGCCTATATTGAGTCTTAGTGGCTAGCTAGTGTATACAGGCTCTGCTGGGCATTAATCTCAGCTACTATCCAGCACCTGCCCTCATCGGCTTTGGATCTCACTGTTTCTACCCCTGAATTTGCCTTAACTAATATAGCTATCACCTTCGTTCAATGTTGCTGGTCCATAACCACCATGTTCTCAACCTACCATGGTTTAGGGAAGAGTTTTGTACACTCTATACTCAGTAAGCAAGTCTCATGCAACAAAATTACTTAAGAGGTATTATCTCTCAAGTACCGTAGGACTAAATGCGTCCACATCTTCTGACACCAGGAAATTACGCATTATGTTTACCCATATAACTTTCAGAATTGCTTGGAATCTTAGCTGAGCCACTGCTCCCAATTTGCTAAGATCCTTGAAGGGCTTACCCAACTCCCACCATCTATCTTCTGTAGTCCCGAGAAATATCGGACCTGATTTTAGGTGAGATTCCTTGGACCTGAAGATTTTTTTTTTCAGACAGTGCCCAGAATTTGCTCTTTGACAACATATGACTGAAAGTTAACCAGTATTTTCCCAGGTCTCTCATGACCTTTATTTAGTTTGAAGGGGTCCCAATGTAGCCTCTGGATTCCTGCCCCTAAATCTAAAGAGGAGGTCTCTTGAGGGAATGCCTTAGTCAACAGATCTATTACAAATAACTTGACATCAGTCCCATCTGCACCTTATTTAGCATGCAAAATTCTGATATTATTCCTTCTTGACCTTTTCTCAATTTTCTGCAGTTTCTCTAACAGCGTCTTTTCTCTATGCCTCAATGGGCTAATTCTTGTGTGTTCTCACTTACACTTGAGCTGAGTTCCTGAACACTATTCTCTAATACCTCCGTGCGCTGGGCCTAGCCATTCTCCTACAAGCTTGGAAATTTCACTTGTATCTCCCTTTGGATTGCTTGGGAGGTTAAAAAAACGCTCTTACCTCTCACAACAACTGACTAAACATCCCCTGCACTACCCCCAAGCCAACGGGTTGATTCCTACCACTGGCAAATGTCTGATTCTGTGATAAAGGTGGCAGAGGTGAAGTATCCCCCCTCTCAGACAGGTCTGCCATTTCTGCCGCCTCCCCACTTCCATTGCTCAACTCATGCTCACTGCAGCCAGGGGAGTAAATGTATTTCCAATTGGTATGTCTGGGTGTATTATAGAGATGGGCAGAATTTTTTACTCTGCTAGCAGAAATGGAGGAATTTAATAATTCCGTGATACTCTTGTAACCCGGAATTTCTAATAAATTCTGCCGCGTTGCAAGTGGAATTAAAAAATCAGCACTGATTAATTAATGAGGCTGGAGGCAGAAGGCACAATGGCTGTGAGTCTGTGTTGCCTTCTCTTTTTAAGAGGCGATACCCTCAAACCACTGAAGGACTCTTCTTCTTTGTTTACTGTAAGCTCCTCCTCCCTGTGACTGCTCATGCTCTCATGGAAGTAACAGATCCTCCTTGTGAGCAGGGATTTACAAACATGGCGGAGCTGCAGTGAGTGGCAAGGCTGGATTGGGACCCTCTGCTGGTGTGAGGGGGTTCCTCGCCCCTTCCTGATGGGGGCAGCATGGGAGCCCTTTGGATCCCCCCAGAGGGAGAAGTAAGATGTGGGTGAGTAATGTACCATAGTGTGCATTGCGATATTTAACTGCACTTCTTTCTGTGCTGTTGAAAGTTCACAAATTGTCCTGTCAGCTTGGGAGCGCTGCATGGGGAGCATCCTCCATGGAAACAACACTACATCCTCCGCTTCTAAAAACAACACTCAACCATCACTTATACGTGCTTTGTCTGCTGCCCTCAATGGGCGCTTCCACGAATCAAGCTCTGTACATAAAATAAAACAGCTCTTGGAAAGTGGACTCCACCTCACCCTAGGTTTTTTGTATCGTAGGCATGCCTGACCTCAATGCGCCATAATTGACATATTCTAGGGAGCGTTTTTAGGACAAGTGGTCGGCTGGAGGGTCATATAAACAGTGAGATGGTAAGGGGCCATTTTCAGAGTGGGGGTGAAGTGTTTCAGGTCATGCAGGTTTTTTGGTGTCCTCTAGGTAAGACACTTGAGAGTCTGATTTGGTCCATTGGTGTGGTGGATTATTTGGAAATAGGAGCACTGGGTTTTAATCCAGGGTTATACATTGACCATAGTGTGACCCTTGGCAACAGTTTTATCTGCAAACGGCACTCAGCTCAGAGAACACAAATGTACATATGAGGTGAAACTTCAGCCTAATGCTGTGTGGAATGGGCACCTACAAATGCAAGGTGCTGCATTCAGTAGTCTTCCTGCACCCCTTCCTTGTGTCACGTCTGGTTGACAGGCACAGGTAGGTAGTCAGATCAAGATACATAGTGGAAATTAAATATTATCCTATAAAACAAATGCCCAGTGTCTGTGTGGGCCAATGATATAATGGAGGCTGTCACCTGAAGGACTAATTCTCCCAGCCAGGGAAGGAGGTGGTGAAGACAGCAGCTGGTGCACTTCCTGGAGTGATAGTGAATGCTTCTACAGTAGTTCAGTGTGGGGGGGTCTCTGGCTGGGGTAACTGCTCACTCCATTGGAGTGTGCAGTCCTGACGTCCGGAGCACAATTGCAGATTCTGTGACCCACCTCTAATGTAATAAGAGATTAAACTTACTGAGGGTGCGAAACCTTGGCACGGTATTCTATTTCTTTCAAGCTTGGAAGAAACACATTTGGCATAATGGAAATGTGAAGGATGTTTGCCTGCTAGCCAGAGACTCTTAGTTTTAGTCTTCATCAGGTGTGTTCACTGCCACCTCTTAGGAGACACTGGGAGCAAAGAATATGTTAATGCGAAGTGCTACCCAGCAATATTTGCATATTATTGGTGTATTACCTCTTTTATCAAGGCCTATAAATAATGTGCATGCATTTTAACTAGGACCGGGCGGCATTCTGCCGCACGCAGAACTCTGCCGAATTTCACAGAGTTTTTAGATAACTCCACCAACTTCAGTGGAATAGAACTCCGCGAGCTCTGCCCACCCCTAGTGCATTATAGCTGTTCCTGCATCACCACCTACCACTTTCTCCCATAGATTCTTATCCTCCATGCCTTTATTCTAGTTCAGTGTCTCCTACCCTCCCCTGAAGTCCCTCCCCTGTTCATGAAGTTTACTTTAAAGAAAGACCTCAGTGAAGGTGTCACTCTGACTCTGGATTACGTAGTGCCTGTATCACTGATATTTTCCATTAACACGGGCTCACCCCTCAGTGATGCTTTATTCAGGAGTTTCTTAGGGTGTCATCAGCTAGCCTCTACCATCTGTTTAACCTGGTGGGTACTCCTACCTTCCCCCCCAAGGCCCAGAGGCCTGGTTCTGCTTGCAGTAGGGTCTTAGACCTTAGCCTATAGCGTTTGCCATTTACCTAGTCCATCAGGGCCCCCACGTCAATTATATTCTGGTTGCCAATTTCCTTATATGCTCCCATTGCCACTCCTGGGCCCTCAGAGACAGTCTTACCCTTGGTCTTCTGTCTATCTGCTTCTATATGTCTCCCCACAAGGTCAATGGCCTTCCATTTTCCCCGCTTCTTGATGCTCAAGCCTCCTCCCCTGGACCATCTTGTCACGTTGCGCAGAATCCCTCCAGCAATGTCTGAGTCCCTGCAGATTGAGCTGGCAATACCAGTGCTACCAACGCCGACACTGCTTCCACATTGAAGAAGGACAAGCTGAGCAGCTCTGATGCCATTGAATGCACTTGCCACAGCGAACCATAGCAGGTCCCCTTGCTGAATGCACATCAGCCCTTATAAGAAAACAACTGAATGCATGACCAAAGCATGCCTGGGTATCCATCCACCTATAATAATCATGACGGGGAAGAACAAGCAACTACGATGCGCTCTGTTCCCGAAGGTGAGAGCTCCTGCTCAACTACTCTAGCCGGCCACCATGTTCCCTCTGCCAACAATGCTATTGCACATTTACTCCTGAACTTAAATGTGTACTAAATATTTAATTAATTAAAAAATATAAATGTATAGAAAAAACATTTGTAAACACTAAATAAATAAAAAAATACCCAACCCTTCCTAACATTTTTATTTGTAAATAATATATGGTCCATTTGGGGAACAACCTTTACAACGCAACTTTTACAACGCACTACCTTTACAACGCATTTTTTACAACGCATAATCCATTACAACGCATGACATTACAACGCATGACACTACAACGCATTTTTAAAAACTACCTTTACACCGCATTCCATTACAACGCATACTACCATTACAACGCATACCATTACAACGCATAATATTACACTACACTATCCAACACTTACCCTACTGATGCACCCCCTGGAGTTAGAATAGTAATTTTTACCCCTATACTATCCAACACTTACCCTACTGTTGCACCCCCTGGAGTTAGAATAGTAATTTTTACCCCTATTCTATCCAACACTTACCCTACTGTTGCACCCCCTGGAGTTAGAATAGTAATTTTTACCCCTATACTATCCAACACTTACCCTACTGTTGCACCCCCTGGAGTTAGAATAGTAATTTTTACCCCTATACTATCCAACAATTACCCTACTGTTGCACCCCCTGGAGTTAGAATAGTAATTTTTACCCCTATACTATCCAACACTTACCCCACTGTTGCACCCCCTGGAGTTAGAATAGTAATTTTTACCCCTATACTATCCAACACTTACCCTACTGTTGCACCCCCTGGAGTTAGAAAAGTAACTTTTACCCCTATACTATCTAATACTTACCTTAAATGTAATTTAATATTATGCGTTGTAATGGTATGCGTTGTAAAGGTAGTATGCGTTGTAATGGAAATGCGTTGTAAAGGTATTTTTTAAAAATGCGTTGTAGTGTCATGCGTTGTAATGTCATGCGTTGTAATGGATTATGCGTTGTAAAAAATGCGTTGTAAGTGCATGCGTTGTAAAAGTGTGCGTTGTAACGTCATACATCCGGTACATTTAGGTTATTTATATTATTTGCCATTGTTCAATACTAGTTTAAAAGTAAATTGTTTATAATGAAGCTCATTATTAAATATATATTTTATATTGTATACATTATTTATTAATATATTTTATTAATAATATGTACACATATTACTTAATTAATTGTTAATTTAACATCAGTTCAATCCTGGGGGTAGGGGGTATGTTTTTTCCCTTCTTGGATTTTTTTCTATCATTGCAATACCTGTGTGTGGCCATATGTGGTTCTTGACTTACTCCAGAGGTTGGCCTGCGTATATTTATGGGTCTCATTTAGGTGTCACGGGGGGTCACAGCTGCAACCCCTGGCTTGCCCCTTGCTACCCTTGGCACTGCCTTTACGGCCCCAGGCTTCAGAGGTGGCAAAATCAGTACAGAACACAGTAGTAGCTCATCCTTTTAGACATTGGTTTGGGTTCCACTTTTTTTTTTTCCATCAGTTTTTTTGATTCACTATTAGTGTAATAAAAGGAGTATATTTAGCTGAAATATGACGTGTCCTGCCCGCTGAGGTAACTTACGAAATGCTATCAAATGTATATTGTGAGTGCGCATGCAGGTGAGTGTATGTGTACATGAGAGTGTGTGATTGTGTGTATTTGTTTGAATGTATGTGTACGTGTGAGAATGTGTGTGAGTGAGAGTGAAGCGTGTAATGTCAATTTTGCTACCCCAGGCCTTTTGGTGAAATGATGCCCATGAGTATATTTACACCAGTTTTGATACCTATAGGGCTGTAGTAACGTTAAAGTGTAGTTTGTAGATAGCAATGGTCTCACTCTCTAGTGGATGGTTGGTTGCATTAGCATGTCATTCTTAAACATTTCCTTACATTTCCCTAAACCCCTTGCATTTGTGTCCCTCCCACATTTGCAGCTAAATCATATACCCACATCTGGGGACATCTCTTCCACCGTGGCACAGACCTGAAAAAGTTGCTAAGCCACCCTTTGGGCAGAAAACGTTTGGTACCACCTCATCAATAAATGACAAAACACTTTCCCTTCAAAGACAGGAGGTTAATCCATCTTTGCAAAATGATAAGAAGATGGCATTCTCTCTGTTTACAGCACTATTCAAAAGGAAAACAAACTAAATAGTCTGCACTACCATCCCAGAATTTATTCAATGCAATTTAATATAGAATCCTAAGGGGCAAATTTACAAGCCCCTTGCGCTGCTGGTGCATTACGTTGCGTGACACACCGGCAGCGCACCCTGCTTGACCTTACCTGTGCTTGTAAATATCGCCCTTTTTCACGCAACACTTTGCATATTAGGGGCATGATATGGGTGTTGCTCTGGGTTTCCGCATGCAACACTTATGTCCACTACTGCATTTCCAGATTTATGAGGAATCTTAAATCTGGAATTGTGTCCGAATGCTACGCCACACTAGGGTGACGTAGTGAGGTGCAACGAGGAAAAATGTTTTAATGTCTCCCTGTTTCTTTACTCTTTCAGTGTATACTGCATTCTACAGCAGGCATTGGAAGAGGAAATCACCTCAAATGAATGTTTTTGTGCCGGAAGGTACCCCTTCCTGCACAAAAACAATCTCCCCACGACTCAGGCCTCCTTGCACCATGGTGCAAGGGTGCCTGCACTGACGCATGGCAGCAGTTTGTGCGCCAGCGCAGGGGGAAGCACAGAGAAGCGACATATTGTTGTAACTCTGTTGCATCCCTGTGCTTCAAAATGAATGCAGCGCCGCACAGCTAAATGACTGCTGCGCTGCAATACTGTCTTGTAAATCTGCCCCTGAGTTATTAGTTTACATAACTGTTATGTGCCCTTAAACAGCGCAACAACGCTGGTTGTCTGCATTAAAACGGCATCAATAAAGCACTAGGTGTCAAGCCACCTTATTTTGATACATCACATACATTGACAGAATGAGATCACTATAAACTAGCGTGGTGAATAGCAGCACGGTGTAATATTTGCAATGAAAACCTTATAGACCATGTACATTATTTTCTTTTGGGGGAGTAGGGTAGGAGGATGCCAGATTGTTTGAACTTCCCACTTGCATGGTTCAATAATGCACACACGTTTACACCTACACACCAGTACAAACACAAATGTTGTTCTCCAGCTGAAATGCACATTTTCCACACAACACTTGTCTCTAGCGTTGGCTGGTGACGCTGTTAAGTTTACCATGCACCGCATATGTAATTGACCCCTGTATGTTTGTATCTGACAATTGCCAATATAAAGAAACTCGAGGACATGTGAACTAGAATTCGGTTATGCACACATGACCAGCTGTATAATGATACACCCTAATTGCCCCCAAGCACACATAAATTAAATTACAGATGTATTATTTGCAGCAAGAAAGACATGGGAATTTTTCTGTTCTTTTTGGGTGAATAATGGTTTGTGGTAGCTGTGTTTGAATTCGGAAACACCAGAATTACCTCCCAGATTCAATATAGTGTCTGGAATGTGTATGCTTCTAATCAATGCAATATTTGCTCCATTCCTCTCCTTGTTTTCTCTGTTTCTCTTTCGCTCTCGCAAATTCCATCCATCCCTTACCTATCTCGCGCCTCTTCACTCACCATAAATGTATTTCCCTCTTCTTTTTCTCTCTCTCAGCTTGTGCCTCTGTTGTGGTTACTGCAATAAACCCCATGGACCTGGAGAAAGTGAGAGGCTCTATAGGGTGACCGTCCACCTTCAAAACCTGGCCCCCACTGGCAGTGCCGGACTGGGAACGCAAACCAGCTCTGGCAATTGAGTTAGACCAGCCAAGGGGGGTATTTTGGGGGATCATGGTGCTGGTGGATACACTGCTGCTACTTTTGGTACTGGGGGCCGATATTGCAGAACTGCTGCAAAACCGAGGGCCCCATGTACCAAAAATTGCACCCACCGATCCAAAATGGGCCCCTATCCTTCCAGCCGAGGAGGGGGGAGGAGTCATGGTGCTGGTGAGATACCCTTCTTTTGCTTTTGGTACAGGGAGCTGATATTGCAGCACTGCTGTTGAAAACTGGCCCCCACCCTGCCGACCCCCCAGGAAAACGCCCAGTGCCCGCTACGGCCAGTCTGGCCCTTTCCACTGGCTCGCCAAGTGGAATACCCCATGCGAAAAATGGCTTGTTTGTATGTGCAGAAATCTTAAACTGCTGCCTTATTTCGGAAAACATAAATTGAAGATGGCTGTGAAATTACAGAAATAGGTTTAGCAGATATGGGCAGGAAGCATATAAAATGTGCAAAGTGACATTTCCCACACAAGCTAACACCGCATTTGATAGTTGCGCAAGACTGGGCTTAAAGAACGGCATTCCTTTCGCTTGTGTCTGTAAATGCATGCAAGGTCAGAAGGTTGCACACACCAGTTAGCAGGATATCCCATTTCATTTTCACCTCACCAGGGAGCCATTGCTTGAAGCACCACTTACAAAGGTCAATAATATGGTGAACTCTTCCTTTACAAACTGCCTCATAGATCAAGTGGAGGCCAGAAAATCAATAAACGCCTATTGCAATGAGGACTTTAACATGGAATTACTATGCATTAAATTGTGAAAAAGAGTTAACAAGAAGAAAAATCGCCTGATTGTTCTACATGCTAAAACCAAGCGGGCTAATCAATTAGGCTGGAGAGTGCTGCGGCAAAAACTGCTTAGGGAAATTCTAACATGGTAAGTAGTCCTATTTAAATGCTAGTAAAAAAATCCAGGTACCATTGATAAAAGATAATATTCATGTTTATGCGTTAGACAACATAAAGAGCAAAAAAGGCACAATAATATCCAAACATTAACTGAGTGTAAGCAGAGCAGTCTTCATTCACTCAGATATTTTTAATCCTACACTGATGAGGGAAAAGCTCTAAAACTGAACATGCTTCGCTGGTGGGCCAGAATTCGGTGCATGTTTTTGTGGCTTTTAAGTTCACTGACCCCTCAGTGGCAACCCTGAATTGAAATGTATTTGCAAATGATGCTTCATTTTATGTATTCTAAGGACGATTAAATATAATTTCCTGTTTCATCTTAAACTATACATGTAGTTCCTCTGTGTGTAAACACCGTTAAGGTCACACTTGTGGGCAAATAATTCCGAAAGTCGTTTCCTGTTGACCCAAAGGACTTTCTAGCTGTTAGGTTTCGCAACGACCCATCCGTGAAATCGACAGACAGTAATATGAAAGCTAGAGAGGACGCTGTCAGCTCCATGTATCATTTTGCTTTACTGGTTATGGTAGTAAAAATTAAAAAATAACATACCATCCTTGGGGTCCACACAGACCCACAGAAAATGTCATCGTAAAATGGTATGACTGCATTATGCATTCAATAAATAGTGTCTATCTGCCTGTCCGTGCCTTTATGTAGTCTATAGCCGAAACAAATGTCCAGCCTGAGACCCTGTAGAGACAGCAATGGCAGCCTCACCACATATTCACCACTTAAACACAAGAACGATAGATACGGTCTGTCCCAAGAATACTTTGGTTAAGGGGTGGCTCTTCCTGACTTTCGGCAACCCAAGTGAACAAACCAAATAGGGGCTTATTTATCAGTGGTTGCTACACGAACTGAATCACCAACTACAACATACAACCCACAAAAGACATGGAAAAAAATAAAACATTCATGCAAGCGTCTAAAGTTAAGTCCTGAGTGACCTGAGGGAAAACAGCCCTTACAAAACAAATTCATATGCCACAAATACATATATAGGGCCTCATTTATGATTTTTTGACACTCCGATAACGCACTGTGCAGCAGCATAGTTACAAGGCCACGGCCACGGAGAACACCTGGTGAAAGTGGCGTTCCGTGGGTGTTGTTGTGGGTGTTCTGACGCGACACCCATGGAATATGAAGCATTCCCAGATATACAAGGAATCAAAAACCTGGGAATACGTCAGATTCCTATGCCTCCCCAGAGGAGGTGTGGGAGTGGCGCAAATGAGGAGAAATTATTTCCTTGTTTTTTTCCTCTTTCTATGCCTGCTGCATTCGGCAGTTTTTGTGCTGGAAAGTGTCCCTTCCTGCATGAAATCAGTCATCCCCGCAACGCAGGCACCCTTGCAACATGACTCAAGGGTGTCTGCGTTGGCCACGGTTGCTGTTTGGATGTCGGCGTGGGGAAGAACGAATGGAATGTGCTGTATCTTGTAGATAGGGCACATTCCTGTCCTTTTCTTTTGACCCATGGCAGATCAGCAAGATGGCCTACTGCGCTACCCTGCCTCTAAGGTTTGTGAATGAGGCCCTTAGAGTATTGCAGAACAAGGAATATTGCAATTAAGACAGAAAGACACAAATGATCTCTCAATTTGTTGGCTGAAAATCATTCGATCCGTGAAACGGATTCAATGAGGGAATTGAGTCTAAAACAAAGCAAACAAAGTGGAATATGTCGTGGGAATAATTATCATGTGAAGTGCAACATGCAAAAAGGAAGTCAACGGTATCAGGTGCTTAAAAAATCTGGCTTAGGCATGTTGTAGCTCACTTCATGATATGTACCAAAAAACACCTGCAGGTTACAACCAGGGCCGGACTGGGAACCAAAACCAGCCTTGAAGAAATGCTCGGACGGCCCCCGGGGCGGTTGGGGGTGCGGCCGAGCTGTTTGCCAGGGCCGGTTTCGGCCGATTTTGTTCCAAGCGCCAATGTTGCAGCTATACTGCAAAAATGGCCCTGTAACAAAAACAGCCCCCCAGGGGCACAAAACCAGCCCCCACCCTCGCGGCCCACTGGGGAAATGCCAGGTGCCCGCTACGGCCAGTCCGGCCTTGGTTACAACTGAATATTGTCACGTGACCAGGAAATTGCTGATGTTATTAATTGGTGTTAGTTGGACAGGACATGCTTGCACTGTGCTTCTGCACACATATTATTTCTGCAAAGCCAGTCAAAATAAATATTGTAAAACAACAAGTTTACTACTGTTAAATACATATTCACATGGATATTGCTACAGTTCAAAGGTCATAACACTCGTTGGTACCATTGTACAGCCTGGCTGACTTGAGAAATGTGTTCATTGCATCACATATTGCATTCTAGAATCACACAGCAGGGCCAACGTTGCACAGCTTGGATTCAATTGATTCTTTCTCTTTGGACAGATTTAATCCATTGTGATGTGGATGTCATTGTTCATAAGTGATGTGCACGTTCAAAAACAGCGTGCTATAAATCATCCACACAGATCTGCCGAGTCTACTATGCTGTTTATTACCAAAGTTGAGCAAGGAGAATCTTGACCAACTCAGGGCTAAACCTGTCAAAAATCATGGTCCTCCCACACACTGGGCAATGTGAAAAAAAGAATTTAAGAAGAACCGGCCACAATCCAGTTGCATAGTACATAGTACAAGCAGGGATTATGCAGCATTTGATTCAGCTGCTTAAGCTCCAGAATATGTGATCTATGCAATGTATTAATACATGTGTGAATCAGTGTTTATAAGCACTCTTGCTCAAAGAACATGTTATTGAGTCACATTTAGTTTCACTTTGTATGCACAAATTGACATAAAAGATAATGCATAATGGGTGGCTATGTAATATTAACCAAGGAAGGTGCTTAGAGCCAAATGAAAAAAGAAATATTGAACGTGATAAATAACTTTGTTTTGCTGTCGTCCATTGTGAACCCTAAGTGAGGTTTGTGGATCTAAAGACTCTGGGCCAGATGTACGATGCCTTTTTGCAAGCGCAAATGGGTTTTAGACCTGTTTTGCTCTTAGGAAGGGGTGTTTCCTTCCAAATGTATGTCGAAGTCCACTACCCCCCACCCTGCCCCTCCCCTGCCCCGCACTACAGCCCCCACCACTCCCTCTGCGAGCCGCTACTGTCTTGTAGATAATACATTATTTTATGGGGAATACCTTCTAGTGCTAGGTGATGTAAAAGGGATAGACATTAGGCAATAGGCATGCGAGGGGGGCAGGCATTGTCCCCAATGTCATGAAGGAATTGTGGAGGCTTCTTCAATGCACCCTGGTCCAACTGCAATCCAGCTATATATGTGACTAATAAAAAAGGAGGGTCAGCATAAATCTGACACAAAAATAATATTGTTCCTCTAGCCATTTTTTTTCTATAGAAAATAATTAAGTCCAATGAGAAAAAATTTAAAATTGCTATGGGGGCACTGGCATGCTTAGTTCTGGTTCACCCAGAAGTTAGTCAGCTAACACATTTGATTCAATTTAGGACCAATCACCCTCCTCCTCCTCCTATGCTGCTGTTTTACGAACGGTGTAATTGTGTGGTATAAAATGTTGGTTAATTTTGATCATAGTCAATCTCTCCATGTTTTGAGGCGAGAGGCTATCCTTCTCACTGTGACAATTTCACCTGCTGCACTGTACACACGTTCAGCAGACATACTGGCGACCAGATAAGGCAGATACTTTATTGCCAAGCCTGCTGAACTCTGACCATTGGCACATCTTCCTATACCAATACATCAATGGAGTTTTTAACCCACTTAAACCTCTTTTGGACCATACTGATACTCCTGGAACATCCTGTGGATGGTCATTGGTGCTGCCAGTTGTCCAACCTCTTTTGCCATCCCCTCTGCACTGGACTTGAGCCCTGCCAATTGAAACCAATACAATGCAGAGGTTGGGTCGGTCCTTCTGTTGCTGTTGTTGCCAGGGTTCTGGTTGATGGTGTTGTTGACTGCTGTGAGCCAAGACTGCCCTCTCTGGAAGTTGAAGGCAGCACCCTAGAACTGCGGGGTGGGACTCAAAGTTCGAACTGCTCTTCTTCCAAGTCTCTGCCTTGCTCTACAATCCGCCTCTTTTATATAAAAAAAAAAAAACCCTCAGTAAAAGGAATGAAAGTGAGCAGAATATTTTTTTCTGTGGATCAAGTAGTGTGGCACAGATGTACTCTTTTGACTTGATGATGTCATGTTAGAGCCTTATATTAAAAGCCATGTGAAGGACTAAGATCTCAATCAAGGCATGCGCTTCTATTTTTTCATTCACACCGGCATGGGAGAACCTTTCAAACACCTTCTTTACCTGGTCTTGTAGGTAATGCAACAACGGGATAGCTTGGCCCATCGTACTGTCCTCCTTGCTGACTTCTGGTGTGAAAACCTCAAGAGGTAGTGGCATCTATGTCAGGCATTTAACTATGCCCCCATATTTCGGCATTCATGTTCATAGCTTTCCCAACTGCATCCTCTTCTCTTTGAATGACATAGTCACTGATCTGTTTGTACTGCTCTAACAGATGTTACAACATGTAAAACGTGGTGTTCCAACATGTTGGCACCTCCTGTATGAGGGCTTTAACTGGTGCTCTATTATTATGCTGAATAATCTGCTGGTGCTTCCAGACTTTAAGAGAATGGCTGAAATGAGTGTAGATTCTTCTGTAGGTGGTCAGTAGTTTGCTGACTATGTCTTCCTTTTGGAGGAAGTCTTGCACCACCAGGTTGGGACGAACACAGGACCCCTAAATAGCCTCCTTCTGACATGGCCTTGACTATGGTACTGCCATCATCTGTGGCAACAAGTCTAATTCTGAGAAATCTGGGTCACATCCATTTATACACCTTACTAATGTTTACAGCTGTATGTGATTTCTCCATGGTGAACATGGCCAATGTTTCATGCCACTGAATACTCTTAAAACATTCTTCAGGGCCAAGACCTGAAGATATCTTTTGCTTTACCCCTGCAAAAGAGATCCAGTATGCAGTGATGCACATGTAATCAATTTCCTGACAACTGGTCCACATGTCTGTCGTGGGTGATGTGAACAACACTTTGCTGCAATGCTTTTCCAAAGAACTACAGCACAAAGTGATGCAGCACTGGAACAGCCACTTTGGCAAAATAGGTCTACTTGGTATCTTCCATTTTGGGCAGATATCTGCCACAAATTCTAAGAATTCCACTCCGTCCACAAAAGAAAAAGGGAGGAAGTGCACTGTTAACATTTTTGCCAGCTTCCCATTGTGGTTTTTATGGTTTCGTTCATAGGGCCCCTCCTGCCTAACATGCACGTAATAGTAGCTTGGATTTTCTTCTTTTCTTTGGGCACTGACACAGGCATCTTTTGAGAAGTAGATACTAGTGGAAGACTCAATGTGCGTCATGGTGGTGGGGCAATCACTGTATGCCGTGGTGTCTCCATCTCACTCTGAGTTTTCTTGTGCCATTGTGAAGTCGCTGTGGTGGGTGACTCTGCTTGCACACTGCTGGGGACAGGGCTGCTTTGTGTGAAGATGTCACTCGCTTCTTACTTCTCATCACCTTCCACCATTATTGGACTTGCAGCTGATGTTTACAGGCCCACCCCAGCACCACTACCACATTCAGAAATATTTGTAAAGTGATCCTCCCACTTGATTGTGTGGTGCTTTTTCATATGGGTCATCTGGCCTCCAGTACCATAATGTGCACCAGGCTTACCTCAATGAATTTTGGTGTGGTAAATGGTGCATACTACAATGTGCTCCCCCTCTTTGCTAACTGGGAAAAAGTCCCAAACTTGGGAGGAGTACATTTTTACTGTGCCACTTCAAATGCCGGAAGAAGAGCTGGAGGTAGGTGGGCATGTTGTCAACTTCCTCTCTACTTCTCCTGACTCTGGGGTTTGTGGAGGTCTCAGCTGGGGCTTTGCAAATATGGGAGCTGGTGTTGGTGCTACCTGTGCCATATCCCTCAGAGCTGGTTAAATAGTAGGCCGAGGCAGTGAACTTTTCTCCATTTGTGGAGTTTGTGGAGTTTTCTGCACTCCGCACTCCCCGAAGCTTGCGGAGTGCAGAAAACTCCGCTTCGTGATGAGCAGCGGAGTTTTTTCCCCACTCGTGATCGCGAACGGTAAGTTCGTGATTGCGAACAATAAGTTTGTGAGTGCGAGCTGCCACTCGGGTAGAATACCAGCCCAAACTGCAGCTCGCACTGCACTCCGCCACTTCGCTACTTTTTTGTAACTTCACAGAATTCCACGTAGCAAAACTCAGCGAACTACACCCAGGCCTATAAATAGCAATGTCAGATTACTCTGTGCCACCTTTCACCATGACTACCTCTTCATCACCATCCTCCTCTTCATCCCCTTTCATAAGTCTAAGTCTTTCTGTAACATTTCTTTTCCCTTAACTCTCCTGTTGTCTCTTGGTCACTCTCCACTCAATGTCCTTATCATCATCATTAGAAGTAGTGCTTCGCTAAGATGGTGCCATAGTACCCTTCCTTTTTCTTGCTGGAGATGTGGGAGCCAATTATTCTTAAAGAGGAGGCTCAACTTCTTGCTCAGAAGAAAGCTCAACCTCCTGTTCCGCTCCAACTTTGGATAAGTGTACAATTGCTGGCTGCGGCTGCTGTACAATTTGCTGTGTATCCTGAAACAATTGTGTACTACTTGTGAAAGGGACAAAGCTGATTTAACATCACTACTCATCAGCGTTGACATGGTTGCACTGGCTGCCTCACTGACAGACATGGTCCCGGGCTTGGGTTGGGGGTTGGTGCTGTAGATGCAGGAGTGCTGCTTTCAGCTTGTTCACCAGAGGCCAATGCAGCAGGCACAACTTTCCTGAAAAAGGTTGTGGTCGGCATGCCAGTGGTGGAAACCTGCTGCTTCTCCTCCCCACTAGCCACTATCTTGGCAGCACCTTTCTTTGGGGCCCTCTTGAAGCTGTCAGTTGGCAGTGGCACTTAGCTTCACAACAAGCTGAAGAGATGACAACGTTAGAAAGTCATTCACGCGTCATGTCTAGCAGAGGCCTTCCGTCTGGCTGTGCTGTGGGTGATGTCTCTTCTATTGTGCACCTAAAAGCAAATAAGCAAGAAGAACATCAGTGAAATGTGGCATTGTTGCAGTTCAAGTAGTAGCACAAATAAAGAATATCAGTCTAACTATCCATCCATAAAACCACACCAGCATAATATTTCATTGTGTGCAGTACACTCAGGAAAGATCAGAAAGAGCAACAACAACCACATACCAATGTCCTTTTTGCTCTATGTGAAAGTGAAAAATGTTTTATTATTTAGTTAATTAAAACCAAAACAATGTTCCAAAATACCAGATACATTGTACCGTTAAAAGCACACAGACATATAAACAAGTTAAAACCTATCCGTACATCCATTTCTTTAAACATTTATTTCAAAAGTTCAAAAACTGAAATGAATGTGTGGTACACCACCTTTTTTTATACGATACATTAAAATTAACTGATATTTCTCCATACAGTACGACAGTCACTTGACAACTCTGTGACCACTTTCATTGTGTCAATACTTTCTAATAACTGATTAAAAACTTTGTTAAGTGGCAAATAAGTTGCCAGTCATTCGAGTCAAGGCATTTTATTATGGCATTTTTGCAGGAGCGAATACCTCTTTCAATAAATTGTGTCTTCAACAATTGAAAGGCTGGGAAAATGCATATTAGATTAATGAAATCCTGTGTGGGAGACCCACTGAGAGTGCATGCTTTTGAGCCCTGGAACTTCCAGCGAGGCAGGTCTTCATTGGAGGGCAACTTCCCCTTATGTAGCTCTAAAAGCTTGTTTTTTAAGTAGAAGAAAACGGAAAACCCAGATATGCTGCAGGCTCTGAATTTGTGTAGGATTGCAAAACCATTCATGCATGGGCTTGCCAACTTAACAATGCTCTGTCTTCTAGTAGAGAGTGCTTTTTTACCGCCTTCTTCGTGATAAACTGAAATTAGGCCAGAGATAGTTTCCGCTGCCGGAGATCAGCCGCCCTGGTGATTTGTAGCAAGGTCTGTAAGTACTTTACGTAGACAGACTGGGGGTCACCTTGTAGGGCGGCCCAAAGTGCGTTATTGATCTCAAGCCCTCGGTTATGCCAGATTTTATACCAAGTTTTAATCACCTCGTACCTTCTATATAGGTGTTGTTGTTACAGCCCAAACTCTTATCGAACCTAGGCCGGTGAAGAATCACATGACAAGAAAAATACCCTTTTGTATACTCATATTTGAAGGCAGTCCAGATTCCCAGCATTGATTCCATGCTGAATAATGCTTCCGTATGCAATTGTTGGTAGCAGTTTGTCTTTGATGACTGGTAATAATGGGGTGAACAGTGGACATCTATAGAATTTTTGATAAACTACAGAACGCAAAGATTATGGCGTTTCTCTTTTTTTGTGTAGCCTCATTCTGCTTTAGAAAGTTAAATCTTTGATTCAAGTATATCCCAAGATATTTATAACTGCTCACCACTTCCAACCTCGCGTTATTGATTGTGAGCGTCGTTTGTTTATGGAGACTGTGAGTTATGATCATGACTTTTGTTTTTGTGGTATTTATTTCCATCGAGTTTGTTGTGGCGAAATCAGCTAGCTCATTAATTTCTTTTTTCAAGGCGATTCGTGTGTGGCTTAGAAGCACAATGTCATCTGCATAGGATAGATGTGTTACTGGCAGTGTAACCAGATGCGAAGGATATGAGTTGACCACATCTAGCCTTGGTGTCAAGCCAGCCATAAGAATATTAAACAAGTGTGGGGCCAAGACACAGCCTTGTGTTAATCCCTCGCTAGTATAGATCTTCCTGGTGAACTTCTTGCCTTCGGCGGTTTTTACCTGCATCCAGGTATCGGTGTATAGCTCCATTATTGGTTTCAGTATTGATTCTGGTAGACCCTGTTGCTTCGGTTTGCCCCACAAAAGGTGTCAACTGACACGGTCAAAAGCTGCATTAAAATCCACAAAGCATAGATGCAGCTTTTGTTGCTGCCGCAAGCTTTTATCTGCATTTATCCCTAATGCTAGTGCATTTGTGATCGTACCTGTGCCCCGGCAGAAGCCAGACTGTTTGATGGTAATTATTCCATTCACGTCGGACCAGCTTGTCAAGTCTGCTAATATCAATGAGGCATAGTATGTGGACTCTGCGTCTAATAATACAATCGGACGATAATTGGCGGGGTCAGAGCGCTCTCCTCCTTTAAATACTGGATTAATTATTGAGCCTCTCCAGCTTTCCGGAAGGCAGCTAGTTGCTTCTACCAGGCGAAACAGAGAGTACATCTTTGTTGCCCAAAAATTGGGATCTTGAGTATAAATTGCTTGGGGTACTCCATTTGGGCCCGGGGCACCATCATGCCTGCTTTTTGCTATCACCTTGGAAATTTCTTCTTTGGACTAGGGTTGGTATGGCTGTTGTGTTACCCCATCACAATTTGTGCTATTTCCTGTTGTTCTGGTTGGTTTGGAGAACGTATCCACCCTATTACTGTGCGTATTCCGGATCACTGTAACTATTTGATCCACCTTAGAAATGGCTTTAAGGGAGTTTGTCCCACCCTTATTTAAGACTGAGAATGTGTTGATTGGGTGTTTAACCCAGACAGACTCTGTGACGCCAGTCACGTGTATGCCTTTCGTCGATCTAGACAGAGAATCCACTTGGTCCCAGAAAGCTCTGGCATTCGATTTCTTTGCAGTATACAATAATTTCGTCCAAAAGTTGTTATGTTGTGTTCTTTTATCCTCCTAAATTTGTTTTTTACATTTCTTCCTCAATTGGCGTACTTGCTCCCATATTATAGTGGATGCACTTTGTTGCCGTGTCAACCTAAAAGCTCTTTTTAGTTGCTTCCTCAGGGTTAGGGCGGTTTGACTTAGTTGTCTACTGTGATTTACTATGTTTTCACTTTGTAACTTTGTCGATGCCCCTGGCTGTGAGAAACTTGGTAGGAAGGTAAACCAGGTATCAATTGTCAAGCTTTTTTGTGACTCAAAGGTCACCATCAGGTCTTCCGCCCTTGTGGCTATGTGCGGTAGTGTGCTATTTGTCCATCGCAGTTGCTTCAGGTTTATTGTTGATGTGGATCCCTCAACGATCGGGGCCTCTGTATGCCTTAGAAATGTCATTGTTCATTCGAAATGCTGACCGAGTGGTCACTCTCGGTGGTGTATATGATCAAGAACCTTGCTGTTTGCCCTAAGAGCGGAAGAGTTACTATTGTGTAATCTAAGACTGCACTTGAGTGAGGGCCATAGTATATGCAGGTCGGGGTTTATAATGTTTCATTCTGCCTTTTAATACACGCATCCCTAGATGTTCAAGGTCTGTTACCAGTTATTGTCCTACATTGTCAGCTCATTTTTAGATAGAGGAGGATTGTGTTCGTACTGCCCAGTTCACATTTGCTGCAGTGATTTTATCGTCTTCTTCTGGTGTGTATAATAGATTTGAGTTGAAGTCTCCAGTGAGGATTATTTCCCAGTTCGGGTCTTCAAACCGGAGTTCTGCAATGGTGGCAATGAGATTTTGAAGAATTCTTTTTTGTATCTTTTGCTTTGGGTGTGCATAAATTTTAATAAAAATTATGGTGCTCACCACTAACTGAGAGCACAATTCCATTCTTATTATTTGCATATTGGATGTGGTTGTTGACAACTGGACAGAGGACATTTTTAATGCTGTTGATATATAAACAGCTCTGCCGTATTTCTGCGTTTGTGTCGCATTCACATGGTGGAGGATCCGCCCTGGGACATCCACTGTGGCTGTCAGACATTTTTCTTGAAGGGCAATTATTTCATAACTATCCCAGCACTCGGGAGGTCCATTATCCTCCAGGCATCTCTTTGCTCCTGCTATGATCCATGACAAGATTTTGATTGGTGGATACTCTGGTGTACATTGCGTCATTGCGTGTCATTCTCCTTGCAGTTTTTATCTTTGAAGTCCTTGGTGTGTTTTTTTTTGTAACATTTGTTGTTGTAAATTTTTAGCATTTGCGTCTATTGCACCTCGTAGGACAGAGAAAACTGGGTTTGTAGTTGGGTTATTGTTTGTGGGTTTGTTTAATGATAGGAGAGGTGACGGGTGTTGTTGTTTCATGGGAGTAGAGACAGATATACCCCACTCTTCAAACTTCAAGGACTCTTTTAAGATAACTGTGAACATTTCTTCTGTTATCCAAGTCGGTAGGGTTTTTTCTCTTCCAGTGTTATTTGCCTGATCGATTAATTCTATCGCCAATAAGTCTGTGGATGTCAAATGCTTTAAAGTTGGTATAGCTGCCATTAGGTGCAAGATGTTCCTTCCATTTAAGCAATTTTGTAGTCCTTGTGAAAAATACTGTGGTGTTAGAAGGATTCTGTTGTTTCGTTTGGTTTAAATTCTTTTTTTTGTGAATAAATTGTTGGTGGCAGTCTAGCGCTTTGATTTCTTACCAGCTCATCTGGTGCATTGCAGCTCACTTTTTCGCTTTGCGAATTTATTTTTACCAGTATATGGTCTCTCTTCACTCTCCTTGATTGCTGGCCTTTCTTTGAGATAACGTCCCTATCTTTTGTTTGCTCCTTGGTGTGAATCTGTAGAATAGGAGCAGCCCCATTCCTTTGTGCAAATGATCTATCTCGGCTCGGGCCTAGAGGTCCTTTAGGATTTTTTATTTTATTTATATGTAATTAGTTTTATTTATTTATTTATTTATTTATTTACTTACCTACGGTCGGCCATATGCCAGAGTTTACTATCCCCCCACCCTGCCCCTCCCCTCCCCAACCCACCGCCCGCATCACTCCCACTACGAGCTGCGCTGCTTAGGACTTATAGAAAAGTTAGATATGCCATTTAGGGGTGTTCTAATTTCATCATGTTGAAAGCTGAAGCACAGGCACTTTTACCACTGGTTAGCATGAATAAATTGCACAAAGTTCTACAGCAAGCAAAAGATGTTCAGTTCCAACAATATATATTACACACTGGCAGTCACCACTGTAATTGTACATTAGGTCACAGTTTCCATAGGAAGAGAGTTTTTTTCATTTTTTAAATAACTTTGGTGCAATTTGACAAATCATCAATCTTCATAAAACAACTCCTTCCTAGAATGTTTTGAGGTGATCCATCAAGTGAGGCATAGAAAAGGGGGGTTATTAAATATATATTTTTCCCAAATAAATTGCCATAGGAATGGTTGGAGGTGATGCAGAAAAATAGAATTGCATCAGGTTTGACAGAAAGCTAGTTCTTTAATCAGAAAATATGTATTTTGCCACTCAGTGTAAATTCATTCAGACATTTTTGAGAAATTAGCTTTCAAAATATAGTGATGTCTACATGGCTGGTCCCGCTGGAGTACTCCATGGTACTGCAAATAACAAAAATGGAATATTCAGATTGTCCAAAGGGTGCTTATTTTCCCTCTGGTCTATTTCATTGTGTGAGAGGAAATGTTTTTTGGGTGTCCGGTGGGACCAGGGTACCCATAAACAAGAAATCAGTGTGGCCCATGCCACAAATAAAACATTGCACAAAAGCAATCAAAGCACCATAATCAAAGCACCAAAGCCACTCATACCAAATGCCCAGGCTTGGTAGAAGGAGTGCTACAGAATCCTCCTAGGTGCTCAAATATCTGTACAGTTTGTCTTTAGTAGTGCTCCAAGGAAGAGCAGGAACATCACAGACATTATGTTGATGTATTTGGGAGAAAGTAGGGAGAGCAGCAGCCCCCCAGAATGTTTTTCGAAAAAACACCTGGAGTTTCCTGAGGCCTTATAATTGCAACCCTGGGAGAGGCTTTTCATGTTTTCAAAGCTCTTCATGAGCTTCTGTTTTTGTGTGTGGGCTTGGTAGGGAAGGGGCCACTAGTAGCTGATCAAAACGCTGAAGAAGCAGTATAATAAAAGTAAAGTAACAATGCTAAGACCCATCTTTTTCAACAAAATAGTTTATTATAATGAAGATTGTTAATAAGGCAATGTTTGAAATTAATATGAATGCTATTGAAAGTTGGTATTGCCCCTGATTGACTTCAATGGTGGATTATAACCTGCATTATGCATTGGTACAGTCCCTATTCATTTCAATGGCATTGCATTGATGAAACATAATATGTCCTCTACTCTTACTGAAGTATTGACACCCTGACAAATCCAATAGTCCTGCCTTATTGATAATGACAGCCCTTTATATTGTGAAGTTGCATTTAGTGTCGGTTGGGTTATTGTGTTTATAGGGTTCAGGGCCCACTAGAGATGTACCTTGCCATGAGGGTGTTACCAAATGTTTTTTCGTCTTTGTGATGAACATATTTGTATTTTAATGAATAGAATTTAGTATAGTATGTGAAAAATAAAAGTACTTTTCCTTTCAAAAGAAAAGGCAATGACTGGTGATGGAATAGGGAAAACTAAATAAATAAATAACTAATTCCCATTCCGTCTATTATTCTCCAGATTTTTCAGGCAAGGATTTTAGGTGCTCTTGCAGATTTCCCATATTTATTCCCCATTCTGGCAAGAGGGTGACACACCCAAACCAATGGGCTTCCAATTGCCACCCTCTTCTATGACCACTTCCTAGGAATGTGGCATATATATTTGAGCCAGAATGCACAGTTCTCAAAAAATCAAAATGGATACATTCTCTCCTTGAAGTGCAGGTCTGGCTAGCCCAACCCACAGGTGTGGCTAACTTACACTCCCCTTCCAGTCCCTCTCTTAATCTAAAATAGGGGGTTCACATCTGCCTGGGGTTCAAGGAAGTGGGGGCTTGCCTGGGTTTTGTGACATCTGTGCTTGTACTTTTCAGTTTTTTTCCCCAGCCACCTTCCTGTCCCTGACTTCTCCAGAAAGACAATCTCTTTCCATATTGTTTCAGCCCCAAGCCTCTTCACACCTATTCAGGCAGCAGTTTGGCTCATGCTGTCAGAGGCCGGACAATCAGAAGAAGCTGCTACTGGGCTGTTTTAGATAGTAGGTTCTAAAATTACTTTCCTGCAATAGTTATAATAAATCTGACCTTGGCAAGTTGTTGGATTTATTATAACGATTATTTTGATACTTTGAATTATGATGGTAGGTACTTCCAATCAGAAGCTAGACTTTATTTTAATTTAATAAAGCTTTATCATTTTCGCCTATGTTGCTAGCAGCACTACAATGTGGAAAAATGACTTTGACTGTTTCTACCCCACTTGGTCACATAAAACATATTTTATAATGTCCCTACTTTTTATAACGAAGAATCCCACTCCTGGGCCATTAAAGGAAAACCTTAGGGGTGATTTATATGTGATTAAAAAGTTGCTTTGGAATTTGAAAGTACTTTTAATTCCAAAGTCAAATTGAGACACTATTTATTTTAAAACCAGCCTGTAAGGCAGGCCCGACTTTAAAATGGCACCAGACACCACAGTAGTTCATACTTAGGTACATTGAGGCCACTATTGTCTCAAAACCTACATGCTCTATCATATACCTGGGACTTATAGGTAAGTTGTCCTGGCCAATTGTATTTACACCAAATTACTATCTACCTTTTAAGGACAGAGCACTGGTCCTGGGCCTGGTCTGCAGGACACAGGGCACTTTAAGAGTCAGTAACCACCAGCAGAAGTCAAACAATAGGGGTGATCAGGGCAAATAGAATGACTTTCCTACACTAGTCGAGACTACTCCTCTGAGAACGCCTTGGGCTGCTATTCTTCGCTATTCAAGTGCTACACTGGGGTTCCAAGTAAATGCACAATTGCAAATGTATTACTTGTGAAGGATTCACATCCTCTGCAACTAATAACCCAGTTTTGTGCAGAGAGCTAACATTAACTTGTGAATTTTAGTATTTTCTCAGTTTTAAATTGTGGCCCGATTGATCAAACTTTAACACAATGCAGCACAGCAACACACCTTGCTGAGTGCACTACGTGAGAGGGCAGGAAAGCACCATATTTGATATTACATGGTGCATTCCTTTTCTATCCTTGTGCTGCCGCACAATATGTTACCTTGTGCCAAAGAAGGCTCCCTTTTACTGTTGTCCAAGGGTGCCTGCGGTGTGGGTAGAATTCTATTTGTGCAGGAATGGACTCCTTCTTGCACAAAAACAATCTTTTTTCTTGTTTCGCCTCTCCTGGGAAGGTGTAGCATGTTGATGCATTCCCAGCTTTATCAATCATGGTAAATCTGGGAACGTGTCAAAATCCATGAGTGGATGCATGAGAACACCCTCACTCTACCCATTGGATGCTTCCCTGGTGCAGAGTAACAAAAGGCAGTGACTTGCACTCCTTTGCCTTACTCCACATTTACCAAGCACAGCAGAGCCATGTAAGGTGCCCTTGCATTGTTTAGTAAATCTGACTTTAGTGTTGTGTTGACCTTGTGTGACGCAATGGCAGCACAACACTATGCTTAATCTGTTCGTTTATCCATAACTCTACCTTTAGTGTTCTTCAAGTGTACTTCTGAGTTTTTTCAATTATATCTTAAATTATGACCAAAGCAAAACAAAGCTTAACTTTACCTGTGATATTCTTGAGTGAATTTCAGGATATTTTTGATTATGTTAAATTCTGGCTTCTATAAAAAAGCATCCTCCCTGATGTGCACAGCCTTTAGCTGTGCATAGTGGGCAGCCAAACATTTTCTGCAACCCAAACAAATTGTGCACAGTCTTTGGCTACGGGAAATGGAGTTGACACATTATCTCTCATCATAAAAGACCAACTCTGGTTCATATAGGCTACAATGCAACTGCATATGCTGAAAACGTATTGTAAATCTTAGACAATTACACAGACCCATATGCTTCATGGTGACAGTTCAGAGTGGGGTTTGGATGCATGGTGGGTTGGCCAAATAGGAGGGCGGGCACAGATTCTGCAGCTGTAGTGTAGGAGCCGAACCCCAATAATTTACTGAAATCCAATAATGCAATCACCCAAAAATATACCTATAGCAGTTCAGCTCTGGTTCTGTTGATATTGCAGCAAGAGTCATCACTCTCCACATCATTAAACCCAACCAATTAGCAGATCAAACAATAAGTGGGACTACTTAATAACTGAGTTATAGATCAAAAATGAGTTAACATATTTTATTGGAGGCGTTTTAATATTTGCAATACAGAAAAATGCAATAAATTCCATGAAGGCCCAGATGCAGAATACCACATGGAAATCAGAATATTAAACCCTTATTTAAGCAATTGAATCCCTCCAGATATTAAGGGGCATATTCACGAGCCCCATTGCATCACTCTTGCACCAAGCAACACTGTACAGAGTGACGCAACTCAAAAATTAAATTTATGAATCCACGCAAGACCACCGTCTGTGGCCCTGAGTGGCTTCTTAAACCTGGGGAATAGCAACACAGCGCAATTCATTGTGTTGTCTTACTTTGCACCAGGGAGCCATTCCATATGTGTTGCTTGGGTGTTCTCAGGAGAATTCCTCAGGGGATTGTTTTTGTGCAGGAAGGTGCCCTTTACTGCATAACAACAATCCACCTTACAATCTACCATGGTGCAAGAGTGCCTGCATTGGCGCTAGGAAGGCATAGTAGTGCTAGTGCATGGGAAAAGGCAGGAATGCACTATATTTTTTAAATATGGTACACTCCTACTCTTTCACTGTCACACAGTACACTACTTGACAATCTCATAAATCTGGCCAGAAGTTTCAAACTCATATAGAGTACTGACAGCATTCTAAGGGAAAAGAGAGTCTCAAGTAAATTGGACAGTCTTGGGAAGAAAATTAGATCTCTCCCCCGAACCATAAAAGAACAGTGGTTTTTATACACATTTTACATGCAAGCAATTGTCAAACCAGCAGACTCAACATGACATGATTATGGTTAGCTCAAACTGGTCAAATCAAAAGCAAAATTGTAATAAACCCCCATAATACTGCCCCATTTCCTAAGGTCAAGAATCCTTCCCTGTGCTTCCTCAGCAACTCCAGTCTGGAAATGTAAAATACAATACGAAACATTCTCAAGCAAAGGCTCATCCATTAATGCTCTTCATCAGGCCTCATTCTAACTTCCAACTCGGAAACTGTGTGGAGAGAAGACTTGCAGTGGTTTACAGATTGGGCGAGGGAATGAAGAGGAGCAGTACAGTGGCGTAACATAGGCCTGACGTATGGGGGGCTCCCCAAGCTCCAAGGCCCCCTCAGCAAAGCAGTAGCGGCTCGTAGTGGGAGTTCTGCGGGGCGGTGAGGCGGGGCGGGGGAGGGGCAGGGTGGGGAGTAGTAAACTCCGGCACACGGCCGACCCGAGGTAAGTACATAAATAAATAAAACTAATTGCATTGTGTGCGCTGCAACCCCATTTGCATTGCAGCACACGCAATGTGATTTGTTTTATTTATTTATTTATTTATGTACTTACCTGCGGTCTGCCTTATGCCGGAGTTTACTACCCCCCCACCCTGCCCCTCTCCCGCCCCACCACCCCGCAGCACTCCCACTACGAGCCGCTACTGCAGCAAAGTACACTGACCTGAGTGCTCTAAATTAACTCTAGAGGGGGGCCTTTCCTGTACCTTGCACAGGGACTCCCTCAAATGTTGTTACTCCACTGGAGCAGTATAAACATACACTAGAATCTGCATCCATCTTAATAAAACGGCGGCATAACTATACTATGTTAATAATGATGCGTTTAAACAGTATGATCAAGTCATTTCAGTTGCAACATAAGTCATCTGTAACAGTTATAACCATCATAGAAATGATTAATTTGCACAAATTATTTGGCACCAAAAATTACACATCATAAAACGCTTTAACAGTAGTAGTATTTGCCGGGCCAAAAGCCAACGACAGTGACCAACACATAGACAATATGCTTTGCCGTACTGAATGTTGGGAACATGCCCTGAAGTCATACCCTCACGATAACCCCCACTTATGGTGGAAGGCATAGAATTAGTTGGCTCCACATAGTGTTGGTAAAAGCAGAACATACCAACATATGAAATACCTGTATTATATGATCCAAAGAAACAAAATCACTTAAATGCTTCGCTTAGGGACTTTGGGCCCGTAAGACACTAATGTGGGTTTAAAAAAAACTCTGTTGCCCTTAAAAACATGGGGCATATTATCAAGGACAGTTTTGCCGCTTATCCGGCACTTATCGCTGGGAAAGCGGCGATTTTCCTATCGCACTATCACCAAGGACTCACTAACATGCATTAGCGCTAGTATCCTTGCGATAGCTGCCGTTTATCCTGCCGCTTTGCATGTCAGCGATATTTATCGCTAATGATATGCAAAGTAGGCGTTCCTCACTAAAATAATATGAAAACTGTCGCTAACACAACTTCCCTCTATTATCAATCCGGCCCCGGACCCGCTTAGCGAGAATAAAAGTAGTGCTAACCGTGAATATCGCTGGTTTTTGAATGCCTGATTGAAACCTGACTTAGCCATCTTGTCAATGGGAGGTGGATTGTTAGGATAAGTCCACCATGGCTTATTATCAACGATTTCCCTATCGCTGCTTTTTTATCGCTGGATTTCCAGCGATATTCAGACATTTCTCCGCTACCGCTGTATTTTTTATCGCTTTGGAATTAAGCGTTGATGATAACGCGCCAACTCGGCGATGTAATCCAGCAATAGCCGGTGATATTGAAAATCGCGCTAAGCGCGCTTAGCGATAATTATCGCTGCCTGTTGATAATATGCCCCACGGTATTAGAGAAGTTATGTTTTACAACGCAAACATTGTCCAATTTGATTTAGTTGCAAAAGCCATAAGTCACACCCCACTCTGGTGCACCTCTCACGACTTCACACATGAAATCACTTATGTCATTGTAAATGGCATTATAAGTGACATAATTGAATACATCTTAATGCCATCATTAACGCCATCATTAATGTGATTACATATGACTTTAAAAATGGCATGATCAGTTACATCACTATATAAGCAATAATATTGCTTCAATCAGTGTTTGTGCACCTCAAGGAAGCCTAGGATATTAATAAAGAACATTCTGTCTATTAAATGCAAAACATGGTCGAACATTCGTAACAATAAATCCTGAGGGGAGGGATTAAGGTCGTAAATCATTCATCTCAGGGCACGGTAAGGTCACGCGTTGTGATTGCAGTTATCCATACTGGTCCATTTTAGGTTTTTAGCGAGATAGATTTCTTCTCATTCTTGCCTTTATGTAAATGCTTTAATGCAATATTAACAGCCGAGCAGACTTGAAAAAATAACGCTGTTATTCCAGGAAATGCATTTACATATGAAGAGTTCATCTTTCATAATCGATAAAGCGGTGACAGTGATGAATAGCCCAGCATTGTTCTCGAGCCCGTGATTTTCAAACAGTGGGCAAACGTGTCGCCGCCGCGCTGTCATTGTGCTGCCAATTCTTTCAAGTCGGGCACACGAGGTAGTAAAATACTTCCAAGAAACAATCACGTATTTCCAAAACAAAACACAAGGGAAGATCGCACCACGGCAGCATGAGCGCAAGAAAAAAAAAAAACGAGCCATTGGCTGTGGATTTTTAAAATGCAATCAGTTCCCAGTGTGCTTATCATCTCACAGCTGTAGATTCTGCTGAGGCAGCTGTGTCTTTGAGCTCGCCCAAACCACAAGTGAGCCATTTCTGTATTGATCAGGGGAAACATTTCTGTACATTGATGTATGGCCAAAGATTGCACTGTTTCATGGCATCTGCATGCCGTCAATTAGCAGACTGCTGATATGAAGCACTACCTGGCAGCACAAATACACGGCATAAAAGGAGTACTCGGGCAACATCATTATTTGGAGATAGTGTCAGTTGAACACATATACAATGAAAGATTGGAACACAGTTTTAAGTTGAGACATGATACTTGCAACTGTTCAATATGTCTTCTCGGTAAAAAATTCTTATTGCAATAAATATACGCAGAATTAGAACATTGGAATGTTGGGAGCTCCATTGTAGACATTGGAGTGCTCCATGCTTCTACGGGCCGGTAAAGGCCCGAAGAGCAACATTCCAATGTTTTACAATAGCTTCTCGAAGCTCGAGGGGATTTAAATCGCCTCGAGCTTTGAGAAGCCTTTGTTTAATTTGTTAGAACATTCTGCCCTCTAGTGGCAGAATGTTCTAATAGCCTTATAGCCCTTCGTAGCAGGGCTATACCGCTATTAAAGTCCCGCTGCTTTTGTTAAAGTCCCTCGCCATCGTCTCGGGCCTTTAACGCTGCAGCGGGCCTTTAATAGCCGGTATAGCCCGCTACGGCGGGCTATAAGGCTATATTGTATTATGGTATTGCACAGTATGAGCCTCATTTACAATAATTTGATGCACGGCAGTGCAGCAAGCCTTCCTTCTGCGTTGCCGTGCGTCAAAAGAAAATGACAGGAATGCACCATACTTACATTCCTGTCCCTTTCCCCTGTGCTGGTGCACAATGCACTGCCATGCGCCAACGCAGGCACCCTTGCGCCATGGTTCAAGGGTGTCTGTGTTGTAGGGGTGATTGGTTTTGCTCAGGAAGGGACACCTTCCTGCACACAAACAATCACGAGAGGTGTCTTTCTCTTTCTATGTGTGCTGCAGAATGCAGCATACATAGAAAAAGGAATACCGATGAGAAACAAAGGTATTTCTCCTTGTTGCGGCTCCCTTCTGCCTCCCCTGGGGAGGCGTAGGATTGTTACACATTCTCAGGTTTACAAAACCCTGTAAATCAGGGAATGCATCATGTTTCATGGCTGTTGCGTTGGATCACCCACAGCAAAATCCATGGAGCGCCACTTTCACGTAGAGTAAAGCATGAAAGGGAGTTATATTTACAAGTCCATGAAAAGTCATGTAGAGTGGCTTTACGTAGCCTTGTAAATATGGGCAGGCGCACTGCGCCGCCAATGGTCCAAAAAAGTGATATACGGGCGGCATAATGGGCTTGTAAATAAGCCCCTAAATATATATATATTCACTGAAAAATCCAAAGGTGAAAGTTGCGTTATAGTTAGGTGAAAATTTCAGTGACAATGCAATGTTTTGAACTAATGAAAACAATGAAACATTTATAGCTATATCGAGTAACTATAACTCATGCCCTAAGGTAATTAGAACTTGTGACCTCTAATTAAGAGGAGGGGCTCGCATGATCTCTCCCTGAGCTTCTATGGGCCCTCATCCCCCGGGACCATTTTTCAATTAAGGGGAAGGGATGCATGGACCCCCTCCCAAAGCCATGAGTGGCCCTGGGCATCCCTGTTCCCCTTGTTCAAAACATAGTTGTGAAGAGGGGTATGCAGCCCCCCTTCTCGAGCCACAAGAGGCCCCAGGAACCCCATCCACAGGGGTAGGACAGCAGCTTCCCCAAGCTAATAGTGGCCCTAGTGATCCCATTACCTGCGGCCTTTTGTGGGTGTCCCTGGTGCCCACTTGAGGCACCCACATCGTATTTATTCTGGGGCCCCAATGGCTCACGCGGCCAAGCTGGCTCTCCACATGCACCCATCCTGGGTGCTGCGGGAGCCGACATTGCTCACACCTATCGGTTGGAGCTATTTTTACTTATGCCCAACAGGTGGGGGCAATCTGCATTTCTCTGCCCGCAAGACTGCATGCAAGGAAACAAAAGTGCAGACAAGTTTCCCTGTCCGCGCTCTTATGGGTAGGGAAACGGTGATGCAAGAGTAGGCTACCAAGGACACAATAGTTGCTTTTTAGAGAATCTGGGAGGGGGCTGCACACCCTCCCTCCAATATATTAGAAATGCAGCCTCAGGGATAGGGTCAATGAGGCTGATACAGATTTGGGAGGAGTCTGCTTTCCCTTTCATTTTTAAGTAGCCCTGGAGAATTGGATTCCCGGAGCCTCAGTGTGGCTTGGGGAGAGAGGCGACACGCCCTTCCCGTTCATATTGTTCTGGGTCCTAGGGGATGGGGTCACCAGGGCCTCAATGAGGTTCATGATGGAAGGTCACCAGCCTCCCTCCTCCTTGTTATACCCGGCAGCCCCAAACTGCAATGTAATTGTTTTTTATATACAATAATATCTCGGGAGTCTGGGCATTATTTTTTAAAAAAAATTGGCCCCAGAGTGGAATCCTCACAGGACAGCCCCCTGCAAAAGGGCTAGGGGAGAAAGGCATCCCTACACTTCCCCTTGCATATATTTTTTTAACACTCTCAGGACAGGGAACAAAGTACCTGGTTCCTGTAATGGCAGCCTACAACATTATTTCCTATGTGGCAGGAAGTCAATCAGAGTGCTTACCCCAGCGGGTGCCTTACTCCAATGGCAGTGAGTTGGCTGAAGGGAAAAAAAGCCTCTGAGGCCAATCGGAATGCCTATTTTTTTTAAATTAGGTTTGAGTGACCCTTACAAGACTACCACAAGCACAACCTGTTGTAAATTGAAACAGCAATATGATTAAGCATTTACTAAAGACATTAATCCTTTTGCTTTAGATCATGTTTTCTCCGTTATGTTGACCGAAGTTTGGACTCCATTTTGTATTATCATGCTGCCACGTGTTCGCCACGAGGCGAGTCCGACCTCTGTGTTAGTTGCTCTGTAATCTGCCTAGTAACAGTTTATAAATAGCTCTCTTGTCCATCTGGCGCATGCCCAGACTTGACCACATCTGTTATAATTAGCCTTGCTTGACCATGTGTTTCGCGGGCTCAAGGAGTGTGTTGGCTCCGCCCATGTATTGATTCAGTATCGAGAATGACCATAAATGGTAATGTTCTTCGGCCTCATGTTGTATCCACCCACTTATGAGCCCCTCTGTTGTGTATAAAAGGGGACTGTGTACGAATGTTCTGTGTGCTACTCCATGCAATACTGAAGGGTGTTGTGTGGATTGTAGGACCACCCTTAAGGGTTAATAAATGCTGTTTTTGTACTTTGCAGTTTCCGTGCCAACTTCCTTATAGATTCCGTTACAGGAGAGCGAACCCTTGTGCCTTGCGGGCCTAGCTGGGGCCTGTATTCATCAATTGGCGCCCGTCACGTGGGGCTCATCGGCGACTCGGATGCTCGAAGGACTGGTCGCGACGAAGGTGAGGAGTTTGGCCGGGGACGTGATCACTGCCAGCGGCGTCTTAGCCCTGGCATCCCGAGGTTTTTCTTCCTTCCCTTCCGAGCTGACCGTCTGGGTGGCGCCGGTCATCGACTGAGACCTCTTCTGTCGGTCCTGCCGTGAGAGCCGTTTGGGCGATTGTGGAGCTTGGCAGTTGGAACCTGGACTCTTGATTGGTAAGAACCGTTGTACGGTACTTGCTCCGAGTTTTTGAAGCCTGGGTTGGCTATTTGAGTTTGATTGATGATGACTAGTCATAATTTGGATTTGTCTTTGTGAAAATATATGCGTTGCAACACATATAGGCAGGTAATGTGGAGAGATTTCTCCAGAGTTGTGTAACTTTGAACGGCGCGACGATTAAGCGCCATTTTTTATAATATTGCATATTTTGCATTATTTCTGAGCATGCCTGCTTTCAGCGCACTCCGTAAGTGGTGCTGCTGCTTTGGATACCGGTTGAACCTCGAGGAATCTGCTCCAGCTCCCCCAGAGGGGACGCCTAATAGGGATATGTATGTGAAGCATGGTCTTTCTTCCATAATGTACAGCACAGTATGGAGGAAATACACGAAGAAGGATCCTGAGTTGCGATGGCCTTCGTATGGATCGTTTGATATACGTAAGATTGAGTATGTGGAACAGTGTATGTGTAAGCGACGTGCTCGTCAGGATATGTTTGAATGTGTGCGATTATGGGTGAAGGAAGTGCGTGAGCGAGAGAAACATGAGAAAGCGCTGTTTGATAAAGAGCAACGGAAGAATGATCATGTGCGAGCGCAGGAAGCGAAGCGTCGGGAGGACAGAGAGCAGACGGACAGACAAGAGAAAGAGCGTAGGCTACAAGTTTCGGGTCAATATGCTGTTCGCCAGCCACTTTATCCTGTCCTTAATAATCCTGATGATGATTTTTATTTACTAGATCGCTCTCCGCCCCCTTATGTTGGCGCATCCGCTCCGCGGCCGCAAGATTCTGGCCCGGCTTCGGGTAAGGTAGACACACGGTCCATGTTATCGGCCGAGCATATGGCTGAGCTTCGGAAACTTTCCCTCCGTGCACTTAAGGGCAAGATGTCTAAGGAGGAGTTGTTCCATACTTGGGGGTCGTGGCAAGATAGAGAGAGGGTGTATTTTCTGTCTCATTTCGCGGATGAAGTAATTGCTGCTTTCCAAAAATATTCTAGTGTCCTTGAGCCTGACGAAGTGTCTTCGGATGCCGGAGCATTACGTAATGGTGTTTTTTCTCCCCCTAAGGCTCCTGAGGCGGCTCGGCGGCTGTTCGCTTTGCGGGACGAGGTGCTGGCCCTTAGAGAGAAAGCACGCCAACAAACGGAGGAGGAGAAACAGTCGGATTCGTTTGCAGCAGGGGGCCACCCATCCACCTTCCAGTCAGATAAGGATGACGTAGTGCATGCTAAACCAATGCGAGAGGCGGCGCCTTTGTATGTTCCTCCTAAAGGAGCGGGGACTAGCTCGGACATTAACTCCGCCGATGCTAGGGGATATTTTGTGTATAATTGGGTTTATACTCCATGGCATAGGGCCGATGTGATGGCGTTAAAGAATGCATTGCCTGACCCCCGCAAGAATCCAGCGGCCTTCTATGAAGAAGTCGAGGGGGCCTTGAATTCTTGCATTATGACCTTAGCGGATATAGACCTGTTCTTTGGTCTTATTCTACCACCGGACACGTGGCGGTCTGTCCGAAAGGTAGATGATGTGGTTGCCTTCAAGGCCCGGTGGTCTGAGCTTGAGGATGAAGACAGGGAGAGGAAGCCCGCACAGAAACCACCCCAGAATATTTTAGATCTCCCTGCTGCTATTGTGGCTAAGTTGAAAACAATTATTCCCCCTAAAAAGATTGACTGGAATATGTTAGCTGCATGTAAACAGAAAGTTGACGAGTCAGTTGCAGATTTCTTCACGCGCTTTGAGGAAACGTTTCATGATTTTAGTGGCCAGTCGCTTACTGACGACACGGGCCGCCACCTTTTCGCGGACAAATATGTGGCTAATCTGCTACCGGCAGTTGCGGCCCATTTAAAAGCGAGCGAGAGTTCCTGGTCCTCCGCGACGCCGACGGCCCTTCTGACTATCGCTCAGTATTATGAGCGTCAGGAGCACGAGGCGAAGGGCCAGGAGGAAAAGAAATCGAAAGATCTTAAGACTAAGGTAATGTTGGCACAAGTATATGGCCCGCCCCGACGGGGTAATAATAGAGGAAGGGGAGGATCTCATGGTCCCCCTTCGGGCCGATCTGATTTGAATAGGAACCAGTGTGCGTATTGTAAGCAATTGGGCCATTGGGCCAGGGATTGCCCAGTGTTGCGTGCTTCGCGTCAGGGGCATACTCCGGGTGGCCCGAGAGGTAGAGGGGGTTCCTCGAACTTTAGAGGGAATTCTAACGATCATGTTCATTTCGATACCGCTGGGCAGCACCGAGATAGCTCAAATGTTTTCGATCGCCAGCATCAGTATCATGTATCGGAGATTGATCGATCAGGATATCATGATTCTCAGCATGCATAGGAATGCGTTGGATGGGGGTCTGAATCAGTTGAGGTGCCGGTCGATCAGACGGGTCCTTATGTATCGGCTGAGGTTTTAGGTTCTACTGATCAGTTCCTAGTAGATACAGGAGCGACACGTAGTGCATTGTCTAGGTACTTGGTTCCGGGGGCTCCCCCATCCGGCTCAGTGGTTACATCGGTAGGGTTTGACGGTACACTCTCCCGAAGCCCTCTTTCACAGCCCCTTACATTTAAGGTTGATTCTTTTTCTGCGCCCTGTCCGTTTCTGCTTGCTCCGTATACACCGGATAACATTATGGGCCTTGATATGTTAAAGCACTTTAGGGCTACGATCCGCTGCTCCCCTGAGGGTGTGAGGGTGATCTTAAATGACAACTACCCCCGGTCAGGGCGGATGTGTACGATATCAGAGGATGCGTTGTTGGCTACCCTCCCTCGTGCTTTATGGGAGACTTCGGACACAGATGTGGGACAAATGGTGATTCCTCCGGTCCACATTAGTGTCCAGGAGGGGGCGGTGTTACCACGCCTCCCGCAGTATCGTATTTCCCAGGAGGGCGAGGAGGCTCTCATACAGATTGTGCAAGATTTGATTGCAGTGGGAGTAGTGGAAGAAGTTCCCTATAATATCTGTAACAGTCCGATTCTCCCTATTCTGAAAAAGGACACGGATGCAAAGGTCTATCGGTTCATAATTGATTTGAGGGAGGTAAACAAGATCGTGATACCTCAGTACCCGGTGGTTTCCGATATCACGACGTTGCTTACCTTGGTCCCGCCTACGGCGACCATGTTTTCAGTGATTGATTTGAAGAATGCCTTCTTTTCCATTCCCATTCACCCTGATAGCCGATTTCTTTTTGGGTTCACATTAAACAATAGATCTTATCGTTTTTGTAGAATTCCCCAAGGCTATACAGAAAGCCCTAGTATTTATAGTCAGGCTTTGAAGCGACAGTTGGATTCCTTTGTTTTACTCGAGGGGGTCGCCCTCATTCAATATGTCGATGACATCTTGTTGGCGGCTGACACCCTGGAGTTGTGTGAGAAAAGCACGTTATCCTTACTTTCCTTTTTAGCATCCCACAATCATAAGGTATCTAGGAAGAAATTGCAATTCTGTAGACCAAAGGTGACTTATTTGGGTCACCTTTTGTCTAAGGAGGGACGTGCACTCACACCAGATCGTATCAAAATAATTTTGGACACACCGAGGCCATCCACGCAGAAGGATGTGCGTGCATTTTTGGGCCTTGTTTCTTTTTGTAGACAGTGGATATTGGGGTTTTCACACATAGCTAAGCCATTACTAGCTCTTTTGACAAAAGACACGCCTATCCCAATCCCTTGGTCAGATGAGTGTGATGCTGCTTTTCAGCAACTGCGACAGGCCCTTTGTTCAGCACCAGTGTTAGGGACCCCTGATTATGCAAAACCCTTTTCGCTGTATGTGCATGAGAAAGACGGATGTGCATTATCAGTTTTAGTGCAGATGCATGGCGATAAGCAACGCCCTTGTGCATACTTTTCGGCTGTGCTTGATCCTGTCGCCCGAGCATTACCAGGGTGTTTTCGCTCGGTAGCGGCGACAGCTGTGTCAATACGCCAAAGTGAAGGAATTGTGTTGTCCCATAAATTGTTGGTGTTAGTTCCCCATGCTGTGGATGCCCTGCTTAATCAAACAAAGACGCAGCATTTGACCAGTGCCCGCTTAACGGGATATGAGTTGACGCTTTTGGCTCCTCATATTACGTTGAAAAGGTGCGTAACGTTAAACCCGGCCACATTGTTGCCATACCCCGAGACCCAGCCTGAGGCGCAGAAAGCGCATGATTGTATTCTTGTGACTGAGGAACAAACAAAGGGTCGTATTGATCTCCAGGATACGCCCTTTCTAGATGTAGATGGTGAACTGTGGGTGGATGGATCCTGTCTGAAGCTACCAGATGGTACGACTTCAGCAGCGTATGCAATTACCACGTTGCAAACGATAGTGGAGACAGCACGCATACCACAGAAGTCGGCTCAAGCAGCGGAACTGATAGCATTAACACGAGCATGTGAGCTTAGTACAGGATTGTGTGTGAATGTTTACACAGATAGCCGCTATGCCTTCGGAGTAGCGCACGACTTCGGCCTACTCTGGAAGGAGAGAGGGTTTCTAACGTCACATGGAGTACAGATAATGCATGGAGAGTTAGTTCACAATCTTTTAACCGCATTGACATACCCAAAGAAAATTGCCATTGTTAAGTGTAGCGCCCATAGGAAAGTGGTTGATAAAGTTGGAGAAGGGAATGCGTTAGCGGATCGAGTAGCACGGGAGACTGCGATGCAGCCCGGTACTACTGCCATGTATGTAGTAAAGTCACAGGTGGAGAGATGGCGTGATGTGAAGGAGGAAGTGCGAGAAATGCAAAGGACCGCTTCTGACAAAGAGCGGGAACAATGGGCTAGCGAAGGACAACTGGATGACGAGGGTTGCTGGAGAAATAAGCAGATGGATAGATGGAAATTACCCACGGCCTTTGTACAACCTATGGTTCAGATGGCACATGGGCTAGCACATGTTGGAGCTTCCGCAATTGTGAAATTGCTTACCCAAGTCTGGGAGCATCCAGAGATTGCTAGCACAGCAAAGAGGGTGGTGCAGACCTGTATGATCTGTCTGAAGTATAACCCAGGAAAGGGTACTCGAACCCCAGCAGGAGGATTTGCGACGCCCACTGCACCCTTTGAGGTTCTGCAGATGGATTACATCCAGCTTGAGCGCTGTAACAATTTGAAGTATGTTCTAGTAGTGGTCTGCGCTTTCAGCAAGTGGGTTGAAGCGTACCCTACGAAAGACAATACTGCAATGACTACTGCGAAGCTGCTGCTGAAAGAGTTCTTCCCTCGATATGGCGTCTGTAGACTTCTGTGGAGTGATAATGGCCCTCACTTTGTAGCGGATGTTATAAAGTATGTCTTGAAGGGCCTGGGCATCACTCAGAAGTTCCACGCCGTGTTCCACCCTCAGTCTGCAGGATTAGTCGAGAAGTATAATGGTACACTGAAGCTTAAGATAGCCAAAATCCAAGCTTCAACGTCTTTGACGTGGCCAGACGCCTTGCCACTGGCGTTATTGTCAATTAGATCAGTGCCACACTCTCGAACCGGCCTTACGCCGTACGAGATTGTTTTTGGACGCCCAATGAATATTTGGGGTCCACCAAGACCTAAGGCTGTGTATGATGTACCTTGTGTAATGATGAGTGATTATCTGGCACAGTTAACGGATAACTTGGTTTCTATTCATCAACAGGTCCGAGAGGCGCTCCCTGATCGGTCTACCGGTGAAGGACATGGTCTCCGGCCTGGTGACCATGTGATGGTGAAAGTCTTCGACAGAACGAACAGTTTGGAGCCCAGATGGGTGGGCCCTGAGCAAGTCCTCCTTGCAACGAGGACGGCTGTGCGAGTCTCGAACAGGAAGAATTGGATCCATTCCTTGCACTGTCGAAAGATACCGCCCGGATTGGTGGAGTCTGCCGTGCTGACCGATCAACGAGAAATCCTGGCAGCAGAGACAGGCCGTGCTGCGGAGCCGGGTGACACTGAGGAGCTCTTTCCGGACCACGCGACTTCTGGAGGAAGGCGATATCATCTTCGACCGAGGAAGTGAGGTTTCCAGTACCGGGACATACTGTCAGAACGGCCCTTGGGTTAGTGAAACGGAGAGCCGATGAGGCAAGGGGGGGGGATCAGCCCTGCATTAGTGTAGTGACACCCGTCTTGGCCCGCTGGTGAAGAAATCAACCGCTGCCCAAGGGGAAGAGTTCTGACAGACTTTTTAGTTTCAGGAAGATATCAGGGTATTGTTTCTTTTGACATGGAGAAGAAGAAAATCCTTTGTGCGTTGGGGTTCATGCTAACAGTAGCTATTGTTGGGATAACCACATGGTTTGTGGAGGAGGTAACTCCTGCTCGGAAAACACTTGTGTTGACAACTCCGGTGCCTGAGGAGCACTACTTTTATACATTACCGTATCAAGAGTTGAAGCATCGACAATCTTACTTGAACAACACTTTCATCCAGATGCTGCATCATACCCACGTTGCTACGAATGCTACGAACTGTTGGATATGTGGGATGATGCCGGCCCATCAGAAGAAAGGAGGTACGCCATTCATACCACTTCCTTTCTCTCATAATGGCTCTTGTAGAGCATGGTACACTTTGCTTTTTGCCACTCGGAAACCGACAGTGGGACGATTGCTTTTCAGACTTAATAGAGAATGCCATCAAGACAAGAATGGGTATCCACAAGCGAATGGGACAATTTGGGAATGGGAAGAGTACCGACCGGACAATGAATCCATTCCCTATATCTTCACGAACACCAGAGACACTGTGGGGAAGGACAAATTCGTGATCCAAGTGGCACAAGCTCAAGCGGACTTGTGTGTCCAGAGTGTGGGTTTCATCCCTGTTGGTGTCAGTGATTGCCTTACTGTTCTAAACATTGATGGGTTGAACAACAGTACCTTCCTAGCGTCCCATAATACCTATTTTGTGTGCGGAAATAAAGGTTATTACCGTTTGCCGGCTGGGTGGTCTGGGGTATGTTATGTATCATTCCTATTACCTCCTGTATTCCTAGCACCCGCATCATATCATAAGGATTTGAAATTGTTGAATAATGTGACTGTAAATAGGTATAAACGTACTTTATCGATTGATGATGTGGATCAAACTGATACCAGCTTGCAACAGTATATTGATTTTAACTTAGGACTGTTTTTCTTTGTTGGAGCCGCTCTGAATAGTAGGAAGATCCGAAGATTAACAAGAGTGGTAGAAGCTGTGACGAATCAGACTGCTGCTGCTCTTGGGAATCTTACGGAAGAGTTACAAATAACTAGGATTGTTGCATTGCAGAATCGTATGGTATTAGATGTAATGTTAGCTGATCGAGGTGGAGCTTGTAAAATTATTGGAAGTAGCTGCTGTGTGTTCATCCCTGATCATACGCCATCCGTTTATAACGCCATTACCAAGCTGCATAAAATAGCAGCTGAAATCCACACAGAAAACGGCACTTGGTCCTTTTCTGGATGGTTTTGGGCATTGGTTACTGCCTGGGGATGGAAGGTCTTAACTGGTCTCTGTATTATTATAGCAATTCTGTTCTTTCTCTGTATGTGTGTTCAATGTGGACCATTGTTCTGTTCCGTATGCATTTCCTTCTGTATCCCAGATAAGAAAGCTATTGCCGATGTTGCTCATCAGAAGCGTCTAGCCAAAGAGGTTAAAGGAATGATGATAATTGACATATATGATGATTTTTGGAAACCGGATGTCTTCAGTAAATGCTGAAAGGGTCGTCTGTTGTAAATTGAAACAGCAATATGATTAAGCATTTACTAAAGACATTAATCCTTTTGCTTTAGATCATGTTTTCTCCGTTATGTTGACCGAAGTTTGGACTCCATTTTGTATTATCATGCTGCCACGTGTTCGCCACGAGGCGAGTCCGACCTCTGTGTTAGTTGCTCTGTAATCTGCCTAGTAACAGTTTATAAATAGCTCTCTTGTCCATCTGGCGCATGCCCAGACTTGACCACATCTGTTATAATTAGCCTTGCTTGACCATGTGTTTCGCGGGCTCAAGGAGTGTGTTGGCTCCGCCCATGTATTGATTCAGTATCGAGAATGACCATAAATGGTAATGTTCTTCGGCCTCATGTTGTATCCACCCACTTATGAGCCCCTCTGTTGTGTATAAAAGGGGACTGTGTACGAATGTTCTGTGTGCTACTCCATGCAATACTGAAGGGTGTTGTGTGGATTGTAGGACCACCCTTAAGGGTTAATAAATGCTGTTTTTGTACTTTGCAGTTTCCGTGCCAACTTCCTTATAGATTCCGTTACAGGAGAGCGAACCCTTGTGCCTTGCGGGCCTAGCTGGGGCCTGTATTCATCAAACCGTCCAGATATACTGATATGTTTGATCCTTAATATCTAAAAAACTACTGAATGGATTTAAACCAAATCACATAAAGCATACTTTTGGAAGCTAGATCAAATCTCCTGCCAAATTTGGTGTCATTCCTTTCAGAAGTTTTAGCATTAGTGCTGTAAAAAAAGTCTATGGAAAATGCATGGGGATTTTGTGTTTTGGAATCCCTCTTTTTATCGGCCCCTGCTTGACAGATCAGTCACCCCCCGAATCTTTATAAGCACAACCATGGTAAAAAAGAGCACCTTTTGGGAAAGGTTTGTGAAGATTAGTCACATGGTGCCAAATTTATTAGCAAACTAAAAAGGGAGTTCTTAGTGAAGGACAGAACCACTCTAGCTCATCCTATTGAAAACACCTCCTCTCCTCTCCATTAGAGAGTTGTAGACCACATGAGGTACCTTGATGTCCTGAAGTGAGGAGGAAACTCATGTTGATTTTGCCTTCGGGTCCTTACAGTAATCTCATGATAACAAGTTGAAAAATCACCCAAAAAAAGCAAAACCTCTCACAAATTTTTTTTTTACAGTTCTAAAAAGAAACTGAATGAACGAATTTGTGTGTAAGTATGTGTATGATGTTTGCAATTGTGAATGACTGGATGAGTGACATATTGAAAAATGAATGAATGGATGAGTGGTAAATGGATAATGGAATGAAAGCATGGGTAGTGCCTGAGTGAATAGATGAGTGCATGGGTAGTGCCTGAGTGAATGGGTGACTACATGAGTAGTACCTGATTGAATGAAGGAAAGCATGGATAGTGCCAAAGTGATTGGATATATGCATGGGTAGTGCCTGGATGAATGGATGAGTGCATGGGTAATGTGTGAGTGAATCAATGAGTGCAAGGGTAGTACCTGGGTCATTGGATGTGTGCATGGGTAGTGCCTGGTTGAATGGATGAGTGCATGGATAGTGCCTGAGTGAATGGATGAGTGCATGAGTGAATAAATGAGTGCAGGGATAGTGCCTGGATGATTGTGTGGGTGCATGGATAGTGCCTGGTTGATTGGATAAGTGTATGAGTAGTGCCTGAGTGATTGGAAGAGTGCATGGGTGCTGCCTGGGTGACTGGATGAATGCAAGGGCAGTGACTGGAGGAGTGCATGGATAGAGGCTGGGTGATTGGATGAGTGCATGGAAAGTGTGGTTATTGGATGTGTGCATGGGTAGTGCCTGAGTGAATGGATGAGTGTAAGGGTAGTGTCTTTGTGAATGGATGAGTGCATGGGTAGTGCCTGGGTGAATAGATGAGAGCCTGGATAGTGCGTGAGTGATTGGATGAGTGCTTGGGTAGTGCCTAGGTGAATAGATGAGTGCAAGGATAGTGCCTGGGTGATTGGATGAGTGCATGGATACTGCCTGAGTGATTGGAAGAGTGCATGGGTATTGTATGAGGGCATGGGTACTGCCTGGGTGATTGGATGATTGCATAGGTAGTGCCTGGTTAATTGTATGAGTGTGTGGGTAGCACCTGATTGAATGGATGAGTGCAAGGGTAGTACCTGGGTGATTGGATGAGTGCATGGATATTGCCTGAGTGAATGGATGAGTGCATGGGCACTTCTTGGGTGACTGGATTAGTGCATGGGTAGTGCTTGGTTGATTGTATGAGTGTGTGGGTAGCACCTGGGTGACTGGATAAGTGCAAGAGTAGTACCTAGGTGATTGGATAAATGCATAGGTAGTGCCTCACTGAATTTATGAGTGCATGGGTAGTGCCTGAGTGATTGGATGAGTTCAATGATACTGCCTTACTGAATGGATGAGTGCAAAGATAGTGACAGGGTGATTGGATGGGTGCATGGGTAGTGCCTGGGTGAATGGATGACTGCATGGGTAGTTCCTGAGTAAATAAATGAGTGCAAGTGTAGTGCCTGGGTGATTGTGTGACTGTATGGATAGTGCCTGGGTAATTGAATAGGTGTATGGGTAGTGCCCGATTGATTGGATGAGTGCATGGGTACTGCCTGGGTGACTGGATGAGGGCAAGAGTAGCACCTTGGTGAATGGATGAGTGTATGGGTACTGCTTCAGTGATTGTATGAGTGCATGGATAGTGCTGGTTGATTATATGAGTGCATATGTAATACGTGGGTGACTGGATGAGTGCAAGAGTAGCACATGGGTGATTGGATGAGTGCATAGGTAGCACCACATTGAATGGATAAGTATAAAGATAGTGCCTGGGTGATTGGATGAGTGCATGGAAAATGCATGGCTGATTTGGTGAGTGCATGGATAGTGCTTGGGTAATTGGATGAGTGCATGGGTACTGCTGAGTGAATGGATGAGTGCATTGGTAGTGGCTGGGTGAATGGACAAGTGCAATAGGTAGTGCTTGGGTGATCGGATATGTACATAGGTAGTTCCAAGGTGAATGGATGAGTGTATGGGTAGTGTGTGAGTGAATCAATGAGTGCAAGGGAAGTGCCTGGGTCATTGGATGAGTGCATTGGTAGTGTGTGAGTGAATAGATGAGTGCATTTGTAGCCCCTGAATGAATAGATGAGTGCAAGGGTAGTGCCTGGGTGATTTGATGTGTGCATGGGTAATGCCTGGGTGAATGAATGAGTGCACAAGTGCATGTGTAGTACCTGAGTAAATGGGTGAGTGCATGGGTAGTGCCTAAGTGAATGGATAAGTACAAGGGTAGTGTCTGGGTGATTGTGTGAGCAAATTTGTCTTCCATCCCCTTCAAAGCCTGTCTACTCAATTGTAGATTGCTACCTCGCCATTCGAATGACATTCGGCTCTCCCTTGCAACTCATGCCTGGGATATAATGTTTCTTACCGAAACGTGGGTTAGGGACTTTTCTAATCCCGACCTCAATCTTCCCAACCACCCTGAATATCTTTTTGTGGGAATAAATAGGGCTAAGAACAAGGTGGGTTGTGGGATTGCAGTGATCCTTCGTTCGGGCTGGGATATTTCTTTCAGGAAAATCCCTAACATTAGCCCCTTAGAAGCTATGTGTTTCAGCATCTCTGCTGCATCGAATATAGCCATGGCTGCAATTCTTATGTACAGACCCCCTAGCTTCCCGCCTCAACATTTTACAGATTTTTATAATATTGTGCTGATCTGTTAAAAAAACACATTTTATAATCCTTGGTGATTTTAACTTACATGTGGATGATACTCATTGCACTAAAGCAGGCCAGCTCTTAGAAACCCTGGAAGGCCTCAATCTAACCCAGTGGGTTGGAGGCCCTACCCATCGGGCCAGCCATATGCTAGACTTACAGTTCACGAACAATCCTAATCTGTCCACAGCTCCGCCTATACCTCTTACATGGTCAGACTATTTTTTAATCCCGTTCAGTGTGGCTACCCTCTCTCAATCAACTCATTCCTCTTTGGCCCGGGATCACAGCCGAAATGGTTTAAAATCACTTGTAACTCTTTGGCCCCCGCCCTTTCTCGCACCCATTTGCAGTTGGGGGTATTTGGAACTAGATGTATCTAACTTTAATATTTGGCTCTCCTCTGCCCTCGATAAGGTTGCACCCGTGCAACCTATTGTCTCCTCTAGACAAAAACCATCTGCTCCCTGGTTCACCCCGCTCTGCGCGCTACAAACAGTCGGTGCAAGAAACTCGAACGGAATTGGAGACTATCCTATGATACGGAAGCTAAATCAATTTACAGAGCTGCGATTAAGAATTTTAACAAACTTAAGGGCTCAGTAATGAGAGAGTGTTTTGTCAAGAAAGTGAACTCCGCCGGTAATTCTTCAGAAAACCCTTTTTAAAATAGTGAAAGATTTGACTAAACTGTCTGCATTATCTAGCATGATTCCCCCTACTCAGGAACTCTGTAATGGTCTATCAGACTTCTTTCATGACAACATTTTAAACAGTTACTCTACGTTTGGATTGCCCGGTTCAAAACTCAGTGGTAACTAATAGTGACCCATTTACCACCTTTCATCCGATCTCCACTGATTTAGCACTCCAAAAATTGCTCGCCTGTAAATCAGGCTCCCCAAAGGACCCCTGCCCGGCATTATTATTTAGCTCTTTAGCCTCCCTCATTATTTCTCCTTTGAACTTGATGTGGACCACCTACCTGTGAACTGGGGCTTTCCCTTTGACCTAGAAACAGGCCATGCTAATACCTATTCTGAAAAAAACGGGCGCTGATCCTTTTGTTTTTCAAAATTACCGCCCCATTTCCCTTCTACCTAAACGAGCCAAAGTCCTGGAAAAAGTAGTTCAGGAGCAATTATCGAGCTATCTCGAGTCGTGCCATCTTTTACACGACTTACAGTCCGGGTTTAGATCCGGATATAGCACAGAAACTGCGCTGCTGGAGGTTTCTGAAACCATTCGTGAATGTGTGGACACAGGTGAAGCAGCGATGCTGGTGCTTCTCGACCTGTCCGCGGCATTCGATACAGTCTCTCATGCTATTTTGCTTGAGAGACTAGACTATACAGCCTTGGGATTCAGGGAACCCCTCTATCCTGGATCAGATCCTTTCTAAATGGCCGCACTCAACAGGTCTCCCTTCAGTCATTTGTTTCCGAGGAGAAACCACTGAACTGTGGGGTCCCTCAGGGCTCCACGCTGAGCCTGCTATTTTTTAATGGATATCTCTCTCCTCTGGCCTCAGTGGTAGAATCTTGTGGTGTCAGAGTGATTTCCTATGCTGACGACACACAATTGGTGTTTTCATTTAAGGATCACTCTGAAGCAGCCTTCTCTAATTTCAGACACTGTTTGTGCAACATCTCCACCTGGATGACATTAAACATGCTTAGGCTCAACACTCTAAACTCTAATAAAACCGAGGTGCTGTTTTTAATCAAAAAAACCCTCCTCCACCTCTATTATGGGAGCCATCGGAGCTGAAACCCCATCCGGAACCTGTGGACTAAGCCAGGAATCTTGGATTACGGTTCAACAACGAGTTATCCTGTAAATCTCAAATTAACCAGGTTTCCTTAGCGTGTTTCAGTAAATTACACATGATTCGCAAAATTCGCCCTTTTCTCCCTCGGGAATCTTGCCGGACCATTGTTCACACCCTGATCACCTCACATCTGGACTATGCAAATAGTCTGTATGCTGGGACTCCTGCTTACCTGATCAACTGCTTACAGATTGTTCAGAACGCGGCAGCCAGGTTTATCTATAACATCCCATATTGCCACTCAGTCTTTCCCCACCTGAAGAAGCTCCACTGGCTGGCTTCTAGTCACCAGGTGCATTCAGTTTAAGTCACTGGTTTTGGCTTTGAGATCAATGCAGGGTCAAGGCCCGGCCTACCATAGAGCTCGACTTAAGCATGCTCAGTCTAACCGCTCACTCAAATCAAACAATCTCCGCCTCTTGGTGACTCCCCATTTTCGCCGCTCCAGAATGGGTTGCAGAGCTTTCGCAGTGATCAAGGCCGAAGCCTGGAACAGCCTGCCAATGTCCTTGCAGATGGCTGTATCTGAATCTATTTTCCGACGCTACTTGAAGACCTGGCTGTTTTCCAACTCTTAGCCCTCTATGAGAACCCGCATCTGCCGCCTGTCTTGGCGTCAGCACACCCCCATTGGGGTTAGCTGTGCGCTTTGCAAGCTTCAAATAATAATAATAACATGAATAGTGCCTGGGTGATTGTATGAGTGTATGGGTAGTGCCTGAGTTATTGGATGAGTGCATGGGTACTGCCTGGGTGACTAGATAAGTACAAGAGTAGCACCTGGGTCACTGGATGAGTGCATGAGTATCATCTCATTGAATGGATGAGTGAATGGATAGTGCTGGGTGATTAGATGAGTGCACAGTTAGTGCCTGAGTGATTGCATGAGAGCATGGGTACTGCCTGGGTGATTGGATGAGTGCATGGGTAGTATCTGAGTGATTGGATGAATCCATGAGTAGTGTCTAAGTGAATGGATGAGTGCAAGGGTAGTGCCTGGGTGATTGGATGACTGCATGGGTACTGCCTGGGTGATTAGATGAGTGCATGGGTAGTGCCCAGTTGATTGTATCACTGTATGGGTAGTGCCTGTTTGATTGGATGAGTGTATGGGTACTGCCTGGGTGACTTGATGAGTGCAAGAGTAGCGCCTTGGTGAATGGATAAGTGTATGAGCACTGCTTCTGTGTTTGGACTAGTGCATGGGTAGTGACTGGTTGATTTTATGAGTGAGTGGGTAGTGTGTGGGTGACTGGATGAGTGCAAGAGTAGCACCTGGGTGATTGGATGAGTGCATAGGTAGTGCCTCATCGAATTGATGAGTGCAAAGATAGTGCCTGGGATTTGGGATGAATGCATGGGTAATGAATGGTTGATTTGGTGTGTGCATGGATAGTGCCTGGGTAATTGGATGAGGGCATGGGTACTGCTGAGTGAATGAATGAGTGCATGGGTAGTGGCTGAATAAAAGGATGAGTTCAAAGGTATTGCCTGGGTGATTGGATATGTGCATAGTTTATGATGGGTGAATGGATGAGTACATTGGTAGTGCGTGAGTGAATCAATGAGTGCAAGCGTAGTGCCTGGGTCATTGGGTGAGTTCATGGGTAGTGCCTGTGTGATTGGATAAGTGCATGGGTACTGCCTGGGTGACCAGATGAGTACAAGAGTAGTGCCTACATGATTGGATGAGTGCATTGTACCATCTCATTGAATGGATGAGTGCATAGATAGTGCCTGAGTGATTGCATGAGTGCCTGGGTACTGCCTGGGTAATTGGATGAGTTCATGAGTAGTGCCTGGGAGAGTGAATGAGTGCATGGGTAGTGTCTCAGTGAATGGATGAGTGCAAGGGTAGTGCCTAGGTGATTGGATGAGTGCATGGGTACTGCCTGGTTGATTAGATGAGTGCATGGGTAGTGCCTGGTAGATTGTATGCCTGCATGGGTAGTGCATCTGTGAATGGACGAGTGCATGGGTACAGCTTGGGTGATTGGATTAGTGCATGGGTAGTGCCTGGTTGATTGTATGAGTATGTGGGTAACACCTGATTGAATGGATGAGTACAAGGGTAGTGCCTGGGTAGTTGGATGAGTGCAAGGATAGTGCCTAAGTGATTGGGGGATTGCATAGATAGTATCTGATTAAATGGATTAGTGCATGGGTTCTGCTTGGGTGATTGGATTGGTGCATGGGTAATGCCTGGTTGATTGTATGAGTGCATGGGTAGCACCTGGGTGACTGGATTAGTGCAAGAGTAGCGCCTGGGTAATTGGATGAGTACATGAGTAGTGCCTGATTGAATGGATGAATGCATGGATAGTACCTGAGTGAATGGATGAGTGTATGGGTAGTGCCTGATTGATTGTATGAGTGCAAGTGTAGCGCATGGGCAATTGTGTGAGTGTATGGATAGTGCCTGGGTGATTGGATTAGTGTATGGGTAGTGCATGAGTTATTGGATGAGTGGATGGGTACCTCCTGCATGCCTGGATGAGTGCAAGAGTAGTACCTGGTTGATTGGATGAGTGCATGGGCACCGCCTCATTGAATGGATTAGTGCAAGGGTAGTGCATGGGTGATAGGGTGAGTGCATGGGTGGTGACTGGGTGATTGCATGGGTGCATGAGTAGTGCCTTGGTCATTGGATGAGTGCATGGGTAGTGCCTGAGTGAATGGATGGCCACATGCATAGTGTCTGAGTGAATGGATTAGTGCAAGGGTAGTGCCTGGCTGATTGGATGTGTTCATGGGTAGTGCTGGGTGAATGGATGACTGCATTGGTAGTGCCTGAGTGAATGGATGACTGCAAAAGTAGTGACTGAGTGAATGAATGAGTAGAAGGGTAGTTCCTGAGTGATTGGGTGAATGCATGGATAGTGCCTGGGTGATTAGGTGAATGCATGGATAGTGCCTGGGTGAGCACATGGATAGTGCCTGTGTGATTAAATAAGTGCATGGGTAGTGCCTGGGTGATTGGATGAGTGCATGGGTAGTGCCTCAGTATATGGATGAATGCAAGGGTAGTGCCTGAGTGATTGGATGAGTGTATACGTAGGGTCTGGGTGATTGCATGAGTGCAAGAGTAATGCAAGGGTGATTGCATGAGTGCAAAGGGAGTGCCTAGGTGGTTGGATGAGTGCATGCATTGTGGCTGTGGGGTTGCATTGTGCATGGGTAGTGCCTGAGTGAATGGATGAGTGCATGGGTAGTGCCTGAGTGATTAGATGTATCTATGGGTACTGCCTGGTTAATTGCATGAGTGCATGAGTAGTGCCTGTGTGATTGCATGAGTGCATGTGTTGTGCCTGGGTGATTGGATGAATGCATGCATAGTGCCTGAGTGAATGGATCACTGCATGAGGAGTGCCTGAGTGAATAGAACACTGTATGGGATGTGGATGGGTAGTTTGTTGAGTGAATCAGTACTGCCTGAGTGAATGGATGAGTGTATGGGTAGTGCCTGAGTGAATGCATTAGTGCATGACTAGTGACTGGGTGATTGGATGAGTGAATGGGTAGTATATCAGTGAATGCATGAGTGCAAGTGTTATATTCCATATAGGTACCCTATGTAAGCACAGGTAACATTGCAACCTTTCACCTATATTCTTCCCTACATTACATACATAACGGTTCTTAGGGACTGACGTTTTACCTAGATATGACACTGCATTCAGAACGTGGGTTTTTCCCTAGTTTGAATCTCATACATTATGCATGAGGTTTCTTGGAAGCACAGCAGGACTACCATCTCCTATATCTCTGTATAAAGTTCAGGCCTGACATCATCCTTTAGGCTGACACAGTAACACAGCAAGGTAGGACCCCTGGGGAGACCTATGGGTATATATACATCACATCTTGCTTAGAAGGACAGAGGAGATTGAGACTTCCCGGCTGACATACTGACCAGAAAAGCTAAGGTTCCTGCATGCAGACACTCCAGCTCACAGTGGTCTAACATCCCTTGTGGGACCAGGAAGGGTCCCATATTCTCTCATTCTCAGGCAATGGAGTTGACTAGATCCTAGAGGAATTCTTGGCATAACATCTACACAGATGCTAGGTACATTTAGGTACATCTAGTTAGGGAGGCATCGTAGGAGTACGCACATTTTATCATGTATTTGATGTACTTGCATATATTCATGACTACTGCAAGATGGTAGAACTGTACCACCCTTTTACTTTCATAGTACTTCTAATCATATATCTCTGCTAGTCTAATGGTTGTTGCAGCTCATATATTCTACACTAGAATAACAACCGTTCAATCAATTCTTATTGACAACCGCCCAGTATGTTTATTCTGTGTATCTCTGAGACAAACTAAGTGAGCACGAGTGACTGAGCGAAAGGCAGTATATTGTTTCCACGATTCTGATGGATCAGATTTGTCATGTTCTGAGGTTACCAGAATCTATTCTCTCCTTGGTAAGAGGAGATTATAGTGGCACTGTGAGCTAGCTGATAGAGACAGGCTAACATACCCGGTGGAGGTGCACGGAACCAGTCTGCCACCAATCCCACAGTTTATGTTATCCAAATGCGCAGATCCTATGTAGGTTATATAGGAACTACACGACATGGCACCCCCAATGTTGATTGGGTACTTATTTAACAGTAGAATCTGAATAGTTCAGTCGGTCGTACTATTCTCAGAGACCCCTACTCACAAAACACCAGAGATGTCTGGAGTGGGTTGGCACAAACTCTGCCACAGCTGAGTAGGAAAAGAATCCTATTTATTCGCTGTTGGTTAATCAAGCTTGAAGGACACATTGTTTCTAAATTGTCCATAAAAACTTTATCTTAGTTCCCTTGGAAAATGACTGAGGACAGAGATAACGTAATAGTAGCTCTACACCTCTTAGCCGGAGACGAAGATGCAGATGCAACACAAATTGTAGAAAATTTTAGAAATACAGTCACCCTGAAATTGCTGGCGCATGGACTAACAGCTAGGGGTGGCATAGTAGCTTTCGTGATTGAGGAGCACGAATCATACAGAACAGAGGTATTTTATTCATAGGTTACATTTCCAGCAGCAAATGCAAGAACAAAAACATTTCACACCTACACAGATGGAGATGCTTCAGCGGAATATTGTCCATTTGAAGACATAGAGGTTCCGCTCACGTACCAGGAACAGTTATACTGGGTTAAAGGCTCCCTACCCCATGTAAGAAGAAGAGTGAGAGTCGGACCGCTCGGAAGAGAAGGGGCAACATGGCCAATATTAGCGGCCTATTCCCCACATCCTTACATTGATACAATGCCACCAGGAGACTTATTCACACAACACAAAGAATTGATAAAAATATACCTAAACTTTACGCAATTCATCATGAGGACACTTACAGTCCGACCAGCAATAGTTCCAACAAATGGAAGTCAAGCTCAAGGTACAGCAACTAAAATCACACCACAAACATTACACGCAGTGATGGGCAAAATGCCCACAAAACGCGAACAAATACCATTCTGGGTAGCTCAGAAAATAACGCAGCTAGAAGCAGTATTTGCGAATACTACCTAGTCTGAAAAACTCAGAATGCTAACAATCTGCTTGCCCATGGGGATAACACCACAAATAGAAGATTGTAAAACTTGGGGTACAGTCTTTGCTGCCATTTATACCAGGACTAATTCGATTCCGTCATTAGCAGTGATACCAGATGTATTGAGACAAATACAGAACGAGTACAGAGCAGACTCTGCTCTGAACTTAGGGATGAAGTTACTAGGTAACTATGCCCAGGTATCACCCATAATATTAGCTAATATTAAAGGGGAAGCAGCTTCAGTGGCTATCCACCAACGCCTAAGGGAGTTCAGTCCTTTAGAACAGGAAAACAAACTACAAAAATAATTGAAACTGCATATGTAGAATTAGGCAGAGACAGTTTGGGTGGGAAAGCGTTAAAACTACAACTGGTGGACAGTCCTGAAAAGGACACTTCCAAGCAGATACCTGCTTCAACTAAGAAGAAGCGGGACAATAAAAAACAACAAAACTTTAAAGTGAACAGATCTCAATCAGGAGGTAGATCTCCTCCACAGGAGTACTCTGAAAAGAGGTGTAACCTTAGGAATAGGGATAATAATAGGAAACCTGACAGGAATCAGGATACTGATACACGTTCCTCTCGTTCCTTTCAGGGTTCATTGAAAAACTCTGAGAGGGAAGGACGGTCAGACAGAGAAGAGCGTACAATGTCCAGAGACAAGAAGCACACTCAAGATTACACTTCTAAAAAAGAAGAGAAACCAAAGCAAAAGCCACAGTTCAAAAAGAAGAAGGTCGCAGGTCTAAGGATCAAAAAATGCCCAGAATTCTGAGGACTCGACTACTGAACGGTGAATGGGCTCTGACGATGCTAGACAGTGTAGCAGAAGTAAAGATAGCTCACCAGAACCTGATGGAATTTCTGGTGACAGCAGACTTGAACGATTATATCATGGTAGAAACCCCCGATACTAGGGTAAGTGTCCCACATAAAGTATATGAAATAATGCTCCAGATAGAGGGAGACAAGTGTAGAACAGTGAGAAGTCTCTTTTGGGATAACCTGACATTTGGCTATGACATTTTGTTAGCTGAACGAGATTGTCCGCCAGCATTCGTCATGGATTGCCCTAAAGGGGAAATGGTAATTCTACTGGCTTTCTCTGACCATATTCCCAGGCACTTAAAATACACATATGCGCAGGAGTGGGCAGTAGCCCAAGCACCAGCATTAAATAAAAATCCATGTTGGATGGGATGAGGATTCAACCCACCACATAATTCCTTTAAAAAATACTCCAACTGCACAAAGGCAGCATCCAATAAAGCAAGAAGCTACAAAACAGGTCAGGGAGATCTTAGATCAACTTGAATACCAAGGGGTGATCGAAAATTGAACCTCACCGCTGAATAATCTTTTGTTTCTGGCCATGAAACCTGACAATTCATATTGTTTAGTTTTAGATTACAGACATCTACACACTTGCACTAAGACATTTGCTGTCCAAAATGCACACAGTCACGCATTAATGAATAACATTGTGTGGAAAAAATATAAAACAACACATGATATCTCAAATGGATTTTTCTGCCACAACATAGCGCCTGAAAGCAGGCATCTAATGGCATTCTTAGCCCTGGGGTTACATCGGCAATTTTGTCGACTCCCCCAAGGGTATAAGAACAGCCCAGTGTTGTTTTCAGCCAGAGTAACTGAGTTACTTGAAAATTTGTATGAAGAGTCATTGTCCTATGTGGATGATATGTATCTGACGGAAGATGACCTAGAGGAGCACTTGAACAGGGTGAATACCATAATTTTAGGATATGAGCTTTCAAGTGAAGGGAAAAGCCTGGCAGCCAATATTTTGGGAAAATGCCCGCTGCTCCAACCTCCAAAATCATATCATTTTTTTTTTACAATCTATCCTGGGATTCTTACATTTTGGTAGAACATACATTTTAGATTACACAGAAAGAGTAAAACCTTTCTATGACTTAATAAAACCTGATTTTTCAATAAGACAATGGACACAAGAACACATAGATACACTTTGTTCCTTACAAGCTGACATGATAACTTCCAACCACTTACAGACACGCGTAAATGTACGCAACCTGGTGATCCGTATAATTGAGGATCAATCTGGATACACCTATCTGAGATATAATGAAGGTGAAACAGTACCAATTGCATACAAATCAAATTTGTACACAAATGCTGAGATGCGCTTCGCATCTACCAAAAAGATTCTAATAGCAGTACAGACTGCTGTAGTGAGAGAAAGAGCACTGGCTCAGGGGAAACAAATAATAGTAGTGACTCGAGTTCCAGCCTTAAAGGCTGTGACAAAAGCAAGCGTTCCTAACGCTAAAGCCTTACATCCAAGATGGATACAATGGGCTAATTCTCTCACTGCAACAGATGTAGAATACAGGTTCGACCCAAATCTAAAGACACAAGCATTTCTGCTATACGAACAAGAATAACCTCTATCAAATGAAATAATGCCTCTAGATCAGTATGAATATATAATTTACACTAACGGATCTGCTCAACTGGCCAAAGAAAGTAAGCAACAATATAGCTCAGCAAGCGCAATCGTTAAAGGTCTCAAGCGGAATGGAAAGTTCCACCCAAGTTGCACAAAAACACAATCTCTAGGAGACTGCACGGCACAGCTGACAGAGTGAAAAGCCATGATACTGGCACTGGTAAATATGGATCGAGAATTCCCCACACTAATTGTGTGCTATTCCTTTTACTGTGTGCAGTCATATAATGAATATTTGTAGCACTGGATTCAAAACAGGTTCAAAGATGCAAAAGGTGGCACGATTAAGCACAACATACTATGGGAACAGGTAGTGGATTTGAAAACCGAACTACCGAGGGTTCACGTGATATATACACTGAGTCATCAGAGTGATGGCGTTCACGTGAAGGGAATTCATTGTCTGATGAAGCCGCAAAGGGGGCTGAATGTATGGCTTCCGTAGCTGCAATCACTCGTTCTAAAATGAGAATAGACGGTGAGATTATGGTGGCCGTCATTGCTACACGCAAAAACAGGAAAGCAGTACCAAAAAGATTTCCACTCAAGTACTCCTACAAGTTAGATGCCAATAACATTCCATTTGCTCAGATTCCTGGAGTGGGAGATAGAGTAATTCCAAACATGGATCGTAGGCTAGGTTTAATTCTAGCAGCACATGAAGGGAAAGGTTATGCACATGCAGGAGTTACGGCGACTGTTTCCTTATTGAAACAACGCTATTGGTGGCCTGGGTTAACAAAGCAGACTAAAGTCTATGGGGCCCATTACTAGGGGTGGGCGGAATTTGCGAAATTCACTTTCGCAAATCATCGCGAAAATGTAAAAAATCTCCGCAAACACGCGGAAATATCATGAAGATGCAGAAGTTTTTTTCCCGCCTGTTCGCGGTATTTTCTGCGTGGTCGCGGCTCGCCAACTTACCCATGCGGTTGCTCACGGACGCGGCCATCTTGTTTTCACTTGTCTCGCGGTGCATGATCGCGAGAAGAAAGACGTGATCGCGCGACGAATGACGTTACTGCGGGCGCGAACTGTCGCGAGACAGCGCAAATGGCTACCAACAATCCAACATCTCGTGGAGAACGCGACAGGATCGGGTAGTGTTTTAGGGTTTAGGGTAGTGTTGGGGGTGAGTGCAGGGTAGTGTTTGACTGTAGGGAGCGGGCTGGGAGAAGGGGAAAGTCATCCAGGGGGTTGTGATTTAGGGTTTAGGGTAGTGTAGTGGTGTTTGAGTAGTGTAGGGTAGGGTAGTGTTTGAGGGTTTAGTAGTGTTTTAGAGTTTGTGATGTGTAGGGTAGTGTATTTGTATTTAGTATTTAGTGTAGTGTTGGGGTTTTTTTACATTCAAAAAAGTGGTTAGGAAAAATAAGCGGGGTAAATGTCTGTTTTTATTACTAGGCAAGTTTTTAGTTTTCATACATTAACACTTGCAATGTAAAGGTATGCAAACCAAAAACTTACGTAGTATCGGTATTTGCTAAGTAAAAACATTGAAGTAAAAAGCTGTGAAGTAATGGTATACAAAATAACGAGTCATATTCCTTGGAGCTATACCAAGCTTCATACACTCCGTATTCGGAAGCATCTTTGGAGGACTTCCGCTAATCCTGTTTCTAATAGCAGGTATCCTGATTGTTTTCCACCTGCCACGCAATGGACATCCCAGTCACCAAGGAGATGGAAAAAGTACTCTTGGAGCGTAAATTCCATGACCGCATGATACAACATCTAGGCACACCTCGCCTAAGAGAACTAAGTGCATTTTGGTACTTGTCATTTCGACCAGTCTGGATGGACTGCATCTACTGCGGAAGCATGCAACAAAATTGTTGCATTTACAAGCCTGAACACATGAACAATTAACTCATTTTGGCTCGTCGTGTGCTGGAAGAAATTCACCCTTTTTTAACTCAACTCAAAAACAGTGCTTGGGTAAATGGATAACTGCAAGTAGAATGCCTGGATGAATGAAAGTGTGCAAGTGTATTAACAAGGTGATTCCATAACTGCATTAGTAGTGACTAAGTGAAGGCATGACTCCTTGGGTAGCGCCTGGGTGATTGGATGAGTGCCCGAGTATTGGCTGGGAGATTAGATAAATTCAAGTTCAGTACCTGAGTAATTGGATGACTACTTAGGTATATGCTGGGTGATTGAACGAGTCAAACTGTTGTTCCTGGGAGATGGGATGAGTACATGAGTAGTAACTCGATGAATCCATCACTAGATTAATGATTTGACACACATAATATATCTTAACCTCCAACCACTGTGAAAAAATCGAAACAGACAAAAATGTATTAGAATTTCATTTTGAACATTAGGCAACTAAACAAAAAACATTTTTTTTTAACCAAAACTTTAATTCAACATAGAGAAATGTTTTACTCTTTATTCCTGTTGTTAGTTTCATACTTGTTCACTTTCAACAGTGATCTGTAGGAAGCATTATCACAAACAGTGTGGAAAAAACAATCAATGGATTGTAAAAAAAAACAAATATGCACAGTACATCATTACAACTATGTCATACTGTTCACTGCACTCACTACATGTTCTTTAATACTGGCTTGCTGATAAGTTACAACCTTAATGAAAGCAACTATTTGTTAAAACTGTTTCTGATATTTTTATATCTGGTAACAAAGTCCAACAGTTATGAAGCAGTCTTTATTTTTGCATACCGTTTTGTAACATCCTTAGGTCAAAAGATGTTTAAAATGTTCTTACTCCATGTATGGAAAACATAACACTTAGTGAAACATAGAAGTTGCTGTAGCAGAAACAAAAGGGGACGTTGGTTTTAGTGGTGAAAAGACGTCACATGCAATGTAAGGCTACTGGTATTATAGTACCTCCATTTATTTTTTATCTGTAGTAGCACAATGTAGTCCTCAAATGTTTGATTAATTCCTTTCCCACAGTTAAAAAGAGTCCTTCATTTCTAAAAGCTTGCTTTAGACAATACCCCTAATAGGCCGAATAATGTCTCAGAAACACATAATCCATATATATATGTCAACACAATACGACATATGCTAGATTCGCCTTAGAACTTTGGTTCTAGAAATAACATATAGGATTTTGGTAACTTTTTAGGTAGTTTTGATTTGAATGTCATGTGTATGTCATTGCACTCTGTCAATCCTGTTTGACATCTTAAATACATTAGGTATTGTCCAGAGGTTATATTAACTCCTTCATGAAATGTGATTGCTATAGTTGTGAAAGTTCTTTTTGAGGTGTAAATTTGTGCAGCTTTAAAGTCTGTCATTTCAGTTCCTAATTTAATACCATCCACTCTGCATCGTTGTATCATGACTCTGAAATATTTCCCATACCATTGTAGAAACAACGTTGACCAAAGTTCTGATCTGCAGTTTGGACAGGTCATATCTTGATGGGCGTTTGTAGTTAAATCTTCAAATGGCACAGTAATACAATATGGTAAGGCCAATTGGAGAAATAGTTCTGAATTTATATAAGTGCTGGACATAAATTCACAATCTTCACAGTTATGGGTCCATTTATAGGTTAAACAAAATAATATATTGATATTCATATCTTCTTCATCTAATAGTCCTACCATTAACATTAGAAATTCTTGAGCATTGTGCTCAAGATTTAGAGAGAACAATATTGATCCAGTACAGTCATTGGTAAGTTTTCTTATTCCAGAAGCAGAATGTATAATATTTCTGTCACTTCTTAATTCTTCAAGTAAACTACATAGTTGTGAAGACATTCTTTTGTCTACCTTTTGTCTAACAGAATTTGTAAAATGAGGCAAATTACATAGCCCATTTAACACTACATTTGAATAACAGTTCACTCCAGATTGATTATCAAAGTAACAGCCTTGTATTTCCTCATTGTGCTGTAGTTTTCTTTTCTTTCCTCCTTGTTGATTTTCTTTTTGGTCATTTTTCTATTCAACTCTGATAGACTGCTTTGATATTTTCCGCTTTGGACACAGTATTGCTTTTTGAACCACTGGATACTGTCCCTAAATAAGGAGCATATTGAGCTCTTAACCGATCATACTCCATTATACAGCTTGCATCAGCACTTACTTTCCTCTCATCAAAATCAATCAGATATAAACCACACAATGTTCTAATTCACGACAAAGCATTTCTTCTCATCAAAATCAATCAGAAATAAACCACACAATGTTCTAATTCATGACAAAGCAACATATGACACTCCTTCTTTGAATAAGCTACTACCACAATTAACAAGACCTGGTTCTACACTATTTGTGAATAGTTATTGCATATGCTAAAGACGCTGGGACCTTCTTTTGCTAGACATACAAGTCTTTCAGAAGTAGGAAACGTACAACGCATCTACCAATCTGCTTAACTGCAGCAATATCATAACATTTTATGGGTAAGAAATCTACATCATTTCTGTTTGGATAATGAATACATTTCATAGCTTTACACATTGCGCCATTCACCAGCCCTTCATCAACATTTAAATTATGACGTAAGATCACACAACAATTTTTAAAGATACGGTATTGTTTTTCTAATCCTGCAGTTTTTGACTCAGATTTTTCTAAACTATCCAATTCTGATTGCAGTTTTTCTGTTAGTAGCACTCTAACGCCTTGATGTTCCATTTTACAATTTGCTCTTATTTGTCAGTAATTTAATCTAGAAGCTTTGCCTAGTTCCACCTTGACCACTTATCTACAATAGAACTGGTTTGTATGTACAACATGCTCACTTTTTCTTCTCTTGGAGATATCCATGTTCTACTTTACCTTTTACCTCTTCAAACATTTCTTTCTGATCTGCATTCCATTGCTGTATTAGTAGTTCTAGATCCACAATTTTCTATCTTATTTGCTGCATTGCAAGCTATTGGAGCTTCATTTTCAATGATTGACTGTCCAGGAGGATCTTGACTTCCAGGTGCTGAACTTTAGCTGCTCTGAGAACTCTCTCTTACTATCTCAGCAGCAATTGTTTCTTCTTGTTCAATCTCTTCTCTCTACATTTGAAGGTACGCTGGAAACACATAGCACTCAATGCTGTCTTTCACAGCGTTAAATGGGTCTTCATAACAGTGAAAATCTCCAAGTAGCTCACTTTCAGTTCGCTATAAGTTAAACAACTGTAACAAGGCAAAATAGAAAAACTCTCTTTTGTCTAGAGTTTGGCAACTTAGCTTTCCATGGTTGATTACATTTCCTTTGTTATGTCTCACAAAACATCCTTCACATCCAGCCACAGCAAATTTACCTTCATCAGTGTTTTCACTGGCATTACTTCTGAAAGTGTAATGTTGAAGTATATCATAGAGACACATCCTTTCCAGAGGAGGACTTCTTCTTGGATAGTACTTATCCAGCATTTTACACTCTCGAATATCTGTACTGTGTGGCTCAAATTCTGCAAGATATTGAATTTCAGGAAAATACTTCAGTACTCTGTTACAAGTATTAGCAAGCCCTAAATTCACCCAAAGAATTCCTCTAGATTTATAATCAAGCTAGCTGAGCTTAACCTAGCATTTTCAAACTAAAACTGTAGAATTTCTCCGTAAGACTCTTTTCTGCTGAAATCTTCTCCCACATCTCCTTCATCTTAGTTTTCTCTGATTTTTTTTTATATAGGATGTAACGTACCGAGCAACAGCAATTAAGTTGTCTACAACAAACTATTCATCCATGTTTGCATTTCACATCTTCAGAATCACAGAATTGTAGTCATGAATGTACTTGGATTTCCTTGTAAGTGTATGTTGGACTGGAGACAAAAAGCTTTTGACTCTTCCTTGGGAGATGACGGGCCGTGGGAATCCAAAACTGCATATTGCATAAAATTTCCCTTTTGCTCTGTATTTTCTCTGACAGTATTTTCTGCATCTATAATTTAGGAATCGTAGAACTTGTTGTCTTAATATGTTGGCACTACTTTCCTTTGAGATGGAGCAAGTTACGTACTGCTCAATAAAAGACAACACAGTCTCAGAACTGTCTGCTCCAATCTTTGGGGCATCCTTTATCCACAACAGCATGTGAATATGGGGAGCACCTTAGGCTTGGTACTCTTTATGCCCAAACAAATCAATCACTTCACCAAGAGGAGGTTTTGTTTTGTTCAAGATGAAAGCCATCCTTGCTTGAAATCTGCGTAAGAATTGCCATGACTGCATAGTTACAGCCTTGTTAATTGCATAAGTAAATGGTTAGTGTCTGGGTGGTTAGATGAATGTATAGGTAGTGACTCCATAGTTCAATGACTACATAATTTCTGCCTGCCTGATTTGAAGAGTACATGTGTTGTGTCTACGTAATTGAATAACTCCATGGATTCTGAATCACTGATTTGATGACTGCCTCACTAGTGGTTGGGTGATTGCATGAGTGCCTGAATTTTGCCTGACTGACAGTGAAGGTACCTTCATTGCTGTTAAAACATAACAGTTGTGACTATATCTCTGACTCATTGGTTATCTCCTTCTGTCAGTATCAACCTACCCATTTTACTGTATATATGCTTTTCTACTGAGCTATGTGTGAGTGAAGTCTAGATATCACACTTGGTAAATAATTGCATACATGGCTCTCTAGGAGCATACATTGCTTTGCTAATGAGCGTGCACATGCATCAGTAGGTTTCTAAAATGGAAAGCAACATTTATACATTTTTCAAAGCACAAAACCTTTTGGGAATTGTATACCTACATCATTTATCAAATACTTCTTCTGCTTCTAAAACATATATTCAGCATTTCGCAAATGAAAGTTACACTCCAAATGACGGTAGCACAATAACACTCGAGGAATTCTGCACTATTAATCCTCCTCAATTTTAAACAAACCGGGCTCCATTCACAGAACTAACTTAAGACAAAATCCTAAACTTACTACAATTTTGGTATTCAGAGAAGGCACTTACTAATTTTGGTGTTCACAGAAGGCACTTACTCATTTCAGTATTCACAGAAGATAGGAGTCCTAACTTTAGGACTCCTAAATGCCTTCTGTGAATACCGAATACCGAAAGTCTTAAAGTTAGGATTTTTCTCAGTTTAGGAGTAGTAAAGTTAGGACACCTTAAAAAGAAATAAAGTCACTTACCTGAATTAATGCGTCCCCGAGCTGCCCTTATCCTCCTTACCGTACATCTTGCACGAACTGTTCATGGGCGCGCATTTCTCACAAGATGTCTTGTGAGAAATGTCCATGCGCACGCACATTCTTGCTCAGTTTATGCAAGATGTACGGCGAAAAGGAGGAGGGCAGCCCAGGGACGTCGCAATACAGGTAAGTGGCTTTATTTCTTTTAAATTAGGTTGTAAGTATTATTTTATTAGGGAGGTGGAGGTGGGCAGCCACTTTAGCGGGGAACGGGGGCTGCTCCGCTGCGGAGTCAGAGTTTTGCCCTACGCCATGTTCTCAGTAGGGAAATCTCTTTACACTTAGCTGGCGGAGTGGAGTTCTCCGCCTGCCCTTAGTCAGAGTACCTCTACTCTGGCCCCTTATGTTAGCTTTTTCAGAAATTTTCAGCCCCAGGAACCATTCCCGAGCAATAAAATGATGGCCGCAACTTTCTGTTCAGGTTCCGTCTAGCCAATCAGAGCATTCCCGTTGCTGCGTGCATTCACGATTAATCGCGAAACCACTGCAAAATATCCGCAGCCAGAGATATCAATCACATTTTAAACTTAAATTTCTCAACAAATACTGAACAGATTTAAACCAAAAAAACAAAAGGCACTTCCTTAAACCAACGTCTACCTCCCTGTCAAATTTGGTGTAAGTTTGTTCAGTGATGTCATCAGTGATGTCATTTGAGATGTCATCAGTGATGTCACTGACCATGTCATGATTGATGTAATATATGACGTCATCAGCAGTGCATTCCGTGGGCGCAAGTTATAGTTAGCTGAACTAACTATAACGGGGGAATTTCTATGGTTTTGTACGAGTGAAATGTTTTTTCAGTGAATATCTAAGGTTTTTTAAATGTTAATTCCTAACTATAATGGCCTGAAACCTATGGTTTTTTCAGTGAATTTCAAAAGTTTTTTAAATGCTAATTCCTAACTATACCGGGCCTGAAACCTATGTTTTTTTCAGTGAATATATATATATATTAAAAAAATTGTGAATAATTTTTCATTTGGAAAACTATATAATTTTTTTTATATTACACAATAGTCGCGCACCCTTCGTGCATCCTGCACGATGGCTACGTGGATTCTGGTAGCCATTTTGAAAAATCGCACTGGGGTCGCGACTTTGACGGAATTTGTTAATTATAAATAAAACTTTTCGTTTGAGTGTTTGTCTAAAATTAATTATAAATCATTTTTAAAGTATTATTTGTAATATAATTGTGACAAAAGTAAAGATACACAATTCGCGGTGTAGGCGCGTACTGTGCGCAAACTCTCCACGCACGTGTTTCCGGGGTCGCCCTGTGATCGTGCCGACATCACGCCGAAGTCGCGAATTCGGCATAATTTTAAAGTTGAAAAAATGACTATAGAAAGTTAAAATATGATATTATACTGAACAGTTTTGCTAATATACTTATTAAAGGTTTATAGAAATTTCTATTTATAGTATATAATGATATATATGTTTCGCGGGTCCACGACGGGTGCGTGACGGGTGCGTGATGGGTGCACGCACTCTATGCGACTTCATGTCAGCAAGAGAAAAAAGGAATATGATTGGTTTAAATCAATTTAATTATGAGAGAGGGAGGATCCATCCTTCTGATATTTCCCTTATTGTTTGACTTTCATTGAGAGAAGACCTGTTTGTTTATTGTCTTCATACTATTACTTTTTTTGTGTGTTTCTTTATGTTGAAACCAAGTATGGCTTCAAATTTTGCAGAAGTGGATGAAGTTGCAGTGCAGGAGGAAGAAGTGAGAGTGCAGGAGAAGAGGAAGAGAAAGGAGAGCATTCTGTGGGCCTTTTTTAGTGTTCCGGAGGGAAAGAAAAAGGTCAATGCTACAAAAGTCACATGCATCATTTGCAAAAGAGTGCTGTCCAGAGGGTCTGACAAAAAGTACTCTTGTGGAACAAGCAGTATGAAGAAGCATTTTGAGACCATCCACCCTGTGCACCTTGCTAGAGAGGAAACCAAGCGAAAATTGAATGCTGCCACTGTTGAAGACCGCAGTTCTCCATCAACCTCTGGACAAATGCCATCAACTTCAAGGCCACACATTATGCCGGAATTTCAAAATGCCTCTATTAGTTGCACTAAGTGTGCCACTGAACTCTGTTTTGGCGAGCAGTGCATAGATGTTGTTTCAGCTGCCCTTAAAGCGCACAAATGTTAATTTTTTTTATAATGCGCTTTTGTTTTTGTTCAACAGATCATTACCTGCTCTTCATTTTTTCTCTTGTTTTTAAAATAAAAAACACACCAACAAACTAAAAATACAAAAAAGAAATTGTAAAAAAAAACGGTTCTTATGGAAACACATCTACTGGTTAAAAAAGGAAAAATTACCAGAGTGATTGCCTGAGAGTATGGATTGCATGGATAGTGCACATGTTATTGTAGCAGTGCATGTGTTAGGGCATGAGTCATTGCATGAGTACATGGGTAGTGCTTGGATGATTAGAGTACTGCAAGGAGAGTGTACGGTGAATTTGCAAGTGGTTGGGTTTTGGTGGAGGGATTGGATAGTGACAGTGTGTTTGCTGGACTGCATGGGTAGTACCTGGGAAAATGACGGTGTGAATGAGTAGCGTGTAGATGGTTAGAGGACTGCATGGATAGCGCACATATTATTGTAGCAGTGCATGTGTTAGGGCGTGAGTCATTTCATGAGTACATGGGTAGTGAATGGATGATTAAAGTACTGCAAGGAGAGTGTACGGTGAATTTGGAAGTGCTTGGGTTTTGGCGGAGTGATTGGATATGTATAGGGTACTGGCTGGGTGACTGGAGTTATGCATGGGGAGTGACAGTGTGTTTGCTGGACTGCATGGTTAGTTCCTGGGAAAATGAAGGTGTGAATGAGTAGCGTGTAGATGGTTAGAGGAGTGCATGGATAGTGCACATGTTATTGTAGCAGTGCATGTGTTAGGGTGTGAGTCAATGCATGAGTACATGGGTAGTGACTGGATGATTAAAGTACTGCAAGGAGAGTGTGCGGTGAATTTGGAAGTGCTTGGGTTTTGGCGGAGTGATTGGATAAGTATAGGGTACTGGCTGGGTGACTGGAAGTGTGCATGGGGAGTGACAATGTGTTTGCTGGACTGCATGGATAGTACCTGGGAAAATGAAGGTGTGAATGAGTTGTGTGAAGATGGTTAGAGGACTGCATGGATAGTGCACATGTTATTGTAGCAGTGCATGTGTTAGGGGATGAGGCATTGCATGAATATATGGGTAGTGACTAGATGATTAAAGTACTGCAAGGAGAGTGTACAGTAATTTTGCAAGTACTTGGGTTTTGGCGGAGTGATTGGATAAGTATAGGGTACTGGCTAGGTGACTGGAGGTGTGCATGGGGAGTAACAGTGTGTTTGCTGGACTGCATGAGTAGTACCTGGGTAAATGAAGGTGTGAATGAGTAGCGTGTAGATGGTTAGAGGACTGCATGGATAGTGCACATGTTATTGTAACAGTGCATGTGTTAGGGCGTAAGGCATTGCATGAGTACATGGGTAGTGACTGGATAATTAGAGTTCTGCAATGTGAGTGCATGGTGAATTTAAAAGTGCTTCGGTATTGGCGCAGTGATTACATAAGGACATGGTACTGGCTGGATTATTGGAGGAGTGCACGGAAAGTGACAGTGTGATTGCTGCTCTGCATGGCTACTACCTGAGTTATTGCAGGAGTGAAATAGTAGTGTGAAGGGGATTAAGGTACTACATAAACTGTACACATTTGATTGTAGCAGTGCTTGGGATAGACAGGAGAATTCCTAGACTGCATAGGTACTAACTGGGTATTTAGAAGACACTATCAATAGTATGTAACTAGTTAGAGGTTTTAGATATACACATTTTTATTTTTTGAGACATCTAAGGAAATTTATAAGTGCTTGGGTTTTGACAGAGGTATTGAATTATTACATGCTATTGGTAGATGACTCAAGAACTGCTTTGTGAGTGACAGAGTGATTGGTGGACTGTATGGTTAGTGCCTGAGGTAGTTAAGACATTACTGAGCAGTGAGTAGGTGGTTACAGGTTTGTATGGATAGTGCACAGGTGAATGTACTAGTGGATGGATAGTGTTTGTTTGGATTACTTAATCTTACCTTTACAGTAGTAGATATCAAAATATTCTAAACAAATTTTGCAGTTGTTTTTTTTATAATTTAAAGTTTAAAAACTTTCAAACTTTAGAATTAGGATCTGTAACAGAGAATAAAAAATACAGTTATAGTATATAAAATTATAATTTTTAAAACACAACATAATTTAAGCATTATATAAAGTATTTAGTTTGCCTTTTTTGCTGTTCTCAGAATATATTGAATTTCACTATAGATAGTGATTTCAATGTTACTCATCACATAGCAGCGGGCAAAAAACAAACAATCAATAGGATTGTTTAAAAAAAAACAAATCTGTGTCAAAAATATTTTCAACATAGTCAACTATCTCTGTACATTGCATAAAAACAACATCCTCAATAACATAGCATATAATACAAATCTCAAATATATAAAATGCTTCTTTCAATGAGAATTTTGTCACTACAATATGAAAGAACAGAAACAATAATTCAAGCAACAATTCTTTATAATTTCCATATACTCCAAATGATGTTCTTTAAAATATTTGCTGTCAGAATATCCCAGAAAAACTGCTTAATTCATATTAATATATTTCCTTTAGGCCAAATGATATACCTGAAATCCTTCATACTGAAATTGTCCAAAGTAATCGTATTAATACACATTAACATTTTCCTAATAGGCCGAATTATTAGAACTTTGGCTTTAAAAATATTAGGTATGAATTTGGTAATTCGTTAGGTAAACGATATCTAAAATCTAAATGAGTGTCATTACAATATGTCCATCCTTTATTGCATTTTAAATAGACAGTGTAATGTCCAGATGTTGTAGAAGGACCATCGTGGAAAATAATTGCTACTGCTACAAAAGTTCTTCCTGATATTGATTGCTGACTTGTTACAAAAATTTTAATTAAAGTTTCCAATTTTCCTCCATCAGCTGTACAACATTGTAGCATTAAAATTATATATTGTTCAAATCTTTGTATAAATAATGTTGACAACATTTCTGATTTGCATTGGCTACACTCCATGTTTTGGTTTGCTGCTTTAACTAATTAGTTGAAAGACACTGTCTGGTCCTGTCAAATATATGAATCTTTCCAGTGTCTATGTTAGTGGTGGAAGTAAATCTACAATTTTCACATTCATGTTCCCATTTATAACGAAGTACAAACAGATTTTCAATTTGTAGTCCTTCATCTTCCAATACTGCAAGCATATACATTAGAAATTCCTGAGCATCTTGTTGCACATTCTGTGTAAATTGCGTAGAACCAGAACATATATCTAGAAGATTTCAAATATCTGAAACATTTTGGATTTTACTTTTATCAGTTCTTAATTTTTCAAAAATAGAATGCAACAAGGAAAAAAACCTTTGTTCACGATTCTCCATAATTTGTTGTTACAGATTTTCTAGAAAAAATATAACATTTACCACTACATTAGCATAGCAGTTGATGAAGCAGGAATGGCTCAGCACACAGCTATGCTTGTATGTATGTATGATTAGATAAAGACATGGTTCTGTCAGGATGATTGCAAGACTGCAAAAAGAGTGACAGTGTGATTGGGGCACTGCAATAGTACTACCTAAGTTATTGCAGGAGTGAAACAGTACTCTGCAGGGAGTTAGGGGACCACATAGGCTATGCACATGTGACTGTAGCACTGTGTCTCTTAATGCCTGAGTCATTGTAGAAGTGCAGGGACAGTGACTGGATAGTTAGAGGGCTGGTAGTTGACAGCAGGGCGAGTTTATAACTGCTTGTGTTTCAGCACAGTGACTAGAACATGTCATGGTTCTGTCAGAATGATTGCACAAGTGGACAGAGAGTGACAGTGTGATTGCTGACTTGCATAGCTTCTTCTTGCATTTTTGCAGGAGTGAATCAGTAGTCTGCAGGGGGTTAGGGGACCGCATAGGTTGTGCACATTTGACTTACCACTGCATCTATTAAGGCCTGTGTCATTGTACAACTGCATGGACAGTGACTGGATAGTTAGAGTGCTGGTGGTTGACAGCAGAGTGAGTTTAAAAGTGCTTGTGTTTCAGCACAGGGATTAGATAAGGACATGCTTCTCTCAGGATGATTGCAGGAGTGGACAGAGACTGACAGTGTGATTGCTTAACTGCATGGGTAATACCTGGTTTTTAGCAGGAGTTAATCAGTACTCTGCAGGGGGTTAGGGGACCGCGTAGATTGTGCACATGTGACTATAGCACTGTGTGTCTTAATGCCTGAGTAATTGTAGAAGTGCATGGACAGTGACTGGATAGTTAGACTGCTGGTAGTTGACAGCAGGGCAAGTTTATAACTGCTTGTGGTTCAGCACAGTGACTAGAAAACATCATGGTTCTGTCAGAATGATTGCAAAAGTGGACAGAGTGACAGTGTGCTGACTTGCATAGCTACTACTTGCATTTTTGCAGGAGTGAATCAGTAGTCGGCAGGGGTTTAGGGGACCACATAGGTTGTGCACATTTAACTGTACCACTGCATCTATTAGGGCCTGAGTCATTGTAGAAGTGCATGGAGAGTGACTGGATAGTTAGAGTGCTGGTAATTGTCAGCAGAGTCAGTTTAAAAGTGCTTATGTTTCAGCACAGTGATTAGATAAAGACATAGTTCGGACAGGATGATTGCAAGACTACACAGAGAGTGACAGTGTGATTGCTGACTGTCATAGCTACTACTTACATTTTAGCAAGACTGAATCAGTAATCTGCAGGGTGTTAGGGGACCGCATAGGTTATGCACATTTAACTGTACCACTGCATCTATTATGGCCTGTGTCATTGTACAAGTGCATGGAAAGTGACTGGATAGTTAGAGTGCTGGTAGTTGACAGCAGAGTCAGTTTAAAAGTGCTTATGATTCAGCACAGAGATTAGATAAAGAAATAGTTCTGTCAGGATGATTGCAAGACTGCACAGAGAGTGACAGTGTGATTGCTGACTTTCATAGCTACTACTTGCATTTTAGCAAGAGTGAATCAGTAGTCTGCAGAAGGTTAGTGGACCGCATAGGTTGCACATATTTGACTGTAGAACTGCATATCTTAATCTCTGAGTCATTGTACAAGTGCATAGACAGTGACTGGATAGTTAAAGTGCTGGTAGTTGATAGCAGAATGAGTTTATAAGTGCTTGTGTTTCAGCGCAGAGATTAGATAAGGACATGCTTCTGTCAAGATGATTGCACGAGTGGACAGAGACTGACAATGTGTTTGCTGAACTGCATGGGTAATGCCTGGACTTTTGCAGGAGTGAATCAGTACTCTGCAGGGGGTGACTGTAGCAGTGTGTCTTAATACTTGAGTCATTGTACAAGTACATGGACAGTGACTGGATAGTTAGAGTACTGGTAGTTGACAGCAGAATGAGTTTAAAAGTTCTTGTGTTTCAGCACAGTGATTAGATAAAGACATAGTTCTGACAGGATGATTGCAAGACTACACAGAGAGTGACAGTGTGATTGCTGACTTTCATAGCTACTACTTACATTTTAGCAAGAGTGAATCAGTAGTCTGCAGGGTGTTAGGGGACCGCATAGGTTATGCACATTTGACTGTATCACTGCATCTATTAAGGCCTGATTCATTGTACAAGTGCATGGACAGTGACTGGATAGTTAGAGTGCTGGTAGTTGACAGCAGAATCAGTTTAAATGTGCTTGTGTTTCAGCACAGTGATCGGATAAAGACATGGTGGTTATGTCAGGATGATTGCAGGAGTGGACAAAGAGTGACAGAGTGATTGCTGACTTGCATAGCTATTACTTGCCTTTGTACAGGAGGGAATCAGTAGTCTACAGGTGGTTAGGAGACCACATAGGTTGTGCACATTTGACTGTACCACTGTATCTATTAAGGCCTGAGTCATTGTAGAAGTGCATGGACAGTGACTGGATAGTTAGAGTGCTGGTGGTTGACAGAAGAGTGAGTTTAAAAGTGCTTGTGTTTCAGCACAGTGATTAGATAAAGACAAGGTTCTGTCAGGATGATTGCAAGTCTGCACAAAGAGTGACAGTGTGATTGGGGTACTACCGAAGTTATTGCAGGAGTAAATCAGTAGTCTGCAGGGGGTTAGTGGACCACATGGATTATGCACATTTGACTGTACCCTACGTGTCTTTATGTCTGAGCTATTGTACAAGTGCATGGACGGTGACTAGGTACCCAGAGTGGTGGTGGTTGACAGCAGGGTGAGTTTATAACTGCTTATGTTTCAGCACAGGGATTAAATAAGGACATTGTTCTGTTAGGATGATTGCAGGAGTGGACAGAGAATGACAGTGTGATTGCTGACTTGCACGGCTACTATCTGGATTTTTGCACAACTGAATCACTAGTCTACAGGGCATTAGGGGACTGCACATATTGTGCACAATTGTAACACTGCTTGTCTTAATGCCTGAGTCATTGTACAAGTGCATGGACAGTGACTGAATACTAACTGGGTATTTACAAGAGTGTATCAATAGTATGTAGCTGGTTAGAGGTCTGCATGCATAGTGCACAGAATATCTCAGCTGTACTAGTGTTACTGTTAGCACCATTCCATAAGTACATGACTAGTAACTAGAATAATTACAGTGCTGCAAACAGAGTGCATGGTGAATTTATAAGTGCTTAGGTATTGGTGCAGTGATAGGATAAGTAGATAGGACTGAATGGGTAATTAGAGAATTGCATGGGACAGACAGGAAGATTCCTAGTTTGCATAAGTACTAACTGGGTATTTACAAGAGTGTATCAATAGTATGTAGCTGGTTAGATATCTGCATGCATAGTGCACAGAATAACATACCCGTAGTAGTGTTAATAGCTAGGGCATTCTATAAGTACACAACTAGTAACTGGAATAATTACAGTGCAGCAAAGAGAATTTGTGGAAACTTAGGTATTAGTGAACTGAATGAATAAGTGTATGGTGCTCGATGGGTGATTGCAGGAGTGTCTCAATACTAACAGAACAATACCTGCTCTGCAAGTAAACTCTTTATAGGATTAAAGTACAGCATACATCTTGACTGCTACATTACCATTCTACAACTACTTTTAATATTACACCTAGCCAAATACAAAGCAGAAACCATTCACATTTCTCTGCTATAAGTCTCACCATATCACTGACAAACATAAATGAGTGTCTCTCTACCACAGCACTATCTATACCACATAAATTCACAGAACAAACTTCAAACTGAAACCAAACACCAAAAATGATGTTGCATATTTTAACTGTACCTCTTTAGAGACTTATAAAAACTAGTCTCATCACTTATACCTTAACTCTACATATACATTTCCAATTTAAAATCAACACCTGAAATTATGCAGTATAATATTAATATACATATCCACACATTAAAATAATCAGTCATAATCAGCAGTCCCTATTCCAAAACACACATAATACTATACAAGGTGAATATTAATCAACATTTAAATACATTACAAAAAACTGCAATAAACATTTCTTCATTACAAAATGTATCTCAAACTTCAAATTTCATGAAGTATATTTTATCTTTAAAAACAAAGGCACCACATAGTACACCTCACAAATTGATAACTCACCTTTCAAATTGATTTGTAGATTATGAAATATCAGAATCACACACCAGATTTTCATATGCGCACAATGAATATAGTGCACTGTTCTTAGCAAAACCAAAGAATGGCAAAGTTTCCTACTCATTCTCCACACATATACATGTAAATATCAAATCTAACCCTGGGCGTAGTTCGCGAAGTAGTGCTACACGTAGCTACACAAAGTGCACTTCGCACTACGCGAGCTACGCTATGCACTTCGCGAACTGCGTAGTACCCTGTTCGCACTGTGCAAGATGTTTAGTTTCAATGATTGCACAGTGCGGACAAGCATCCGGCACTGTGCAATCATTGAAAACAGAATCTTGCACAGTGCGAGCTGTAGTTTTCTGCCGCTCAAGTTGATTTTTACTCGAGCTGCAGTTTTCTCAACGCGGACTGGTAGTGTCTCATCGCGAGCGGTCGCGAGCATACGCGACCACTCGCAATGATAAACCTGACCTCCCCGCATTGAGAATCTCGCAGGGACGTTTATTTTCCACGCTCGTGATTGGCAACTTGATGTTGCTGATCGCGAACGAGGAAAAAGTCTCGCCGGGATGTCATTTTGCTTGCTCGCGATCGCCAACTTGACGTTGAGGACCGCGAGCAAGCAAAATATGACCACTGCACTATGCTACGCTACGCTATGTGTGTTTGCACTGTGCTACGTACAATTTGCGTAGAGCGAAGTAGCGCAAACTTCGCAAACTACGCGAGTGTAGCCTAGTGCTTTGCCCAGGCTTAATCAAATCACATTGCTGCCCAGGTTAATTCAAATTCTAAAACACATTTCTATTGGTTACACATATCAACCCTTGCCAACTGACTTCTAACTGAACCGAAATTGCTTCTGGAATGTTCTGGAGTCGCGCCTGGACTGTGCACCGTAAGCGATGGAACCGTGGATTCATACGAGACTTCAAAAGTATATTAAAAATAATTTTAGCATTTCTTTTTAACACACCACTTCTAACCATACCAGTGACTTGGGAAATCTTACTGCAATATTTATATTTATCTTTAATATTTATAAGAAATAAACATTTTAATGTCACACATAACTTCCAACCCTACTTTCATTCTGCTTAATGCCTGTTTCCATAGTAACAGTTCATGGAATACTCAACTGAACTCACAGGTCACAAGTTCAGCACACAATGTTGCAAATTCAAACAGCAAGTGTGCTTGACTTTCCAAAATATCAGCTTATCCTATCTAATGTACCTTTCAAACATTTTTTAGTCACCATTGAGAAACATGCTTTTTAAACACAGAAACATGCACCCTATTTTTCACTCTATAATGTTCTCAAACAGCCAATCATTTCTCTTCTTTTTTTAAAGCTGCATCTTATCCATCATTTTAGAGAACTCTTATTCTACCAACCTGATTCTAATTGACTTAATCGTTGGGTCCTATTGCCTCCCGCTCATTTTGAGGAATCAGTCCAAAGAAATGCATTGATATTTAATTACTGTTTTGGTATTGAGAAAGACGTTTAGCTGTTGCATAGTTCAGATCTTTGTTCTTGACCTCCCTTCTATGTTCCAGGATTCTCTTCTTGAGCATACATATGATACTTCCTACATATTATAAACCACAAACACATTCAATAACGTGTATGTCAAATTTCATATTCCAGGTGGTTTTGCGAGCTTTTTTGATTGATCTTTCTTGGCCGTCCTTGTCTTTGTTGCTTATCATATTGATCCCAATTTTGAATGCTTTGCAGCTATTGCATTTTATAAAGCCATTAGTTTGATCTTCTACCCAGTTCTTTTTGAGTTTTTCTTGAAAATGGCTTTGTACTAAATGGTATTTAAAGATTTAGTTTTTTTCTGTAGGTTGCTAAAGGATGGTGTCCTAAACATGTTCCAATATCTGGATCCTTAGATATAAGATGCCAATGTTTTTGGATTATGTGAGTAATTTTCTTGCTTTCATTGCTGTATGTTATGATCAATCTAGGTGCTTCTTGTTTTGGCTGTATCAATATTAGAGCTTGTTTTTCCCTCTGAGTAACCAATGTCTCTGCATGTGGTATTTTTCTGACTTTCGCTACACATTTTTTCTGTATCCTCTAGTTTTTCATCTGTGTACTGTTTTTGAGAAATTCGCTTCTGCGTCTTTAACTTTGGAGCAATTTCGTCGCATTCTAATAAATTCTCCAAATGGGATGCTTTTAATCAATGATTCTGGATAGAAACTAGTCCCATGACGCATCCTGTTCATTGAAGTTTCTTTTCTATATAATGTTGAATGAATTTCACCTTGATCTATATAGATCACTTGTATTCAAGAAATTGATTTTTGTTTTGCTGGTTGTATAGGTGAATAATAGTCCTACATTATAGCTGAGCTAACTATAACTATAACTTACGCCCCCGCAATGCAATACTTATGACCTCACATATTACATCACTCATGACATAGTCATTGGCATCACTGATGACATCTCAAATGGCATCATAATGCCATCATTGATGACACCATCCAGTGTGTGTAAGTATTTTGTAAGAGTTTATGATTGCCAAACATATATACTAAGGTGCTACAAGACTTAAAGTAGTATACTAGGTGTACTGCTAATGAGTGATACTACTTTTAATATATATCATGGGAGTGGCTGTGTATCTGTATGTATCCTTGTGTGTATCGGTGTGTTAGTGGCTATATGGGTTTATAAATGGTTATCTAAGCAGCTATGTAGGTGAGTGAGATGCTGTATGAGTACTATATTGGTGAGTGAGTGAGTGTGTCAGTGGATGTATGGGTGTGTGAGTGACAGTGCAACTGGCTCTATCAGAGGATAAGTGGGTGTGTAGTGACTGTATGGGTGAGTGAGTGGATATCTTAATGGCTGTATGAGTAAGTGACTGGGTGTATGGGTGAGTGAGTAGCTGTTTGAATAGATGTTTCATTACATGACTTCTTGTGTGAGTGACTGTATTGGACAGTGAGTGCCTGTATGAATGGCTGTATGGGTGAGTATAGGAATGTGTGACTGCTTGTATGGATATGTGAATGGGTATCTAAGTGGTTGTGTGAGTGAGTGTTTTGGGCTTCTATGGGTGAGTGAGCAGCTGTGTTAAGAAGCTTATTGGGTAAGTGAGTGGGTGTGTGACTTTGCACGTAAATAAGTAGATGTGAAAGTAGTAGTATGGGTGAGTTATGTGGCTGGCTGTATGGGTGAGTAACTGGTTATATGAGTGGCTGTATGGGTAAGTGAATGGTTGTTAAGTGGGTGTATGAGTGACGGAGTGGGTGTGTGTATGAGTGGCTCTATGAAGGACTTAGTGGGTGTGTGAGTACTGGTATAGGACTGTGAATGGGTATGTCAGTGGTTGTATGGGTATGTGAGTGGGCATACACGTGGTTTTATGTGGGTGTGAGTAGGTGTGTGAATGGATCTGTAGATGATGTCATCAGTGATGTCGTTTGAGATGTCATCAGTGATGTCATAAGTAATGTCACTGACCATGTGATGAGTGATGTAATATTGAGGTCATAAGCGGGGCATTGCGGGTCATGCGTTATAGTTAACTCAGCTAATTATAACTACCAAATTTCTCTGGTTTTGTATGATTGAAATGTCAGTCTAACTATAACATCTCTGTAACCTTTGGACTTTTCAGTGAATTTCTAAGTTTTCCAAATTGTATTTCCTAACTGTAATGGCCCTGTAATATTTGTTTTTGTTAGTGCATTTTGAAGGTTTTTTAACTGCTAGCTCCTAACTATTTAACGTCCCTGTAACCTTTGGTTTATTCAGTGAACTTCTATGGTTTTTTAACTATTAGTCAAGAGACGCGTTTGCAGAGTGGTGGAGAAATGGGGATGGGCCTACGACCAGCTTTCAGGAATCCCACTATGTAGGACTTACAGGAGGTACCAGAAAGGTTTCTTGGCCCCCAAGGTCCCTCAGGAGTAAAGTGGATTTCATGTCCTAACCAGTAGTATAACCTGAGCTGTGTTTGCACAGTGGTGGAGTAAGGGACCGTGGCCTCCGAAGACCTCTTACCAATCCCACTGTGTGGGACTTACTGGAGGTAACAGGAGGGGTAGTTGGCCCCCAAAAATGTCCTTGGGGGCCAACTACCCCTTCTGTTGCCTCCAATAAGTCATACACAGTCGATTTGCTGAGACCTGGTAGAAGGCCACGCCCCATTTCTCCACCACTCTGCAAACACACCTCCTGGTGCACTCCTAGTTCGGGGGTTGAGGTCCCCTTTGCAATTGAGGGTCCTTGTGGGCCAACTACCCCTCCTGTTACCTCCAGCAAGTGCCACACAGTGGGTTTGCTGAGAGGTTTTCAATGGCCATGCTCCCTTTCTCCACCACTCTGCTAAAGAACTTCCTGGTGCTCTACTAGTTGGTGGTTGAAGTCCCCTTGGCTCTTGAGGGTCCTTAGGGGTCTACTACCCCATCTGTTATCTCCAATGAGACCCACACAGCTGGATTGCTGTGAGGTGGTCAGAGGCCTTGCCTCATTTCTCCACCACTCTGCAAACGTGCCTCCAGGTGCACTCCTGGTTAGGAGAAGAAGACCACTTTAGTCCTGAGGCCTTCAGGAGGCAAGGGGACCTCATCTCCCCCCAACAGTGCACTGAGAGACGCGTTTGCAGAGTAGTGGAGAAAGGGCCTCTGACCACCTCTCAGCAATCTCAATGTACTGAGCTTACCGGCAGTAACAGGGGGCCTTGTTTGACCCTAAGGACCCACACCAGCAAATGGGACTTCATCCTCTAAACAGCAGCGCACCAAAATGCGCGTTTGCAGTGTGGTGAAGAAAGGGGACGGGCCTCCGGTGAGTTCAAGTTTTTTTATTTTACATTTTTTTAGTAAGGGTGCCCCCTCCCGGGCCAATTATAGCCCGGGGACCCCATTCTCCGGGGCCAAGCCTTTTTTTTAAACAAAAATCATACAAAGGTGGGGTGCTCAGCCCCCCAGGCCAACTTTAGCCCCGGGAACCCCATCCCCAAGGTCTGGCCTTAGCATATTTATTTTTTTAATAGGGAGGGGGGACCGTGTGCCCCCCTCCCTGGTCCACGCTCGGACCCAGGCACCCCATCCCTGGGGCCTGGACACTTCATTTAGGACTGTGGGGGAAGCCTCCTCAGTCCCTGCTGGCTACCAGCCTCCTGCAGGAGCCGTCATTGCTTTGGGATCCAGGGAGCTGCTGGTATGCAGCCCCATGGACCCAAAGCAAAGTGTCTGTTTCCCTGCTCGCTTCACAGTGGGCAGGGAAACAGATGCTGCTCTGATTTCAGAAAGCAATAGCATTTTGTGCTCTCGCTTGCTGAAAGCAGACCTGAGGTTGCTATGGAATGGCAGGAGTGGTGCTCCTGCATTGCCACAGCAAACTGCAATGTCCCAGGGTGGGTACCCCAGGACACTGCATGACCTGGCCCTGGGGGGTGTCGGTCTCAAGGACCATGTAAGGCTCCATGAAAGGGGCCGTCAGGCCCCCCTCTCTACTAAGAAAGGTGGTGGTCCCTGGGGCAGTTGACCCCTTCATGTTTGCATTTGTGTTTGTGCCCCAGGAAAGTGGCAGTCCCCTGGGCTATATAAGGGGCCAGAACCCCTCACGCTTAATTATTTATGTTAGCCCCAGGGAGGTGGTAGTCTCCAGGGCTGTGGGGGGCTGCCACACAATCCCTCATAAAGCAACTTACATACCCATACAACCACTCACACACTCACTTACTCATCTACTGAGCAACTCATACACCCACTCACTCACACATACAGAAGCTCACACAGTAGCTCTATTACACATTGTTGGAAGGCGGACCCCGAGGAGTCGGCGAGACCACTCAGGGGGGGGCCCCACACTGTACGAAGTAGCCGAGCGCTGTAGAGAAGCCTCCTGGGAGATCCTTCTCCTATTATGTACTAGCACAGCAACACCACCACACCGGACTCAAGGAGGTTGTCTCAAGATGAGCAATTCTTTATCAGCACGATAAAAAGGTTACGGGTTCAATATTACACAAAAGGGGGATCGAGGGATCCGCAAAAGTCTCAGTGTCTCTTTAGAGGGGAAGGGGTAGCGGGACAGTCTTTGGCAGGAGCTTGGTACGAGGGTACCTGGGGCCCAGTTCTTATCCTCAAGCTGGAGGACCTCCGGATCTCGGAGGGGTCGAGCCGCGACGGCGTCAGCAGGGCTCTGGCGTTCAGTTCGTGGAGAGCCGCGATCAGGTCAGCAGGGCTCTCAAGATGGTTTCTGCTCAGCTCGAGCCGCGACGTCGTCAGCAGGGCTCCGAGGGAGGTTTCAGCGAGGTTGGGCCGCGACAGCGTCAGCAGGGCCCCGATGTTCCGGGGGGGCTTCAAGGTTTCAGCAAGAAGGAGCCGCGACGCAGTCTGCAGGGCTCGTGGTGGTTTCACGCAAGAGTTCTTCTCCGTAGGGTCGGCCGCGATTCAATCAGCAGGGCTCTCGACTCCGGGATACAACTGCCGGTCTGTGGCGGGGTCGCCCCAGATATAGGTCTGGAGCCCTTTGATGTCCGGACCCTTGCGCCCGGGGGGGCGGAGAGGCCGGGTTGAGGTGGCCAGACGCCCAGCAGGAGAGGCGCCCGGCCCAGGAGAGCTGGAGGCCGATCGCACCTCGGTGTGTGGGGACGGTTGGGGGTCCCATCGATACCGCCCTCCGCCAGGGCGATGAGGTGTTCACGTGACACCCCCTGGCCAGTTCTTGGTGCCTCAATGTCTGGGCCTTGCTGGGGCCGAGGCCGGGTTGAGCGGAGTCATGAGGGCTGGTGTGCAGGGTCACGTGGCAGGTGACAAAATGGCGGAGCCTCGAGGCGTAGGTGACCTCGTGCGGCCCGCACGGGTAGCTCGTGGAGGCTAGGGCGGGGAACGGGCCCAATCCCCGGGAAGTCAGGACCACGCCACGAGGCCGGGTCCAACAGGCGTCCCCCCCAGCCGAAGGCGGAGAGAGTCACCTATCTCCTTGGGGATTCTCCTCATCAAGGCGGAAGAAGCGGGACAGGCCGTCCGCGTTGGCGTGGTCATTGCCGGGTCGGTGTTCAACTGAAAAGTCCATCCCTTGCAGGGCAATGGACCACCGCAGCAGCTTGGGATTCTCGCCTCTCATTTGCATTAACCACCGCAAGGGCCGGTGGTCGGTCTGGACCCGAAAGTGGGTACCGAAGAGATAGGGCCGGAGCTTCTTAAGGGCCCACACTACGGCGAAGGCCTCGCGCTCGATGGTGCTCCATCGTTGCTCCCGGGGCAGCAGCCGTCGGCTGATGAAGGCCACCGGGCGGTCGAGTCCCTTCTCATCAACCTGAGACAGGACGGCCCCGATCCCATATTCGGAGGCGTCTGTCTGCACGATGAACTCCTTACTGTAGTCAGGGGCCTGGAGTACAGGGGCAGTGCACATCGCTGCCTTGAGAGTTTCGAAAGCTGACTGGCAGCGAGGAGTCCAGTGCACCTTCTTGGGTTGTTTCTTCGAGGTGAGCTCTGTGAGAGGCCCAACAATGCTCCCATAGTCCCGGATGAACCGCCGGTAGTATCCAGTGAGGCCCAGGAAGGCCCGCACAGCGGTCTGGGTAGTGGGGGGTTCCCATGCCTGGATGGCATCGACTTTTGGCTGGAGAGGGGCCACCTGACCGCTTCCCACTTGATGGCCCAGGTAGGTCACTGATCCTTGGTCGATCTGGCATTTGCTGGCCTTGATCGTGAGCCCGGCCCGTTGGAGGGCGGCCAGGGCGGCTTTGAGGTGAATGAGGTGCTCAGCCCAGTGGTTGCTGTACACGGCAATGTCATCCAAGTAGGCCGCGCTGAAGGCCTCGAGCCCGGCCAGAACCTTGTTTACAAGTCTCTGGAAAGTGGCCGGGGCGTTCTTCATGCCGAAGGGCATCACCCGAAAGTGGTAATGCCCATCAGGGGTAGAAAAGGCGGATCTTTCTCGGGCGCCGGGGGTGAGCTGGATCTGCCAGTACCCGGCGGTGAGGTCCAGCGTGCTCAGGTAGCGGGCGGCCCCCAAGCGGTCGATGAGTTCGTCGGCCCGGGGTATAGGATGGGCGTCCGTCTTGGTCACAGCATTCAGGGCTCGGTAGTCTACACAGAATCGTAACTCCGGGGGGTGGCCGGGGGCTGCGGCCTTTGGTACCAGGACGACAGGGCTGGCCACGGGCTGTCGGAGGGCTCGATGACCCCCAGGGCCAGCATCTTCGCTACTTCGGCCTGGATGCATGCCCGCACTCGGTCGGGTACCCTGTAGGCTCGGTGTCGCACGGGGGGGCTCTCCCCGGTGTCGACGTCGTGGACGCACCAGTGGGTCACCCCCGGGGTGAGGGAGAAGAGGGCTGCGTAGTCCTGCAGCAGTTGTTGACAGTCGTTACGCTGTTCCGGGGTCAGGGAAGAGGCGAGTTAGACACCTTTGATGGATCCGTCGTGGACGTTGGACTGCAAGAGGTCGGGTAGGGGCTCGGAGTCGTCCTCGCCCCCCTCGTCGGTCGCCAGCAGCAGGCTCAGTTCGGTCCGGGCAAAGTGGGGTTTGAGCCTGTTAGCATGTAGAATCCGGAGGGGGTTCCGGGGGGACTCCAGGTCGACTAGGTAGGTGACGGGGCTTTTCTTCTCCACCACCTTGAAGGGCCCGGTCCACTTGTCCTGGAGGGCGCAGGGCTCAACCGGGGCCATGACCCAGACTCTCTGGCCTGGCTCGAACTCGATGGTAGAGGAGTTCCGATCGTACCACCGCTTCATGTCCTCCTGGCTGGCCTCGAGGTTGGCTTCGGCCATGGCTCGGAACTTGCGGGTCTGGTTTCGTAGGGTCAGGAGGTATCGGTAGACGTCAGGAGGGGCGCCTTGGAGCTTCGTCTCCCAGCCCTCCTTGACCAGGCTGAGCGGTCCGCGGACCGGATGTCCGTACAATAGTTCAAACGGGCTGAACCCCAGGGACTTCTGCGGGACCTCCCGATAGGCAAACAGGAGGCACGGCAGCAGGACATCCCATCTCCGCCTTAGGGGCTCTTCCAGGCCCTGGATCATTCCCTTTAAGGTTCTGTTGAACCGCTCGACCAATCCGTTCCCCTGAGGGTGATAGGGGGTTGTGAATTTGTACGTGACCCCGCACTGCTGCCACAGGGACCGCATGTACTTGGAGATGAAGTTCGTGCCCCTGTCGCTCACCACTTCGCGGGGAAATCCCACTCGGGAGAAGATCCCCATCAAGGCCCGGCCTACCACGGGGGCCGTTACAGTTCTTAGCGGGACCGCCTCCGGGGACCGGGTGGCGTGGTCCACGAGGACCAGGATGAAGCGGTGGCCCAGGGCGGTCTGGGGGTCCAGGGGCCCCACGATGTCGATTCCGACCCGTTCGAACGGGGTGCTGACGGCTGGAAAGGGCTGGAGGGGGGCCTTGACCCGACCCCCCGTCTTCCCGCTGGCTTGGCAGGTCTGGCAGGACCGGCAGTGGTTGTCCACGTCTCTCCGCATCCGGGGCCAGTAGAAGTGGGTCACCAGACGGCTGTAAGTTTTGTCTTGCCCTAAGTGTCCGGCGAGGGGCACGTCATGTGCCAGGTTGAGAAGGAACTCCCGGAAGCGGAGGGGGACCACCAACACGCGGCTGGCCCCGAATTCTGCCACTTTTTGCTCACTGTACAACAGGCCCTCGGCCCAGTAGACCCAGTGGGTGCCAGTCTGGTCCCCGTTGGCTTGTGCGGACGCTTGTTGTCGGACCCCTTCGAGAGAGAGACAGGACTGCTGTTCTTGCTGGAACTGCTCACGGGTGGGGCCCCCTTCGTGGCGCCATGGTGCAAGTTCTGGTAGGGCGCCCAGGGATGCAATCTCCTCGGGGGAGGATTCAATAGGTCCAGGGTCGGTGTCCGCCTCCCCCTCGCTGCAGCGGGGGGTGGTGCGAGCCCCTCGGGCTGGGCAGCCCCGGGGCCGAGGACGAGCGGGGGGCCCGGGCGGTCATGGACCGGGTGATGGCGCAGGCCCATTCGGATAGTCCCAGCATTCGGAGGTGCTCTCGTCGCTCCAATTGGGCCCAGGGGGAACTCTCCAGGTCGTTCCCCAGGAGGCAGTCTACTGGTGCGTCGTCGTGGACAGTCACCTTTAGCAGGCCTGTCACCCCTCCCCACTCGAAAGGGACCAGGGCCATCTGGCACAGGCTTTCGCTGTTGTCGGCCGTCCGGACGGGGCACAGCACATTGGGTAGGATCTGTTCGGGGGTCACCAGGTGGCAGCGGACAGCGGTGACGCTGGCGCCGGTGTCACGAAGGGCTTCGGCCCGTTGTCCACTGACGGTGACCTGCTGCCTGTACGTCTGGGTGTTGCTTGGGATGGGGGTGCGGGGCACCATTTCTCGGCTGCCAAGGCAGACCAGGGACATGGCTGCCGGCTCCCATTCGGTGGTTCCTCGGTCGAGGGTTTCTTCTTCTCCTTCCCCCAGGGCGGCGGCTGCCAGCTGTCAGGGCGGGGGCCCGCCAGCCCCGCTTCTTCGGTTCAGGGGGCAGACCGGGTCGCTGGCATAGTGTCCGGTTTGTTGGCAGCCATAGCATGTTACTGGGGGCCGTGGTCCGGTTCTGGCCGGGGTCGCCCCCCTTCGGGCTAGGCTCGGGGAGAGGGGTTGCTGCGGTGGCCCTCGAGGTGGGCGTTATTTTCCTGGTTGCTCATGACTTCTGTTTGTCTGGATGGGTAGCTAGTGGGTTACTGGCTGGTACGTACTGCGTTCGGCTCGGATCCCGTCGCTGGCCACCAAATGTTGGAAGGCGGACCCCGAGGAGTCGGCGAGACCACTCAGGGGGGGGCCCCCACACTGTACGAAGTAGCCGAGCGCTGTAGAGAAGCCTCCTGGGAGATCCTTCTCCTATTATGTACTAGCACAGCAACACCACCACACCGGACTCAAGGAGGTTGTCTCAAGATGAGCAATTCTTTATCAGCACGATAAAAAGGTTACGGGTTCAATATTACACAAAAGGGGGATCGAGGGATCCGCAAAAGTCTCAGTGTCTCTTTAGAGGGGAAGGGGTAGCGGGACAGTCTTTGGCAGGAGCTTGGTACGAGGGTACCTGGGGCCCAGTTCTTATCCTCAAGCTGGAGGACCTCCGGATCTCGGAGGGGTCGAGCCGCGACGGCGTCAGCAGGGCTCTGGCGTTCAGTTCGTGGAGAGCCGCGATCAGGTCAGCAGGGCTCTCAAGATGGTTTCTGCTCAGCTCGAGCCGCGACGTCGTCAGCAGGGCTCCGAGGGAGGTTTCAGCGAGGTTGGGCCGCGACAGCGTCAGCAGGGCCCCGATGTTCCGGGGGGGCTTCAAGGTTTCAGCAAGAAGGAGCCGCGACGCAGTCTTCAGGGCTCGTGGTGGTTTCACGCAAGAGTTCTTCTCCGTAGGGTTGGCCGCGATTCAATCAGCAGGGCTCTCGACTCCGGGATACAACTGCCGGTCTGTGGTGGGGTCGCCCCAGATATAGGTCTGGAGCCCTTTGATGTCCGGACCCTTGCGCCCGGGGGGGCGGAGAGGCCGGGTTGAGGTGGCCAGACGCCCAGCAGGAGAGGCGCCCGGCCCAGGAGAGCTGGAGGCCGATCGCACCTCGGTGTGTGGGGACGGTTGGGGGTCCCATCGATACCGCCCTCCGCCAGGGCGATGAGGTGTTCACGTGACACCCCCTGGCCAGTTCTTGGTGCCTCAATGTCTGGGCCTTGCTGGGGCCGAGGCCGGGTTGAGCGGAGTCATGAGGGCTGGTGTGCAGGGTCACGTGGCAGGTGACAAAATGGCGGAGCCTCGAGGCATAGGTGACCTCGTGCGGCCCGCACGGGTAGCTCATGGAGGCTAGGGCGGGGAACGGGCCCAATCCCCGGGAAGTCAGGACCACGCCACGAGGCCGGGTCCAACACACATACATCTACTCACACAGCAACTCACTCACCCATACAGACACTCACACATCTACTCACACATGCATACAGCCACTCACATAACCACTTACCCATTCATGCTGCCACTCACACAACTACTCATTCATCTTTACAGCTACTCACACAGCCACTCACTTCCCCATATAACCACTCACATACCCACTCTACACACATGCAACCACTCATACAGCCACTCATAGACCCACTCATACAAACACTCACATGTCCACTCACCCACCCATACAGCCTTTTACAAATGTACTCACTCAGCCATACTGCCAATTACACAACCACTCACTCAACCACACACACTTTAATATATCCTTTCAATTATAGATACAGCTACTCACACAGCCACTCACTCACCCATCCAACCATTCACACACCCACTAACTCACCCATACAGCCACTCACAGTCACTGACTCATACAGCTGCTCATATACCCATGTGTTCACCATACAGCCACTCACACACCCATACAGCCACTAACAAAGCCACTAACACACAGATTCAGACAGTAACAAATCCACTCAGGTCACATATGTTAGAATAGTGTCACTCATTAGTAGTTCAGAAAGAATAGTATTTTAACATATGCACTAGCTTAGTATGTGTCTTTAAGTTTCAGAAACTTTTATGAAACACTACCACTCACTGAATGATGTCATCAATGATGTCATTTGAGATGTCATCACTGATATCACTGACCATGTCATGAGTGATGTAATATGTGAAGTCATAAGCAGTGCATTGAGGGGCCGTAAGTTATAGTTAGCTCAGGTACCTATAACTACTGAATTCTATGGTATTGTATGAGTGAAATCTAAGCCTCCAGCAATGCAACCAAAATGACATCACTGATGACATCATCCAGTGACTGTGAGTGTTTTCTTAAAGCTTTTGAGTGTTAAACATATGTTCCAAGGTACTACAAAACATACAATTGTAAACTTTCTGTGCTACTAATGAGCGATACTATTTCTAACATATATTATGTGAGTGGCTGAGTGACTGTGTGTATTCATGTGTATGAGTGAGTGTGTGAGTGCCTGTATCCGTGTGTGAGTGGGTGTGAGAGTATCTGCATGGGTGTATAAGTAGGTATGTGACTAACTGTGCAGGTGGATGAGTGGCTGTGTGAGTGACTATTGGTGAGTGAGTCAGTGTGTCAGTGCCTATATGGGTGAGTGAGTGACTTTGTGAGTAGTTGTATGGGTGGGCGAGTGGGTGTGTAAGTGACTGTATGGGTGAATGAGTGGGTGTCTGAATGGATGTATGAGTGAGTGACTAGCTGTGTAAAAGGCTGTATGGGCAAATGAGTGGATGTTTGGTTAAGTGAGTTACGTGTGAGTGACTGTATTTTAGGGTAAATGTCTGTGTGAGTGGATGTTTGGTGAGTGAACAGATGTGTGAGTGCTTGTTTAGATTTAGGAATCAGTATGTAAGTGGTTGTGTAGATGTGTGAGTGAGTGTGTGAATACCTGTATGAGTGAGTGAGTGGGTGTCTGAGTCGCTCTATGGAGGAGTAAGTGCTTGTGTGAGTACTTGTATGGGTCTGTAAATGAGTATGTGAAGGGTTGTGTGGCTGGGTGACTGGGTGTGTGAGAAGTTATATGGGGTATGAGTGGTGTGACTAGCTCTGTGGATGATGTCATCATTGATGTCATCTGAGATGTCATGAATGATGTCATTGGTGATGTCACTGACCATGTAATGAGTGATGTAATATGTGAGGTCATAAGCAGTGCGTCAAAAGTGGGCAACATTTGTTTTCTGACATATTATACTCAAAAGGGGTTCCTCAAACTCCCCTATATTCTTATCATGGGGTCAGGGCACATGCAACCTGACCAGTTATGCCACTTTCTGCCATTTGGCTTCAGTCTGGCGACTGTTGCAATGAGGTAAAATGAGGATGTCATTTGAAATGTCATCAGTGATGTCATTGACCATGCCATGAGTGATGTAATATGTGAGGTCTTAAGCATTGCATTGCGGGGCGCAAGTTATAGTTAACTCAGCCTACTACAACTGCTGAATTTCTCTGGTTTTGTATGAGTGAAATCTTAACCTAAATATACCGTCCCGGTAACCTTTGTTTTTTTCAGTGAATTTCTAAGGTTTTTGAATCCTATTTTCTAACTATAATGCCTCTGTAACCTTTGATTTTTTTTCACTGAATTTACAAGGGTTTTTGAATTCTATTTCCAAAATATTACGTCCGTGTTTCAGTGAAATTCTATTGTTTTTAACTAGTACTCACATATGCAGAGTGGTGAAGAAAAGGGGGTGATGCCTCTGACCACCTCACAACAAACCCGCTGTGTGAGACTGGAGATAACTGGAGCGGTTCTTGCCCCCCCAACGACCCCCAGCATCCAAGAGGGTTTCATCTTCAACTATTAGTGTGTCTGGAGGTGCATTTGTAGAGTGGTGGAGAAAGGGGGCGGGGCCTCTGACCAGCTCTCAGCAGTCCCACTTTGTGGGACTTACTGGAGGTAACATGAGGGATTCTTGACCCCCAAGGACTCTTATCATCGAAGGAGAAATGATCCATCAACCAGTAGTATGCCAGGACGCGCTTTTGAAGAGAGGTGGAGAGAGGGGGCATGGCCTCTAAAGACCTCTCAGCAATTCCACTGTGTGGGACTTACTAGAGATAACAGGAGGGGTTTCTGTCCGCCAAGGACCCTCAGCATGCATGGGGACTTCATCCCTCAACCAGTAGTGCAACAGGAGGTGCATTGCAGAATGGTGGAGGAAGGGGGTGAGGCCTCTGATTACCTCTCAGCAATCCCTCTGCATGGGACTTACTTGAGGAAACAGGAGGGGTTTCTGGCCCCTAAGGACCATCAGCATCCAAAGGTACTTCATCCCTCAACAAGTAGTGCGCCAAGAGGTGCGTTTGCAGAGGGATGGAGAAAGGGGCAGGGCCTCCAATAACCTCTCAGCGATCCCCCTGTGTGGGACATATTGGCGCTATCTGGATGGGTGATTGGCCCCCAAGGACCCTCAGGAGCCAAGGGGACTTAATCCCCCAACTAATAGTGTGCCAGGAGGAACAATAGTGAAGTGGTGGAGAAAAGGGGTGGGGCCTCGGGCGACTTCCCCCAGGCCAAGTTTTAAATTTTATTTAACTTCTATTATGGGTCTGGTGCCGAGTGGAGCCCCTTACCCTGGCTGATTTGGGCCCCAAGGACCCCATCGTTTGAGGCCCAGCCTTTTATTTAAATATATACTATTGGGGAGGGGCAGCTCTGTGCCCCTCCTTGGGCCGATTTCAGCCCCGGGGACCCCATTCCCTGGGCCTGGCTTTTTCATTTTTTTGTTGGAGGGGAGGGGGAACCCTCCTCCCAGGCTGATTTAGGCCTTTTTATTTGATTTTTTTTACAGTTGGGGAGGGGGGCTGGGCAGTGCCCTCCCATGCAGATTTCCTCCAGGGCCTGCCCTCCATTCTGGGTGCCCTGATCCCACCCTGGGCACCCATTGACTTTTGTTTGGGACTGCATGAGGAGCCCGGAAGCCCTACACGGTCCCTGTTAGCTCCCTGCCTCCTTGCTGGAAGCAGAGTATTTGCTCTGGCTTGGCAGTTGTTGTAAAGCTCCCACCAAGCTGGAACTAACAGCTATGTCCTTTGGGTGGGAATCTCAGCACATAGCAGAAACCATCCCTGGGGTGTGGCATTCCCCATGGCCATGTATGGCTCCAGGAGGGGAGCTGTGTGGCCCCCCTCCTTTCTTGGATTTTGCCCTGGGGTGGTGGTGGTCCCTGGTGTGTGGGCATGCCAAGTGGGCCCAACTGCATCCATATTTAAAAGTGCCCTGGGGAAGTAGAATTCCACACGTCCCCCCACAATCAATATACAGGGGAGGGGGCAGTCTCCGAGGCTGTTGGGGGGTCTGTGCGGCCCTCACACATTCAATTGCTCAAAGGCCCAGGAGGTACCAGTCCCCGGGGCTGCGGGGAAGCCATGCAGGCCAACCACATTAATTTACTATTCTTTGTCACCTCAAGGTGGTAGACCCCAGGGCGGGGTGGCCCACCCACATCTATGTTTCATTCTGCCCAAGGAGGTGGTGGTCCTCAGGCCTGCGGGGGGCCGCAGGATCCCTGCATTATTTAGTAAACAGTTGCCCTGGGGAGGTGGTGTTCACCGGGCACAGGGGTGACAAATCGGCACTGCCGGCATAATTAAAAAACAGTGCCCCTGAGATTTGACCTATCCGGAGGATTCCTTGAAAAGAAGAGCAGGAGCCCACGCTTCTTTCGTTTTTCAATTTTGACTCAAATCCACAAATCCAACCCCGAATTTGTGCAAATTGAGCCCAAAAAATGTTTTTAACCCACACTACCAGTCCTAGGGCATCAGGGTATTCCCACCTTGCCCCCCTTTCTTTATTTCTTATGTTTTTTTGTTGGACTCAGCTCAAGACGAGTCCCAAGGTGGCTGCCAACACTTCCTGGTCGAAGTGTTGGCAGTCAATCAGATTTGAATACCGGGACTTCTGGATCCACGAGTAATCTGCTTCCCTATATATACAATTTTTGTTCTGGATAATATCGCCCAAATTACTTAATGGATTTACACCAAATCACAAAAAGCACAATCTGAGTACCAAAAACTAGCTTTCTTCTTTAAATTTGGTGTAATTCCGTCCAGCGGTTCGGGCTGTGGTCGTGTCTAAAGCTCCTAAGGGAATTAATGGGAAAAACTTGTTTTGGAACCCCACCTTTTTTGGCTCCCGCTACATGAAACAGCCTGAAACTTTCCAGACACCATCTGAAGTAACAGGAAAGTGTTTGGGGAAAATGTCATGAAGTTTCATCTACCAACGCCAAAGATGTAGGCAACTAAATGTAACAGTATTGATTGAAACTCCATCCTAACTTTAACTACCTACTGGCAACCGCCAGTAGGTAATATTAATGTATTTATATGTATTTTTTGGTTTGCTAATAACTTTGTCCCAATTTGACAAATATTTACAAAACTTTCCCCCACAAAAAGCCATCCATCTCTGTTCCTTTCTGGAAAGTTTTAGGGTGATCTATCAAGCAGGGGCCAAGAAAAAAGGGGTTTCCAAAATCCCCATACATTCTCCATAGACTTCTTTAAGTCGGGGTGCAGCAAAAACTCCTGACCAGAATTACACCAAATTCGCCAGCACTGTAGATCTTGGTCCTTAGATTGTGTTTTTTTGTTATTTGGTGTAACTCTGTTCCTTATTTTTTTAGATATTAAGGGTGAATAAAATGTAGATATTTGGACGGTTGGGCTTGAGAGAAACTCTCGAGCATCCTGCAATAGCTTAAATTAAAAAATGGAGCCCTGTGATTGGGCAAGAAGCCCATTTGTTTCCTGTGACCCTTAACGCTCTTGCGGGAACAGGGGCTTCCGCAAGTCTTGTGAGAGTGGTCTTATTGGCTGGCTGTTAGGAATGAAATTGCCACCCTTACTGTCTAATGTGAAAAATTGCAGGTATTGTGGAAATAAAGTAAAAAAGCTGTATAATGGGTCAGCAGAAAGAAATTCTGTAACTCTAGATTTTGAGAGGAGGCTTGTAAGGTGTAAGTACTGTGCTTAAAATAAATCTATATTGTTTTTAAAAAATGTACTATCTTGTTGGACTCTCACGGGATTGGGATTAGTAAAAAGGAGTAGATGAGTTGTGTATACACTCTGCCAGGAGGAATCGATATTGTGCACCTTATTGCTCAGAGGAGTTGTGAGAGATATATGTACTGTGATGAATCGAATGTTAATTCTATTTAATTGTTAGGATATAACAGGACTCTCGTTGGATCGCGAAAAGTAGGAAGGATTAGGTGATCTTTTAGTACACTCCGGTATACACACTGTAGGAAGGAGTGTTAGTCAAGATGGTGTTTATCTGAACCTACTATTTAGACCCATCAGGTTGGAAAGAGCTCTGGGCAGAGAGTAAAATCTCTCCCCACACCATACCATGTAAAACAAATATTTAATAAAGGGGTTTTAGAGGAGAGGCCAGTTCCTCTCCATACCCTACTAGACACATTTGTCATCTGAGAGAGATATTTGAAAGAAGAGGCCAGTCCTTCATGACACACTGCTATGTACATCGGTCATCTGAGAAAGAGGTCTGAAGGGAGAGACCAGTCCCGCCACACACCACTACAAACATCTCTCACCTGAGAGAGAGGCTTCAAAGGAGAGTCACTCCCCACACATCCTCCTTCGAACACCTGCCGTCTGAGAGAGAGGTCTCAAAGGAGAGGTCAGTCCATTCAAACACACCCTACTATGGAAACCCTCTCATTTGAGAGAGAGGTGTAAAAGGAGAGGTCAGTCCCTCCCTACTCACTACTACGCACACCTGCCATTTGAGAGAGAGATCTAAATGGAGAGGCAGTTGCTCTCCATACACCATAATACTCACACCCCTCATCTGCAAAAGAGATCTTAAAGTAAAGGTCAGTCCATCCACACACCCTACTATGCACACCAGTCATCTAAGAGAGGGATTTTGCAGAGAGAGGGGTCTGAAAGGAGAGGCCAGAACCTCCCTGCACCCTACTGTGCAAACCCGTCATCCAAAACAAGCTCTCAGTGGTGTGATACAAAAGATCTGTTTTTGTTTAAGAAATGCCTTAAAAATTCACTTAAAAAAATTAATGTTAAAGTAACGCCATAGTTAGGTGAATTTGTCAATGACAACTTTAATGTTTGAAGTTAAAAAAATACAAACAATCACCAGGTATAGTTAGCAGCGCTAACTATAACTTGTGCCCCCGCCGTGCACTGCTTATGACATCACATGAGACATCACTCATGACATGTTCTATGACATAATTTATGACATCACTCATGACATCTCAATTGACATAATTGATGACATCATTGATGGCATCACGGATGTCATCAGTGACTTTCTTTATAATATTATGGATACTGAAATATCCTCATAATTAGAAGGGCATTATTTCCTTATTACAGTCGCGTTCTAGAATCAGAACGCACCTGTAATAAGGAAAAACATCAAAAGTCACTTGTGATAAGTTATAAGTGGTGACTTGTGATGTCATGCTTCATACACAAGCACAGAGCCATCTTACCTGGTTCAGATGTGAGAAGAAACCAGTATGGTCTGAAAATATACATTTCCTGCTGAACTAAACAAGTACAAAGGTTAATTGCAGGGAGACACCAAAAATAATCTATGACACGAAGAAGCCCGTCACTGCTGTGCCAAATGCTTTAAACCTCTGCTACGACAAGTGCAACATGGCTAACGCAGCAAGAATAACTCAGCTGTGAAAAGGATGTCGAGAAAAACCTCTAGTATAACTCCTTTCAGCATTTAAAAAGAAAAACTGCACTCTTTTTTGTTCCAGGGCACAGCGCCATTTCTTTTTCCAACTCCATTATAAGGGGCAAGGAATTTAATGTAGCAGCATTACTTTTATTCAGTGCTATTTTCAAGGGAGCTGCATTGTGAACAGATGCAAAAGGAAATACATTTAGCAGATATTTTTCAATTGAAAGATACTATTCGATGGCACATGTGTGTGTGAAAGCAAAAGACTTTTTTCTAACACAAGTCACATAAAAGCTTCTGGGTATTACATCATGGTCATGCATCCTTTGTATTTACCTTGTGCTATAATAAATGAAAACGCTATACAGCTCGGTGCCACTTGGGGTGGTATCAATCTTAATTAAAGTCCAAAAATAATCCTTAGTATTATTTGGGATAGAGTAACCTTGACTGTACATTATAAGGATATTTGAAGTCAACTCGGACTTCCATGACCTTATAAAGGAACTCAGCCTGCTTCCTGATGCAGAAGCGGACCTTACAGGTAAGAGCGGTGGGGCGGGGTGGGGGGGATTTTGACAGATGACGACGAGGGGAAATTAATAATTTATATAATTTTCCCTCTGGGTCATCTGTCAAAATCACCCCACCCGACCCCACCATTCTTACCGGCACGGGCCGCTCATAGTCTCATACCGCTATATGTCCTGGAACTCCTCGTTGACCTGCAAAATCCTCATGATATACAGTAGGGGGTACTTTATCCCATATATAATCAGCAACTTGTGACACACCCAGTCACTGATTATAAAGAAAAGATGTCAGAACTTAACTGTACTGAGTCATTGCAGTCAGGTTCTAACTTCACAATATCTGCTATGGGAGCCAGCAGCCAGGTGGAAAGTAGGTCAGATCACAGAGTAGCTTTTTAAAGCAACAAAAAAAAACATTGCTTTTCTTTCTTTTGCTCTATGTTTCTATCTTACAGTGATAAGCAGGGCATGTTTATTTTTTGCATTCCTTCGGTAATTATAGAAAAGGTAGATTATTTCTGCATGCCTCTACACATTTCTAGTTACAGCTGCTTTTATTTTTATTTATTTTTAAACTGACATGTATTGATTTGTTTCTAATATATTTTGCAACAAATATTTAACAGGTCTTTGATGTAGTTTTTCACTAGAGGTCCTATTTGTGTCCTCATGTTTGCAGATAAGGTGTCTCTTTCATATGAAAGAGCTATGCAGCAAGGTTTTAAGTGGTTTGTGGAAAAGGTGATGGTGTCACCATGTATTACATGGGACAAAGAGACCCCTGCAATACATGACTAAGAATATTGCAAGCCTACTCTGAGTTCCATAACCTTATAAAGGATCTGGGCATGTGGCCTAGTTTCACTATATAGTCCTCCCTGACTTGCAATATCCTTATAATGTACGGCATGGGGTACTTTATCCTATAAATAATACCGTATAATCAATTTTAGAATGGGACAGATGCTGTGAAATAGAGATATCTGTTCTAACACATTAGTGACACTACTGGGATAGGCTGTTTTTGATCAAAGAACGTGTTCAAGGTATCTATAAATTATTTACTGTTGACAATTTTGATGGAATGAAAAGCAAAATAAATAAAAAAAGAAATCTACTCGGGTGTGATGCTCCCATCTATAACTCTTGCCTTTTAACTCTTTTCTTCGCTTTTATTATGTTTATCCCTTTTTTACTATACAATTGTTTACATAGATACAGAAAAGCTATTTTGATTTGTTTGTTTGCAATGTCTCACTTGGGTAAAACATGCCGTTGTTTAAAAGGCAAGTACATAATTTTCCCTTTTTAGAAGGGCTACGATCGATATTTTGACATTTTTTTAGAACGCAAAGAAGGTACTCTGCCACCACCGATTGGAGGATTTATTATCATAAATTCCCCCAGGGAAAGCTCCCACACATGGTAGCGGGGGCACTTGCTGAATAAATCAGGTGTCAATCAATACTCCTACAATGGAAGAGAAAAGGACGTGTGTCAAAGAAAGCAGGTCTTGATCAGTTCTGCATCAACCTTGGAATGGGGGAGGAAAAGAAACAATGACAGAAGTCGGAGCCAGGAATGAAGTAACCACAAATCAAATGTAAAAATGTTTCACAGTGAGATGACTGTACGACTGTTCAAAAAAATCTGCACATTTTACATTTAGAATGCTGTGCTTTTAAGTTCAGTTTCCAAATGTGCACCAATTTAATCTTTCCAGCACAGGTCAAACCTCAAATTTAAATTTGTTGTTTTCCCTTGCACAGATTTCAAAGCCAGCAGTCTGAAATACGCCTATGCATATTCGGCCCAAAGAAGGACCTTTGGGGCAGATTTATGACGACTGGCGCATCCCTGCATATCAGCAGGGATGCGCCAGTTATTATGCCCCACAGCTGCGCCACCATGGATGCGCCGCATTTATAATGCGGCGCACCATGGGGCAAAAACGGCACAGATGCGTGACGCATCTGTGCCGAAAAGTGGCGCATTGCTGGAGTTGCGTCGCAAGCGCGACGCAGCTCCAGCAATGATCTGGGGGGCCCTATCTGTACAATGCTGCGTCAATCCTTACGCCTGCTTCAAGCAGGCGCAGGGTTTTGACGCAGCATGGGCCTAAAAGTGACTGAGTGAAATCTTGTAGATTTCACTCAGCCACTTTTAGGAGGCGTTCCTGCGCCGGAACGCCCCCACCTGCCCTGGAACGCCTACATGTGGCGCAGGGCTTTACAACGTGACGCATCTGGGAGATGCGTCACGTTTGTAAATGCCCCGCACCATGGCGCAGGATTTGCGCCGCTGCTGCGTCACAAAAGTGACGCAACGGCGGCGCAAAAGTGCCGCAAGTGCAACATAAATCTGCCCCTTTGTGTGTAAGCACACTCTTGCGCCATTGAAAAAACATATCAATGTGAGGGCCACATACCACTGTTGAACAAAATTTGCACATTTTAAATTTAGAAAGCTCTGCTTTTGAATGTAATGTCCCTATGTGCACCAAGTTGCTCTCTTAACACAGATCAATCCTCAAATTTCCATTCTTTGAGGTTGCTTGGAATAACTTGATAGGTAGTTCGAAGTTTAAAGTATTCCAAAGTACTAAAAAAACGCACTTGGAAATTCAGGCCAAGTAAGAACCTTTGCATGTACATTCTAGCTCAGTTATAAAGTTAGCTATTTTAAGCAGGCCTGTTCGACTCCATGGGGCATATCAACAAGCAGGCGATAAAAAATTATCGCCGCTTTTGCGGTCGTTTTCGGTAGGGGTGGGCGTAATTTGCGAAATCCACTTTCGCAAATTATCGCGAAAATGTTTAAAATTATCGCAAACAAGCGGAAATATCGCGAAGATGCAGAATTTTTTTTCCCGCATGTTCGCGAGATTTTCTGCATGGTTGCGGGTCGCCAACTTACCCATGTGGTTGCTCGCGGGCGCGGCCATATTGTTTTGAGTTGTCTCGCGGTGCATGATCGCGAGAAGAAAGACGTGATCGCGCGACGCATGACGTCACTGTGGGCGCGAACTGTCGCCAGACAGCGCAAATGGCTAAAAACAATCCAACATCTCATGGAGAACGCGACCGGATCAAGAAAACTTGTCGGCGAACGCAGGGATTCAGGTAAGGCAATCGCGCGCGCGCGAGAATGTATTATTTACAGCACGAGCAAGAAACAAATTATCGGCAAGCTGCGGAAAGCGGAAATTTTGACATTTTCGCGCTCTCCGCGGAAGGCGAAAATGTGAAATTATCGCAATTTCCGCGAACGGAACAACATTTTCGCCCAGGCCTAGTTTTCGGCCCAAAAGCGGCGATAATTTTATCGCCTAATCAGCAAGGTCACGCTAACACGTGAAACCTTCATTAGTGTCAGGATTCCTAATGCCCAGCTTTGCATCTCTAATGAGATGCAAAGTGGGCGTTCCTGACAAGACTCCCTTGGGAAGGTAGCGATTTTTAAAATCGCGTTAAGTATGCCTTAACGCGGGAATTTAACGTCTGTTAAATTCCTGACTAAGGCATACTTAACATGGGGGTGGATTTTGTGGCTAAGACCACAGGCCCTATCATCTAGGATATCGCCATTTTCCACCATGGAAAACGGCGATATCCCAACTATCTCTGGAATTTTTATCGCCTCGGCGATGCGCGTTGTTAATAACGCGCAAACCGGGCGATAAATTCCAGAGATAGCCGGCGATAAATATGCAAGCGCTAAGCGCGCTTTGCGATATTTATCGCCGGCCCTTGTTAATATGCCCCCATATGCTTACACCTCTTTGCGAAGATAGGGGCATATCAGCAAGGCGAGGCGATGGAATTATCGCCGCTTTTGCGGCCGTTTTTGGCCGAAAAGCGGCGATAATTTTTTCCCCTAATTAGCAAGGTTACACTAACGTGTGAAACCTTGAATTCGCGTACTAATTCCTAATGCCCTCCTAACATCAAGCCCCACGCTATGAAGCATAGCGGCAACAAAAGTAGCGATAACACCTGTTATCGCTACTTTCCTTACACATGCTTCAGGACTGACTTAGCCATGATATCCTATGGAAGTTGGATATCATGGCTAAGTTTGTGGGGCCCTATCAACAAGCTAACGCCACATTGCGTGAGACTATCGCTGGGTTCCCAGCGATAATCTCATGTTAGGCAGTTAGCGCGAGGATTTTTATCGCTTTTGAGATAAGCATTGCTAATAGCACGCTATCTCAGCGATAAAAATCCACGCTAACCTGCGATAATTATCCTAGCGCTAAGTGCGCTTAGCGATAATTCTCGCCGGTAGTTGCTGATATGCCCCATAGTTCTGAAGAATTTATCATCTCGGGAGCAGTGAAAATGAAAAATAAACCAGTCATGGATGTAGCATGATTACATGGTCTTTCTTAGTGAATTTTTCCGATTTTATTTCCATGCATGTGACCTAAAACCAAACTAACCTTGCACAGCCTGGCTTCATGCTTTCTTCTATAACTTTGTTTCGAATATATTTCTATCTCTATTTGTCGGTTAGGTGTATCTCTTTTTTCTTCTCGTTTTTTTAATTGATCTCCTCATCAACAGTTTGTTAGATGTTACTCAGACTATTTGTTATGGTTAATTTCTAGGAAATAGTACAGCACTGAGAACATTGACAACACATTCCAATTTCTTAAAATGGCATGCTTGTTACAGAGATGGCGTGGATCTTTGTTACTGGTTATAGCAGTTTATGTGAACTCAAGATCGAGCGCATTCAGGCAGCCTTATGCAAAAACAAGGGCCAATATCCACACAAAGCTTGCAAAATGTGTTTCAGTTGTGTGGAAACAGCTTGGGAAGAGGCTTCTTGTACATTTTGCACCACTGCACTTACAAAAACGGCATTGTCCACTCCTCTGTTGGTTTATGTATAGTTATATGCGCAAGCTATTGGTGCAACACTGATGAAACATACCATATCACAGGGTGCAGCCCCTGGTATGACCAGACCGGCTACACTTGTCTACAATTTGTAATCATCACTACATTATAGCGTTTGCACCAAAACATTTACTACCAGGAAGTGTGTATTGGCTTCATGTGGGTTCCCATGAGTTCAGGTCAGAGGAATCTTTTACTCTCTTTAATGAGTGGGGGAAAAAAACTACTTAATTTGACTTATTATCCCAACCATCGAGGAACTACACTACCAAGTAATGAAAACTGCAATTTCCCCCAACTTATAAAGTTTCACGTAATGGAAGTATTTGCAATGCCCTGAATATCCTATAGCAGATCACACCCCATATATCCTTACAAAGAAATACAGTAATCTCCTCCATTTCATCAGAAAAACATGTTCTGAGACTCCAAGCTCATGCATTATTTTTCCATGGCAAAAATATGTAATTGTTTGTGATATATGGGATTAAAGTGATTCAAGTTGAACATTATAAGGATATTGCAAGTCACTGAGAAATTCCATGACCATATAAAGGAACCATGCTGAAGGGCAAATTCCTTTCTAAGGTTATGGTTTTGAGGTGACTTGAAATATCTTTATCATGTATGAACATAGGGTAGTTTATTCCTTATAATACATGGACACGCTATCATCTTTCCCACAAACCACTTAAATCCATGGGGTAAAACTTATCAAAGTGGCATGCAACGCAACACAAACCAGCAAAACAACTTGCTGCATTGACCTGCATGACAGGGAGAGAGTAGGAATGTATCCATATTTATTAAGATATATTGAATTCCTGTTCTCTCCCTCTGCTGGCGCACTGAGTGCTGTCTAACATCAATGCAGGCACCCTTGCACCATGGTGCTAGGGCGCCTGCATTACAGACAGGTTTGTTTTTGTGCAGTAAGGGACTCCATCATAAAAATAATCCTGAAAGGCTTTTCCTCTTTCTATGTGTGCTGCAGAATCCTTCACAAGTATAAAGAGGAAATAATGAGGAGAAATGGAAATATTTATTCTCATTAAGCCTCTGATGGGAAAGTGTTGGAAATGGGGACTGTAGTTGACAGAGGTATGCATCCTGTCCAAGAAGGGACCTCCACTCTAGTCAGGGTAAGCTAGATATACACTAAAAGAATAATCTGTGATCACCCTCTGGAACCTTGGCACGGAGTAGTCAGGCTTATCTGAAGAGGCAATGTTAGAAATGAGGTTCTCTAGTTGGATGGTTGTTACCCTGTCCAAGTAAGGACCGTTCTTCCTAGTCAGGATAAGGGAGTTACACTTCTGAAATAACCCCTGCTCACCCCCATGGTGGCTTGTTAAGAGCAATCAGGCTTATGTCAGAGGCGGTGTGCAGCCAGCGGAGTTAGTGGCAGCATCGCAGCTTCTTTGGCGATACCAGGGTGGCAGTGTGAAGCAAGGTGCAGAGTGCTGTGCTCACAGGTCACAGTGCAAGCAGCAGCTCGGTGGCAGCGTCGAACGGCATCGTCAGTGAGACCAGGGTTGCTTTGCTGGATTAGATTCGATGACAATAGAACAGATTTACCAAGCACATAACCCACAAAATTTGAAATTTGATTTAAAAAAGGTGTTAAAGAAGGACAAGCATAAAACACATGTACTACATCGGCTTTACAGACTTTACAACGAAAACATTCACCCGAGTTAGAATATAGGGAAGAGCTACCCCATTTCATCATCACCGCCGGGGTGCGGTATAAATTAAAAATAGTTTTATATAATTGGGCATTTAATGACGCAGAGTAAAAAACCATACGGGCCATTTTAATGGATTCTTGAATGTTAATAGATATAGATGGAAGCCGAGATGACCATTTCTCATTAGTTTTATTAATATCATCTGTGCGATGTGCTATAAGCACTTTATAAATAGTTCCAATAGATGATTGCGATCTGATTAAATCAATAATACGAATTGAAGACAGCGACGTGGTACGTTTATAAAGAAAATCACGGATCTGTAGATATTTAAAAAATTGATTATTAGATAAATCAAATTGCTGTCTAAGTGTGTCAAAAGGAAGAAAAACACCCTCAGCAGAGACAAAATCACCCAGGCATGTGATACCTTTAAAATACCAGCATTGTGCAACTGAATCGCCAAAAATAGAAGGTAATACATAAGGTGCCCTAAGTGGAGTGTATATCATAAATTTGGGTATATTACACATTTTCCTAACAGATTTCCACACAATGAAAGCAGAAATAATAGTTTTAAACCGGGTACGCTTGTAATAACTACCATCAATATTGGAAATCAAAAATTTTTTTGCAATCGAACCAAGCGTAATTTGAAAAATTGAAGGTGTTTCTGCCATATTGGACATTTCCTCTCCAGTCAAGAGAATACGCATCCTTAAAAGTAAGCATGAAATCTGATAAAGGGCAAAATCCGAAACTCCCCATCCACCACGGGCAAATGGCAGTGTCATAAAGCGTGAAGCTCTGCGAATTTTTCCTGGAGCCCAAAGATATTTTTCGCAAACTGATTGTAATTGGCGAATTTGACACCCAGGAATCAAAAGGGGAACAGCACGAGAAAAGTAGAGTACTCTAGGTAATATGATCATTTTGAGTAGATTAGCTCTGCCAACCAGAGTTAGGCGAAGACTCTGCCATGACTCCAGTGCATGTTTAGTTTTATCCAATATATCAATCCAATTAACGCTCATCAATTCCTCCAAATTAGGCCTGATCTTAATGCCCAAGTGAACCACTTATTCCACGATCCTACTGTCAAAAACTAGGGTTTGGTCCGTACACAAACATTGTGTCTTGGCTTTATTGAGTTTATACCCAGAATATTTGCCAAAACATTCCGCTAGTTGTTCTATGGTGGGTAGAGCAGTATTTAAATCAGACGAAATGACAGCAATATCATCCGCGTAAGCGAGAACGCTGTACTTCGTGCCTTGAGCTATGAAGGGGGAGATTTGTGAATTAAGATCGAGCATTTTAATGAAGGGATTAATATAAAAAGCAAAAAGAATAGGGGAACAAGGACAGCCTTGTTAGTGTATAGTGCCTCTACATCAAGTGTGCAGAGAAGACTGGTAAGGGGGTCATACGGGAGTTCCTCCACGAGTTTAACCATAGCCATGGTATCCTTGATGTAGCACTGCTTAGTGAGGACGAAATCCTTAATAAAGTGGTCAATGTATCTGCCCAGTGGTTCTAAAATAGAGCCGCACCCAGATACAATGGGGCGTCCAGGTGGGGCCGTGGAGTTTTTGTGAACCTTGGGTAAGGTGTAGATCACCGGAATGCGGGGTGATTTGGTGTTTAGATACTGGAATTCATTCTTACTGAGAAAGCCCTGTGCAACTCCTTCTTCAGTGATATCTAAAATATGTTTCTGAATCTCCTTAGTGTGATCAGCTGGGAGTCTTAAATAGTGATCTGGTCTGGCAAGTTGTCTCAGAATTTCTAGTTTATATGTGTCGGTGTTCTACTCAATTTCCCCTTAATTCTCCCATTCCTTCCTTCCCCTCTCTCCCTTGTTCTCACTTGTTACCCTTTGAAGGCACCTGTCCGCCTTTTATTCCTCCACTCTATCATGGCCGCCGCCTTCACCTCTACACCTTGTCCCTCCTCTATTTCCCGCGCTGGGCGTCACCCTTTTAACCAGCCGCTTCCTCCTCCTTCCTCCTATCCGCTCGCATTGCCGGAGTCTCCCTTGATTACCCAGCGACTCTGCCGGCTCGCCCCACACCACGGTACTGCTGCATCTTCCCCCCACGCTCTTCCAAGGTAAGGACTGCCACTTGGCCCTGATCACCCCACCTACTCCCTCTCCCTTCAGGTGCCCCTTCATTTTCGTTTCCCCTCTCGCCTCCTGCAGGATCGCCGCATCCCTTCTACATCCCCCGACATTGATCTCTGCTCTCGGCTGCCCTGAGCACTCGGCGCGTATCCTCCGCCCGAGCTTTTCCTCGGGTAAGGACATCTTTCTTGCCTAGCAACCTGGCGAACCCGTGTTTTCACCTCCGCCCCTCTGTGAATTCTACTTAACGCCACCTTCTCCCGCAATTGCAGGCACGACCGCCAACTGCCCCTGCGGGCTCTGGTTCCAGCCGGGACCGGCGCAACATCCTCCAAATTATCCCGGATCACAGTACCGCCTGCCAGCCTTGCCGTATCCTTCCTCGGGTCATCAGCACCCACTCTGACCTTGTGCCTCCGTGCACATGCCGTAAAACAATTGCGTTTACTTAACTCTGTAAGTTTATTCTCCTACCACCTTTCTTTTCTTGATTCCTTTACCGCCTAATTTCCTTGTTTTCTCTTACACCTTTCCAGGTCATTCTTGCACACCTCCGCCGTCCAATTATTATTATTATTATTTTCTGCTTCCCCTCTCCTTCCTTTTACTACCCCTCACCGGGATATCTCCTAGCAGACCTTCCTATCACTCCTTCTCCCCTTCAGGACTATCTCCCCTTGTCTTTATTTTTTCTCCCACCCCATCCCTCCCTTCCCTGGGTCACCCACCCCTTGCCTTCTTACCTCCCTCATTCATTCTCGTATTTCACCCTATCTGTACCTACTTATTGGTTTTTGTTTCTTTGACCCTCAATTAATGTTATTCCATTTCCTCCCCCCTCCTTCCTCCCCCCCTTTTTATCCCCACCCTACCCAGACTAATTTCCCAGGCATTTTTGGTATCGCTTTTGTCCTGAAGAGATCCCACTACCCTCAAGGGGATCGAAAAGTTGTTGACTCCCATCTCTAAACTCTATTCTATTGATTATCTTACTGTTTGAGTATGAGATGTGTTAAATTGACTTTTTTTGTTAATTTTATGCACTCAAAGTCACCCCTTTAAATTCTATTTGCCTGGGTTTCGGAAATCGGCTGATTTCCCTTTAGGTTAGCTCACTCACTGTTCTTGCTTATCAAGTTGTTCGTGAAATTGCATTAAACTATTACTTTCTGCATTTACCTTATTGTAACATTCCAATTTCTGATTGAATTAATTTTGATATTTTATCCATCCTTTCTGAACGGAGCCCGTGTTCCTTTCTTCTGTTGCAGCACAAAACACACAGTTCCCAGTGCTGGCAGCAGATGAACTTGAAGTCTTTGTAGTTACTGAGACTTCTTGAACAAGGGGCACGCTCTAATTCAAGCCCTTTGAAAAACTCAGGGAAAACAGATGCAGAAGGTAAATTGCAGTCCTTTCAATGCCCAAGACAGAAGCAGCTACTATAGACCAACACAGAAAAGCACACAGCAAAGTGGTAGACCCTCCTTACAGCTTCTCCAGCTCTTTTTCTTGGCAGGTTTCTTGATCTAAAATAATTCTTATATCCTGGGGTCTGAGACCCAATATGTATACCACATTTCCCTTTGAGATGGCACAAACAATGCTCTCCTGGCACACATAATCCAGTTCTGTAATGCTGAGGCCAGGTTCGCAAAAGGAGGTGGCGGCAGCATTGTGGAAGGCATACACAGTCCATGGCAAGTCCTCCCACCACTCTAGAGGCAGGACAGACCCATCAGACAGGCTATGAGTCACCCAGGAAAGGTAGGACACACCTCAGCCCCCTTTGCGTCCATGTCTAGTGTGAATGCATAAACCAGCCCCTGGCACATGGATGGTTAGACAAGGAAGTATCCACTTTCTAAAAATTGTATTTCTAAACACACAATATAAAAATCATCTTTACTAAAAGATGCATTCTTAATTCCAGAGTTTAAGCACATCAAACTCCACTTTTCTATCAGCTTCTCCAGGCAAGTTACATTTGTAAAAGTGTTACAAAGTGTCTTTCCGGTTCAGGGAAGACATGGCTTGGCAGTTCGGTCTGGACTGTCCCAATGAGGTACAGGGTGAAGACTGATTTGCATATAGCTGTGTCTGAACTGCGGTGGCGAAGTGAGATAAAGAACGATCATGGATTCAACCCAGATTTGTGACTGGGGTTGAGTGTCTGAAAAGTTTCAGCACTCCGTCCATCCTCTAATTGCGTTTGCTTTATCCACCCTAAGTTTGCAGGGTATGCCCAGAAGCGGGACCCTTTCTCACTTTGCCACTGGATTCAAGCTAGCCTGGCTGATGAGGGCTGTTAGCCCGAAACCGGTCCCTGGATGCTTGTTTCCGGTCTAGGGAAGACATGGCTTCAAATTCGGGCTGGACTGTTTCCATGAGGCACAGGGCCAAGACTGATTTGCATATAGCTGAGTCTGAACTGGGGTGGCGAAGTGAGCTAAAGAACAATGATGGATTCAACACAGATCTGTGACTGTGGGTGAGTGCCTGAAAAGTTTCAGCACTTCGTCCATCATCTACTTATGTTTGCTTTGTCCACCCTAAGTTGGCATGGTACGCCCAGAGGTGGGTCCCTTGCTCACATTGCTACTGGATTCAAACTAACCTGGCTGAGGAGTGCTGTCAGAGTGAAACTGGTCCCAGGATGCTTGTTTCCAGTCCAGGGAAGACATGGCTTGGCAGTTTGGGCTGGACTATTCCCGTGAGGCACAGAGTCAAGACATATTTGCATATAGCTGTGTCTGAACTGGGTTGGCGAAGTGAGCTAAAGAACAATGATGGAATCAACCCATGTCTGTGAATGGGGGTGAATGTCTGAAAAGTTTCAGCACTCCATCCATCATTTACATGTGTTTGCTTTGTCTGCCATAAGTTGGCATGGTATGCCCAGATGTTTGTCCCTTCTTCACTTTGCCACTGGATTCAAGCTAACTTAAGGAGATACTATCCCTATGCTGGGACACAATGGTATAATACTATATTAACACAACAGTCAATAGTATTCAAAAAAAGCACATAATGTTCATTGCATTTATTATATAAAAATGTGTATACATTTCATAAAATCAATTGTACATTTGCATGAATTTTAAAAACCACAGAAAAACACTAATTCAAAATATACAAGTTTTCACTCAAATACAATCAACAGCCTGTTATGAGCCCGCATAACAGAAAACAACAGAAGACAGTGCACTTTGTCATGGATTACACATCCTAGTGGGTCATTTATGTTGGACCGTGGTTAGTGATATATAAACACCGTTATATCTACTGAAGATCAACCACAGTTCTCCCTTGGATTGCGTTATTCAGATGCGTCAACGCGTTTCGATGGTAATTCTTATAAAGCCATCTTTATCAAGACAAATAATAGGCTACAGGTCCTCATCTATTATACAGGGACCTATGTGAGAGAAAGAAATTCTTTTATTAAACTCATCATATAGGTTTGTTACTACAAGGAGCTCAGTTGCTCTATTTGGTTAATTCTCCTTGGGAATGTATTAATTCCATTCTTAATAGATATCCTGTTCTATTCAAGGTGTACATATCTATAAAAATAAGGTTATGCTTCACCTGTTTGTCTCAATTCCAATTTCCCGATCTATGCTCCGTGTTCTCCTATTATTTCACGTAGTGGAGCGCTGTATGTTCTATTTATTTTATGCTGTAAAATAAACAACAACAACATCATAATGTTGTTTGAAGGGGATGAAATCTCCCTCCCTGTTGGCATAGGAAAAACATTACCTCTAACGGTTCATGGGGCCACTTACTAAATATTTTCCGGCTGGTTTTCCTGATAGTTATTTCATGGAAGTGACGGGGGTCCGTAATACTCCTCCCTCAATGTTCGTCACCTATTTATGGAAAGAAATAAGTGCGCTCGTGTTAGCGTCACTAAGATCTCTCTTGTATCTAACTTATAGTTTTACCAAAAATATCTACCGTCGCTGCGAGAAGATAGTTATATAGGCTAACGCTCACCTTTTGGCCTCAATAACATCGGCTTCAAATGCGGAAGTGCTCCTGTGATCTCTCCCCTAGTCCTTGCCTAAAACGACTGCTTATTTGTTTGTACAGACATTGACCCTGATTGGTTTAATTTAGCAAGTGATCCCTAACCCACGTATGATGTTGTTACGTGTGGGGCTTTTTTTTATTATAAAAAAGATCTTTATTGCTAAATCTATCGAACACATAGGTTTTGGGCGGTATATCTTAATATTATTGTTTTGATGCACTTAAGACCCATAAAACAGAAGAATCCCATTCATGGAGTCATTATACTGGCATTCTGTGTGACATAACAGCCTCGTCTATATTTGGTCATGTACGTTATTTAAGATTGTCTAGCGCATTATTTCCATATTAACAAATCAACATATTTGTTTTGGTACAGTTCAAACATATTGTGATCTAATTTCTTTTTTGCCCCACCTGTGTTACGCGACTACATATAAATCAGAAAATTCACCATTTAACAGGGATACGTAATTATAAGAATACAATGACAGCTATTAACGTCTAGAAAAGACTAATAGGATGCCACATTAATCAATAGTGCATAACTTCTTGCTACCCTTGTATTACATCACATCCCATCAAAATCTCCCAAAAGTATTTTTCACATTTTTGGTTAGAAAGATATTTGCGACTATTAATCTACCATTCGAATTGAGGTTACAGTGATCTCTACTTCGTGGTAAAATGGCAATAAACATCATAGTAGGTAGACTTATCATGTGCTGAATCAAAACAGAAAGGTAATATTGTTCACATTCTCGATTACATATATTATATCGGTTACATATGAGAAAAAACAGAACGTTTATCTTTGGGATCCATATCACTTAAAATATTTTGCGACTTGTAATATACAGATCACATTGGAAGGCGATAATGTTTATTTTTATACCTAATACTCATCCTATGATACATGGGTTCACTAGGTCATATTCAGCATGCTCCATGTAGAAATTTACAAATACTATACCAGCAATATTATGCCTGTTGCCCTATCTAGTCTACCTATTCTTTTAAGTGCTGATGATACTCATCCAGTCCTCTTTCGAATTCAATCCCTTCTCAACTGTATTTAGATAACATATGAACCATTGTTCTCTCTTTTTCCTTTTGATGTTCAAATCACCCCCTCTCCTGTTTACTGTTACTTTTTCCAGTATAAACCACTGGATTGAATCCCAGTTGTGGTTCGCTTCTAGAAAGTGATCTGTCATAGGGGCATTGGCTTTCCTGGTTTTAATTGCCGATGTGTGCTCCAAAAGACGGATCCGTAGTTCCCTACTGGTTTCCCCTACGTACCCAAGGCCGCAGGGGCAAATAAAGAAATAGACTACGTTGCTGCTCCTACAGTTATATAAGCTCCTGGCCCAAATTGTTTTGTTGTTATGGGTAAGGGTTTTCGCTTCCAGGCATTGGGGACAGATGGAACAAGTTCCACATTTATAGTTGCCCTTAGCTTTTTCTCCCTTCATCGTGGTTTGGGATTCATGTTTGTTGTCATATGTCCTTACTAGTGCATTACGTAATGTTTTATTACGTCTGAATGAGAATAATGGCTTTTCTAGTGAGGTTTCTGATCCATAATTTAAAATCTTCCAATTTTTGTTGACTATGTTTTTAATCCGATTGCTGAGATTGGAGAATTGAGAGACGAAAACTATGCGTCCTGCTGCTTTATCATTGTTTTTATCTTTATTTATCTCCAATAGGTGGTCGCGATTATAGAATCTCGCTCTTTTGAAGGAGTGTTTGATTAATTTACTGGGGTAGCCTCTCGCTGCCAGTTTTTTCTTGAGAAATTCAGAGTGATAGTAAAAATCAGAGATAGTAGTGCAGTTGCGCCTGAGTCTTAAAAACTCCCCAAATGGAATGTTGTCCTTTTGAGAACGCGGATGGTTGCTACCATATAGGAGAACTGTATTTTTGTCAGTGGGTTTGGAGTATAATTCTACCTGAAGAGTATCCCCAACATTCTTAATTTTTATATCTAAAAACGCCACCTCAGAGTCACTGTGGTGTGCCGTGAATCTCAGATTCGAATCTCCCAAGTTAATCCATTCAAGAAAACGCTCTAGATCATGACTGGCACCGTTCCAGACAAAGATGATATCGTCTATATAACGGTGCCAGCAGATAACGTTTTAAAAAAACGGAGCCATCTCATTATAGACATGTTTCATTTCAAAGTCACCAACATAGAGGCATGCCAAGTTCGGTGCACAGGCAGCCCCCATGCTGGTACCTTTAATCTGGATGTAGGCTTCGTCTTTGAATAAAAATATGTTATTTTTCAGTACCATTTCAATGCATGACATTATGAATTCCTTGTTCGCTCCCTCTAGGTCCTCATGATCTAGAATATTTGAGATAACTCTTATGGTGTCATTCTGGGGGATATTTGTGTACAGGGCCTCAATGTCCAGGGTCACCAAAATCTGGGTAACCCTGTTGAAGCCCTTCCCCTCAAATACAGAGATGGCATGTGCTGTATCTTTGAGGTAAGATCTCTGTTTCTGTACGATTGGTTTTAGAAAATGATCCACATATCTGCTGTGGGCTCCAAGATGGATCCCACACTACTGACAATGGGTCTCATGGGTGGATCAGTGGTACTTTTATGAATTTTTGGGAGTCCGTACATAGCAGGTGTCATGGGGTGTGAGTTCAGTAGGAATCTATATTCGTTCTCACATATCCATCCTTGTTCTCTCCCTAAGTTTAAAAGTGATGCTACCTCTCTTTTGAGAGCATCGATCGCTGTGAGGCGGATGGGTTGATAATGTTCACTCACATTTAGGAGGTCCCTCATCCTTTTCTCATAATCCGTGGTGTCAAATATAACTACGCCTCCGCCTTTATCGGCTGGTTTAATAGTTGTAAGATTACAGTCTTGTAAGTTTTTTAATGCTTTTTTCTGATCAAAAGGGAGATTGTTGTTGTGGTACTTAGAAGCCGCCTGCTTCATATTTTTAATTTCCATTTCTACCACTCTCTCAAATATCTCCACGTTCTTGTCAACTTGACCCAGATTAGGAGTAAATGTAGATTTCGGTTTCAAACCGGATACATTAGGTGCAGGTACATAGTGTTTATCTTCGAAAAATTTATTAAGCCTAATTTTTCTGAAAAAACTCTTTAAATCGCTCTCCAACTCGTATGAGTTGTGAGGGGCACTAGGTGCAAAGCTAAAACCTTTCTTTAAAATTTCAATTTCATCTCTGGTTAAAATCCTCTTAGATAGATTGCTAATGGGGAGTTCTTCTACCTCCAGTATTGTCTGCTCCGGGTGGCTACATATTCCTGTCCCATCTGAGGTTGATGGTTTCTCAAGGGTTCCTGTCGATTGTAACCTCTGTGTCCCCTCTGACCCCGATTCTGGCGCCTGCCCAAAAAAGACTCGCGTTCAAATGTGGGAGCTCCTCTCCCATTTCTTTCCCCCTCATGTTCCTCTTCACTACTGGAACCTGACGTTTCAGAAAAGGTGACTCGTTTGGTACCCCCTCGTGAATAGAGTGGTCTGGTATATTGAGGTCTGTCCCCTCTATAGTCATTTTTATTGTTAAAATAGTCTTTGCTTAAATATGGGTATACTGCTTCTGTATTATATTTATCAACATCTTTTCTTAATTTTTTCATTTTTTTATTAGTGAGATATTCCATATACCCTTTTGCTTCCAACTCGAGTTCCTCCAATTTACTTTTTGCCTCCTCCAAGGCAGTATTTTGCTTGAGATGGGCTTCTAATTCATTAATTTGTTTTTTCTCAATATCCAATAATTCTTGAGCTGTTTCAATAATGAGAATAAGCCAGTCTCGACTACAACGGTTGGCTATATGTGTCCATGTTTCTAGGAACTTGGGGTTTTCCACGAACAGACCAGGTTCGTTCCTCACTTGCAATCCTATTGGGATAACACCTGCTTTCAAATATTCAATTAAAAATTCTGCATGCAGTTCAGTGCGGATTAATTTCTTTTTTGCATTTAAAATTTTTATCAATTGTTCATGACTACTATTGTTAAGTACATTGGTATTGCTACTTCGAGGATTTTGACTTATAAGTCTATTAAATTGATCCTCAGAAAAGCCAAAAGTTTTTAATTTGTCCATTCTTTAATTGGAATGCCCGCCTTTACAGAATAATAGGTCGGTTTCACATATGTTGTCACCACTGAGCAACCTCTCACTTTGCCACTGGATTCAAGCTAGCCAGGCTGATGAGGTCTGTTACCCTGAACAGGTCCCAGGATGTTTGTTTCCAGTCCAGGGAAGACATGGCATGGCAGTTCAGGCTGGACTGTTCCCATGAGGCAGAGGGTCAAGACTGATTTGCATATAGCAGTGTCTGAACTGGAGTGACGAAGTGAGCTAAAAAACAATGATGGATTCAACCCAGATCCGTGACTGGGGGTGAGTGTCTGAAAAGTTTCAGCACTAGGTCCATATTCTACTTGTGTTTGTTTTGTCCGCTCAAGTTGACAGGGGATCCCCAGACGTGGCTTGGCAGTTTGGGCTGGACTCTTCCCATGAGGCACAGGGTCAAGTCTGATTTGAATATAGGTGTGTCCGAACTGGGGTGGTGAAGTGAGCTAAAGAACGATGATGGATTCAACGCAGATCCGTGACTGGGGGTGAGTGTCTGAAAAGTTTCAGCACTCAGTCCATCATCTACTTGTGTTTGCTTTATCCACCCTAAGTTGGCAGGGTATGCCCAGAAGCGGGTCCCTTGCTCACTTTGCCACTGGATTCAAGCTAGCCTGGCTTATGAGGGCTGTTAGGCCGAAACCGGTCCCAGGATGGTTGTTTCCGGTCAAGGGAAGACATGGCTTGGCAGTTCGGGCTGGACTGTTCCCATGAGGTGCAAGGTCAAGACTGATTTGCATATAGCTGTGTCTGAACTGGAGTGGCAAAGTGAGCTAAAGAACGATGATGGATTCAACCCAGATCCGTGACTGGGGGTGAGTGTCTGAAGAGTTTCAGCACTCTGTCCATCATCTACTTGTGTTTGCTTTGTCTGCCCTAAGCTGACAGGGTATGCCCAGATGTTTGTCCCTCCTTCACTTTGCCACTGGATTCAACTAGCCAGGCTGATGAGGTCTGTTACCCTGAACAGGTCCCAGGATGCTTGTTTCCGGTCCAGGGAAGACCTGGATTGGCAGTTCGGCTGGATTGTTCCCTTGAGGCACAGGGTCAAGACTGATTTAAATAGTTGTGTCTGAACTGGGGTGATGAAGTGAGCTAAAGAACGTTGATGGATTCAACCCAGATTTGTTACTGGGGGTGAGTGTCGGAAAAATGTTTCAACACTCTGTCGATCATCTACCTGTGTTTGCTTTCTCTGCCCCAAGTTGATAGGGTGTGCCCAGACATGGGTCCCTTGCTCACTTTGCCACTGGATTCAAGCTGGCCTGGCTGATGAGGGCTGTTAGCCTAAAACCGGTCCCAGGATGCTTGTTTCAGGTACAGGGAAGACATTCCTTGGCAGTTCATGTCTGAACTGGGGTGGCGAATAGAGCTAAAGAACGATGATGGATTCAACCCAGATCCATGACTGTGGGTGAGTGTCTGAAACATTTCAGCATTCCGTCCATCATCTACTTGTGTTTACTTTGACTGCCCTAAGTTGGCAGGGTATGCCCAGACTTGGGTCCCTTCTTCAGTTTGCCACTGGATTCAAGCTAGCCTGGCTGATGAGGTCTGTTACCCTGAAACGGGTACCAGGATGCTTCTTTCTGGTCCAGGGAAGACATGGCTCGGCAGTTCGTGCTGGACTGTTCCCATGAGGCACAGGGTCAAGACTGATTTGCATATAGCTGTGTTTGAACTGGGGTGGCGAATAGAGCTAAAGAACGATGATGGATTCAACCCAGATCCATGACTGTGGGTGAGTGTCTGAAACATTTCAGCACTCCGTCCATCATCTACTTTTGTTTACTTTGACTGCCCTAAGTTGGCAGGGTATGCCCAGAATTGGGTCCCTTCTCCAGTTTGCCACTGGATTCAAGCTAGCCTGGCTGATGAGGTCTGTTACCCTGAAACGGGTACCAGGATGCTTCTTTCTGGTCCAGGGAAGACATGGCTCGGCCGTTCGTTCTGGACTGTTCCCATGAGGCACAGGGTCAAGACAAATTTGCATATAGCTGTGTCTGAACTGGGGAGGCGAAGTGAGCTAAAGAACAATGATGGATTCAGCCCTGTTGTGTGACTAGGGATGAGTGTCTGAAAAGATTCAGCACTCCGTCCATCATCTACTTGTGTTTACTTTGTCTGCCCTAAGTTGGCAGGGTATGCCCAGAAGCGGATCCCTTGCTCACTTTGCCACTGGATTCAAGCTAGCCTGGCTGATGAGGGCTGTTAACCCGAAACCGGTCCCAGGATGGTTGTTTCCGGTCAAGGGAAGACATGGCTTGGCAGTTCGGGCTGGACTGTTCCCATGAGGCACAAGGTCAAGACTGATTTGCATATAGCTGTGTCTGAACTGGAGTGGCAAAGTGAGATAAAGAATGATGATGGATTCAACCCAGATCCATGACTGGGGGTGAGTGTCTGAAGAGTTTCAGCACTCAGTCCATCATCTACTTGTGTTTGCTTTGTCTGCCCTAAGTTGACAGGGTATGCCCAGATGTTTGTCCCTTCTTCACTTTGCCACTGGATTCAAGCTAGCCAGGCTGATGAGGTCTGTTACCCTGAACGGGTCCCAGGATGCTTGTTTCCGGTCCAGGGAAGACCTGGATTGGCAGTTCGGCTGGACTGTTCCCTTGAGGCACAGGGTCAAGACTGATTTAAATAGTTGTGTCTGAACTGGGGTGATGAAGTGAGCTAAAGAACGATGATGTATTCAACCCAGATTTGTAACTGCGGGTGAGTGTCTGAAAAATGTTTAAACACTCTGTCCATCATCTACCTGTGTTTGCTTTGTCTGCCCCAAGTTGATAGGGTATGCCCAGACATGGGTCCCTTGCTCACTTTGCCACTGGATTCAAGCTGGCCTGGCTGATGAGGGCTGTTAGCCTAAAACCGGTCCCAGGATGCTTGTTTCAGGTACAGGGAAGACATTCCTTGGCAGTTCATGCTGTACTGTTCCCATGAGGCACAGGGTCAAGACTGATTTGCATATAGCTGTGTCTGAACTGGGGTGGCGAATAGAGCTAAAGAACGATGATGGATTCAACCCAGATCCATGACTGTGGGTGAGTGTCTGAAATGTTTCAGCACTCCATCCATCATCTACTTGTGTTTACTTTGTCCACCTTAAGTAGGCAGGGAATGCCCAGACTTGGGTCCCTTCTTCAGTTTGCCAATAGATTCAAGCTAGCCTGGCTGATGAGGTCTGTTACCCTGAAACGGGTCCCAGGATGCTTGTTTCTGGTCCAGGGAAGACATGGCTTGGCAGTTTGGGCTGGGCTCTTCCCATGAGGCACAGGGTCAAGTCTGATTTGAATATAGGTGTGTCAGAACTGGGGTGGTGAAGTGAGCTAAAGAAGGATGATGGATTCAACCCAGATCCGTGACTGGGGGTGAGTGTCTGAAAAGTTTCAGCACTCCGTCCATAATCTACTTGTGTTTGCTTTATCCACTCTAAGTTGGCAGGGTATGCCCAGAAGCGGGTCCCTTGCTCACTTTGCCACTGGATTCAAGCTAGCCTGGCTTATGAGGGCTGTTAGCCCGAAACCGGTCCCAGGATGGTTGTTTCCGGTCAAGGGAAGACATGGCTTGGCAGTTCGGGCTGGACTGTTCCCATGAGGTGCAAGGTCAAGACTGATTTGCATATAGCTGTGTCTGAACTGGAGTGGCAAAGTGAGCTAAAGAACGATGATGGATTCAACCCAGATCCGTGACTGGGGGTGAGTGTCTGAAGAGTTTCAGCACTCTGTCCATCATCTACTTGTGTTTGCTTTGTCTGCCCTAAGCTGACAGGGTATGCCCAGATGTTTGTCCCTCCTTCACTTTGCCACTGGATTCAACTAGCCAGGCTGATGAGGTCTGTTACCCTGAACAGGTCTCAGGATGTTTGTTTCCAGTCCAGGGAAGACATGGCATGGCAGTTCAGGCTGGACTGTTCCCATGAGGCAGAGGGTCAAGACTGATTTGCATATAGCAGTGTCTGAACTGGAGTGACGAAGTGAGCTAAAAAACAATGATGGATTCAACCCAGATCCGTGACTGGGGGTGAGTGTCTGAAAAGTTTCAGCACTAGGTCCATATTCTACTTGTGTTTGTTTTGTCCGCTCAAGTTGACAGGGGATCCCCAGACGTGGCTTGGCAGTTTGGGCTGGACTCTTCCCATGAGGCACAGGGTCAAGTCTGATTTGAATATAGGTGTGTCCGAACTGGGGTGGTGAAGTGAGCTAAAGAACGATGATGGATTCAACGCAGATCCGTGACTGGGGGTGAGTGTCTGAAAAGTTTCAGCACTCAGTCCATCATCTACTTGTGTTTGCTTTATCCACCCTAAGTTGGCTGGGTATGCCCAGAAGCGGGTCCCTTGCTCACTTTGCCACTGGATTCAAGCTAGCCTGGCTTATGAGGGCTGTTAGGCCGAAACCGGTCCCAGGATGGTTGTTTCCGGTCAAGGGAAGACATGGCTTGGCAGTTCGGGCTGGACTGTTCCCATGAGGTGCAAGGTCAAGACTGATTTGCATATAGCTGTGTCTGAACTGGAGTGGCAAAGTGAGCTAAAGAACGATGATGGATTCAACCCAGATCCGTGACTGGGGGTGAGTGTCTGAAGAGTTTCAGCACTCTGTCCATCATCTACTTGTGTTTGCTTTGTCTGCCCTAAGCTGACAGGGTATGCCCAGATGTTTGTCCCTCCTTCACTTTGCCACTGGATTCAACTAGCCAGGCTGATGAGGTCTGTTACCCTGAACAGGTCCCAGGATGCTTGTTTCCGGTCCAGGGAAGACCTGGATTGGCAGTTCGGCTGGATTGTTCCCTTGAGGCACAGGGTCAAGACTGATTTAAATAGTTGTGTCTGAACTGGGGTGATGAAGTGAGCTAAAGAACGATGATGGATTCAACCCAGATTTGTAACTGGGGGTGAGTGTCTGAAAAATGTTTCAACACTCTGTCGATCATCTACCTGTGTTTGCTTTCTCTGCCCCAAGTTGATAGGGTGTGCCCAGACATGGGTCCCTTGCTCACTTTGCCACTGGATTCAAGCTGGCCTGGCTGATGAGGGCTTTTAGCCTAAAACCGGTCCCAGGATGCTTGTTTCAGGTACAGGGAAGACATTCCTTGGCAGTTCATGTCTGAACTGGGGTGGCGAATAGAGCTAAAGAACGATGATGGATTCAACCCAGATCCATGACTGTGGGTGAGTGTCTGAAACATTTCAGCATTCCGTCCATCATCTACTTGTGTTTACTTTGACTGCCCTAAGTTGGCAGGGTATGCCCAGACTTGGGTCCCTTCTTCAGTTTGCCACTGGATTCAAGCTAGCCTGGCTGATGAGGTCTGTTACCCTGAAACGGGTACCAGGATGCTTCTTTCTGGTCCAGGGAAGACATGGCTCTGCAGTTCGTGCTGGACTGTTCCCATGAGGCACAGGGTCAAGACTGATTTGCATATAGCTGTGTTTGAACTGGGGTGGCGAATAGAGCTAAAGAACGATGATGGATTCAACCCAGATCCATGACTGTGGGTGAGTGTCTGAAACATTTCAGCACTCCGTCCATCATCTACTTTTGTTTACTTTGACTGCCGTAAGTTGGCAGGGTATGCCCAGAATTGGGTCCCTTCTCCAGTTTGCCACTGGATTCAAGCTAGCCTGGCTGATGAGGTCTGTTACCCTGAAACGGGTACCAGGATGCTTCTTTCTGGTCCAGGGAAGACATGGCTCGGCCGTTCGTTCTGGACTGTTCCCATGAGGCACAGGGTCATGACAAATTTGCATATAGCTGTGTCTGAACTGGGGAGGCGAAGTGAGCTAAAGAACAATGATGGATTCAGCCCTGTTGTGTGACTAGGGATTAGTGTCTGAAAAGATTCAGCACTCCGTCCATCATCTACTTGTGTTTACTTTGTCCGCCCTAAGTTGGCAGGGTATGCCCAGAAGCGGATCCCTTGCTCACTTTGCCACTGGATTCAAGCTAGCCTGGCTGATGAGGGCTGTTAACCCGAAACCGGTCCCAGGATGGTTGTTTCCGGTCAAGGGAAGACATGGCTTGGCAGTTCGGGCTGGACTGTTCCTATGAGGCACAAGGTCAAGACTGATTTGCATATAGCTGTGTCTGAACTGGAGTGGCAAAGTGAGATAAAGAATGATGATGGATTCAACCCAGATCCATGACTGGGGGTGAGTGTCTGAAGAGTTTCAGCACTCAGTCCATCATCTACTTGTGTTTGCTTTGTCTGCCCTAAGTTGACAGGGTATGCCCAGATGTTTGTCCCTTCTTCACTTTGCCACTGGATTCAAGCTAGCCAGGCTGATGAGGTCTGTTACCCTGAACGGGTCCCAGGATGCTTGTTTCCGGTCCAGGGAAGACCTGGATTGGCAGTTCGGCTGGACTGTTCCCTTGAGGCACAGGGTCAAGACTGATTTAAATAGTTGTGTCTGAACTGGGGTGATGAAGTGAGCTAAAGAACGATGATGTATTCAACCCAGATTTGTAACTGCGGGTGAGTGTCTGAAAAATGTTTAAACACTCTGTCCATCATCTACCTGTGTTTGCTTTGTCTGCCCCAAGTTGATAGGGTATGCCCAGACATGGGTCCCTTGCTCACTTTGCCACTGGATTCAAGCTGGCCTGGCTGATGAGGGCTGTTAGCCTAAAACCGGTCCCAGGATGCTTGTTTCAGGTACAGGGAAGACATTCCTCGGCAGTTCATGCTGTACTGTTCCCATGAGGCACAGGGTCAAGACTGATTTGCATATAGCTGTGTCTGAACTGGGGTGGCGAATAGAGCTAAAGAACGATGATGGATTCAACCCAGATCCATGACTGTGGGTGAGTGTCTGAAATGTTTCAGCACTCCATCCATCATCTACTTGTGTTTACTTTGTCCACCTTAAGTTGGCAGGGAATGCCCAGACTTGGGTCCCTTCTTCAGTTTGCCAATAGATTCAAGCTAGCCTGGCTGATGAGGTCTGTTACCCTGAAACGGGTCCCAGGATGCTTGTTTCTGGTCCAGGGAAGACATGGCTTGGCAGTTTGGGCTGGGCTCTTCCCATGAGGCACAGGGTCAAGTCTGATTTGAATATAGGTGTGTCAGAACTGGGGTGGTGAAGTGAGCTAAAGAAGGATGATGGATTCAACCCAGATCCGTGACTGGGGGTGAGTGTCTGAAAAGTTTCAGCACTCCGTCCATAATCTACTTGTGTTTGCTTTATCCACTCTAAGTTGGCAGGGTATGCCCAGAAGCGGGTCCCTTGCTCACTTTGCCACTGGATTCAAGCTAGCCTGGCTGATGAGGGCTGTTAGCCCGAAACCGGTCCCAGGATGGTTGTTTTCGGTCAAGGGAAGACATGGCTTGGCAGTTCAGACTGGACTGTTCCCATGAGGCACAAGGTCAAGACTGATTTGCATATAGCTGTGTCTGAACTGGAGTGGCGAAGTGAGCTAAAGAACGATGATGGATTCAACCCAGATCCATGACTGGGGGTGAGTGTCTGAAGAGTTTCATCACTCTGTCCATCATCTACTTGTGTTTGCTTTGTCTGCCCTAAGTTGACAGGGTATGTGTCATGGTTCCGCGAGCCGCATCGCCACCCGAGGAAGAGGGTTAGCGGTCTAGTTCCCACGGACAAGAACGGAAGGCCGAAATACTCGCGTCCGGGTTCTCGCGCATAACAGCCGGGAACTCCGGCTGACTAACGCTTTGAATTCTCGCCAACGCCGCGGAAGGAGAGACGCCACTCCGGATCACTCAAACACCGCAGAAGAAGGGACGCTGCCTCGGACTTCGAAAAGGCACAGGTACTGTCTTAGCAGAGGGCGCACCGAGGCTAGGTGGACGTCCATCTCTGCTGCCTCTACACTGTGTTCTTCTCCTACCACTGCACACCGGCGTGTGTACGGTGGATTTGGTTACAAGTCCTACAGTTATTATCTGCGCAGGAGCGCTGGTTTTTGTTTCTTTATTTTTGGTTACATCCCTAACTAGCAGGATTGAGAACCCGTGCAGGCATTGGCAAACTGGTGGTACTATGGGGAAGTGCCATTTCCCTTCATAAAGACACAGGAGAGTGTTGGATAGGTGCACAGGGGAACCTTTATTATTTGCGCAGGAGCGCTGGTTTTGTTTTCATTATTTTGGTTGCACCATCTGCTGAGCTGCACGTCAATCCTACGGCCACTGCTGTCCTGGAACCAGGAGCTGGGAATCGGTCTCTTAAGGGTGGTCACGTGACATCGCACAAGGTAATCCCGTGGTCAGTGGGAGGACGTGACACAGAGGAGGGAAGAGAAGGAACGGGCAGAAAGGTAACCGTGTTCCTTTCTTTCCCACACAGCTTGGTGTCCCAGCACCACCTAGACTCACGCCAATCTGGCTTCTACCCCGGGTACCCCCTTGTCCTAGGCGGTGCTCAATCCGACTAGGGTGAGGCGGGAAATGGGGTGGTGGTTCTTGTCGCCTCTGCAGGATCACCCCACCAAGCGGAAGGTAAGCCTTGGGGGGACTCTGACAGAATTCAAAGCCCACGTAGTTTCTCCTGCCCGGGCGACATGGGTGACCCCGAGATCACGCTTCAGGACATCGCAGCCACCTTGGCCACTATGCAAGCGGAAAACCGCAGTCTGCGCCAGGGCATCACTGCGTTGCAGACGCAAGTTGCTGATACCGGAACAGGGCCTTGGGGACAGTTCCCCTCGTCCAGAGTGCTGCGAGAAGGCCTATTGAGACCCGCCACGTTTCTACCCGGTGGTTCTACCTCTACTCCCATGCAGGACACCTCCATCCAGGTGATAGCCCCGCATACCATACAGCTGGCTCCTCCTGAGCGCTTTTACGGTGAGAGCACGAAGTACAGTGTTTTCATGCACCAGTGCCAGCTGCATTTTATGGCACGTGCTACCGCCTTTCCAGACGACACTTCCAAAATCGCCTTTATCCTCTCCTATATGGGAGGCGATGCATCCCTGTGGTCCATACCCTTGGTGGAGAATGACGACCCTGTTTTGTACAACTTACCTGCCTTCAGAGACACCATGCGACGGATGTTCGCCCGCCACACCTTTGTACAGGCTGCGGATAACGAACTGCTTGGACTGAAACAGGGAACCACAGACTTGTTACATTATATCACCACCTTCAGCAGACTGGTAATTGAAGCCCATTGGCCTGAGTCCAAGAAAGTGTCGGTGTTTTATAGGGGGTTGCGGGACGAGATGAAAGATCTCTTGTCCCAGATCCCGGACCCGCCAGAAGACATCGGCCCGTTTATTGAATTGGTGGTGAAATTGAACTTCAGGTTACAGGAACGGAAGAACGACCGACACAGAGGCGGGGATCCTCGAGTGCTGCCACAGAGGGAGAGGAATACCGACGATGCGGTATCCAACCCTGACCCACCAGAACCAATGCAGATCGGAGGGATTCGGGGATCACTGACCAAAGAGGAACGAGAGAAGAGAAGGCGACAGAACCAGTGTCTGTATTGTGGCAAAAGCGGCCACTTCGTGAAGGAGTGCCCGGTGAAACCTTCAAAACCGAGGCCAAAGAGACCCTTTGCGCTTCCTATTGCCAGGGGAGACTGGTCGGGAAATGAAGAAACCCAGTAAACGGTGGGGTCCGGCTACTGGGTTCGTCATCCATCAGGATACCACCCCCAGGTAACGGCGTCGGTTGCCATAATTTCGGAGTAGAAGTCACCTTACAGACACGGTCGGGCCTGGTATGGCAGGTGATAGCCCCTATCCATTCTGGAGCCACAGGAAATTTTATCGACAACCAGTATATGGCTAGCCTAGGGATGGCCGTGGTACCCAAGAAAAATCTGGAGGCCGTTAAAGCCGTGGATGGGACGGATCTTACTTCAGGGCTAATCCGCTTTCAAACCGAACTCCTCGAGATGTCGTTCCAGAATCGCCACACAGAATCCATCACCTTTGATGCCATTGACGCACCTCAATTCCGTTTGATACTGGGACTTCCATGGTTGGCAGCCCATAATCCACAAATTGACTGGGTATCCAGGATGGTGCACTTGGATTCAGAGGTTTGTACGTCTCTCTGTTACCCCCGGCCGTGTACCCCCGGCTCATCGGGAATACAGGCTCATGTGTTGCCCCTTACCAACACTGTCTTGACCGTACACGGGATGGTACCCGATGCCTACCTAGACCTACTTGCGGTGTTCGATAAAAAGGGGGCAAACACCTTACCTCCGCATCGCAGCTTCGATTGCAGAATAGATCTGATTCCAGGCTCGAGGCTGCCCTGTAGCCGCATCTACTCGCTCACCGAAAAGGAAAACGAACACCTTCGTATGTATCTGGACGAGTACTTACGCAATGGGTTCATCCGCCACTCGAGATCGCCGGAGTCGTCTCCTCTCTTTTTCGTGGCAAAGAAGGAAGGAGATTTGAGAACGTGCATCGACTTTAGAGCGATGAACGCCATCACGGTGAAAAACAGGTACCCGTTGCCTCTGATCACGAACCTGCTGGATCAGGTGAAAGATGCCAGCATATATACCAAGCTGGACCTCCGGGGGGCCTACCATCTCGTCAGAGTCCGAAAGGGAGATGAGTGGAAGACCGCGTTCCGGACCAGATACGGCCTGTACGAATACCAGGTCATGCCTTTCGGACTCTGCAAAGTCCCGGCGGCCTTCCAGTATTTCATTGACGAAGTGCTGAGGGACTTCATCGACCGGTTCTGCGTCGTCTATATCGACGACAGATTGATTTTCTCCAAAAACCAAGAAGAACACATCCAACATGTGCGCACCGTTTTACAACAACTACTACACCATGGGTTATACGTCAAGTTGGAAAAGAGCATCTTTCACGCCACCGCCGTTGAATTCCTGGGACACGTCATCACCCCGGAGGGGGTTACCATGGATACCAAGAAAACGGCGGCTATCCTGCAATGGCCATCCCCTACGTCTGTGAAGCATGTACAACGGTTTCTGGGGTTCGCGAATTATTATCGTCGCTTCATTGATGGGTTCTCAAGGATCGTCACCCCCATCACCCGTCTTCTGCGCAAAGGTGTCCGCTTTGCATGGGACCACGACGCCGAACGAGCCTTCCAAGCCCTGAAGACTCGGTTCACTACGGCCCCCATATTGCTACATCCGAACGCGGAACGGCCTTTTGTAGTAGAGGCTGACGCCTCCCAAGACGCCCTGGGTGGGGTGCTGTCCCAAAGGGATACCAACACGGGCTTGCTACACCCGGTGGCGTTCTACTCAAGGAAACTTCAGCCGGTGGAGCGGAACTACACGGTCTCTGACTATGAATTGCTAGCCATTAAGGCCGCCTTCGAGGAATGGCGCCACCACCTCAAGGACGCGAGACATCCCATAACCATATACACGGACCATAGGAACCTCCAGTTCCTTCGTTCAGCAAGGGCCCTGACCGCTCGGCAGCTGCGATGGACCTTATTCTTTAACGAATATGAGTTTCACATCACGTACCGACCCGGCAAGAACAACGCCAAGGCCGATGCCCTGTCACGACTCATGGAAACCGAAGAAACCACACCTGTTGACGTTCCTGCACCGATCATCCCGAACCGTTGTTTTCTGGGGCTCGTTCTGTCTTCTGGCTTCTTGTCCCAGCTGCGCAACGACCTACAACAGAAGGCCGACTCGTCGTGGATAGGGGAGCATACAGGACTCACCACTAAGGATGGGTACATATACCAGGGAGACCGGTACTACCTGCCTTCACCAACCCTCCAACAACGAGCCCTGTACATGTGCCATGACCACCCTCTATCCAGTCACCCTGGCCGTCACAAGACGAAGGACATACTGTCAAGACATTTCTGGTGGCCTTCCCTAGACGCTGACGTACATGCCTACATCGCGCGGTGTGCTGTCAGCGCTCAGGGGAAAGGTTCGTCCCAACCCTCGGTGGGGTTATTGCTTCCTATCACGGTGCCTCCGTACCCCTGGCATACCATCTCCATGGATTTTGTGGTGGACCTGCCCAGAACGAAGACAGGATTCACCACCATCCTCACCATTGTGGACCATCTCTCCAAGATGGCCCATTTCGTCCCGTTGGAGAAGCTGCCCTCGGCGGCTGCCTTGGCTGGCATCATCCTACGCAACTTTATCCGTTTACATGGCATTCCATCGGTAGTGATCACGGACAGGGGCTCCCAGTTCGTGTCCAAGTTTTGGAATGAGGTGTGTCGCATCCTGCGCATGGAAGTGCGCCTATCCAAGGCTTACCACCCGCAAACCGATGGACAGGCCGAGAGGACCAACCAGACCATGGAACAGTACCTCCGATGTTTACTCCTGTCCGTGGAGTCTGAATGGTCCGAAGTCCTTTGGCTGGTGGAATTCGCCTATAATAACAGCAAACATTCCGCAATCGGCATGTCCCCGTTCTTTTGTTTCCATGGGCGTCATCCCCGAACGGCCCCTTGGGAGGAACCCTTTACCAGTCCTCTACCCTCTGTACAGGAGTACCATGGGCTCCTTCGCGACCTGTGGCAGCAGGCCAGGTTTGAGCTGGCCAAAGCGAAGGAGACGTACAAGCTGTTCGCGGACAGGCACAGGCGGGCCGAGCCACAGTTCAAGGTGGGCGACAGGGTGTAGGTGTCAATACAGCACATCAATGCTCACGGTTCTAAGAAACTGTTGCCCCGGTTTGTGGGTCCCTACGTCATTGCTAAGGTGATCAACCATGTTTCCATGAAGTTGTCGCTTCCCCCGCACATGAAATGCCACCCTGTTTTCCACGTTTCCCTCCTGCGAGCCACTCACCCTGATTGTGTCGCCTCCGCTCCACCTCCTCCTGTTCTTCGTGGGGACCACGTCGAGTACGAGGTCCGGGCCATTCTGGATTCCCGAAGAACCCGGGGCCGGCTCTTCTACCTGGTGGACTGGAGGGGTTATGGTCCGGAAGAGCGGTCGTGGAAGCCGTTGTCGCATGTCCGCCACGCCTCCCGACTGGTTCGAGCCTTCCACTTGGGTCATCCTGGCTGTCCTCGGCCGGCCACCCTGGTGTGATCCGCCGACTGCCGGGTGGGGGTCCTGTTTAGTGGTGGGTGCTGTCATGGTTCCGCGAGCCGCACCGCCACCCGAGGAAGAGGGTTAGCGGTCTAGTTCCCACGGACGAGAATGGAAGGCCGAAATACTCACGTCCGGGTTCTCGCGCATAATAGCCGGGAACTCCGGCTGACTAACGCTTTGAATTCTCGCCAACGCCGCGGAAGGAGAGACGCCACTCCGGATCTCTCGAACACCGCAGAAGAAGGGACGCTGCCTCGGACTTCGAAAAGGCACAGGTACTGTCTTAGCAGAGGGCGCACCGAGGCTAGGTGGACGTCCGTCTCTGCTGCCTCGACACTGTGTTCTTCTCCTACCACTGCACACCGGCGTGTGTACGGTGAATTTGGTTACAAGTCCTACAGTTATAATCTGCGCAGGAGCGCTGGTTTTTGTTTCTTTATTTTTGGTTACATCCCTAACTAGCAGGATTGAGAACCCGTGCAGGCATTAGCAAACTGGTGGTACTATGGGGAAGTGCCATTTCCCTTCATAAAGACACAGGAGAGTGTTGGATAGGTGCACAGGGGAACCTTTATTATTTGCGCAGGAGCGCTGGTTTTGTTTTCATTATTTTGGTTGCACCATCTGCTGAGCTGCACGTCAATCCTACGGCCACTGCTGTCCTGGAACCTGGAGCTGGGAATCGGTCTCTTAAGGGTGGTCACGTGACATTGCACAAGGTAATCCCGTGGTCAGTGGGAGGGCGTGACACAGAGGAGGGAAGAGAAGGAACGGGCAGAAAGGTAACCGTGTTCCTTTCTTTCCCACACAGCTTGGTGTCCCAGCACCACCTAGACTCACGCCTATCTGGCTTCTACCCCGGGTACCCCCTTGTCCTAGGCGGTGCTCAACCCGACTAGGGTGAGGCGGGAAACGGGGTGGTGGTTCTTGTCGTCTCTGCAGGATCACCCCACCAAGCGGAAGGTAAGCTTTGGGGGGACTCTGACAGTATGCCCAGATGTTTGTCCCTTCTTCACTTTGCCGCTGGATTCAAGCTAGCCTGGCTGATGAGGTCTATTACCCTGAACGGGTCCCAGGATGCTTGTTTACGGTCCATGGAAGACCTGGATTGGAAGTTCGGCTGGACTGTTCCCTTGAGGCACAGGGTCAAGACTGATTCACAAATAGTTGTGTCTGAACTGGGGTGATGAAGTGAGCTAAAGAACGATGATGGATTCAACCCAGATTTGTAACTGGGGGTGAGTGTCTGAAAAATGTTTCAACACTCTGTCCATCAGCTACCTGTGTTTGCTTTGTCTGCCCCAAGTTGATAGGGTATGCCCAGACATGGGTCCCTTGCTCACTTTGCCACTGGATTCAAGCTGGCCTGGCTGATGAGGGCTGTTAGCCTAAAACCGGTCCCTGGATGCTTGTTTCAGGTACAGGGAAGACATACCTTGGCAGTCCATGCTGTACTGTTCCCATGAGGCACAGGGTCAAGACTGATTTGCATATAGCTGTGTCTGAACTGGGGTGGCGAATAGAGCTAAAGAACGATGATGGATTCAACCCAGATCCATGACTGTGGGTGAGTGTCTGAAACGTTTCAGCACTCCATCCATCATCTACTTGTGTTTACTTTGTCCGCCGTAAGTTGGCAGTGTATGCCCAGACGTGGGTTCCTTCTTCACTTTGACACTGGATTCAAGCTAGCCTGGCTGATGAGGTCTGTTACCCTGAAACGGGTACTAGGATGCTTCTTTCTGGTCCAGGTAAGACATGGCTCGGCAGTTCGTGCTGGACTGTTCCCATGAGGCACAGGGTCAACACTGATTTGCACATAGCTGTGTCTGAACTGGGGTGGCAAAGTGAGCTAAAGAACAATGATGGATTCAGCCCTGTTGTGTGACTAGGGGGGAGTGTCTGAAAAGATTCAGCACTCCGTCCATCATCTACTTGTGTTTACTTTGTCCGCCGTAAGTTGGCAGTGTATGCCCAGACGTGGGTTCCTTCTTCACTTTGACACTGGATTCAAGCTAGCCTGGCTGATGAGGTCTGTTACCCTGAAACGGGTCCCAGATGCTTGTTTCTGGTCCAGGGAAGACATGGCTTGGCAGTTTGGGCTGGATTCTTCAAATGAGGCACAAGGTCAAGTCTGATTTGAATATAGGTGTGTCCGAACTGGGGTGGTGAAGTGAGCTAAAGAACGATGATGGATTCAACCCAGATCCGTGACTGGGGGTGAGTGTCTGAAAAGTTTCAGCACTCCGTCCATCATCTACTTGTGTTTGCTTTATCCACCCTAAGTTGGCAGGGTATGCCAAGAAGCGGGTCCCTTGCTCACTTTGCCACTGGATTCAAGCTAGCCTAGCTGATGAGGGCTGTTAGCCCGAAACCGGTCCCAGGATGCTTGTTTCTGGTCCAAGGAAGACATGGCTTGGCAGTTCGGGCTGGACTGTTCCCATGAGGCCACAAGGTCAAGACTGATTTGCACATAGCTGGGTATGAACTGGGGTGTCGAGGTGAGCTAAAGAACGATGATGGATTCATCCCATATCCATCACTGGGGGTGAGTGTCTGAAATGTTTCAGCACTCTGTCCATCATCTACTTGTGTTTGCTTTGTCAGCCCTAAGATGACAGGGTATGCCCAGATGTTTGTCCCTTCTTCACTTTGCCACTGGATTCAAGCTAGCCTGGCTGATGAGGTCTGTTACCCTGAAATGGTTCACAGGATGCTTGTTTCGGGTCCAGGGAAGACATGGCTTGGCAGCTCGGGCTGCACTCTTCCCATGAGGCACAGGGTCAAGACTGATTCGCATATAGTTGTGTCTGAACTGGGGTGGTGAAGTGAGCTAAAGAACGATGATAGTTTCAACCCAGATCCATGACTGGGGGTGAGTGTCTGAAAAGTTTCAGTGCTCCGTCCAACATCTACTTCTGTTTGCTTTATCGGCCCTAATTTGGCAGGGTATTCCCAGAAGCGGGTCCCTTGCTCAATTTGCCACTAGATTCAAGCTAGCCTGGCTGATGAGGGCTGTTAGCTTGAAACCGGTCCGAGGATGCTTGTTTCCGGTCCAGGGAAGACATGGCTTGGGTAGGGGTGGACTGTTCCCATGAGTTACAGGGTCAAGACTGATTTGCATGTAGCTGTGTCTGAACTGGGTTGGCAAAGTGAGCTAAAGAACAACGATGGATTGAACAAAGTTCTGTGACTGGGGGTGAGTGTCGGAAAAGTTTCAGCACTAGGTCCATCATCTACTTGTATTTGCTTTGTCCGCACCAAATTGACAGGGTATGCCCAGACGTGGGTCCCTTGCTCACTTTGCCACAGTATTCAAGCTAGCCTAGCTGATGAGGTCTGTTACCCTGAACGGGTCCCAGGATGCTTGTTTGCGGTCCAGGGAAGACATGGCTTGGTAGGACTGGACTGTTCCTATGAGTTTCATGGTCAAGACTGATTTGCATGTAGCTGTGTTTGAACTGGGGTGGGGAAGTGAGCTACAGAACGACGATGGATGCAACAAAGTTCTGTGACTTGGGGTGAGTGTCTGAAAAGTTTCAGCACTCTGTCCATCATCTACTTGTGTTTGCTTTGTCCGCCCTAAGTTGAGAAGGTATGCCAAGACGTGGGTCCCTTCTTCACTTTCCCACTGGATTCAAGCTAGACTGGCTGATGATGTCTGTTACCATGAAACGGGTCCCAGGATGCTTGTTTACGGTCCAGGGAAGACATGGCTTGGCAGTTCGGGCTGGACTGTTCCCATGAGGCACAGGGTGAAGATTGATTTGCATATAGTTGTGTCTGAACTGGGGTGGTGAAGTGAGCTAAGGAACGATGATGGATTGAACCCAGATTTGTGACTGGGGATGAGTGTCTGAAAAGTTTCAGCACTCCGTCCATCATCTACTTGTGTTTGCTTTGTTCGCCCCAAGTTGACAGGGTATGTCCAGACGTGGGTCCCTTGCTCACTTTGCCACTGGATTCAAGCTAGCCTGGCTGATGAGGGCGGTTAGCCCAAAATCGGTCCCAGGATGCTTGTTTCCGGTCCAGGGAAGACATGGCTTGGTAGGGTTGGACTGTTCCCATGAGCTACAGGGTCAAGACTGATTTGCATGTAGCTGTGTCTGAACTGGTATGGGGAAGTGAGCTAAAGAACAATGCTGGATTCAACAAAGTTCTGTGACTGGGGGGGAGTGTCTGAAAAGTTTCAGCACTCCGTCCATCATCTACTTGTGTTTGCTTTGTCCGCCACAAGGCGACAGGGTATGACCAGACGTGAGTCCCTTCCTCACTATGTCACTGGATTCAAGCTGGCCTGGCTGATGAGGGCTGTTAGCCTAAAACCGGTCTCAGGATGCTTGTTTCAGGTACAGGGAAGACATTCCTTGGCAGTTCATGCTGTACTGTTCCCATGAGGCGCAGGGTCAAGACTGATTTGCAAATTTTGCATATAGCTGTCTGAACTCGGTTGGCGAAGTGAGCTAAAGAACAATGATGGATTCAGCCTTGTTGTGTGACTGGGAGTGAGTGTCTGAATAGTTTCAGCACTCCGTCCATCATCGACTTGTGTTTGCAGTGTCTTCCCTAAGTTGGCAGGGTATGCCTAGATGTGGGTCCCTTTCTCACTTTGCCACTGGATTCAAGCTAGCCTGGCTGATGAGGGATGTTAGCCCGAAAATGGTCAGTTTTATCAAAGTTGGACGAACCCAAAGGTGTTGGTACGATCACTGTCAGACAGTGCTTGGGAACCCACTAGGTAAGTTAAAAGACCCCTCACACACCAACCTAGTTGGTGTCATGCTTCATCATTGGGGTCCCAACCGGGTGGCCGAATGCCCCCCAGTTGTGCTACAACGCCTGACTACAGCGGAGCTGGTGTGGTGCAAGGGTGTGATGTAGTGAAAGTTTTAAAAAATATCTCTGAGAATCCTTGCCGTGGGAAATTTATTGTTGGCGGCTCAGGATATGTTAAAAATAAGATAAAATGATGTGGTGCAACTACGAAAGAAATTAGTTTCTAATAGTTGTATGTGTTGTGGGTCTACATGTTTCAGCCCTCATCGAGGTGTCAGGGGCTTTCGTCAGGACCAGTGAGTGCAGTGAGTGGCAAAGTGAAGGATGCCACGTGAAGGGTGAGAAAATAAAAAGGTTAATTACCTACACACTCGCTAAGGTGTGTGGACCAGGTGTCTGCGAAATTTGCGGACACCGCAGCGAAAAAAGAAACTATGGCTCAGTGGAATCGCTGGTCAGGATGCGGGAGGAGTACGCTCCTCGAGTCACAGATTTTGATCGTGAAGCTGCACCCGCCTAGCACCTACTGAGGTCTCCCGGCAAATACAAGTAGATGATGGACGGAGTGATGAAACTTTTCAGACACTCACCCCCAGTCACGGATCTGGGTTGAATCCATCATCTTTCTTTAGCTCACTTCACCAACCTAGTTCAGACACAACCATATCCGAATCTGTCTTGACCCTGTGCCTCATGGGAAGAGTCCAGCCCGAACTGCCAAGCCATGTCTTCCCTTGACTAGAAACAAGCATCCTGGTACCAGTTTTGGCCTAACAGCTCTCATCAGCTAGGCTAGCTTGAATCCAATGGCAAAATGAGCAAGCACCCACTTCTGGGCATACCCTGCCAACTTAGGGTGGATAAAGCAAATACAAGTAGATGATGGACGGAGTGATGAAACTTTTCAGACACTCACCCCAGTCATGGATCTGGGTTGAATCCATCATCGTTTTAAAGTTCACTTTGCCACCCCAGTTCAGACACACTTATATGGAAATCGGTCTTGACCCTGTGCCTCATGGGAACAGTCCAGCCAGAACTGCCAAGCCATGTCTTCCCTGGACCGTAAACAAGCATCCTGGGACCCGTTTCGGGGTAACAGATCTAATCAGCCAGGCTAGCTTGAATCCAGTGACAAAGTGATCAAGGGACACTCTTCTGGGCATACCCTGCCATATTGGGGTGGATAAAGCAAACACAAGTAGATGATGGACGGAGTGCTGAAACTTTTCAGACACTCACCCCCAGTCACGGATCTGGGTTGAATCCATCATCGTTCTTTAGCTCACTTCACCACCCCAGTTCAGACACAACTATATCCGAATCTGTCTTGACCCTGTGCCTCATGGGAAGAGTCCATTGCAAAAACAACAATTGATGGACAGAATGCAGAACAATGTCATACATTCACCCCAGTACAGAAATCTGGGCCTAAATCCATCGTTTTTTTGCTCACCGTGCCGTTCCAGTTTGAACCCAGCCATATGCAAATCAGTCTTGACCCTGTGCCTCATGGGAACAGTCCAGCCCGAACTGCCAAGCCAGGTCCTCCCTGGACTGGAAACAAGCATCCTAGGACCGGTTTTGGGGTTTCACCCTTCTTCAGCCAGGATAGCTTGATTCCAGTGGCATGGAGAGCAAGGGACCCACGTCTGGGCATATCCTTCCCACTCGGGGTGACAAATGCAAAAACAACAATTGATGGACAGAATGCAGAACAATGTCATACATTCACCCCAGTACAGAGATCTGGGCCTAAATCCATCGTTTTTTTGCTCACCATGCCATTCCAGTTTGAACCCAGCCATATGCAAATCAGTCTTGACCCTGTGCCTCATGGGAACAGTCCAGCCCGAACTGCCAAGCCAGGTCCTCCCTGGACTGGAACCAAGCATCCTAGGACCGGTTTCGGGGTTTCACCCCTCTTCAGCCAGAATTGCTTGATTCCAGTGGCATGGAGAGCACGGGACTCACGTCTGAGCATACCCGTCCCACTCGGGGTGACAAATGCAAAAACAACAATTGATGGACAGAATGCAGAACAATGTCATACATTCACCCCAGTACAGAGATCTGGGCCTAAATCCATCGTTTTTTTGCTCACCATGCCATTCCAGTTTGAACCCAGCCATATGCAAATCAGTCTTGACCCTGTGCCTCATGGGAACAGTCCAGCCCGAACTGCCAAGCCAGGTCCTCCCTGGACTGGAACCAAGCATCCTAGGACCGGTTTCGGGGTTTCACCCCTCTTCAGCCAGGATAGCTTGATTCCAGTGGCATGGAGAGCACGGGACTCAAGTCTGAGCATACCCGTCCCACCCAGTAGTGTGTTTCCTACTCAACTCCACAACATATGACGAATTACCAGAAGTGCTATACGTTCTCATAGACAGGCAGGACAACAGGGAAGAAATATCACGTATGAGATAAACAGGTCGTCCCACCACTGTAGATTGGACCCAAATTGTGTTAGAAGGCCAGGATTTAGCATCACTGCTTCAGTCTTAGCCCATGACCAATGGGATATTAACATTGGATTTTTCTGTAGGCCAATGTCCTTATGGAAGGGCACTGATGTCCGTCAGGATGCAATAGGGAAATATACACCTATCAGGGATGAAAATATTTAATGTTATTCTTGGGTAGATAGCACTGTAAATTCCCAGACTGTCATGAAACTAACTTCTGTTCCTTATGTTTCGGAGGAAATGGCACTATTAAAATAAGCCAACATATTGGTTGTTGGACCACCGTTTTCTACGCCGACATGCAGGGGGGCACCTCCAGCCTCATGGATTTTTACTTGCAGTGCGGAGAACTGCTATATGCCCAGTTATTGCAAAACTAGGGAGGAATATGTTCTCTTAACCTAGCACACTCCAGTTATTGTAGTTTCTGGAATCAATATATACGCTTTCCATAAACACCCCATGAGCCCTCCAATGATCTTGCTACACTACAACTAAAGGAAGTGAACTGCAGAGTATTTTGGTACAAACATTTGGAATGACATTCTCCAAGAATATCGCTTGTTCAATGATGCTCAATTATTTTTCGGTAGTATTGTGCCATTTGTTCAAGCTAAAGCAACAGTTTGCTGGCTCCAGATTATGAGGTGGAAACTCCTCAAGGTCATCAACACTACCAGCGATGGCTTCAATGCCATAAAGGAAGAACTGCGTGCAATAAGTATGATGGTATTGCTGCACCGTTATGCACTTGACCTCATGACAGCCACAACAAGGAGGGATATGCAAGAAAATAAGAGCCGCGTGCTGCAAGCTTATTTCACCATAAATGCAGAAAATTGAACTTTGTCATAAGAAATACAAACACTGCATAATCTGCAAAAGAAAATGGTAGATGAAGGCGGTGCCCAAGATAATTGGTTCAGTGGTTGTGTTTTATCACTGCCATCCTGGATGTCGGGACTGTTGGGGGCTTTGTTACCAACAACTGTTGTCTTATTACTAATATATTGTGCGGTAGGGTTAATTCTAGCATGCTGTAGGAGAATAGGCACCAAGGCCGGAGGGATACTTCCAGTTAGGACACCAACACAAGTAGTAGAATCCCAGGGCAACTTGTATCACCTAGTGCCAAGTACAGATCAAGGTCTAAATAAAGTAGTTGAAATATCAACCAGAGTGGGGTATCTTTTAGATAATATAAAAGATGAACATGCTGCAGAAAATATAACACATGAAAATATAGTGCAACACGAAGGCCAAGCAGAAACCACACAGCTGTATGTAGTTAAACAAAACAGCTTAGGCCTAAATCCCATGCTAACATGAGTAAAGGAAAAGATTACTTAGGGATACAATGGAATAGGGAACTTAAAAGGGGTTTTCAGTTAAAGGCCAACTCATGTTTAAAAGGCTCGCAAGCGTTTATGATTCTAACACACAAATCCACTAGTAAGCATCCCGTGCCTTCAAACAGATCGTAGCTGGATTAGACAATGGGTTCACATTATGGAATTAGCCCTGATCACACAGAGGTCTAAAGTGCCTGATTAAACAATGGGTGCATGGTAGTAAGTTAGTTCTGAACACATAGAGGTCTTAAGCACAATACTGAAAATACTGACCGCAAAAACTTCACTTAAATTGCATTTACCCTGAAGCGCATATACATTCAGAAGCAGAAAAATGTTTATCTGTCAAGCACTGTTGGGATTGCAATAAAGAACATGTAAAGGATTAGGTTGAAATTCGGGGTATGAGGTCACATGTCTTCAAGTGTTGTACCATCTTGAATGTGTAATTCGCAAGGCAACTATTATTTACTATTTGTAATAAACCTTTGTGATAACATGTATAAAAAGTACTTGCCTGCGAGCAGGTATTTGAGAATGACTTGGAAAGCCTGAGCAGGACTGAGGGACAGTCTGTGTTGTCTGCTTAAGGTTTTACTCCCTGTTGTGACAGTTAGTAAAATACTGTCTTTGAATTGCCAAGAAGAGTCTGTTTGGTTATTCCATTCCTGAAGGATTTGAGTCACCCCCCCAACAACGTGGAAACAATTTATTTCTGGATATCAATATCAAATGTCTGAACCTTTGAACAGCTCATACAAACAAGACTGTAAGGGGCATATTTACGAGTGGATTGTGTCATGCTTGCCCAACGCATTGTGATACATGCATGACACAAACCTTTTATTCAGATGTTTTGAACCCACACAAAGCAACATTGTGTTGCTTCGAATGGCTTAAAAAATCTGAAGTAAATCAAAGCAGCACAAATCACTACGTTGCATTCTTCTGCAGAAGAAAGGCATTGTGTGGGTGTACCCTTGCAACTTCAATGGATTCTGACGTAGTTCCATATTTTCCAAACCTCGTAAGCTAGGGAATGTGGCACAAAGTTATTCCTCCTCAGGAGAGGTGTAATGAGGATAAATATCTTTATTTCACCTTGTTATTTCCCTTTTATATGTGCCCTGTATTCTGCAGCACACATAGCAAGATAATTATGCCTCTAAGGATTGCTTTTGTGCAGGAAGGTGCCCCTACCTGCACAAAAACAATCCTCGATGCAATGCAGAGAGGGCTGGACTGGGAAACGAAACCAGCCCTGGCAAACTGTTTGGCCGGCCCCCCAGGAGGGAGGGGAGGTGCAGCCATGCCGTTTACAAGGGCTGATTTCAGCTGTTTTTTTTTTTCGGTGCCGATATTGCCGACCCCTGGTAACAAAAATGGTCCCCCAGGGGTCCAAAACCGGCCCCCGCCTTCTCGGCCCACCGGGGAAATGCCCGGTGCCCACAATGGCCTGTCTGGCCCTGAATTCCAACACACTTGCATCATGGTGCAAGGGTGCCTCCATTGGTGCTAGGTAGCCCATTGTGCACCTGCACAGGGAGGAAGGACAGGAATTCACTGTATGTCAAATACAACATATTTCTGCCCTTTCCCAGTGATGAAGTGCAGTGCAGCAAGGTGACTTGCTGCACTGCACTGCGCCACTTTGCCATAAATATGATATGGCCCTCAGAACTTAAGGCCCAAATGGGGCATCAATTACACAATTAATAATACAATATTTTGTATACCTTTCTGCATTCCTCTTCACTTTCATTTCATTATTTATCATTATGCTTATCTGAGCTGCTTCCACCTGGTACTGTTATGTCTTACTCAAATGATTTTGAGAGGCAAAGGAAACAATCCCCTCCAGGGAAATGTGTGTTTCTTTTAATATCGTTTACGTTTATATACACACACTCAAATCGCAACGTTTCAGACTCATTTTATTTTCTTAACATCATTTCATTCCATTGTATTCTACTTAAGTCACATTAATGCCTTAAGGAATTTAATTTCTCAAGCATAAATGTTCATCCAAATCATTTTCTATTTACATAACGCCTTCAGGGATTGCCATCGCCAATATTATTTTTAACTAATCAAAGGAAAATGTAAAAGATATTTAATTTCTATCTTTTTCAGCAGTGGTATCCACATTTAAACTATTACCTAATCACTGTTATTCCTTATATAGTATCATACATTCTCTCGTCAAGTACATCTTCTTTTAAACATATTTTCATTTTTCCTCCGAGCAATTACTTACTCCTACCCACACTGTTTCTCGAGCTCCATTGCATAATAGATCTTGATGAATCCTACCGTGAAGTAATGATGAAACGCTTTCCTGTTCAAAAGTGCATCTTTCCGTTATGACAGCCCCTTGTGGGTTCTACCATTTTATTCCCCACCCCACATTTTCATCTCATCTTCCTACTTTTTTTGATTGTGTATTTTTTCCTGTTAATGTCTCATTTGTATGCATCTAGTTTGAATTTATTTCTCTGCATTCCCCTTTCTCTCTTACTAGTGTGCAATCAAGATCGCAAACATGTATGAGTAGGACTACAAATTGTTCACTACAAAATTCTATTTATTCTTCTGTTATTGAAGGGAAAACTGAATTAGAAAATAAGGCACATGTAACCGGTCACAAGGGCTCCTCTTGGGCAGAATACCAACAATCCCACTTTGTGTCTACGCACTATTCTGTGACATATTGCTGTAAAACGTCAATAGCAGGGGGGAACTTGCTCTTTCGCTTATAGTGATGATTAGCAAACTATGGGGCATATTAACAAGGAACAGGGAAAATTAACTCTAAGGGTGCTTAGGGTTAATTTTTTTAACGCCCGCTATCGCTGGATAATATCACCTTGTTATGGCGTTATTAACAACGCTAACCGCCTAGGCGATAAAAAATCCAGCGATAGCGGCATTTTGGGAGGTTATCGCTGGTAATGCAGCGATAAAACTACAAGGATAGGGATATCCTTGTTGATAGCCCATGGTGGACTTAGCCATGTAATCCACCTCCCATTGGATTACATGGCTAAATCTGAAAATTAGCAGACGCAAAAAAGCAGCGTTAACCGTGGTTAACGCTGCTTTTTTTGTCTCTAACAGGGTTAGCGTGAAGCTTAATAATAGGAGAAATGTCACTTAGCGACATTTCTCCTATTATTTTGCTCTGGACCTTCCACTTTGCATCTCATTAGAGATGCAAAGGGAAGCGTAGTGAAAAAGGGTGCTAACATGCGATTTTGCATGTTAGCGCCCTGTTGTTGATAGGGCGATATTTTTATCTCCACTTCTTTGGCTTTTAAAGCCAAAAAAGCGGAGATAAAGCCCTTGTTAATATGCCCCTATTTTTTCAGTTACCTAACATCCTACAGATGCCTGTATAACTGATGTAGGATATTTTCTTGAGAAGGGTGTGTTCTAATATCTTTGGATTAGCTCGGCGGCAATCATAAATTAGGGGCATATTATCAAGAAACGGCATTAAAATTATCGCCGCTTTAGCGGCAGAAAACTGCCGCTAAAGCGGCGATAATGGGCTTGATAATGTGCCCTTGAGAATTCCCATAGAAGCTCATGTTCTGGTGTTAACATGGGCTTCTATTGGAATTCTCTGCGGCATATTATCAAGCCCATTATCGCCGCTTTAGCGGCAGTTTTCTGCCGCTAAAGCAGCGATAATTTTAACGCCATGCTTGATAATATGCCCCACACTCTTTAGTTCAAATGCGAGTGCCTCTCTAGTGCTCCCTTATGCAATCTCTCATTTCCGATTTCTTATCCAGGGTAGGAGAAGGCAAGAGGTTCTCTCCTCTCAACCTCTGATGGCATCCAACTGTCTACTCACCCAGGAACTCAATGTATCTAAGTTATTCTGACATACTGCACCCTGTTAATTTCTTTGTTATAAAACAAAAGACTCGTTTATGAATCGGGGTTCTCTATATGTATGTTCTTTACTACAGCCAGCTCCCTTCTGCCAATTGGACACTGCCATAGTATGGACATTGCCATAGTTAGCATTTTGTTCCTACAAACCAACAATAATAATAATAATATTTGTAAAGCGTTTGGTTGTATCTAACATTTGCGCGTCCCAGTGCTGCACGAGTGACCAGATAAAAAGATATAATGCCATATGTCTATCTACTTTCCAGAATTGAGATTCATGACTACGCTGGTATCTAGGGGAAATAGCCATGTTTTTAGCCTCTTTCAGAACAAAAGCTCAGATGGTTCCATCCTTAGATGGAGGGGTAGGGAATTCCATGCCTGAGCCGCTACAAACCCATAGACTTTCTTGAGCCTGTGTGGTTCTTCGTATTTCCACATAGGCTCATGCTCAGTCAGAACCTGATAACAATCAGAGGACTCTATGGTTTCCCAAGTACCCATGGAGCCCTCATCCGACCCCTGCCTGACAACAGTCAGTAACTGGGATCCCCTTGAAACAATAGTACTCTTCATGATGCCCTCACACAACCCGAAACATGTCATGCTTCATCATTGGGCCTTGCTCCTTGTTGGGTCAGCACTGCAATGCCCGACGAGCTCGCGTTAACGGGGCTCTTTGGTGGAGATCTTTTGAAGAAGCTGTAAGGTGCATGCGGGTGTGGGGGCTGGGTTTTGCACAGGGTAGTGGTTTAAAATAAGTCTAGAGCAGTCCTACTCTTATGCTTTATTACTGTGGTAGTTCAGGCTTAATTAAAATATGTGGGTTGCCTAAATGGATGTAATGTTCCTACAGGGGTGTCATGGTGTAATGAGACAACATGTTTCATGCCTACTTTGCCCCTAATGGGTCAGATGGCACTTCATCAGGACCAAAAAAAACTAAAGTTGAGTGGTGCACTATCGCTGGTCTGGCTCTCTTAATTTAATTCGATGACCAGGCGCAGTAGGATGTACCCTAGTAGACTTATACCAGGGTAAGGAGACCTGATGGGAAAAGGAGGGAAGGGAGAAAAACAAGAACAACCAATGGAGAGTTAAGGCAGGCGAGAAATCTTGGTGCGGTGCTCTTGTGGCAATTACAGTCAACTCGGTGTGACAGTGAGGTAGCGGGCGCATGCATGTGTGATCTTGTTGTTACAGTACCCAGGTTACTCTGTTGAGTTCATTGTGTAATTACTAGGCCTCAATATTTTCTTTATTCCTTGCTTTTGGGGTGTGTGAGGGCATCACGAAGAAAGACCTCCCTTTCCCCGCCGCTCCCGTGAGGAACTGCACACCTCCTTGGTACACAGTTCAATTTGGAGCGTGTGTGCAGGACCTGTTTAAATACTGCTCCCGGTCCCCCCTTACTCTTGATACTATTTTCAGGTTTGACATGCGAAAATGTAACTCCGAGGGTTGAAGTGTATTGCACCTTGAAACTATAGAGTATGATAAAATCTGTATTACTCATAATTCCAGAACGTGGTGCCAACACAGGTTTATGCATAGTTTGGAAATAAGTGAGACACTCATCATAAATCCTAGCAAGTGCAATACTCCCCAGACTTTACACCAGTACTAACCAGCATTTAGATACAAATTCACATGAGAACATATATTTTTGTGTTTGTGACTTCTATAAAGGAAGTATACGTACAATGCAATGTTGTTATGTATATGCCAGATACTCTTTGCAAAGGCCACAGGACAAGCAGGGGGTTAATGGACCTAACCGTGGGGGTTGAAGACTTTTACTCCTGATGTCCCAGGGCCTGACCTTCTATGGATTCTGAGCAATTGGGCCAAGTACTCTGTCAGCACATGACTCTCAGGAATAGTGTGGTCCAAACAGTCAAAGGCTTCCTCACAGGGGAGTTGTGAATACAGGTGGGGGAATACAGGCTCACAATTTTATTTTCTTATGCTACTAACAAAAAGTATAAATACAATATTCACAAACAATTGCACAATCCCCCTGAGGTCAGGCCTCTAGTATTTCCTTGGTGGTTCCATGGCCCACTTGCTCCTTGCCTTCGAGTTGGTGGTTATTCCGGATTCAATATTGGCAACATGCAGGGTATGCCCCTCTTGTAATCCAAATCTCATGAGTCCACTATTGCTCTATTTTGAAGTCAACAGTGTTTCAGGGCCACAACGCTAATTAGTTGCAATTTCCCCCAAGGCCAAGTGGCCAAAATCAGTCTTACACTCTCCCCCCCGGATCAGAGCCACTAGAGTCACCGATTGGGGCCCTTCTACGGGCACTGGAGCTACAGCAGCATATTCAGGTGAATCCACTGCATGGGGCCCAATCGGGTTGCACTCAGTGGTCGGAGATTCACTACATGCGGTTGCGCCTCCACAACAACCAAAGGTTCTCAATGGTTCCTCTTTGCAGAGTAATTCTGAACTCCAAACAAGTCAGATGACTTGCTGGTCCCCATGACCCCTTCTGGCATACAGGGTCACTGTATCCTCATAATACATGGGCTCCAGCCCGATTAGCACAGTTAAGTCCTCAGTGGTGACCCTTCCTGTCACATGGAGGGATGGTCCACTAACGCACATGGGCTACAGCCCTTACGATGTGGCAGTATTCTCACAGCGGCGCCTTCTGGCACACAGGGTTTGTGCATTCCGACTATGCAATGGCTCCAGCCCAATCAGCACAGCATTTAACATGGCTCAATTAATGGCTGGCCTACCTCACAATGGGAATCCACTCGACAGGGCTCCCCACTGGACCGCGCCCCCTCCAATGCTCTCATCTTCCTCACAGGGTGAACTTGTCTTGGCAAGCAGTCAGGCACTGGTGTTCCAGGCTCCATGAGTCTAGCAGAGGTTTTGTCCTGGAAGGCTACCATTCAAGTACAAAATACTATGCCCAGACACAGTTTAAAACTATTCTCACTTTCCATGTGTGCTGTACAGTGCAGCACATATGAAAAGTTAGAAACATTTGGAAAAAGAAAATGTTCACCAACTTTGCGCCTGAAAACTAACAGGCTAGGATGGTTGCATCAGCATGACCCCTTCAGACGCAGAGCACTACTTTGTGTTACTTTAGGGCTCATTTCCAGGGCAGTATGTCCCAAATAAACACATTGAGCCGGATGTGCATTACTTTTGTTGACTTTGTACCAGTACAGTGTTGATAAATTTGGCCCTACGTTTTGCCTCACTTTGCCCCATGCGAACACCTACGCAACACTTTAGTAAATCGAGCCCTTGATACATTCATTTCTACTTCTTAGATGTTTCTGTTTGAGATTAAACATCATAGAAATTGTTTATTTTAGCACACCGTGATAGAACTTTAGTTTAAAGTTAAAGAAGCACCTCACGCGTTTTCTGCAATACTAAATAAATATATTTCTGTACAGTTTAGCAGTATGTTCTCTTTCATGCTATGCAGGTGTTGGTGAGCTACAAATCATGAGAAATATACTAGAAAATTATAACCTATCCTAATTATGTGATGTGAACATAAATTTCATGCACACATGCATTCATAGTTCAAGCATATTATAACACTGTCACTGTGCTGATGCAAATAGTGACCAGCATCTGAGACTTAGCATATTTGCAGATTTAAATGAATATTCTAATCTGACATAAAGTGCTAACATTGCAAGATTCACATGAATTATAACCCATGGAGAAAAAAATAAGCAATGATAAGCAACTACACATTTGTAAATATACATAACAGGGCAATTAACCGTACAAATGACTGCATTTGCAGACCCCTTTTCTGGCCAGACAGCAGTGAAAGTGACCCATAAATGAAATATGTAATTTAATCATGGATGGGCGTTGTAATAGTCCTTTCCAGTCAGCGTATTTAATTAAAAGATTGAAAAAAATTAAAAAAAAGACATTTTCAAATAAGCTCCGGTGGTCATTTATTTTCCAAAGTCTCTAAGAACTGTGAATATTTTGTCTGGGAAAGAGATGAAAATATTGCATGCACACAGCAGAGAAAGAAATGCAAAGTCAAAGGACTTTCTTTGAACGACTTTTTGTTCGAACAAATGGGAAAAACTGCACAAATGAATAGGGTTATCAAATTACCTGCTAAAAATAAATTACATAAAATGCTAGGGAAAGGTTCATTACTTTTTGACAGAGTAATTCAATTCAGAAAAAATAGGGATTCAACAAATATTTTTTACCTCTATTTTAATTACATAGGTATTCAAGGGCCAGATGTACGATGAGATTTAGCATGCGCAAACACGGTTGCGACCCGTTTGCTGATAGGGCCATGTACATACACTAGTTTGCGAATCGCAAAAAAATTGCAGCTCGCAAAATAGTGATTTGCGACACACTTTTAGGAAGGGGCGTTCCATTTTTATTAGCGACTCAAAAGCCATGTAAAAATGTTTTGCGACCGTAATTGCGGTCGCAAAACACTCGCAAATTACCGCCCTCTTCAAGAGGGGTGTAATGCAGTCACAAAGGGGAAGGGGTCCCCAGGGAACACTGCCTGCCCTTAAAAAATGAAACAGATTTTTTTTTAAAATGCTTTCTTTAAATGCACCCCAGCAGACCACCATCCCTGGGAGTGCCAGCTATTCCCAATTGGGTCGCAAATTGGACAGCCTCATTAATATGCATGAGGCATGCCCGGCGACCCCATTGGGAATCGCAAACAGTGTCTCAGACACTGCTGTGCATCCCAATTTGCGGGTCGCAAATGAGACGCAATTTACGACACGCAAATTTATGGGTTGTACATCTGGCCCCAAGACTCTAATGAGAATCAAATGCAAATGAAGCATTTCATTAACATCAAGAAAACATTGCAGAACAAGATAAAAATAACAGTGCATCCTTCACGGGATCAAAAGAAGTATAGGCATCCAAAAAGGCTGACAGATCAGTGCATATAATCTTAATGAAGCAGTGATTCATTCATAATGGAAAGTGTACCTTTGTTGTTTGAAAACAATATGGTGCATAAAACGTCTGTATTTAAAAAGAGGTTGCGAGGGACAGATATGTGTTCATGAAACTCTTTGGGATCACAGGACATGTTGTTGAAAAGATTCTGAATAAGGTCTACTTGCATAGAGTGTTAAATGAATATACATGGTTAAAATATAATTGGTGGCTTAGCCAAAACAATGTATTTTCTTTTCAATGTTGAAATCTGTATTTACCTTGACGTGCTCTGCCAGGACAGATTCAAAGTATGTATCTGACAAGGGTTTCAAGATATCAGGTCAACTAAGTGGAAGACAGGGTCAAATGCCTTTAGCAGAGATTAAAAACACTGAATGGGACATGTTTTGTACAGCATCTCCAATGGGATGATGCATTTTTCTGACAGCTGCTCCTAGCTTTCCCTCTCTCCCCCAAGAGAGTAAGCAAATAAAGAACTTTGTGAAAAGTAAATATATCAAATCCATTATATTGTTTTAGGAAAACAATTTTTCAAAATATTTTTCTGTAACAAATCATTTAAAGTTGTCCCCCCCCCCTTACCTAAGTCCTCTTGAATACATTTTTACGGGAGCTTCTCATTGCTGCAAATATACTAGAAAAGTCTTTCCAATACATCCATCTAATCAAGTTGGACAGAACACATTTAGTATGACTAGACATTCTTGGTCTAAAGTGATGTAAGGTTCACAGTAAAACCCAGCAGGCTGCAGCATAACAAATTTCTTCATATAACTTTTATAGGTCGCCAAAGCTATGCCAATAGCACATTTAACTTGGAATCATTGCAGTGGCGCTCCTCTGCTAAGGTGAAGTAGCATCACCCCACTGCTTCAACTGCAATGTTAGTATCATTTTTTATTGTTGTATTCTGCTTGCAGTTTAAGCGGTGGGGCGGGGCGGGGTTGGGCTCCCTGTGTCACATGGGGAGGACGGGTGGCAGCACCTTAAGTGCGCATGATGGTTGTGCCAGCCGTCTTGGGCCGGCCAAACCGTCAGGAGCATTTTGCATGTTCTCCACCCAGGCTGCATCACAGCAGGGATTATTAATACTTATTGATGAGGTTCACAGTTGGAAGACTTTTTACACCATAGACCAGCCTCATTAAAGTTTTTTTTATAGGCACAGTAGGAATATTTTGCAAAGCAGCTGGAAGTAAGTCCTCATTTTCACCACATCAAGTTACCAGGAGTATTTTTTTGTTCTCCAGTGGGATCAGCATGTATTCCTAAACTGTGCAAATAATTAGCCTAAAGCTATCCCATGCTCTTTCCCAATCCCAATCCCAATTCCGATAACTATCCCTATCCCAACCCCTATCAATATCCCTATCCCTATCTTTATCCTACCCTAATTGTAATCATTATCACTATCACTGTCGCTAAAATATGTCCTCAAAATATCTCACAGTCCCCACTCTCTCTGTTCCTAATAATGAGATTTTGGTGTCATAACAGAGCTTTACAAGAGTTCAAATCTCTAAACTCGGTTGCAATGCAAAATTCAACACTGTGTACTCTTCCTACCAAACTACTGTACAGCATTTCATTTAATCACACACAAAATAATATATAATCAAATAGTGTTATAGTCATACCTCCATTTACATAAAAAAAAATAAAACAAGGAATATACTATTATATGGCTCTATTAAAAAAAATAATGAGGATAACCTTTCAAAATCCCACTTGATTCCAGTGTAAGACAAAACTAAGTATCTGTCTTGTAGCATTCTCACATGTTCACTTTAAAATAAGGATTAAGATATAACCCCCTTATACTATCCAGAACATTTCAAATTGTTACAATTTGCTTTGTAGCAGTGTATTGTAAAATCAGGCATTGTTACTTACATCCATACGTTTTCTGCTGATGTTTTTCTATAAAGTCCTAAACATTCTATAGAGTAATATCATCTTAATTTGGAGATTAGTAGATTAAAGAAAATATCTCTTAGGGTTCAGAGACTTGTAGTATCTATTTGGTCTATGCAGCTCAAGAAAATAATATTCTTTCTAAATAACTTTTTTAAGTGTAAGTACTAGATTTTATGATTGAGATCTAGTCTAATTAGTATCTTCCTATTTCTTAAATTACATTATTCTATAAATATTCAAATATGGTTATGGAAGTACTCATAACATTAGTGACCATTAATATTATACCAAATGACAACTATTTTTCCACAATTAAGTCTTTGTTTCTACTGAGAATATAATTGAAAATCAAGAAACATCTGTAAATATCCACAGTTGTTCTCACCTTAGCTATGGTCAAATATATGACTTGAAAGTTGATTTTCTTATATGAAAATGTATTCACAAGCAGAATACCTGTTTGGATTAGTTAGGAGACATATATGAACAGCATATTAAACTAAAGTTATAGATCAGCTAAACTGGGATGCAGAGCCAGCACAGTACAGAGTTTTATCCATTATTATTATAGATTGACATCCCTTTTGTGACAACATTTTTTTTCTCACTTAGGTCTCATGCGACGCCTGATTTACTGCAGGTGAAAAATATTTAATTATTTCATAAACTAAAGGTATGTCTTAATACTTTCAATAACAGAACCTCTCTTTTAACAGTCATAGAATCAGTTAGCTGAAAGATGAGTTGTTTGAGTATCTTTAATGTGTAAACATTCTAAAAAAAAAGTATCTTCTTTAAATGACAGTCCGCATTCCCAGAAGCCATTCTGAGAATATATTGCACAGGACCAACATATACATATAAACTAATCAATTTTGACAAAGAGGATAGTTTGTTTCTGACACTCTATTTTATCAGATGTTTGCAATTTATAGAGGAAGGGGAGTAGCACACAGCCATGTTTAATAGCAGCATATGTTTTATGCTGTAAGTAGACTGACCCTCCACTTGCAAAGTTTTCCTCAATCCAAGCTTTAGAACTAAAATTGAATATAAATGGTGAACTGATTAACAATAATAATGAGCACCACACTGTTAACAAAAATAACCAACTGCCTAATCATGATACTTGACCAGACACTTTCAGCATGATTAACTACCTATTAAAGACCTTTGAACAGTACATGGGTTTTAGGGGAAAACTTTGAACTGGTTTTGTTTCCCCCTCACCAACAGGCTCTTTAAACTCAAAATGGGTAATCACAAATGGTGTGTGTTGTACATCATGGATTAATACTAGCCCTAGCAATATTTATTATCTACATGGATCAAATAAGACTAATTATGAATGGTCTAGCATCTCTCTGCAGTGAAATGTCAATGGCACAACATTACATCATTAAATATTAACTCAAGAAGACATCATAACCCTATGAATCTGCCTCCCCAATCTGCAATCCTGGATGTTGGATATTGTCCTCCCAAAACCAGAGAAATCTCTTTTCTGCCTCTTATCAATGGATCTTTAGTGTTCATATTATAGCTGGCCCTTGTACTTATCACTAACAACAACAGCTTGGCCAACGTTACCTACATTCATTTACTTCCCCCGAAGTATAACTACTATCTCGTTGCCATTGGGCATCTCCAAATAGCAACACATGCATTAGTCATATCCAGATTGTACTTTTGCACTGCCATCCCAGGTGGTACATTCTCTCATCTCATCTATACCCCACTCAAAGCTTTCCTTTATTAGGCAGCTAGTTGTATAAGCAGTCATGTAACACTTTGTCACATGGGTGAGTTTAATCTCCACTGGGGCTCTCTGGAAAACTCGGCTGCCAACAAGCTTGCCACCTTTCTCTCAGCCAATGATCTCTTCCAACATTGCTTGGACACTACACACTCCAAGGGCTCAATTCTGGACCTTGTTATATCCAAAGCAGACCTGCTTACTATTGCTTCCCCCATCCATGTAGACTGGTCTGACCACTTCCTCATTCCTGTCCGTTTTCACCTATCGCACGTTATAACTCTCTGCCAACCTAAAAGAGCTACTACCTGCTTCTGCAAAACAATAAAAACATTGATCTTGACACTCTTTGTGATTCAGCTATGCGTTCACTTCCTAGACTAAACCCTAACGTGGATGTCAATGATCTGACCTCTCATTGCCTCTTAGTCCTAGCAGTCGAAATTGGTAATGTCGCTCCACTCCAAAGCAAAAGGAAAAGACCCACCCCCTCGGCACTTTGGTTCAATAAAGCGCTCTACGATGAAAGGAAGAACCTTAGAATCTTGGAGAAATATTGGAGAAAATCTCCATCCACCTCCAATCTATCTCTTTTACGTTCAGCAAGATCCAAATACCACAACCACATCTTCCATGAAAAAGCATCACATTTCAGATCCCTCCATGACTCAGCCAAAAACAGACTCCAAAAACTTTTTGACCTCATCAAAAACCCAAACTGTTCTCCCCTAACCATTAATCCTGAGGATTCCACAAAGAAAGCAGCAGAATTCGCTATATTCTTTGATGAAAAGGTCAAAGCACTGGCCGATCAGGTCACCCATCCCACCCCCATTGAGGAGCGGAAATTCTTAGTCACTTGGCAGAACTTTGATGTCATCTCGGAAGATGACCTCCTCAAATGCATCCTGGAAACTAAACTCTCCAACCATTCTTCTGACCCCATCCCTCGTGACATCACCATCAAGTTCTACACCCATACTCTCTCTTACTGGACCAGGCTAGTTAATCTCTTCCTCAGTCAAGGCTCCCTCCCTGTTGCCCTCAAATCAGGACAGGTTACCCCTCTTCTAAAAACCCTCCGCTGATGCGAACGACCTCAACAACTTCCGCCCTATTACCAACCTCCCTTTTCTTTCAAAAATCACAGAAAAATGTGTTGTGAAACAACTTTCCCTACATATTATGGACAATAATCTCCTCGACGTTTTCCAGTCTGACTTCATCCAAAATTGCAGCACTGAAACAGCGATGCTGCTAGAGATTGATGATGCGCAGCAGTTACTCGACTCTGGGGAATGGTGTCTTCTGATCCTTCTAGACCTCTCTGCAGCCTTTGACACTGTTAATCATAGCACCCTCCTTAACACTCTTCAACAGAAAATGGACTTGGATAGCACAGTGCTTAGATGGTTTGCCTCATTTCTCTCGGACAGATCCCAAATGATCAAGATAGTGAATAGTCTTTCATCTCCATTGGCTGTAGGTCAAGGCGTCCCTCAAGGTTCTATCCTTGCACCCACTTTGTTTAATCTCTATCTGGAACCATTAGGGAACCTCCTAAGTAAATCTGGGATCCATTACCATCTTTATGTGGATGACACTCAAATCTACCTCAAGGTGTCTTCCGCACACGATCTCTCCCTACTCAACTCTACTCTCAACTCTATTCACAACTGGATGTTAGCTCACCAACTCATTCTAAATCCCGCCAAAACTGAATTCCTCCTCCTTTCTACCTCTCTCTCCCCTCCTCCTGTTCAATCTTGAAAGTATCAGCTGAACTTACTCAACAACAAACCCATCATTGTCGACAGCGCTAAATCCCTAGGTGTCATACTTGACAAAAGACTCAACCTAATCTCCCACATCAACTCTATTGCTAAGAACGCACGTTACCAGTTGTGCCTTCTGTGGGGATTCGTCGGTTCTTCCCGGAGAAAGACCTAAAAACTTGGTACAATCGCTGGTTCTCTTCTGACGGGCCTACCCAAATCCCACCTCTCCCAACTCCATCCTCCATTCAGCAGCTCTCTTTATTTCAGGGACTAAACTAAGCGACCACGTCACTCCTATCCTGTCTTCTCTTCGATGGCGTCCCATCGAGGCAAGATCTATTTACAAAACTGCCTGCATCACACACAAAGCCTTGCACACTTCCCCCCCTCGTTACCTGGCTCTCGACCCTCTCGCAATGCGGAAACGTTTCTGCTTGAGCCCCTTCTTCAAAAGGAAAAGATCGATGGCGCAATCCTTCTCTGATAATGTGGTGAGAATCTGGAACTCGCTTCCCTCATTGCTCCACGCCACTTCCTCTACCCGGATCTTCAAAGCTGACCTTAAATCTCTTCTCTTCCAAAGACACTTTAAGAACTAATACTTTCATTCTCAGGCCCCTCTAGGAAGTTTGCTCATCATTGTAAATTTGTATTTTTCCCTGTACATTCCTCACCCTTGCTTGCTGTGTTGGATTTTGTGTTTATGTACCCTTCCTTTTAAGTCTCCTGTGTATCTTGATACAAATTCACTAAATAAATAAAATAAAAATAACACGATAAACCATATCACCTTCCATACTTGGTGACCTGCATTGGCTTCCAGTACCTGACAGAATTCAATTTAAAAAATGCTCTGCTTTCCACAATACTGTACTCCCAAATAAGCCACAATAATTTGCACGTCAGGATATTTTTGTCAACTTAGTAAGACTAATGCCCTCATTACAAGTTTGTCAGAGTACCATTACCTAAGGGTGAGGTATTTACCACTGTGCACCTTTCATGTAGCCAGTGAGGGGATGAACAATATCAAAGATGTTTGTCCCCTCACTCCCTGATTTGACAACTATGTACTCTTATCAAACACTGCTTAAAAATGTTTTTTGCTAGTCTACTAGTAGACTGTGGTGGAGTAGGATGTTTAACATGATCTTTTCAAGCCTGTAAAATGCTAAAACTTTCTCCACTTTTAACTTTCAACAATAATCATCAGCAATGTTTCTCCATCGCTACGTAGATCTGTTTTTCGCAGTTGAAATGAGCATGATTGGATTCTCATTGTTTCTTGTTTTAGCATTTGTTATTATCTCTTTTGCGGGTATTTACTTCTTGACTTTCCAGCATATTTCTGAGAAGTAAATAATGGACCTGTAATTTGATTTTAAACTATTCCTAAATCCCAGCAATTAGGTAACCAGTTGAGTAGCCACCTTTTTCACTTATAGTACCATTTTTATATGTGGCAGTAAAGAAACTACAGAGTTCTGTTGTCTTCTTTCTTTGGTATAAGTTGTAAGTGTTTTGATGTACCACCTCTCATGCCATATGCAGACACTGGGTGAAGAAAAGTTGTGTAAAAGTATCAAGTGCTCAGTTATTCCATGCTTTGATGCTGTATGTTCAAAAATTTATTAAGAAAGTGGGAAATATCTCACGGCAAAATATCATTTTATAATTTAAATTACATTAATATATTTCCATTAATGAAAGTTTTAATTAAAAATTAATTGATTAGTGGTAAATATCTTTTTGCATTTTGTTTGGAATTTAAAGTAACTTTATAAAATGAATTTACAATCATTCAATCAATCAATCAATCAGGTGTTTGTTAAGCACGACTACTCACCCGTAAGGGTCTCAACGCACTGGGAGGTGGGGGGGACGCAGGTTCCAGTCCATCAAGGAGGGGGTCTGTCGAAGAGACAGGTTTTGAGGTTTCTTGCAAAGATGGGGAGCGATGTTGTCTGTCTGAGGTGCAGCAGAAGGTCGTTCTAGGCTCTGGCCGCGCGGAAGGAGAAGCAGCGGCCTCCTGATCTGGTCTTTCTGGTGCGGGGGACCATGGCATAGGAGAGCTGGGCTGATCGCAGGGTCCTTTGGGATGCGTGGAATTTGAGTTGGCTGGTCAGGTATGCTGGTCCGACATCGTGGAGGGCCTTGTAAGCATGGGTTAGCATCTTGAAGGTGATTTTAGCTTTGATGGGCCAGTGGAGTGCGAGCAGGTGCTGGGAGATGTGGCAGTGTCTTGGCAGGTTGAGGACCAGTCTTGCAGCGGCATTTTGGAAGTTCTGTAGCTTGCGGGTGAGGTTTTTGTTTATTCCGGCATAGAGTATGTTGCTGTAGTAGAGCCTGCTGGTGACCAGGGCGTGAGTGATGGTCTTTTTGTGTTCGAGGGGGATCCATTTGAAGGTCTTACGTAGGAGGCGGAGGGTGTGGAAGCAGGTTTGTTGGTGTTCGCTTTACCTGAATCCCCGCTTTCGCCGACAAGTTTTCCCGATCCGGTCGCGTTCTCCACGAGATGTTAGATTGTTGGTAGCCATTTGCGCTGTCTCGCGACAGCTCGCGCCCGCATTAAAGTCATTTGTCGCGCGATCACGTCATTTGTCGCGCGATCACGTCTTTCTTCTCGCGATCATGCACCGCGAGAGTATGAGAAGATTGAGATCTCGAACACGTCATTCTCCACTGCGAGCGAGAGCATGAGGACGCGGGCACATCATATCGAACGCGAAAAGGAGGAAGAGACCCCGAACACATCATATCCAACGCGACAGGAAGCGAGAGAACGCGATCAAGTCATTTTGGACACGCCATCAACATCCGGTGGAAGTATTTTGAAGCTCGAGAACTCGAAGATGTAAAATGTTCAATTTGGAGAAGAATATCAGCTCTAGCAGCACGAAACCTTCTGCAAATGATGATTTGGATGAAAACAAATCCTCAGATGGACATTTGGCTGTCCTTTTTTGTGCAAGGAGTCCTTTTTTAAAAAGGTGGGGAGAGGGAGGAAGTGCCACAGAATCTCCAACTTCCTGTTCCTGTCCATCAGCCTCCTCCCAGTGCTTTGTCCATCTCCTGCTCATTCTGCCTTTGGATTTTGAGCTGGAAAGATCACTCTTTTTGTCTGCTGCATCATTGCAATTGGATTAGAGGATTTTTTAATTGGATATTTTACAAGTAAGGGGTTGTTGTGTCTGTTTGATTGGGGGCTTTGCAGTTGTTGTGACTACAATTTATTTTTGGTAACTATCATTCCTTTTTTTAAAAATGTTGTGGGTAGTAGTAGTCAGTGGTAGGCCCGAGCTAGTCATGGCCACATGGGTGTGTGCATGATGAAGCAACTGTTCCTTTGGTGTTTTTTGAATGTATTTCAATTTCAAGCATCATTTAGGGCCTGGATGGCATTGGATTTAGTGTGGAAATGTGTTTTTTTGGGGTGGGCTTTCTGTTGTTGGGCCTGGCCTTTTGGCTGGTGGCCATTTAGAAGCCTAGGCCTGCAAGCTTGTCTGGCCTTGTCTGCCAACAGCCCTGCTTTCATCCAGTAGGATCAGAGCAGGTAGCCACCGCTATATTAATCAAGTGTTTCTGTGTGGTCTGTTGAATTTAGACATCATTTAGGGCATGGATGGCATTGGATTGAGTTGGGGAAGTGTGTTTTTTTGGGGTGGGCTTTCTGATGTTGTTGGGCCTGGCCATGTGGCTGGTGGCCATTTTGAAGCCTAGGCCTGCAAGCTTGTCTGGCCTTGTCTGCCAACAACAGGCCTGCTTTCATCCAGTAGGCTCAGAGGCTGAGCAGGCAGCCACAGCTGTATTAATCAAGTGTTTCTGTGTTGTCTGTTGAAATTACACATCATTTAGGGCATGGATGGCATTGGATTGAGTTGGGAAGTGTGTTTTTTTGGGGTGGGCTTTCTGATGTTGTTGGGCCTGGCCATGTGGCTGGTGGCCATTTTGAAGCCTAGGCCTGCAAGCTTGTTGTCTCTTGTCTGGCCTTGTTGTCTGCCAACAGGCCTGCTTTCATCCAGTAGGCTCAGAGCAGGTAGCCACAGCTGTTAATCAAGTGTTTCTGTGTGGTCTGTTGAATTTAGACATCATTTAGGGCATGAATGGCATTGGATTGAGTTGGGGAAGTGTGTTTTTTTGGGGTGGGCTTTCTGATGTTGTTGGGCCTGGCCATGTGGCTGGTGGCCATTTTGAAGCCTAGGCCTGCAAGCTTGTCTGGCCTTGTCTGCCAACAGCCCTGCTTTCATCCAGTAGGATCAGAGCAGGTAGCCACAGCTTTATTAATCAAGCGTTTCTGTTTGTTCTGTTGAATTTAGACATCATTTAGGGCATGGATGGCATTGGATTGAGTTGGGGAAGTGTGTTTTTTTGGGGTGGGCTTTCTGATGTTGTTGGGCCTGGCCATGTGGCTGGTGGCCATTTTGAAGCCTAGGCCTGCAAGCTTGTCTGGCCTTGTCTGCCAACAACAGGCCTGCTCTCACCCAGTAGGCTCAGAGGCTGAGCAGGTGGCCACAGCTGTATTAATCAAGTGTTTCTGTGTGGTCTGTTGAATTTACACATCATTTGGGGCATGGATGGCATTGGATTAAGTTGGCAAGTGTGTTTTTTGGGGTGGGCTTTCTGATGTTGGTTGTCTTAAGGACATGCTTTTGTTGTGTGTGTCTGGTGTGTGTTGGTGTGCAATGCATGCACCCTGCAGACCTTTTGGGGGCCTGTGAATGTTCGTATTTGCATTTTGTTGCATTAAAAAGGCAGAGCAGTGTGCTTTAGCATGCATCCTTTACCTGGCTTTTATAGGCCTTTTGTCAGCTCATGGTGTTTCCCAGGCCCCCTGCTTGTTTGTGATTTGTGAATGTCCATGTGGCTGGTGGCCTTTTTTTGTGTTGGGCGTTATTAGTGTCCTGCTTTTGCCATATAGGCCTGCATGGTTTTCCTATTGGCTTACTGCTTCCATCCATCCACCCCCTTTGCCAGCACCAGCTCCATGGATGATGAGATGCTCAAATAATTTAATGGCAAATAGGGTCCACCCCACTTCCATTACATTTGTATTTTGGTGGTTCTTATTAACTTTCCTATCCTTCCTGAGAGTGTAGCGTGTGACTCTACACAGTAGTATAACATAGCCCTTGTTGAAAAAAAGTCAGAAATGGCTAGACTATATCTTTTGTTTGCACTAGTACAGTAGTAAGTAACTGAACCACAACAACAAATGCAACATTTCACTGATGGTCTTCTCCTGGCTTATTTGCTTTTAGGTGCACAAAAAGCCATAGGAGGAGGTGTCATCTTCATCACCCGTTGTACTGCCAGCCAGACAGAAGTCCTGCTGCGCATCACGTCCACGTGTGACCAGAACTTGTTGTGCATCTGCATCCTGCCTGACATCTGAAGAAGATGGCCCCAAAGAAAGGTACCAGGTCTAGTACCAAGTAAGTTGCCGGTGAGAAGAAGGAGCAGAAAAAGGAAGTGCCATTAACCACGACTGGTGTGCCGGCCAATATTTTTTTTGGCACCAAAAAAGTTACGCCTGCAGCAGCATTGTCCGGGAACCAAGCTGGGAGCAGAACCTCAGCACCAGCGGTCCAACCACACCAACCTAGTCCCAAGGCCTTGAGTGTCGCAGAGGTAGCCAGTCTACTAACGAGCAGCGATGTTGAAATGTCATTATCGCAAAGTAGTACACAATCAACGCAGGCGGAAACTCAGCAGATAAGTGTGCAGCTGCAACAAGAACAGCAGCAGCCGCAACAAGAACAGCAGCAGCCGCAACAAGAACAGCAGCAGCCGCAGCAGCCCACCATAGTAGTTGTTGCTCCTGATGTAGGGGCATTTCAGGAAATCGAGCTTCCTGCAGACAAAGTGGAGCAAACCACTGTTTCGGAAGATCTATTGTCTTCCAGACCACCAGCAAGGAAAAGGAGGCTTAGTCCATCATCTTCAAGCCCCGCTTCTGATGATCGTGATGCCACTTGGCAGCCACCAGCTCAGTCTGAGAGTGATGCACGCCACAAGACAATGCTTCTGAAAAGGAAGGTCCCAGAAAAACTTAGAGTTATGGAGGTAGATGTAGAAGAGGGTTGTGATGTTGATGAAGACGAGCCAGTCATCACACACATCACTCCCGCCCCAAAGGGATTGGAGACCAACATTCTCACCCTATCCAGAAAGGCTGCTACTGAGCGGGATGTAGCACGGATATCACCAACACAGGTTTCACCACCACTACCTCTAGCTGCCATATTTTCCAAGGCCTGGCAGGGACCTACATCCAGCTCAACCATCTCAGTAGGTAGTGGTATTAAAAGTCACAGTGTAGCTGCACAGGGTCACATTCCAATCACACCCTCCAGTTCATCTGGTATTGAAAGTGGCACATCCAGCAGTGCCAGAAAGTTCTCCTCCCCAGTTTGGGACTTCTTTTCTGTTAGCACTAAGGAGAATAACGTTGCTATATGCTCAATTTGTCGACAAGGTGTTCGGCGGGGTAAGCTTGGTACAAACTATGGTACCGGAGGCCAAGCAAGTCATCTCAGAATACACCACGCCATCGTGTGGGAGAATCCCCTACTTCAGTTAAAAGAAAGTAGAAAAACTCAACCCATTGAAGTTGGTCAGGAAGAATCAGGGGGCGATATTATTGCGGTGGAAGGTGAAGAAGAGGGAGGCATTTCTAGCCCTGTCCCCAGTAGTGTAGTGGTACCGCCCACATCCTCCTCAGTAACCTCTGAGTGGGACTGCAGTAAGAGCCATACTCAGAGTCAGGCTGAGACACCAAGGCGACCAAGTACCGAAATGAGACAAACTGCGTCATTGAGCCTAAGTGGGTTAATGAAAACAACAGCACCACAAAGGAAAGTAATCCAGCCTACCATTGAGAGCATGCTTAGGTTGAAAGGGCAGTTCCAACGCAACCACCCAACGGCACGGTTGTACAATGCGAAGCTGGCTAAAATGTTAGCGCTGGACCTTCTCCCTTTTTCATTTGTGGAAGGGGTGGGTTTCCTTGAATTTGTGTCAGCCATCTGCTCTCAATGGAAGGTTCCCAGCCGGTCCTATTTCTCAAGAATTGCTGTTCTGGCACTACATCATGATGTGCTGGAATTGGTTGGACAAGCTTTGTAGCAGAGTGCTGTTCACAATATCCACCTGACAACAGACATGTGGACCAGTTGCCAAGCCACAGATTACATGTGCATCACTGCACACTGGGCTCTTTTGTTGGGGTTAGAGATAAGCTATCTGAATGAGGTGCTGTTGACACAGCTGCGATTTTTAAAGGTACTCGGAAACATGCAACTGTCTCCATGTTCTCCATGGAGAAATCTCATATGGTTGTAAACATTTTGCAAGAGTTTTGCAGCATGGTTTTTGAATGGCTGCACCCAAGAGGGCTTAGTATTGGTTTTGTTGCCACAGACAATGGCAGTAATGAACTTAAGGCCATGGATCTTGGTTCCTATTTCAGGGTTCCGTGTTTGGCCCACTGCATAAACATTATAGTTCAAGACTTTCTGAAAAAAGAACCCATAGACAGCAACTTACTGGCCATCTGCCAAAGAATATGCAATCATTTCAGCCATTATTTTAAATCTCGGAAGCAGCTGAGGATCATTCAACGTGAATATAGGATGCCAGTCAAAGCACTCATGCAGGAGGTGGCAACACGTTGGAACTCAACGTATTACATGCTTGATCGTCTGTTTGAGCAGTACAGGCCACTCAATGAATATGTCTGGAAAAGAGAGGATGCTACTGTTAAAGGCATGAACCTTCAGATGGAGCCTAATTAAATCCCTGACTGAGATGTTTCGTCCTTTTGAAGTCTTCACACGTGAATTCAGCAAGGAGGACTGTACCCAAGCTATCCCATTATTGCAAATGCTAGAGCATCAGCTGAAGAAGGTGTCTGAATCATTCAAAGGTGCAGAGGACAAAAAGGAAGCCTATGACTTGGTGGAGAGCTTAGTCCGTCGCTTAGCTGAAAATACAAGGATAGAAAATAAAATGTTGTCACAAGAACATTACATTTGTGCCACAATTCTGGATCCATGTGCAAAATTTGGACTGAAGACATTCTTTGCTTTTTCAGAGATTGATGTTGCCCGCTACAAAACTTGTATAGCTGAGGCAGCGAGTAAGTTGGAAAACGAACGGCTGCTAATTAAAAGCCCGCAAGATCAACCCACAAGAAGTACTGCAGCAGGGCATGCAGCATCAAGTGCAACTTCGTCGGCTAAGGGCAGTGCGTTTGGATCACAACACTCACCATCACTATCGACAACAGCAACAATAACTTGATCATTAGGCCTAGTAGAATCGTTAGATGATTGGTATGTACAGTTAGGCATTAATAAGCACAGTGCTGATGCACAGAGAAAAGAGCCAGAAAGCTTACCAGCAGCACCCCTGAACATTGAGCGGATGGTCCAGGCCTATCTGGACGACCCAACAGAGGTGTACATTGCTCAAAACCCATTGCAGTATTGGTATAGGAAAAGATCTGAATGGCCACTGCTCAGCAGGCTGGCGATAAGCTATCTGGCTTGCCCTGTCACAAGTGTCTCTTCCGAACGTGTTTTCAGTGCTGCTGGTTCCATTGTAACAGTGAGAAGGACCAGTCTCTCGCCCAAAAACGTGGAGAGGTTAACAATGATCAAAATGAATCAGCAGTTCATACCACCGAATTACACAATACATGAAGCAATGGAGGAAGATGAGGACAGTGGCTCAGGTGACGGAAGTAGTGGGTCACATGATTACCTACTACTGGCTGAACCCCCAGAGTATGAGAATGAGCTATACTTCCCTGACAATTAGGCTTGCACTTACTGTCTTCCTCCCTTTTTTCCCCCTTTATTTGTGTGTCTGTTGTTCCGGTTACAAACGTGTGAATCACAACAAATCCATTACCACCGTCTTCTACTCTTCTTATTTAATATACAAGTTTCAGGTGTCTGCAATTTGACAGTACAGTCCTCCGAATCCAGCTCCTCCGCTCCATCATTCTGAATCTCCTGCCTAAATCCATTGCCCTCATGAATGATGATTGGATGATGGAAAATAGAAGAAAAAATAAAAACTTTCCTAGTCCCGCCAAAAGAAGTAGAGCATGAATCAGATGACTACTATAGCTATCCTCCTTTCACAGCCGAGAGAGACTGCCCATTAACTGAAAATGAGATGGAACAGGTAATGATTGATGCCATGCATTGGACACAGAGTCGCAGACTGAGTGATTTTGTTGTTGTTTGTTGTGCATGAAGTTATGTCTTTGTGCACTAATCATCTTTCTACAGTACACACTAAACATAACTCAAGGTGAATTTTCCCCTTCTTGCAAATAAGAAATTTGTACTTCTCCTGCAGCTTGATACATTGCTTTTAATTGAATACAGGAAGGGGACTCAATCTGCGCACTTAGTATGATTGACAACAGCACCATCCATGATGATGATGGCGAAAAAGACGGCCCGTTAACATAAGATGAGAAGGAACAGGTAATGACAATTAATGGCATGCATTGGACACCTGACTCTGAGCGATTGGTGTTTGTGTTTTCGTTGTTTGTTTGTTGTGCACGAAGTGAAGTCAAAGTGTACTAGTAGTCTTACTGTACACACTAAAGAGTGACTCAAGTCAATAATATTTCTACTCTTTTTGTGTAATAACAAAATTTTACTTCTACTGCAGGCCGATCTTCACAGTCAGTCAGTACAAGTATCGGAGATAATTGATGGAATAATGACAAGTCAGGAGGACGTTTCATGAGTGGTATAAAAGCCTAAAGGTAAACACATCAACAACAACCACAGCAGACGCAAATGTCTGTGTAGAAGTTGAGTCGAGTGTAGCGGTGGGATGACTGCGGTGCATTGATTTACTAACTTAAATTGTAAAATGCTATGTTTGGAATGGATATGTGCTTTGCCTTTGTCCAACTCTTTAAAAAAAAAAAAAGTACTCTAAACGTAGGATGTACTAAGCAATGTGCCGTCAGGCCTGTCACTGTGGGCCTGCTCTCTCCTGTTGTTGTTGAAGGTCAATGCTGGAAACAGACTAGAGTAGAGATGATGCATACATGCCGCCTCAGAAAGTGTTCTTGTTGCACTACACCATAACTTGTGCATTTGTTTCAACTTTGTTGCTCAATATCCCCTTTGTTTTTCCATCTACCTTGCCCTATACTTGGGAAAACATTACAATGCACACTTACCTTACCAATAAATCGAAAAAAATTTCCAGCTGGGCAGTGGTGAGTGGCGACACCCAAGATTCATGGACGAGAGGACCAAGAGGAATGCCGAGATGCAAATCCAGTCCACATTTTTGACCAGGATAACACAGTAACAGTATCAACTTTCATCATCTTTTAAATTATTTGATTCATTTTTTTGTCTACAATCTTTACAACAGTGTGTTCTTGTTGTTGTTATTATCATCATTAGGTTTGCTCTCTGTTTACGATTCATCCCTACCAATATTTAACATTTCTATTTGCTATCTGTAAAAGTTTTAAGGCCAGAACAACAGAACAAGTGTATGTAATCCGGGTCTCCTTATCTATCATCATCATGCATGTATTTTCTTTTTCTCCCTTAACATATGGATATGGTAGTCTTCAAAGATTGTCAGTTGTTTGTCCATGTGTACTGTTTTTCACTGTCAAACCTTTTCCCAAACCCCCTTCCCATCCATTCAACAAACCCTAACCCTCTTCCCCCGGGCTGTGTGACTTATTGTCGAGGTGTGACTAAATTAAATGTACACCAATACTTAATCACACGCTTGCTGGGGCAGATGTGGCAAAAGCAACAGTACTTCAATTTCAAGGCAGAGCGATGATCTTCTTCTGCTTGCCCACCCATGAGTAGTATATTTCAGAGGTGATTTTATGTAACAAAGGAACACATACCTCAGCATTAATTGCCGGCATTGATTGGATTTGTTGTCATTCCTCATACACAGCACTAACTGTTACGCTGTAGGCCTAGTCAAGTGACTCGACACAACTATAGTTTGTAACTCTGTCTAGTAGGCTATCCCAACACCATTATGTTTCATTGTAAAATATTTTAACATATTATTGTTGCTCGGCGAGTTTTGTACTGTACTGTACTGTACTTCATTCTACTACTCCTCAAACAGTCTCCCAAAGGTGACTTACTGTCTCATTTTCTTTTTTTGCAAATGCTGCTGCCCTGCTAGTGTCTACTACTACTACTACTATACTACCACCACCCCCCCAATCATGGCATGTTAGAAAAAGGAAACCATCTTCACCATGCAGCCATTGCTGTGCCTAAGTTAAACATCAAGCAAAGGTAAGAGAAGTTTGGGGGAGGCAGAATTAATAATGGACATGTTTTCAATGAATTCAATTTCACACACCCCTTTGAGTCCAGATAAAGAATGCATAGACTAGAGGGGAGACTGAAAGTACTAGTAGGACAAGTCAATCAGTGAGGGGTGTCGCATCTATCTGTTTGGGTCTTACACAGTCAGCCAAGTATTTAAATCAAACACTGGCTATGGGCGGGCCTGCACCAGCAAGGAAACAGTGTGATGTAAAACAGTAACCCCACCTACAAAACATTAACAACATTACATGTAACTTAGAAAAATAGATTTAATTGACCCTAACAAAAATAAACTAAAAACCCACAAAAGCTGACCCACCCCCCTCCCTAACCCCAACCAATGTCCATAAGAAAGCCCAGAAAATAGTCCAAAAACCCAACGCCCAATTCCCACCCACCCAAACAAGAATTAAAAAAGGGGCAGAAGACAGGGACTAAGGTGTGGGGTGGGATTGCAGGAGGACACGCATCCGCTCCTCTAGACGGGCGACGTGGCATCTGAGGGTGCAGCAGTTGCAGCCACAGTGGGGGGGGGGGGCACCAGAGATGGTATTGCGGTGGCAGCGGGCAGCCGCCAGACGGTGGCGTCGTACCGCTGGAGGGCGGTGGCTGGGGACCGGGGCACTGGAGGAGACTTGAAGTGCTGCTGCAGTCTCCTCCTCCTCCTCTGCCAAGACCACCAGCCGCCGATATTCCTGCTGGATTGCCTCCAGCTTCCGGCACCGTGCCATGGTGGCCAACTCCTTCCGATTGACTTTGGAAGTAGTTGCTGTGTATCAAAAAGAAAAAAACAAGACAATTGCAAAATATACTCTTAGAAAAACAGTAAGACAAGTTAATTATACACATAGTGACATGGTAGCACTATAAAGCACAGTACATAACATTTTAAATCTGCCCGTCCTTCCTTCCACCCGTCTTTCACTTTTTAGTTGAACACCAGGTGATCTGATCTGACTTTTAGTCTTCTCCATAAAACTTTCAAAGCGGAGTTGAAATCAGATAGATGAGGCCACTGGTTACTCAATACTCCCGCCCCTATGCCAATTAAAGGGTGTCTAGTTCACTCTTCAAACGTTCACAACAACTCTTATTTACTTAGGACATCAAAGTCCGCCCGCCATCCTCAAGCTAAAAAGGGCAGGGGTCCCGTGGGGACAATTAGGATGTGCCCGCCACAGTGGCGGGCGCATCCTGTTTTTTTTACATTCTGGTGGGCGGTGCCGAAAGCCATGCCAAAAATACATGTTGTGCTTTTCCAAGCACAACGTGACAGGCCCCACATGGAGCCTGCCATGTTGTGCTTTGAAAGGCAGGGGGGTACCATAGCATAGGTACCCTCCATGGTGGCATCCAAGCATACTCCGCATGCCTTTCCGTGGCGGCCGGCAATGCCACCACATAAAGGCATTCCAAAATGCAGATTATATGGCTGCGGTGTGTTCAGACACCGCCACCATATTGAACCCTTTTCTGCCCGGTCGACATGTGGGGGTCTGACTCTTTTCTACAGGGATGGCGGGAGGTTTGCCCCTGCGGGGTTGGCGGTGACTACCTCCGGCCCGGCGGGGGCAATCCGCCTGCCATCCTAATGGGGCCCTAAGTCTCAACAGTACAGTATACATACAGCACACCCTTGCAGTGAGTGTAGTGTCAACAATAGTTAAGGATTATGAATCTAACTTACCACCGCCCGCCACTGGTGCTGGCACTCCCCCTACCGCTCCATCGTCGGTATGGGCAACTGCCTCATCCTCTCCCTCCGCATCACCTTTGCTGGCCCCGACAATGGTGGTCGTGGTCATGGTCGGTAGTGCGCCTAGAAAACATTAACATTTATTAGGCGTCATATACACCTCCCCCTATTGGTCAGTAACAAGATTGAAAAATTAGTTAATAGTATATAACATACATCACTAGTACAAATCAGGTAGTAGTAGAGTAGACACTAATAGTTATACATGGTCCCCCCTAGGGTCATTCCATCCTTTGCTTAGTTAGCCCGAGCCATGCAACCATTTTACCTCTGTGTCTTTTATTTTTGCACATGTGATGTTACCTTGCAACTTGTTGTATAAGACACCTTTGAGCCCACATGACCTGCCTCACACTGCTACTGTCTACGCGCTACGTACAAGCGGTCAACAAAAACATTAACAAGCCACTTTTTTATGAAGTACTGGTGTACTGTTAGTCCATATTGCTTATCCATAAATGCTACACTTTTTGGCACGGCTGAGAAATGCTTGCAAGTTGCAATATACTAACATGAACCATTTCATTTACAGACGGAAGATTCCCTTCTACGAACCAGAGCTTTGCAGAGCTTATGATGCAACAACTACTAGTACTAGGTTCTTCTAAGGTAAGGGGTCCCTTCACTCAGAGATCTTCATTTATAAATTTATGCAAACTAAATTCCTAGGGGATGGTGGTGCTGCCTTCCACCACTGTTCAGTTATCATGATTTAATTCCCAACTGTAAGTAAGTGTAACAATGTTTATTGTTTTAATATTATTGATTTTCCTGTTGGTGCTGCATTATATAATAGAACAATGTACAGAGCTTCTCAATTCAAAATAAAAATGTTGAACTTACATAGACTTGGTGGTATTTGGTGTGGACTTACACGAGTGAGCAAATTAAAGGAAGGGTGTGCATGTGCATTGCTTCCATGACTGAGAGGTTGGGTGTGTTATCTTCTGGGTTGTCTACTTGTTGGGTATCTTGGGTTGAGGGTTTGGAGACCTAATAGTTATGACAAGACACTACTATAGTTGGGCAGGGGATTGTGGTGGGTTCTGAATTCTCTGATTGAGGTATGTGAGGAAGGTCCCAACCTACCATCACCAACATCCTATTTTCTTGTGCAAAGGTATGTATGTGTAAAATCCCTACAACAGTAGTAGTATGTCCTATAGGCTATCATATCAAAATAGTAATAAATCTGGTTGGGCATTTGTTGGTGTGAATTGTCAAAGCCTCAAGATTAACAAAGACCCAAGATCAATAAGATGAGAAGTAGTACAAGAGGACGACCCAAAGGACTGGACTCAATGGCTAGAGCTACTGGTGAATCTGAGTTTTATTTACAACCTTTCAAATAAAGAGTGGCCAACTGGGCAAGCTTAGCTACTACAGTACAGACAGATTGATAGTAGTAGTAGTACAGAGAGTCATCATAGCAGAGGCAGGGATAACAAGATTTTTGAAAGCATACAGATCGAAGGATAATTGTTGGTAAAAAATAGCATTGTGAAACTGAAACAATAGATTGTGAAAAATATGGTGCAGTAAAAGTTATGGAATAAGAATTATTATTAAAAACAAGAAGACTTACTAGGGCCAGCAGAGGAGCCCTCGTTAGTGTCCTTCTGGTGGTGTTGTTCTCCCGCCGACTGCCCACTCCCTGTCTGCCTGCCACTGGGTGCTGATGAACAGGAAAGATATAAGAAAGAGACAAACATTGATGGATGGTGTCAAACAAATAAAATATTTTTAAAGAATGGTCAAAAAACACTTATGTAAACAACAATTGCAATAACTAAATTGACCGATCTCATCTGGTCAACAAGTAGTATCGGGGGATTCGCGGATCGACTACTTAAGTTACTATTTATCAACAGTGATCTAGTCTTCTATTATGATTCCAGAATACTAAGTTACAACTAAGCCTAAGTACGATGTACCACCCGACCAAGCCCACCTATTCCAGGCGTGCCAATTGTACATTAAGTATGCATTTCCACTTCTTTTAGTCCTCAACAATGCATATGGTCAAATGGAGGACACATGACTAAATTTTTTTGTATACACCAAATTTTGGGTTGATTGATTGATGCTGATGTTCTGCTAGTGCTAAGCCAATTACTACCACTCATTGAACAAACTAGAAAAGGTTCTAATAAAGACTGGCGTACTAACAGCACGTGAGGTAACTGAGGGGGCATCACGCATACCACTAAAAAATTACAAACTCATAAAAAGTACCTAAACCTAAGTATCAATCCGCCCCTATCTCTTAGTGACAGGACAAAGTAAGTACTAGAGTCACTATAGCATTACGTAACTTAATTTCTCTAAAATAAACTCTTACAGAATCACGCTAAGCGAGCACAAACGCAAGGTTGCAAACAAGTAAGATTAGTAGTAGCGCAGAGGAGCACCTGTGTCATAACAATCACAGAAGACTTTTAAACGTAATTAACCTGGAATGTAAGCAGCAACATTCTAGCTGGTTGGAAGAAAAAAAAAGATATTCGCAATATATAACACAGAGCAGAAGAACAGACACAAAGTAGTCATAATTAAATAGTTACTCACCAGGACCCAGGACCTCCACTCCTAGCAGGTCCAGCAGGTCCTGCTCACGGTCCAGGATGTCAGACCACCAGTGCGTCAACTGCGCCTGGGTGCGCCGGACCCCAGAGCAGTGCAACACTGCCCGGCGCACCTTCCCCCACTGCTGTCGACGCTCCCGGAGGCCGTACCCAGACCCAGGCCTGCCATATGCTGCCAGGGTTAAGGGGAGGTGGCGCTGCACAAAGAAAATGAGTGCAGCCAACTCCACCTCCCCAAATAAAGCCCGTGCCTGCACCATTTGTGGGCACCGCCTTCCACAAGGAAGGCAGTCACGGCTCTGGCTGCAGCGAGCCCTACCCTTTGACATGGTTCTGGGGATGAGAGACGGGGCGGGAAAGAAGAGGTAATAAAATTAAATAAGTAAGTAAAGGAAATAAATAGCAGGCCATAGAAAGAGTGAAACGTAGCTAAAAAACAAAAAAAAGTAGACAAAATCCAAAAATATAGAAGCAGGAAAATAGTTAGAGAAATAATAAATAAAAAAGATTTTAAAAAAGTGGCTTCAAACAAAGGATTGGAAAGATGTAGGGAGGATTGAAAATCAGGCCCCAGAACCATGCAATAGAGTGAAAAACAAGATGGCCGCGCCCATTGCGACCACATGCGCAGGTTCGCACGATATTTTCTCCCCGAGCACGCAAAAAGCAACGCGAACAAGTAAAAGCGTTCGTGAAATATGTACCACGAACGGGCACGAGCATGCATTGCGCGATCCGGAACAGGAAGTAAGCATCGCGGGCGGGCGGTACAAGTGAAAACAAGATGGGCGCGCCCGTGAGCAACCGCATGGGTAAGTTGGCGAGCCACGGTCACGCAAAAAATACCGTGAATAGGCACGAAAAAAACTTCCGCATCTTCGCGATAGTTCCGGCGTGTTTGCGGAGATTTTCAACATTTTCGTGATAGTTTGCGAAAGTGAATTTTGCAAATTCCGCCCACCCCTAGTGTCGTCTGAGTATGACACAATGTTGAGTCCGTAGGTTCTGACAATGGGGGCGAGTGGAGCCATGTAAACGTTGAAGAGCGTAGAGCTGAGGGAGGACCCCTGGGGGACTCCACAGGTGGTAAGTGTAGGGTCCAAGAGGAAAGGAGGGAGTCTGACCCACTGCGTTCTGCCAGAGAGGAAGGAGCAGATTCAGTCAAGGGCCTTGTCTTGGATACCTGCATCGTGGAGTCTGCGTATTAGGGTGTGGTGAGAGACTGTGTCGAACGCCACTGAGAGGTTGAGGAGGATGAGAGCTACTGTTTCTCCTTTGTCCAGTAAGGTGCGGATGCCGTCTGTTGCGGCGAGGAGGGCGGTTTCTGAAGCCAGATTGGGAGAAGTCGAGGATGTTGTGCTGTTCGATGAATGTGGCGAGTTGGGTGTTGATGGCTTTCTCAATTACTTTAGCTGGGAACAGGAGCAGGGAGATGGGTCTGTAGTTTTTGAGGTCGATGGGGTCCGGCGAGGGTTTCTTCAGGAGGGGGTTGATCTCAGCGTGTTTCCAGTCGTCGGGGAACGAGGCGGTTGCCAGGGAGCGGTTGATGGTGTGGCAGAGCATGGGTGCAATGGTGTCGGCGGCTCTGTTGAAAATGTGGTGGGGGCAGGGGTCCGTGGTGGCCCCGGAGTGGATTGACTTCATCGTCTTCAGTGGTGAGGGCTTTCCAGTTGTTGATCGCTGGCTTCAGGGTGTCAGGGGTGGTTGGTGAGGGTTCAGTGTGTTGGTTGTGTTCGTCGAAGTTGTCGTAGATGCTCTTGATTTTGTGGTGAAAAAGGTGCTGAGTTTGTCACAGAGGTCTTGTGAGGGAGGGATGTCGGTGGACTCGCTGGTGGGTTGGGCAAACTCCTTGATGATGTTGAAGAGTTCTTTGCTGTTGTGTGCATGAGTGGAGATTCTGTCTTCAATCACTTTTTTCCTTGTTTTTCTGATGAGTTGGTGGTGGGCATTGGTGGCAGCTCTGAAGTTGTTGTGGGCTTCTGTGGATTTGGTGTTCTGCCAGGCCTTTTTGACGTGGTGGCACGTGCGTCTGGACTCTTGAAGTTCGGTGGTGAACCATCTAGCTTTCTTGGCGTGAGTGTTGTTGTTTTTCTTGAGGGGGGCTATGGTGTTGGCGCTGGCGGAGATCCATCTGTGCAGGGTTCGGGCTGCGGTGTTTGCGTTGTCATTTTCCACGATGGTTGGGGTAGAGTTGCTGAGTGATGAGGTTAGGTGGTCGTCAGTGATTCTTGTCCAGTTTCTTCGTAGGAGTAGGTGCTGGTGTCTGTGGATGGTGGGTGTTCTGAAGGTGAAGTGGACACATCGATGGTCAGTCCATGGGAGTTCGGTGGTGTGGCATATGGTGATGGGGTTTCCTGTTGTGAAGAGGGGGTTGAGGGTGTGTCCTGCTGAGTGTGTGGGTTCAGTCACGATCTGGCAGAGTCCAATGTTGTGGAGGTTGTCCAGGAGGGATGTGGTGCTAGGGTCCAATTGGTAGTCGAGGTGGAAGTTGAGGTCTCCCAGCAGGGATTATTTTTATTTTTCCCTATTCTTTACCATGCAGAGATCCCAGCCCTGACTGTACAGTACCCCTGTAGTAATTTACAGGAAAGTAATATATATATACATATATATATATATTTTAAAAATACATTTTTTAACTTTTATGTTAAATATTACTGAAAAATGATTGTATATGCTTTTTAAATGTAGATCAAAATAAAAAAATGCCACAGCACTATCACATTAATTTTGAATTAAAACTTTAAATAATGGAAATAATTCAAATTACAGTTATACTTCTGATGCTTGAATTAACAAATAAAAATCCAATTAACAAAGCAACATAATTTTAATTTGCATTAATAATTATTAAAATAATGTGTAGAATTCATGAAATTTAACTTTGTTATTTTTAAATACAATTTATTTTTGCACTGTTCATATATATCATTTAAATTAAAAATGTGCTGTTGTAATATTGTATAATTAAATAATACATATGTACTATTTTTATATATTTTTAATAATTTACATTGATATACATTGTTAACAATTTCAAATAATTTAATTGAATTCAGCAATATTTCCTATGGTGTTTTATTTTAAGTCCCTGCCTTTATTATTATCTATTAAAGGAGTTTGCAGTACCAGTTGTTGGCCATGTGTATTGCTGGGCTTACTATCAATTTGAATTTTTGTATTTTTTTGTAGTAACTCATACTCGGAGTTTGTGAATACCAAAAAGTAGTAAACATACACAAAAGTCAAAACTTACTTAAATTACTCACAAACTTACTTTGTGAATCAGGCCCAATATTTACGCAGTTTATCTACAGATTGTCATCTTGTTAGATTCTCATTAGCATCTGAATAACAGCGCCAAAGACCAAAGGTAAATTTACCTAAACATTTACCTTTACCAAGCCAACCCCGCAAATTTAGCAGGCTGAAAACAGGTTTTTTATGTAAAACAAACAAAAGGAAAAAAATATTTTTGCGGACTCCTTTTTGCAGGATCTTGTAGCAGCAGAGACAAGAAACATCATGTGCATATTCAGCTGTCTGCATAGGAATATGAGAACATCTGAATCTGTCTCAATGCCATGGCTTCTAGTGCAGGCACATTGTGTTTGATAGGTGGTCTAGTGCCAGATGTGCGACCATTTTTTGCAGTCGTAAACGGGAAAGTAGCCCGTTTTAAGACCGCAAAAAAGGGTCTTGGTATTTACAAACGCTATTTTGTGAGTCGGTGATAAAAATAGTGTTTGCAACTCACAATTAGGAAGGGGCGTGCCAAGGGCATTCCTTCCTAATAGCCAGTCAGAATGGTATGTACCCTTGTTTTGCGAACGCATTTGCAGTTTCAAAACACTCACAGTTTACCACCTACTTCAAGTTGATGGTAAGCCACTCGCAAACAGGAAGGGGACACCAGGGGACCCCTTCCTCTTTGTGAATGGATGAGAAAATATTTTTTAGTAACAGCCAGTGGTCCTATTGACCACTGCTTACTCTTAAAAATGAAACAGAAACATTTCATTTTTCTTTTTTCAACACATCCTGCTTTGCCGCTTTATTGAAAAAGCAGTCACAGACATGGTGGTCTGATGACCCCAGCAGGCCATCATGCCTTGCGAGTGCTGGCCATTCCCAATGGGTTGCAAATTGCGACCTGACTCCTGAAAAATTGATGAGGCTGGTCATTTGCAAGCCCATTAGGAATCACAAACAGTGTCTGAGACACTGCTGTATGTTGCATTTTGCAAGTGACAAATTGCGAGTCGCAAAATGTCGCAATTTGTGACTCGCAAAATGGAATGGTCCTACATCTGACCCATAGTTCTTTATTAGAAGTATATAATCTTCACAGGCAGCAATTGTGAATAGGAGTAGTGATGTGTGGGTTGGTAGTATGATGAAGCTTGTCGTAGGTGCTACGTATGATTCTCTAGGGTAGATATCAAAAGGATAGGAACCAAATAAAATGCAGTATTCTTGGTAGTGGACAGCATTCTGATTTCTAATTATTAATTTTTCATGAAATAGCTAATATATTTTGAATGTTTTAAGCTGTGTTACAATGAAAAACATGACATTGCCTTTAAATACCTCCATTTACCTTTTCAATAAATACAGTAGGAGAGAATTAATTTCAAAATTGTGTAGAATTTTTGCTTTCCAGTTTGTGAAATAAGATTTATATTGAAAAGGATATCTTTTGGTAACAGTTTTGTTGTGGTGATTTAATGATCTGACTGCATTAGAATATAACAATGACCTTTCAGTTAATTAGTCAGTAAAGAGGGCCCACTCAGATGGAAAATATAAGCCTTAATTCTACCATAGGTTATACACTGTAATCTTAACTACCACGCAACAACATCCAGAGACCTTCTAAAATGGAAAGTGAAACACTCCACTCCACATTTCAGGCAAGATTTTTCCATTAAAGATTTACGCTCATTCAATTCAACTATATAATTAGCAAAGTTAATGCTGGTGTTTTGTAGTGAAAAACAGCAAGTGATTATAGCCTTAAAAAGTCACCAATGACAAAAGCGCAGATGCCATATCATGAGGCACATTCAATATTTCTTCAAAAATGTAATTTCAAAGGATGTGTAGTTTACGCTTGTAATAGTCAAAAGTCGTAAAAAAAATCATACAGGTGTTGATTTACTCACATGTAAGTTTAACTTTGTGAATAGCCCCTACCATTTCTGCAAGTTATGCAGCAAATTATGTGAAAAATGAAGCAAACAATCCATCCGTACCATCTCATAATTCCTGCACCCATGACTATGGTCCATGGTTTTATCAACCTGAAATATAAAAAATCTAAACAGTCCAATAGTACCCATAGATAATTTACTGCACCTTGAAAAGCATAATGTCAACAATCTCTCAGTTCTACAGACAGATTATGCTTTTTTACAATGCTTTTTTGTAAGACTCTCCCTTAACTGCTACATAATTATTGATCTCATTATTTTATCCCAGAAAACCAATCAATATATTTTATGTGGTTTGTAAAACAGACATTTCTTTGGAAAAAACAAAAAAAACATATATGGTCCAATTCACAAAGGTGAACTTAGACTTGAGTCTAAGTTTACAACTTTCGGTATTCACAAAGGGCATTTATGAGTAGTATCTTTATGTCCGCACTCCGGGCAGAATCTCCGCACTCATGGCAGAATCTCCACACTTGGGAATTCTGCTTTCAGTCTGACACACCTGTGGCAGTGCCCACCATCCCCCTGCTCCAGCTGAAACTCCTCACCCCAACGCCAATCCCAGCTCTGCTGCAAACATAAACGCAGAGCTGACACAAACAAGCACTTTCAGACCTTTTAATATATTGCTTAATGTGTTTGGGTTGCCATGCAACAGGACAATTTGTGGAGGTGGCGGAGGAGGAGAGTAGAGAGGATTTTTAGACAATGGATAAACTTATTTGGGATGTCCTGCCAAGATACAGTTTCACAACAATTGTCATTTTGGAGATGATTTATGAGTGGGAGCAGAATCTTGACTTCATGATTTGCCACTTCCACACCATTCCAGCCAATGTCAAGATCCTATCAGCTCTCCGGATTTTTGCCATGGGGTCATTCCAGAGGCTCTGCGGTGACCTTGTGGGTATCTTTCAGGCAACCCAGTCCAGATATGTGCATTAGATACTGATCTGCATTAATAGGAGAGTAGATCTCCACATACAATGCCCCATACACTGGCCAGGGGGCAAAAAGTAGCTAGGGATTTCCACCAAATTTCCCATGTCCCATGTGTGCTTGGTGCAATTGATTGCACCCATGTGGCTCTTTAGCTACCTCATAAGTAAAAGCTAAGAAGCACTTGTTTCCTAGACCCAATCAACACAGCTTAAAGGAATATATCCAAATAATAAACAAGCCTTTAGCTACCTCGCCACATTGTGCACATCTTCTGCAACAGACACAGCTGGCATTCTATCAATGTGCAAGGTGTCTGTGAGGCCAGTGGTAGCTTCGTTGATGGGCAAGCAGTGTTCCCAGGCAGTACCCATGACAGCTATGTATTCCAAAAGTCGCCTCTTGCCCAGCGGATGCGCAGAGGGAGATTTTGGTAACATGTTGCTACTGGGTAAATACCAAGCACCATACAAGTCTGATATATACAAATGTTTTTCCATTAGGCACAGGGAGATTAAGTGATTTACGCCAGTGTTTAATTTGAGCAGGTGATTTCCGGTGCTCGCCTCCAGCACTTAATTGTCAACACCGGCACTTATGACAGTCTGCCACATGGTGACAATGTCTGTCTAATTTAGAATTAAGCAAAATAACTGCCATTTATTGATTCAATATACATTAACAAGGACTAAAACCTGCCCCCCAAGCAATCCTAATAACGTTGGGGTGCCTGGAGTTGTCTAAATTGTCTTCTTTGTAGGAAAGTGATGGTTTGTAGTTGTGTTGGTACAGTCATTGGCAGCGCTGGCAGGGGTAACAGGTGGTGCAAGCTGAAGTGGCCTTTTGTCGAGGCCCCTGGCACTTATTTATTTTACAAATTAGGCACTGATTTGCCCAGAATCACAGGATGTTGAGCTGCTCCGAGATTCAAGATTTGTTTTCCAAGTCTAAAGTTGGCAGCTCCAGCCATTACGCCACATCTCCTCTCTAAACAAATTACATATGTTTATATTTGTGCATGTGAAATAAAAGAGTAAATGCAAGTGCTCATGTGTTCTTTTTATTTGTGGAGAAAATACGGGTCCCATATAAATATTCTTTTTTCCTAATTCCCCACTGTTTTTGGTGAGTTTTCTTACTTATCCTTCTTCTGGAGGAACTTACTAATGACCGTGGCCAAAGGGTAGCAAGAAGTTGAAAACTTAAAAGTCATACCTGTTTTGTTAGCCCTCTCATCACCCATGCCTACTGCTGATGAAATGTAATCACAGCAAGGTTTAGATCATTGAATGGGTCTTGAAGTTGTGGTGTAACAATCGAGGGGATGCCCCCAAAAACATACCAAAATCTGGCAGAGGTGGGCTGACTATAGGGTTATCATATTGGAACCTGATCATTTCCAGGACTCCTGTATTGAAGAAGAGATTCGAACCTATGGAAATGTTGAAAGTAGACAAAGGGAGCAAATTTGAACTCTCATTCATGGACAGTTCTGGATTTGGCTAGTGGGGGATGGGCAGGGTAATATGGAGGTTTCTGTGCAAGTTTTATGTTATTGTTTATGATCATTTTGTATACTTTAATTTTCAAATGTAAATCGGCCCATTGGCTGGGATATTTCAACAAAAACTAAAAATATGTGTTACGAAAAATAAAATCCTGGTGTGAATAAATTGTTTCATAAGTTATTATTACAAACATTTTTAAAAGTCTATTCTCATACGTAAAGTAAATGTACATTGCTTTTTGAATTGGAACCAATATTTTCCTTCTTAGCTGGGGTGCTAGGAGTTTCCTTTCTTCAATGCTTGTACAAAAGTAAGTTTGCCCACGGGACAATAAAAAAAAAAATTCATTCTTTTGATGCAAATCTTGGGACCAAATTTCTTAGCTTTTAAGATTTTATTAAATTTGCCTACACCCCATTCTCCTAGGAGTGAGATAAAACAGAACACAGAAAAAGCCAATTTCAAGTAGTTGAAGTCTTTCAACTTTCTTCCATTGAGTTTTTAAAAATGGCAGAGGTATCTGATTACATCACACCTCCTATCTCTCTTTGTTCCTCTCTTTTTCCACATCATATGTTTCTGTCACCAAAACGATAATAGCAGATCAATTGAGAACTGAAAACGTCCTTTGTACCAGTGGGCTGAATAAAAAACTATTCCACCACGCAGGGGACTTTGCACCAATCTGATACTTAGTGGCAGAGTAAATATAACAAACACAAGGAGATGATGGACGGAGCACTGAAACTTTTTAGACAATCATCCCCAATCACAGATCTGGGTTGAATCCATCATCATTCTTTAGCTCACTTTGCCACCTCAGTTCAGACCGAGTTATATGCAAATCAGACCCTGTGCCTCATAGGAAGAGTCCAGCCCGAACTGCCAAGCCAGATCTTCCTTGGGACGGAAACAAGTATCTTGGGACCGGTTTCAGGGTAACACCCCTCATCAGCCAGGCTAGCTTGAATCCAGTGCCAAAGTGAGCAAGAGACCCATGTCAGGGCAGGTTCAAGACTGATTTGCATGTGGCTGGGTTCAAGCTGGAATGGAATGGGGAGCAAAAAAAATATGGATTTAGGGCCAGATCTCTGTACTGGGGTGAATGTATGACATTGTTCTGCATTCTGTCCATTAATTGTTCTTTTTGAAGAGTAAATATAGGACACAGACAATCTCAGTAAAATATCTTTACAAAGTCAAAATGAATGTGTTCAGTGACCGGATTCCAACAAGACAAAGCACCTGTATTTTGTTTATTCATGGCAGTGCCTATATAAATGTCATACATTCTGAGTTTCTTTAAAAAAAAAAACCACGTTTTCCTTCTGATATATTCCAAATCAGTACTCAGAAGTTTGTGCTTCACTCAATTAAAGTCGTTCCGCACATCAAGGTTGTAACTGCTGTCAAGTTCTATACAATTATATACTAGAATAAAGTGTTTCTGATAGTATGAAAGTTTTTGTCTAAAAAGTATTTGTGCAAAGGGATATAGGTTCACAACACAGCCCAACACAGGTAAAAGGCAGGAGATGGGGATGAAAATTAGAACTGACTCCTGCACTATTTATAAACGGTATGCGGGTTGCTTTTTCTGAAAAAAGAAACCTGACATCGCAGGTCTCAAATCCCAGGCCTACCATGTGCTATCAGTTGGTTCTGATCTAAGAAATTTTAAATTATTTGACGCAGGGTACATGTGGCTGGTGAATATGTTGGAATCTTTGAGGATGGAACTTCACATCTTCCTAAAGGGAAGAAATACTTTGAAACGATGGCAGGTCAGTCTGCACTTGTCCAGGGAAACCCTCCCAGCCAAGCCCAGATTGACCTAGGTTGCACCCTCTGTGGTGTGCACCAGCCCTGCTTTCACTCTTCTCAAATCCATTCAAACAGCTGACATTGTTATGACTTTCATGTAGCCCAATTACACAGCCGAAAGTTGCACTTTAACTCCCAAAATGACCTTCCCTAGGGAAATGATTCCACATGTTTTCAGTCACTTTGTGAAGCATTCCTTTTTCCGACACTCTGCCAGGAAATACCTGTTATACTGTAATCTATCTCCCACCCACCATCTCTGACCCCCATCTAAAATAGAAACAGGGGCTTATTTACAAAGAATTAGCGCACCGCGGTGCCGCAAGCCATTTGGCTGCGCCGCTTTGCATTAATTCCGAAGCCCAGGGATTGCTCATATCTGCAAGGATATGACAGATTCCTTTGCTCTCCACTGCGCTGGCGCACAATTAGCTGCCATGCACCGATGCATGCACCCTTGCACCATGTGCAAGGGTGCATGCATCACGGCGATCATTGTTTATGTGCAGGAAGGTGTTCCTTGATGCACATAAACAATCTGAAATGGCGTTTTTCAACTTCTGTGTGTGCTGCACACATAGAACTTGCAAAACGTCATTTTTTTTTTTATTTCTTTTTTATTATAATCTTGAAGAAAAAGGCACAAATCATTTAAACAACGTACATAGACGTTACATTGCAACATTTTACATTCTGACAGCATTGGTACATCGTCTAACACACCGTAACAGTGAATAACAGCGACCCACAATTGAGTCCCCCATCCCAGCCTAAACTTCGTCCTCAGTACCCTCGTCCTCCTGTATTTCTGGCGGCGTACATATGCATCCCCGGAAACAAAACGTCATTTTTTAATGATTGTTTATGTTCAGGGAGGGATACCTTCCGGTACATAAACAATCATAAGAGGTGACCTCAATGAATATGTGCTGCAGAATGCAGCACACATAGAAAGAGGAAAAAAAACAAGGAGAAATGAATGCATTTCTCCTCGTTGCGCCTCCCTACATTCAGACGCATTTCCAGGTTTATTATTTCTCGTAAATCTAGAAATGTGTCAGTTCCATGGGTGTTGTGTGGGAACACCCACAGTTACACTCATGGAATGCCCATTTCACGCAAAGTGCTGTGCGTAAAGGGCCCGTATTTACAAGGACAGGATAAGCCACGTAGGATTGGTTTTCGTGTCCCTGTAAATATGGGCCAGAAAAATGCACCGCTGGTGCATCACAAAAAGTGACTTACCGGCAGAGCAAGGGGCTTGCAAATAAGCCCCATAGTATTTAGTGAAGAGATTGAACTCTGTTTTGTGTCCCACAATCTTCCCAATTGAGAGGATGAAGTGCAAGCTAAATTCACAAAGATTTGCTCAAGTGCATCTTCAAAATGCCCTAGGCTTAGCTATTTTTTAATGTTGAATAATGTATACTGGCTTACAGTGCAAATCTCAAACATACAAAAGAAAATAGATATGTTAAATTTAGACACCTATTTTAGACATATTTATCAAAGCAAATAGGTTCCCAAAACACAAGGGGCCTGATTCACAAAGGTAAAGTGATACGTTTGTATAGGTTTACTCTTTTTCGGTATTTGCGAACTATAATTTAATAGTAACTTTACGGCGGCTGCTACACCATAGTTGGATCGGAGAACTCTGCACATAAAAAGATAAGATAGGCCTTTTCATGCTGTCACTGGTAAAAAGAGAGGTAAGATGAAATACCTTAACTAGCTTATAGCCAAAAGATAAAAACATGGGTGGCAAATCATTCTTAGGAAACAGTTCTAACAATTGACCTTCTGCTGCAGTCCAACCATCTTGCACCAATAGCAAGGTTGATTTCAGGGGTATTGATTTAGGAGACACAAAAGATAACTCTAGTCTAATTATTTGCTTGAATTAGAATAGCACAAAAGATTTTTACATTTCTTTCCAGGTTGCTCCTTCAGTCTCAATATATTCAGGACATTCTTCATGCCACCATATAAGCTTCAACGAGGTCACTTGCAGAACCACATTGCAGTCTGCATATGCTTCAGAGAGAGGACAGAATACCCATCTTATTTTTGACAAAGGACTGCGTGCTGACATTATCTTTGAGTGCTTCCTTTTTGAGCCAATTAGTGGTTTCCAGGACAACATGTTTCAATTTCAATGTTTCTCTATTATACCAACTCCATTCATAGTTACTAAAGGACAGAGGTATCACAGGGCAGGTCCAAGTCATTATGTGCCAGCTAAACACCGACTGGTTGTGACCAGCTCAGAATTTTTAAGTTAAACTAATAATCAGCCACATCATTTAACCTCCTGCCTTAACAATATTAACTGGACAGAAGGCATTTTGTGACCTACTGCAAATGCCTCTGAACCCAGGTGAGGAGGTACACAAAGGAGATCAGAATGTATTGCAGCGTTCTCATTCCTTCAATGTGAATATTTTTAAGTTGCCCACCTTTTGAAAAGATTTAAGAGTCATCTTCATTAGAATAACTTTATTTGGTTTAACTAGACCATAAAAGTACCCAATAACAATACATACATATTCAATACAACCAGAATACACTCATATAAATAAGATAAAATCAGTAAAAAAAGCCAGATAACAGAAAAATATATTTTTTTTAAAACCTTCTTATAAGGTATCTGCTTATCATTCCTAGACTATGCATTATAAAAACAGGGTAATCATATTGTGTAAAAAATTATCACATCAAAATAAGGATGCATTACAGTTGGGACCAACTAACTCTCCATTTGTTGACTATAAATATATTGTGCAGATGCAGCAAATATTTAAACATTCTGGGCAATTAAAAAAAACAAGTCACTTAAATGCATTATGTACAGTCAGGTACCCCACCATGACACAGGACAGTTAGTTGTATGAAGCTGGCTCTCTACATAGTGTACTAAAAAGAAGTACATTGTGCAGACAGTCCAGTGGGTCCCCCATTGGTTTGCAGAGGCTGAAATAAATAATAGTAACACTCTCTTTTGTGGTAGTGTGGGCGAGCAGTTAGACATATCAGAAGGTAGTGCTAAGCAGTTTTTGTACTCCGAGAGGCAATAAATGAGACATACACTCAAATAATATATCCGAGACTAATTTAGAAAATTGACACTTATTTTTATATATATTTCAAAATCAAGAACTACGTTTCAAGGTAAGTACAGTTTTCAATGAAAATATTCACAGGTAAGTAAACAGTTCAAACCTGTGCGCTTTTACACACAATGCAATCCTATGGGAGGAAAAGTCAAGATGCATAAAGGTAGGTACAGCCGGTTTCAGGGGTTCACCTTCTGGGCTCAGAGAAGTAGTGGGCCAAGATTCAAAGTACTACCAGCAGCTTATCAGGAACCAACCGTATTCTACTGGGAGCAGGGAGATAGTGAGGCTGGTAGCTCGCATGCTAGAGAGAAGGGGGGACACCTGAAAAGAGGCTGCACAGGGGGACTTGTGGGTAAGTCAGAGGGCTCCCAAACAGGGGCTGAGATTGCAAGGGGTCTTGGAGCATGGGGACACAAGGCTTGTAGGGGCCGGGGGGCTTGGGGGCAAAGTGGTTTGGTCGGCTGGGCTGGGTGCACAAAGATGCACCTTGTGGTAAGGGACAAATAGTTGGTAAGTGAAAAATCAAACAGCTGGGACACTCTCGAAGTAGGTCTTAGTGATACTGACATACCTCGACAGCTGTTTGGTCCTGTTGCAGTAAGGATTCAGACTGGACGCTCACGGTCTGAGTTTGGTACAGGGTGCCTGGTACCCCAGGGGTTGGTACTGCATGGCTCCGGTTGGTCCTGGTGTCTTCACACTCAGTGGGGAGACGGATCTGACCTTCCACAGCATGAGTACCTTCTCCTGGTCGTCGGCAGCATTGGTGGAGCCAGGAAGCTGCAAGGTGGTGGACCAGGCTCCGCTTGTTGGTGCCTGTGGACTGCAGGTGAGTAGCCCCTCTACTCCAAATGAGACTTTAAGTGTTTGTTGAAGTGCAGGCAGGCTACCCAAGGCGTTGGAAGCTCCCCAGCTCACAGGACGAGTCACTCTGTTTCGATGATTGGGAGAGGGCTGAGGACAACAGGGTTTTGCACCAAAGTTCTGCTGCAGTTCTCTACAGTGACTCTTCTTCATCTTTCTTCTGTTGATACGTCAAATCTGAGTTCTTAGGGTTCAGGGGTGCCACCTAAATAGTCAATTTTGGGGCATTATGGGGAGCCACAGGTAATAGCTAATGGGTGACCTACCTTTAGGGTGTCTACACCCTTCATATGACCACTTACTGTGGGAATTGGGCATTGGCCTGACCCTATAATTCTAATTCTGTCCAAAACAATATGGAGGAATCTGAAAAGTGGGGTCCACATCAGTTGAGTCACCCTAGGGGGTGGTGCTGGCTGAGTGCAGGCACGCCTCCTAATCTTACACATTTTTGCACCTGTCTTGCCACCAAAAGGCAGGGTCAGGACAGGGGGTGGCAACTCCACTATCTGGAGAGGCCTGGGGTCGCACAACAAAGGTGGCAAGCTGTTGAAACGTCCTGCCCTGGAATGTCCATCATAATCCTTGGAGAAGGTGTGAACACCTCAGCCCAGAGCAGGCTTTGTTCCTGTTGTCCGAGAGAGAAGGCCCTCACCTCAGGAGGTCAAAAACCTGTCCCTGGTGGCTGGCTGGTCAAGACCACTAGTAGCCGGTAGGTTTTCAGGGGGCAAATCTACGGTGCCTTCTATGTGCATTTATTAATTAATCCAGTGCTGGCATCAGTGTGGGTTTATTAACATGAGGTGTTTGGTACCCAACACCTTGAGGTAGAGTGAAGCCATCATGCAGGTGGGACACTCGTAATGACGAGTGTCCAGCTCATGTGCATGTTATGGCTTCCCTGTGCACTGGTAACATCTAAGGGTGAACTTAGATATCACTGGGACATATCCATATCTACCCTCACAGATATGCCCTCACATGGGAATAGTGCACCCTGTCTTAGAGCTGTAAGGACTGCTGTAGGGGGGACTTATATATACCACATGTAGTGCTGGAAGGCATGGTACACAGAAATGTGTGCCATGTCGACCTTTCAGTCTTCCGTGCACCAAGACACCCAGGCTGCAATGGCAGTTTGTATGAACTTGGTGGGGTGTCCCTTAAGCTGGGACAATTCAAGCTGCAGCCCTTAGGGGCCTTCTTTAGGTCCAATGCTCTAGGTACAAGTGGTACCATTTATTCGGGGCTTGCATGGATCCTAAAGCGCTGCCAATTGTGGAACAATTTTATAGTTTAGGGAAAGAACAATGTTGCTGGGGACTTGGTTAGCAAGTCAAAATTGCACAAGATACCAGGCAAAAGGTTGGGGATAACTATGCCAAAAGAGGCACTTTTCTACAGTAGTCATACAAATCTCATAACAACGCTAAAGTGCATAATAAATGACAAATCAGGGTTTCCCAAAACCTGTATCAGCTTAATAGTAAGGCCAGGAAGAGGGCAACAACATAGGTTCTGTGAACATCTGGGAGCAAATGAAGATGCAAAAGAACCAGCTTAACTTGGACAAAATTCAGAGATTTCAACAGTGGTAATAAGATTGCCCTTAGTGGGGTATTGTTAGACCTGGCACCTTGGCGTGGGTCTCCCTTTCATTTTCTGCTGTTGCCTCATGGTTTTTTGCTGGTGTTAGATGCTTTGGGCACTGTGCCACTGCCACCAGTGCCACAGTGCTAGTTCTCCCTGTTGCAATTTGATGTATGGATTAGTGATTCCATGATTGACTGGTTTGGTTTATCTGTACAGTGCATCAGGAGTGCCCAGGGCTGGTAATACAAATGCTGCTAGTGGGCTTGCAGCACTGGTTGTGCCACCCACAGAAGCAGCCTGTTAAAGTGTGTCTAAGGCTTGCCATTGCAGAGCCTGTGGGCAGTCTGGTACTGCCATGCCGACTCGGTAAGTGCACCCACTTGCTAGTCCCTAAACCTTCCCTTTTCTTCATATCAGACACCCCTATGGTAGGCCCAAGGGCAGGGTGCATTGTAAGTATAAGGTAGGACATGCCCTGGTGTGTGTGGCATGTCCTAATAGTGAATTACAGCCATTTTCATTTTTCACTATTGTAAGGCTAGCTGTTCCCCATAGGCAGTTTGATTATTACAGCTTATAATCCTAACTGACTCAGGGAACATGGCAGAAATTCGAGTTTAGTATGCCCGAACTCAGAATGATAAAATACATCCTTTAGTGAAGTTGGTTTTAACATTCTGTGTTTGAAAATACCACTTTTAGAAAGTAGGTATTTTCTTGTCTAACCATTCAAACCTGCCTCTGCTAAGTTGTGTATTCCTTGTCTGGAGTTTGAGTGACAGGGGCGGGGGAATTCCAGGAGACAGGGTGAGTCAGCACAGGGCAGAATAGAGAGATCTGCATCTAGATGGGTGGGAGGAGTTGCACCTGGGACCTGAATAGGGCTGTGCCTTCCCTCCACAATGCTGGCTCCACCTCCTGTGGTGCGTCTGATGTCTCTGCCCTGCACTCTGAAAGGAAAGAAGGAGTCTTGTCAACAAAGTGCTAAAGGACTGACCATAACTGGTTTGGACTAGGCAAAGGCCTCTCCGCCTTCAGAGAACAAAGAGAAACTGGGTATAAATATTGGGACCAAAACCCAAGAACTTTAGATCACTTTGGGAAACAACAAGAATCCTTTGCTGAGGAGAAGAACCAGAGAGACTGAGGAGAGACTATCCCTAAGCTTGAGGGATTCGCCCGCAGTGGTTGCCTGACTGCCAAAGAGAGGAGAAAAGAACTTTGTGTACTTTATTCAAGTTGTGAAGGACTTGAGAAAAGAGCTTGCCTCCTGCTGAAGTCTCAGGGACAACAGATTTCACCCACCAGGTCCCCAAGAGTTCTTTGGAAGTGCCTTCTTTTTTGCGAGGCTTTCTGAGGGACTGCCCGTTGCTGAGGCAGCCATGCGCATTACAAATTCATAATACATAAATAAATAAATATCTGCGTGTCTCAAGGAGCTGGAAGCGCGACTCACGAGCAATAAGCGTGTCGCCACACTGCCGCTGTGGCTTCACAACGAGAAAGCGCCTCGCATCGCCGGAGAAGAGGATCGACGTCACATCAGACGCCGCCGCATCACCGGGAAGCATGTCACAGGGCCTGTCGCGGCCCAGAAGAACCGCTGAGTCATCGCAGGGACCCAGAAGCGCCTCGCATTGCCGGAGAAGAGGATTGACGTCGCAGCAGACGCCGCCGCTTCACTGGGAAGCGGCGGCGCAGGGCCTGTCGCGGCTCGCATCGTTGCTGGAGCGTCCCGCACCATTGAAGAAGAGGATCGACGTCGCAGCAGACGCCGCCGCATCACCGAGAAACGTGTCGCAGGGCCTGTCGCGATTCGCATCGTGTCGCATCAAGAAAATACGCCATCTTTGTTTCTTTGCACCGGATCTGCATCGCATCATGGTGTTGAATGCCGCATTGCCACAGAAGCGCAGTAAGAAACCGACGCATCACCTCCCCTCGCAGAGAATGTCAAACAGCTGAAGCACTTTTGCAGGTGATTCAAAGTTGCAATGACCGGTCTCTCCAAGAACGAGGAGTACCAGAAGGCGCTGAGGGCCTGGGTCGCAGCAAGAAGTACCCCTGAGGATGAGGAAGGGTTGAGAATGCAGAGGATCAGCTGGGTGGGCCATTGGGTCCAGGGGGGAGGAGAGCAACTTCACCAATAGGTAGCAGTGTTTCTGCCAAAGGCCTGTCTCCAGAGGAGTTGGAGCACAGGGAGAGGTGTAGGGTGCATGAGATAGAGCTGACCAAGCTCAAGTTAAGTGGGCAGTTAGAATTGGAGTTGCAAACTAGGAAATTGGCCTTGGAAGAAAAGAGGATGCAGTTTGAGCATGACAAGAGTTTGAGGGAGATGGAATTGAAAGCCAGGAGCTTAGAGAGCAGGTGGCAAGTGTAGCCCTGGGGGAATAGAGGGGTGTCCAAGGTGGGTGGGGGCCAGCAGAGATGTCCCTTGTCTCTTTAGGAGACTGTGAGGTAGTCCACAGGACCCAACTGCCTGATAACACTAAGAAGTACAGGCAGTGGGTGACCATCAATGGCCATAGAGTGGAGGCACTTAGAGATACAGGAGCCAGTGTGACAGCTGTCAAGTGTCACCTGGTATCTCAAGAGCAGGTTGTCCCCTTTGCATTCTATCCAGTTGCTGCTGCTGACAACACAGAGAGCCACGGCCAGGTGGCTCAGGTTCCCTTTGAGTGGGAGGGGGGTCTCTGGTACTCTTCAGGTAGGTGTGAGGCCCACCATGCCTGTTTACTGTTTGTTAGGGAACGATTTCGAGAGCTCACCTTGGAAGGAGGTGGAGCGGAGTGCTCATTTGGAGATGTTGGGTCTGCCTGACTGGGCGTGTGTCACCACACGGTCCATGGCAGCCAGTAGGGGTTCTCAAGAGGACCTGGAGCCTGAGAGGGAGGCCCAGGTGCCTGCCTTAAAGATAAGAGGCGGGGGCACGGGAGACCGGCCCCCGAATTTCCCATGGTCCAGGAGGAGGTAGACCCTGAGGGGGATGTCCTGGAGCCTACAGGAGAACAGGTAGCTTAACTGGGGGACTTGCCTGAGCTGACCAATTGGCAGCAAGAAAGAGGACCCTCCAGGGAGGAGTTCTGTGAGGAGCAGAACAAGTGCCCTTCTCTTGTTTGTTTGCGGCAGCAGGCTGCAAACCAGGCAGCATTTGATCAGTCTGGATCACATTGGATCTACTGGGAGAATGGTGTCCTGTATAGTGAGCCTAAGGTTGCTGAGCCTGGGTCAGCCCGTGTGCTGGTGGTACCCCAGCACTTCGGAGCCTTCCTACTAGGGCTGGCTCATGATGTGCCATTGGCAGGACATTTGGGGCAGGAAAAGACCTTTGAGAGGCTTGTCACCCACTTTTATTGGCCCCAAATATGCAAGAGTTTAGACACTCATTGCAGGACATGTCAGACTTGCCAGGCAAGTGGAAAGAGTGGGAGGAAGCAAAATGCTCCTCTCCAGCCATTCCCTGTGGTCAGCACCCCCTTTGAACAGGTGGGTATTGACATTGTGGGGCCAATGGACCCTGAGACAACCATGGGCAACAGGTTCATCCTGGTCTTGGTGGACCTTGCCACCCGGTACCCGGAAGCCATACCTCTGAGACAGTGACGGCCCCCGTGATGGAACGGGCACTGAGGGGAATTTTCTCACGAGTAGGATTCCCTAGAGAGGTGGTGTCTGACTGAGGTACCAACTTCATTTCTAAGTATATGAAGTCCCTGTGGCAGGAGTGTGGGGTAACCTACAAGTTCACCACTCCTTACCTCCCCCAAGGATATGGGTTGGTTGAAAGGTGCAACCGAACCCTAAAAGGCATGATTATGGGTCTTGAGGAACCTATGAGGCTTAAGTGGGACGTCCTCTTACCATGCCTGCTCTTTGCTTACCGTGAGGTGCCACAGAAATCTCTAGGGTTCAGTCCCTTTGAGCTTCTCTATGGCCACCCCATGAGAGGACCTCTGAGTCTGGTCAAGGAAGGCTGGGAGCAATCTCCCAGGAAACCTCCCCAGGATGCATACAGCTACATGCTGGCCTTCAGGAACCAGACTAGGCGTTTCAGGCAACTCGCTGAGGTGAATCTGGAAGCCAGCCGGGAGGAGATGAAGCGGTGATACGATCAGAATGCCACTCTGGTGGAGCTTCAGCCTGGTCAGAAAGTGTGGGTCATGGCCCCGTGGTGCCTTGTGCGCTCCAGGATAAGTGGACCAGACCATTTGAGGTGGTGGAGCGCAAGAGTCCAGTTACCTACTTGGTGGACTTGCGGTCTCCCAGGAATCCCTTGCGGGTCCTGTATGTCAACCGCCTGAAGCCCCACTTGGAGAGGTCTGAAGTGGGCATGCTCTTAGCGACAGATGCTGGAACGTAGGAGGAGTCTGAGCCTCTTCCTGACCTCCTGTCGGCGACAGAGCAAGAGGGGTCAGTGGATGGTGTAAACCTCTCTTCCACCCTGACCCCTGAGCAACAGACTGACTGCCGCCAGTTGCTGGGACAGTTTTCTGATCTGTTCTCCCTGGTGCCCAGTGTCACTGATTGGTGCATCCATGATGTGGACACTGGAGATAGTACTCCTGTGAAGCACAAAACTTTCAGGGTGACTGACAGGGTGAGAGCTTGCATTAAGAAGGAGGTCTCCAAAATGCTTGCGTTAGGGGTGATTGAGTCCTCTAACAGTCCTTGGGCCAGCCCAGTGGTCTTGGTCCCAAAGGCTGCTGCACCGGGTGCCACACCAGAACTCCGGTTCTGTGTGGACTACCGAGGGCTCAATTCAGTCACGAGGACTGACGCGCACCCCATCCCCAGAGCTGATGAGCTCATAGATTGATTGGGGCCTGACGGTACCTCAGCACATTTTACTTAACATCTGGGTACTGGCAGATTGCCTTGACTGATGGGGCAAGAGAGAAGTCAGCATCCTCCACACCAGTTGGGCACTACCAGTTCCGGGTGATGCCCTTTGGGATGAAGAATGCCCCTGCCACCTTTCAGAGGTTGGTCAACCAGGTGTTGGCTGGACTGGAAGAGTTCAGTGCCTAGATGACATTGCAGTGTTCAGCGCCAGTTGGGAAGAACATCTGCGTCACCTCTGGGAAGTGTTGATGGCGCTGCAGAAGGCAAGCACGTGCCAGATCGGGCAGGGTTCCGTTGTCTACTTGGGACACCAGGTTGGGAGTGGCCAGGTGGCGCCCCTACAGCCCAAGAATTAAACCATCCTGGCTTGGGAACCCCCCAAAACCCATACAGAGGTGAGAGCCTTTTTAGGACTCACTGGGTATTACAGGAGGTTTGTCAAGGTGTATGGCAGCATTGGTGCACCCTTGAAAGTGCTGACTTCCAGGAAGCAGCCCAAGAAAGTGATTTGAAATGACACCTGTCAGAAGGCTTTTGAGGCCCTGAAAACTGCTATGTGCACCCGTGCTCCTGGCACCCAACTTCTCCTGAGAGTTTATCGTTCAGACAGATGCTTCAGAGCATGGTGTGGGGGCTGTTTTGTCACAGATGAATGAGGAGGGCCTAGATCAACCCATAGCCTTCATCAGTAGGAGGTTACTTCCACGGGAACATAGGTGGAGTGCTATTGAACGTGAGGCATTTGCTGTGGTCTGGGCACTGAAAAAGTTGAGACCATACCTGTTTGGGACTCACTTCCGGGTTCGGACAGACCACAGGCCCCTCAGATGGTTGATGCAGATGAGGGGCGAGAATCCAAAGCTGTTGAGGTGGTCCATTTCCCTACAGGGGATGGATTTCACAGTGGAACATCGCCCTGGTACAGAGCACGCCAATGATGATGGTCTGTCCAGATTTTTCCGCCTTAGTGATGAGAACTCCCAGGAGGTAGGGTAGTTCTCCCCACATTTCAGCTGGAGGAGACACGTGTTAGACCTGGCAACTTGGTGTGGGTCTCCCTTCCAGTTTTTTGCAGTTGCTCATGTATTTTTGCTGGTGTTAGATGCTTTGGACACTGTGCCACTGCTATCCACTGCCACAGTGCAAGTGCTCCCTGTTGTAAACTGATGTATGGATTAGTGATTTCATGATTAGCTGGTTTGGTTTATCTGTCAGACCCTAGTACCGTGCACCAGGAGTACCCAGGGCTGGTAATCCAAATGCTGCTAGTGGGCTTGCAGCACTGGTTGTGCCACCCACAGAAGCAGCCTGTTAAAGTGTGTCTAAGGCTTGCCATTGCAGAGGCTGTGGGCAGTCTGGTACTGCCATGCTGACTGGGTAAGTGTACCCACCTGCCAGTCCCTAAACCTTCCCTTTTCTTCATATCAGACACCCCTATGGTAGGCCCAAGGGCGGGGTGCATTGTAAGTATAAGGTAGGACATGCCTTGGTGAGTGTGGCATGTCCTAATAGTGAATTACAGCCATTTTAGTTTTTCACAATTTCAAGGCTAACTGTTCCCCATAGGCCAGAATGGGCAGTTTGATTATTACAGCTTATAATCCTAACTGACTCAGGGAACATGGTAGAAATTCGAGTTTAGTATGCCCGAACTCAGAATGATAAAATACATCTTTTAGTGAAGTTGGTTTTAACATTCTGTGTTTGAAAATACCACTTTTAGAAAGTAGGTATTTTCTTGTCTAATCATCCAAACCTGCCTCTGCTAGGTTGTGTATTCCTTGTCTGGAGGTTGAGTGACAGGGGCTGGGGAATTCCAGGAGACAGGGTGAGTCAGCACAGGACTGAATAGAGAGATCTGTATCTAGATGGGTGGGAGGAGTTGCACCTGGGACCTGAATAGGGCTGTGCCTTCCCTCTACAATGCTGGCTCCACCTCCTGTGGTGCGTCTGATGTCTCTGCCCTGCACTCTGAAAGGAAAGAAGGAGTCTTGTCAACAAAGTGCTCCAGGACTGACCAGAACTGGTTTGGACTAAGCAAAGACCTCTCAGCCTTCATAGAACAAAGAGAAACTGGGTAGAAATATTGGGACCCAAACCCAAGAACTTTAGATCACTTTGGAAAACAAGAAGAAACCTTTGCTGAGGAGAGACTATCCCTAAGCTTGGGGGATTGGCCTGCAGTGGTTGCCTGACTGCCAAAGAGAGCAGAAAAGAACTTTGTGTACTTTATTCAACGTGTGAAGGATCTCCAAGGGCTTGAGAAAAGAGCTTGCCTCCTGCTGAAGTCTCAGGGACAACAGATTTCACCCACCAGCTCCCTAAGAGTTCTTTGGAAGTGCCTGCTGTTTTGCGAGGCTTTCTGAGGGACTGCGTGTCGCAAGGAGCTGGAAGCGTGACTCACGAGCAAGTAGCGTGTCGCCGCACTGCCGCTTTCGCTTCACAGCAAAAGAGCGCCTCGCATCGCCGGAAAAAAGGATCGACGTCGCAGCAGATGCCACTGCATCACTGGGAAGCGTGTCGCAGGGCCTGTGGCAGCTTGCATCGTTGCGAGAGTGTCCATCGGAGAAGAGGATCGACGTCACAGCAGATGCCACCGCATCACCAAGAAGCGTGTAACAGGGCCTGTCGCGGTCCGCATCGTGTCGCATCAAGAAAAGACGCCATCCTTGCTTCTTTGCACCGGATCTGCATCGCATCACGGCGTTGCGTGCCGCATCACCACGGAGGCGCAGTAAGAAACCGACGCATCACCTCCCCTCGCAAAAAAGAACCAACGCATCCCCTACGCAGCAGTAGGGACCCGACGCATCAACGTTCTTGCGTGTATAGAACCGACGCATCACCTTCCCTGCACCACTTTCGTTCTATTGCGTTACGCATCTTAAGGTACATTGAACTAAGCTAATTCTACCATTTTAAGTACAGTATTGTGTATTTTTGTCATTTGTGGTCTTGTGATAAGGCTATATAAAGAATACTTATTTTTGATATAAAACTTGTGTGGTGTCCATCTGTAGTGTTGTCACTGAGTTACTGTATGTGTTCACAAATGCTTTACACACTGCCTCTGAGATAAGCCTGTCTGCTCGTGCCAAGCTACTAAGGGGGTGAGCAGGGGTTATTTTAGGAGTGTACCCCCTTACCCTGACTAGACGCAAGGGCCCCTACTTGGGCAAAGGTACCTACCTCTGCCAACTAGAGACCCCCAAATCTAACAGGTATCATAATAGCCCCAGAAAAAAATGAAATTCACAAGATCATGAGCTGAAAAGGTATTACAAGTCCAAGGGTTAACTTCACATTCGAAACACTAGGCTTAAGAAAAGCAAGCAAGAGAGGAAATTGGTTGAACATAAATCATGTGAGGATAAACCGATGGTGACTACTGGTTATGTTAATCAGATAAGGTTCAACAACTGTGCAGATCATCAAGATGAGGATTACACGAGTTCTGCGTCCTCTCTCTCTGCTTTCCTCCATGATAGAAAATTATTCCATTCAAGAGAATAACTGCCTACAAAATATTAAATGGTGAGTCAAACAGGGCTGGTCTGCCCGACTTAACAAAGGTATCCCTCATTCGATTGACCTCCACCCTTGAAGCTGCACACAGTCTATACATTTCTCCCTGCTTAGATGATTCTCTGTTCGCACCCAAATATTAAGCCACCTAACCAGGGGATGCAAGGCAATAAGGTCCAACAGATAAGACCGTCCCAACTCCTCATGAACTACAAAAGCAGGAGTAGAGGCCAGGACTTCCTGAAGACGTCTGCATAATCCATTTTCCTGCACCTAAAGCTCCATTTGATCTATGTAATCCCACGCATCACTGCCATATGTGGGTACCGAAACTGAATTGGCCTGATAGATCTTAATCAGTGTGCCCCGTGGTTCAATGCCAATTCTTGAAGAGAAGCAAAATACTGCCCCTATAGACTGGGACAGGGCTAATCTCTAAGATCTTTTCAGTGGAGACCAGGTGGATTGCTCATTAAAGACCACACCTAAGTATTTAAAAGTCTGAAAACTAGACACCTTGTGGCCCTGGACATGAAAGGATCTTCACTTGGTCCCCCTAAGTCCCAAAAATATTACCTGCAACTTACCATAATGTCTGGAGAAACAAGGCAGTTCTCGCCACCAAAGCAGTACAACAGTATAACAATGAGGGAATCCAGCAGGAACCTGCCCATGGAAAGTCAACATGTTTATCTAGCATCCTAGCACCCAGACAGTTCACATACAGAGTGAACAATAAAGGGGCCATAGTACATCCCTGCCTTATTTCACTCTTCAGACAGAAGGGCTAGTACAGGACCAGCCCGTGTTATATAGGACAATTGCCTTCATATCCCTTTGCAGCTCACTACAGAAATAGATGGTATCTGTGTCCAATCCCATATCCAACAAGATCTGACACAATTTGGATTCACTCTGTCAAAGACAGAGGATTGATCCATAAATGAGATTTACATAGACCTCTGTTTGCCACAGTATACTTGTTATTTAACAAGAAAAGATTTAGGCCTTGATCACATGTACCTAGAGCTAGACAAAATCCAAATGGCAGATCTGAAAGAATATAACCATTCTCTGCCCCTGAAATATCCCTCTCCAAGATAAACCTGCCCATCACCTTGATTATAGAGTGTCTCAAAGAGATAGGCCTGTAGCAGCTCAGAAGATCTCTATAGCCCTTTTCTTATATGGGGATGATGATGGACTGAGACCACGAATGCAGTAGTCCTATACGTAATGGCAGATTAAACTTGTGGGTTAAGATTGGGTCCCAAAGACTAGGTGACAACTTGAACAGATCAGCAGGGATCCCATAGGGACCAGACGCCTTGTGACCTAGCCTTTGCCCAATAGCTAACTGTTAGAACTGGGGTCACCAATTCCGATGTGGTAGCTTTGCGGGAGGTAGGAAGGCACCCGAAGGCAATGTGTAAACAGTTGTGCAGCACTCACCCACATGGACTCACTAATGCGCACACAATGAAGGACACCACACCAAGCTGTTTGGTAAAAACAAGATGCTTTTATCTAAGGTAAGACATGGCACATAAATTCATTTCAGGATTAATGAAGGTAATTTAAGGATAGCAATCAATTCATTCAAGTAGCTAAAACAGAGAATTGCAGGGCAACAATCAATTCATCTCAGTAAATAAAGCAGTGCCTTTCAGGGTAACAGTCAGTGAATTCAAGCCAATAGGTCAGCAAATCTCAGGGTAACAATTAACTCATTCAGGTAAGTAGAGCAGAAAGGTTTGTAGTGTGCGTTGGCCACTCCCTATTTACAACACTAAGTTAGCATAACCGAGACAACTGTTAGGAAAGCCAGCTTGCCGTTTCTGCTGCTTTGCACGCGACACTGTTGTTATATGTTATTCATTTTAGAAATGCTTACTCGACTTTGCAATACAGGATAACAGTTTATTGTTTAACATTCTTAACAGTGTGCTGCGACCTTCGTCTGTACATCATGTAAAGAACAAGTCTAGGACACTAGACGGTGCAGAGTGTTGTCTTCAGATTGATCGTACCACTTTTTAGACATATCATGCATGCAGCTGCCAATATCTGAAGGACAGGTGCCTTTAATATTACAAGACAGAGTTTTTTAGATTCATTCGAACAGAAGAGCTGATGCATGAGAGAGCCTAGCTGATCGTGTGATGTGATTCTACTAAGCTGATCTATACGGTATGGGGTTCCCCCTGTTAGCCTAAGAGACCTTCTATTAGTATAATAAACCTATTAGTTACTAGAGACAGGAGTGTGGCTGCTTACCACTGTCATTATTATTATGATTGCTCCTTTCATTGTGTGTGGTATTGTAACAATGCTGATGGTTCTGATCTTAACCATTTGTCTGCTAGTGTTAGCCAAAGTACTGCATCTTAGGACACGAGGTTTATAAAATAAACTCTTTAAACTTTACCGTGTCTGTATTATTCTGTTGTGGACTGCTAAATAAGTACAAACAGGTGTTTCGGATTCCCACCACTCCTGAGAAATATCTAAGTCGCATGTTCTGGGTTGTCTATACATTGGGACCGCCTAGCTAGATCTAGGCTAACGAATTGGACACTAAGCTAGCCGGATATGGGGTTCTTGGTTCTGAGGGGAGTTTCTGGTACACCACAATTCTCCGAGGTCCTGGTTTCCTGCGCATAGTTCTGTGCACACGCAGAATCCCTGCAACAGGCTCAGGGCAACTTGGAATTCATTGCGACACAAAACAGGCATAAATTCATTTAAGGGCATAGTACCAACAATCTCCTGGCAATAAGTAATGCCTTGTGGTGAACGGGACAGTCTCCTGCCCTATACAGCTCCAATAGGTTCACTGGTAGGCTCAAATGGGGCTTTCAGGGCCTGGTTGCAATTCCCTGAGGGGGGGCGATCACGGGGCTGCCCTCCCCCAGGGGGGTTACCTTAGTAGGCCTACGCTGCTTTCCTGGCCTGCGGGGGTTGCACAGGGGCCTCTGCTCTCCTCGGGGCCCCCGCGTCGGTGGTTTAGGTGGCTCCGGGCCTTCCGTGATTCCCCCTCAGCCCGGGAGCCAATGAAGTTGCGGTGTTTCGGGGGCCGGGCAGTAGAAGCCAATAGGGTGGTGACTCCCAGAGAGCGGCCACCGAAACCAGAGGGTCCGTGCCTGCCACTTGGTACAGCGGACGTCACACTCAGGGCCTAGCGCGGCCCTCTTCGTTGCCGCGGCAGCGCCCTCCCAGGCTTTGGGAGCTACAGCGGCGGCTCTCAGGCATGGCAGCGCTGGGGACGGTAGGCGACGGGGCCAAGGCGGCGAATCCCAGGCCCACGGCGCTCCCAGCGGCAGCGCCCAACCATGGCACCCACGTCAGCGGTGCAGGCGGCGGCCAGGCTGCAGCGGGGTTCCTCGTCCGATGGGTGCTTCCAGAGCCCAGCGCCAGGATGCAGGTACCGGGCCGCGGTGGTGATGTGGGGCAGACAGCGCTCAGCGTTCTCAGCGCTGGGAGGTCACAGCACGTGAAGAGCCCAGCAGTAGGTCCGCTAAATCCTGGGCCGCTGCGGTGATTTGGGAGCTGGCAGCGCTTAGGAGTCACCACGGGCAGGCAGGGGGAGGCACAGCAACAATTCAGGGGTGTCATGAAGCCATAGCGCTGAGAGGTTACACAGCGCTTGCGAATCTAAACATGCTGGGGCACAGCAGTTCCAATCATGTACTAGTGTCAGCCTGAAGGAAGGCCTCCATGAGATCGACCCAGGCTTTCTCCTTGAGTGCTCTTTTCCTCCGATCAAGTGCCCTCTTATACTCAATACATTTGTTAGCTATTAGACATCAGTTTTTGGGCTGAGCTTTGCGGGCAGTGTGAGAAGTTTGCCTAGTATATGCTGGTCACTAGTTAAAGTGGCCACCTTGCACCAGTACAATTCGACTCTTGTGGTAGATAGGTTTAAGACAACCTAGTAAGTAAGAGAGACACATGCAGTATGAGAACACAGCCGCGGATCCCAAAAGACTTCAATCGAGCAAGTCGCGGTTGGAATTTTAAAGTTTTAGGATACTTCGGGAGAGTCTACAAGCAAGTCACTTACAGGGTAAGTAGTTCTAGAGCCAACACACACAGAAGCACCATAGTGCAGGAGTTACCTCACCCAGGGAAGCCGGGTGCATAGGTGTCTTTTGGTGTCGGGTCGCGGCGTCATTTTCAATGGGAGCCAAAGAAGACTTGCTGCTTGTGAAGACAGAAGAAGTGTCCGGTGGAATCCAAGGCTGGATTCAGAAGAAAGAAGGCCTGAAAGCAGAGGAGACAGTGTTCAAAGTCACTTGACAGTGACCCGGGGCCAGGAAGCTGGATGCCCACAGTAGTCGGGTGATTTCAGGTGATCACTGGTGTCTTGACTCTTCAGCCACGAGATCCAGAAGGCGTCGATGATAACCAGGAGCTGGATTCGGTGTGTCCCACAAAGTCTGCAGCTTACTGAGGTGTTGACAACTGGATTGGAGCCAACAAGCCTTGGCAACAGCAAGTCTTGTGGAAAGTGAAGAAAGTCAGCGGTGCAGACCAGCAAGATCTGAGGGACTCCCCCAGCAATGGTAAGTCAGGGCCGGCCTGGAGCAACCAAGGGAGCCCTTTGGTTCTGTAGAAAAGTCTTCTGGGTACCCACAAGCCGGCCTGCAAGAGATCGCAAAGATGCCTTGGGAGGATTCACTCACCAGGAGCCCACGGTCACTCAGGACAAGGTAGGCCTCTGATCTTCGGAAGAAGTCCTGCTGTAGGCTTGGGCCACACGTGGTCTAAAGCACAAGTTCGCAGAATGTCGTGAAGGGGTTGCACTTGACAATAGTGCACGGTACCCGGGTATTGCTGTTCCTCATCACTCGTGGGGTCCACTTGCCTCAGCTTCACTGGGAAATCACGATGGCCTTGGAGAAGTCAGGAAATCTACTTCCAGGGCTACAGGGACTTCAGACTCTGGCGGGAGCGGGAAAGTTTGCAACCTTTGATACAACGTTTTGGTGCCTGCCAAGCAGGGGAGTCACTCCTTGACTCCAAGGGAGATTCTTCAGTCTTCCAAAGGTAGTGGAACATCGAAGGTCTAGGAATCTTCTTCAGAGCGTCGTCCAGGGATATCTAGTTGGCAATGGCAAGGGTTCCCTAACTTATACTACAAGGATGGGAGGGACTAGCTCTATGACCACTCCTATGGGAGGGTCAGGGGAGTGGGTGGCTACACCCACTTCCCTTTGTCCAGTTTCACGCCAAAGCAGGGGCTGGTAGCCCCTGAACCGGTTTGAGCTGGCATTTGCACAGAGGAGCCTACTGCTCCCCCAGTGCAGGACTTCAAAGCACTCTAGGAGTGCACCCACCCAGCCCCAATACACTAAATCCTGTCTGGGAGGTGACCACACCTCCCTGTGACAGGATGCCTATTGTTGGGCCTTCTCCACTGCGAGTTTCAGTCAGCAGCAGGAGGGCAGCCCAGTGTCTGTGACTGGTGGCATCCATTTTGTTATGCCAGGGCTCTTCAGGATTCTAACATGTTTCCACAGTGGGTACATGTCTATCCCTTTAGAAGGGTGGGATCATACTCCCACACCAGTTACTGGTGTGGGGGTATGATTTCAAAGCATTTGACACCAAACACGACATGTTTTGATGCAGCCAACCCAAAGTTAGCATTTACCGCTAGGTTATAATGCACTTAAGAGTATATGGTTTAACCGCATCCACAAATGGCTACAGAGAATAGACTCTGGGGGCTGCAGAGGGGCCCTGCTCAGGCAGAGGCACCCCCTCACATGGAAACCAAGCACCCTCCCCTCAGGATTGATAGGGCCTGCCTTAGGGGTGACTGATAGGTTTATATGTGTGTGTAAGGTGAGATATAGGGAACCTATACCTCATTGAGGAGTGCTAACGCCACCTCACCCAGGCTGCAGTAGCAGGCCTGTGGTGTCAGGTTTAGTCTGCTTCCCAGGGGTGGCATAATACATGCTTCAGCCCCTGGTAGGCCTATGAAGTACCAATGCCCTTGGTACCTAAGGTACCATATACTAGGGGCTCATAAGGTATCCAATCACTAGTGCATCTAATATGCACTCCAAAGTGTTTAGAGAGAACAGAGAGGCGGGAAGAGGATTAGCAGGGTCCCAGCCAGACTATAGCCAGAAACCAGTGTAAACATCAGAAAAAAAGTGGGGGCAACATAAGTGCAGATCCTACTCTCCTACAGGCAGACATTAATAATTTATGTGCATTTGAGCACTCTTTATTGAACCAGCGGGGAATACTACTCGCTACGAGTATATGGGGGAGTGAGTGGATGATCTGATGTGTAGCACCTAGTTTACAAAGAACAGCAAATAAAATACATTCCTTCAATATGCTTGCAATAACTGACAAGCTTTAAAAGATGGCTGGCACTTTAGCCAGTTTCACAGAAACCTATGTCATTCTAGATTGAAGAATGGTTATTTTACCAAAGCCACTATGCTCACTAAAAAGCTCATAACTAGGCCTGGGCGGAACCTCCAGAGTTTGACTCAGTGTAATTCCGTGGATTTAAAAAAACCTCAGGAAAATTATGAGGAATTCTGGGAATGGGCAGAAATAGGCATGTCCTGCTATTTGTTCTGTGATTTAGTGCCAGTAACTGGTTCCACGCTGAAAAATCAGCGCAAATGGCACCACAGGGCACGCCAGAGGGTGCAGCTTCTTGAATTGATTTTGCTGCCACTCGAGTACATTTTCGACTTGAGCGGCAGCTTTCTGACAGCGAATGGTCGCGACTGACTGCACTGGAGATATCTCATCAGGTGGCTTCATTGGGACAGAAACTCAAGCCTGGGTGATGCTAATTCTTACTCGTGCTCGCCAACTTACTGTTTTCAAACACGGTGGTTGGCAGAATGTGGCCGTAATTCTGCATTACAAGCGCAATGCAGAGTGGTCAAAATTCTGACAATTCTGGAGGCAAAGTGGAATATACCACTCACCCCTACTCATAGCCAGAGGCTATCACACAAAATCAGTGATCAAACAAATGTGCTTGGTAAAGAAAAACTGAAATATTCTAAGATGAAGTAGCCTCAATTATGATTTACACATTTGTATCTAAACATGGTAGCAACATAAAAGACCACCTGGTGGTTGCCTGTAACTTTAAACAAAACAATGCTTCTATTACAAATTGATCGAGAGGCCCATGATTGTTGATCAATACAAATGTGGAAATCACGCTACATGCAGCTTTAGATCAAATATCAATCTATTTGGTAATGATGGGAGAGTTTCCATGGTGATAATCTAGTGTTTGACAGTGTGGGAGTACAGCCATGGTTTGTTGAAGCTTTAACTGCACCAAATTTGTGATTGCCCCACTCTATTTATAGTTAGGGAATTGGGTGCCAGATATATGACCATTCCATTTTGCGAGTCGCAAATTGAGTGGTTTGTGACTCGCAATTTGCGACTCGCAAAATGGAATTTACAACAGTGTCTCAGACTCTGTTTGCAATTCCAAATGGGGTCGCAAACAACCTGCCTCATTAATATTCATGAGGAAGGTTGCAATTTACGACCCCATTGGGAATGGCCAGCACTCACAGGGATGATGGCCTGCTGGGGTCAGCTTACCACCATGTCCGTGACTGCTTTTTAAATAAAGCAGTTTTTTTTCCCTAAATGTAGCCCGTTTTCCTTAAGAAAATGGGATGCATTTAAAAAAGAAAAAAGAAATGTTTCTGTTTAATTTTTTAACAGCAGCTGCTCTTAAAAAATATTTTTGCTGCCAGTCCCAAAGCGAGTGGCTTACCAACCTGCTATTAGGGAGTGACACCCTTGGCACACCCCTTCCTAAAAGTGAGTGGCTAACCCTATTTTGCAAGTCAGTAATAGGTTACCGACTCGCAAAATAGGGTTTGTGCATTGCACAGACCTATTTTGCTGTCACAAACGGACCGATTTCCCACTTGTAACCGCAAAAACATCTGGGGCTTGGTATAGTTTTATCCTGATAGAGCTGCATCCTACAGGATAAGCCTTTGACATGCAGGCCTATTCCCTCCAGTACCTTCATATCCAAGTGATAGCCATCCTACACTATTTAGGATGGGAAAGCATCACCATGATCCACCATGATCGTGATGACGTGCATGGTGGATGTGCATTTGGGACACACACAATGGGCCCCACCGCCCTTGTTTTTTTATCTTAAGAAACAATCCCATTTTGAGAGTTTTCTTCTGACCCTGCCTCTGGACTCTAAATGATCTGATATGTTGTTAAACATTTGTCAAAATGTAATTCCACCAATGTATTGTATTGTATAAGCTTTATTTTGAGAGCTCGTGTCATAAAAGCTATAAAAACAACAGTTAGAACAATAAAAAGAGGTATAAAAAGATAAACAACTCATGCAACAGCTTGTTACAGTTAAATATGTACAAACAGTTCATCTTATGCGCGGCTGCAACAGAGGAGCAAAATGTAATTCGACAAATCAATGGAAAAAAAACTGTTTTAAAACAACGATAGAGTGATAAAACATACAGTAAAACAATATGAATGAGAAGAAAAGACGTCACAGTGTTTTCACATTTGGGACCAATGCTGCTGGACCCTGTTCCCAATACCCAGGGGGTCTTATTATTAACTATCCCAACCCTCCTTGGGGCAACATTGTAGAGAGCCTATAAGCATTAAAGTGCATGTGCTTGACGTTTGTTTAACAACATAAAATGCCACCCAGTGAGGCCTTGTGCGGCTATGTGTAGTCCTAATCCTGTGGGATACTATAACGTTCCTACCTGAGCCTTCCGTTTTATAAGCCATGCATGGCTTAAGAACTTGGCATCTCCGCAAACAAAAAGTGGTCTAGAGTCCGATCTTAAAATGCGCAAGGTGACCCGATGGTTCCATGTGCCCAGTTGCCGTCAAATCTGTGTTAGCCATTTTAACCTGGCATATGCCGGGCAAGCAAGCATAACATGGGTAACACTTTCCACTGGGTTCTTGCAACATTGACAATCCTTGGATGTTGAATTGCGTGGGTGCCAATTAGCTGTCGCCTCACAGACAGGAAGTGTTCCAAACCTAAAATGGATGTACAGCATCCTGTCCCGGGGACCTGGATTATGTCTAGGTAGGATTTCAGGTTTCTATTCTGTTTGTGGAGATGGAATTCTACAGTTAATCTCCCCAAGTTAGGTTTACTGGATTCTTGCTGATCCACCCATTCCCAGTAATGTAGTTTGAGCATATCTTTCCTCGGTGGATCCTGCTTGGCCCACTGGGCTTGAAGCCCTAGAGCAGACATCAGCTTCCTGGCATTGGTTATCCAGCCTACCTTTTTACTTGTATCTAGCCGGATAACCTCAGACAGAGCTTCGGCATAAGATGGGAGCTCTGGGTTCCGCCTAATGCTAGCCCAAAAAAGCAGCAGGTGCAGCCTCGCTAAATTACCGATGGAACGGCTATCCATGTTGAGCATTAGGGGAGTGAGCAGATATTTCAGGGCAGCATCGCTAAATTCCTTACAGGGCTGTGCTAACAGCCTTTGCATCATAGACCTGAAGGGCTGGGGCTACCGGTCTACTATGTGAAGCACAATGCTCCTTTACCAGTAAGCCCGTTACTCGCTTATGGCCCAACAGCATCTTAGTTAGGTGAGGCTTCCACAACATTTTCTGAGAGTCAGACACCGAGATAGTCGAAGGTGTCAACTCTTTCCAAGGGAGTCCAACCTAACAAGGGACTGCCTTTGTAGGACTTGTGGGGATTGAAGGCCATAAATGTGGCTTTAGACGTATTGATAACCACCCCCCTGGTGTCGCAGAAGGAGTGGAATCTGCTAAGTATCTGCTTCAACTACGCTGGGGTCTTCAACACCATCAGGGTGTTGTCTGCGAACAAGAGGGTCGGTACCTTGCCGCCCCCCCAAGATTGGAGCGTCTGCTGGTTCTTTTTGCAGAAAGCTCACCACTCCATTCATATAGTGAGAGAATAGGGTGGGAGCCAGGACACAACCTTGTCAAACTCCCCTACTTACTGGGATGTGATTGGTCAGTTGCCCCCGTGCCCCCATCTGATTTGTGCATAGTTCCCTTCGATTAACCAAACTACCAAATTAAGGATGGGTGGCAGAATGCCCATATCTTTTGGCGCCAACCATAGTTTGCCCCTGGGAACTACCAATGTGGTGTATTGCATTTAGTGTAATGTTAAGTTTCATTTACAGCGCTGGACAAAACAATCAAAGTACAAATATGCCAACATAGGTGAAAAATAGAGATGCCAGTTTGCTAAAACTCTAAATATAGCATGTTTTATGAAGTTAAAGCATAATGAATGCGAGGTTTGCTGGCATGTAATCAGCACCATCCAGAATCAAGGAAGAGGAAGAAAATTGATGAAAATTCTAAACAAGCATGAGGGCCAATGAGTGCAACTCTATTGAGTAGGGTCTTACGTACTTAGAAAAAAAAAGAACAGCATCATACATTGAGAGATTGTACTAGCTAGGATTACTAACTACCCTTCTTACTGCACAACTTTTCTAATGTATTACATCTTGAATTTCAGCATTCTTGCCTTTTATTGCATTCCATAGTGTTTCATTTTATGAAACAGACTCTATGCTCATTGAGTTGCCCTGTTTCTGCATCCTAATAAATTAATTAGACTCAAAGTTATGTAGTTGTGATTATCGTAAAGTAATTAACTATGCTTTATTAATTTTTTTTGCCACTAGCCTGTTCACTAGCTGCATGCTCACACAAGTGTTTTTTTCCAATGAAAAAGCTGAAGATATTTGAACATCTTTCACTGTTTCTCAATTGGCCAACAGTGGATGTCACATGGCTGCCCGCCTGCTTGACTAATTTCTGTTGATGATTGTTGATGCAAGCTGAAAATCTTTTCCATGATATAAACCTGAATAATTGTTTATGTATCGTATTGAGATACTGTTCTTACTCTGCTCATCACCTTTAACCAGCTTCCTAGGTTTTATTGGCTATTTACAGTTATAAGTAAATGTCATAAGCGCTTGCATACTAATTACCCAAGTCATTCCCTGGTTGGCATTATATTTTACTTTCTAATTATGCATGTTTGCTCTTAAATTTTAGAACACCTAATTTCTATGAGCTCGCTTGGTATTAGCATCTTCTCTTCCTCTACCAGGGAGTCTTCCCCCCTTCCCATTAAGTCATTATATAGTAATGGCCTCTGTGACTATGGTCAATAAATAGCCTTAGTGCGATCATCCCCTTAATGTAGGGTTTTTCGTGTGTCCCACTCATACCTCTCTTAATAATGGCCTTTCATTATCGTTCAAGCAAAAGCATCAGCAACATTAGTGTACTGGGATTATGGGTTTACAGAAAGTGGGAATACTACTAACCGTATAGTCCCCGTTTGGATGTAACACATGTCTTTTGTGAGTCTTTGAGCTTTTAGTGAGTATACAATGTAATGCACAGTTTTTTTGGCTTTGAAACAGTGTGAAAACCACTGAGTAGTTCTATATATTCTTATATGAAAATACTGGGTTAAAATCTGATCTTTTGTGAACTCTTAATTCCCTTCCTATTTGTTATTGATATAAATTATTGCAAAAAATGTGCACAAGAAATGTGCACAAGAAATGCGCATGCGCAGTTTTCGCAAGGATTACCCAAAGACGGCGAGGAAGAAGAGGAGGTCAGCCCGGGGACACCGCAGTAAGGTAACTGATTTTTATTAGAATTTTCATTAAAGTCTAATTCATCGTTAATAGGGGGAGTGGAGGCGGGTGACGGAGCGAAGTTCCGCGGAATTTGTTCCCAACTCTGTGGACGTCTGCGTAATCCTGCTCCGCTAAATATGTCCGGGGTTAGTTTCTATTCAAAAAGCGTTTTTTCTTTTGCCAATATCTTTGCCGTTGTTTAACGAATCTTCGCTACATTTTCAAAATTAATGGCCCGCTGAATTCACTGCAGTGTTGAAAGTTTCAGGGTGATTCGTCAAGCGGGGGCCAAGATAAACGGGGAGATCCCAAAATGCATTTTCTCCATGTTAATTTACTCGGGACACTTTAGAGACCGCTACAGCCCGAGCTGCTGAACGGAATTACACCAATTTTGGCAAAAAGGTAGCTCTTGATTCAGAAAGCACTCTTTTTGTTGAATGGTGTAAATCCGTCCAGTAGTCACTGGGAAATTTAAACATTTCCTAGATATACAAATATCCCCAAGGAGGTTCCACAAACCCTCCCGATCTCTTTCCTGAGATCTGTTTGGCTGCCAACAGTTCCAACAAGGAAGTGTTGGCAGCCATCTTGTGACTCAGTTAAACCCGTTTTTAAGCCCTTGGATGGGCCAGGTCCCGGAGGCAATTGCAAATTATTATGCAGGGGCCCCCACAGCCCTGGGTACTGCCACCTTCCTGGGGCTTTATTGTTTAAAAATGTGTGGGGGCTCCTACCCCCCATGCAGTCACCGGGTGCCACCACCTCCCAGGGGCTATAGTTAATAAACGCGGGGGCCACGTGGGACCACCACCTACCCAGGGCTATGTTTACAAAATGAAGTGTGGGGGCTTATATAATATTAAATGCAGGAGTCCATTGTGAACCCCCGGCCTGGGAACCATCACCTCCCCAGGGCTTTAAACATGTTGTAGGGGTTTGCCGGGCCTCCCTTTTGGTACCTCCATGACCTTGGGGACTGCTATCTCCCAGGGCCAGCTCCAGCAATGTCCTGGGGTGCCCACCCCCAGGACATTGCAGTTTGCTATGGGATATGCACTGCTCCCGCCATCCCATAGCAGACAGTGTTCTAGCTTTGAACAAGCAGCCTGGGGAGAGGGGCTGCATGCCCACTCCTTTTGTTATTTAAAAAAAATTAAAATGGGTATGGGGTACCCGGGGCCCAAAAGGGCCAAGGGAAGGGAGGCCACAGTGCCCCCTTCCTAAAATAAAAAAAAAGGAAGCCGGCAACTCACCGGAGGCCACGCCTCCTTTCCCCACTACTCTTCAAACGCACCTCCTGGCACGCTCTTGGTTGGGGGATAAAGTCCCCTTCGCTGCTGATGGTTCTTTGGGTCCAGTGAGTGTGAGTGTTTCTAAAATGTTTAGGAATGTTATACATATATATGTGCCAAGGTGTATTGAAGAATGAATGGGTGTTTGAGTGCCTATATGGATGATTCAGTTGGTGTGTCTGACTGTGTAAATGAGTGATTATACCTGTCTCAGTGAATGTATAGGTGAATGACTAATCTGTGTGAATGTCTGTATCAGTCTGCCAGTTGGTTTGTAAGTAGCTGCATTGGTTGGTGAGTAGATACATGAGTGTCTATATGGGTTATTGATTAGTTGTGTAAGTACCTGTATGGGTGCCTGAGTGTCTGTGTGGGTGGGTGAGGGGTGTGTGACTCCCTGCATGGATGTATGAAGGGGTGAATCACTGAGTGCATGGGTTTATGAGTGCATCTGTGAGGGACTATATGAGTGTGTGCATATGGCTGTGTCGGTGAGTTAATGGATGTCTCAGTGGTATATGGGTGAGTAACTACATATGTGAAAGGCAGCATGTGGGAGTGTTGGAGTATATAAGTGACTGTGAGTGAGTGATTGTGAGAGTGGCTGTATGGGTGAGTGTGTGCTTGTGTCAGTGACTGTATAAGAGGGTAAGTATTTGTTAGTATCTCTATGAGTAGTGAGTGTGTTTCTGTATGGGTGAGTAAGTGGCTGTGAGATTCAGTGTTTGGGTGAGTGAGTAGGTGTGTGAGTAGCTCTATGGGTGACTGACAGTGTATGAGGGGTTGTATGGGTGTATGAGTGGATATTTCAGCGGCTGTATTGGTAAGTGACTGGCTGTATGAGTGACTGTATGGGTGAGTGAGTGGATGTGTATGTACACTTATAAATCAGTGAGTCAGTATGTACGTTCTGGTATTGGTGTGTCAATGGGTTCAAGAAAGGTAGTCTGAAATGTGGAGTGGGTGCATGAATGTTTATATTGGTGTGTGAGTAGGTGCATCAGAGATAATGAGGATTATGTCATCAGTGATGTCATCAGTGATGTCATTTGAGATGTCATCAGTGATGTCATCAGTGATGTCACTGACCATGTCATCAGTGATGTAATATGTGACGTCATCAGCAGTGAATTGCAGGGGCGCGAGTTAGAGTTAGCTCAGCTAACTATAACAGCTAAATTTTTCTGGTTTTGTATGGGTGAAATGTCAGCCTAACTATAACATTCCTGTAACCTGTGTTTTTTTCAGTGAATATTTAAGGTTTTGTAAATGGTAATTTCTAACTATAACGTCCCTGAAACCAGTGTTTTTTCAGTTAACATATAAAGATATATATATATAAATAATAGCTGCTACTTTATATTTATATATATCTACATATAGTCTTCTTTGAGCAAGGTATTTTCTGACACAATGAATCAACTTCTAAAGATATACATATTTGTGCTCTTTGAATTATGTATGGATTAATTTGGCATTATTGTACTATTAGTTATCTCCTGACTCTAAATGGTTGTTAGATTGCTCTGAATTAATTGTATTGACATCCTTAAGAAAATGAAAGATATTTAGTAAATTTTTCTATATACAGAAGTAGGAAGGGCTTGAAAATACTTGTTTTTCTTCTTTGGGATTTGTGTGTAAATTGAGGTAAATCATTTCTCTGAGCTGCATTAAATTGAAGTACTTTACTGTAACCCTGGACGTAGTTCGTGTAGTAGCGCTACGCATAGCTACACGAAGTGCACTTCGCACTACGCAAGCTACGCGTAGCTACGCGAACTGCGTAGTGCACTGTGCAAAATGCTCTTCGCACTGATTGCACAGTGCCGGATGCTTGTCTGCACTTTGCAATCATTGCAAACGTCATCTTGCACAGTGAAGGCGGTCATTTTCTGCCGCTCAAGTGGATTTGCAATCAAGGGGCAGCTTTCTCAACACGGGCTGGTAGTTTCTCATCACGAGCGGTCGCGAGCATACGCGACCACTCGCAATGAGAAACCTGACCTCCCCGCGTTGAGAATATCGCCGGGAGGTTTATTTTCCAGGCTCGCGATCGGCAACTTGATGTTGCTGATCGCAAACGAGGAAAAATTCTCGTCTGGATGTTATTTTGCTCGCTCACGGTCGCCAACTTGTCGTTGAGGGCCGCGAGCAAGCAAAGAATGCCCGCTACGCTACGTGTTTTTGCACTGTGCTACGTGCATTTCGCGTAGCGCGTAGTTGCGCAAACTGCGCGAGCATAGCGTAGTCCTACGCCCAGGGTTACTTTACAGGAATTTGTTAAAAAAATTTAGAGTAATGAGAAAAAATAAGAAAAGTAAATCTTACTGACCTATTACAACTGTGATTTCGGAAAAAGAATTCTTGAAAGGAAAAAAGAAAAAAAGGGAATAAGAGGAAAATGTGCTAAGAAATATGGAATTGAATTTTGACTGCCATTTCATGAATTGTAGGTATTATTTCTCATATATGGAGGAAAGTAGTAAATCTTGCACTTTACATATATGAAAGCTCTGTGAAAAAAAATAGTATAGTAATGTGGTTCTTGAAATATTAATGTAAATTTTTTTTAAAGGAAATTACCAAAATATGTTGTTTTTTCAAAAAAAATATTAAAAAAGGTATTAGGGGTACATTGAGATTTAGATAAATTATGGTTTGTTTTAATAGCTGTAACTTAATGCAGTTTTGTCTATTTGTTTAGATAATGGGACAGACACATTGAAGTGGTTGTCTGCCCATCACGTATTTTATTGGAAGGCTTTTAAGCTTCCTTATTCATCTTCCATGATCTGAGGAAGTTTGTTCTGACTTACACTGGATCCACATATTAAATTATTATGTCAAATTAGTAACCAATAAAACATTTTGATACAAGTTCTCCTTTCACTCTAATGAGAGCAGGGAAACTATATACTTAAGCCTCTTGGTATGGATATGAAGTATAGTGAGTGATTACTTAGAAATACTGACCACCGCTGGATGTTTTAAACAATAATTTCAGTAGCTGGATAATATGATGAGGTATGTTTCGATGCAATATATATATTCTCTATTTCAAAAAACTGTTTTAAGAGGGGATGGACTGATTATAAATGTGGGTCCACCCTTATTCGATTTTATTCTTACATTTGTCTCACTCGAGTACTAGTACCTGTGAGTTTGTTACATTTAGATGATAGAATGTATAAGGATGATTAGTGAAGTGATTGGTAAAATGATATATGTGGTATTTGGTTTGGGGAGCATTTGTTAATACTTCCAATCTTGAAGGGATCATTATAATTTCTAGCTAATGTAATATATTTGTCTGGGGTGTGTAACCATAATAATCATGTATATGTATGATTCCATATACAAATCTGACTCCCTTACAATTTTATCTTATATATATTTATGTTTTTATGCAGGCCTTTATTGCATAGATTGTTAGGAGGGAAATATTCTGGTTGTCCTGAAGAATGTGGTTCTATCCTGTACTATCCACTGAAACGCATCAACGCTTAGTGTTTGTTAAATTTGGGGAACATAGTTTTGCGTTTGAAAACAAATTTGTTACTACAATGTGTCACTTTAATGGATTCCTACAAATTAACATCATTTTATGACAAATTTGAATGTCTTATGTGTTATCTCTCCTTTTAACTTATGTACCTATGTGAGCTTTGCTGTATTTGTTTTTAGATTGTCTTGGATTTTATGGACTAATTGATATATTTAGTAATAAAGTTGGTAACATAACCTTCTTTGTATAATATTTGACTCTTTCAAGACTGGGTGTATGAATGCGTGGAGAGTGAAGAAGTTTTTGGTAGTTGATGAGTGCGATTTAAGTTCTCCAAGGGAAAATATTTGTGACTGTCAGAATAATGGTAGCCTTCTTGAAAGAGACACAGTCTTGTTTACTTAAACTGGTTTAAATTTAGTTTAGGAAGCCACATGCCATGTGCAGTAACTAAGACAAAAGTTGTACTGCACAAAGAACAGATCTACCTGTGCCACAGCTACCTCAACAAACTGCTTTATCACCTCAGTGACCAGTCATGAAAAGTACATTCAGATGTTATAGAAAGGGTCAGAATTCATGCTCCTCATTGTATCCAAATTTCACAGACATTTGACTGCAGATCCACGTAGCCTCACATTGCAAGAGCAGACGTTCTCTATCTCCACCCTGTGCGTCACTGGGAAAAATATCACTTCCATTAAAACAAAATAAGTCCCTTTCTATTTCTATGCAATCATGGGATACAAATGGGAAAGAACGATCCTTATTCCGGCTGGCACTCACGTGTTCTGTAAGCTGAAACCTTAACTCTCTGATGGTACTACCTTCATAGATTTTAATGCGACCACACATAATTACCTAAACTACATAAATAGTCAGACAGTTTATGAACTTAGATATTGTGTAGTTTTGGTTAGGGTTATACTTGAAAGAAGTGTCCTTATTCAAACCCAACTTGTACACAGAACATGTTGTACATGTATAGAAGCCCAAAGGTTGGCCTGGTAGCCAGGTTGATTTTTCCTTGTTACAAGGAGCAATATAGCTAGGACTAACCATCGCTTTGATAGTCTGCCCCTTCTATATGTCATCAAAGCTTCCTTGATAAGTGTAGTCTCTAGTCCTGGTACCATAAACAGAAGCTTCCAGTGTCTATAGAGAATTAGCCATATCTGTTGGTTAGATGTGCTATAGGTGGTGAGGAATGCTAAACAACCATTGCTTTCCTCGTTGTTCTTGGCTTTGATGAGGTCCTGTCTCTGAACTTTTTTTACTCTTTGTTGTGTCCTCTCCAAGGCTTTAGGACTATACCCTCTCTGTGTCATCCTATTGATAATTAGATCAAAATGATGTTCACATTCAGTTTCCTCACTACAATTTCTCCCAAAGCGGACCATATCTCGATAGGGGATAGCCTTAATAGTACTCAATGGATGTGTACTCATAGCAAGTAATGTTCTGTTACAAGCGGCCAGTTTCAGATATAAAGAATTTTGGATTTTTTGTCAGAGATATAGAAACATAAATCTAGAAATTATATCTTTGTTCTATGAAAAGTCATAGTTAAAGTTGCAATGTAGCTGTTCCTATTCAAATATTTATAATGGGCTAGCATTTGCTTGTATGTTCCAGTCCAAATACCAATGTCATCAATATATCCACCCCAAAAATGACTGTACTGGGTCTATTCTGAGACTTCACGAGTCCAGGTATGAACCCTCTCAAACCAACCCATAAATATGTTTGAATAGGAGGGACAGACCTAGAATCCTGCATGTGGTGGGACTATTGTCTGTTGTACAAGAAAATGCTATTGCATTTATTCTTACATTTGCCTCACTCGAGTACTAGTACCTGTGAGTTTGTTACATTTAGATGATAGAATGTATAAGGATGATTAGTGAAGTGATTGGTAAAATGATATATGTGGTATTTGGTTTGGGGAGCATTTGTTAATACCTCCAATCTTGAAGGGATCATTATAATTTCTAGCTAATGTAATATATTTGTCTGGGGTGTGTAACCATAATAATCATGTATATGTATGATTCCATATACAAATCTGACTCCCTTACAATTTTATCTTATATATATTTATGTTTTTATGCAGGCCTTTATTGCATAGATTGTTAGGAGGGAAATATTCTGGTTGTCCTGAAGAATGTGGTTCTATCCTGTACTATCCACTGAAACGCATCAACGCTTAGTGTTTGTTAAATTTGGGGAACATAGTTTTGCGTTTGAAAACAAATTTGTTACTACAATGTGTCACTTTAATGGATTCCTACAAATTAACATCATTTTATGACAAATTTGAATGTCTTATGTGTTATCTCTCCTTTTAACTTATGTACCTATGTGAGCTTTGCTGTATTTGTTTTTAGATTGTCTTGGATTTTATGGACTAATTGATATATTTAGTAATAAAGTTGGTAACATAACCTTCTTTGTATAATATTTGACTCTTTCAAGACTGGGTGTATGAATGCGTGGTGAGTGAAGAAGTTTTTGGTAGTTGATGAGTGCGATTTAAGTTCTCCAAGGGAAAATATTTGTGACTGTCAGAATAATGGTAGCCTTCTTGAAAGAGACACAGTCTTGTTTACTTAAACTGGTTTAAATTTAGTTTAGGAAGCCACATGCCATGTGCAGTAACTAAGACAAAAGTTGTACTGCACAAAGAACAGATCTACCTGTGCCACAGCTACCTCAACAAACTGCTTTATCACCTCAGTGACCAGTCATGAAAAGTACATTCAGATGTTATAGAAAGGGTCAGAATTCATGCTCCTCATTGTATCCAAATTTCACAGACATTTGACTGCAGATCCACGTAGCCTCACATTGCAAGAGCAGACGTTCTCTATCTCCACCCTGTGCGTCACTGGGAAAAATATCACTTCCATTAAAACAAAATAAGTCCCTTTCTATTTCTATGCAATCATGGGATACAAATGGGAAAGAACGATCCTTATTCCGGCTGGCACTCACGTGTTCTGTAAGCTGAAACCTTAACTCTCTGATGGTACTACCTTCATAGATTTTAATGCGACCACAAATAATTACCTAAACTACATAAATAGTCAGACAGTTTATGAACTTAGATATTGTGTAGTTTTGGTTAGGGTTATACTTGAAAGAAGTGTCCTTATTCAAACCCAACTTGTACACAGAACATGTTGTACATGTATAGAAGCCCAAAGGTTGGCTTGGTAGCCAGGTTGATTTTTCCTTGTTACAAGGAGCAATATAGCTAGGACTAACCATCGCTTTGATAGTCTGCCCCTTCTATATGTCATCAAAGCTTCCTTGATAAGTGTAGTCTCTAGTCCTGGTACCATAAACAGAAGCTCCCAGTGTCTATAGAGAATTAGCCATATCTGTTGGTTAGATGTGCTATAGGTGGTGAGGAATGCTACAACCATTGCTTTCCTCTTTGTTCTTGGCTTTGATGAGGTCCTGTCTCTGAACTTTTTTTACTCTTTGTTGTGTCCTCTCCAAGGCTTTAGGACTATACCCTCTCTGTGTCATCCTATTGATAATTAGATCAAAATGATGTTCACATTCAGTTTCCTCACTGCAATTTCTCCCAAAGCGGACCATATCTCGATAGGGGATAGCCTTAATAGTACTAAATGAATGTGTACTCATAGCAAGTAATGTTCTGTTACAAGCGGCCAGTTTCAGATATAAAGAATTTTGGATTTTTTGTCAGAGATATAGAAACATAAATCTAGAAATTATATCTTTGTTCTATGAAAAGTCATAGTTAAAGTTGCAATGTAGCTGTTCCTATTCAAATATTTATAATGGGCTAGCATTTGCTTGTATGTTCCAGTCCAAATACCAATGTCATCAATATATCCACCCCAAAAATGACTGTACTGGGTCTATTCTGAGACTTCACGAGTCCAGGTATGAACCCTCTCAAACCAACCCATAAATATGTTTGAATAGGAGGGACAGACCTAGAATCCTGCATGTGGTGGGACTATTGTCTGTTGTACAAGAAAATGCTATTGCTTAAAAGGATCTCTGCCATTTCTTAAAGCTTTTTCGTATGCTCATACAACTTTGCATGTCTAGTGGACAGGAAATGGTATAAGATCATTAAACCATATTTCTTCTTAATACAATAATATAGGCTCTCAACCTCTAGTGTCAAAAACCAATGTGTTCTAGATTACAAACAACACAAGAGCCATACATAACAAAGAAATTAGATGGGTTTTATAGGGGATTGCTGAATTCCATGTGCTATAGTAACCTGACAGTTCATGTAATCAGAGACCAAACACAACAGGTGTTTCTAGGCAAATTATGATCAATACCTCTCTATTATTTGGGTTCCCATTCTTCTGCCTTCTATTTGATATCATGTTCCAAACTGAAACAACAAGAAAAAAAATGTACAGACAGTACAAATTGAACTCCATCAATATCAGGAACATATTAAAAAGAGGAACTGTAATGAATGTAAGACAAGAGAGTCACGAAGCAAAAAGATGCTAAATAAAAACAATCATCTTAATACAATACATTGACAATTTCAATTTGGAACTTGATGTGTGAAAAAAAGAGACGAGAGGATAGGGATCTAGGATGATTACTGTTAACCTGAGTTGAGTACGAGTTTGAAAATCTAGGAATCTGTGGGCCCCCAAATTATCATGTGCCACCAACATATGTTTTTTTCCTCTTACTGCCTTATACAGAGGGACCACAAAATAAAACATTAAAAAATATAATATTGTTTTTAGAATTCCCTTTTTAATGGTAATGGGTTGTCCATATAGATTCCTTAAATCAACTTAAAATGAATATACAAAATAGTTATGTTTTAGGAAAAACATGATATTCTGAACTAATGACACAATATTTCTTTGATGCTATAAGTAAAAGTGTTTATGTTGTATTTTTAAAAGAAAATAAAGCACTGTTAAGGTTTTCACAACTGCAACACATCTCTTTAAGCTACTTTTTTCTCATCCCAAATTTTTGCATATTTGCAAGAGAATTACAGCAAATAGTTCTTGCTGTCTACAAAAAGTCATACCAAAAGTAAAAGCATTGACTCCACACCAGACCTGGTTGGAGTTTGCGGAGTTCCGCTATGCGGAACTCCGTGAAGTGACAAAAAAACTCTGCGGCGTTCCGCAAGTGGCAGAGTGCGGCACGAACAGCCATTCACGCTGATCTTCCTGCCACTCTGGGAGAAATTCTACCTGAGCGGCAGCTCACACTCGCCAACTTACCATTGGAGAGCGTGAGCGGTGAGAAAATTGGCTGCGATACGCTGAGTGTAGTTTTCTGCATTCTGCGAGCTGTGCGGAGTGCACAACCTCCGCAAACTCCATGAACAGAGTGGAGTTCACCACCCAGGCCTACTCTACAGTAAAAAACATTTGATATATGCATGCACACAAACATATCCTCTGCACCTGTTGCACAGTACTGCAGTGAGAAATATAGCATACCATGCACCTTGGCCACAGTAAGTGCGCACTGCATAAATGCTCTACTGTTCAGCTTTACACCATGCATACCATCACACACTTCATGTGTAAGCCAGAGCGGTTGTGTTTGAGGGTCAGAGCTTACAACAATTAGTATGGTTATTGACTAGACTCACCTTTGTTTATGCCTTCTTGCAAGAGCCAGGTGCAAGCATTCCGTGTTACAGATCCCAGGCTGCCTGTCACTATGCTATACAAAAGGGGGTGGTGATGGACGGAGCATCAGAACCAATCAAACACTCACACCCAGTCAAAAGATCCTGGTTTGATCCATCACCGTTCTTTAGCCCACTCTGCAACCCCAGTTCAGACATGGTCATATGCAAATCAGTCTGACCCTGTGCCTCATGGGAACAGTCCAGCCCGAACTGCCAAGCCTTGCCTTCCCTGGACCGGAAACAAGCTTCCTAGGACCGGTTTCTGGCATTTCAGCCGTCTTCAGCCATGCTTGCTTGAATCCAGTGGCAAAGTGAGCAAGGGACTCACGTCTGAGCACTCCCTGCCAACTTATGGCGAACAAAGCGATACAAAAGGGGGTGGTGATGGACGGAGCATCAGAACCAATCAAACACTCACACCCAGTCAACAGATCCGGGTTTGATCCATCACCGTTCTTTAGCCCACTCTGCCACCCCAGTTCAGACATGGCCATATGCAAATCAGTCTGACCCTGTGCCTCATGGGAACAGTCCAGCCCGAACTGCCAACTGTCACTATGCTAATAAACATGTGGCATGGTCTCTGGAACACAACCATCCTTTGGAGCAAAGATTCCTTTGTTATTCCAGGGTTTCATAGATGCTTCTATGGAAGCGTAAATCATAGAGCACCTCCTGGGAGTCAACAGTCTTCACACTTCTCATTGTATCAGCCTGGTACTTGTTCCATCACAAAGGAAAGCATCAGTCAGACAGATTATCACTAATTTGCATCTGAATTTCCATCATAAAATGAGAGAATGCCTTATTTTTTTATAGAGTGACACTGAAGTGGTTCCTTCTGTTTTAAAGATACAGAAAGGACAGCATGGCTTCCTATGTGACATCATACGGTGGTGTCAGCATTCCAAATAGCTCAAAGTGTTGTTTGCAAAGCCACCCACCATTATGTAGCACGCCCCTTATTTAAAAAAAAAATCTTTATTTGATACCTTGAGCCACTGCAGAAGTCCAAAAATTTCTACAGCAAAATGCACTAAATGCTAGGTGGCCACCAACAGCACAAAAAAGCCTTAATAGCAATTCATATTTATACACAACAAGGGGACCCAATAGGTAGTTGAGGACCTTGGGTAATTGTTAATTTCAAGCAAACAGTGGTCTTCAAATTTATTTAAGGAATGAGGGGAATAAATATAGTACAGAATCGAAACTATATTTAAGAATGTCCAGCCGGACATCCAGTTTAATTCTTCAATGAAAAAGCAAACAATGATCAACAGCAAAACATATGTGGGACACAGTCCTGTATCCGTTGGGAGAAGAAGACAAATACAAACCAAACAGACATTACAGGCAAGGCAAGCAAAGCTTAATTACGAAATCCAATGTTTTAAGCTTTTTTCATACAAACAGTGCACTTTTTTACATAATAGATTAATGTGCATGCTGTATAGATTGGGGTCGACGACGTTTCAATCCTATTACAGAGATACAAGGATCATCATCAGGACGAAAAAATGAACAAGCCTGGTATAGAAAGAAATTGCCTGTGGGAAATTAAGAATATGAAAAGGGGGAGAAAAAGAGAGAAAATTTAGGGCTGGGATATGGCAGCGCGGAATGTACATCCGTGATAGTGCTCAGTGCACATGCCACATATGACTACATGAAGTTTGGCTGTCTCTAGAATGCTAGCGAGTGAGCTAGTGAACTAAACAAGACGAATTAATATTCACGGAGAGGCAAGCATTAGTTTAGCGCCGGTGGTGGAGTTCTACCGCTAGTACGTAAAAACGGAGGGTGGCAAGGCGCGGAGTGTATGACCGCAATGATTATGGCAGAAAGTCAGGACTGCCAGTCTGAATAATAGGTTCGCTTACCGAAGACAATCGACGTGGTAAAATGCCGGAATGTATAACTCGCGTCTAGTAGTACAACAGGGTCTGGAGGTCTGCTGGCGGGTGCGGGTGTGACCGCAACGGTAGCTGGGGAGGGAAGGGAGGCAAGCGAGGTAGGGGAAAAGTGAGTGGGTTGCGCCAGGGTGACGGGATGCGGGCGGGGAGGGTACCTGTTAAAGTACGAAGACGGGCAATAGGGGTGTCTTGCTCCGATCCGAGGTCAATGACAACAGTCCGCGCATCCGGGGTTGACGAGCAATTGTGATAGAATTGCGGGAATGAAGGATCTGTGGATATGCACTAGAAGGGAAAGGTGCAGTTTACTAAAGGGATCAATAGTGAGTATGCCCATACGGGGCAAACGGACACAGTGCTTACCGTGATCAAGTGGCGTCCTCAGTTAGCAATGAACGAGTGACGAGGCGGGCCAGGGAAGCGTGCAGGTTTACATGCATCGTGAGCGTGTGGTACACTAGAGCGTAAAAATACGACGCCATGATGGAAGAGGATAGTAAAAATAGAAGAAAGATTGACCAGAAGCGGAAAGTTTTAGAATAGATAATTATTATGAAGGGACATTTTCGCATGTGGAGAAGAAAATACAATTAATTACAAAGCCAACAGAGACCGTTCAGCAATGTGTCATAATTACTTGGCTGAAACCCAGGGGACGCAGTGAGGCAGAATGGGCAAAACATAAAGAATTAATAAAGTGCGAACATCAAGAACTGTGAGGAGTGTAACAATGAGGCAAACATATTTCAGGTATTTAAAAGTAAGCATTGTTCGGTGAGATGCATCATATGACATTTGTCATAACAGCCGCAGTTCGGAGTGGATTATCTCAGGAGACAAACTAGCAGAGAGTAGGATCAGTAGTGTGTTATTCAGATGAGATTAGTCCAGTCCTCATTCCGATTAAGACCATCCTTGATGCTGTTCATACGAATGATCATTCTGAGTTCTTCTTTATTTAGAATCTTGGCGATGTCACCACCCCTTGGGGGTAGTTTGACGGTCTTGATGATTGTCCACTTAATGTCATCCTCGGTGTGTACCATTTCAGAAAAATGTTCAACAAGAGGGACATTGGGGGTTTTGCAGCGCAATCTGCTCCTGTGTTGACCAATGCGTAGTTTGACCTTTTGGGTAGTTTGGCCAATATACACTTTGTTACAAGGACAAGAAATCAGATAAATGACATTGTTGGTGTTGCAATTGGAAAATGAAGTCAAGGTGATAAAAACATTGTTAAATATAAAACATTTTCCTTCTATAGTCATGCTGCATACATTACAATTGCCACATTTGGCATGACCAATAAGGGGCGTGAGCCCCCAATGTGCATCCAAGGTAGTCATGGGACGAGTGGCTGGCAGGGTGGCCCTTACCAAATGATCCTTGAGATTGCGGCTCTTACGGAAGGCAAACAAGGGTCGCTCTATGGAAAGATTGCCCGCATTTAGCACTGGCCAGTGTTGCAGGATGGATTTTCTGATTTGATTGGACGCGGGGGAGAAAGTGGTGACACAGACTATGCGGTCGGTATTGGTTTTGGTTTTGGGGGAAAGAAGAGCTTCCCTAGGGCAATACCATGCTCGTTTTACCGCATTGCGTACAAGTCTTTTGGGATACCCCCGGTCTCTGAGTTTTTTGCTAAGGGTAGTAGCTTCAAGGAAAAAATCCTCCTTAGAGAAGCAGTTGCGTCTAATGCGCAAGAACTGTGAGTGTGGTAGAGAGTCTCTTAAGGCTCTGGGGTGATGACTCTCATAGCGAAGTAAGGTGTTTCTCTCAGTACTTTTTCTATAAAGTTTAGTGAGTAGTTCGCCATTACAATGATATATGGTGAGGTCCAGGAATGGGATGTGTGATCTGTCGTATGTATTAGTAAAATTTAGGCCTGAGCAGTTATTGTTCAGCCAATGGTTGAACTGACAAAGTGTTGTTTCATTCTGATGCCAGATTAGAAAAATATCGTCTATGTATCGACGCCATAGGGTGATACCAGAAAGGAAGGGATTCGTGGGAGAGAGGATGGAAGACATTTCTAAGTGATCCATATACAGAATCGCCAGATTAGGCGCAAAAACTGCCCCCATCGATGTACCCTTCACTTGTTGGTAAAAATCATTCTCGAAGGAAAAGAAATTACGGGTTAGACAAAGTTCTAGTAACTGGATGATGAACAATGTGGGGACACAGTGAGGGCGTGGTCTGGAGTCTAAAACCTGTTGGATTACAAGGAGTGCTGGGATTTGTGGAATATTGGTGTAGAGGGATTCTACATCCATGGTGCATAGGAGATCATTGTCAGGATCGAACGGGTGGTGTTCAATAAGGTTAATCATGGACATGCTGTCTCTGATATAGCACTCGGTGAGGGGGACAAAGTCCTTAATGAAATGGTCTATATATTGGCCAAGAGGCTCGAGAATGGAGCCGCAACCCGACACTATGGGACGTCCGGGTGGGTTACTCTGGTTTTTGTGGACTTTTGGGAGAGTGTAAATGACTGGGGTACGTGGAGCCTTAACAATGAGGAAGAGAAATTCCTTGGGACTTAGGAAGCCCTGTACTTTAGCTTCTGTAGTAAGTTGGAGAATTAATGTCTGTAATTCCTTAGTAGGATTAGTGAGGAGTCTGCAATAGTGATCAGTGTTGGATAACTGTCTCAGAATTTCAGCTGTATATGCATCCTTTTCATGTAGCACAATCCCCCCACCTTTATCTGCTGATTTGATGATTAGTGATTGGTTCAACTTCAAGGAAGAAATGGCGTTTTTCTCGGGAAGAGTAATGTTATAGGGGATAAAACGCTTTTTAGATTCCAAAGTGGATAGATCTCTTAGAACCAATTTCTCGAAGGTGGTGATTTCACTCGGTACCATACTAGTGGAAGGGGAGAAGGTGGAGGGAGGTCTGAAGGGAGTGTTGCCAGTAGGTGGTGTGGAAGGATTTAAAAGAAAGAAGGTGTGTAGACGCAGTCGTCTGAAGAATCTGAGCAATTCAGTGTGCAGTTCTAGGAAATTAGGATGAGTCGTAGGGACAAAGGACAGCCCTTTGCTCAATAGGGAAACCTCAGGATCAGTGAGTACATGCTGGGACAAATTGAAAATGGGTATGCATTGTAAATTAACGTCATTTACCATTGGTAAAATTTTTGGCGGGTTTGGCGTTCTCCTGGTGGATTGTACCATCTTCGGTGTTGTTTGACCCGGCCACGTTTTGGTGGTTCGTTGTGGCCTCGGCCTAAAAAATTACTATTGGGACCAGGGTGGGAAGGGCCAGGCGGGCAATTTGTTCCACTGGTACCCTCACCTGGGTCAGAGTTATCTGAAGATTCTGCAGATGTGTCGGAAAAACCCACTAGATTGTGGCGTCTGTTGAAGCGGCCCCAGGGTCTAGTGTTTTGTGGATTAGAGTATGCCCTGTTTGTGTAAAAGTCCTTCTGAAGATATGGGTAGGTGCGCTCAATGTTGTATGTTCTGATATCTTTACGGACTTTCACTGATTTTTTGTTTTGTTCTATTCTTTGAAAGTCATCGACTGTCTTTTGAATTTGTTCAAGTAATTTCTTACTGTCTGTAATTGAACTAGATTCTTTGATTTGGTTCTCAATTTCAGAAATTTCTTCAGCTAATTTCTTAAGTGACTCAATGGCTGTGTCAATACCTAGAACCAACCAGTGGCGAGAGCAGGTGGTACCTATATAACTGAAGCTGTTGATGTACTTAGGAATATCAGTGAATATACCAGGAATATTACGCACTTGTAGCCCAGTCGGAATAATTTCGGCTTTCAAATACTCAGTGAGCATCCGGACCATAAGTTGGAGACGAACCTCTTTCTTTTTAAATTTTTCTAGTTGTTCATTAAATGATGCATTGGCAGTGGAGGGGGAATCTGTTGTCTCAGAGAATAGGGAGGGGCCTTCACAGATTGTCTTGATGTACTCGTCAGAGTAAAGGGGTGCGTGATCAGACATAACAAGAAAAAGTAGGGAGAATTAAATGGGCAGGGGTATGGACGGACATCAGAGGAAGGAACCCACTTACTGGTAAGGGGATAGGTATCCTGACCCTTGCAATCCAGCGATTGCGCTTAACATATTTATACACAACAAGGGGACCCAATAGGTAGTTGAGGACCTTGGGTAATTGTTAATTTCAAGCAAACAGTGGTCCTCAAATTTATTTAAGGAATGAGGGGAATAAATATAGTACAGAATCGAAACTATATTTAAGAATGTCCAGCCGGACATCCAGTTTAATTCTTCAATGAAAAAGCAAACAATGATCAACAGCAAAACATATGTGGGACACAGTCCTGTATCCGTTGGGAGAAGAAGACAAATACAAAACAAACAGACATTACAGGCAAGGCAAGCGAAGCTTAATTACGAAATCCAATGTTTTAAGCTTTTTTCATTCAAACAGTGCACTTTTTTACATAATAGATTAATGTGCATGCTGTATAGATTGGGGTCGACGACGTTTCGATCCTATTACAGAGATACAAGGATCATCATCAGGACGAAAAAATGAACAAGCCTGGTATAGAAAGAAATTGCCTGTGGGAAATTAAGAATATGAAAAGGGGGAGAAAAAGAGAGAAAATTTAGGGCTGGGATATGGCAGCACGGAATGTACATCCGTGATAGTGCTCAGTGCACATGCCACATGTGACTACATGCAGTTTGGCTGTCTCTAGAATGCTAGCGAGTGAGCTAGTGAACTAAACAAGACAAATTAATATTCACGGAGAGGCAAGCATTAGTTTAGCGCCGGTGGTGGAGTTCTACCGCTAGTACGTAAAAACGGAGGGTGGCAAGGCGCGGAGTGTATGACCGCAATGATTATGGCAGAAAGTCAGGACTGCCAGTCTGAATAATAGGTTCGCTTACCGAAGACAATCGACGTGGTAAAATGCCGGAATGAATAACTCGCGTCTAGTAGTACAACAGGGTCTGGAGGTCTGCTGGCGGGTGCGGGTGTGACCGCAACGGTAGCTGGGGAGGGAAGGGAGGCAAGTGAGGTAGGGGAAAAGTGAGTGGGTTGCGCCAGGGTGACGGGATGCGGGCGGGGAGGGTACCTGTTAAAGTACGAAGACGGGCAATAGGGGTGTCTTGCTCCGATCCGAGGTCAATGACAACAGTCCGCGCATCCGGGGTTGACGAGCAATTGTGATAGAATTGCGGGAATGAAGGATCCGTGGATATGCACTAGTAGGGAAAGGTGCAGTTTACTAAAGGGATCAATAGTGAGTATGCCCATACGGGGCAAACGGACACAGTGCTTACCGTGATCAAGTGGCGTCCTCAGTTAGCAATGAACGAGTGACGAGGCGGGCCAGGGAAGCGTGCAGGTTTACAAGCATCGTGAGCGTGTGGTACACTAGAGCGTAAAAATACGACGCCATGATGGAAGAGGATAGTAAAAATAGAAGAAAGATTGACCAGAAGCGGAAAGTTTTAGAACAGATAATTATTATGAAGGGACATTTTCGCATGTGGAGAAGAAAATACAATTAATTACAAAGCCAACAGAGACTGTTCAGCAATGTGTCAAAATTACTTGGCTGAAACCCAGGGGACGCAGTGAGGCAGAATGGGCAAAACATAAAGAATTAATAAAGTGCGAACATCAAGAACTGTGAGGAGTGTAACAATGAGGCAAACATATTTCAGGTATTTAAAAGTAAGCATTGTTCGGTGAGATGCATCATATGACATTTGTCATAACAGCCGCAGTTCGGAGTGGATTATCTCAGGAGACAAACTAGCAGAGAGTGGGATCAGTAGTGTGTTATTCAGATGAGATTAGTCCAGTCCTCATTCAGAAAAAGACCATCCTTGATGCTGTTCATACGAATGATCATTCTGAGTTCTTCTTTATTTAGAATCTTGGCGATGTCACCACCCCTTGGGGGTAGTTTGACGGTCTTGATGATTGTCCACTTAATGTCATCCTCGGTGTGTCCCATTTCAGAAAAATGTTCAACAAGAGGGGCATTGGGGGTTTTGCAGCGCAATCTGCTCCTGTGTTGACCAATGCGTAGTTTGACCTTTTGGGTAGTTTGGCCAATATACACTTTGTTACAAGGACAAGAAATCAGAAAAATGACATTGTTGGTGTTGCAATTGGAAAATGAAGTCAAGGTGATAAAAACATTGTTAAATATAAAACTTTTTCCTTCTATAGTCATGCTGCATACATTACAATTGCCACATTTGGCATGACCAATAAGGGGCGTGAGCCCCCAATGTGCATCCAAGGTAGTCATGGGACGACTGGCTGGCAGGGTGGCCCTTACCAAATGATCCTTGAGATTGCGGCTCTTACGGAAGGCAAACAAGGGTCGCTCTATGGAAAGATTGCCCGCATTTAGCACTGGCCAGTGTTGCAGGATGGATTTTCTGATTTGATTGGATGCGGGGGAGAAAGTGGTGACACAGACTATGCGGTCGGTATTGGTTTTGGTTTTGGGGGAAAGAAGAGCTTCCCTAGGGCAATACCATGCTCGTTTTACCGCATTGCGTACAAGTCTTTTGGGATACCCTCGGTCTCTGAGTTTTTTGCTAAGGGTAGTAGCTTCAAGGAAAAAATCCTCCTTAGAGAAGCAGTTGCGTCTAATGCGCAAGAACTGTGAGTGTGGTAGAGAGTCTCTTAAGGCTCTGGGGTGATGACTCTCATAGCGAAGTAAGGTGTTTCTCTCAGTACTTTTTCTATAAAGTTTAGTGAGTAGTTCGCCATTACAATGATATATGGTGAGGTCCAGGAATGGGATGTGTGATCTGTCGTATGTATTAGTAAAATTTAGGCCTGAGCAGTTATTGTTCAGCCAATGGTTGAACTGACAAAGTGTTGTTTCATTCTGATGCCAGATTAGAAAAATATCGTCTATGTATCGACGCCATAGGGTGATACCAGAAAGGAAGGGATTCGTGGGAGAGAGGATGGAAGACATTTCTAAGTGATCCATATACAGAATCGCCAGATTAGGCGCAAAAACTGCCCCCATCGATGTACCCTTCACTTGTTGGTAAAAATCATTCTCGAAGGAAAAGAAATTACGGGTTAGACAAAGTTCTAGTAACTGGATGATGAACAATGTGGGGACACAGTGAGGGCGTGGTCTGGAGTCTAAAACCTGTTGGATTACAAGGAGTGCTGGGATTTGTGGAATATTGGTGTAGAGGGATTCTACATCCATGGTGCATAGGAGATCATTGTCAGGATCGAACGGGTGGTGTTCAATAAGGTTAATCATGGACATGCTGTCTCTGATATAGCACTCGGTGAGGGGGACAAAGTCCTTAATGAAATGGTCTATATATTGGCCAAGAGGCTCGAGAATGGAGCCGCAACCCGACACTATGGGACGTCCGGGTGGGTTACTCTGGTTTTTGTGGACTTTTGGGAGAGTGTAAATGACTGGGGTACGTGGAGCCTTAACATTGAGGAAGAGAAATTCCTTGGGACTTAGGAAGCCCTGTACTTTAGCTTCTGTAGTAAGTTGGAGAATTAATGTCTGTAATTCCTTAGTAGGATTAGTGAGGAGTCTGCAATAGTGATCAGTGTTGGATAACTGTCTCAGAATTTCAGCTGTATATGCATCCTTTTCTTGTAGCACAATCCCCCCACCTTTATCTGCTGATTTGATGATTAGTGATTGGTTCAACTTCAAGGAAGAAATGGCGTTTTTGTCGGGAAGAGTAATGTTATAGGGGATAAAACGCTTTTTAGATTCCAAAGTGGATAGATCTCTTAGAACCAATTTCTCGAAGGTGGTGATTTCACTCGGTACCATACTAGTGGAAGGGGAGAAGGTGGAGGGAGGTCTGAAGGGAGTGTTGCCAGTAGGTGGTGTGGAAGGATTTAAAAGAAAGAAGGTGTGTAGACGCAGTCGTCTGAAGAATCTGAGCAATTCAGTGTGCAGTTCTAGGAAATTAGGATGAGTCGTAGGGACAAAGGACAGCCCTTTGCTCAATAGGGAAACCTCAGGATCAGTGAGTACATGCTGGGACAAATTGAAAATGGGTATGCATTGTAAATTAACGTCATTTACCATTGGTAAAATTTTTGGCGGGTTTGGCGTTCTCCTGGTGGATTGTACCATCTTTGGTGTTGTTTGACCCGGCCACGTTTTGGTGGTTCGTTGTGGCCTCGGCCTAAAAAATTACTATTGGGACCAGGGTGGGAAGGGCCAGGCGGGCAATTTGTTCCACTGGTACCCTCACCTGGGTCAGAGTTATCTGAAGATTCTGCAGATGTGTCGGAAAAACCCACTAGATTGTGGCGTCTGTTGAAGCGGCCCCAGGGTCTAGTGTTTTGTGGATTAGAGTATGCCCTGTTTGTGTAAAAGTCCTTCTGAAGATATGGGTAGGTGCGCGCAATGTTGTATGTTCTGATATCTTTACGGACTTTCACTGATTTTTTGTTTTGTTCTATTCTTTGAAAGTCATCGACTGTCTTTTGAATTTGTTCAAGTAATTTCTTACTGTCTGTAATTGAACTAGATTCTTTGATTTGTTTCTCAATTTCAGAAATTTCTTCAGCTAATTTCTTAAGTGACTCAATGGCTGTGTCAATACCTAGAACCAAACAGTGGCGAGAGCAGGTGGTACCTATATAACTGAAGCTGTTGATGTACTTAGGAATATCAGTGAATATACCAGGAATATTACGCACTTGTAGCCCAGTCGGAATAATTTCGGTTTTCAAATACTCAGTGAGCATCCGGACCATAAGTTGGAGACGAACCTCTTTCTTTTTACATTTTTCTAGTTGTTCATTAAATGATGCATTGGCAGTGGAGGGGGAATCTGTTGTCTCAGAGAATAGGGAGGGGCCTTCACAGATTTTCTTGATGTACTCGTCAGAGTAAAGGGGTGCGTGATCAGACATAACAAGAAAAAGTAGGGAGAATTAAATGGGCAGGGGTATGGACGGACATCAGAGGAAGGAACCCACTTACTGGTAAGGGGATAGGTATCCTGACCCTTGCAATCCAGCGATTGCGCTTAACATATTTATACACAACAAGGGGACCCAATAGGTAGTTGAGGACCTTGGGTAATTGTTAATTTCAAGCAAACAGTGGTCCTCAAATTTATTTAAGGAATGAGGGGAATAAATATAGTACAGAATCGAAACTATATTTAAGAATGTCCAGCCGGACATCCAGTTTAATTCTTCAATGAAAAAGCAAACAATGATCAACAGCAAAACATATGTGGGACACAGTCCTGTATCCGTTGGGAGAAGAAGACAAATACAAAACAAACAGACATTACAGGCAAGGCAAGCGAAGCTTAATTACGAAATCCAATGTTTTAAGCTTTTTTCATACAAACAGTGCACTTTTTTACATAATAGATTAATGTGCATGCTGTATAGATTGGGGTCGACGACGTTTCGATCCTATTACAGAGATACAGGGATCATCATCAGGACGAAAAAATGAACAAGCCTGGTATAGAAAGAAATTGCCTGTGGGAAATTAAGAATATGAAAAGGGGGAGAAAAAGAGAGAAAATTTAGGGCTGGGATATGGCAGCGCGGAATGTACATCCGTGATAGTGCTCAGTGCACATGCCACATGTGACTACATGCAGTTTGGCTGTCTCTAGAATGCTAGCGAGTGAGCTAGTGAACTAAACAAGACGAATTAATATTCACGGAGAGGCAAGCATTAGTTTAGCGCTGGTGGTGGAGTTCTACCGCTAGTACGTAAAAACGGAGGGTGGCAAGGCGCGGAGTGTATGACCGCAATGATTATGGCAGAAAGTCAGGACTGCCAGTCTGAATAATAGGTTCGCTTACCGAAGACAATCGAGGTGGTAAAATGCCGGAATGTATAACTCGCGTCTAGTAGTACAACAGGGTCTGGAGGTCTGCTGGCGGGTGCGGGTGTGACCGCAACGGTAGCTGGGGAGGGAAGGGAGGCAAGTGAGGTAGGGGAAAAGTGAGTGGGTTGCGCCAGGGTGACGGGATGCGGGCGGGGAGGGTACCTGTTAAAGTACGAAGACGGGCAATAGGGGTGTCTTGCTCCGATCCGAGGTCAATGACAACAGTCCGCGCATCCGGGGTTGACGAGCAATTGTGATAGAATTGCGGGAATGAAGGATCCGTGGATATGCACTAGAAGGGAAAGGTGCAGTTTACTAAAGGGATCAATAGTGAGTATGCCCATACGGGGCAAACGGACACAGTGCTTACCGTGATCAAGTGGCGTCCTCAGTTAGCAATGAACGAGTGACGAGGCGGGCCAGGGAAGCGTGCAGGTTTACATGCATCGTGAGCGTGTGGTACACTAGAGCGTAAAAATACGACGCCATGATGGAAGAGGATAGTAAAAATAGAAGAAAGATTGACCAGAAGCGGAAAGTTTTAGAACATATAATTATTATGAAGGGACATTTTCGCATGTGGAGAAGAAAATACAATTAATTACAAAGCCAACAGAGACTGTTCAGCAATGTGTCATAATTACTTGGCTGAAACCCAGGGGACGCAGTGAGGCAGAATGGGCAAAACATAAAGAATTAATAAAGTGCGAACATCAAGAACTGTGAGGAGTGTAACAATGAGGCAAACATATTTCAGGTATTTAAAAGTAAGCATTGTTCGGTGAGATGCATCATATGACATTTGTCATAACAGCCGCAGTTCGGAGTGGATTATCTCAGGAGACAAACTAGCAGAGAGTGGGATCAGTAGTGTGTTATTCAGATGAGATTAGTCCAGTCCTCATTCCGATTAAGACCATCCTTGATGCTGTTCATACGAATGATCATTCTGAGTTCTTCTTTATTTAGAATCTTGGCGATGTCACCACCCCTTGGGGGTAGTTTGACGGTCTTGATGATTGTCCACTTAATGTCATCCTCGGTGTGTCCCATTTCAGAAAAATGTTCAACAAGAGGGGCATTGGGGGTTTTGCAGCGCAATCTGCTCCTGTGTTGACCAATGCGTAGTTTGACCTTTTGGGTAGTTTGGCCAATATACACTTTGTTACAAGGACAAGAAATCAGATAAATGACATTGTTGGTGTTGCAATTGGAAAATGAAGTCAAGGTGATAAAAACATTGTTAAATATAAAACTTTTTCCTTCTATAGTCATGCTGCATACATTACAATTGCCACATTTGGCATGACCAATAAGGGGCGTGAGCCCCCAATGTGCATCCAAGGTAGTCATGGGACGAGTGGCTGGCAGGGTGGCCCTTACCAAATGATCCTTGAGATTGCGGCTCTTACGGAAGGCAAACAAGGGTCGCTCTATGGAAAGATTGCCCACATTTAGCACTAGCCAGTGTTGCAGGATGGATTTTCTGATTTGATTGGACGCGGGGGAGAAAGTGGTGACACAGACTATGCGGTCGGTATTGGTTTTGGTTTTGGGGGAAAGAAGAGCTTCCCTAGGGCAATACCATGCTCGTTTTACCGCATTGCGTACAAGTCTTTTGGGATACCCTCGGTCTCTGAGTTTTTTGCTAAGGGTAGTAGCTTCAAGGAAAAAATCCTCCTTAGAGAAGCAGTTGCGTCTAATGCGCAAGAACTGTGAGTGTGGTAGAGAGTCTCTTAAGGCTCTGGGGTGATGACTCTCATAGCGAAGTAAGGTGTTTCTCTCAGTACTTTTTCTATAAAGTTTAGTGAGTAGTTCGCCATTACAATGATATATGGTGAGGTCCAGGAATGGGATGTGTGATCTGTCGTATGTATTAGTAAAATTTAGGCCTGAGCAGTTATTGTTCAGCCAATGGTTGAACTGACAAAGTGTTGTTTCATTCTGATGCCAGATTAGAAAAATATCGTCTATGTATCGACGCCATAGGGTGATACCAGAAAGGAAGGGATTCGTGGGAGAGAGGATGGAAGACATTTCTAAGTGATCCATATACAGAATCGCCAGATTAGGCGCAAAAACTGCCCCCATCGATGTACCCTTCACTTGTTGGTAAAAATCATTCTCGAAGGAAAAGAAATTACGGGTTAGACAAAGTTCTAGTAACTGGATGATGAACAATGTGGGGACACAGTGAGGGCGTGGTCTGGAGTCTAAAACCTGTTGGATTACAAGGAGTGCTGGGATTTGTGGAATATTGGTGTAGAGGGATTCTACATCCATGGTGCATAGGAGATCATTGTCAGGATCGAACGGGTGGTGTTCAATAAGGTTAATCATGGACATGCTGTCTCTGATATAGCACTCGGTGAGGGGGACAAAGTCCTTAATGAAATGGTCTATATATTGGCCAAGAGGCTCGAGAATGGAGCCGCAACCCGACACTATGGGACGTCCGGGTGGGTTACTCTGGTTTTTGTGGACTTTTGGGAGAGTGTAAATGACTGGGGTACGTGGAGCCTTAACATTGAGGAAGAGAAATTCCTTGGGACTTAGGAAGCCCTGTACTTTAGCTTCTGTAGTAAGTTGGAGAATTAATGTCTGTAATTCCTTCGTAGGATTAGTGAGGAGTCTGCAATAGTGATCAGTGTTGGATAACTGTCTCAGAATTTCAGCTGTATATGCATCCTTTTCTTGTAGCACAATCCCCCCACCTTTATCTGCTGATTTGATGATTAGTGATTGGTTCAACTTCAAGGAAGAAATGGCGTTTTTCTCGGGAAGAGTAATGTTATAGGGGATAAAACGCTTTTTAGATTCCAAAGTGGATAGATCTCTTAGAACCAATTTCTCGAAGGTGGTGATTTCACTCGGTACCATACTAGTGGAAGGGGAGAAGGTGGAGGGAGGTCTGAAGGGAGTGTTGCCAGTAGGTGGTGTGGAAGGATTTAAAAGAAAGAAGGTGTGTAGACGCAGTCGTCTGAAGAATCTGAGCAATTCAGTGTGCAGTTCTAGGAAATTAGGATGAGTCGTAGGGACAAAGGACAGCCCTTTGCTCAATAGGGAAACCTCAGGATCAGTGAGTACATGCTGGGACAAATTGAAAATGGGTATGCATTGTAAATTAACCTCATTTACCATTGGTAAAATTTTTGGCGGGTTTGGCGTCTACACACCTTCTTTCTTTTAAATCCTTCCACACCACCTACTGGCAACACTCCCTTCAGACCTCCCTCCACCTTCTCCCCTTCCACTAGTATGGTACCGAGTGAAATCACCACCTTCGAGAAATTGGTTCTAAGAGATCTATCCACTTTGGAATCTAAAAAGCGTTTTATCCCCTATAACATTACTCTTCCCGACAAAAACGCCATTTCTTCCTTGAAGTTGAACCAATCACTAATCATCAAATCAGCAGATAAAGGTGGGGGGATTGTGCTACAAGAAAAGGATGCATATACAGCTGAAATTCTGAGACAGTTATCCAACACTGATCACTATTGCAGACTCCTCACTAATCCTACTAAGGAATTACAGACATTAATTCTCCAACTTACTACAGAAGCTAAAGTACAGGGCTTCCTAAGTCCCAAGGAATTTCTCTTCCTCAATGTTAAGGCTCCACGTACCCCAGTCATTTACACTCTCCCAAAAGTCCACAAAAACCAGAGTAACCCACCCGGACGTCCCATAGTGTCGGGTTGCGGCTCCATTCTCGAGCCTCTTGGCCAATATATAGACCATTTCATTAAGGACTTTGTCCCCCTCACCGAGTGCTATATCAGAGACAGCATGTCCATGATTAACCTTATTGAACACCACCCGTTCGATCCTGACAATGATCTCCTATGCACCATGGATGTAGAATCCCTCTACACCAATATTCCACAAATCCCAGCACTCCTTGTAATCCAACAGGTTTTAGACTCCAGACCACGCCCTCACTGTGTCCCCACATTGTTCATCATCCAGTTACTAGAACTTTGTCTAACCCGTAATTTCTTTTCCTTCGAGAATGATTTTTACCAACAAGTGAAGGGTACATCGATGGGGGCAGTTTTTGCGCCTAATCTGGCGATTCTGTATATGGATCACTTAGAAATGTCTTCCATCCTCTCTCCCACGAATCCCTTCCTTTCTGGTATCACCCTATGGCGTCGATACATAGACGATATTTTTCTAATCTGGCATCAGAATGAAACAACACTTTGTCAGTTCAACCATTGGCTGAACAATAACTGCTCAGGCCTAAATTTTACTAATACATACGACAGATCACACATCCCATTCCTGGACCTCACCATATATCATTGTAATGGCGAACTACTCACTAAACTTTATAGAAAAAGTACTGAGAGAAACACCTTACTTCGCTATGAGAGTCATCACCCCAGAGCCTTAAGAGACTCTCTACCACACTCACAGTTCTTGCGCATTAGACGCAACTGCTTCTCTAAGGAGGATTTTTTCCTTGAAGCTACTACCCTTAGCAAAAAACTCAGAGACCGAGGGTATCCCAAAAGACTTGTACGCAATGCGGTAAAACGAGCATGGTATTGCCCTAGGGAAGCTCTTCTTTCCCCCAAAACCAAAACCAATACCGACCGCATAGTCTGTGTCACCACTTTCTCCCCCGCGTCCAATCAAATCAGAAAATCCATCCTGCAACACTGGCCAGTGCTAAATGCGGGCAATCTTTCCATAGAGCGACCCTTGTTTGCCTTCCGTAAGAGCCGCAATCTCAAGGATCATTTGGTAAGGGCCACCCTGCCAGCCAGTCGTCCCATGACTACCTTGGATGCACATTGGGGGCTCACGCCCCTTATTGGTCATGCCAAATGTGGCAATTGTAATGTATGCAGCATGACTATAGAAGGAAAAAGTTTTATATTTAACAATGTTTTTATCACCTTGACTTCATTTTCCAATTGCAACACCAACAATGTCATTTTTCTGATTTCTTGTCCTTGTAACAAAGTGTATATTGGCCAAACTACCCAAAAGGTCAAACTACGCATTGGTCAACACAGGAGCAGATTGCGCTGCAAAACCCCCAATGCCCCTCTTGTTGAACATTTTTCTGAAATGGGACACACCGAGGATGACATTAAGTGGACAATCATCAAGACCGTCAAACTACCCCCAAGGGGTGGTGACATCGCCAAGATTCTAAATAAAGAAGAACTCAGAATGATCATTCGTATGAACAGCATCAAGGATGGTCTTAATCGGAATGAGGACTGGACTAATCTCATCTGAATAACACACTACTGATCCCACTCTCTGCTAGTTTGTCTCCTGAGATAATCCACTCCGAACTGCGGCTGTTATGACAAATGTCATATGATGCATCTCACCGAACAATGCTTACTTTTAAATACCTGAAATATGTTTGCCTCATTGTTACACTCCTCACAGTTCTTGATGTTCGCACTTTATTAATTCTTTATGTTTTGCCCATTCTGCCTCACTGCGTCCCCTGGGTTTCAGCCAAGTAATTTTGACACATTGCTGAACAGTCTCTGTTGGCTTTGTAATTAATTGTATTTTCTTCTCCACATGCGAAAATGTCCCTTCATAATAATTATCTGTTCTAAAACTTTCCGCTTCTGGTCAATCTTTCTTCTATTTTTACTATCCTCTTCCATCATGGCGTCGTATTTTTACGCTCTAGTGTACCACACGCTCACGATGCTTGTAAACCTGCACGCTTCCCTGGCCCGCCTCGTCACTCGTTCATTGCTAACTGAGGACGCCACTTGATCACGGTAAGCACTGTGTCCGTTTGCCCCGTATGGGCATACTCACTATTGATCCCTTTAGTAAACTGCACCTTTCCCTACTAGTGCATATCCACGGATCCTTCATTCCCGCAATTCTATCACAATTGCTCGTCAACCCCGGATGCGCGGACTGTTGTCATTGACCTCGGATCGGAGCAAGACACCCCTATTGCCCGTCTTCGTACTTTAACAGGTACCCTCCCCGCCCGCATCCCGTCACCCTGGCGCAACCCACTCACTTTTCCCCTACCTCACTTGCCTCCCTTCCCTCCCCAGCTACCGTTGCGGTCACACCCGCACCCGCCAGCAGACCTCCAGACCCTGTTGTACTACTAGACGCGAGTTATACATTCCGGCATTTTACCACGTCGATTGTCTTCGGTAAGCGAACCTATTATTCAGACTGGCAGTCCTGACTTTCTGCCATAATCATTGCGGTCATACACTCCGCGCCTTGCCACCCTCCGTTTTTACGTACTAGCGGTAGAACTCCACCACCGGCGCTAAACTAATGCTTGCCTCTCCGTGAATATTAATTTGTCTTGTTTAGTTCACTAGCTCACTCGCTAGCATTCTAGAGACAGCCAAACTGCATGTAGTCACATGTGGCATGTGCACTGAGCACTATCACGGATGTACATTCCGTGCTGCCATATCCCAGCCCTAAATTTTCTCTCTTTTTCTCCCCCTTTTCATATTCTTAATTTCCCACAGGCAATTTCTTTCTATACCAGGCTTGTTCATTTTTTCGTCCTGATGATGATCCTTGTATCTCTGTAATAGGATCGAAACGTCGTCGACCCCAATCTATACAGCATGCACATTAATCTATTATGTAAAAAAGTGCACTGTTTGAATGAAAAAAGCTTAAAACATTGGATTTCGTAATTAAGCTTCGCTTGCCTTGCCTGTAATGTCTGTTTGTTTTGTATTTGTCTTCTTCTCCCAACGGATACAGGACTGTGTCCCACATATGTTTTGCTGTTGATCATTGTTTGCTTTTTCATTGAAGAATTAAACTGGATGTCCGGCTGGACATTCTTAAATATAGTTTCGATTCTGTACTATATTTATTCCCCTCATTCCTTAAATAAATTTGAGGACCACTGTTTGCTTGAAATTAACAATTACCCAAGGTCCTCAACTACCTATTGGGTCCCCTTGTTGTGTATAAATATGTTAAGCGCAATCGCTGGATTGCAAGGGTCAGGATACCTATCCCCTTACCAGTAAGTGGGTTCCTTCCTCTGATGTCCGTCCATACCCCTGCCCATTTAATTCTCCCTACTTTTTCTTGTTATGTCTGATCACGCACCCCTTTACTCTGACGAGTACATCAAGACAATCTGTGAAGGCCCCTCCCTATTCTCTGAGACAACAGATTCCCCCTCCACTGCCAATGCATCATTTAATGAACAACTAGAAAAATTTAAAAAGAAAGAGGTTCGTCTCCAACTTATGGTCCGGATGCTCACTGAGTATTTGAAAGCCGAAATTATTCCGACTGGGCTACAAGTGCGTAATATTCCTGGTATATTCACTGATATTCCTAAGTACATCAACAGCTTCAGTTATATAGGTACCACCTGCTCTCGCCACTGGTTGGTTCTAGGTATTGACACAGCCATTGAGTCACTTAAGAAATTAGCTGAAGAAATTTCTGAAATTGAGAAACAAATCAAAGAATCTAGTTCAATTACAGACAGTAAGAAATTACTTGAACAAATTCAAAAGACAGTCGATGACTTTCAAAGAATAGAACAAAACAAAAAATCAGTGAAAGTCCGTAAAGATATCAGAACATACAACATTGAGCGCACCTACCCATATCTTCAGAAGGACTTTTACACAAACAGGGCATACTCTAATCCACAAAACACTAGACCCTGGGGCCGCTTCAACAGACGCCACAATCTAGTGGGTTTTTCCGACACATCTGCAGAATCTTCAGATAACTCTGACCCAGGTGAGGGTACCAGTGGAACAAATTGCCCGCCTGGCCCTTCCCACCCTGGTCCCAATAGTAATTTTTTAGGCCGAGGCCACAACGAACCACCAAAACGTGGCCGGGTCAAACAACACCAAAGATGGTACAATCCACCAGGAGAACGCCAAACCCGCCAAAAATTTTACCAATGGTAAATGAGGTTAATTTACAATGCATACCCATTTTCAATTTGTCCCAGCATGTACTCACTGATCCTGAGGTTTCCCTATTGAGCAAAGGGCTGTCCTTTGTCCCTACGACTCATCCTAATTTCCTAGAACTGCACACTGAATTGCTCAGATTCTTCAGACGACTGTGTCTACACACCTTCTTTCTTTTAAATTCTTCCACACCACCTACTGGCAACACTCCCTTCAGACCTCCCTCCACCTTCTCCCCTTCCACTAGTATGGTACCGAGTGAAATCACCACCTTCGAGAAATTGGTTCTAAGAGATCTATCCACTTTGGAATCTAAAAAGCGTTTTATCCCCTATAACATTACTCTTCCCGAGAAAAACGCCATTTCTTCCTTGAAGTTGAACCAATCACTAATCATCAAATCAGCAGATAAAGGTGGGGGGATTGTGCTACAAGAAAAGGATGCATATACAGCTGAAATTCTGAGACAGTTATCCAACACTGATCACTATTGCAGACTCCTCACTAATCCTACTAAGGAATTACAGACATTAATTCTCCAACTTACTACAGAAGCTAAAGTACAGGGCTTCCTAAGTCCCAAGGAATTTCTCTTCCTCAATGTTAAGGCTCCACGTACCCCAGTCATTTACACTCTCCCAAAAGTCCACAAAAACCAGAGTAACCCACCCGGACGTCCCATAATGTCGGGTTGCGGCTCCATTCTCGAGCCTCTTGGCCAATATATAGACCATTTCATTAAGGACTTTGTCCCCCTCACCGAGTGCTATATCAGAGACAGCATGTCCATGATTAACCTTATTGAACACCACCCGTTCGATCCTGACAATGATCTCCTATGCACCATGGATGTAGAATCCCTCTACACCAATATTCCACAAATCCCAGCACTCCTTGTAATCCAACAGGTTTTAGACTCCAGACCACGCCCTCACTGTGTCCCCACATTGTTCATCATCCAGTTACTAGAACTTTGTCTAACCCGTAATTTCTTTTCCTTCGAGAATGATTTTTACCAACAAGTGAAGGGTACATCGATGGGGGCAGTTTTTGCGCCTAATCTGGCGATTCTGTATATGGATCACTTAGAAATGTCTTCCATCCTCTCTCCCACGAATCCCTTCCTTTCTGGTATCACCCTATGGCGTCGATACATAGACGATATTTTTCTAATCTGGCATCAGAATGAAACAACACTTTGTCAGTTCAACCATTGGCTGAACAATAACTGCTCAGGCCTAAATTTTACTAATACATACGACAGATCACACATCCCATTCCTGGACCTCACCATATATCATTGTAATGGCGAACTACTCACTAAACTTTATAGAAAAAGTACTGAGAGAAACACCTTACTTCGCTATGAGAGTCATCACCCCAGAGCCTTAAGAGACTCTCTACCACACTCACAGTTCTTGCGCATTAGACGCAACTGCTTCTCTAAGGAGGATTTTTTCCTTGAAGCTACTACCCTTAGCAAAAAACTCAGAGACCGAGGGTATCCCAAAAGACTTGTACGCAATGCGGTAAAACGAGCATGGTATTGCCCTAGGGAAGCTCTTCTTTCCCCCAAAACCAAAACAAATACCGACCGCATAGTCTGTGTCACCACTTTCTCCCCCGCGTCCAATCAAATCAGAAAATCCATCCTGCAACACTGGCCAGTGCTAAATGCGGGCAATCTTTCCATAGAGCGACCCTTGTTTGCCTTCCGTAAGAGCCGCAATCTCAAGGATCATTTGGTAAGGGCCACCCTGCCAGCCACTCGTCCCATGACTACCTTGGATGCACATTGGGGGCTCACGCCCCTTATTGGTCATGCCAAATGTGGCAATTGTAATGTATGCAGCATGACTATAGAAGGAAAAATTTTATATTTAACAATGTTTTTATCACCTTGACTTCATTTTCCAATTGCAACACCAACAATGTCATTTATCTGATTTCTTGTCCTTGTAACAAAGTGTATATTGGCCAAACTACCCAAAAGGTCAAACTACGCATTGGTCAACACAGGAGCAGATTGCGCTGCAAAACCCCCAATGCCCCTCTTGTTGAACATTTTTCTGAAATGGGACACACCGAGGATGACATTAAGTGGACAATCATCAAGACCGTCAAACTACCCCCAAGGGGTGGTGACATCGCCAAGATTCTAAATAAAGAAGAACTCAGAATGATCATTCGTATGAACAGCATCAAGGATGGTCTTAATCGGAATGAGGACTGGACTAATCTCATCTGAATAACACACTACTGATCCCACTCTCTGCTAGTTTGTCTCCTGAGATAATCCACTCCGAACTGCGGCTGTTATGACAAATGTCATATGATGCATCTCACCGAACAATGCTTACTTTTAAATACCTGAAATATGTTTGCCTCATTGTTACACTCCTCACAGTTCTTGATGTTCGCACTTTATTAATGCTTTATGTTTTGCCCATTCTGCCTCACTGCGTCCCCTGGGTTTCAGCCAAGTAATTATGACACATTGCTGAACAGTCTCTGTTGGCTTTGTAATTAATTGTATTTTCTTCTCCACATGCGAAAATGTCCCTTCATAATAATTATCTGTTCTAAAACTTTCCGCTTCTGGTCAATCTTTCTTCTATTTTTACTATCCTCTTCCATCATGGCGTCGTATTTTTACGCTCTAGTGTACCACACGCTCACGATGCATGTAAACCTGCACGCTTCCCTGGCCCGCCTCGTCACTCGTTCATTGCTAACTGAGGACGCCACTTGATCACGGTAAGCACTGTGTCCGTTTGCCCCGTATGGGCATACTCACTATTGATCCCTTTAGTAAACTGCACCTTTCCCTTCTAGTGCATATCCACGGATCCGTCATTCCCGCAATTCTATCACAATTGCTCGTCTACCCCGGATGCGCGGACTGTTGTCATTGACCTCGGATCGGAGCAAGACACCCCTATTGCCCGTCTTCGTACTTTAACAGGTACCCTCCCCGCCCGCATCCCGTCAACCTGGCGCAACCCACTCACTTTTCCCCTACCTCACTTGCCTCCCTTCCCTCCCCAGCTACCGTTGCGGTCACACCCGCACCCGCCAGCAGACCTCCAGACCCTGTTGTACTACTAGACGCGAGTTATACATTCCGGCATTTTACCACGTCGATTGTCTTCGGTAAGCGAACCTATTATTCAGACTGGCAGTCCTGAATTTCTGCCATAATCATTGCGGTCATACACTCCGCGCCTTGCCACCCTCCGTTTTTACGTACTAGCGGTAGAACTCCACCACCGGCGCTAAACTAATGCTTGCCTCTCCGTGAATATTAATTCGTCTTGTTTAGTTCACTAGCTCACTCGCTAGCATTCTAGAGACAGCCAAACTGCATGTAGTCACATGTGGCATGTGCACTGAGCACTATCACGGATGTACATTCCGCGCTGCCATATCCCAGCCCTAAATTTTCTCTCTTTTTCTCCCCCTTTTCATATTCTTAATTTCCCACAGGCAATTTCTTTCTATACCAGGCTTGTTCATTTTTTCGTCCTGATGATGATCCTTGTATCTCTGTAATAGGATCGAAACTTCGTCGACCCCAATCTATACAGCATGCACATTAATCTATTATGTAAAAAAGTGCACTGTTTGTATGAAAAAAGCTTAAAACATTGGATTTCGTAATTAAGCTTCGCTTGCCTTGCCTGTAATGTCTGTTTGTTTTGTATTTGTCTTCTTCTCCCAACGGATACAGGACTGTGTCCCACATATGTTTTGCTGTTGATCATTGTTTGCTTTTCATTGAAGAATTAAACTGGATGTCCGGCTGGACATTCTTAAATATATTTTCGATTCTGTACTATATTTATTCCCCTCATTCCTTAAATAAATTTGAGGACCACTGTTTGCTTGAAATTAATAGCAATTCAGGCATAACAAAATTATTGCATGCTTGCATAAGTTAATTTTCCTCCACACAAGAAATCTAGCTGCAGCTTCAGCCAAATATCATGTCACTTATTTGTTTTCTAACATGGAGGCATATAAAATGCCACTCCTACTAAAAAAGAACATTCCCTTCCCTCCCATACCCTACCCACCCGCTTCCCTTCCCCATAATCCAACTCAGCGGCCCTAGCATACATTTACTGCCTACTCAGAGAAGGAAGTAAATGTATATGGTAAAAACACATGGAATAGAGGGTGCCATGAGGTTTTACAGCCAGAAAAATCATCTTCCTACAATATTTTCCATTCATGGGATTTTAATCTTAATTACGCAGTACTGACCCTCATTCCAAGTTAAGCGAAATATATGAGGTATTTAAGACTCATGGGAAACACCATTACCGTTGAGTGAGGCATTTGCCAGGTGTGGTAAATACCTCCTATTCCAAGTTCTTAGCTTTCAAATTAGGCATAACATGAGGAATAAGTGTTTAACACACCAAAGTCTGCATGTTTCAACTTTTCTATAGGTCTTTTACCCAAAACATTTCGGCAAGTTTGACAAGCAGGAATTTGTTAGTGGGATTATCTGAGGGTGTGATATTTATCACACAACTGGAAATTCAGATATCCGTGCCAACACGTTTGCACAGCGAATAAAGTTTAGCCCTGCACTTGTAACCAATGGCCACTGAGTCTCAGTAGTGGCCGACATTGCTTACGGGTGGGGGCGCAGGCGCGAGGGGTCTTGGGGTGATTTGTGGGGGGTGTCGGTGGGTGGGGTTCACGAGGGGTGTCACAGGGAAATAAACAAATAAAATTAACCTTACCTTTCCGCCTGGTCCCGTGTCTTCTCTGTCCTGCTCTTCTGCTCTCCTGCCTCCAACAGGAACAGAGAGCAGGCAGCCAGGTTCCCTCCCCTAAGCAAATCACAACGCTGCAAGCAGCATTGTGATTGGTTGGAACGACGCTCAGCCACCCGCTAGTGGGGTGAGCATGTTCTCCATGCAGGCTGCATTCCTCCCCTGCCCTGCTCAAAGAGTAAAGCAGCCCCGCCCACCCAGCCGCCCGCTATGCGCAAAGCAAACATAAAATGGTAATAACTAAAAGTTATTACCATTTTTTGTTTTGGCTTTCTCGCACTACGAGAAATTATTGGTGCAACGCTCCTCCGCCCTAGTGGATGAGCCACCCCTGCTGAGTCTACATCCTAAAAATTATACAATTACACAAGCGCGGCCGGCACAGGTAAGAGCGGTGGGGCGGTGCGAGGTCAGGTGGGGGAAAGTCAACAGACGATGGGATAGGTAAACTTAACTAGAAAAATAAATAAAACCACTTACCTTGTGCACGCTGCATCACAGAGACATACAATTGTATGTGCAGTCAAATCACCCCAGTACTATAGTTAGGGCAAAAACGGATTGTGCTTTTTCACCAAGGGCAGTCCATGCCATTTCCTACATGGAATCAGGAACAATTTCTGTAGAGAAAAGTGAGAGCAAGGTCAGACACAATGAAACAAGATTTCAGTTTGACAATTTGGGATTGCTTCCATGTAATATCCCCAAACTAATCAAAGAGAACGCCATCAATCAAACACAATAGGATACACTATCAAATTTGGGATAGAAGATGCATACTGTTTTATATTGTGTCTGTGTTTACTGCTACTGGTAACATAACCAATATGCAGATATGAACCGCGTTTAAACAGTCCGGAAAACATAGAAAAGCATGACCTTCAACCTTTGACCTTGCACAAGTTTCCCTACTGCCCATTTAAGTGAAGGTCTTTTTAAATACGAACGCGTGAGCTGCATAAACCTGGCGACTTGTAACATCACCAAAGTGTTCACTGTACATTTTCTTCTAATAATCCTAATGGAATGTGGGAATAGCAATCATATGTCATCAAATGACTGTTGCCATAGAAACTGCTTCCTTTTGTACTGAAGCTTGGTAAGTAGCTGCTTTTTATGAGGCGAGGGGAAGGAGACGAGGAGAAAAAAATAGTCGTTCTTGGAGGCACAACAAAGTATCCTTTAGCGAGCGTTGTGCTCTGACTTCTCAAACAGTGACATATTAACTGATAAATTATCCAACAGCTGAAAATATCCTTAACAATGTGCTATTTTCGCTTTATTGTCTGCCAACAGAATGCATCTCTCATGTTGAGCTTCAGGAAGTGCTCAGTCGAAATCAAATAATCAGTGTCTTGCAGGCATCTCAGCCTCCTTCAAAGGTGTGACGAAACATGACACACTTTAGACGGACGCAATGCACAGTAAGAAAAATATATAACCTAATTCTGCCATAATGTGCAACAGTGAGAATCCCAGGTTAGCGTTTCAGTGGGCTTAGCTCATGCAAGCACTTTCAGCACTTCAAGAAAATCAATTAAATGCTAAGATTGGCTCGTTCGGCATTAAGAATTTACGTTTTCATACATGTCAGATGAAGTGATACCATATGTGGGCCAAGAGTTTACCCAACGCAGGGTTGCAAGCAAAGTTGCTGTGCTGCGTTGTGAGAGCTGCAGAGGGCAGTTCTTCTCTCTCAATGCACTGGCACACTTTGTGCAGCCATGCGCCAACACAGGCACCCTTGGGTCATAATGCAAGCTTATTTGCATTATGGTCTGCATAGTTTTTGAAAAACTATGCTTCAAGGCAATTTATGTATGTGGTCAGCAGAATGCAGAACACATGCAAAGAGGAAAAAAGATATTTCTTCTCATTAGGCCAGCCTTAAAGAGGTGTAGCAGTTTGGTGTAAATACATGACAAGCATTTGTAGCTATAGATTTGCATCAAAATCAGTGGGTGGAGACACAGGAATGTGCGTGCACCACCCATGTAACGCGGCCCTTACACTAAGTAACACAACCTTGTGTTACTTTTGTTACAAACCAACACAAATGGCTATTTGAATAACTTTGCAATTCCAAAACAGGATTTTGCATTGGTTCAACATTAAAAAAGTAACCCAGACCCGACACAAAACCTTTGTAAATCTGGGCCGTGATATGGAGGCAAGGATATTTGCACAACATGTAACCATGTAACCGGAATGAGGAAAAGTTAGCAAAAAAGGAGAAAAGTAAAGAAAAAATAAACAACATAAAAATGCACTTAAATGAATGAAAGATAATTACTTCAACAATGCCCACTCCAATTAAACTAAAAGCATAGCATCTCAAATTTACAAGCATTCAAAACTATACATCGCCAAAAATGAAACTCAAATCACAAAATATTGTGTACCAAGTTAAAAGCTACCAATATTAAAACGTCTTACAATGTACACTACAATGTTTCCTGCGATTTCAGAAGCTTTATAATAGTAGACACAATCTTGTGAATAACACTCAAGGTATGAAAAATCTATGTTGAACCACAAAAAATGTTTTTTTTCCAAACTGTTTAGCATCCTATTACATTGGCATTTTGAGAAAGTTAAGCAAAATAGGAAACATTCATGAGTTGTTCATACCATACATTTATCAAACATATGAATGCCATTCATTTATTCAATCTTGGTATTCATTGGAGAATCATTCCATCAAGTGGATATATTTCTATAGGACTTAAATGCTACCAAAATTTACTACAACACAGTCTCCTTTAAGAACTTTCTTTGAGGATCAATTCCAAGGGAAACATCTCACAGAGAGAATAAAGTTGGAGGTCAACGGAACTTTATATCACACAATTAAGGCAGATCTGCAGTGTAGGAAGGTGGAATATGACTGCATGGTTACCCCCACTTTTGCATGGTGTTTTGCTGGTTTTCGACTTAATTTGACTGGGATCCTACTAATCAGGACCCCAGTCTATCAGCTTTCTCCCTAAATTGGTTGTTCATGTACTTTAGCTACTCTTCAGATTGGATTAAGGGGTACCCTTATAACTCCCTAGTATATGGTATACTATATACCCAGGGCATAGGTACCCCAGAGGTCTCTCAGGGGCTGCAGCATGTATTATGCCACCCCTGGGAGACCATTCAAAATGACACAACAGTTCTGCTACAGCAGCCTGTGTAAGGTGGTGCACGCACCCCTTACTTAGATATAGGTTCGCTATATCTATCCATATCACTGCACATATAAACCTATCAGTCACCCATATGGCAGGCCTTATCTATCCTGAAGGCAGGGTGCTGGGTTTCATGTGAGAGGGTGCAACTGCATGAGCAGAGCCCCTCTGCAGCTTTCGGAACCTCTACTCCGGGGTTGTTTGTGATGCAGCCTACCTTATACTCTTAAGTGCATTATAACCTCACGGTAAATACTAAATTTAAAACGGCTGCATGGAAACATGTCGTGTTTGGTGTCAAACACCTTGGAATCATACCTCCACACCAGTAACTGCTGTGGGAGGTATGATTCCACCCTACTAGTGGAAGAAATATGACAGCACCGGTACACCCGGTACCAGCTTTACAAACCCTGGCATCCCAAAATGGATGCTGCCAGCCACAGACACGAGTCTGCCCTCCTGCTGCTGGATGAAACTCTGGCAGGGGACGGCTGGACAATAGGTTTACTGTCACAGGGAGATGTGACCACCTCGCAGGCAGGCTTTAGTGTATTGGGGCTGAGTGGGTGCACTCTGAGAGTGCTTTGATGTCTGCACTGGGGCACATTTGGTGTCCCTGTGCATAGTCCAGCTCAAACTGGTTGGAGGGGTTCTCAGTCCCTGCTCTGGCACGAAACTGGACAAAGGACATGGGTGTAGCCACCCCTCTATCCTGACCCTCCCATAGGTGGGTCCCCAGAGTCCACCCCTTCCTTGGGTATAAAGTAGGAACCCCTAGCTACAGGACTTTAGATTTACCTGGACAAAACTCTGCTACAGAAACCAAGTACTTCAACTATCTACACTACGTTGGATGACCAAAGAATCTCCCTTGGAGTAAAGAAGTTACTCCCCTGCAGGGCAGGCACCAAAGTCGCATCTGACCGGTTTGCATCTACGCAGCTCCTGATGGACTCCGAAGATTTTGCAACAGAGGAGATGGGTTCCTAAGCTTCCCTGAGGCCGACCAGTGCTCTCAGCAAACCTGAGACCCGCAGCCCTCGTGGGGACCATGCAACCCGAACCCCTGGACACCGTGCACATTTGCAGCAGCATATGCTTTTTGGCAATCCCTGAGGCTGTGCTTTGGGCTACTTGTAGTCCAGACCCCGAGCAGTGATTCCACTGAAGAATACTGGCCCACACTCTACGAGTGTTCCGTGGACTGGTATTTTGTGATTCCTCTTGAGGTCCCTTCACGATCCCTGGTCTGTGGGTTCCTGAGAAGGGTACTGTTAGACCTGGCACCTTGGCGTGAGTTTCCCTTCCACTTTTTGCTGATGTGCCTCATTGTGTTTTGTTGGTGTTAGCTGCTCAGGGCACTGTGCCACTGCTAATCAGTGCCACAGTGCAAGTGCTCCCTTTGAAAAGTGTATACATTGTTTGGTGTCCATGTTTGGCTTATATGGTTTACTATTAGCCCCTAGTAAAGTGCACCAGGAGTGCCAGGGCTTGTAAATGCAAATGCTGCTGGTGGGATTGCAGCACTGGTTGTGCCACCCACAGAATCGGCCTAGTAAAATGTGTCTAGGGTCTGCCACTGCAGAACCTGCGCGCGGTCTGGTACTGTCGCGCTGATTGCGCAAGTGCACCTACTTGCCAGTCCCCAAACCTTCACTTAACTACATATTAGTCACCCCTCTGGTAGGCCCAAGGGCAGGGTGCATTGTAGGTATAAGGTAGGACATGCCCTGATGTGTGTGTCATGTCCTAATAGTGAATTACAGCCATTTTCGTTATTCACTATTGAAGGCTACCTGCTCTGCATAGGCCAGAATGGGCTGCTGGAATTACTACACGCTGTAATCCCAGTGGACTGAGAGAGCATGGTAGAAAGTCAAGTTTAGTATGCCTGAACTCAGAATAATAAAATACTTCTTTTAGTAGAGTTTATTTTAATATCCTGTGTTTGTAAATACTACTTTTAGAAAGTTAGTATTTACTGACCTGGCCATTTCAGTCCGCCTCTGCTGTGTGTGTGTGTGTTCTGCCTAGTAACAGTAAAGGAGCAGGGCTGGGGAATTCCAGGAGACAGGCTGGCTGCCAGGTGGTGGGTAGAGAGATTACACCAGGATGGGTGGGAGGAGTACACCTTTGACTCTGAATAGACCTGTGCTCTGCCACGTCAATGCCGGCTCCGCCCCCTGTGGAGCGGCTGATGTCTCTGCCCTGCTGCTGAAAGGAAAGAGCAGAGTCACCACAACAAAGTGCTCCAAAACTGGACTGAGCCAGGCCCAGGCCCCCTGGCGACAAAGAACAAAAGAATTGTGCTATAAAAGAAGGAGCCCTGCTCCTAAGAAATCAGATCCTGTTTGCACCAAGAAGAACCTCTGCCCGAAGAGAAGGACCTGGGAAAGCTGCATGGAGGACTACTGTCTCTGACCTGTGAGACTGGCCTGTGGTGGGTGCCTTGCTGCTGAAGGAGAGGAGGAAAAAGACTGAAAGACTTTTGATCAACTTGTCCTTTAAACAATCTCCAAGGGCTTGCTGGTGAACTTGCCCCCTGATCTGCGCCCCAGGAACAGTGGGCGCTACCCCCCCTGGAAGGAGAAGAGCTGCCGTGGGTGATTCTACAACGCTGACCCCAGAGAACCTGCGCACCCCCTCATCTCGCTGAGCAACGCGACTTCTGCCCCCGGAGCTGCTGTGAGCAACGTAAAGGCTTGCCAGCCTGAGAAAAGCAAGCAACTGCCCCCTCGAGCCGTAGCTCGCAACGTAAGGAGGAGATCAACGTGTCCGAGCGCTGAGCCCCTGCGACCCCCTCCGGGCCGTAGAGACTACTGTAAGGACCTGAAGTGCCCTGGTTCGCCACATCCGGACGAAGCTAACAGCGCGCTGCGCTGCGACATCACCGCCGGGCTGCCCCTCCTGCTTCCCACTTCGCTGGTGGGCTGAGAAGTCGGAAAAGTGCCCCCGCGAAGCATCATCGTCCACGGAGGAGCCAGGACCAGGACGGGACGTGGGACACTCGTGAAAGACGTCTGCAAGCCTCCACGAACATTGCCCCCAAAGAACTAAGGTATTTGTGAGTTGTACGCCGTGGTACGACCCGTACTTGCCTTTGAACGAGCCGTACCTGCTCTGCTGTCCATGTGCGGCGCGTCCCTGCCTCTGTACGGTCCGTACAGTGTAGAATCCATTGCCGGCACTCATGCGGGAAGCGTGGGACTTGGCAAGGGACGTCCCGAACGTGTACGACGCGTACCTACGAGGGTACGGACCGTACGGCTCACGTCCGGCATACGCGTACTCACGCGAGAAGCGTGAGGAACGGCACGACGCGTCCAAATAGCAGTACGATGCGTACCAGAGGCGCTACGAAGCGCACAATACCTTAAAGAAGCATTTTTAAAGTAGAACTTTGCCATTTTAAGATCTGTGGACTGCCTGAAAGCAATACAAGTAACTGGAACCTCTTATAAGTGAAGAACTGTATTTTTGAAAGCCTGCTTAAAGAAATCTTTTGTATAAAGACCTTTATTTTTACATAAATACAGCCTTGTGTCTCTGTGTGGTGGGTTGGTGGTTATTGTGTGGGACACTTTGAATGCTTAACCTAATGCCCTCTGGAAATCTAGCCTGACTGCTCGCACCACGTTAACTAGAGGGTGAGCAGGGGTTATTTTTAAAGAGGTAATCCTACGCCCTGACTTAGAGGAAAGGGTCCCTGCTTGTCGCGGGTGCATACCTGCGCCAACCAGAGATCCCGGATTCTAACAGGTACTTTAACTTTCAGTGGGCTTTCCTGATTGCTCCAGATGTGCCCTGACTCTCCATTGCTTGGGGAGTCCACAGGATCTTGCTGGTCCACATCGAAGCATCTTTTCTCTGTCCCCGTGGTTTGCAGTTGCCAAGGCTTGTTGGTCTCCAATCAGAACACTGACCCCCCAGCACTCATTATCCTTCCTGGGACTTTGGTTGTCATCAACGTCTCCTGGTCCCCGTGGTTGCAGAGTCAAGCTTCACCTCTTCGCACCTGAAGCACCCAACATCGGTGGGCATTCGTCTACCGAGCCCCTGGTCACTGGCAAGTGACACAGACTCTGTTCCCACTGCTTTCAGGTTCTTCTCAGCTCCGATCCAGGCTTGGATCACACCGGACACTTTTCCTCTTCACGGCAGCAGCACTTTGTAGCATCATGCCATTGAAAACAACGAAGATTGCCGACAACATTTGACACCTATGCACCCGGCTTCCCTGGGTTAGGTAACACGAGTACTCCGGTGTTCACATGAGTGCTGGCCTTAGAACCTTCTAAGTTTGGAAAGTTTGCTCCAAGTCCTCTCCTAAGTGTCCTTAAGCTTTAAAATTCCAACCGTGACTTTCCCATAGGATTGTACGGATCTCGCGGATGTGTTCTCACGCTGCACGTGTCCCCCGTGGGTCCCCTGTGTCACTACCTTGGGTGGTTCCTTGGGGTCCCAGCGATTCTAAATGCTCTGGCACTGTGTCTAGTCAAGTCAGGGTCGTTATACCACTTTCTTAATATATGATTTGGTCTCCCACTGGGGCCCACTGTGTATTGTGCTATTTACTGTTGTTCTAGTGCTTTGAAATTGTGTATCTTGTTCTCTAATCTCATAAAGAGGTTAGTAGAGAGTGTTTAGTAATAAGTACATATATTTTATATAAACCTTGTGTGGTTCTCCTTTCATTTGGTCATTCAAGAGGTTATAATCTGGTAAACCAAGCTGCTTTACATTCATTTGAGACTTAGCCTGAAGGCTGCTCTCCATAGCTACCACTAGGATAGCTTTCAATAAAGGTTGTCTTTAACCTAATCATCAATAAGGGTTGTTTGGACTGGTACAAGGTGCCCACTTTAATTAGTGGACAGCATATACCAGGCCAACTTCTCACATGCAGATTTTGACCAGCGGCACTGTTCCCTATCAAATGTACACGTCTGACACAATAGACACACATTACATTTGTTTCAAAGATGTGAGGGGCCAAAATTATTTTGGAGCAATCCTCAAATTTAGTCAGTCTCTCTGAAAAGGCCAACACATGTTTCATTATATCTATTGCTTCCTCAGGGCCTAAACAGCTATGCTAGAAAGTCACTCTAAAACAAGAACATTAAAGCAGAATCAGTTACCACATCAACACATATGCAAAAAAGATCATATTCAATACATTTCATTTGGAAATACACCAACATGAACAAGAATCCTTATATTGAACTAAAAATCCAAAGCGCATTAACCAATAATTCATTATCTACCAGTGACGCAAAATGCTTATATAATTAGCTGTCTTAAAATTACAGAGAAAAAGAAGGTACAGACATGGCATAGCAAAGCTCAAAATTGAAGCATTCGCATCTATGTACAAACAGGTGAACATGTAAAAGGAGTCAGAGATTTCATTTCTATTAGTTAGATTTGCATCATAAGTGAAACAACTCCTATTTTTTTTTTTGCATCTTTTAAATAGCTCGAACTCGACTCGAAGGTATTGGAGCGCTGTACATGAGCACCGTATTTACATTACATATTCAGGCACGGGGAGATTAAGGGGCATATGTATCAACATCTCCATTTGCGGTTCTCAAATAGCGATTTTTAAAGAATCGCTATTTGAGAATTGCAAAACGGGATGTATTTAAAAATTCGCAAAACTTTTGCGATTTCTTAAAATTCCTTAATTGCGATTAGCAAATTGCGAAATCGCAATTAAGGAATACCTTCCCATTCATTTCTATGGGCCAGGAGACCCATAGGAATGAATGGGAAGTAATTCTCAAATTGCGATTCGCAATTTGCTAATCGCAATTTGAGAATAATTTCAAAGGTGCAAGGGTGTCATGATGACACCCTGATGCACCCCTGAAATGAGCATGTGTGTGCATATGGCGCACATACATGCCCTAAGGGCATGTATGTGCGCCACGTGGCACATTGTAAAATTCCAAAAAGTGCATTTTTAACAGAAATCGCAAATTACCACCAACTAGAAGTTGGTGGTAATTTGCGATTTCTTATGGATAATTCGCAATGCTGTGGTGCGTGTTACATATCATTTAAGAAATCGCAATTTGCGATTTCTTAAATGCTTACACAAAATTAAGAAATCGCTAAATTAGCGATTCCTTAAATTTGCGATGAGAATTTGCCTCATACATCCCGTTTTGCGAATTTTTAATCGCAAATGCTGTTTTTTGCAAATCGCAGCGTTTGCGATTAAAAATTCGGTTGATACATATGCCCCTAAGTGATTTGCCCAGAATCACAGGATGTGGACGCGACCTCGAGGCTCGAACCCTGGTTTCCTGCACCAAAGTCGGCAGTTTAAGACGACGGACCACATCCTCTCCCAATGTCATGTCAAAGACAATGTCATGGCACAAAAGATGTGTAAAGAAGAAATACAAACAGATGCCAGTTGTAACAATCATGTTAATGTAAAACCACGTTTTTTCCAAATCTTTAATGAAATTTATATCGATTCATCATACAGTCGAGCAAGTGCAACCAAAGCAATCATTTAGAAATGAGTACTCTACATAGCCCATTATGTACAATAGTTAGTTGCTTGCAGGCATGTCATACAAGGAAAATAGGACAAGAAGGCACTTAAGACAGGTAGGATAAAGTTCTGGCAACATATTGCTTCGAATTCGACAGAGAAAGTATCAAATTGCCCATTAGATACTGAAAACAAACCAACAATTCAACAAGAACCCTTCGCTGTTGGCATTAGGACTGGAGCCTTACACGAGGCTCAGGAGCTCTTGCCAAGACTATATTTAAACAGTCTCGGAACAGGGCGAATCGAGGGGGGAAGAAAGGAGGGTGCAAAGTTCATCTCTAAGGGGACCCCACCAGGGGCCCACCTGGGCATAGTGCCACCCCGCACCTATGCACGCTCTGTCAATGTGAAACCTCTTAATCAATTATAAAAAACAATAAAGGCATTCCCCTCATCTTAATTATATAGGACAGATCATTATTCGTCTTCTGAATCACATCTAGTCCAAACTAAAAGGTGCTACTAAAATAATAATATCCACCAATCCAAATTTGAGTTCTAGAAACACATGAAGAATTATAACTCTGCACAGTTGGAACATATATCCTGCCAACAGCTCACACTCCTTAAATATCATGAAAGTTTTATCAGAATATAAATGAACGAACAGAAATGTACTATCGTCGCATTAATGTGAAAATAAATAACTTTTATCACCCAGTATAAATATATTTACCAGCATTCATCAGACAGGTTATTTCAGTTAGATAATTAGTTTACAAAAAATAAGGTATATCCTGCAAGAACAGAGAAATGTCCCCTATAAACCTCAGTAATATACAAGTTTCTAATAGTTACATCACCCATCCCCTGCAAACCTACTATGGGGCATATTATCAAGCACGGTGTTAGGATTATCGCCGCTTTAGCGGCAGAAAACTGCCGCCAAAGCGGCGATAATGGGCTTGATAATATGCCGCAGAGAATTCCAATTGAAGCCCATGTTGACACCAGAACATGGGCTTCTATGGGGATTCTCGAGGGCAGATTATCAAGCCCATTATCGCCGCTTTAGCGGCAGTTTTCTGGCGCTAAAGCGTCGATAATCTTAACGCCGTTTCTTGATAATATGCCCCTCTGTACCTTATATGTGTACAATGAAATAACCAGCACAGTGCCTCTCCAAGAGAAGTATGTCGGTGACCAAACTAATTGAGAAAAAAATGGCCCTGCAAAAATGTAGGCCAATATGTGCAAACTGGCGTCCTACCTCGCTATGATAGGTAAAAAACTTTATGGGTTTGCTAAACAGAGGTCATCCCAGAAAAAGTGTATCATCACAAGTCATCCAGCATCCTTATCAATGTCTGGTAAGCGTCAATATGAAATGTGTCACAAAATAAAAAATACATATTTTTTTAAAAGGAAAAAGCAATTATCATCGTGCCTCCCACGTACGAAATAATATCTAGGTCAAGTATCGAAGCAAAGCCTGCAGCAGCCGCAATATGGCCCATTTTCCATATACTACTAAACCTTGTTGACTGCATCAAGTACCAAGCAGACACAGCCTGTGCCATAAATACGTTTCTATTAGGGGTGGGCGGAATTTGCGAAAGCGACTTTCGCAAATTATCGCGAAAATGTTTAAAATCTGTGCAAACACGCGGAAATATCGCGAAGATGCGGAAGTTTTTTTTCCGCCCGTTCGCGGTATTTTCTGCGTGTTCGCGGCTCGCCAACTTACCCATGCGGTGGCTTGCGGGCGCGGCCATCTTGTTTTCAAGAAGAAAGACGTGATCGCGCGACGCATGACGTTACTCCGGGCGTGAACTGTCGCGAGACAGCGCAAATGGCTACCAACAATCCAACATCTCGTGGAGAACGCGACCGGATCGGGAAAACTTGTCGGCGAACGCGGGGATTCAGGTAAGGCGATCGCGCGCGCGCGAGAATGTATTATTTTACAGCGCGAGCAAGAACCAAATTATCGCTAAACTGCGGAATGCGGAAATTTTGACATTTTCGCGATCTCCGCGGAACGCGAAAATGTCAAATTATCGCAATTTCCACGAGCGGAACGGAAATTTAGCCCAGGCCTAGTTTTTATGTAAATTAAAGAGATTATAAAAGAAAGAAAAAGTGCTAACAATACACACTAGCATGCCTGTTCAAATTCAAAGGACTAAAATATATGTGCACCAATTAATTAAAACGAACACCACACAGTATTAAACAATATCTACTAAGAACAGTTATCTATTCTATGCAAAACTTGTCCGAAGAGCGACTATTCATTAAAAATATCCAAAGTATGAAGGTGTGAAAGATCATATTACCTGCAGCCTTCATACAGTTGTGAAAACTTTACAGCTAGCCCATCTTCTGAGTCAAAACCAGCACATGTACATAGGTTAGTACCTGGTGCACATTTTGTCAACACCTAAATAAAACCTCCAGTTCAAAATCAATCTTTACCTTCCTCCTAGGAGTTTGTTGCAACGTGTCTGGTTTTTTTCATGATAAGGTGCTTAATATTTCCTCAAACGTTTCCAACACCCCTGTCACAGGGCTGATCTCCTCTGAATCAACCTCCCACACGTCTCTAAGCTTAATGTCCTCCTTTAAAAGGCACTACTTAGAAGACTCAGAGAGACTGATCGACAACGCTCACTCTGGCTCCCCTCTTGATATCTGCCCACCCCATATACTCAAAAGGGCATATCAGTCTCAAAAGTCACAGATCAATGCTCTCTTCAACCTCTCTCCTGAACCTGGCCTAGTGCATGCATGTTGGAAGGAGGCACTAGTCCTGCTACTCTTAAAAATATCTAATATGGACCACTCCTCCCTTGTTAGCTACAGGCCAATCTCACTTCTTCCTACATGGGGGAAGATGTTGGAATCTGCAGTTAATCACCAGATCACAAAATGTATAGAGGTGAACAATGTACTACATCCATCAAAATCTGGGTTTGGATCCAGATTCAGTGCTTCTTGAGGTGATTGACTTTATCAAAACTCAACTTGACATGTGTACTAACATATGTGTCGTTTTGGTCTTGGTGACTTTAGATAAATATACTTTATTTTTCCAAACTGGTGTGGTGTCCATTTGTGGTGTTGTTGCATGAGCAGACAGGCTTATCCCAAAGGCAATGTGTAAAGTGTTTGTACTCAAAACACAGAGTAACACAGTGAAAACACCACAAATGAACACCACGCCAGTTTAGAAAAATAAGGTATCTTTATCTAAACTCAACGGGCCCGATTCACAGATTTAATTTAAGACAAAATCCTAAGCTTACTACTTTTGGTATTCACAGAATGCACTTACTACTTTTGTTATTCACAGAATGGATTTACGACTACTAACTTTACGTCCACAATCGGGCCGGAGATTCCGACCAGGAGGTGGGACTTCCGTCCCGGAGGTGGGGATTCTGGCCCGGAGGTGGGGATTCCGGCCTGGAGGTGGGGATTCTGGCCCGGAGATTGGGATTCTGGCCGGTGGCGGAGATTTAGCCATGGACTAAATCTCCACTCTGTGAATATCAAAAGTAGTAAGTGCATTCTGCGAATACCAAAAGTAGTAAGTTTAGTATTTTGTCTTAAGTTAGTTCTGTGAATCTGGCCCAACAAGACCAAAACTACAAAAGTCCAACATACATGTAATAAGAATATGTCTTTAAAAAGGTTTCAAGCAAATGGGTCCATGGAAAAGTATGGATGTGTGATTTCTCACAAAGTACCTGTAGATGCAACAAAATTCAGAAGGCCAAACATCCGCAGAGATGGGAAGCGTAGAGAAACAAAGCTATGAGTCAGCTCCCCCTTGGTGTATATCAACCCCTTCTGCAAGTCAGGTGCTACATCTCTGGGGTTGTGTGCTTCTCCCTCAGCACTAGACACGACATTTTTGGTGCCACTATTTGAGCTGGACCCACCCCCAACCCGGTCAAGCTAACTTCATGAGCTGTACACATTTCCTTTTTCTTGACTAAGACACTCATGGCCTCAAGCCTTCTGAGCTCCTCATCAAGCTCACTCTTTCACCGCGCATGCCAAGATCAATTCCTTCTCTTCCAAGGCATAATTGCCCTTTCTCTCCTTTGCCTTTACCCAAAGCCTCATGACCTCCAACTCATGATCTCTGGCCCTTTGCCTTTCCTCCAAACCCTCTGGAGAAATGTTCCTGGAAGAATGATTGCTGCCAGCCCTACAGGCTGCTCTCCCAACGGGCAAATTGTGGGATCTGAAACGACCTTCTGGCACACCCCCATCCACTTCTGCAACATCTATCTTCCCAGCTCCTCTGGCCTCCCACCAGGTGCCTCAGTCTTTCTGTAGCTCCTCTTTGCTAGAGTTACTCCTCATGGGACATGCAAAGCTCCTGCAGAACTGCTTGAGTTGCTCTACTTTGTAACTACTTAATATTTCAATGTCAAACTCCAATTCTGCATCCTCGCTTGCTGGTTTACTCTTTAGAGACATGGTGTGTGGATACCTCAAGGGACAGATTAAAAATAGAACCAAAAATAAAACACAGTATGTGGTTGCATAGTGGTCTGCACTAAACTAGTGATGTATACCAATCACTGTGGGTCAAGTAAAAATACAAAATCAAATCCTCACCGCTGACTTCAATGTTAGAAATAGGGGTCTCTAAGTTGGCAGATGTAGGTACCTTTGTCCAAATAGGGACCCTTGCTTCTAGTCAGAGTAAGGGGATGCACACTTTAGATAACCCCTGCTTACCCCCTGGGTACTTGGCACAAGCAGACAGGCTGATCCCAAAGACAATGTGTAAAGTATTTGTACTCAAAACACACAGTAACACACTGATAACACCACAAACAGACAGCACATCAGTTTAGGAAAATAAAGTATCTTTATCTAAACTCAACACAATAAAAGTCCAGCATACATGTAATAATAATATGACTTTAAAAATGTATCAAGCAACTTGGTCCATAGAAAGCAATGATTGCGTGACTTCTCACAAAGTACCTGTAGATGCGACAAAATTCACAAGGCCAAACAGCTGCAGAGATGGGAGGCTTTGAGAAACAAAGAGATGCACCAGTTCCTGAGACCTTGGGGAGGCGATGCGACAGTTCTGCTACACGCAGGAGAAGTGATCCATCAAGTCTGGTCTGTAGTGGGAAGTGATGCATCGACTCCAAGATGATTATGGTCCGAGGGTGATGCGTCGGGAAAACTTATACCCAAAATGTCTTTGTTTTCTTTGTGCAAGGGTCTCTGAGCCCAGTCCAAACCAGTTCTGTCCTCGCAGGTGCAATATGACCACAGGGGGTGGAGACAGCAGGTGCCAGGAAATCTCCTCCCACTATTCGAAATGCAGCCAAGCCCCATTCAGCTCGGCTCTGAGTCATTCAGGAAGGACCAGGTACACCTCAACCCCCCCAGTGACTGTCTACAGTGAATGCACATCCCCAGCCACTATCACTCTACAACCAGACAGTCAATACACAAACAGGCAGATGCCGACAGAATGGTTAAACAAGAAAATGCCTACTTTCTAAAAGTAGCATTTTCAAACACACCATTTAGAAACCATCTTTACTAAAATATGTGTTATTAAATTCAGAGTTTAGAGAGCCTAAACATTATTTATCTTTCTTGTCCCAATAGGAAGTTATACTTGTAAAATATTACAAAGTATTTCCCATTCTAGCCTATGGGGCAATATAGCCTTTCAATAGTTAAAAACGAAATTGCCAGTATTTCACTATCAGGATATCTTACACACACTAGTACATATCCTACCTTTCACATACACTGCACCCTGCCCATGGGGGTACCTTGGGCCTACCTTAGGGGTGACTTACATGTAAGAAATGGGGAGGTTAGGGCCTGGCAAGTGGGTGCACTTGCCACGTCGACATGGCAGTTAACAACTGTGCACATATGCTGCCATGGTAGGACTGAGGTACCTTTTCAGGGCTACTCATGTGAGTGGCACAATGAGTGTTGCAGGCCCACTAGTAGCATTTGATTTACAGGCCCTGTCACACTCAGTGCCCTTTACTAGGGGCTTACCAGTAAATCAAATATGCCAATCATGGAATCACCGATCCATAATAACAATTTGCACAGAGAGCATATGCACTTTAACACTGATCTGCAGTGGTAAAGAGCCCAGACTCCAATAGCCAACAAAAACAGGTAAGGAAAAATAGGAGGAAGAAGCAAAAGGTTTGAGGATAACCCTGCAAAAAGGGCCAAGTCCATCAACAACCAATAGTGCCACTACTGCCACCAGTGTTACAATATGAAAGTAAGTGGTGGTTTATTGCTACTACTAGACAATGTTTTCTGCTTCCGCTGCCAGGAATAAGGGGAACAATTAAAGGGTATGTGGCTATGCAGTGGAATGTACAGTGTGATGTGGTGCAAATCTCCTGACAATAATTACTTCAGAGTGCAAGTTATAGTTACTAGAGATAACTGGTTCAGAGACAGAAAATCGAGTACAAAATATTGAGTTGCACAAATATCGAGTCATTTATATTGGGGGTCAGAAATATCAACAGCAAGAATATTGTGGTCAAGAAAATTGATTTAAGGTAAGTAATATAGATTTTAAAAATATCAAGTTATATAAAAATATGTAATTGTTTTTATTTGAATTTTGCCTTTTTAGTTCCATATCGGGTTGTAGGTTTATAGGGAAAGAGGTTGGGAAGTAATTTAATGATATTAAAGTTATTTATTCATTTTTAAAAATTAATATTTGTTTAATTGAGTTGTTATAGTGTAAACTGTGTAAAGTAATGTATTATTATTAAATTATTAGTTGGTTGTTAATTAATTTCAATTACTTAATTGGTTATTCATTTTGGTAATTGTCTAATTCATTTTAGAAGTATGTGGTGGTGTTTATAGTTGTAAAGGAGCGGAAGTAATTTATTTTTAATTCATGAATTCATAATTTACGTTAATTAATTATTTGGTTTTTAATTTTTGTAATTGTGCAATTCATTTTAGGTGTTTGTTGTGGTGTTTATAGGTGTAAAGAGCAGGAAGTAATTTATTTTTAATTATGAATTAATAATTGGTTGTTAATTAATTTTAATTAATTAATTTGTGATTTATTTTGGTCATTGTGTAATAAATTTTAGGTGTGTGTTGTAGTTTTTACAGTTGTAAAGGGTGGGAAGTAATTTGGGTTTAATTAATTAATATATTTTTGTTGATTAATGTTAATTATTTGTTATTTATTTTGGATAATTGTAAATTTTTTGTGTGTTGTTTGTACTTTTAAAGGGGTAAAGAGTGGGTATTAATTAAATGGGAATAGTAATTTGTACCCTTCCGCTATCCAACACTTTCCCTATGGTTGCACTCTTTGGAGTTGGAATAGTACATTTAATTATTTTGCTATTCAACACTTTCTCTACTTTTGCATTTATTGTAAAAGGCAATTTATGTTTACATATTTTTTATAGTTTAATGTTTTAATTTATACTAGAATGTTTTTTATATTTTAAATTATTTATATATATTAGTTTTATTTAATTTGAAACTTTTATCAAGTAATATCTTAGTAAAATACTAATATATTAGTAAATATATATGTATAAATTATTATGCTTGTATGTTTATTTTTTTGAATTAAGTTTACCAACTAGCCCACCAGGAACCTCCAGTATGCGCCAGGGGGCTGCGTTGCATAGAGGTGTTCTGAGGCCACGCCCCTTTTTACACCTCTCTGCAACGCAGCTCTGTGGCGCCTAATGGAGGTAGCTGGTGGGCTAGTTGCACCCCATGGACCCTCAGGATTCAAGCGGAGTTAATCCCCCAACTTAAAATGCGCCACGGGGTGCGTTTGCACAGTGGTGAAGGGAGGGGGCAGAGCCTGAGGTGACATGTGTGCAAACACGCCCTGTGGCGCGTTTTAAGTTGAGGAATTAATACTTCTTCAATCCTGAGGGTCCCTGGGGGCCAACTAGCCCACCAGGTACAACCAAGAAAGTGGTAGTAGTGTTTGATAGATTGCACTTCAGTAATCAATATACAATCAGACTGGGCAATGTAAGGGAGATTCTTATTTATCTTGGTGAACATCAACAAAGGGACAATTTAAAAGTGGTGCCACCAGGGGTTACAAATGTACCCTACTACCTTGGGTGCATACACACACAGATCCTGTGTGACCATGACTATGTGATACAATGAACAATACAGGAACCCCGGCACTCAAACGTAATATTCTTTTAGCTTGTGTCAAACCCTGATAAGCAAAAACCACATTCCAATATATCACTGATTGTAGGCAAAGATAGATTCGTACAAAAAACATATATATTTAATTTTGTTAAGACATTAGATTTAGAAGAAGTTTTCTAACAACATAGTTTTGAAACAAAAACCATACAGACACCCTTGTTTATCATAAGCTAGACAATTAGAAATTTAGATGTGAGGGGTGTCTGGGGCTCTGTAGTCTTGATCCCAAAGGCACAACAGCCGACACGTGTTTCGTCACATCGGTGACTTTCTCAAGGCCGTAAAGATAATGACAGGATCTCATATTTTATACACTTTGAAATATAAAGTTCTCTCCATACAAGATGTTACTTTCATGGAGTTTACAAAAAAATGACTTTATGCTAAAAAGGTGTGAGATAAGAACAAGCAAGAAATACTAACATTTTTACCACTGAAATTGTGGTAAAAATGAGAAAGGCGAAGACATAAAAGTGCCAGTATCATCTAAATATAGAGATCAGAGAAATTAGGACCAAGTAATGTGTATCCAAACCAAAGTGAACCTTATGAAGAACAAATATAGTGCTTGAAATCCGGAGTGATTAAGATCATGGATCACTGACCTTACTGCAAAAAGTGGTATTTTCAGCGTAATGATTTCTGTGTATTAGTATTTGATACTAAAAGTGGCCACTAGACAAGCGGTGTTCTAAAAGGCAAATGTTCAAGAAAGAAAAATAAAGTTTTAGTCAGCAGTTCTAACAGTATCTATGTCCAAGTCGTAATGTTGGTTAAAAACAAACGCGGCTCACTTTTCAATTATGAAGGCAAAGTCTGCCTATCATATGACCTCAAAATCCAGACAACCACCTGATTAGTGATTCCAAAGATATATTGAAAAAGAATCCTAATGGACGAGAAAAACAAACGGATGTAAAGGTTAGCTAAGAAAAGCCATCCCACTGTTCTCTGTGTGATGGTATAACAACCCCACAGACTTACTGAGTATTTCCAATGTTTCCAGTCAAAAAGAATCTAGTAATTCTCCGAACAACGTTAACCAAGTTTCAAAAGAGACTTCATCCCTATTTTGAACTCATCATTTGAATGGATCTATTTGCCAACAGAGTCTTGAATTCTGCAACAATATTATAAAAGCATCAGTTACTAAATTATAAAATATTGGTATAAAGTCAGTCTCACTGAATCGCTATACAACTTACTTTGATTATTTTTGTGGGGAATACCCAAACTATAGAATCCCCATGTGGGCTGTGATAGGCCCCTGTAAACAAAATATATAAATTGGCAATTAATTATAATTTAAAAAGTAAAGTTTTCCTCGCGTTATCGAACAAGCAAGTGAATACAAAGAAATACGGCTTAATTGTGGTATAAACATTCAAAAACTGGTTATATGGCGGCCCATAAATTAGCCACCAACGAACTACGTACAGCGGAGGTGACGTTACATGAGTCAAAAGAACAAGTTCTCAGCTTGAGATACGCAGAAAATATTTCTCAATCGTATGGTACTTTCGAAAAAATATTATACATGAAGCCCCTTTGGAGAATCTCATTGAAAACAAAGAACACAGATTCCCTTTAAAAATAAAAATAAAAATAAGAAAGGCTCGCCTGCCCCTATATCAATTGATGCATGACATGTCTATCCAACCAAAATGTCTAGAAACAAGCGGTAAGACGCTCCCACGGAATGTCCCATGTGACTCACCACATAATGTTTCAAGAATCCCGTGGCGTAGACTTCAGCTTTCTCTCACGTTAGGAGAAAGTTTGTTAGTCGCTAACCTCCTTTTATGTGGTGTACTACATGAGTCGAATCGGAAATTATCACCTCCGGAAGCGGGTGGAGATAGAAAGTCCTCTTTTTACTTTCAAGTCTCGCGTCTGAAACGTCGAGCATGACTGTGTGTCGCGGCCATATTTGAGTGGATAGTATCAACTGCACGTATAAAAAGGAAAACGTTTTTTTGATACTGAACCACAACCAATTTCATTTTGGTTGTTGTCAACAAATTATTAATATAGTCTGTCATCACTGCTTGTAAAGTAGTAACGCCAAAAAGGGAATTTTATTAAAATGTTAATTTATAATCCATACGCAAAGTTGAAAAAGAAAATGAATTGTAAGTCTATTTACTCCAGTTAAGTGTCTACCCACATTAAGAAGTTGGTAGCCCACCAGGTACCTCCAGTAAGCGCCACAGAGCTGCGTTGCAGAGTGTTGTAAAAAGGGGCATGACCTCTGAACACCTCTCTGCAACGCAGGTCTGTGGCGCATACTGGAGGTACCTGGTGGGCTAGTTGGCCCCCAGGGACCCTCAGGATTGAGGAGGAATTTATTCTCCAATTTAAAACGCACCACAGGGCTTGTTTGCAGACATGTCGCCTCAGGAAACGCCCCCTTCCTTCACCATTGTGCAAACGCGCCCCATGGTGAGTTGTAAGTTGGGGAATTAATTATCTTTCAATACTGAGGGTCTCTGAGGGCCAACTAGCCCAACAGGTATCTCCAGTGTGCGCCAGGGAGCTGCGTTGCAGACAGCTGTTCAGTGGCCACGCCGCTTTTTACAGCTCTCTGCAACGCAGCTCTGTGGCGCTTACTGGAGGTACCTAGTGGGCTAGTTGGTCCCTAGGGACCCTCAGGATTCAAGGGGACTTAATCTCCAAACTTAAAACAGCCACAGGGCGCGTTTACACAGTGGTGAAGAGAGGGGACGGGGCCTGAGGTGACGTGTGCAAACACGCCCTGAGGCACATTTTAAGTTGGGGAAATAATCCCCCTTCAATTCTGAGGGACCCTGGGGGCCACCTAGACCACCAGGTGCTTCCAGTAAGCACCACTGCGCTGCGTTGCAGAGAGGTGGTGCAGGCCGTGCCCCTTTTTACTCCTCTCTGCAGTGGCGCTTACTGGAGGTACCTAGTGGGCTAATTGCCCCTAGGGACCCTCATGATTCAAGGGGACTTATTCTTACAACTTAGAACGGCCACAGGGCGCGTTTACAAAGTGGGGAAGGGAGGGGACGGGCCTGAGGTGACGTGTGCAAACACGCCCTGTGGCGCGTTTTAAGTTGGGGAAATAATTACCCTTCAATCCTGAGGGCCCCAGGAGGCCAACTAGCCAACCAGGTGCTTCCAGTAAGCACCACTGTGCTGCGTTGCAGAGAGGTGGTCCAGGCCGTGCCACTTTTTACACCTCTCTGCAACGCAGCTCTGTGGCCCTTACTGGAGGTACATAGTGGGCTAGTTGGACCCTAGGGACCCTCAGGATTCAAGGAGACTTAATCTCCAAACTTAAAACGGCCACAGGGCGCATTTACACAGTGGTGAAGCGAGGCGACAGGGCATGAGGTGACGTGTGCAAACACGCCCTGTGGCGCGTTTTAAGTTGGGGAAATAATTCCCCTTCAATCCTGAGGGCCCCTGGGGGCCAACTAGCGCAGCAGGTGCTTCCAGTAAGTGCACTGCGTTGCATTGCTGAGAGGTGGACTAGGCCGGGCCCCTTATTACACCTCTCTGCAACGCAGCTCTGTGGCGCTTAATGGAGGTACCTAGTGGGCTAGTTGGACCCTAGGTACCTCAGGATTCAAGGGGACCTAATCTCCCAACTTATAACGCCCACAGGGCGTGTTTGCACATGTGTCATCTCAGGCCCCCCCCTCCCTTCACCAGTGTGCAAACGCACCCCGTGGCTCGTTTTAGGAGGTAGTTTTAATCCCCATGCCCTATTATGTACTAGGGGTTTACAGAGGAGGTCATTCTTATCACAGGGGTACCCCAATGCATAGTGTTCCCTAGTGTAAATAGGTGTTTTAATTGTATTCTAATTGTCTTTTAGCATAGCACTGGCTCTAGGACTGGTTAGTCAGAGGCAGTTACCACCAGTACCCATCTGAAAAAGTTAGGGTACTGGATGATTTTGCAACAAGGCCTCTTTCTGCTCCTCTGTTTGTTCTTTCCACACATCTTCCTGCACTTTTCTTCGTCTTTGAGGACTTCTGTTGGTTCTTTCTGCATTTCTTTTTCTTCTTTCTCTGCGTTTTTTCTTCTTTCTTCACATGTCCTACCTCTGTAGGCATAGTGAGAAACTAGCATTTAAATAACCTTTGAATTTAACTGAAAAAACATAGGTTTCAAGAACGTTATTGTTACAAATTAGCATTTAAAAAACCTTTGAAATTCACTGAAAAAAACCATAGGTTTCAGGCACGTTATAGTTAGAAATTAGCATTTAAAAAACCTTAGAAATTCACTGAAAAAACCATAGGTTTCAGGGGCGTTATAGTTAGTTGGACATTTCACTCGTACAAAACCATTGAAATTCCCCCATTATAGTTAGTTCAGCTAACTATAACTCGCGCACCCGCAATGCACTGCTGATGACGTCACATATTACATCACTCAAGACATGGTCAATGACATCACTCATGGATGGAATGCTTGAATTAATCTCAGCCACTGTCAATCACTCAGGGCCCGATCGCAATCCATTGTTATTTAGCTCACCTTGCCACCTCATTTTGGACTCAGCTATATGCATGACCCTGCTCCAAGAGGATTATTCCAGACCAAACTGCCAAGCCAGGTCCTTCCTGTACCAGAACACAAGCAGCCGACGACTGGTTTCGTACAGCATGGATCCAGTGACACATTATACACCCTGCTTCGTGAGCTTGTTGCTTGAGCCCTGTCCCCTTCCTTTTGATTTTCATGTGGGGGGCCCCTAACCCCTCCCCCTTGCTTTCCATGGTCTGTTGACATGCCCCTGCCTCCACCCTCCTGCCCTTTATCATCTGTTGTGATGCAACTAACCCTTCTTTCTGTCCAGTATGGTCAGCTTGCTGGCCTTGCCTCTTCCCCTCTGATCTATGTTGTTCATGTGTATGGTCCTGACCCTTCCATGTTGCTTTCCTTGGTCCGTACTGCCATTCCACTTGCCCTGTGTGGCATATTGTGCTTCTGCAACCAGGTGCCAGCTCTGAATGGTCAATTTGGTACCCCTATCGACCTCCCTTCTGTCCATTATTGTCTGAATCCATGTATCTACCTCATTTCTCCTACCCTCTGTGGTCCAATGTACCATAATGTCAACATTTTGACCTTGGTAGAAGGAGACTTTAAAAAACAACATCTGGAGTATCGATTTTCCTCACTGACTAACTTTGACAAAGAGGCAGTTTTAGGCAGGAGACTGCTAAAATAATGCCCTTTTGAGCTCAAAAACATAGCAAGTCTCCTGCCTTAAATGGGTCTATTGACATGTATGGTTGTACTGTCTCTCTCTTCTGCCCTCAATGGTCTGTTGTATTGCCACAGCATCTCCTGCCTGTCCCACATGGTTGGTTTGTTGGCCCTGCCCCCTTACCCCTGGCCTCCATGATCTGTTGTGCTGCCACTAAGCCTCCCACCTGCCCCGCACGGTCAACTTGCTGCCTCTGCCTCCCCCTCCCTACCCTCATTTGGTTGAGTCTATGCCCCTGACCTCTGCCTCCCCACAGTATTCTAATGACCAACTAGATCACTAATAAGCTATATTTATTTAAAAAGTGTGGCACACCTGAAGTTATCTTGATGTAATTAAAACTGTAATACGTAATGCATTTTTTTAGAATGTATAAAAAAATAGGGGGTTGCATGGGTGTGTGAGTAGCTCTGTTGAGAGGCTGAATGGGTGGTGTATAAATGCCTAAATGGATGAATAAGTAGGTGTGTGAGTAGCTCTATGGCTGAGTGAGTGGCTGTGTAAATTACTATATGGTGAGTGAGTGGCTGAGTTAGTAGGTGTATGAGTAAGTGAGTTGCTGTGTGAGTGGCTTTATGGATAAGTTAGTGGGTGTATGAGTGGCTCTATTGATGAGTGAGTTGGTGTGTAAGTAGTTGTATGGGTGAGTGAGTGGGTCTATGAGTGTTTGTGTGAACGGTTCTCTGGATGCTGTCATCAGTGATGTCCTCAGTGATGTCATTTGAGATGTCATGAGTGATGTCATAAGTGATGTCACTAACCATGTCAAAGTTTTATGAAACATGTGAGGTCATAAGCAGTGCATTGTGGGCGCGCAAGTTATAGTTAGCTCAGGTAACTATAACCGCTGAATTTCTATAGTTTTGTACGAGTGAAATCTTATGCCTAACTATAACGTCCATTTAACCTTTGTTTTAGTCAGTGAATTTTGACTGTTTTTAATGCTTTATCCCAACTAAAACAACCATGTAACCGTTGTATTTCTCAGTGAATTTCCAGGGTTTTTAAACATAGAGTAGCATTTAATAACCATATGTTAATCCAACCACTGCAAGGCCAACCAGTGGGTTTGTGAGTAGATGTATGAGTAGTTCTCTGGTTCTGTAAGTGGGTGTGTGAGTGGCTGTATGAATGTGTAAATCAGTGTGTAAGTGGTTTTTGGGTCTCTGGTCGGTTATGAGTGGATGTATGGGTGTCTGAGGGGGTGTGCGGGGTTTTCTGGGCCTGTGTGTGGATGTGTGAGTGGCTGTGTATGTGATTAAGTAAGTGTATGAGTGGTTGTGTTGGTGTGTAAGTGGGTGTGTGTGAGTGCCTTTTGGGGTCTATGAGTGGATGTGCGAGTGGTTCTCTGGTCCTCTGAGTAGATGTATCAATGACTGCATGGGTGTGTGAGTGGGTGTGTATTTGTCTAGATGGATGTGTGACTGGGTGTGTTAGTGACTGTCTGAGTATTTGGTGTGTGTGTGTGTTATGGGTCTGTGACTGGGTATGTAAGTGCCTGTGTGGGTTTGTGACTGGGTGTGTGAATGGTTCTCTGAGTGGATGTATCAGTGTCTATATGGCAATGCAAGAGAGTGTGTGGGTGGCTCTATTGATGTTTGACTGGGTATTTGAGTTTCTGTATGGGCGTGTGAGTGGTTTTCTGGATCCTGAGTGGATGTATGAATGGCTGTATGAATGGGTGTGTTAGTGGTTGTGTGAGTGTGTTATTGGGCATATGAGTGTGAGATGGGTTGATGTATGAGTGGCTGTATAAGTGGCTGTGTGTGTGTCTGAATGGGTGTGTGAGTGGCTGTGTACATGGCTGTGTGGGTCTATGAGGAGGTGTGTAAGTGGCTGTATGGGTGTGCATGTGGATGTGTGAGTGCCTTTGTGGGCCTGTGAGTGAGTGTGTGAGTGGTTCTCTGGCTCTGTGAGTGAATATATAAGTGATTGTATGGGTGTGGGGAAAAAGTAAATAAGTGTCAATAGATATATTACCATCATGAATAGGAAATCTGTTTCAAATCAAGCATTCTGAAACTGAAAGCTTCAACCAACTAACAATGATTAAACAGAAATGGTCTTTAATTAGTTTGGCAGGTGAACTTTGAATAAGACACGTGGGCACTATTAAAAAGTCCAAGTAGGTAAAAGAGAAAAAGGTCCATGGAAGTATGTGTAGATCACAGCATGGTAATATGTAAAATTGTGTCCATGTTTTAAATACACAACCTATGAGCAGCTATCACTAGAATATCCTGATAGGAGCTTCAATCCAATACCTTTGAATCACTTAATCCGTGTAATGATTCAGTTGGGTTTAGCCCCTTTTGTGAAGTTTCTTTGAAATTCCTAATTTGCTGTAAACCGGCGTTTTGAGTGGTTTGCGGTGTTATTTCCTAATACAATGTGAAAAACGTTTGTCCCATCTGAACTTTCCGCTAGAAGGTTAGCACTAGAAAGATATCAAAACCGCTTCAAGATACTGACAAACGTTTTGCCTTTAACGTCATAGTAAATGCCCACGTCTCTTGGAGTCAAGTACATGATTTCATCCGATTCTGCAGCCAGCACCTTCTTGTGGCTTTCAGAGGGAGAAGAACATTGTTTCTTTAACCCTTGTACTACCTCATTAACTACAATTACTTTTAATGCATCAAATTTACACTGGGACAACAGCTTAGAAATAAACAATGCGGAAGGCCTGTGGGCCCCCTGACTAAAGTCCTGGATGCCGAAGTCATGGTCAAAGTAGGTCCGAATCAGAAAATAGAAGACACAACTTTGGCGCCAAAGCAAAGGGTTGGGAATCCCAAGAACGATCAGCTGCTTTCTTTGTTCTCAAACCCCAGTACGATCAGCTGGTTTTTTTGTCCTCAACCCCCACTCTCCTTCTCAAGCTGTAATTTTGCATCCCGGCAAGGGATAGAACTGCAGGAGTAGGTGGGAGAAATTGGGAGCATCCAGTCACCGGAGACAGGACTAAGACTGGCACATGCAATCAGGGCAACAGCTGCCTCTGTACCAAACGACACAACCAAGATCAGTCCAGACAACAAGAACACAAGTGCGGCGGCTTGAAACCCGGGCCGGGGAAGGCGCAGCCGGACCCGATGGGGGCCCATGGCAAACACCCCCCAGAGGCAGAAGCCCCCCATCACAGAAGCCTGCAAAAGAGGGGGCGATGTCAAAGGATGTGTCTAGCTCCCAATGCCCCACCACGATTTCCTAGCTGCACGCAATCTTATAATGTGTTCGCTGCAGAAACCCCAGGGGGGAAAGGGGATGGGACAGAGAAAAGACACCCAAAATTGTCATGTGATTCTTTTTCCTACTGCTGACTTTTCTTGCTGTTCTTTTCTTGCAATTTAGTCTTGGCTGGAAGTGGAACTATAAGAAAAGATAAATCAATACAACATTTTTAGTACATTTATCATTTATCTCAAGGTGCTTAAAATGTACCTACCCAGTCTTTATGTGACCTATGCTTCTCTCCTTCTGACGTTATGCTTTTGGTCTGTGTACTGAAAACTAAATATATATACATAGATTAATTTCTTTTTACCTGTTAGAACTAATTACAATCTTTTCTCTTTTTATTTTGTTGCAGGGATTCTCCCCTTTATTCCCAGTAACTGCTCCTATAAAGCTGGATTATTTTTCTGGTAAGTATTGACTTTTCCTTTTTTAAGTAATCTCTATAATATTCTAAATCTATGGAGCGCTTTCTGTCCTCCTGTTTAGCACTCTAAGCAACAGCGAGTTAACTTCACATGTGTTCTGAATGATAACTATTCTCCTGGACTATTCAATGAAAATAACACGCTTCCACAAGTCACAAAACGGGTCTTGTTCTGACTCTGCCAGTTTTCTCTGAAAATACACTGGGCTTTTTGCACTGCGCACGCCCTGGAACTGAAAGTCACAGCTAAATTATGAGTATGTCCATTCAAATAAACAATTTAGCTTAATGATATTTGCGTGGTATCTGGACGCTCCCCCTCCGAAGTTCAGAACTCTATTACGCGTCGAATAAACTACGGGAAACGTGCGCCGAAAGTTCCCTCACTAAACTTTTGCAGCGCGAACCTCAGGGACGCCTACTCTCCTTAGAACACAGGTGAAGTGCGCACTAAGGTGAGCGCTTCACCTGGACATTTGAAATTATGATAGATAGCTGGAGCACTAATGTGCTGTTCCACTGGTCTCTCCCTGAGGGCGATTTGGGTAGTTGGTCACTCTGTCTTTCTTTCTTTTCAAAGAGGCTTTTAGTCCTACTACACTAACTGAGATTTCTTTCCTCATGGGGGGTTTAGTGATCCTGACAGGAGATCAGGATTGGTCGCTCCAAGGTAGCCGATGGCCCCCCCATCAGGGGTCGAGGCACAAGCAGCTGAGGGGGTTAAATAGGGGCACAAGGCCCAGAGTTAGCATGCAACCCCCGCCCCCGCAAGAAGAAGAAGGACACAGAGGCCAAGCAAAAGGGGCACCTCGCAAAAATGTACTGTCTGGGAGCAAACAACAACAATGAATGTACAAAGACAATGAAGGTATACAAATAAAATTGTGAGATGTACAACCATGTTATGTTTGAATAAACTGCAACCTTTTAAGGCACCAAACCAAGAGGCATATCAACAACAACCGGCGATAATTATCGCTGAGCGCACTTAGCGCTCGGATAATTATCGCCGGCTAGCGCCAATTTTTATCGCTGAGATAGCGTGCTATTAGCAACGCTTATCTCATCAGCGATAAAAATCCTAGCACTAACTGGCTAACGTGAGATTATCGCTGGAAACCCAGCGATAATCTCACGTTAGCTAGTTGATAGGGACTCACAAACTTAGCCATGATATCCACCTTCCATAGGATATCATGGCTACGTCAGTCCTGAAGCAGGCGTAAGGAAAGTAGCGATAACAGGGGTTATCGCTACTTTTCCTGACGCTATGCTTCATAGCGTGGGGCTTGATGATAGGAGAAATGTCGCTTAGCGACATTTCTCCTGTCATGCCAGGTCAGGAACGCCCACTTTGCATCTCATTAGAGATGCAAAGCTGGGCGTTAGGAATCCTGACGCTAAAGCAAGGTTTCACGCGTTAGCGTGACCTTGCTGATTAGGCGATAAAATTATCGCCGCTTTTCGGCCGAAAACGGCCGCAAGAGCGGCGATAATTTTTTATCGCCTGCTTGTTGATATGCCCCCAAGTTATCAGTGGAGTGATTGAAAGGTGAAAGGGATGCAGTTATGTGGGCAAGGGGGGAGGTAGACTCGCTCCTGGGAGGGGTTCACTCGAGAACACCCTGTGCTCTGCCAACAGTGGGATAAAGGCGCACGCGCACACACAGCTCTTTTCCTCATGACGCACACAAAAGACCATAGGCTTCGAACAGTGTGATTCTGGGCAGAAGCAGATGAAAAGTTATTTGTATCAATTCACGCATTGTATGAGAAGCACGACTTCTAAGGCATTGCTAGTTCGCCCTTCATAGCTGCCAAGTTTTTAGATTGCTTATTTGTGACACATCCATGATTTAACAGCAAATATGAGTGACATTCCACTGTCAAATGTGTGGCACTTCTCATATAAAACCAAGCATTGACACCCATGTAAGAAATAAATATCGCAGATTGCCAACTTTGGAGAACTGGAAAGCTATGAAAAGCTTTGAAACCGCTGTAAAACGCCTGAAATAGAAGTTTATTACACACGGGAAGTGAATTTACAATGCACTGGCAGGCCTCGACAAAACCTTAAAAATATTGCTAGACCAGTTCAGGCCGAGTAACTTTTAATTATCTGCTCGACCCTTGAAGCAGAAGCTATATTTTTTGTTTATTTATTTAGTTTCAAGATGAAGCAGCTTGGTGATAGTCAGAGGTAAACTGACTGCACAAAATACATTTATTAATTTCAAAATATCTTTATTGAAAAGTTTTATGAAACAAAAACATAGAAACAGAACAGGAGTTGGACTCATTGACTTGTGAACATTAGGAGAAGACAATACTGTCTAGTTTCTTTAAAAACAAATAGGATACATTAAGGTTGGGAGAGTTTATATGCCGTATTTTTATCAAAGGAAAACTATTTTAGGTTGTGCAAGATATTCAATTAAAATAAACATTGACATCAACACATTTTAGAGTCAATTCATTTATTTTATGTGAGCTGCCCTCAAATAACCAATGTTTCACAATAAAAGAAACAACACTCCGGTGCCACATCAGGCCAAGTGTAAATCAGAAAAAGATTACACTTGTAAACTATCCTTCATGGACAAAGTATCTAAAACTACTTACTGTGTAACTTACTGGGAAGTAATTACATGACTAGGAAGTTGAACATTGCACTCTGCTGTCGTGAAGTGATCAGGCAAGCCTTAAATGGTATTAATATTTAACTTACACAACAAACTACCCCTCCCCATGTCTACCTACCCATGCCTTACTTCTGTAATGGAAAAAAAGCCAACTCATAAAGCAACTAATAGATGGTACGTGCGCCTGACCCACTGACTGTACTGCACTGCTTTAAGTTTTTTTTTTTTGTTGCAGTTTTATATTGTGCAAACTGCACCCGAAGGTATTGGAGTGCTTTAAATGAGCGATAGTTACCATACACAAGTACACATTCATTTTATTTCCAAAAAATGGGGAGAAAAAGTGATTTACCCAAAATCAAAGGATATCGACCCGACGCTGAGACTGTAACCAATATTAAATTGAACAACTCAAACTTTGCAGGGCATTATGTTTCATACTCAGAGGCACTAAAATAATGACAGTGATAGGGTAACTTGTAGGCACCTTACTTATATTTGGCATTGTGTTGGACCATATATTGATGATGGCATGCGCATTGGCACTTACTAGTGCTGGGTAAATGTTCCATAACAGTGTGAACCTTGAGAGCAGGCTGGCATGCCAAAAGGCGCAAATTTGTAACAGCTGGTCAAAAAATATAGTAACATAATATTGTGAATGATTCATTTTATAATTCTGGTGTTATGTTTTTGCTAGTTACACCAGCAGTCACTGTCTGACAGATGCTCTCCTCCTGCCACACACTCTTGAAGTTGAGTGTGACTGTCTCCATCGGATGAACTGATGTCAGATCTCTGACAGCAATCCCGGGGCCGTGGTGTTCTAAAAGGGGCTGCCTGAGGCCACTGGTGCATTAGCTGGATTGATGTGTGGCTAGCAAAAATTAAGCTGCCCCAGACTGCGCGCCGCCAGTGTCAGTGCATCTCTGGTCAAATAGACCCTGCCTGGTCAAAATGGGGCAGGACTCTTGCAGATGAAAAAACAACAGACAAAGCTCTGTCCGAACCAATCTGGGCCCATGGGGGCATGCACTGTCAGCAGGGTTGGACATTGTTTGTTGTATTGACAAAACAGTTTATCATGAATTCCCTCGCACTGGGACCGTGCTTCACTAGAGCAAAGTTGCCTAAATGGGCTGTAAGTCGTGTCTGTCTTTATTAATTAAAAATTGATTAGTGGCGCATGTGCCAGCATTATCACTAACGTTGTGCAGCGTTTGCTCCTAGAGCACCTCATGAGGTCAGGAAACACTATAAATTGAGCAGGGCTGCCATTTTGAAGACACCTACTCACTGTGTGTAATCCTGGCTTAGTCCGAGTCTCAAGATCGCTGCCAGCACATCCTGGTTCAAGTGCTGGCAGCCAATTAGATCTCACCATGAGATCTATGATTAGGCTCTGCCCAGATATCTATATTTCTTTGTTCTCTAATAAGTCCAAAACCACTGAACGGATTTACACCAAATTACAACAAGGGTTCTTTCTGGGAAAAGATCTAGCTTTCTGCCAAATTTGGTGTAATTCTGTCCAACAGTTGGGCCTGTAGTCATGTCTAAAATCTCTACAGGAAATAACATTGGAAGCACACATTTTTTGACTATCCCTTTTTCTCAGCTGCTGCATGATAGATCACCCCGAAGTTTTCCATGCACAACTAGAAACAGGAGATTACATTATTTAGAATATTTTCTGACGATTCTTCAAACGGTGCCAAAGTTATAGATTTAACTCAGATCTGTGACTGGGGGTGAACGTTCGATTTGTTCAGCTTTTCGGATATCGTCTGTTCTTTTTGCATTTGTCACCCTAAGTGGGAATGGTACGCCCAAACATGGGTCCTGTCTTTGTTACACCACCAGATTCAAGCTAGCCAGGCTGATGAAGGGTGATACCATGAAACCGGTCCCGCAATGTTTGTTTCTGGTCCAGGGAGGACCTAGCCTGGCAGTTTGGGCTGGACCTTTCCCATGGGCAGCAGGGTCGAGACTGATTTGCATATGGCTTTGTCTAAACTGGAATGGTGTGGCACTCCAAAACACGATGGATTTAACCCAAATCTGAGAATGGGGGTGAATGGTTGATTTGTTCGGCATTCCGTCCATCATCTGTTCTTTTTGCATATGACACTCCAAGCATCAAGCAGGAGCCGACATTGCTTCCGCCCGCAGGGAGCAGTTAATAAATCTGCTCCCTATGACCATGAACAATATTTTTATATGTTTGCCAGCCCACAACAATACTGGCAGAGAAACAGATCTGAAGCTTACTCCCAGCTGGCGGGAGCATTTTACAAGCTGCTGCCCACTGGGAGCAGACTTGGTGTTTGCTCCCACTTGGCTGCGGATTTGAAATTGCTCCCACCAAGGGAGAGCAAACACAGGTTTCATTGCCAGCACCAGTGTGGGCAGGGAAACCGCTATGTCCCAGGGGTGGGCACCCTGGGACATAGCCTATGAGCTGGCCAGCAGGGAAGGGGTCGAAAGTGCCATTATAGCCCCCTTTGCACATTAGGCTGGGCCCTGGGTTATGGGTTCCCTGAGGTCAAAATCAGCCGGGGGAGTTGGTTGCATGCCGTCTTCCCCCATTTGGAATACGGCCAAGCACGGGGTGGGTCGACTGTAATGGCTGTGAGCATTGTGTAAGTGGCTGTATGAGTGTGGAGAGGTTGTGTCAGTGGCTCTGCTTTATAAGAGTGTGAGTGGTTGTCTGGGTGTGTGAGTGAGTGTGTAAGTGGCTGTATGGGTGTATACATGGCTGTGTGAGTGGGTGTGTGAGAGCCTGTGTGGGTATATGAGTGGGTGTGTTAGTGACTCTCTAGGTCTGTGAGTGAATGTATCAGTGATTGTATGGGTGTGTGAGAGTTTGTGTCAGTGACTATATGGGTATGTCAGTGGGTGTGTGAGTATGTGTATGGATGTGTGTCAGTGTGTGAATGCTTGTGTGTTTGCAAGAGTGTGTGAGTGGGTGTGTGAGTGGGTTTATTTTTTAAGTGGGATCTGGATCCATGGATCCATTGCAGTTTCACATGGGGGGGTGCACTGAGCTCCACAGTCGATCTGCAGATCCTTGTGCAGCCCAAAAAACTAAATTAGAGGTAATTTCCTGCTCAGGACTGGTCCCTCACACACCCCTCCATCAGTCCTATGGAGTCAGGATACCTCTATCTTGACCCCGTATATCCTATTTACACTTTCTCATTGGAAATGAGTCCTGATACACAAAATGGAGGTAGCAAATTTCCTCTCAGGTTGCAGCCAGCCAATCACAGCATTGCTGTTAGCCTGTGGATCCTCCACAGTAGGTTCACTGTGGGTCTTCATGTTTAGATATACATAAATAAATACTCCAAAACTACTGATCAGGCATATATATTACCTACTAGCTGTCGCCAGTCAGTACTTATAGTTAGGATGTAGTTTCCATAGCAAGAGTGATTTTTTATTTGCCAATAACTTTGGCCTCATTTGACGAATATTCGCGAACTTTACATAGCTACTTCGATGCTCACTTCAGCTGCTGTCTAGAACATTTTGGGGTGATCCGTCAAGCGGGGGCCGAGAAAAGGGGGGGCCCAAAATGCTTTTAATCCATGTTAATTTCCATAGGAAACTTTAGACCGGCTATGGCCCGAACTGCTGATGGAATTTCACCAAATTTAGCAGAAAGGTAGCTCTTGCTCTAAAAAGCGCCCTTTTTGTTAAATGGTGTAAATCCGCTCAGTAGTTGTTGAGAAATGTAAAACATTTTTAGATATACAACTGAGGCCGCAGTGGATCCGCAACCTCTTCTTATCTTGTGCCTGAGATCTGATTGGCTGCCAACACTTGAAACCAGTAAGTGATGGCAGCCATGTTGTGACTTGGATGAACCGAGTCACAAGAAAAAAAGTTAAAAAAAGAAAAAGGAACAGGATGGAAACACCCTAACCCCCTAATCCTGTAGGGGGCATCCAACAGGGACCCGACAGCCAAAAAAGCATTATTTAAAAACAAATCAGCAGGAGTCACGTTTGATCCGCGACTCCAGACGAAATTTAAAAACACAAAGCGTGGCCGCCCACGCTTTGTTAAATAAAGGCCCACAAGTGGGCCTGGGTCCCGGGGCAGTTTATGTGGTACTGTGGGGGGTGCCTATGTGACACCCCCACACCTCGGGGACCATCATCTCCACAGGGCAAACATAATGAAAGAAGTGCAGGAGGCCAGCAGGCCCCGCAGCCTCTGGGACGGCCACCTCCTCAGGGCTAATAATTTAAAATGTGCAATGGAAGTCATATGGCCACCACGCAGCCCCGGGGACAACCACCTCCCTTGGGCTAATGTATTGGGGGCCTCGAAGACCCCCCTGGCCTGGGGACCACCACCTCCCTTGGGCTATAACATTTTCATGTGGGAGACCTCACGGACTGCCTCTGGCCCCAGGGACCACCACCTTCCTGGGGCCAAACTGTATTTTATATTCTTTATATTAAAGAAATGGGAGGGGAGGGCACGTTACCCCCCACCCAGACCATTCTTAGCCCTGGGGACTGCCACCTCCCAGGGGCAGGCCCATACTCTGATAAATGCTCAGCAATCCTGCTGTGTGGGATTTACTGGAGGTTAAAGGAGAGGTAGTAGGCCCCCACGGATATCCGTGGGGGACAACTACCCCTCCTGTTACCTGCAATAAGTCCCACACAGTCAGATTGCTAAGATATCTTTGGAGGCTACACCCCCTTTCTCCACCACTCTGCTAACACGGCTTAAGGTGCACTACTGGTTGGGAGATGAAGTCCACTTTACTCCTGAGGGGCCTTGACGGTAAGAAACACTCTCGGTACCTCTTTTAAGTCCTACACAGCGGGATTCCTGAGAGCTGGTCGGAAGCCCAGCCCCTTTTCTCCACCACACTGCAAATGCAACTACTTGTTAACATTTTTTTTTAAATTCACTAAAAAAACAAAGCTTACATGGATGTTATAGTTAGGAATTAGCATAAAAAACAGGGACATCATATTTAGGAAATGGAATATAAAAACTCATAGAAATTAACTGAAAAAACAAAGGCTACAGAGACGTTATGGTTAGGCTAACATTTCACTCATACAAAACCAGAGAAATTCAGCCATTATAGTTAGTGAGCTAACAATAACTTACGCCCCTGCAATGTACTGCTTATGACTTCATACAGGTACTCAGACAACCAATCAATCATCCATACAGCCACTCAGGTACCCATTCACCAAAGCATACAGCCACTTAGACACCGACTGAAAGACTGATACAGACATTTACACAACCTAATCACTCACCGTACACTCACTAATACATCTAATGACTCACTTATACAGTAAGCCACGCACCCAATGAATCACCCATGCAAACACTCATACACCCACTGACACACCAATACACCTTGGTATATGATTTAAAAAAACACTCAAGGTTACCAGATGAGGTCATCAAAGATGTCATTTGAGATGTCATCAGCGATATCATCAGTGATGTCACTGACCATGTCATGAGTGATGTAATATGTGAGGTCATAAGCAGTGCATTGCAGGGGCATGAGTTATAGCTGAATTTCCCTGGTTTCGTACGAATGAAATTTAAGCCTATCTATGCCGTCTCTGTAACCTTTGGTTTTTTCAGTGAATATATATATATATATATATATATATATATATATATATATATATATATATATATATGGCAGTAAACCTTTCTTCGAACGATCCTCTGTACCATGGATCAAGAAGGGGACGGACTCTACTTGGTTGTACCCAAATCAGTTTATTTTTAGTTCGTGCGCTCTGCCGCCATGACGCATTTCGGGCTCAGCAGCCCTTGATCACATGACGTGCCCCTTGCATTTGTCCCATTTTTAAAGTGACAGTCCATAATTACTTGCCATAGACATAGACAAAATATTACCATGACGTAAATGTTTTACCACACGTATTCATACCAAAATTAATTGATGTAACTGTAGAATACATTACAAGATTTGTATCCCATGACTCATGATTCATAAATTTTGAGCTATTGGCTCACACGTTATAAAGTGCACTTGTGTTTGTATAAATACATAAATAGACTGCACATGTAAAATCAGAGCAATATAACTGGTAAAAACATGTTAAAACCATATTGTTGATAAATATTAAGCAATTGCTAGCAGCATGGTTATTTCTGACTGTGCAAAAACGGCAAATAAAGTGCAAAATTGTGCGAACCTGTGCTATAGTATCACCTGTGCAAAATTAGATTTACAACCGAATAGGTTAATTTACAAATCCATCTATAAACCCTAGTTTATAAGAATGGAAAGACAGTCAAGGGAAAAGGAGAAAAGGGGGAAGGGGAGAGAGGAGACAACAAGGATATTAAAAACATATATATGAATATATATTATTTATGAATTACATTTTCTATTGTTGGAGGGCCTTGGGAAAAGAAGTCTATATATTTAATTACTTATTAGGGGATATTAACTTGCCCAATTTGTTATAGACTTCCTAGAGCCATGTATATAGGTCTTCCGTGGTATTTAGCCCATATATATATATATATATATATATACAAACATAAATACATACCTGTGTTTATGTGTGTGTGTGTAGAATAGATATATAGATATGTCTTTGCAACAATTATCGTTGGCACATGTACCCTCTGGTGCAAAAAGGCTATTTTATTTATGAGCATGGTACCACAATGAGGCAAGTGTTTTTTTTTTTTATGCTAGCGTGGTCCACTCACCTACATTAATGCACTTTTTTCATCATAGATTGCTTGCAGTTGTGCCTACTGTCTTTCTTCAGAAAGAAGTGGACACACAATGTAATAACACACCACAGTTCAGTTTATTCTATACACTTTGATGAGTGCATCAGGGCACATAGTTATCAAAATGTATTTCATGCTGCGAGCACAGGGCACCAAGACAACTTGATGTGGTGTATGAAAGGGTAAGTGTAGGAATGCAACATATTTAATAATTTAGCAAGAAATGTAGCATTCCTGCTCTTGCACTATGCTGGTGGAACAAAGTGCAGCCTACTGCCACTATGCAGTGCCACATACATTACATGGCACCCAGGATTGCTTGTGCAGGAAAAGGACACCTCCCTGTACAAAAACAATTCTTATATTCAAGGACAAACCAAACAAAAACCCCTTAATAAATCTGGGCCCTGGGAGTAGTGATGCATTGTGTCTGCCTGATCTCGATGAGTGTAGTAGACATTAAATGAATGATACCATCTTAATTCTGTTCCACCATGAGATAGCCAGGTGCTCGGCGGTGGTGTTCACTTGGGATGATTTAATAAGGAATGCTGTCACTATTATGATAGTAGTATATCAGGGTGTTAGCGTTCTACTCTGTGCCTTTAAGTAGCTCATACAGTCCCAATCTCCCTGATGTGTAGTATGCATTGCAAAGGGCAACTAACTTGACTCATAAAAGTGGGCATAGATGAAAAGATAATTCCTTACAATGCATGAGTAGTTCAAAACGTCATTTTAGCTTATGGAAACTAGGAATAGTTTATAAGTTAGAAAGTACAATGCTGTGCCTGTCAATTTTATTTTTTAGAGAATACTACTAATCATTTTTTAATCTTCATTTTTCCTTACATCAGCCTGCAAGAGGACATCCAAGGTTAAAGTGGCTGCCACCACCAGCATCGTGGTGGGTGGGCCTACCACCACCAGTGCCAGGGCAGATGGTTATGCTGGCCACAGTAAGTCTTATTTATGATTATTCCTTGGTTTTCCTCTCCCTACTAGTAAAATACTTTTGCCTTGTGCATTTTTCATACTATTTACTTTTTTTCAGCTCCCCTATATAATATTTGTTATTCCTGCAATACATTGCTTTTCTATATTTCCTGAGTCTGCAGATGACTTTCTCCTGTCTATAGCTTTCTTCTGCTTTCTTTTTTAGTAAGCTTTATCTCACCCCTCTGTCATATGTCTTGTAGTCCTGTTAAGACTAAAAAAACAGATTGATGGTACCATGAAGAAGATCACAGGCCCAAGTAATCAATTAAACAAACAAGGCTTTCTTGATCAAACAGTGAAAAAGAAATAGAGTGGCCACGGTCATGGACCCCCAATGTTATCATATTTATATAGTATACTAGCAGTTTCCATGAGAGTGCAACATCACAGGAAAGGAATGAGATCCAATTACTAACCAATAACATATTTCCTTCATTGACCATTCCCGTTCACCCCTTCATTGGGCTTTACTCTCATCCTTTTGTAGCCTTGTTTCTCAGTTAGGAGAAAAGGTTTTTGGTTGTCTTGACTACCTGGCTTTTTTGACATGTTGTCAACCAACAAACTTCCCAAAGTGATAGTTTTGATGGAAGATGCTGCTAACCAAACTGTAGAGAGGTATTGCTGTTGTACTTTGTGCACAACAATTACGTAGGTGGCGAATCTGGTATCGTAAATTGATAATTTATGTTTCATTCTAGCCACACAGACCAAAAGTGCTGCAGCCTGCACCAGCAGCCAGGCAGGGAATGGGACAGAGGAGGCACAGGTGGTCAGAAGGGGAGCAGTCCCAGTAGTGGCAGGGACAAGTGGTGATTCATCATGCCTTCTTATGCATAATATTGTATTTGTTAAGTGAGGCAGTTATCCTACCCATAACAGTCGTGCCCACGGCATTTCACCACCTAAAACTGCAGCATGGTTTAATTCAGTATTGCACTGAAGGCTGTGAAATGTGTGTCTGCTTTCGTTAACTATGCAGATTTACGAAGTTTGAAATTCATTCAATACCGAAAACAATCATTCTTTACTTCTGTACCAGCCTAACCAAAAGTTTAAAATTCCATCCCAGCATGTGCCCTATTTGTCTGCCCAAGTGACTTATATTTCATGACTTTCAGGACAAATATATGACAGCTCCAATTTTTTTCTTAATTCAAGTCGGCTTTTAGCAACCAATGTGACCAAGCAAAAGCGTAGCACATGATGAGTGTTACCCAACTATTATATAGCTACAAATCTACCTTGCTTAATCCCTCTTACTAACCTTCCAGTCGAGCAACTTTCCCTACTGCCAAGTGAAGGTATTTGTTGAAAATAATTTGTAGTGGAGGCCAGGGTGTAATGTGGGACTAAGTGCCTGATTTAGAGTTTGGTGGATGGGATACAAATGTGCCAAATAAAATAGATCCTATTTCCTGTACTAAAGTGCTTCATTTATAATCTGTGTACTGTATACTAACGGCAGTCAGGATATGCGTTATGCAGCACGTGTGACAGAGTATTCAATCTGCCTCTAAGTTTGGAGTCAAGGTAGAAATGAAGAGGCAGTCGGAGAAGAGAAGGACCATTGTAATTCATTATAATAAGTTAATAAAGTATCCATTACAGCTTCCCCAAAAACATGCTTCAGAGTAGCAGACCCTCCCGCATGCCTCCATGTTGCACATACACCATCAAGTATACTATTAATTGTGCAGAACTCCTTACTCAATAATGAGAGGTAATTCATAACACACAAAGTGTCTGTTTAGTTTCACTATGAAATCCTTTAAATGAAAAGCAATTTTTGATTATGGTTTTATTCTGGCTGAGTTTCTTTCAGTCAGTCCTGTTGCATTATGTGATGCATATGTGGGGAAAACATTGCCCTGTGGCTAACCACATCAAAAATTCCATTGGCCTTAGGGGACATGTAATGTTCTGCTACTGTATCACTGAAATATACACAAGTGATTGCACTGAGCATTACAATCTGTGGATTACCTTTTTGATATAGCTACTCTTGCTACTGGATGTCACCCATCCAGGAAGAAGATAGCCACCTCGTTGCAGCGCCATAGGATGGAGGCCGTCATAGACAAATACCACCAGCTGATGACTTCAGAGAAAGAGAACGAGGAGAAGTCACATGCCTCCAGTTCCTTGGGTGGCCAGCCTGGCCCAACTCCATCCCCAACACACCAACTCTAGCATTGCCTGCAGCCAGGGTCCACTGCTGCCCAGAGGAGCCTCACCTCCCTCCTCATTGTTGGCACCAGCAGACAGCCTCATCTGCTGCACCCTACGTGAGAAGGCGCTGATTCATTCCATTGCATATTACTCACTGTCTTTTGTCTTTGCAGTGCTCTTAAGTGTAGCATTATGAATTTTATCATTGACAAAAAAGCTGTCGCCTACTGTAAATCGACGTTTCCCACAAGACTTTCCCTACCTGAAGTCCCTTGTATTTCTTTGCATTGTTACTTTACTTACCTCTTCCTTTAGTCCAATGCACCACAGTAACAACAGACTGGGTTTGTTTAACGTATTGCATGATGAGGTTTTGCCACTTTGCAGCACCCAACCACTTATCAAAGAGTATACTATTTAGTTAATAACCTTGTACTACTACCTTCTGTAACTGTTGACCACTAGAGGGGTATGCCTACAACATTCACAAGAATCTTAATCATATTTATCTATCTCAGCATGCAGAAAATAACTTCAGTAATAATTTCATAACTAGTTCATGTCTTAGTTCTTACCTGACTAGATGAAATGATGGCTGTTACTTCCCTCAATCTTCCAAAACCTTATTGTAGGGTTTACCAAAATGCCTTCTTAATTGTGGTGGTAGTTGTGGGCTAGCGCTAACAGGAAAGACATCACAAATTGAGGTGCCATTCCCACCTATTCTAAATCAGGTGAACTCTAACGGTAGGATTATAGAGATAGTTTATTCATCACAGGCAACTAGACTGAAAGAAAACAGAGAGAGTTGGTTTTAAAAGACTGAGACCAGATGATCACCATGCCAAAAATCTCATAGTACAAAAACTAGCAGCAATAACTTGTAAGCAATCCGGGGGACTAGTATTTATTTTATTAAAATGAAACTTATGAATTTCTCGAGTAAGGACTCAGGGAAGGTTAAGCATTTATGCAACACAAGGACTGGTTCAGAAAGGTAGAGTATGTTACACTATTGGTATTAGTTTATTCTTGCAGTGTAAGCTTACAACTAGTAACTTTTCCATCAGTAACTTTATGAGTAGTGACTTTATGAGTAGTAAGTAATCCCTATCACTTTGAAAGAAGTTACTGTTACTACTAATTTGTTCCTACTTCTAAGGATACTACTCGTATAGTTGCTGGTAGTTAAGTTAAATTGCAAGACCGCTACCTGTTTCCGACTCCTTTCGATGAGTGGACCTTGGCAACAGGAGCGCCGCGTCCTCCCGTTGCCAAGGTCCTTTCCTCCGCACCTCCCAGCAGCAGCTGAGCCAAGCACCTTCTGACAATTGCTCACCTTTAATCAGCTGCTGCCGGTCACTCGTTCCTGCAATATTTAGTGCTTTTCTCTGCGTTTTACCCCAGGCTCTGCCCCTCATATTTTAAAGACATAAAAAAAATGAATAGGGTGAGAATATTGATCATTTATATCGTTTGGCACAAAACAAGGGGCATTGATCAGCCTTTTCCTAATCAATCCATAATAGAACAACTACCTTCTGAGCCTAAATGTCGGATCTAGATTCCGATGACGCTGTGGCAAGCTCGCCCATTTTTAATGAGACACTTTTAAAAAATGTATTCAAAGAGAAATGAGATCCTGTATGCTGGACACCCTTAAGCAGGTTATGTCCACTAAAAGACCCCTTCCTTCCAAACAGGACAACTCTAATGAAGGCTCTACTACCATTCATAATGATATGCCCACTAATGAGGGGAAAAGAACAAAAAAATCTAAGAATGTAGAGCCTAACCAGAATACTATGGGAGGTCCTAGCACCTCAATTAATTTGGGAGGGCTTTGCACCTCTATCCTTATGGAAGGTCCTTACACCTCGAATACTTTGGGTGTCCACAGCGGCACAAACTATTCAGGTGTCCCTTGCGGCACAACTAATATGGGTGTCCATAGCGCCACAAACTATCAAAAGTGCTCATAACAATACTGACATTGATACTGAGGACGAGGATAGGTCCCCTAATTCTTGTGATGAATTTGTCCTCGACTTAGACAATGAGGACTTTGAATTTAACAGTCAACCTACTGAAGAAAAAATCCCGTCCTCATCTAAGAATGTCATCCTCAACCCTTTGGGCGAGGAAATGTTTTCACCCCTTAACATCTCTCACCCCAGAAGCTCTGAATGGTTTCCCCAAGACCATGTTGCGAAATTCATCAGGAGATAGCTCAGAAACCCCCTGGAAAGAGATACTCTTAGTATCCTCAGGGCAGAGTGTTCTAGACCAGCTATACAGGATAAGGTCTGTCAGACCCCCAACCTTGACAGACAACTTGATCAAGTTTCAGTTCAAAATTGGAAGAGACCCCAGGAAAGGTATGGAGAGGTCTCTTAAGGGCTGTCAAGATCACCTTCTTGACATCCTTGACATCCTTTTCCCCCTGGCCAGAATTTTAGATATGGCTGAAGAATGTCACATTAATGGCATTCCTCTTGACACCGATCTTGTCAGAGTTTGGAGCCAAAGGGCCATGGTTCTCCTTGGCAATGCAAATGCAAGCCTTAACATTGAGAGAAGGAGAGTCATTCTTACTAAGATTAACCCGAAAGTAGGTGATATGGCCGAAAAGGAACCCTCCCAAAATCCAAAGGGCCTCCTCTTTGGTGAGGATATGATTAAGTCTATTGGCCAATATGTATCGACCTTTACTGCCCTTGACAAAGCACAATCTAATATGAGGTATGTTTTTTATTCTAACCTTTTTGGATGGGCTGGAAGAAGGGGCCTTTCTTCCGGCCAAGGCAGCCAAAGGCCCTTCTCAAGATTCAGAGGTTCTGGAAGAGGCTTCTTCCCATCCAACCCTCAATTCTACCCATAAAGGGGGAAAGGCTCTCAGAACAGAGGATTCAGATCCCACGGTATACCCAACAACACCAGTCTTCAAAGTAAGTACACCTCTTCCTCCTTCTTATTTCCCTCCAAAGGTAGGGGGCAGGCTACAATTATTTTACCACATCTGGGAATCTTTAACTCAAGATCCCTGGGTTTTGGAAACTGTCCGAGGTTTCAGAATAGATTTTGTCAATACCCCTACACAAATGTCTCTCCCGACAGTGCTAACTCTATCAGAGGATCATCAAAAAATTGTAGAAGAGGAGATTGCTTCCATGCTTCAAAAAGCCGCAATCATAGAGGTTCCTTGGAGTTTAAAGAGGTTTGTAAGCACACTTTTTCTTGTTATAAAAAAGGAGAAAGGTGGGAGACCCGTCATAAATCTATGGGGATTAAACAAATATCTGGTCTACAGACATTTCAAAATGGAGGGTATTCACCTCCTAAGAGACCTACTTCTAGGAGCAGACTGGTTGGTCAAACTAGACTTAAAAGATGCTTACTTTACCATTCCAATGTCAAAAGAACACCAACCCTTCCTTCAATTCTTTTGGAACACCGTCTCTTTCAATTTCAGGCGCTACCTTTTGGTCTTTCCTCTGCCCCCTGGTGTTTCACCAAAATTATGAGAACTATCGCCTCGCTTCTGAGGGAAAGAGGTATTCACTTAATTATATATTTGGACAACATTCTCATCATGTCCCAACATCATTCTCAGATCCTGAAAGACCTGAAGATTGCAATGGATCTCATAGAGAGTCTAGGCTTTATTATAAACAGGGAATTTCTCGGTTTTACAGTAGACACCACAAAGTGTCTTCTCTTACTTCCCCCAAGGAAAATATCCAAAATTCGCAAAGAGATCAGGTTTGTTCTAAAACAAGATTCCTTAACTCTAAGGGAGTTAGCCAGACTTTTAGGCTTCCTTTCGTCTTCTTTTCAAGCCATCTTCCCGGGGCCTCTCAATTACCAAGCTCTTCCAAGGATAAAAGGGAAAGCTCTGAGATCTGGCCTGTGGTACGGGGATCTTGTAACCCTAGATCAGGAAGCCAGATCGGAACTCTCCTGGTGACTGGGGAATTTGGATGCCAGGAATGGCAAAGAAATCTTTAGCTCAACTCCGTAGTTCATTTTGGAATCAGATGCAAGCCTTCATGGTTGGGGCGCTCGCCTCCTCAATCAGAACACTGGTGGTGTATGGTCTCTAGTGGAGTCCTCTCACCACATAAACTATTTAAAAATTACAGAAGGTTTATACGTTCTAATGAGCTTCAGACACTCTCTTCAAGGGAGATCAGTTATCCTGAAGATGGACAACATCTCCGCAGTATCCTATATCAACCGTCTGGGTGGGACCAGATCAGCAGACCTCTCCAATTTAGCCAAGAGACTCTGGATGTTTTGCCTAGAACACAAGATTGCTCTAAGAGCGGAATATCTCCCCGGAAAATCAAACATTTCCGCAGATTGGAACTCGAGATTCCTCTTAGACTTCAGCAATTTGAAACCCGACGTGAATGTCTTTAATGCCCTGAATCAAATCTGAATTTCTTCAGCTGGATGCCAGATCCGGGTGCTCTTGCAGTGAACGCCTTCCTTCAGTGCTGGTCAGACATTTGAGGATACGCATTCCCTCCCTTTGCTATGATTCAAAGGGTTCTGCAGAAGGTGTCACAAGACTAATGCTCCTTAATCCTAATAACCCCCTTTTGGCCATCTCAGGCCTGGTACCTAGAGTTAGCTTGCAGCATCCCTTTCTTTATTCCAGCAGTCAAGGGTCTGGTTTCAAACACAGACGGGGAAGGTCACCATCTAGTTCATTCTGGGATTTTGAACCTTCTTGCCTGGAAAGTTTCAGGAAATCCAATGAATTGTCTGGCCTTTCGTCATCAGCTGCTGTTCTCCTCGGAGAATCTTGGGCCCTTGGAACATACTATAGGTACAACAACATTTGGAGAAAATGGTTTCGTTGGTGCCTGGAGAGGGACTTGAATTCCGTGGAGGCTCCTATCGTACACGTAGTTAATTTTCTTGTCAAGCAATTCGATAAGGGCCTTTCTGATAGATGTATCAATTGTTATAGATCAGCCATTTCTGCTAGTCACTCTCTTATCAACGTTAAGACGGTAGGTAAAAATTGTATTGTTTGTAGAGTCATGAAGAGTATCAGGTTGAAGAGGCCCCCTAGACCTCAATACCAATCCATGTGGGACGTTAAGGCTATTTTAGACCTTTTTTCAAGTTGGCCCAATAACTCTTTACTTAACAGGAAATGTCTTTCTATTAAGCTTGCAACTCTCTTGTGCTTAATTTCACGCCGTAGAGTTTCTGATATCAAATATCTTGATATTTCTAATAGATCTTATGATATGTTTGGTGTTGAATTTGAAATTGTTAGAAGAACCAAATTTATGTCAGACTCTATTTTTTATCCTCGCTTTGACCTGTGTAAGAAACTCTGTGTTGTAGATTGTATGAAAGAATATGATAATAGAATGAGAGACCTTCGCCCTCATGATGCAAATCAACTGCTTGTTTCCTTTGTCAAACCGTTCATACCCATTAGCTCTACTTCCAGAGCCAGATGGGTCAAGTCCGCTATGAACCTAGCCGGTGTTGACTTATCAAAATTCCAAGCCCACTCTCTTAGAGGTGCTATGGCCAGTAAATCTTTCCCATCTGGTGGTAAGTTGGATGATATTCTCAAAGCAGCGGACTGGTCTAATGCATCCACATTTGCTCAACATTATTGTACACCAATTGAGCACATGTCTGATGTTGTCCTACACAGCTACCAGCATGCATAATGTAGCCTCTGGTCTTGTAATGAAATTGTGATTCTCCTATTAACATGACTAGAGAATCTGGATTTCATTAAAGACACGGAGGCTAACATTATTCCACCCGTCCTTTCCCTTGAACGGATTATTCTTTTACTTAATATTATTATTGAATGGCTTATTCTGATTGTTTGTTTTGTTTCTACTGTCTGTACTTATTTATTCTATTGCTGTATTATTCCTATTTGATATATTGTTTATTTCAACGATACTCTCATGTTCCTCCTTCTTTTTCAGACAACTCCTCTTAATGGATTCTTTGTCTCATCCTTGTTTCCTCCTCACTTCTCTTCGTTCTTCTCTTCCAGATTTTCAAGATGAAGATGAAGTTAATTTTTCTTAGAACTTTTCATTATTTCTCCACATTTAAAAGAGGCAGTCTGTTTGGTGCTAATGCCTTTTATACTATCCATTCTAGAACTGTTTTACTTTGTCATGTAGTGCGGCTGCTTGTGACTGCATTAAAAAAAGATAATGCATAATGTTAGCCTCTGTGTCTTTAATGGAATCCAGATTCTCTAGTCATGTTAATAGGAGAATCGCAATTGCAAGACTGAAATTACACTAAAAGTTTAATTTTACCTTTGTGAATCAGGCCTCATAGTGCACACTAGTACTACCTATCATGGGACAGACATTAGTAAACTAAGACTCTGCACCATGATGATGTTGTTCGTTTAAAGCCTGGGTGGATAAATGGAGCTGGCGTGGGCTATTGTTTAGGTAAGACTAACAAAAACCAACCCTCAAAAAAAGGGAAGAAGGTGTCCACTGCCAAGAAATATATATAGGACGCAACTACGTCTCTAACAAATAAAGGGAAAATGAAGTTCGTCTAGGGGAGAACAGAACCAATACCTAAGGTCCTAATAACAGTGAATGCGCAAAAATAAAGATAACTGCTTGTTTGGAAATAAGAACGTGATTCGAGAATGTACAATACAAAGCCTATTATATTTATTAATCTTTTTAGTTGTTCTTTTTTACTTCTCATAATAGGAATGGAGCCAATTGAAAGAATCATTAACTATATACAATAATCAGTTAGATCAATAGATCACAAAATAATCAAATACATCAACATAAACATAGGAATCTCCCACCCCACTAACATACGGCTCGGTTAAAATTGTGTACTTAGAACCATATACATCTACTTGCCAACAGTCAAACATCTCATACGTTCCACATTCTCACATATCCAAATGAAACAAATAACACAAAAAGGTCATAAAAGAAGGACAGAAACCCAATCAAAATAATATGATAATGGTGGTAAGTTGGTTAAAATATATCCAGTTGGTATTTTCAGGTATATACCACTTTGTGGTTTCTGTCTTGCACAGTGCCACCGCACGTTTCGGTGCTAGGCTAGGTAGAAGCCATCACCTTCCTCAGGGCACTGAAACAGGGGAGCACTAGGGCGGGGAGGAGAAATAGATATAACAGACAGTGTGGGCTAAGTGACAAATAGGTACTTCTTCGGCCAGGAGCTCCGTTAAAAGTTTAGATCCAGTAACAAGGGATTCCTATATGGAACAATGGAAAAGAATATCACAGCGCTGGATACAATAAAGAAGTCCTTCTACAATGGCAGAAAGTTGAAGTGACACGATAAGAACGTTCAAAAGACAGGAGTCTTGAAGATAAAGGAGTTCAAATGACACAAACCTCCAAGGGTGTCCGCAGGACCAAGGGTAAGCCCGGGATCAACAGCTGAAGAGCGGCAAGTGGTGGCAAACCGACTGCGGTACGCGTTGGAAATAGGTAAAGATACTGAGCGGAAGAATCTCGCTCATAGCGTAGCGGTCCTTGTCCGTACTCGGCAGAGACTAGCGGTGAGTCGAAATAAATTTTGAGGGAAGAATAAGATACAAATCCTCCAGTGGTCACGGAGGCAGGCAAACTGTGTCCTGGGTCAAGAGTTCGATAAGTGGACCCGCCTTCTGTGAGGTTGGTCAGGTTGTTTAGGTAAGAACTGATTCTGCAATGAGTTGGTGTCCCTTTCAACACATTTGCCCCTCTAAGTATGTAAATCATTTAAGGGGTAAATTTGTAAGCCACATCTCAATATATCACACAACCTGGGGAGAGAGGTTTAGGGGTTTGATAGGGGTTTGATAAATGGATGGGAATGAGGAGTTGAGGAAATGTGTGACAAAGATGAACACAACATTTATTAAGTTAATAAATGCATTGCAAGCAGTCCTTCAGCCCTGAGTCCCAAGTTATCTAATTGTTCTGTCATCTAGGTTTGAAAATTGAAAATTAGGGAGGACCCACACAGTTAAAAAATATTGGGTTTGTTAAGAAAAGAAAAATTCTACTGTATATAAATGCCAAAATGGATGGTGCATCTGCATTCTTCTTCTCGGATTGTCCATCAGCAGGATCAGAATCCTCGGACGATTCAGGTGAAGGTACAAGTGCACAACCTAGGAAACAACAACAGCCTTTTTTAGGACAGGCGCAGAGGGGCAGGGGTTCCAACCGGAACCAGAGAAGGAATTGGCAGCAGTTTGCCGGAGAAAGACAAACTCACCGCCAATATTATACATGGGGCCCAGAGAGTTAGTCACTTGTGTAAAAGAAAAAAGACAGGAGCAGAATAGGAACTTCGAGGGTACAATAGACAGTGGCAATGTGGAGAGAACACAATGGACATTGATTAATGATACTGGAAGATCAAATAACATTGATACTATAGTCCCTATGGAGCCAGTAGAATTGAATAGGGAAGGTATTATACCAGTCTTTAATTTGTCTACGCACATAATAAACAATCATGAACTATCACTTTTAAATAAAGGTCTTTCGTTTGTACCAACAAAGACAACAGATTTCTTTAAGTTACAAACTGAACTACATAAATTCTTTAGGAACTTACGACTTAGAGTTTTCTTCAGTGATCGTGAAGAAACTCTACCCACCTCTAGATCACTAATGCGTCCAAAATCTACCTTCATACCCACTAACAGTATGATGCCACCGGAAATTTTGGCGTTTGAGAAAGGGGTACTAGAAGATGTCTTGAAATTGAAAAAGCAAAGGAAATTCACTCCTTTCAATATTACCAAACTGGAACGGGATGCCTTGGTTTCATTGAAGAACAATGAACAGATCATTTTGAAACCAGCGGATAAAGGGGGTGGTATTGTGATTCAAGAAAGAACTGAATATGAGGCAAAAATAATGAGACAAATTAGTAACACAGACCACTACAGGCTACTGTTACATGATCCCCTCAAAGATGTTCAGAAGTCAATACAGCTAGTCACTAAATAAGGACTAGATGATGGTTTTTTAACAAAATTGGAATTTGAATTTTTGAATAAAAACTGTCCAAGGACTCCTGTCCTATACACTTTACCGAAAATACATAAGAGCATTGAAAATCCTCCGGGAAGACCGATCCTTTCAGGATGTGGGTCAGTTATGGAACCATTGGGTTTTTATATCAACAGTTCCATCAAAGAATATGTCCCTAATCTATCCACCTATGTTATGGACAGTACCTACATGATCAACTTAGTGGAGGGTATGGAATATAACCCTACCATAGAGACGTTGGTCACTATGGACATTAATTTGTTATCTACGAATATTCCACAAGAGCAGAGTATAGAGGTCATACAAAACATCCTGGATAATCGACCAGCACCGGTTGAGGTTCCCAATACATTCATCATTGACCTACTGAGAATCGCATTGACAAAAAATTATTTTAAATTTAATGCAGACTATTATCAACAATGTTCTGGAACGTCTATGGGAGCAATTTTTGCCCCAAATCTGGCGAATCTTTATGTAGGGGACTTGGAGGAAAAATACATCAATAATGTCAACAACCCTTTCCACACAAATATATGATGTTGGAAACGATATATTGATGATATTTTCTTTATCTGGGTTGGAATTGAGGAAGATCTAGATTCATTTGTGACTTACTTACACACATGTCAAACAGCATTGACCTTCACATACTACAAAAACAAAGAAATGGTACCGTTCCTGGACCAGAAAATAAGAGGTCGGGGGGATTGTTTGAATGTAACACTGTATCGAAAGCCCACAGACAGAAACACCTTGCTGCAATATACTAGCTCTCATCCAAGGGCCCTTAAAGATGGCCTACCCTATGGTCAATTTTTGAGACTAAAGCGTAATTGTACAGAAAAGGAAGATTTTTTTATGGAAGCAAACATATTGAGCACCAGATGAGAGAGGTTATCCTAAGAGATTAGTGAAAACCTCGATGAAGAGAGCTTGGTTCAGTCCCCGGGAGGTGTTACTAGATAAGGCAACTAGAGAAAGTATGAAAAAAAGTGTGTGTGTCACCACCTTTTGTCCACTAAGCACACAAATACAGAAGACCATTAAAAAACATTGGTCTACATTAAACACTCTTGATTCCTGTCGTGAACTGCCTATGTTTTCCTTTAAAAAAGGAAAAAACATAAGAGATCATCTGGTTCACTCAGACACCAGTGTACATCAGAATAAAAGGACCATACAAGATTTATGGTCATTGCCGGCCCTCACAGGTCATTATAAATGTGGAAATTGTGTAGCATGCCGTTTCACTATGGAAACAAAATTTTTCATTAATATCACAAAAAGGACACTGTTCCTAAAAAGTAGGGTGCAAAAAGTCATCCATACAAAAAGGTGCAAAAAGTCACCATATGTTAAAAGAAGAATCAGAAAAAAGAGAATAGATGCAACGATGGGGTAGGTGCGCAGGCGGCAGTATCCGAGGAAACATTCCGTTAAATTAGGGACATTTCATTGCTTGTGCCAGCGGTTTTTCTTCAGCAGTGCGAGGTACTGATCAGGAGCGGTTACATCATGCAGCTGTAGCCAGATTTCGGGTGATACAGGTACTGATCAGGAGCGGTTACATCATGCAGCTGTAGCCAGATTTCGGGTGATACAGGTTACTGCCCGCCCTGATCTATTTTGAGGGTATTTTAATTGGTTTTCACGTGCACATTACATTTTAAGGTTCTGGTCCTGACGAAGCGCCAACGACCCTTAAGGTGACGCAGGCGCGAAACATGTTGACCTATGTCTTTCTACACCCGGGCATAGTATGCCACTGGGGCTAGATTTTATTTAGCAGTTGAGTCTGCTTAGGGTACACGATTCAGACAATCGCTGCAGGTTTACCCTTCACGAATTTCTCTTTACACTTGCACGCACTTTTGTTTTCACCCTCATTGGACCCCACACACCCACATGCACCATCCGGCAGTCCTATAAAAGATCTCCGACCAAGAGACCCTTCGGGGGACCCGTAGGGAATTGCAGCGCCGGCCCTACGAGGAGCAACTGCCCGATGATGAAGCATGACACCCTTTGGGGTGTGTGAGGGCAACAGAGGACACATAATGGTTTTCCCTTTCATCTGAGGGTCCCTTCACCTAGGAATTCGTCTTTTTCTTTTTCCTTTTTCTTTTCTCTTTTTTCTGATTCTTCTTTTAACATATGGTGACTTTTTGCACCTTTTTGTATGGGTGACTTTTTGCACCCTACTTTTTAGGAACAGTGTCCTTTTTGTGATATTAATGCAGATATTAGGAGCGTGGACACTGGACCTTTTATAAGCTCCTGGTCCCCCCCTCTTGTGTATAGTAACAACATTTTTCACACATGGTAATGTGAGTGTGAAACTGTATGACTTGACCAATTGTGCAACAATGAACGTTATCTACTTCATTTGGTGCCCTTGTAATTTGATTTACATTGGTCAGACCACACAACCAGTGAGAGCGCGGACTGGCCAACATAGGAGCCGCATTCGTTGTCAGGTGACAAATGCACATCTAGTAGATCACTACATAGAGAAAGGTCATTCTGCAAATGATGTGCGATGGCAGGTGGTAGAAAAAGCGAAATTGCCACCAAGAGGGGGTGCCATTTCACTCATTCTCCAAACACTGGAATGCAAATGGATCGACAAATGTGGATCTATTCGCGATGGTTTGGACAGTCTTGAGGAGTGGCGCAGATTTATAAGCTTGCACTGATAACTGTTAATTATACTTATACTCAATCATGCCATATTAGACAGGGTTCTGTCCTAGTATATTTTAGAACTATATACAGGAGGGTGATATGATGAGAAATTCTATACAGGATAGTCTCTCCTGAGTGCTTCCTTTTCCTAAAGACTATACAGAATAACATCGTCTGTGAGATGTAATGTGATGGTGGATTGTAATAAGAAAAATTGTAAAAAGAATGATGTTTTAATAGAGGCTAAAAACCTTTTTTAAGTTCACTGTACATACTTTGCACTTTACTCCTATTGAGAACTTCTCTGATTGAGACATTGTGTTTTTAATGTTTGTTTGTTTATTATTGGTCTGTGGTGTTAAATTAATATGTCACAATACATATAATCAATATATTGAAGTAAAATGAATATTGTATAAGTTTCAATTAAATAGGATGATATACATTGTTTAACACTATGATTATACAAATAATGGAAACATAGTAAACTTAAATTTGAAAAACCCTATTTCTAGTCAATCAGTGTTGCATATCGCACACTGCATCAGATAATCAGTCGAAGATGGCTGCCCCCACAGACATACTCTCACCATCGAGTGAAGTGTGAGAATAAGGTCCGAAAAAACGGGAATATATAAATGAAATTAACGCGGATTTGATGCTAGCAATTGTCGAATAATGTGATATAGTGTAGAATTCACCAATTGGTAGTGTGCTAAGAAAATTGTGCAGTAAATAACTGCATATTTCTTCTTTTTACCATTATAAGATGGCCGCCATTGCCGCCGTCATTTATTTCTCGATCCATACATGGTTTTAAATACACAGGGACTTCCCATTTCTGGGTAACTCAGCAGTATTCAGCTGGCCGGATTCGTTTCAGAAGCATCTCGATTGTGAGACGGGCGTCGTCTATTAAGTAAGTTTGGCGCCCAGTATGATTACGAAGATCGTGTAAACATTACTTGAGATGGGAAGCTAACGCCCGCTCACTAAATTTATTAATCATTTCAGTGGTGGCGTCCTTAAGTGTCAATCACGGAGGATATCTATTGCAAGAAGATCCCTCCCCTTATCCTGAGAAGATGGGCGAGTGAAATTAAGTAAGTCTTGTCCCTATGGAATAATTAGGATAATGTACCCAAGAACAATGAAATGTAGAGGACATGCGTTAATCGCTATTTAATTAATTACAGAAGTCCACCGCTTGAATGAAGTAATTTTCAGTGATTCTATATTGTGGAAGAATCCAACGTATATACCATTCAGATACATTCTGATATAGCAACTAGTAGTAAGTGTAACCCTTTCAACCACCTGGGTGAGCACTGTCATTAATTGAGTATAGTTTGAAAACTGAAACACTGTACTCCTTGATTATAGGTTGGGATAGATTCCTTCCTTCAACTTACCACCATATATTGGATCGTACATGGACATATGTATGCCATTTACGGGTAAGCTATCCTCCCTGCCCCTCAAGTCCGATTCCTTTCAATGAAAACTATATTATTAAGGTTTATCATTGTATAGTCACAAATCCTTATTTTGTTTAGCCCCTAGAAATACAGTCCTGAAGAGACCCGGTATCTAGAGTGGGTCGAAACGCCGTCGACAACAGATAAAAGAGACAACTTTGATTAAATTATTGTGAACTGTAATAAGTTTGTCCTTGTATAATTTTCCAATAACCGTTTTTATTTCTCTTTTCACTTTGTCACATTATTGCAATAGGTTATGGTTTTTTCTCACTTGGGGGTCACAAATCACTATAATTGTTAAGAAAATATCAATTGTGTATATATGTATTTTTTATAAGAAATCTGTGATATAAACAAATCCTAGATTAAAGAATACCTACCTCGGCTGAGGTTAGGCATATCCAAAAAAAAAGAGGTCTTGTGTGGGCTTACTAAGAATATTGATTCATGATTGATGTTGTGTTTTTCTAAAAGTTATATTGGTAAAATAGGGTTGTGATTGATTCAGAGCGACGATTGAAGCTGCACATTATGAATTTTTGCCTACAAATGAGTTCCTTGTGAATATTGTTTTGTGCTTTGTACTTACCCGGTTCACAGAGACATAAGGATTGCTCTTGTTATTAGGAATATACATCTTGGGTGCATGGCTGAACCCTACCGGTAAGCAGGAGTGTTACAGAGCTTTTGTGCAGCAGAAGAGAAAGCCTGTGAATTACAAAAAAGTTAATGTCGATATTATAGAGTTAGCAAGAAGGTAAGCTTCATGGTGGATGTGGACTAAGAGGGTAGAGCAAGAGCATAGTCTAGTACAGTCATGCGCGATTACCCGAGAAGTGAGAACAATTAAACAACCAGTCCCAGGCACATAGCTGCATGTACCTAGCTGATCAATTTCACAACTGTCAACTGTCATAACATTTAGTCAAGTGTGTCCTTCATTTGACATGTCTCCAGTTACAGTCCAACAATCACATAATTAGAGGAGTTTGACATTTGAGCCAGAACACTACTTGGCATTTCCCAAATCAACGCACTTCTCTCCAGTCCACAAGGCTGAGTACACCACTTTGAGTCATGCTGTTTCCCTTTGAAGTAGCTAGGCATTGTTCATAACTTCCTTTTTCTGTCTTTTGAGAAAGTCCCGGTTGAGTCCTGACTCCAAGTCCTGACCCAAATGAGAATGAGAGGGATAGACCTGTAGTGCTATTGATGAACAAGATGAGCAAAGGAATTTGAACATTTTGGGTAGTTTTGTTGACTAAACTAACTGGTCTCGTCTCTGAAGAACCCAAAATATAAAGAAGTACAGCAGAGTGGACCTTATAAGTAATTCTGGTGAAGTTTTAATAGGGCAATCATTCAGGTAAAATCCCACATTGGGCCTCAAACAATGCAAATCAAGTTTACAAAGTAGTTGATCAACACCATCACTGCCACCACACGAATCATCACTCACTCAAAAATGTATCACTCATTGGTGCAATAATTACCTGTTTCAAGCATGGTGGTACACAGTTGTCTATTGTATCTCCTCTTTACCCATTGATGCAAAAAACAATGACAGTCTTGTAAATTAATGATCTTTACTGGCAGCCTAGCTAGGGAATGAAAAATAAAGGATAAATATGGGATTTGTTGCCTTCATGTCATTTAAGTGAATAAAGAGGCTTCTTCCGTGCACTCTGTTCCAACTCTACACCAGTACATCCATGAGAATAAATGGTGGAGCTGCATATGTTAGACACCAATATATAAATGTTTCTCTCTTTTTTTTTTTGCAAAGCAGTTTTACGATAATATGAAAGTTCATCCTCAAACTCCTAGGGCTCATCTAGAAGTTCATCAGCAATCACAATGGAGTCTGACCAATAGCCCTCATCCTCCTACTGTGCTGGTTTAGGAACAGTGTAATCTTGTGAGATGTAGTGCTAGTTTATTTTTATCATGGTTTTGAGGTGGGAAACTGGTCCTTCTGACAATGCCAGCTGTGCCAACTGAACGCACACTTCGAAGACATGATGATTACCAGACAAGCCAGACACTTTATGCCAGCCTGTGGAGCTCTAGTCATTGGCACATCTTCCCACACCAATAGACCAATGGGTTTTGATCCAGGTAGACCTCTTTTGGGTCACCCAGATAGTCTTGGACCATCCTCTGAATTGTCATTGGTACTGCCACTTGCTTGACCTCAGTTTCCTTTTCCTCTGCACTTGATTTAAGCCTTGCCACTTGAAATCAAGCCATTGCAGAGGTTGGGTCCGGTTCTTCTGTTGCCTGTGTTGTTGCTTGTGCTGGCTGCTGTGAGACAAGAGTTCTGCCCTCTCTAGAAGTTGAATGTTTTACACTAGAAGTTCTGCCTTGGCCTCTAACTTCCAGTCATTCTTCTTCTAGTTCTCTCACTTGGTCAGCAATCTATGTCTTGTATTGTGAAACTTCACCTTTAAAAAAAGGAATGAATGTGGCCAGTAATTTTTTTTTACTATGGATCAAGTATTATGGCACAGATGTACTCTTTGTAGCACACTATCTCTTTTTGCAGCTTTGAATTAACAGCCAAACGAAGGATTAAGCTCTGAACCAACTCATATGCTTATTCGTTCACACCAGCAAACATTTGCAAAATCTTTTTTCATCTGGTCCTGTAAGAGATACAACAACAGGATTGCTTGGCTCATTGTACTGTCCTCCTTGCTGACTTTCTGTGTGAAAACCTCAAAAGGAAGTAGCATTTGTGTCAGGCATTTCAATAAGCACTGATTTGTCCATCTCCATTGTCATGCTTTTCTCAGTTACATCCCCTCGTCTATGAAGGACATAGTCAGTGATCGCTCTGTACTGCCCAAGCAAACATTGCAATATGTAGTAGGTTGAGTTGGCACCTCCTGTATGAGCGTTTTTACCGGTACTCTGAATGCTTAGCAACTGTTTCTGGGCTTTAAAAGAATGACTAAAATGAGTGTGAATTCTTCTGCAGGGCGCGACTATGTTGCTAACTATGTCTTCTTTTTTTAGAAAGTCCTGCACAATCAGGTTGATGCAATGCGCCAAACACAGGACCCTGAAACAACCACCATCTGCCATGGCCTTGACAATATTACTGCCATTGCCACAGCAACACATCCAATTCTGAGACCTCTGGGTCGAAGCCATTCAAATGCCTTGCTATTAAAGTCTTCCAAGATGATTGCAACCGCATGGGATTTCTCTATAGCAAGCATCACTACTGTTGCATGCCGCTGATTGCCCTTAAACCATTCTTCAGTTCTGAGACCTGTAGATGGCTGTTGCCTAACCCCCACAAAAGAGATCATGTGTGCAGTGATACACATGTAATCAGTTGCTTTACAACTGGTCTGCATGTCTGTCATCAGGTGGATAGTCTGAACAGTACAATACTGCATAACTTGGCCAACCAATTGCAGCACATCATGATGGAGTGCTACAACAGCAACTCAGGCAAAATAGGTCCGACTGGCAACCTCCAATTTTGGGCTAATGGCTGCAACAAATTCAAAAAATCTCCCTCTTTCCTCTAAAGAAAAAGGAAGGGGGTCCAGCACTAACATTTTAGACAGTTTCCTGTTGTTCAAACGGTCCGTTGGGTGGTTGCCATTTTTTCTTTTGTGGTGTGACTGACATAGGCGACTTCCATAGATAACCAGGAGGTGGTAGACTCAATATGCATCTTGAGGGTATCAAGGTAAGTGTGTTGTCCGCATCTGAGTCTTGTGCCATTTGAAGGTTGCTGATGCGGGTGATGCTGATGCTGGTACACTGCTGTGGACAGGGCTACTTTGTGAAAAGCAGTAATCCTCTTCTTCCTCATCATCTCTTTCTTCTAGCACAGTGAGCGGAGCTGCTTGCCCTCTCTCATCACCAGCCCCATCACCAGCTATATTTTTAAGGTGTTCCTCCCACCGGATTGCATAATGTTTTTCCATATGGGATGTTTGGGCTTCAGTACCATAGTGTGAACCTGGCTCAACTTGATTAACACTGACGTGGCTAATCGAGCATATTGACATGTTATTCCTCTGCTTGATGAGCCTAATGAGGGCAGGAAAACATTTTTAGTGAGCCACTGAAAATGCCTGAAGAAGTAGAGATAGGTGCTTGTTTTGGTTGCCTCTCTGAAGTGTGAACTTTAACTTAGGTAGTCATGTATGCAGATCTCAGTGGGGGCCTTACAAATATGGAAGCTGGCAGTGGTAGTGGTGTAACCACATCCCTCTGAGCAGGATGAATAGCAGGGGTAATCTCATTGTCTTCTGAGGCACCCACCATATTGCCAATCACTTGCTTGTTCTCATCTCTGTCACTTCCCACAATCCTAAGGTTTTCAACAACTTTCCTTTTCCCTTGTCCCTCGTGGTGGGTCTTGGAATTAGCTGGGGTAAAATCCATTGTCTAGATCATCAGAAGGGTGGCTTTGAAAAGATGGTGGAGTAACCTTTCTTTTTCTTACTGGAGATGGTAAAGCCAATGTTTCAAAAGCTACATCTTCCAAAGCAGAAAGCTTAACCTCCTGTTCCGTTCCTCTATCAGGAAGAACTGTTGCCAGCTGTGTCTCCTATTGTTCACTTTGCTCAGTTTCCTGCGACAATTGGGTACTTTGCGGCTGATACACCTCCAATCCAGACTCACTGCTCACCGCCATGACTGCAGTGGCTGCCTGGCTGAGAGATATGTACTTTGGTTTAGGTTGGGATGGTGCCGTTGATGCAGGAGTGCTGTTCTCAGCTTTTTGCTGCCCAGAGAAGGATACACCAGGCACACTGTGTTTCCTGAAAAAGGTGGAAGGCAGCACACCAGTGGTCACAATCTCCTTCTTCTGCTCCTCACTGGCCACATTCTTGGCAGAAACACCTTTCTTTGGGACTGTCTTCAAGTTCTTAGTTCATGTTCAGGGACATTTTCAAGTGCTTAGTTCTAGCAGTTGGCTCTTAGCTGCACAAGAGGAAGCAGAGTAGAACTCAGGTGGTGTCACTTAGGACCTACTTTCTGCCTGGCAGTACTGTGGGTGATGTCCTATGCTCCCAGTAAGCTGCACGCATGGTGGAGGAAGTGGATGTTTTGAAATGTGCCTCATGAAAGGCAAAGGTCACGCTATCAGTAGAAAGTCTTCAGAAATGAAAATGCCTTGTCCAGAAACGCGTGTGTGTAAGAAAGTGCAGAAATAAAAATGTCTTCTCCTGAAACATGCGTGTATTTAAATAAAGGACAAGATTTAAACACACATTTCAGGAGAAGGCATTTTTATTTCTTCAGACTTTCTACTGACAGCCATGATCTTTGCCTTCCACAAGGCACATTTCAAAAACATCTTCTTCAGCCTCCCTTTCAGATAAGGAACTGGATATCTAATCATCACGTGCTGATCATCGCCCAGGGGCAGCAATACAAAGGCTAGCACTACAACTGAAGAAACTTCATGGAGGAGTGTTTATTTGTCACGAATTTTAAAGTAATTAAGACTGTTGTAATGGATGGAGTAATTTTCTACTTCCCTATACCTACCTTGATGCACACAATAAATGTGTGAAAGAATGTAAAAAGGAACTTTAACCAGTCAACAGCCCCTGAAGTCCAATAGGGTGCTACCTTTGGTCGCAAAGAATGCTTGTTTTAATTAAATTGAATTTATATAGCGCTTAAAACCCCTGACGAGGCATCGAAAATAGTAATCTTTATATTACGCAATAAAACATAGTTATGTACATCAAAAGAATGCCTACAAGGGATGCATGCGAACAGATGTTTCAATGAGTGTACAGGAAACATGAGTGGAGGAATAAGGGAACTTTATAGGAAGTTGTTTGCATAAAGAAAATATACTACCATAAGCCTTTTTTAAATTGCTGAACGGGAACAGAATCAGAGGTAGAGGAAAAAGGGAAACATTCTGGCTGATTGGGTACTTGAACAACTCTTATGCCGCCCCAAGGCTGCTTCAAAAAGCTACATAGGGAACTGATAAGATAGAGTGGAAGGTGAAGTGTAATCCTCTATATGGAGCAATATAAGTCCATATTTCCTGACCTACCTCTTGCTCATGATCCATTACTCCCTGGTTCTTTCCCCATTTTGCACTTTGAAGTAGTCTTGGGCAGCACGACAATTAAATGAGCACCCAACGAGGGGGCAAATTTACAAGAAAGTGACGCATCTGTGAAGATGCGTCACTTTCCCTGCGCCACTTTGAGTAACCCTTGCGCCACTATGGATGCGCCGTATTTACAATACGGCACTCCATGGCGCAAGGATTGACAGATGCATCAGAAATTCTGACGCATCTGTTGATGCAAAAGTCACGCATTGCTGGAGTCGTGTCACAAGCACGACGCAACTCCAGCAATGCAGGGGGATACCTATCCTCATCGTGCAGCGTCACTCCTTACGCCTGCTTCAAGCAGGCATAACAATTTGACGCAGTGGCATCCTAGAAGTGGTGCAGTGAAATTTTGTAGATTTCACTGCGTCACTTCTATGAGGCTTTTTTGCGTTGGAACGCCCACCCTGCATACATTATACCGGACGCAGGTATAATGTGACACAGGGCTTTACAACGTGATGCATCTACCTAGATGCGTCACGTAAATGAGCCGCATTTTTACACTGCTGCTGCGTCACAAAAAGTGACGCAACTGCGGCGCAAAAATGACGAACGGGGATTGTAAATCTGCCCCATCCTGTATTGTTCTCCTCTTCCACCTCATCTCCCTTGTTCGCTGGAAGAAGCCTTAGGATAATAGCACATGTACTACACAAACTTCCTGAATGCCCTAAAAGATCCCTGTTTTCTCTCCTCATCTTCTCTCTCCTGTCACTCATTTCCTATTTCTATTCTCACACACCACTTGGAAGCAGCTTAAAGACTGCATACGGGCTATGCAAAATTCTAATATCCTATGAGATTCCTCTTTTCTCTCTCTCGTTTGGAGACAACTAAGTGAATATCAACTATTTATATTATGTTTAAGACTGACATTTAACCATTTAGCAAGTGCTAACAATGTTGACAGTTGGGTAATGGAGACACAAACATTAAGTAGTCAAGCTTGTATGTAGTTTGCATTGGGGATTGTTTAGTGCTTTTGCAGTGCCAAAAGCAATTTTACTTTGAGGTACAAAAGCCCCGTGTTTCACCTTCATCGGTGATGCCATGTCTGCTGAAAAACATGCCTCCCATAATCTAAAATATACAACAGCACATCTGATACAGTGGGAAAATTACAATATCTAGTACTTTGGTTGGAGCCTTTGTAGAAAATAGGATGTACTGACATTGTTTTGATCCTTATAAATGTTTTAAATGTATATATGCCAAGGTCCCAGGTAAGACAGACAATTATTGGTGGGATAGAAAAACTGCTATAATAGTTGTCACGCAATTACCAATTGACATGTTAACAGCTAATGTTGATTAGATGTGACATGTAAGTTGTTGTCCACAACCCACCAGAAGTTGAGTAACTTCTTGCTCTGAGGATTGTATTCTGTGCAATACAATCGATGCATGGAACCTAAAGACAGAACTGAATGAGGAGATATCTTAGATCAGATATCGAAATACTCAGGTATGTTGTTTGTACTCACATTTTTCCATAACAGAAAGATTGTAAAGTGATCCATTGCTGCAGTATCTTTAGCATCATGTTGGATGGGAAATAATTATGTTTCACATTTGCAGCGGTGGCCGGCAGAGGTTAATGTGGCAGGGCAGGGTGAGAGGGGGTTAAGTCGACAGAATAGGTATAATTAAATAAATAAATAATGCCTATTCTGTCGTATGTCGACTCCCCCGCCACGCCCTGCCTCGCCTCACTGTACTTACCTGTGCCAGCCGCCGCTGCACATGTGACTATTGCATGCAACTAAACTGAACAAAAATATGTCCCTTTGGAGGGAGAAACGCCACTGATTTTAGTATATCATGTGCTGCACTCACTTGCATTGTAATATTTCAAATCTTTGGTGCACATAGCCTAGGCTGAAGTGCACCAAGACCTTTTGTTGCCGCACACAAAGGAAAATAATTAGAGGGAACATTGGTGATGTCTCTTGTGCACCTAAAGGAAAACAAACAAGAAAAACATACAGTGAAAAGTGGCATTTGCAGTTTTAATGTACATACATATAGACGATATAATTTAGTGAGTTTATCCCAATAATTAACACTGGTGTATCCATTCCATTGTTATATTCCATATAGGTACCCCAATGTAAGTTCAGGTAACATCCTAACCCTTCACCCATATTCTTTCCTACATTACATACATTACGGTTCTTAGGGACTGACCTTTTACCTAGATATGACACCGCACAAAAAGTGGGATTTTCCCTGGTAAAGTCCTCATACATTATGCATGAGGATTCTTGGGAACTCAGCAGGACTACCATCTCCTGTATAATATCTATGTATAAAGTTAATTCCCGACGTCATCTCAAGTCCGACAAGTGGCACTGCAAGGTAGAACCCCTAGGGAGACCTTTGGGTATATAAACATCACATCTTGCTGAGAAAAACAGCGGAGGTCAGGATTTCCCTGCCAACACACTGACATGGGACGCCAAGGTTCCTGCATGCAGATACTCCATCTCGCAGTGGTCTAAAATATCCATTGCGGGTTGTCCAACTCGAGACCAAGACGGGGTCCCACAGTCTCTCACTTCAGGTAATGGGGTTGACTTTATCCTCGAGGGATTCTTGGCTTAACACCTACATACATGCTAGGTACATTTAGGTCCATCTAGTTCGGGTAAAATCGTAGGAGTAAGCATTTTATTGTCATGTATTTTATATACTTGCCAGTATTCATGGTTATAGCAAAATGGTAAAAATCTACCATCCTTTTACTTTCACTGGGGCATATTATCAAGAAACGGCGTTTAAATTATCGCCGCTTTAGCGGCAGTTTTAGCGACGATAATGGGCTTGATAATATGCCCTTGAGAATTCCCATAGAAGCCCCTGTTCTGGTGTCAACATGGGCTTCTATTGGAATTCTCAAGGGCATATTATCAAGCTCATTATCGCCGCTTTAGCGGCAATTTTCTGCCGCTAAAGCGGCGATAATTTTAACGCTGTGCTTGATAATATGCCCCTTTGTGCTTCTAATCATTTATATCTTTTACTGTCTAATGATTGTTTCAGCGCACCTATTTTAAACTAGAATAACGACTGTTCAATAAATACCTATTGAAAAACGACCCTACTGTTTATTCTGTGTAACTCTCTAAGACTAAGTGAACATGAGTGACTGAGCGAAAAGTAGTACACTGTTTCCATGGTACTGAGGAGTCAGTGTTATCATGTTCGATAGTTGCCAAGAACTATTCTCTCCTTGGTAAGAGAAGTTTCTAGTGGCGCTGTGAGCCAGCTGGTACACAAGCCAACATACCCTGTGGGGGTGTCTAGAATCAGACTGGCACCAATCCTGCAATGTATGTTGTCTAAATACGCAGATCCTATACAGGTTTTATAGGAACTACACAACACAATTCCAAACCATGGAATATTTCAATGACATACATGTTTAAAAGTTTACATAATGTGCCTCTAGGCACTAGGGCTTATGAGACAGCTGTGGCTGACAGGGGGTGAAGGGGAACTGGAATATATAATCTTAAAAAAATTAATGGTGGTGTGCACCTATGGCAGGCAGGGGATGCAGAGGAAAATTGAATAAACTTAAAAAAATTAATTCTAGTGTGAGCGTATGCATTCAGGGAGTGCAGAGGATAATGGAATAATCCTTTAAAAAAGAATACTGGTGTGCGTCTATGGCAGGAAGTGGGTACAGAGTATAATGGAATAATCCTGAAACAAATTGAATGCTGGTGTGCCTAGTGCCTTTGGCAGGCAGGGGGTGCAGGGGAAAATGGAATGATCCTCAAAAAATGAATGCTGGTGTGTGCTTATGGCCGAATAGACCTACGAGAGGTAAGGGGTGCAGGGAAAAATCAAATAAGGTAAAAACAAAAATCGCTGGTGTCTCATTAGTGACTATGAGAAATCCTTTGGGAGGCAATGAGGTGCAGGAGAAAACTGTAATAAAATGCAGAGAAACACTGTAGATATATATATTTGCTGTGATCATACTCAAGCATATAAAACTGATGTCAGGGAAAAAATTAAATTTACGAAAACCAAAAAGGCATAGCCTACTCCTATTAATGTCCCTAGAAAACGCCTTTAAAAACTGTAAAAAGGGATTTAACACACTGGCTGGCTACATAAAATGGCTGCTGGCCACATATTCACACAACAACAAGCACGAAGGCATGGACGAGAAAGAGCAAATGCATTCCTATGGCAAAAGCATACTAACTGCCCAAATTGGCTGCCATCCACATGTTCAAGCAACATCAGCAAGAAGACATGGACAACAAAGTACACATGCAAAAGCACACTGTCTGACTACACACAATGGCTGCCATCCACATGTTCAAACAACAACAAGCAAGGAAGCATGGGCAGCAAAGAAAGAGCACATGCAGACCTATGGACACTGACTACAAAAAAATGGCCAGCGGTCACATGGCATGAAGAACAAAGGCAAAATGATGGCCAATGGCACACACACACACGCACACTGGCCAGACAAAAAATGGCCTCTTGGTCAGCAAACAAAGGAGGCATGGTAAACAAAAAAGGAAACACTACCATTAACTAAGCAATGCCAACAACAAAAATTAAGCTAGCTATAAAACATTTTCAGCAACATGCATCCTCCTATGGAATCAAAAAAAAGTACCCCACCAAAATATACTTTAACACTTTGCAGAAAAAAACCTGAAATACAAAATAAACTTATTCCAATGCCATTCCTAAATCGTAGATGTTGTAAAACAACATATACTACAGAAACAGTTGTTTAATATACCCAATACCTAGTACTGGCGGGATGGCTCATGGGCAGATAGGCCACATGGTGAAAAAATGAATGATGCAAATTTCACAAGCATGGAGAAAAAGTACCTAAGTGTGCAACCTTTTTGTATTATAAAAGCCAAAAAAGTAAATGCAAAAATAGGCTTCTATTGCAACTCCAGCCCACCCACAGTCAAATTTAGAAATTGAATAAAAAATAAAAATGTACAAAAATACACTGATGCATGCCCTCTATCAAACAATACCCTGATCCAAACTTTTTTTAACGTACTTGTTTGCAATGTCACAAAAACGAAGTCTTTAAAATCCAATAGTAGATGCATCAGGAATTGTAGACAAAGAGAGTGATCCTTTCACCTTGAAATCTAAACTAAAAAGGACCAGGAGATGGGCATAGCACTGGGAGAGGCCTTCTGGACAGCAAGAGAAAGTTGAAGTCTTTGTTGCAGTTTCTTCCTGTTAAAAAAGTAAAACAATGCCAGTGCGCTGTGCGAAAAAAGAAAATACTTGAACCATCTTTTTGAGAAGAATATTCACCCAAAAAGGTATTTTTGAGTTCATTTACCTGCTTCTTGAGTAGAAAATCTTCTTGAGATGCAGCCCCGACTGCTCGTGACCACCAACGCTAATAAACTGGTGCTGGAAGGCTACCCGGCAACCGGGAATTGCACCAGGGACCGCCAGATATCGCTCATGCTTACAAGCACAGTTGATGGAGCCTTGCGTTGTTTCCATGAACATCAAACTGCTTGAACAGGAGAATAACTCTGCCACATGCCGGTTGGCAGAATTGACAGGAACTCCATGTTACAAGAGTAATGCGGAGTTACCAAATTCTGCCACTTCCATGAGCTGAATTTTAATTCTACCCATGCATAGTCACAAACAATCTGCTTCAAAGCCATGTAGCCCTATCTGTTTCCTTCTCAAATGTGCAGTATAACTACTAAAAACAGTAGGCACACTACCCAAACTAAAGCTGCAGACTCTGAGAAAACCCTGACCAAAAGGAACGTATACTAAAGGACATCTGGAAAACTTGTTATTGTAGCATTTTGGTGCTAATGTAGACTCAGCTGGGCAGTAAGAAGGGAGGGAATCCAACCACAATTGATTCATTCATTGATTTAATGTATAATGATTGCCATCTAATAGGTTATCAATTTTCATTGGTTTTGCATGTATTGAATTAATCATTTTCACCATTATTTTTTCTTGTATGCAATAACTCAAATTCATATACCCTGCACTAAAACTGGGATTTAATATTGGATGAAGACTTTCAAAAATATATAGTGTGGATGTCTTTTATGCATCCACGTTTTGGAGAAAGGTGTTCCAGAACACTCTAAAATATAAATGCATTCCTGGCAGTCTCTGACAGAATCGATCTTATATCAATACGTATTATCCCTAGGTAAGTTGTCGGAAATATGTGATCACAACCTGTCTGTCTTCCAAGCTCAAGTTAGTAAGCTACTCCAAACCTGTGCTCGCATTATGTTCTCATAAATTCTAGCTGATCTGTACCTACTGTTAGACCAGTAAAAATGAATCAGCCCTTTAGAAAAATGTTATTCTCAAAATGCAAAATTCTCACTACAAAACAAGACTTCATCTCTTTGGCAGCAACAATGCGGTTTCTAGCAGCTTGAAAGAATTGAATGACCAGGAGATTTTGCCTACTGCTGTTAGTGCCAGTAGGTATGAAGTTCATGCTGTTTTATTCCACGTACAAGATGTCATGGGTGTCAAGATGTTGCTTGTGAGCGCTTTCATTTTTAACCCATTTAGCTGCCACATCTGCTAAAGACAAATATTTTGCTACAGATGTTGAAAATAGTGAGGCTCCTGGATGTTGCACAGATAATGATGTTTCTGATAGAATAATAGATAATGTTGTGGCTGATATTACTGATGTCATAGTCAATTATGCCGTTGTCGACAGTGTCAATACCGAAAGAAAGGAAGGAAGGAAGAAAGAAAGAAAGAAAGAAAGAAAGAAAGAAAGAAAGAAAGAAAAAAAGAAAGAAAGAAAGAAAGAAAGAAAGGAAGAAAGAAAGAAGGAAAGAAAGAAAGAAAAAAAGAAAGAAAGAAAGAAAGAAAGAAAGAAAGAAAGAAAGAAAGAAAGAAAGCGATTTTATAATGATCAACATATACTCCTGAAGTCTGACCCCTTTGCACCTTCCTCACACTATCACCATCAACACATAATGGTAACCTTCTAAATGCCAGAGGTTAGGTGTGTCTGCACAGGTTTGAATGAAGATCTGTGCATGCTTGGAACACTGTATTCTGGAATCACCTTTCTTTAACCCCAATACTCAAGTAAAACTACCTATGATTTTGGTGAAGACTGACAAATCATGTCTTCAAAGATGTCATCTAAGCTTTTTCTAAAGATGGGATTTTGCATTCCACCACAAAATCAAATGCAATAAATCCAATCTCCCAGAAATCGGGAAGAAAATAAATAGGTCATTATTATCTTCTCAAGATTAATGCATTATCATACTTGTATGTGCTTATCTCCTTTTTGAAGTTCAACCTTCAATACCTAGCCTGCACAACCAACACTCTGCTCTCTGGTGTTAGCCAGTTATCTCCCTGCATTAGAGTTTGCCTCTTACTTACTCACGAAATCCAGGTGGGCCAAGGGCCTTGAAGGGGAAGGCCAAAAACATAGGGATTGAGGGGATAGCACAGCAAACTCTAAGCGCTATATATTTTCTAAAATATATTTTTAGGCAATTCTGCATTGGACACCCACACAAGTGAGGTATCAATTGTATTGGGGGACCAAGGGGAATGCTGAGTGGTAGGACATTTGTGCTGGTGTGGTGATCCCACACAGAAATGTAAGGAAAATTTGATTTGTTTAGCTACATTTGAGGTTTGCAGGGGATTCTGGATAACAAAATGTTTGGACATCCATGCAAGCCACACATCCCTGGACTCTCCAAGGTGTCTAGTTTTCATAAATGTGGGGTTTGGTAGGTTTCCATAGATGCCCGCTGAGCCCGGGACCAAAAACGCATGTGCCCCCCTTACAAAACCAGGTCGTTCTGTGATAGATGATTTTGTTTTCTCCGGAGTGAATTTTAGGTCCTTGCCTATCTTTTGTACTTGGCCCACCCACACAAGTGAGGTACCATTTTTATTGGGAGACCTGTGGGAATGTTCCGTGGTAGGGTATTTGTGTCAGCCTTGTGATCCCACAACTTCCCACCCAGAAAAGTGAGAAAAATTTGATTTTCTTCAACTAAATTTTAGGTTTGCAGGGGATTCTGGGTAGGAAAACGTTGGGGGATCCACACAAGTTACACCTCCCTGGACTCCCCCTGGTGTCTAGTTTTCAGAAATGTCTGGGATGGGTAGGTTTCCCTAGATGCCCGCCAAGCCCGGGATCAAAACCGCAAGTGACTCCCTCGCAAAACAAGGGGTCCAATTCACAAAAGTAATCTCAGACAAAATTCTATTTTTCCGACTTTCGCTATTCACAAAGCACACTTTATGACTTTCGGTATTCACAAAGCACACTTAGGAATAGTAAAGCTAGGATTTTGTCTCAGTTAAACTTAAGTTTTGGTCTTAAGCTTAACTTGGGACCAAAACTTAGGTTTAACTGAGTCAAAGTTTTGGTCTAAATTTTAGGTTTTGGTCTCAAGTTCAACTTAAGACCAAAACGTAAGTTTAACTGAGACAAAATCCTAATTTCACTACTCCTAAATGCCCTTTGTGAATACCGAAAGTCGTAAAGTAAGGATTTTGTCTCATTTAAACTTAAGTTCTGGTCTTTATGTCTAGTTTCCAATAATGTATAGGTTTGCTCGTTTTCCATAGGTGCTGGCTGAGCTAGGGTCCGCTATCCACAGCTAGGTACATTGAGAAAAAAGGGTCAGTTTTCACTGGAAGAATTTGATTAATCCACTTTGCGTTTTGGGCCGTTTCCTGTCGCCCATACTGAGCCTACCCACACAAGATGAGGTACCATTTTTATTGGAAGACTTTGAGAAATGCTGGGTGCATGGAAGTTTGTGGCTTCCTGAAGATTTCAGAACTTAACATCACAGAAATATGAGAAAAATGTGTTGTTTTTTTAACAAAGTTTGAGGTTTGCAAGGGATTCTGGGTAACAGAACATGGTGAGAGCCACACAAGTCACCCCATCCTGGATTCCCCTCGATGTCCAGTTCAAAAACATGAATAGATTTTCTTGGTTTGCTCAGGTAACGGCAGAGCTAGGGTGCAAAATACACAGCTAGGCATATTAGGAAAAAAGGGTCAGTTTTCACTGGAAAAATGTGATGTGTCCACGTTGCGTTTTAAGCCATTTCCTTTCGCAAGTACTGGGCCTACCCACACAACTGAGGTATCATTTTTGTTTGTTTGGAAAATGCTGGGTAGGTGGAAGTGTGTGGCTCCCTACAAATTACTGAACATTCTATCACAGAAATATGATGAAAATTAATTTTTCTGACAAAGTTTGAGGTTTGCAAAAGATTCTGAGTAACAGAGCCTAGTGAGAGCCACACAAGTTACCCATCTTGGATTCCCCTGGTTGTCTTGTTTTAAAAAATGTATGGGTTTTCCAGGTTACCCTTGGTGTTGGCTGAGCTAGGGACACAAATCCACTGCTAGTCACATTGCAGAAAAGGGTCAGTTTTCACTTGGAAAAATGTGATGTGTCAACGTTGTGTTTTAGGCTGTTTCCTGTTGCTAGGCCTACCCACACAAGTGAGGTGCAATTTTTATTGCGATATTTAGGGAAACAAAGAATAGTACAAGGGGACGCCTTGCTGCTTTTGTTTCTGCCCGTTTGGAATCGCCTGTTGCCAGCCTACTTCTTGCGGAACCCGCTCCGCGGGTCCCGCTGCGTGAGGAGTGTTGACCGCAGCGCCTTGAAGGGGACACCGAGGGAAGTACTTGCACGGGGCTGCGAGCGAGTGCGTGAGCTCCTTGGGACTGCATTTCCCAGGAGCACCCGCCAGCCCTGATCAGCTACACCTGGGCCGCTCTCCCCGACCCCTCCTACCCTTCCACCGAGCCCTTATCATCTGCTCTCGCTGAGACGGCGGGTGGGACGCCTTGCTGCTTTTGTTTCTGCCCGTTTGGAATCGCCTGTTGCCAGCCTACTTCTTGCGGAACCCGCTCCGCGGGTCCCGCTGCGTGAGGAGTGTTGACCGCAGCGCCTTGAAGGGGACACCGAGGGAAGTACTTGCACGGGGCTGCGAGCGAGTGCGTGAGCTCCTTGGGACTGCATTTCCCAGGAGCACCCGCCAGCCCTGATCAGCTACACCTGGGCCGCTCTCCCCGACCCCTCCTACCCTTCCACCGAGCCCTTATCATCTGCTCTCGCTGAGACGGCGGGTGGGACGCCTTGCTGCTTTTGTTTCTGCCCATTTGGAATCGCCTGTTGCCAGCCTACTTCTTGCGGAACCCGCTCCGCGGGTCCCGCTGCGTGAGGAGTGTTGACCGCAGCGCCTTGAAGGGGACACCGAGGGAAGTACTTGCACGGGGCTGCGAGCGAGTGCGTGAGCTCCTTGGGACTGCATTTCCCAGGAGCACCCGCCAGCCCTGATCAGCTACACCTGGGCCGCTCTCCCCGACCCCTCCTACCCCTTCCACCTATTGTGTTCAGACTCCTTATTAAGCCACGAGTACTCCCGCAGCGCGGGAGAAGCCCGGGACCAGGGCGGGACCGTCTGTGGCCGTCCGGGGCCGAAGGAGGCCAGGCTGGGCCACCCCCCTTACCAGTGACATATAGTATCACCTCCAGTAAGTGGCTTAGGAAAGTTGGATTTGTTTAGTGTTTAACATGGCAACGTCTACATCAACAAACTCTGTAAATAGCCATCAAATAACTCCTCTTGTAGAGTCTGGTCCACTGGCAATTGGCCCCCTAGATAAATTTTTCTTTAATCGTTCACTGGTAATAGACAAAGAGTTGACCTTGGCAGAGAAGCGCGCAGAGCGTAGGCTGTCAATCGAAATACTTAAGAATTCAACGGATAAGTTTTCAAATCTAGCTTACCCCACCCTGGTAACTCCTCTGTCATCAGTGAACTTGCCAGTTGTAAACGACCATTTTGAGGTCCAGGCCCAAAAACCAAACAAGGATGTTGTGATAGAACTAAATAATCCTTGTGGCGGCAAAATCCTACCAGCACCGCTCACTGATTCTGGCGCCCAGGTTACATTGGCCCAACCCAAAATCGGGTCCAAACGGAAACGACCAGCATCTGTAAGAAAATGTAAAAGGGTGGTCAAACCCCCTCAAAAACTCAGGAAGTTACATAAACTCGTGAACACAGGAGAGGTAGCTACTAACGAAACTCAAAGCACAGAAAGTGTTACACCTACTAATCTTGTCTCCTTGAACAGCCAGGACGGAGATGACAATCCTTGTACCGACTCCACTGTACCATGTAAAGATAAGGAGCAATCACTTGTAACTGTTCTCCCTGAACTGGAAAAATTGTTTAGATCACTACTTACCCCCATTGAGGATAGAATTGCAAAGCTTGTAGATAGGCTAAACCATTTTGAACAGACTACCTTAGACAATTTTTATTCCACAAAATCACTGATTAAAGCGAATAGGGTGGAAGTAAGCACAAACTCTCAGGTCCTAAACAACCCTGTTATTCAGGATAAGGGAAGAAATCCCCGAAATAGCTCTCCTTTACCTCCCAAACTGAGCAAACCTACAGTTAAAGCCATTACAAAATCCTCAGACAGAACAGAGAGAGCAAACGTTGGCCCTGATTTACCTCAGTCGACCATAATACACCCTACACAGCCCACAATCCCCCCGACACAAAATCCACCAATCGCAACGAGTGCTGAGGCTACAGTGCGTCACCAAGCGGGAATAGTACCAACAAACGCAAACGTAACTAATAGTACGCAGAAAGCTCAGAATATTCCGGTGGGAGGGAATAGGGCTAACACAGGTTTGTTGGTAGGTAAAACTTCAGTACCGTCCCAAATAAATAACAAACAACAGGCGCTGAAGCCTGTCCCCCAATATGTCCCCCAAGTTCCCAAATCTATCCCACCGCCCGTGGCAAAACAACCCTACAGAAAACCACCAATTAATCTCACCCCAGACTCCTTTCCCTATGTAGCAGTTCTTATAAACGTCCCACCATTACCCCCAGGACAGAGAGAAACTTTCCAGATGCTCAAAAATAAGATCATGCACTGGCTAAAGGAAAACCGTCCTCTGCCTGGTGACATCGACGGGCTAATCATAGGGGTAAGGAGAATAGATTGGATGGGATATACATCGAAAACCTTGGGTGGGGATTGCATAGTGGTCAATTTCCAAGACCCAAGGGTGGCGGGATGGATAACAAGGCAGGGATGGGGAACAAATAAGGGAGGTATCGGAATTGTAGACCTTACCTTTTTTTACCCCCGACCGACTAGTGTAACGACTAGTTTACTCAATGAACCCCTTATTCCCCCTACTGTATCATGGCCAGTCAATCCCTTACCACCTCCTCCTGTAGGTCATAATCATACCACTTACACATATTACAACCCTCATGTAGGATGGCAGGAGCCGGGATGGGGATATTGACAAACCAGTACTGACAGTTTAGGAGGGAACACTAACGAGCCAGAAGGGCAATGTGATGTTCATGGTAATACAACTGTTACAAACTTATTGGTCAATTACATCGAGACGGGGGGTTTGGTCGAAGAAGGTGGTTTTAGACTGGGAACCCTAAATACAAATGCCAAGATAACATACCCAGCCAATACGATAGTGGATCCGACAGATGACCAAGAAAGGCAGACTAATTCTACTGAAAGCCCTATGTTAGCCCAAGTATTTCCATTGACTAACACCCGAGATGGGCTAGATGCTAGCATTGGTACGCTTTTATCTTGGAATGTCGCTGGGCTGGCAAGTAAATTGGATTCCCAATCCTGGGTGGATTTTATAAGTGGGTATGACATCTGTTGCTTCCAAGAAACCTGGGCTTGTGATCCCCTTTTCTGTCTTGGTTATTTGAACTATTGTATACCAGCGTCAAAAGGGGGAAGAGGGCGGCCCAAGGGAGGCTTAACTGTTTGGGTTAGACAGGACCTGCAGGTCAACATCAAAATGTTGGACCTGGGAAATTGTGATTTGCAATTATTAAGAATCTCCGTAGCAAAGGGTCAACTAATAGATTTGTACAATGTCTACGTGAGAGGTAGCAACGTAACCAATTTACCCACCATTGAGCTGTTGTCTACTGCCATTGAGACCAAGTCCCAGGAAAATGTAACGATAATTGTAGGGGACCTCAACAGGACTTTTGAACCTCTGGACTGTACAAATGACCTCTTGGAGAGCGAAGAGGACAATCTCTGGGGAGTACCACCTCTATGCCTAAAACCTGTAAGGAGATGGACAAAAGAGATCTTATCACTGAATGGAATTTGTATGGAACATGGCTTAAGAGCACTGAACGGGAGGACACCTGGGGACAAGGAGGGCAGCTACACTTTTGACAATGGCATCAACAGGAGCCGAATCGATTACATTTTGTGCAGTCTCCAACTGTGGAAAGGGGTTGTTGACATGACAGTTAGGCCCCGGGTTGAAAGTGACCACAACCCCCTCTGTGTGACTCATAGGTGGTGGAATACTGGTGCGGGCAACCCTCTAGTGATATACGATGAAACCCCTGTTATGAGTAATGATGAACGCAGGTTAAAATGGCCCAAGGTACTGGCAAACGAGGCCACTATGACTTACATCAATAATGCTGTTGATTGTGCAATTTCCGCAATGGAAACAGCAGTTCCAGTGGTTCCAGGGGATAGTGGAATCACCGAAATCCACAATAAGTTATTCTCCCTCCTGAGACCATGCTTCTTCATTAAAAAAAGGAAAGGGAAGAAATCTAAAGAAGTGGGAAGGTGGTTTGATAGTCATTGTAGATCAGCACGATTAGCCCTGGGACAAGCCATAAGGAATAGGGACCGCGCCGCTGTGACAAAGAATAGGGAACTGTACAAGATGGCCATCTATCGTGCAAAAAAGAATTGGGATGAAGGCCACTGGGCCGAACTAAAAGAGGCCTCTGATAGTAAAGACTCCAGGGCATTCTGGAAAATCATCAAGTGGGGTAGCGGAGCCGGTCCTGCGAAGCCAGACAACAATGTAGCAGAGGAAGCTTGGGTTGATTACTTCAGACCTCAGTACGCGGAAGTTAACCATCCTGTGGCAGCTGATAGTATAACACCGGTTTATGCAACCGACGATTTGTTCTCCCTTAGAGAAGTGGAAATTGCCATTGGTTCCGCGAAATGTGGGAGGGCGCCAGGTCCAGATGGCATTCCACCTGATATTTTTAAACACGATATGACCAGATGGGCGAGATATATCCTCCTTGTAGCGAACGCCCTAGCCAAGGGGGAAGTGGTCCCAGACCTCTGGAAAGGCGCAACCATTATCCCCATCCACAAGAAGGGAGATCGTTCACTGTCTGCAAACTATAGGCCCATAAGCTTAATAGCCACCTTACAGAAAGTAGTTGGGAGAATGGTAACAAACCAGCTTATGGACTGGGTTGAAGACAACAACGCCCTTTCTCCATACCAAGCGGGATTCAGGCGAGCAACCAGTACCATCGATCAGGTCTTCCGCTTTACCATATTAAGGTGGAAGACCGTTGTACTGGGAAGGGGCAGCCTGTACGTCGCGTTCGTCGACCTGCGGATGGCGTTCGACCTAGTCCCCCGGTTTAAGTTATGGTTGGTTTTGCAAAAGTTGGGGATCCCTGCTGATCTGCTAACATTAATTATGCGACTGCACGAATTCAACTTCGCTAGAGTCCAGTGGGGTGGAAGTGGAGAGACAACAGAGGATTTCCCAGTGGAAAGGGGTGTTCGACAGGGCTGTTCCATGGCCCCTTTACTTTTCTCGTTATTTATTAACGGAATCGTTGAGAGGATGCTGGAGGCTAGTGTTGATGCCCCATCGTTAGCGGACACCAGGGTTCCGATCCTGATGTTCGCTGACGACACTCTTATCTTGTCTAAGACCCCCATGGGGCTGCAACGTGCATTAAACATTTTTGATGCTTTTTGCACTGAGCATGGGCTAGAGGTAAATGTGGGAAAAACAAAACTAATGGCTTTTTCCCCCGGACGCAGGAACTACCCCAAGGTAACCCTAAACAGCAGTAGGTTAGACATTGTCAAAGAATTTACGTACCTGGGTATACAGATCGCAGAGGGCATTGGCTGGACGCATCATGTAGATAAAGTGGTCTTAAAGCACCAGCAGCTTTCTGGTGCTTTAAGGGGGGAACACCGCAAATCCAAAACAAAACCCATAAAACCCGCATTAATAGTGTATGACGCGAAGGTTTTGGGTGCCACATTATATGGCGCGGAGCTATGGGCCTGGGATGGTTTAGCGGCTCTTCAGACTTCAGAGAACAAGTTTATGCGAGGGATTACAAGACTCCCACAGAGTACCCCCTTAACCCCACTGTTTTTGGAGTTAGGTAGACGCACCATTGTAGATAGAGCCCGATTGCGCCCAGTCCTTTACTGGAGACGTCTCTGGACGACTCCAGAAATAAGACAATATGCGGAGGGTTTTCAATGGATTATCAAGGAAGATACCTTCCATAAGATAAAATGGCTAAAACATCTGAAGTCCATGTTAGTAAACTTAGGGTTTTCAAATCTTTGGAATAACCCTGAGGGAGAGATCTTCCCTAGCAAAGAAGCCCTTAAAGAACAATACTGGGATTGGGTTGGCGGTAAGATGCTGAATGACACCAGGGCCGACTCTATGACTGGTCGCTTCCTGGAGATAAAATTTTTTCCTGCCCTGGAAAATTACTGGGACAACATCACGGTACCAATGGACAGGAAACTTGTATTTCAGCTAAGATCAGGATCTATCCCCCTCAAGAAACTGACATCTGGCTGGCACAGACCCACCAATAACTTATGTCCAGCATGCGAAAATGCCGAGGAGAGCATAGGCCATTTTCTTTTCGTATGCCACGCTTATGTGAATCCGAGGAGAAAATGGCTCTCGCCGGTATGCAAAAACTTGGGGACACGAGACAGCACAGTGGCTCTAAGAATCCTACGTACAACAACTCAGGATTCGATAGTCATAGGGGTAGCTAAATACCTGGGTTGGGCATGGGCAATTAGAAGACGGTCCCTGGGGGGAAGCAGGTAACAAGGTATTCCTCTCAACAATGATTAATGTAATACTATTTGTAAATATGGTTTTTATATGCAAATGTTGTATGAGCTGTACTCTATGTTTAATGAATTTTTAATCCGTAATAATGTATTATTGTATAATTGTGTTGATTTTATGTGCTTTTATGAGAATTGTCTCGAATAAAGCTTATACAAAGCAAACAAAGTTATTACCAATTGACTTTCTTTGCATTTCAGCCTCCCAAATGTAAGACAATGTGTAAAAAATAAGTCATTTTGAAAATGTCTTCTATTTCACATGCTTGCATGGGTTACTCACAATTTCGGACATGTGCAAATAATCACTGCATCAAAACTCTATATTGTGTTCCATATCGTAAATATATAGTGTAGGAGAGTAGGATCTGCTTCACATGGGTACCCCTACTTTTTGCTGGTGTTTCACTGTTTTTCGACTTTAGTATGGCTGTGGCCCTGCTAATCATGACCACAGTCTTGCTGCTTCCTATCTAAAATGGTTTCCATGTACATTAGGTACATCTCTAATTGGATTCTGGAGTGCCTTATAACCCCCTAGAATATGGTATACTATGTACCTAGGGCATAGGTACTTGAGAGGCCTACCAGGGGGCTGCAGCATGTATTATGCCACCCCTGGGAAGCACTCCAAAATGACTCCACAGGTCTGCTTCTGCAACCTGGGTAAGGGTGTGTTTGCACCCCTTACTGTGGTATAGGCTACCTATATCACTACCTTATACAGACACATATAAACCTATAAGCCACTCCTTCGGCAGGCCTTGATAATCCTGAAGGCAGAGTGCTTGGTTGTATGTGAGAGGGTGACCAAGTATGAGCTGAGCCCCTCTGCAGCATTTGGAAATACTTCCTAATGGCTGTTCTGTGATACAGCCATACCATATACTCTTAAGTGCATTATAACCTCGTGGTAAATGCCAACTTTGGAATGGCTGCATCAAAACATGTCGTGTTTGGTGTCAAACGATTTGGAATACTACCCCCCCCCGCTAGTTCTGGCGGCGGGGGTAGCATTCTACCCTTCTAGAGGGAGAGACATGTTCACACTGGCTTAACCCGGTTAAATCCTTTCAAAGCCCTGGCATCACAAAATGGATGCCACTGCCACAGACACGGGTCTGGCCTCCTGCTGCTGGGGGAAACTCCGGCAGGGGAGGCCTGGACAATAGGTTTCCTGTCACAGGGAGGTGTAACCACCTCCCCAAACAGGCTGATTTGTATCGGGGCAGGGTGGGTGCATTCAGTGAATGCTTTTGAGACACTGCCTGGGGCACACAAGGTGTCCCTGTGCATAGCCCGGTTCAAACTGGTTGCAGGGGCACTCAGCCCCTGCTCTTGCGTGAAACTGGACAAAGGGGAAGGGGTGTAACCACCCCCACGCCAGGCCCACCCATAGGTGGAGCCTTAGAGGTAGACCATCCCCTAAACTTAGTATAAGTATAGGAACCCAGTCCCTAGGACTTTAGATTACCCTGGACGAACCTCTGAAACATATATCCTGGACCTTCGACTTTCTATCATGACTAGAAGATGGAAGAAATCTCCCTTGGGGTCAAGGAGTGACTCCCCTGCATGGCAGGCACCAAAGAAGCAACTGACCGGTCTGCATTACTGAAGCTCCCGCTGGACGCCGAAGTCTCTGCCTCACCAGAGGTGGATTTCCAGACTTCCCCGAGGCTACCCTGAGTCCACAGCAAAGCTGAGGCCCGTGGCTATCATGGGTAATGTGGAACTGTGACCCCTGGACACCGTGAACTTTTGCAGCAGCAACACCTTCCTGGTCATCCTTGAAGTTGTGCTTTGGGCTCCGAGTTGCCCCAGCCTTGAGCACCTCCTGCACTGAAGATTGTTGGCCTCCACTCGATGAGTGACCCGTGGACCAGCTCCAAGTGGACCGCTTGAGGCTCCTTCATGATCACTAGCCCGTTGGCTAGCAGGTCCCCACGAAGGCAACTCCACTTCTACTTGTGTTTTTCTGGTTGCTCCAGACTTGTGCTTACTTACCCTTGCTGGGTGAGTTCATCAGACCTTGCTGGTCTGCACCGCAGTCCTTTCTCTGATTTTCTGAGACTTGCCGTTGCCAAGTCTTGTTGGGTCCTTTCTGGTCGCAGACAGAGCAGCACTCGACAAACTTTGTGGGACAACTTGAATCTGACTTGTGGACTTTGTCGATGCCTCCTGGACCTCGTGGCTGAAGAGTCAAGGCACTCGACAACTCACCTGAAGCACCCGACATCTGTGGGCATTGGTCCATCCTGCCCTAGGTCACTGGCAAGTGACCCAGACTCTGCCCCCTATGCTTTCAGGTTCCTTACATCCTAGATCCAGGCTTGGATCTCTCCGGACACTTCTCCTCTTCTCTGCAGCAGCAGTTCTTTGCAGGCTTCCATTGGAATCGACGACGCGACCCGACACCAAAAGACACCTATGCACCCGGCTTCCCTGGGTGAGGTAACTCCAGTACTCCGGTAGTCTCGAGGGTGCTAGCCCTAGAACTGTCTAAGTCCACAAGGGTTTGGTCCTAGTTCGATTTGAAGTGTCCCTAATCTTTAAAATTCCAACTGCGACATTCCCCTTAGAAAGTAATAGGAACCCGTGGTTGTATTTCCACACTGCATACGGCTCCCGTGGGTCCCTGACGTCCCTACCTTGGGTGGTTCCTTGGGGTCCCAGCGATTTTAGAGGTGATAGGCACCTTGCCTATCTCAGTCGTGGTTCTTATACCACTATTTTAGTATAGGGTTTGGTACGCCCCTAGGGCCCAAACGTGTATTTGTGCTTTTACTGATGCTTAAACACTTGTAACTGAAGTACTTCGAACTCCAGTCTCATAAAGAGACTAGAGGGGTGTGATTTATCTTAAATACATAAATTTTGAATATATACCTGGTGTGGTTGTCTTTTCATTTGATCATTCAAGAGATTATAGACTGGTAAAACAAGCTGCTTTACATTCCTTCAAGACTTAGCCTGAAGGCTGCTCTCCATAGCTACCACTAGGATAGCTTTCATATAAGGTTGTCTTTAACCTATCACCATAAGGGGTTGTTTGGACTGATACAAGGTGCCCACTAGAACTAGTGGACAGCATATATCAGGCCACCTTCTTACATATAGGTTTCCTTGGTACCTATTTTTCACTCTTTATATTTTACCATATGAATTGATATATACCAGGTACACAATGAAAAACCATTGAAAGACGCAGCTCTGTTATTGGCTCAGGGTACCTCAGGTTCATGGTAAAGCTACAAGTCCTATATATCACCACAATCAGAAGTGTCCATAAGACATAACAATACACTGGTTTAAAAAATCTGCCATACCCAGAAGAAGTTACAGGTGAAAATGTTGTCACAAATGGCTGTTTTTTAACTCAATTTCAGTCTTTTTTCACTTCAATTGTGAGTTTTTATAGAAAACCTTGAAGGATCTATACAACTGACACCTTGCTGAATTCAGAATTTTGTCTACTTTCCATAAATGTATAGTTCTCCGGGATCTATTATTGTTTTCATATCCATTTCTAGCACTAACTGCAAAGAGGTTGAAAGCACAAAAATAAGGAAAATAGGCTATGTCACAGTGAAATGCCAAAACTGGGTAGGAAATTTGGGTTTTCTGATGAAATTTTGCCTGTTCCTGAAACCTAGGAATATGGCGATATAAGCACCATGAACCCTTTGTTGATACCTTTTGCTGTGAAAATTACTAGAGGCTTTGTTCTGTAGCACTTTTATCCCATTTGCTGTATTTTGGCCAAATTCTTGGTCCCCGCCAGGGAAATTCACAAACACTGGGTACTTTTTGAATCCTCGAGATGTTGGAAGAAAAGGACACAAAATTGATGGGGATACCTTATGTGGAGAAAACATTACAGGGGCCAAAGCGCAACACTACCCCAAATAGCCAAAAAAAGGCTTAGCACAGATGTGAAATGCCTAGCAGCAAAGGGGTTAAATTCCAGCAGCAAATCAGTATTTTGCACAGGGTAAAATCACCGTAGAACATACCACAATTCCTAAAATTAGTGTGGTCCAGCCAGAAAATAAATTCAATTGTGACTATGATCTATTATCACCCCTTATATGTGTTCTTTTTTGTGACCATCAAGAACAGGCTTTCTCTCGAATTAATTTTAATGGGTTTAATTTCATAGGGTCCTGAAACAGCTCCCATACTATGTTGTCCATGTTGTGACCAGCCATTCAAGGGGAAAGGGAACCTTCCACATGTCCTTTTAGGTTAGGGTGTGCTCAGCCTGCTCCCTTATATTATTTTGTTAATTCATTTTAAGGACACATGGCTCATGTCCCTGATTCCTGTTATGGCTGCCACAAAATACCGTTCAGGTTGTGACCAAAAATAATGAACTAGTCCTCTTTAAGTGGCCAATTAGTGCATATTTGGACATGCCCCACCCAGATATCTCTTATCTTTAATCATAATGTTTGAACAATAGTTGAACATACACCAAATTACAAAAAAGCAGGCTTTCTGTGTAAAGATACAGCTTTCTGCCAAGTTTGGTGTAATTCTGTTTAGCCTTATCTTGAATTATTGCTTAAATTATCTATGAAACTGTATGTAGAAAGTTTGTTTTGGGAGGAAAGACATTAACTTTTCTTTTAAAGTATAAAGTTTCATGAAGATTCATTATTCTTAAAAATTGAGTTTTTGGTTGGCTAAGGTGTGCACCTAAGCCCGGAGTTACCCATCTATCTAGTCTGGATAAGTCAGATACACCAAAGATAACCTGTGCAAACCCTCACGTAGCTTGACCCAGAGCAGGCAGGCTTATCATCAGAGGCAATGTGTAAAGCGTTTGTACAACACAATCTCACAGTAGCACAATGACTACACCACAAAAGAGTCACCACTGGGTTATATAATTTTTAATATTGTACAAAACACAAGAAGACCAAAACGGCATGTAGTAATAAATTCTTTATTAATTAGGCAATTGGCAATAACACAATAAATGCAATTTCAAATATATAACTTGTCATTCTTTAGAAAGCAAGGTTTGAAAGGTGCATTTCCAAATATGCAGCATGTTGACATATTGCATCAAATCCACCCTGTAAGTATTGGCTCAGAGCACTTGTCCTTTTGTTTGATCCTTGATATCAATTTTGCGAGTTCATACTAAAATATTTCATCCAAACCTCAACCATAGGGCACAGGAGCACCTACATGCCTTCTAATTGTTCTACGATATTCCTGAAGCCAAGTCAACCAAAGAACTCGGGGTGGCACCTGGGCTCCAAGGCAGCATGCGTGTTCCCTTCTGGGCCCTCGTTGACGCTCTTCCCCAGGCCAATGGACCAGGGATGATTATAACAAGCTGTATGCCCACAGCCCTCTGGGGCCACTCGCGCTGCTTCTCTTACAGTGAGTGGAGCAGCCCGCGAAGGAGCACAGGACGGCTTTGGAACTTTAGAAGGTGCTCACACCTACCCAAGTACCTGGAGAGAGTTGAAATCACTCAGGGAGTCCTCTCACCAGCAGATTCTCAGGTGTCCCAGGAATGTCGTCAGGCCTCCATGTAGGGCCCGCGTGCTGAACTCTGGGATTCCCTGTGTTTGGGCAAGGTGGCACTGACATCGGCGGAGTCTCTGGAGGTGAGTCAAGGCAACACTGAGCCAAGCACGATGTCTCGTAGGTGCTGTGGGGCCGATCCCACAGAATAGGAAGCTTGGTCCTGCCAAAAGCACCAGCACTTCAGTCTGGAGACAAACAAAGTGTTCACCACGAGCTTCGCTTTGGAATCTGATGAAATGAGCCCGCGCCTCAGGTTTTGGTGGGGAAATCATAGCACTCAGTATGTGCTGCTTTGTATGTGAAGCATGGAGAAATCAATCCCAGCTCCTGGGTAGGACACACTAATTCTGGGCTAGCCTGTGATGGAGTTCCACGGCAGTGGTATTCCATTACAATCTTTTATGTTCCTGAGATGGTGAAAAAAGGGGTCGAGTCCACAAGCCATTGGAGAACATTTAGGGGGCGCATGGGGAGCAGCAAGCAGCAGGCCAGCAAATTTGATCAGATTGCAATGTGGCAGTCCCTCCTGCAGCCCAGCAATAAGCAGGCAACAGGCCAACACAGCAAAGCAGTCAACAAAATGGCGGTTCTTCCTGGCAGCACTGCAGTACTCTGGCAATGTGCACATGTAGAACCATCAGCGTCTGGTTACAAGGGCCATGCAGTGTTTCCAAACATAGGGTCAGAGACCCAGTACTTATGCTAACAAATGCCTTTAATGTTGGGGGTGACTTCAAAAGAATCCTTAGAAGTACACAGCAATCGCTTTCAGCCCAGCCCTGGCTCCAGATAATAAGTAAGGGGTTAATCAGCCCTTTGTGTGAGGGCAGAACGCAACCAATTCAAAGTTAAGTGTGAGTCACCTCTCCCTCTCCCAGCCCAGGAAGGCTATCAGTATGCAGATAAATGCAGATGTATCATGTGTCAACCCCAGTACTTCCTGTGTTGTGGCTGTCTAAAGAGTATACGGAAAGTGTAGCTGTCACCAAGCCCAGACGTGTATTGGAGCACAAAGGGGCATAAAAACAGAGAAATGCCCACTTCTAAAAGTGGCATTTCTAAGATGGTAATGAGAAATCCAGCTACGCCTGTAACTAGGATTTATCACTGCTATTCTAAACATGGCAAACATGGCAACACCATTCAATTCTTATCAGGAATTACTGCTTAAAAGTATATTGTATTGTAATTGTATTGTTTGTAATTGCATTTATATAGCGCTTACTACCCGTGACGAGGCGTTAAAGCGCTTTTTCTGCAAGTAGCACGCTACTCCAGAACCCATAAAGGATTAGTGCTGAATTAGTATAGTCAAATATGAAAAGTAATTTCAGTGGTGGGTAGGTTAGTCAGTTATTTGGCTTCAGAAGGATAGCGGAGGGATAAAAGGGAAGTACCAATGCTAGCATATGAGAGAAGTAGTCCTCACAGCAGTGAAAAACTAAATGGGCTGTCGGCTGTCGGAAAAGTGACTGCGTGAAATCTTGGAGATTTCACTGCGTCACTTTTCCAAGGCTTTTTCTGACGTAACGCCCACCCTGCATACATTAAACCCGACGCGGGTTTAATGTGGCGCAGGGCTTTACAATGTTACGCATCTGCCTAGATACGTCACGTTGTAAATCTGTCGCAGCATGGCGCTAACTTTGCGCCGCCGCTGCCTCACAAAAGTGACGCAACGGTGGTGCACGGGGCTTGAAAATCTGCCCCATAGTCTTTAGTACTTAAAGACAGATGCCGATTTGCATTTTGGTTACCGCATAAAAACTGATTTGGCAGGGTGACGTTTTCTAGATCTTGTTATCATATTATTTATAGTAAAAGTTGCATCTACATATTCTTTACATATAATAAATCACTCATGGTGTTATGTGTATCACTTCAGTGCTGAGTTGAAGATCTAGTGTATTTATTTGAGTAAATCTGAGCAGAGAAGATAAAAGCCAACTTTGAGTAAACAGAGTCATATTTTTGCAGACTATGTATCCGGTAATTGTCTAGACTGAAAACACTGGAAATGTTATGCTCGGGTTTGGCATATTGTCTCACTACTTGTTCCAAATCGTTTGATGCTGAGCAATGAGCTCTGCTTATGTCCAGCCTGCTTTTTGGAAGGATCATTTACATGTTTCTCACAAGAATGCATCCCCCATTTACATCTTGTCAATTAATTGCGTTTGGGTCAAAGTAGGTTAAATCTACATTAACATAATTGCAAGTAGGTTTAAGTGGAGACTTTATGCCAATGTAATATGTATATGAGGCACACACTGTTTATTTTAATTCGGTCATTTATTCTTCAATAGTTTGTTTTGCTTCTTGATAGCCCTCATTTGGACAGTCTTAAACATGAACCCATTTTAAGATGAGTGGAATCTTGGGATCAAAGCAATGAGACTGGGCACTGTATATTGCCAGTGAATCACAATCACCATCCTAATAAGATGCAACAAACAATCACAATTCAATTAGTACTGTAAGCAGAGAATGGAAGCATCGCATTAGCTTCACAATAAAATATGCACAGGCACAGGCACATATGTATATAAAAAACAAATTCTGTGCATGGGTCAAGCATTTGAAGAGAGGTGTTCCGCACATTAGAGCAGAGGAGCGTCGCCTCCATGCTGCCCATGCAGCAAAACATGAAAAATAAAATGATAATAAAATGACTTACCATTTTATTTGTCACTGCTCCCAGCCCAATCAGTGTTTGGGGGCGGGACTGCTGCTGACTGTCAGCAAGGGAGTTATGCTCACTCCACAAGTTTATATCACATATGTCTCTTTGGCTGGCTTTCTTGTGAATCTCTTTTTTGGTGTCTAAGACGTAATTTAAAATCCTCTTTAACGGTAAAGTGTGTGTTTGAGTCAGAATTCTGAAACTGTCACTTTTAGAAAGTTGTCATTTTCTTGTCCTAACCATTTGTTACCTGCAGCCTGTTGCCAGGGTGCCATTACTAGGTGTAGTTGGCAGTTAACCTTTGTGTATTTCTCCCAGACAGCCTCACAGTAGAGGGACTTGATTTTGTTGAGATAGGCCATCCAAGATAATAGGGGGGGTGCAAGTTCGTCCGAAAAATCCCCGTCTCAACCAGGAAGATAAGTCACCCAAGCCCTCATCTCCAGCCGAATTGTGTACGGCAACGTACTCTATGCCAGAACCACCAAGCAGCTCCTGAATCAACTCCAAACCATTCAGAAATTGGCTGCAAGTCGTATCCTCAACCTTCCCAGAAGAGCCAGCATCACCCCACATCCTAGGGCCCTCCACTGGCTCCCAGTCCAGAAGAGATGCCTCGCAAACTCATCACACATGCCTATAAAGCCCTCCACAAAACTGGACCGTCCTACATCAACAACTGTCTAACATTCCACTGACCAACCAGAGAGCTCCGATCCTCCACCCTCTCCTTGGCCCACATCCCCTGCATCCGTCGCACCTGCAGGGGAGGTCGCCTTTTCTCCTATCTCACAACAAAGTACTGGAACTACCTTCCCCTCCACGTGCGCACCTCCCCATCTCTGAAGGACTTCAGGAAACAGCTCAATATCTGACTTTTCAACTACCACCTCTCTGACCGAGGCTTGCACAAACACACAGGGCCTGGAGACCAACTGGGGTGACAAGCTGCGCTCTACAAGATCCACTGATAGATAGATTGGTTGAGTTGAGCACAGCCCCACTTTAACTTCAAATACTCAGCCTCAGCTCACACTCAAAGAACTTAACAATAGCCCATTGTGCTTGCAGACAGCCTGGAACTAGAGCTGGGAGACAGGAAATTTAAGGCAATTCTATGGGTGGAAAACTCCAGACGTTTCTTATACTTTAAAACTAGCACCAGGTATACAAATAGGAACCTCAGACTCTTGAGTTCACTTCTGAACCTACAGAAGGACTCTCCAATGACTTATCTACAGCATGTGGCCTTCTGTGTACTTCAGAAGACTATCCTGCTGCACCAAGAAGACTGCCCTGCCCCCTGAAGTATGTGTTGTGCCCTCAGAGGACTGCCATGCTGCTTGAGACCTGTTTGTGATTGTACCCAAGACTTCTAGAGTTACTCCAAGGGCAACATGGCTGCCCCCCTGATCAGATCCTCTAGGACAGAAAATGCTCTAACCATCTTAAAACCACACCTGGACCCAACCTTAATGAGTCCTTATCCCACAAGTGGTGCCCTTCAAGTCCTGGATCCTTGGCAGTGATTTTAAAGGCACGCAGGTAGGCCAAATCCAGAATTTGGAACAAAAACATGCTATGAGAACTAAGAGGAGACCAGGACCTACCTGCTAACAGATCCGCCCAAGGTGCATCGTTGGTCGGCCTGACTTTGTAGCAGCTCCCACTACGTTTTTCTTCATAGTAGCAAATCCTGTTCAGTGGATCCTCCCAGAAGGGTCATCCTGCCTTGTGAAGCCCTAATCAGCTATATCAAGCAACTTTGTCCCTCTGGAGATTTTTGAATTCCATAAAAGAGACTAAGCGCCTTACTATGAGTACGGTGGTCTTGAGACTGTCGCACCATCAGTGGCAGTCCGACCGCTGCCTCCTTGTCGATTCGATTTTCGATTCAATAAACTTTATTTCGATTCATAAGTAGAATCATAAAAGTATACACAGATTTAAAAAGATTACATAAAATTATTTTAAAAAGAAAACATGTTATATATCCATATTAAATTTGCAATACATTTAGGCTAAAGGGGTCACATATATAAACATATTGTAAAGTGCTTGTGCATTCCATTAAAATACAAATCCACAAAGTAATCTATTACAATAGGTTTCCAATAATAATACTGTTCAATATCGATTTCTAATATTGAGTGCCAATCTAATAAAACTAAGCACAGCACTACATATAGCTGGAGATGACAAGGACAGTAAATACTCATAACCCTCTTTATAGTAACGGGATCCAAGGGTTAACAAAACAGGCTTAATAAACCGGTTTCTTGGATCTTTGTACAAAGCACAAAAGAGGATGAGGTGCACTGTGCTTTGTGAGGCCTTATCATTACAAGAGCAAGGGGGTAGTCTGTCACACCACCCCCCTTGTTTTGGGAAAGCAAAAAGAAAGTGCAAAGAGCTGAGACGGAACCTTGTCAAATAAAAACGCCATTGGGTATGCATGATATTCGATAGGTAAAACTGCTGCTGCAGCTTATCCCTATTATATAGTGCATGCTCACTTTTTCTTAACATGCCTAACCTGGTACAGTAAGCGTTTTTAATCATTAGCTTAGATTCCTTGCCAACCATTTCTGGATTTTCAAATATGTGTCCCATCCCAATCTTATAAAGGGTTTCCCTTACATACAACAGCCATGGGATCTCCATAGAATAATCAAGCTTAAGGCAGTCTTGTAAAATTTCCTTTGTGAGTTTCAATTCTTCAGACCGCCAAACCTTGCTCCATAGCAACAGAGGAGAGACATGGATAAAATCACTCACAAAATCAATACCCACCTCAGTATGGCAGAATCTATTTGAAGTTCCAGATGGGACAGATAGAAGGCGCTTTATAAATTTATTTTCCATGACTTGGATCTTGTCACAATTTTGTGTCCCCCACACTCCTGCACCATATGTGGCAACAGGGAGGCATTTTGCTTTATATAGAGTTTTTAGTTCTACAATCGGCTTTTGACCCAATTTACTAGAAAAACGAAAAAGGGCCTCTATAGATTGTGTAGCCTTTTGGGCGCGGGCTGCTATTAAAAAGTCCCAACTCATCGTTTTATTGAATAAATTCCCCAGATAATTAAAATTGTCCACTTTCGCAATAATTGAGTCATTCACCATAAACCTGCGAGATTTGACCCCTTTGGGACCACAGGTCATGGCAAAAGACTTTGTGAAGTTGACCCTAAGATCTAATCCTTCCATGAAAGTATCAAAGGCATTCAAACAAATTTGCATACTATTGGCAGTGAGGGTCATTAGCACCGTATCATCTGCATAAGATAACATCGGTATCCGTTTGCCATTTACCTGGGGGAAATCTGCACCGCTGTCCAGAAGAAAACTTTCTAGACCATTGGTGTACACCAGGAATAAAAAAGGAGCCAGAATACATCCTTGGCGTACACCTTCAGTAGATGGGATAGATTTTGTCTTCTCACCACCTGATCCAAATCGAATCCTCACTGTTGTGGCAGCATGCAGCCTGCGAAGCAAGGTGACCAAAGGTTCTTCAAACCCCATGGTTTCCATCATTTGCCACAACTTTGCTCTACACACAGTGTCAAAAGCACTGGATAAGTCCATAAAGGCCAGGTGAATACAACTACGCCTGGCCCTCATGTACTTACCCATAATTAAGATATTGCTCTGTGGTTCCTTTGCCTCTCCTAAACCCATACTGGGAATCCACAATAATACCTGATGACTCAGCCCGTGTTTCCAGGCGTGCCTGTATCACTCTTCCCATCAACTTACAAGACGCATCTATTAATGATATCGGTCTGTAGCAGCACGGATCACCCTTTTTAAAGATCGGTACCACTACCGCCTCTTGCCTGGAAGTTGGAATATGCCCTACCACAATTGCTCTAAATACATTTAATAAAAGTGGTGCCCACACCTCAATGTTATGTTTAAAAAGATCTAAAGGGATTGCGTCGGGCCCTGGGGCCTTTAGTATGGTGCCCTTCCTTAAAGCAGCCTCTACCTCTGAGAGAGTAAGTGATAGGCTAAGCGTTTGGGCTGACTCCAGATGGAAATCGCCGACCCTCTCATTAGGAGTAGACAACGTCACCTCATTCGGATTAAAAATTCTTCCATAATGTGCTTCCCAGATATCCCCCGGTATATGCACTAGCATATTGCCCTTTTCTTCACTCTGTAAAAATGGGCGGTTTATTACCTCCCAAAATAGCCTGCTATCCCTCAGTTCCGACGCTTTACTTAAGTCTTCCCATGCCTTTGTCCTTAAATCTGATTTTCGCCTATTGATAACATCTCTGTACATTTTCCTAGAATTTCTAACAAGCTCCCTATCCCGTGGTACTTAAAGTAATGCCTTCGTTAATCTTGATTGTGCTGCGGAACATTCAGCATCAAACCATTTGTATTCAATTTCTCCCCCCCCCCCCCACAGTTTTTAAGAGGTGGGATGCCACATTGCCTAGAACAGCCTCAAAGTTCTTAATTATTAAATCTGGCTCAGTGGTGGAGGTTAAGCAAGCATCTATCCCTACCGTATTTGTTTTAAAAATCTCCACCTCCAATTGCCTTACGTCTACCTTATCCCATTTTAAGGAGACCCCTTGATTCTGGCTGTATTTTATTGGCTGTTCCAGGGTCTGAACTCTCTCAAAGACAGAGTTCAGACTTAAAATGAAGGGGTTATGGTCACTAGCAGGATTCACTTCAATCTGAAAATCATTAACAAGGTGGATATGCCTGCTAGAGACCATGGCTAAATCAATTACACTCATTCGGCCCCCTGTACCTTGAAAGGTGGGTATACCCAATGGTCTAGAAAAACTAGGCATATCCAGGATACAAAGTTCATTAATCGTGATGATATTATTCAAAGCATCCCCTTGTTTTGAGTGCTTAAAATGTGCCAAAGGCTGATCACTTAGGTCTACCAAACCACAGACTCTAGTCCCGCTAAACTTGCACAAAGCACAATTAAAATCACCTATCCACATAATAAAAAGGGGAAATACACTATTAGTCACTTTAACAATCTCATCCTGTAATTTTTCAATAACCGATGTAGCATTGGCATCAAATATATTATAGTTCCAATTTATTAGGAGCAAGTATACTGGAAATAAATCCTTAATCATAAGCATTTGGTACCAGGGCGATTCCACCAATGAAACCGTTTTTATCATATTATACTTCACAGAAATAGCTGTCAAGAGGCCACCCTTAGCTCTTCCAGCATGTGAGGGCTCAGCGTGAACATGAAACATTTGATATCCGTCCAAACTATGGTCCACTCTACTCCAGGTTTCTTGGAGGCAAATTATATCAAAGGATTCGATGAATTTTAACCACACCGGGTCCTCCAGCCTCCGAGAAAACCCAGCTATATTCCATGAGATCAAGCGGAAAGGGCATCCCTCGGCCAGAATATCTTCTTTCCCCAAGAATATTGTTACTATCGGCTGGTTCTCATCACTCTCACCCTGAGTTATTCCTATGGAATTAATTACTGCATCAGGAGATGCCAATTTTGACTGTCTGGTGTTGTCTCTCCCAATCTGGTTTACTGCCATATAAGTACTTTCTATGTCCAAAGGTGCCTTTGCTATCTGTTCTACCTCTCCTCTCCCTCCCTTGTGCACCATTATGGGGACAATCAGCGGATTACAAGATGAACGTGTATTGCTAACCGTCTCTACCCAAGAACCAACTGCTTTATCTGAGTTTTTCCTCCTGGGGCTAACAGCCAAATCCCTAGCCGTGTCTTTAACCCCGCTATTAGAGATACAATCATTCCGGAGTCAATCCACCCCCTCCAATCCCATGAGTGGATCAAACCTATTTCTTCTCAGTAGATACTGGGGTACCCAATCCAATCTGTTGTTACCAAAAGGTCTGCCCCTACCAGAGTTCTGTGACAAACGTGGCAGACCAGGATTCACATAGGGGTAGAAATAATGTAGGCCTATCGAATGGATATCACCTAGTCGGCCAAACCTTGGTTCCCTACGTATATGGTCTACAGCCCAAGGATCTCTAAGGTTAACAATTATACAATCTCCCTCGAGATCCTTAGTACTATGGCCTAACCAAGCCACTCTCCTCACACCTAAAATTTCTGTGTTAGAACCCAGGGGTAATCTCCTATTCTTAGTGAGCCAGAAAATAACTTTATTCTTAAGTTCCCTATCTGATTCGTGGGATTCTGGGCTAAGTTCTGGTACCCCTGTTAAAATGATTGTGAAAGGCATAGATTCTGGGGGAAGATTTACACATGGGAGCCTCTTTCTTGGCACTTCTCTGCCCTGAGGTGCATCACTCAGAGACTGTCTTACCACTTGCATTGGGTTAAGAGCCTGTTTAGAGGCGACCACCATGTCTTCCTCAGTGCGTTGAATTTTTCTAATTGCTACACCTTTTTCCCCTGTGGCTGGTTGAGTATTCTGGACTACAGCAGTTACATTTGTCGCAGAATGAGCAGCTTTAGCAGTCCTAGCATTTCCTGAGGGTACAGTGGGAGGGGCACTAACATCCTTACTTTCTATGCTTTTAATCAGTGCGTCAAATTTTGACGTATTCCCTTTAACCATTAGCTCTAACTGATCTAGTTTTTCTTTAATTAGTTTCGTTCGATTGATCAGGGGCAATATTAGTGACCTTACTAGTGCTTCCATTTTAACAAGAAGATCGTCATTGGGATTCTGTTGGTTCAGAGGTAAAACAGTGTTAGTGAGAACACCATTTGGGATAGAGGACTGGACCACAACCCGTGGGGAATCGCTAGGGTTTTGGGTTTGGGTTTTTGTCAGTTTCATGCCTCTACCCTTCCTATGACCTCCCCCTCTCTTCTTTTTCCCAAGTTTAGAAGTTACAATACAATTCTTATTTACCCCCCCATTACCTGTTCTTGTTCTTGTTCTAACCGGGGAGGCGGGGGTAGAAGACGTTGGTCCGGAGGTACCGGAAAGAGAGCTAAGTGAATGTGAACACAACATAGAGCCAGTACCTAAACCACCTGGCCTCTCCTCTGATAAGCAAGAGATTGGGCTAGTGGCTACCAGAGGGGCGGGGTCATTACAAGAAGCTGGTGTTACGGCAGACCCGATTGCAACCAGAGAGGACCGCTTGCCCGTCAAAATATCAATCGACAGGCGCTTTTCTGTAAGAGCTATTTCCTTCTCTAGAATTCTGGTAGTCCTTGTGAAAAACTGATCCAATGTGCCCGTAACCAGACCAGCATTTGTATTCAAGGTGACCAATCTATTTTTCCCTGAACGTAAAGACATAATAACAGGTCAACAATAATCAATAAACAATTATTAAAAGAATAAACTATATATATAATATATTAACACCGTGCAATATTAAAACTTAAAATCAAATAAGATGGCACGTCCCGGCTCAGGTAGAGGTTAAGACGAGGAGATAGGGGCGGGAAGAGGACCAGCTGCAGTAAATCGAGCATCGCACTGCACGCTGGTCCTCGCAGTCCGCAAAATCAGTCAATCAGTCTTCCCCCCTTGCTCCACAGGGGCAGTCAGTTCTAGTGCTCAGTGAAGTGAGTTACAGCCGCCGAGACTAACAAAAATGGTTCGAGTGCGACAGGGGTTAAACTTCTGCACTAATGCGCCCTTGCCATGCTCGCAGTCAGGATACGGCAGTCAAAGGGGACAAACTGGCACCAGAATTAGTCCCGCTGTGTTTGAGCCAGAATGCGGCCGGGAAGGAAAGTCAGGTTCTTCTGGGCACACCCCCACTCCCTGGATGTTGCCCCACGCAACCCCTAGCTAGCCAGCCAGCTCAACCACAGCGCAGGACTGGGGAGGAGGGCGAGGCGGGCATCAGCCGAGAACACTCCAGTCCAGGGTGCTTCCTGCAACGGTGCACAGAGGGCAGGCCAGCCCTTCCGGAGTTTTTTCCACGGCTGGGCGTGGCGCTAATCTGCCTGCTGTGTCCGGCGCCTAGGAGCTTCACAACGAGCGGGCGGGCCCGCACTCCGACAGGGGTCCTCTCTTCACACTGCCTGTTAGCCGCTCCACAAGCTGAGATCCGCGCGAGTCTATCAGGGCTGCAGCGCCCTTCGCCTTCACGTGGGGTGCTCCGCAATCAGCAATCAGCAGTAAGCTATGTAGCCGGTCCGGGAGGCAGGCGGTAAATGAATGGCCAGGCACCAGATCTAAGCAGTGTGTCTCCGTCCGGTGTCCCAACTCAAAGCACGCCACTCAGAATATCTAAGCCAAAAGTGCCTTAACTCCTGCAGCCTTCTCTGTTGTCACACTGCTTTTACGCTTTTGTGCCTTTTGTACACTCCCGCTTGCCGCGCTGCTCACTCCAGAAACCCCCACCGGTAGCCACAAGCCAGATGACCTGTGCTCCTCCGGCCCTCCTGGTAAGAGTCTTTCCTCTTCTCTCAGCAGGATTTTGGCGGGGTTGGGAGTGTTCGTGGACCGTAATAGGGCAGAGCAGAGCAGGGTCCGAGCACGGTCCAGGCAGTGAGAGGAGGGGCAGTGAGCAGTGAGCTCTCAGGCTTTCTCCGCTCTCACTCACTCACTCACCCGGGTGCTTTGTGCTGTGGGCCCCTCACCACACGCTGATCCCTCACTGTACCGGTTGCTTTTCCTGCGGTTCTCGGCGATTTCAGCAGTTTCAGTTTTGGCGGTCCTGGCTCCGCTCCGCTGCTGCCGCTGCTCTCTCTCTCATTCTCTCACAAGACATGGACTGGATCAATACTCGGATCAGACAGCCCCGACACTCCTGTCCGTCTGACCACCCAATTATGAGAAGGGCAGTCAGACCGCCACAAGACCACCGCCACCGCCAAGATCGTGGATCCTGATGGGGTGGCGGTGGGGAGTCTCTGGCTGCACCACAGTGTAGATTACAACCTGGCTTAAAACTGAACTTTTCATGGCGGGGACCCTGTCTTGAAAAGGTTTGCAGAAAGGCAGGGAAGGGGCACCAAACATGGCCTCAGGGTGTTGTAGCCCATGAGGGGTGTGCATGAAGTCACATGCTTTGCCCCCTTTGCTTGCACTGTCATGCGTTCACTGTGTGCCGTGCATGACATGGTGCATGATACACAGTGCACCAGTGTGCAAGCGGCGCTTCCACGGCTGTGGCATATGCTTGAGGCTCTCTATGAGCCAAAGCATGCTGTTGCCGTGGCACCAACAAGACAACACCGCCAGCCTAGTGGGGTACTCAGAATAGGGCGGTTGGGATGGCTTGGTGGCATTCTTCCAACTGCCGCGACGACTTTCCGGTGGTCAGACCACCAAACTCTAAATTAGGGCCTAAGGGCCTTTTAATACGACTAAGGAGGTTTTGAGACTGACTGCCACCTCCTCGTTGGTTAAATCGCCCGATTACTAGAAGGGCGGTTGGACCACCACAAGAATGCCGCCAATGCCAGGATCCTGGATCCCGATGGGGCGGCGGTGGGGAAACCAGTGGTCTCCGGCGGCATTGCCAATGCTGGCACTGCCATGCAGATTAAAACCTGCCTTACCATCGACTTTTTCATGGCAGGGAGCCCCCATAAAAAGGTCAGCAGAAAGGTAAGGAAGGAGCACCAAACAGGACCCCGGTGCGTTGTAGCCCATGGGGGTGTGCATGGGGGCACATGTTGTGCCCCCTCTGCTTGCACTGTTGCGTGTGCCTTCTGTGCCATGCACAGCATGGTGCATGGTACATAGTGCACCGACGTGCAAGCAGTGCTGCCAAAGCAACAGCATAAGCTTGAGGCTGTCTATGAGCCGAAGCATGCTGCCACCATGGCACCGCCAACACAACACCAACAGCTTGGCAGTGTACTTAGAATACGGTGGTTGGGATGCCACTGGCTTGAAGGCGTACTCTTGACCTCCGCAACGGCAGACCAGCGTTCAGACCGGCAAACTCAGAATCAGGCCCTAAGTCTGAACATAGAAATCTTCACAACAACTTTGTCCAACGGCTCCCTGATGATGACGCCTCCTCCTTGGACACTACCAGCTGCCTTGCCCTGCTGAACGTGACCTTTTCAGACATTTTTCTTCAAAATGCCTTCTGCGTCCAAAGGTGAGATGACCAAGCCCAATCCACTTCTTGTATCTGAACTGTGCTCCATCATGGTTGGCCATAACCTTCGACTTTGGCCAAGTTTTGATCAACTAGAGGTCTGCAGTTGGCTCTTTGATATTTTAGCAACTATTTTTCACTTTACACTTTTAAAATGAATGCTTCTGCTGATTTAATTTTGTCTTTTTGGTGTCAAATACTTTATTAATATTTATTCTAGTTTCTTAATTTTAGTGGGATATTTCTTGTGCTGTGTTTCCACTTTCTTACTCTTTAGGTGCTGCAAAAATAAATTTCGCATTGCCTATGAGTTAAGCCTGAGTGCATGTGTGGCAAGCTACCAGAGGGTTAAGCACAGGTTAATTTAGTGGATTTTTGTGGTTCACCCTGACAGGGATTGTGGCTTGAGAAGGGCTTACTCTCCCCGTCAGCCAACAACCCAGTTTCTCACAGGCATCAAATGAATGAATGACAATGTTGCTCTGGACACAAGCTTTCTTGAGAATTTATTGTTTCACGCCACATGATGCAACAATCATATAATAGACTACAAAAGCAATTAAAGAACACTCACAAATTCATATCTGTGTGTCTAGTTGCACCTGCAAATGCGGTTTGTCCAGCATGTGAACATCTAAAACATTGCGATATTTGTATGTGCTATCATACACTTCCTAGGTTGCTGAATGTATGAAACAAGCAGGGGTTGTGGGAAATGAGTTCTATATGACACGCAGAGTAAACCTGTAGACAGCCAGAACTATTGTGCCTTTCATCCCTTAGTATCAACTGTAAATACCTTTTTAAGAATATGCTCTAGTTATGTTTGTACAATATTGTAGTAATGTAGTCCAGACAGGTTGAGGTATTTCAAGAGGATTTATTGTAAGATGTTAAGTATCCTGGAATAAGCCCCACCAGGAGCAGCCAGCAGGCAGCTCAGCCCCATCATAACTGTGGCTTATCTTCAACCAGCACCCAACATTCCGTAGTACATCATAGTGCAGAAGCATTCCACTAGAAGGGCATTGAGTGGGTAAAAGCAAACATAGAAATATGCAATAGATAGAATACAACAAATATGGGTAAGGTTAACTCACCAACTGCACGTAACCAGAAGTAAACAAAACTATTTCTGAGCCATCCTTCAGCAATCCATCTCCATCATGCGTCAGCACATTTTTATTGATCCAGGAAAAAAATGGCTGAGGAGACAAGTAGGAGTATTCTCAATTTTATAGTAGAGGAAGTTGAGATTGTTGTACAGGCAGTCTGCAACAGCTTTCTTAGCTATAAGGGAAGCCTGACATGCAGCTAGACTAAAATGTAAACATGTCAAGATGGCAGGGCATCAGCAGTTGGTGCACAGCGTTGTGGATTACCACCAGAGAGGCCTCGAATTAAGGAACTTCTAGGACCATCTCTGTTGCTCAGTCAGTATCACTGGTCAGGTCTTTATTTAAGGGTCCCACGGAGATACACCAAACATCATCCCCGTATTACCTCTTTGAGAAGTCATGGCTAACCCCCACTTGCCATTTGAAAGCGTCGAAACGGCAGCCTGGCAGTGAGAACATGCCCTCCAAAAGGGAGGAAAAACTGTAACCTTAACATTCCTTCTGGGTTATCACTTGGGAAGTATTTCAACACTATGGGCCCGATTCACAGAACTAACTTAAGACAAAATCCTAAAATTACTACTTTTGGTATTCACAGAAGTTAGGATTTTGTCTTAAGTTTGTCTTAAGACAAACTTAAGACAGACTTAAGACAGACTTAAGACAGACTTAAGACCGACTTAAGACTGACTTAAGACAGACTTAAGACAGACTTAAGACAGACTTAAGACAGACTTAAGACTGACTTAAGACAGACTTAAGTTAGGATTTTGTCTTAAGTCTGTCTTAAGTCTGTCTTAAGTCTGTCTTAAGTCTGTCTTAAGTTTGTCTTAAGTTTGTCTTAAGTCTGTCTTAAGTCTGTCTTAAGTCTGTCTTAAGTTTGTCTTAAGTCAAACTTAAGACAAAATCCTAACTTCTGTGAATACCAAAAGTAGTAAGTTTAGGATTTTGTCTTAAGTTAGTTCTGTGAATCGGCCCCTAGGTTTGTCATTCAAATATCAAGGTCGTTTTAAACATTTTAAATATGAGTGAACACTCACATTTTGGGAAAATGTGATATTTTTATTTATGACACATAATACTAAAGGAATTAATTACAAATGTATTTGCGTAGGTAAAACCTTTTTTCTTTCATGACTGAGAGGGAAAAAAGATTTGAACTTTCATATTCTGAATGTCTAAAATAGGATATTCGTGGCAAATACCGTAGCAATCCACAGTCATCAAAATATCCAATAGTCAATAGTTATTTGCTCAGAGAATGCAGGTTACCCTATATGCATTGTCACCTTATGTAATGAATGACTTGTTATGTCAATTTAATCATGTGCATGACTTCTCAAATAGTGATCGACATTCCACACTAATTACCTCTCACAAAACACAATTTTTAGGAGGGCGTAGACCTATGTATAGTAAAATAATTTTAAATTTCTGACGCTTGGCTTGAGCAAGTCATTGTAATTTACTGTCTTGAGTGTCAAACGTCCGCGCTATATAACACAAGTTAATGATTCTTTAGGAAAAGAAGTGTACGGGACTGACTGACCATTCAACTCCACGATCACATAACCATAGCGAATTTACAGTGCCTCGCTTTCCTAAGGTGGAGGTGCATTACAATGACTCTATCTTGTCCATACAGGTATAATATTGGCCATTCAAGAATAGTGTTGGTACCATATGTCACACTCATATGTACTGTAATGGTTTCCCCCTTCTCCCTCCTTGTATACAGCAGGCACCAGTGACACAGGTTAGGCACTTCTAGACCTGAAGATAGAGTTAATTGAAAGGCTCCAGCAACCACAAGTGCCATGGAGGGGGTGTGGATAAGCCATCTTTCTCTGAATGTGAATCTGTGTCATGCTAGGGATGCACAAGATTAATCATCAAACATTACCATGAGGAGGGTAAATGGGAAGGAGACATTATCATACTAACAACAGTCAAATGCAAAATGACAGAGAGGAATGGAAATCTCCTGTGCAGGAAGACCGGAAGGCATCTGGGGACTAGGCTCACGCAGTGTCTAATCCTGAACCCACTTCTCTCATTCCTCCTCCTCCTCTCTCAGCTACTGCCCTGCTTAACGCCCAAAAGTTAGCTGAGGGTGCATTTAGCCCGAGGCACCCCTGAGTGCTCATGTGTTACCCCTCCCTCCACCGCCTGTGTTACAGTTCTTTGAAAAATATCCTTATGGAACAAACAGAATTTGAATCCTGTTTTGAACCTAAATGAAAATATCTGCATTCACTTCATATGTGATTTTCTTGTACTTTCAAGGTATGCAAACTCCACCTCTAAGAGAGTAATGCTTTAAATAAACCGCAACACTCTAAGAGGCAACCTTACACGTTCTCATCGTGGAAACTTAAGAGTGTCTAGGCTCACCAGAGACAACTTTATTTTACTACTTCACTATTATCAGGTGCAGTCGCAGTCTCTTGTGGTCCCACCTTTCGCGGGAAGGTAATAAACTGACATTGGCTGAAGCCAAATGGATGGTTTGTTGTTGGAAAAAGAAGTGGGTCTTGACTTTTTCATAACATGCCTTCATCCCAGTATTTTCTGTTAGTGCTAATCTTCTATTGGAGTATCACCATTCCACACAAGCATGTGTAACGGAGCGCGGTCGCTTCTTAAAAAGACTCGCCCAGAGTCAGAGTCCATTTTCACCTGTGGCCCTCTCTACCCCCATAGCAGCCGAGTAGGCGCTGCTTGGGCTCCCGCCACTTCCAACTGGACGAGCTGACGAGTGCTTGGCCCCTCCCCGCCCTCACGTCATCGCCAGGACAAAAGCAGGCAAAAGCACACCCTCGCTGATTACGAGCGACTGTAGGTGTGTATGAAAGTGTCCTGAGGCGGAAAGCCGGGACAGAATGTTTTAACCTTGTTTTCCTTTGGTAAAAACTGCTAATCATTGTAAATTGCGCTACTGTTGTACTGGAAAGAGAAACTTCTCTATTGTCACTTTTAACCTGCACATTCGGTAAGGTTGGACACTTGAATCTGTGCACTTACCTGATCTTCTCTTTTAAATCTACAAATTACCACTGTGTGTAACGGAGCGCAGTCGCTTCTTAAAAAGACTCGCCCAGAGTCAGAGTCCATTTTCACCTGTGGCCCTCTCTACCCCCATAGCAGCCGAGTAGGCGCTGCTTGGGCTCCCGCCACTTCCAACTGACCGAGCTGACGAGTGCTTGGCCCCTCCCCGCCCTCACGTCATCGCCAGGACAAAATGACGCCCTCCCCCAGGAAGCGCAGCGGACGGGCGCAGCGGCGGCGCCGGCGGAGCGCTGAAGGTGCGCCAAAGGTAAGCCCGTCTGCGCCCGTCCGCGCCACGACCGGGCCAAAGGCCATATCCCCTGGCCGTTTCATACAGTATTCTAGGGAAACTCTGCTAGGCCTTAACACCAAATCACCTACCTGCACTCCACCCTTCAACAGGGAAAATTGGGGAGGTTCCTCGGACTGTAATATATGGAAACAAAGTCCTGGCCACAATCAATTAAATAGGCCCCTAAACCATTACAAAATGACAAACCTACGCTGCGGGCTTGTCAACGTTAGGTCCATGAGCAAGCATGCACAACAGATCTTCGACTTAATCTTGGAAAGAGAGCTGGACTGTCTTTTCATGACAGAAACTTGGTTAACCCAAAACAGCAATCCGGATGTAACGACTGCTCTCCCCCAGGGGTACCTCATTGCCAGACAATACAGACCCCTCCAGAGAGGCGGTGGAATAGCTGTCATCTATAGAGATTCACTGAGCTGCCTGACTTTCCCGATTCCAGGTATCAAAGGTGCGGAAAGCATAGGCTTCGCCCTTAAGGTTCATGACTCCTTCACCTTCTCAGGAGCACTATTATATCGACCTCCGGGAACACCCTCCGACTTCACAAGTAGTCTAGGAGAAGCAGTAGGGGACCTAGTACTAAAGTCAGCCAACTATACGATCTTAGGAGATACAAATATACATTTAGACTCCCTCAGAGACCACGCTACCCTAGGTTTTACGGACACAATGAAGATCCTAGGCCTTAATATACTTACCACCAGGCCCACACACAAGGCAGGCCACATCCTTGACTGCATCTGTTCAAATTTGGACACACTTCATGTAAAACCAGCCCAAGACTTAATTTGGTGTGATCACAGATATATCCCTTTTGAACTCCATGGGGTAATGGCACACATACCTGGGAATAAGCCATGTGATCCCCATGGAGGGCCAAACTGGAAGAAACTGATAGGACTACCGGGTTTCCTAACTAAGGCATTAGAAACCAGACCACTATCAGTAGGGGACCCTGAGAAAGATAGCAAGTCTTTCAGGGAGTGGATGGGCGCCCTAGCCATGGATATTGACAAAGCAAAATCTAAACCAAAATATAAAAAGAAACCCAGACCCTCTGCCCCCTGGTTCTCCCAAAGCTTAAAGGAGGAACAAAGGAAGGTTAGAGCACTAGAGCGGAACTGGCGCCGAAACTACGATACAAATGACCAGTTCAGCTACAAAGTGGCCCGCCGTCACTATCACGGGATGATAAAAACTGCTAAAAAGGACTTTTTCACCAATGCCATAACCAACAGTAATAATAAACAAAAAGACATCTTTAACATTGTCAACTTATATATCAATCCCAAAACCATGCAGAGAGACATTCCCCCCTCTCGTACCCTGTGTCATAATATAGCGGAATATTTCCATGAGAAAATACAGACAATCACTAAAGATGTCCCACACCCTCTCCCCTTGGAGGAGTCCCAACTTAATAGGAATAGTGCGACTAGCCAGCTAGCCGCCTTTCAGGAAGTCAGTTTAGAAGAGTCACAGACAAAAATTTTAAAAATTAAATCAGGTTCCCCCTTCGACCCGTGCCCCCCTTTCGTTCTCCACACTTTGGTGGAGACTGTAAACCCCAGCATTAATAACATTATTAATTCCTCACTCTCCTTGGGAGTAGTCCCAGAGGAATGGAAACTGGCAGCAGTAAGACCCCTACAAAAAAAAACGTCACCGGACCCTACCACCCTCACTAATCTACGACCCATCTCCCTGCTTCCCACCTTCTGTAAACTTACAGAAAAGGTCATTAACCAACAGCTCACCTCCTTCTTAGAGGCCAACAACATCTGGCACCCCAACCAGGCTGGTTTCAGAGCAAAGCATTCAACAGAATCAGCTCTAATATTCTCATTGGAAACACTTAGAGCAGCGCTAGACCAGGGCAAAAAAGCAGTCCTCATACTCCTAGACCTGTCCGCGGCGTTCGATACGGTGTCACATTCCATCCTGATAGACCGTCTAGTCGCAGCAGGGATAATTGGAAAGGTACTGAGCTGGCTAAAAAGCTTCTTAACAAATAGACGACAAGTGGTCACCCTGGGCCAGTTCAGATCAGAAGAGATCCCAATAAAGTCAGGGGTACCGCAGGGCTCCTGCTTGAGCCCGACACTTTTTAATGTGTACATGGCCCCCCTGATTTCCCTCATATCATCTTTCGGAATAGCTACTATTTCATACGCGGATGACACACAACTCATCCTAGTGATGGAGGATGAAACCAGCGAAGCAGAAACAAGACTTAAAAACTGCCTTAAAGCCACTTTCCATTGGATGAGGGCGAATCACCTTAAATGTAACACCGGGAAGACCGAGATTCTGCCGTTCGGTAAGGGAAACTCTTTCAACCCAGCATTATGGTGGCCAGAAGATGCAACCGTTCCTCCTAATACAGCAAACGCAGCCCGAAATCTAGGGGTAAAATTTGATCCATCCCTGAGCTTTCAACAACAAGCAGTAGCCGTGGCAGGGACCTGCTTCGGCATAATAAAAGGGCTCAGGAAATTTTTTGATCTAATCCCTCTTGCCGCAAGGAAGACGGTTGCAGTAGCCCTCATTACTTCTCGCATAGATTACTGTAACAGTATATATGCAGGAACTAACAGGACAGTCTGTCATAGACTACAGATGGTGCAGCATGCAGCGGCCAGACTAGTGCTAGGATGGAAAAGAAGGACCTCAGCCACAATTGCTATGGAAACCCTGCATTGGTTGCCTATACACAAAAGGGTGCTCTTTAAAATCCTGCTAATCACTTTTAGGGCAGTTAACAAAATAGGACCCAAATACATTGAGAGCATGTTCCAACGCTACATTCCCTCCAGATGTTTGAGGTCTCAAGGTGATAATCTTCTGACTATTCCCAAGTTTAAACTCAAAACCAGAGGAGGAAAAGCCCTGGCTGTCTTGGGGTCCAGAGCATGGAACTCACTGCCCACCCCCCTCCGACAAATTACTACAGAAACAATTTTTAGGAAAACCGTTAAAACCTGGATCTACACCCTATCCGAGACAAAATGCAAAAACATGATTTAGTATTTTAAACCAAGGATTCACCATAAGATCAATAAGTCACCATGGTCTCCTACACTCTGAAGCGCTAAGATGCTCCTTGGAGTGTAATCTGTGCTATACAAATACTAATTACATTACATTACATTACATTTGAGATGCAGATGATTAATATGGTAAACCAACATGCTAGTATACCAGAAGACATTCAAGTGTGTGTTTGATGAAATTAGGCATTTCACAAACCATGCTTTGGCTTATTGGGTGTCAGTGGTGTATGTCTGTATCTCTGTTGGATTTTTGGCCACCTGCTTAGATCTGCAGGGTATGTCTTCCGATGTTTCTTTATTGATACATATGCTGAGATTCCAGCCATTGGATTACATTATAGGCCATGTTTTTAAAGAAAAATGCCTTAACATTTCTTTTGACATCTCTAAGTGAGACCCTTTGTGATAGCAAGAGGTTTCCGCTTGTCATAGACCAAGTTCCAAATGTCTTCTTGATGAAGCTCTAACTTGTACGTACCTAGCCTCCAGTATGTCTGTTCTTTCTTTTCCAAAACAGTCTTGGTTATTTTTTGTGACATGGCTCCCTGTGTCAGAAAAAGGATAGATATGCAGAAGTGCATGCTGTAAAAAGTTGACTTTTTGATCAACATGGACGCTCAGCATGTTATGTTCTGTGTAGCAAACTTGCCAGTGAATCTTGGCAATGAAACTGTCCTTTTGGATGTGTTCTATAGAATGCGCATCTGATCCTGCCACTTTGAACTGGATTTTCAGGTCTACATGCCATCTGCATCATTTCTAGCATGACAGTTCCTGTGTGGATCTTTTCATCTGATTTTCCAGTAAACCAATCATTTTTCCCTCCACTTTGTGGTGTTGCAGTCTAGCCTTTTTTCCATACGTCATGCGCTCGCTGTGCCTTGTGGGTAATGTTATACCGGTGCACTTGGGAGCCACTACCGGCTCAAGAGGATGTACTCTCTCCCTCTCCAATAAAGACGAATCATCCTCCAGCTCCTGTCTGAGAGTATTTGTTCAGGGTGGAACTATCACTACACTCTTCTCTGTTCTCGGGCGGCTATGAATGGTCTACTGTTAAACATTACTAGTTTTGAAGAGTTGCAGTGTTATGTCTGCAGAAGCTTTTTGGTTTCTTTTAAAGTACCATACAGGCAAGCAGCTAATTTGCCAGCCTTATATTAATTAATAATATTGTCAATGGTATTGCTACCCTCTAAGCACACTACTTAAAGATGCCTGGTGAGTTTGCAGGCTTTCAGAAGATAGGTATCGATCATTAGCTATCTACCTCCCTTCTGCTTCTTTGGTTTATGTACAATCAACCCCTGACCCCTCTTTTTATATAATTTTTATAATCAACAAGTATGATATTTTGCTTCTTATGGCGGTTTATCAAGCAAAGTGACGGGAAAATTTGACTCTCAGATCCAAATGTATCCACCTAAAGCTTCCGAAGGGCTTAACCTAGAGCTCAAATATGGAAGTGGCCAGAGCTGGTTCAAAAATTATTTGAGTATATTTAAATTAACATTGGGTTTATTTTTCTCAGGTGGGATCCACCTCAGTTTCTAAAGACCTTAAAAGAGGTCAAGCACACTTTAGGAAATCACACACAGACAGACCGCAGATATGGGGCTTATAGGATGAAATTCCAATAGTGACAATACAAAAAGGTATGCAGATCTGGGAGTAAATTACACATTGCCTGATTCCCATACCTCAAAAAAATCCCCACAAGACCAGGAACAGATTCATGTCTTGTGGATATTTCCTAATCCTTTGACAGGGACCCCGCAAGTATACCATAGCAGCTTATGATTTCCAAAGTTTCCATGGATTCTGCCTGCCTTTCCCATTCCTTTGAGAGCAAATTGATGTGGATAAGATAGATCCACAGGTTTTTGGTTAAGGCAGAGGTAAATGTTCATGTTTTTTAGGTTGAGCATTTGAGACCTCTTGTATATACTTTACTTTATACATATATGTGTATGTACTTTGTGGGCTCTGGAGATCAGCCCTAGGACTTGTCTGCTTCCGCTTGGGGACTTTTTTTCTGTTCAACTGCCTCTATTTAACTATCTTGAGAAACAACGACCAGTAGAGGTCAGTAAAATACCACAATTGCTTTCTGCATGTTCAACTTCCTCTATTTATCTGTCTTGATAGAAAACTGCCAGTAGAGGTCAGTAAAATACCAGAATTGCTTTCTGCTTAGGGACTTTATTTTTTTTATTTTTCTGGCAACTGCTTCTATGTAACTTTCTTGATAGAAAGCGACCAGCAGAGGTCAGTAAAATACCAGAATCACTTTAGCATTCTCTAGATTCCAGTCCAAAGAAATGTTTCTTCCACGAGCACCCGTATACAATAATATTTTTTTCAAATCTTGTATTTTCAGTGATATGAACACCGAAGGCCCTAATTTTATATTAAAAACAGAGCTTTGGACTATACCATTTCCCGCTGAAAGGCAATATTTCTCTCCATGTAATTCCATACCTGCCGTGTCACACAGTTTGGTACTTACTTTTTCTCCATGTTAAAGAACAGTAGATGTTTCAGCACCCAGGCTAATGTGCTGCATAGCTAAATACATATAACAGACCGATTGCATTGCAAATGCTTGTTTCTCTATTCACCACACACAAAATTGTGTTAAATGTATGATTCAAAACGTGGGTGCTAGCTTTCCCAGTTTTCCACAGCACGTGTCCCTAGGTCATTCCAGTATTAGTTTAGAGCACATGCAAGTGAGGAGAAAGAAGTTGCAAATATTCATGAATATCTAAAAATGTACATCGTTCAGGATGTTCACAATGTTTGCATTCGTGTCTACGTAGGAACACTGAGTCCCCTTTTTTGGTGTCGCTACTGTAAAGAATTCTGCACATGTGGCAATATTAGTGTTACAATGATTGCCTCGAAAAACCCACAGATCCTACGTCAGAAGTTAGCGAAAAAATATGGGGCAGATTTATGATAACTGGCGCATCCCTGCATATCAGCAGGGATGCGCCAGTTATTATGCGCCACAGCTGCGCCACCATGGATGCGCCGCATTTATAATGCGGCGCACCATGGGGCAAAAACGGCACAGATGCGTGACGCATCTGTGCCGTAAAAGTGGCGCATTGCTTGAGTTGCGTCGCAAGCGCGACGCAGCTCCAGCAATGCTCTCGGGGGCCCTATCTGTACAATGCTGCGTCAATCCTTACGCCTGCTTCAACCAGGCGCAGGGTTTTGACGCAGCATGGGCCTAAAAGTGACTGAGTGAAATCTTGTAGATTTCACTCAGCCACTTTTAGGAGGCGTTCCTGCGCCGGAACGCCCCCACCTGCCCTGGAACGCCTACATGTGGCGCAGGGCTTTACAACGTGACGCATCTCCCAGATGCGTCACGTTGTAAATACCCCGCACCATGGCGCAGGATTTGCGCCGCTGCTGCGTCACAAAAGTGACGCAACGGTGGCGCAAAAGTGGCGCAAGTGCAACATAAATCTGCCCCTATGTCTTTACAAGCTGACACATTTCTATGTGCCTGAGTCAATCATCTGCAGCCAATCGTTGAAGGGTTGGGCCTAGAATTAACAGGCTTCAGTTTTGGTACCTACTCGTCCAGTGCATGTTCTCAGTGGTTTCATTTCTGGAACACTTTTTCTCCTGCGTTCTTCTTCTTTATAAAGCTCGGACCCTAACACATAAATTACGTATAACCACAAAAGAGACAAACAACAGCAGTTTCAAGAAAATAAATAATCCATCATAGATAGGAGGGTGTGCGTTGATCTTACTGTTTTCAGATAAATCGCAATCTTATTGCATTACCTTTTTAGCAATAACAGCAAATAATTTTTTTCACACAGAATTATTTTTTCTAAAGTCAGGTTCTAAAGATTTTGAGAATCCTTAAAATGATATATATCATTTTCACTAAAAGTGTGTTCTTGTTATAGTAGCACTGGGAGAGGTGAGGACTAAGGATACAAAAATAATGGTGACAGAAAAGATTACAGGAAGTGCAGACAGTATTTAGGGTTAAAGCATACTAACCAGCTAAAAATCAAGACACTTTGCGAGAAGTATTACAAGTCTGCATGAGCATTAATGTTTGCATTTATTTATAGTAAAGCAGTTTGAGCAAGGAGTCTGCACATATTAGCCCAGGGTATATAAGGATATTGACAATGAAACGGTAACATAAAACCATGGTGCACGTCTCAGATACAGTGAAAAAAGCTATAACCGAAGTATACAATCGAGTGCATAAGAAATATAACAGATTACGAGTTGTCTATTTACATTGTAATACGTTGGTCCTCCTGCTTCCACACCCTCCGCCTCCTAAGCAAGACCTTCAATAGGATCCCCCTTGAACACAGAAAGACTTTCATTCACGCCCTGGTCACCAGCAGACTGGACTATGGCAACGCACTCCACGCCGCAATAAACAAAAACCTCACCCAAAAGCTACAGAACGCCGCCGCAAGACAGGTCTTCAACCTGCCAAGAAACTGACACATCTTCCAGCACCTGCGCACACTGCACTGGCTCCCCATCGAGGCAAGAGTCACCTTCAAGATGCTCACCCATGCACACAAGGCCCTCCATGACACCAGACCAGCATACCCTAACAGCAAACTCAAATTCCATGCACCCCAAAGGAACCTACGATCAGCCCAGCTCTCCTATGCCATGGTCCCTCGCACCAGAAAAACCAGATGGGGGCCGCTCCTTCTGCTTCCTCGCAGCTAAAGCCTGGAACGCTCTTCCACTTCACCTCAGCCAGACAGCGTCGCTTCCAATCTTCGTAAGAAACCTCAAAACCTGGCTCTTCGACGGACCCCCTCTTTGATGGACTGGAGCCTGCTACCCCCCAACCCCCAGCGCCTTGAGACCCTTACGGATGAGTAGTCGCTCTTAATAAACGCCTGATTGATTGATTGATTGATTGATTGATTGATTGATTGATTGATTGATTGATGGGTGAGAGGGGCATTAAGTAAAGCACCAGGGAGGCCTGGGGTACTCTCAGGGAAGATCAGCTTTTCGTGTCCTCAAATCCCAGGAGGAGTGATTTACGGGCAGGTGCAATTTTCAAAATGCTGCAGCATGACTGCCTCCAATTGACTTTAACAATACATGTCTAGAGACAATTCTATACTTTATCTTAACTTTATCAATAGTAGTTCTTTGTGTTCTATAACTTTAGATAGTTAAAGGTTCACAGGGCAGATTTATGCCATTGCTACACGTTTTGTTTCCTTTATTTGCTTCTTATGAATCTATGTGACCAAATGCACGTTTGTTTTTTTTGCACATTTTCACCAAGATTTGAGTTTTAAAGTCAATGTGTTGTTCATGATCTCTGAAATTTTTTACCTGAGCTGAGAGTTCAACAAAACAAAGTGCTGACACCAATCATCGTGTTGTTTCACATACCCTGCTGTACGTATTTGCAGTTATGTGTATTTTCTGCTTGTTGTATCAATATCAGAGTCTAAAAGCAACAATACAGAGTGTAAATGTTTGCATAAACAGGCGTAGTGTATTGATAAATTGATTTTGGCTGTATTGAATTAATGATCTCGTGAAAAATTATTGTTTCATAGTTGAGCCATTAGATTGTACAGGAATTTGTCCCTACGATTCCAACAGTTTTTGAGCTCTCAATGTATTGCCCAGGTTATGTAGAGTGAGATGGGCAAACCCCCCTCTTTTCTTTGGAAGACTAGGGGGCCTGCATTTGCTACTGTGCCACTGTGGGAGGGACGTGTGGAAAAAGAATTGAGGAGGCTTAATGTGCTTCTTAATCTTGGCACACTGTTTTGGGGGGAGGGTGGGCAGATTAGATTTGTCAAATAAGATTCTTGGTCTACTAACTCCAGGCTATGTCTTCTCTTCTTCTTTTCTTTTAGAGTGGTCTTCTTCCAGGAGGACATCCCCAGGAGTCTCAGGAAAAAGAAGAAGGTGGCAGTGAGTATCTTGGTTAGGTTAAACAGTTAGGTTACGTATATTATACTTCAACACACCCGGAGTGATGGAAAAGGAAGAGACCTGAGCTTTGAGGTTTATGGGATATCAAAGTGAGGTCCCCAGTAGTTGGGTTGGTAATTTCACTGCCTTGGGTTAATTATTTTGACCACCTCAACATCTTCAATGAAAGTGAGTAAAAATAATACACCAGAAAAGGCAAACTAATTGAGTGTGAAGGATGAGAAGCAAAACACAAAAGTGATATGGTTTTTCTTGTCTCTTTCCCACTATTCGCTATGAGACATACATGACCCTTTTCCCCATCCGTCTCTGTTCTTTAGTGAATAGGTATATCTTTGCATGTAAGGATGGCACACATATCTAGTAAACAACAAATGCAAAAATAAAAAAAAACTGTTCTTTAAAGTTGTTGTACGGTGCTCTTGCCACACTCCCCTTCTGGCCTGCACTACCTCTCTGACCCACTCTGAGCCCCCCCAGAGACTCCCTCCCCTGTCCGAAACAAATACCGCAAATGCTGCAACTCTTCAGAGTTGCAGCGGCATGTAGGCATTCCCCAGAGGCATCCACCACTCTTCACTCCAATCCTCTGGAGCTTCAGTGTCATCCTCCGTGTTCCCCGACCAGGCTTCTCCTGTCTGCGTCTCCTCTCTGCTTGTTCGCATTTTCCTCGGTCCGCTGTCTTTGCCATCTTCCAGGTTTCTTCAGCTCCACCCTCCATCCTCAAGGTTCCCTCGTGGGTTGATGACATCCTTTTCTCCTCCACTTAGATTCCCTGGTTGGTCCCTGGGTCGGGTGGGCCTGCCTTGTTCCTGTGTAGGAGAGTCCGTTTCAGTTGTTTGAACCCCTTGTCCTCTCAATTTCCAGGGAAGGTGTTGTTGATGTTCCAAGCCATAGCAGAAGTGCTGGGATGAAAAAGGTAAGTCAGGGGGCTCTGTTTGCAGCATACTCTGTTCTTTCTTCTAGACAGATAACAGCATTGGTCTGGTTTTTTCCTTCCCTATGGGAGGTGGTGAATCGGAAGGTTTGTAATGCTAGAAAACACCGTAAGTTCCTTTGTTACAAGAGAGCCATTCCAGTGGGGCATGATCTGTATACAGGGGGAATTCCCTGCCTTCAAGGTAATACCTTAGGGATTCAATAGCCCATTTGATGGCTAGTGCTTCCTTTTCGCCCGCCGCGTAATTTTTCTCACAAGGAAACAGTTTGCGGCTGATGTAAATAATGGGTCTCTCTTGTCTATGGGAATCTTACTGGGATAAGACAGCTCCTAAGCTGTACTCCGAAGCATTGGTTTGTAAAATGAATGATTTGGAATAATCAGGACTGAGGAGGACAGGCTTTGAAGTAAGGGTTTGTTTCAACCAGTGGAAGGCTTGTAGGGAAAAGGGGGAAGGCTGTTTCTGTTTTTGCACCCTTTTTTAATAGGTCGGTTAAGGGTGCAGCTAGTTGGGAAAATCAGGTATACATCTTCTATAATACCCTAAGATGCTTATAAGGCTCTAAGGTCTTTTCTGGGTTTTGGGAAGGATAGGTTTGATATGGCTGCTACTTTCTCTTCCTGATGTTTTATGCATCCTTCACTCCAGAGGTATTCTAGGTATTTTACAGACCTTGCAGTTAAGTGGCTTTTGGCCCGATTAATGGTTAGACCACCTTCTTTTAAGGCTTAAATCACCTTCGTTAGATGGGTCAGGTGTTGTCCCCAAGAGCCACTATGAATGAAGATATCATCAATATAGGCTGCGTGAAAGGCTTCACAAGGTTTGAGGAATAAATTCATAAGCCGTTGGAAGGTCGCTGGGGTACCATGTAATCCAAAGGGAAGCATGGTAATATTACATAAACATCCTGCTCCCTTTAAGGCACCAACCAATAACCTTTGCACAAATACAATGTGTTAATGTATTGTGCTTCTCCTGGTCTTTCAATCATTTCATCAACTCGTGGGAGCTGGTATGAATCGAACCAAGATATTTTACTGACTTCTCTAAAGTCAATAAAAAACATGATAGATCTATCAGGTTTGGGGACGATCACAATGGGTGAGTTCCACTTACTATTAGACAGTTCTGTTATCCCCATCTTTAGCATTTGTTGTATCTCATTCTCAATTACTTCCTGCCAGGACTCGGGTATACGGTAAGGCCACTGTCGTAACTTTTTGCCTGGAAGGGTGGTATGTCTCCTATGTTCTATCACCGAAGTTCTCCCAGGGGTCAATGAAAACACATTCTGAAGGGGCCGTTAACATATGTTCAATTCCTTCTTTTACTGAACAAAAACATTTGTCTAAAATTATGTTCATTTGCATCGACTTTCTGGTATAACATGTATTCAATACAGTTGTTCATATAGGATTTGTTGTCAGCAACCACCTTGCCTAAAAATCATGGGGCCTACATTTCTATTGTTGTTGACAAGGGTGCGGATTTTAAATACCATATTTTTTCATTTGCAATATACCCCTGTATTCTGATCTACTAGTCGTTGTAATTTAAAACATTTACGTTATGATTCTCTATGTAATTGAAGACACCAAACAAATGTACTGTTTCTATCCATCATCCTGGAATATGCCATGCTTATTTATTGATCAACAGCATATGGTATTGTCATTATCATGCATTATTAAGCTCTTCACAATTCTGACATGTTATGTTTGACATATAGTTTTGAATGCCAATAAAACTATATATATTTTTGTCTTGTATATACCTGTACAGCCATCATCTTTTCAATGATTTTATGTTGTTTCACACAAAATCAGAAAAAGCCTAAAAAAAGAATAATGCATTTAAGATAGCCACCTGAATTATATGTTTAATTAACGATGCAACAAATGAAATAATATTTCCTATTTATTCGTTATATAGGTAGATCACTAAGTTAAATTTATTTCTGCATGTGTTAAAATGAGCAGTTCACATCATCTCAGATAATCCTAATATGGTGCACTAAATCAGATCCATTATGGACATTTCTTGCTCAAAACAGACCACTATAGTCACCCATCATGGCTGCAATTGTTGGCGGTCTAGTTGCAGTGCACTATTTTTGGTGACCCACATGAGTTCACATATGTTTTTTTTAGAAAGAAGCACCCACTACACAATAATGCATTTTTTAGTAAGCGGTCTTACACATTGGCACAGTCACAAATTCCAAGCAGGGAGCAATAAGTCTGTTCCAATATGACAATTTCTTGCTCTGACTTCTACCCAATATGACTGCCATTGTTTATGGTCTAGTTTCAATGCACTGATTTTGGTGACCTGCATCAGTTCAAAAATTCCAAGACGGATTCACTTTTTGCCAGTTTGCCAGGTTGCGCAGTGGCCGCTTACTGCACTTTCTAGATTGCTCAGCGAAGGTAAGACTAATTATCTTGTCTCTTTCCGTATAAGATTATTAGTTCATTCCTTTAGGATTGACCTAATAACTGGTTATTTTTTACTTCTCTAGCTTCATTTAATAACTACTCAGTTCCAAGTGAAATTTCACTTTAAATAAGCCCTTACCTGATTCACACGTATGGTAAGTAGGCCATTACAGTCTGTTTAAATGCTCTGATCTATTTTGATATTTGGTAATCCATTTAAACCTTAATTTGTTTACATCTCTAACTTATTGTTAACTATTTTCTTAAGTTGACTGATACCAGCAACATGTGAGTATATCTTGCGCATTGATGTCTCTCCACATTGTATATTAGTAAATCACCATGGTTTAACTGTTAGCCTTTTCTTCAGGATCCTTAGTTGAAGCTTTTCATCACTTCATAGTGTCTTTGCAGTGCAAACCGTGTGTATTTCAAATTAATGACACCGGCACCTATGACAACATACAGGTGCACTCTTATTAATAATATTTTTGTATTTTTTGTTACAATGGTTTTATTAGTTTTTCATTATTTTGGGTCATCTTGAAACTCCATTTACATTTATGGTCCTGAGGTGGTTTCACATACTCAGGACATAAAAGGTCAAAAAGTCGACATTGTTCTACTTCTCGCACATTGATGAATGGATCCCTGGATTGATAGATATGTATGAAGTGCTGATTCCAGTTAACAAGAGAGTGGACTTGACATGCATCAATCTGAGGTTCTGATTCAATACACATGATTAATGTATGCTGATTTTTCTATTTTTAACGTACCTTAGAACCCTGACCTATTCAAATGCAAACAATATAAGAGATTCTTTTAAATTTCCTTGTGTATGCCTGTTTCTCTTTTTCTTTACAAACTTAGTTGGTCAATCACTTTTGTATGTCTCATGACTAATTCTCTTTGACAACCAGTTAATATATGACCAAATAAATTTTAAATGATCCCCTTGATGGCAATTTACCTTGTAGTTTATTAAAACCCTGGCTCTTGAAGGGTGATTGGATTGCCCACCTTCTTTGTGTAGACCCTGCTAGTGGCATCTGCTGGAGTAAGTTTTATTCTTAAAGAGCAGTTCCTGAGGAACCACGACCATTGGCTACGTTGATTTGGACTTCTCTTAACAACTCTGTGAAGTTGAGACTTGGAAAACTTTTGGACTTTCAGACCTCTGTAGGGCCGGGACAAACCACACAAGATTATCCGCCCACTGTGTGATTTCACTAGGCTGAGATCCCAGAGTCGACCACTTCAAGCTTGTCTGCAGAAGTAAATCTGTTTCAGCTGTCCCTCGGTGAGAAGGTATCCAGCCTTGTGGGGCTCATTGTCAGGTACAGCCTAAAACTTGTCCCCCTGGAACATTCTGAGATGTGAAAACAAGAAAAAGACCAAATGCTAAAATCTTGACAGGGTAAAGGCACAAAAAGTATGTAATCTCCGACACTACCCTCACACACGTCAACCAAAACAATGGCGATTGGGACTCTCTAACAGAATTGAAAAGGAACCAACTCAAAACTTTACTTCACGGAGCCATCATGACTGAATACTTGAGGGGTAATATAGCACCCAACGGCTTGATTGTGACAAACGCCCCACGAATTTTCCTGAATGACCCCGAATTCAGACGCAGCTGGTCCTTGATCGCATGGAAGTGCAGCAGAGACTGGCTGGTCTTAATTATTAAGACTGCTAAAAGACTCTCAGATGCCCTCCTTATTGAAATAAAAACACTGGAAAATGGCTTGAAAACTCAAATCACAATCGCACAATTCAAAAAGAAACTGGACGAAAACAACAAAATAATTAATGAGTACAAAGAATATCTGACCCAAGCAAAAATCACAAAATTTCAGAAAGACCTGAAAAAATTTAAGTTTGAGAGTGTTTTTCCATACTCGAGAGAGGATTATACCCCAACAGAAAAAGACAACTCAGACTTCTCAGATACAGGAAGCACAGGCTCTGGTAATTATTCCAGCGATACATCATCTGAAGGCCGTAAAAGCACCAATAGACGCAGAGGCAACAACCCAAGAAGAAATAGGGGCCCATATATGCAAGGAGGAATACAACAACAACCACCCTTTGGATGGAACCCCTTCATGCAAGCGCCCTTCCAACCACCACAGTTTGGATACCAGTGGCAACCCTATCAACAACCTTTTTTAGGGCAAGGCCGAAGACGAGGAGGAGGCAACCGGAGAGGGCAACGGGTTCAATGGGACACCAACAGAGAAGACCTGACAGCACAGGACCAGGGACCCAGCACGAGCAAGAACGCACGGGAATACTGAACCTTAGCAAGAGAATCCTCTCCCAACAACAAAACAATGTCCTAAAGAAAGGACTAGGCTTTGTCCCGACGAATCGGTCAAATCTCTTTGATCTAAGAATTGAACTTGCCGAATTCTTTCGCAGACTCCGTCTGTCGGTATTCTTTGCAGAAACAGAGGGACCAGAGGAGCTGAGTGAATTGACAGATAAAAATACAGGCCTACGGAAAAAATCGAAATTCATCCCCCCGAACCACACTATGCCACCGGCATTACTAGCCTTTGAAAAGGCAGTAACATTGGATATCGATAAATTAAAGGATAACACCAACCAAAGATTCAACAATTTCACACTGAGTGAACGGCAGACGCTGGCAGAATTTGATAAAATGCAGGATGTCATAATTAAACCAGCAGATAAAGGAGGAGCAACGGTGATACTACCAATTGAGATGTACAGAAATGAGTGTATGAGACTACTCAATGATCAACGAAATTATGCACGATTACAGAGAGATCCAACGGTGAGTCTGAAACGAGAAATACAGGAGATGGTCTCGGAAGCAGCCCAAGAGGGGTGGATTACCAAGGCAGAGGAAATTTTTCTACAAGAACTTGACCCAAAAACTCCATACTTTTACATCCTCCCGAAAGTGCACAAAAATGTACATCCACCACCAGGCAGACCGATTGTGTCGGGCATTGGTTCGGCTCTCGAACCACTGTCAAGATTCGCCGACCACTTCTTGCGACCAATGGTGCAGAGAATGCCCTCATATCTAAAAGACACACAAGACATCTTGTTGAAACTTCAAACTTTGAGCTTCAGTCCTACCACCGACTACCTAATGACATTAGACGTGGAAGCATTGTATACCAGTATCCCACAAGAGGCCTCACTTAGGGTGATAGAAAATCTGCTGGGTCTGGAAAACTGGTCATCAATAACACCGATAAAATTTGTGGTTCAATGTGTACGATTAGCCCTAACAAGAAATTACTTTGAATTTGAAGGGGAGTATTTTCTACAAACCCATGGCACTTCAATGGGGATGACTTGTGCCCCCAGTGTGGCATGCCTGTATGTACATGACTTCGAAACACGTTTCATCTATAGCGACTCCAACCCGTATCAATCCAACATGGGAGTATGGAGAAGATTCATAGATGATATCTTTATAGTCTGGAAAGGAGATGCCGAACAAGCAAAAGAATTTCTGACATGGCTAAACAACAGGGATGAATTCTTGAAGTTTACAATGACCCTATCAAAAGATTCCATCACATTTTTGGATTTGAAAATCTGGCCAGCGGAGGGGACACTAAAAACGGAAGTGTTCTACAAACCTACAGATGCCAACAACCTCCTTAGATATGACAGCTTCCACCCGAAAGCACTGCGCGACAACTTGCCAGTAGGCCAATTCCTACGATTAAGGAGGAACTGTACAGAAAAAGCAAATTATGAAGTTCACGCCAAAAAATTAACACAGAAATTGCAGACAAAGTGCTACCCTACAAAATTGATTAAACAAGCATACAAAAGGGCAAAAAACTGCAACAGGGAAGGACTTTTGGAACCAAAAAGGAAGCTGGATGACAAAAAACTGGTGTGCGTAACCACATTTGGAACAGATTCCAATAAAGTAAAGAACATAGTTCTACGACATTGGAGAACACTGAACTCTGGGGGTCTTAAGCTAGAGAAACCACTATTTGCGTTTAAGAGAGGTAAATCTATCAAAGACTCTGTTGTACATACCAGACCAAAAAAGAAACAAGGCAGAATAGGTCAACAGAGCACACTCTGGAACCTACCAGAGGTAACCGGACACTACCCGTGCGGATCATGTAATGTATGCAAATTAACAACACAGAGCAAAACAATTGACGTGGGCCTTAATACACCATGGGAACAGAGGTCCTTTAGCAATTGTAATAGCCACAATGTGGTCTACTTAATGACGTGCATCTGCAATAAAATATACATTGGGATGACCACACGCAAGGTCAAGATCAGGATCAATGAGCACCGCAGTACATTTAGGTGCGGCAAAACCATCACAAAAATGATGAGACATTTTCAAACGCAGAAACACAGTGAAGATGACTTTACTTGGACTGTAATTGAGAGACTACCAGACAGCTGCAATGAGAAACAATTGCTAAAACTAGAACAAAGGTGGATCTATCGCCTGTCAAGCACAACATCAGGACTGAACGAGGAAATTCCATGGTGTTCGATGACGTAGCTTCGCTACATAACCTACATATCTCTGAATATGGCAATCAAAAGGAGATCTATTGCCCGTCTATTACAACAATAGAAAAAAGAGAACAAGTCCGTGAGGTGTTTTGATTTATACTGGGCCACAAATTACACATATCCCCAAAACATGGTAAACAGGAACAAAAGACAAGAGGCAGAGTCCTGAAAAGACAAAAAAACGTGCGACATTTATAACAACACAAAACTGGGGTGCAACACTAGTCCTCGATATATATAATTGAGGAACATATAGGGAAAACACCTCGTAAAACGGAATTAGGGACTAACGTGCAGTCTACTAGATGAATCCTCCGATCAGAATGACCTGCCGTTAGCAGATATACGAAACTCACGTGGGTCTGCCTACATCATACCCACTAACATTGGCTGTGAAGTGAGATAGGTTATTTCCGCAATAACATTGACGAAATAGCAACTCTACACACATTGAGCAGTTATCATTAAAATAACTAAACGAGGGATAAACGAAATACTCCTTAAAATTGTAATAAACAAATCCTTCGCAGTGAGGGGGATCGAACTCGGTGCACCAGACACAAATAAACTACATTTCCCACAAATCTTGTAGTTCAGCCGCGTAGAAGCGCGAACAGCTGTGATTACATCGCGTGACGATAGTGTACGGGGTCAGAACCGCCCTCCAATCAGGCTCGCGCACCTCCGGTCAAAAGCCGACACCGCCGTACACACGTTCCCGACGGCAGACGGTGTGGCTGACGAGGTGTAACGGCGGTGCAAGGACCTTGACGAAGTAAGTGACAGCAAGGGTTTACTTCGGTTTTCAGACGCTCAGTATAGCGTGGGTTTTTGGTTTGACAACAGAGACGCATGTAGAGCGTACCGATGATTCCTATTTGTTCTGGGTATATAACTTAGAGGGTGATGGCTATAACGAAAGGGACATCAAGCATAATACATACTAATATGCGGGTAAGTTCACCCGGCAAACACAGGACTTGTAGAACCAAGCAGGAATAGGGACATGGAATCGAAACAAAAATAAATACGTCCCTGAATATATTTCCCAAAATCATATAAAGATAGTAACGCGGTATTAAGGGTCCGTGAACTAGGATCCTGTGGAAAAATAGATGTTGATCAGTAGATCGAAGTTGAACTTACTAATAGCTGCCTCTACTTATCTCTGATGCAGTGTTTGACTACAGGACTGCACCCAACACACGAGATCTGCATGATGCCAGTAGGCTCAGGGCAGTAGGTGAGCACCAGAAGTTCGTAATAATCGACTGGATGAAAGAGAGATACATGATCACTATGCATGGTGATATAATTAAGAAATGAACAAAAAACACAACTAGGGGATGGGTGCCCGAATAGAGAGCCATAGGATTGATGACTATAAAATACATTATAGCCACAATCCCTTTCACTCATAGTCAATCACAAGCAATATGACGATCACGTTGTGTGGTGTATAGATGTGGATGTGATGTGATGGTGAGCAAACTGGATTGATAAATGTATTACACGAAGCCCTAACATAGAGAGCACATAGTCAGGTGGTACACTATCACTACAACTAAGAATCAACGACTACGAGCACAAGACGGGCTGTAGATAGATTCATGTTGTTGTGTCGTTAAAGAAACACAGGTTAATTTTGTGTCCCATGTCCAATAGAAAAATTCTACTGAAGTCGGAAGGCACAGACGGACAGGTGAGTGCATTAGGCCTCACGTACGAATGAGTTGCATGGAAGCACATGTACAGCTTTATCGCAGGGACCTTATAGCATAAGGAAAAGAAAAGATATCGCCCTGACGAAGGCCCCAAGACCCGATTGGGCTATAAGACGGGCCGAAACATGTTGGCATACGGTAGCGGGTACAATTGAACGAATTGAGTTCAAAGAAACCCCGACAATAAGTTTTTACTGATATCATGAGTGCCCAAGAATAAATAGTCTAAAACAGGGTACACTCATAGGTATTTTTAATCTAATCTGGTTCCCTGCTTAACCAGTGGTTCATTTATCTAAGAACTCCCAGTATATCTTTGGTTGAGTCCGCCCGGAGAGTACCATCTTCTCTGGGTGTGGAGTAACTGCCTATGATGAAGCATGTCACTATTATGTGAGTGAGGCTTTTACTTCAATATCTTTGATATTCCACCTGTCAAGTAGATAGTTGAACAACATCTTTCCACTACTCTGAATTTGGTATTTCGCCAATTCAACAGTGGTTGCTTTTTGGGAAAAAAAAGTTACTAAGGGAGAACGCAACCACGTGGTTTATTCTCTCCCTCTCTATTTGTGAAATAAGAGCTTAGAGGGGCCTCCATAGCCCTGAGAGGTTTCTAAAAAACACCTCCCTAGAAGAGGTGTGGCACACCTGACATAGTTTGGATCAGGTCACCCGACAAGTCTAGGGGTATTTTGACCCCACAGACTCGTAATCATCCCGCCAAGATGGCCGAGGGATTAGCATATGACGAAGACGAAATATCATCCATTCTAGCAATGCCACCACTAATCTCCGACACTACCCTCACACACGTCAACCAAAACAATGGCGATTGGGACTCTCTAACAGAATTGAAAAGGAACCAACTCAAAACTTTACTTCACGGAGCCATCATGACTGAATACTTGAGGGGTAATATAGCACCCAACGGCTTGATTGTGACAAACGCCCCACGAATTTTCCTGAATGACCCCGAATTCAGACGCAGCTGGTCCTTGATCGCATGGAAGTGCAGCAGAGACTGGCTGGTCTTAATTATTAAGACTGCTAAAAGACTCTCAGATGCCCTCCTTATTGAAATAAAAACACTGGAAAATGGCTTGAAAACTCAAATCACAATCGCACAATTCAAAAAGAAACTGGACGAAAACAACAAAATAATTAATGAGTACAAAGAATATCTGACCCAAGCAAAAATCACAAAATTTCAGAAAGACCTGAAAAAATTTAAGTTTGAGAGTGTTTTTCCATACTCGAGAGAGGATTATACCCCAACAGAAAAAGACAACTCAGACTTCTCAGATACAGGAAGCACAGGCTCTGGTAATTATTCCAGCGATACATCATCTGAAGGCCGTAAAAGCACCAATAGACGCAGAGGCAACAACCCAAGAAGAAATAGGGGCCCATATATGCAAGGAGGAATACAACAACAACCACCCTTTGGATGGAACCCCTTCATGCAAGCGCCCTTCCAACCACCACAGTTTGGATACCAGTGGCAACCCTATCAACAACCTTTTTTAGGGCAAGGCCGAAGACGAGGAGGAGGCAACCGGAGAGGGCAACGGGTTCAATGGGACACCAACAGAGAAGACCTGACAGCACAGGACCAGGGACCCAGCACGAGCAAGAACGCACGGGAATACTGAACCTTAGCAAGAGAATCCTCTCCCAACAACAAAACAATGTCCTAAAGAAAGGACTAGGCTTTGTCCCGACGAATCGGTCAAATCTCTTTGATCTAAGAATTGAACTTGCCGAATTCTTTCGCAGACTCCGTCTGTCGGTATTCTTTGCAGAAACAGAGGGACCAGAGGAGCTGAGTGAATTGACAGATAAAAATACAGGCCTACGGAAAAAATCGAAATTCATCCCCCCGAACCACACTATGCCACCGGCATTACTAGCCTTTGAAAAGGCAGTAACATTGGATATCGATAAATTAAAGGATAACACCAACCAAAGATTCAACAATTTCACACTGAGTGAACGGCAGACGCTGGCAGAATTTGATAAAATGCAGGATGTCATAATTAAACCAGCAGATAAAGGAGGAGCAACGGTGATACTACCAATTGAGATGTACAGAAATGAGTGTATGAGACTACTCAATGATCAACGAAATTATGCACGATTACAGAGAGATCCAACGGTGAGTCTGAAACGAGAAATACAGGAGATGGTCTCGGAAGCAGCCCAAGAGGGGTGGATTACCAAGGCAGAGGAAATTTTTCTACAAGAACTTGACCCAAAAACTCCATACTTTTACATCCTCCCGAAAGTGCACAAAAATGTACATCCACCACCAGGCAGACCGATTGTGTCGGGCATTGGTTCGGCTCTCGAACCACTGTCAAGATTCGCCGACCACTTCTTGCGACCAATGGTGCAGAGAATGCCCTCATATCTAAAAGACACACAAGACATCTTGTTGAAACTTCAAACTTTGAGCTTCAGTCCTACCACCGACTACCTAATGACATTAGACGTGGAAGCATTGTATACCAGTATCCCACAAGAGGCCTCACTTAGGGTGATAGAAAATCTGCTGGGTCTGGAAAACTGGTCATCAATAACACCGATAAAATTTGTGGTTCAATGTGTACGATTAGCCCTAACAAGAAATTACTTTGAATTTGAAGGGGAGTATTTTCTACAAACCCATGGCACTTCAATGGGGATGACTTGTGCCCCCAGTGTGGCATGCCTGTATGTACATGACTTCGAAACACGTTTCATCTATAGCGACTCCAACCCGTATCAATCCAACATGGGAGTATGGAGAAGATTCATAGATGATATCTTTATAGTCTGGAAAGGAGATGCCGAACAAGCAAAAGAATTTCTGACATGGCTAAACAACAGGGATGAATTCTTGAAGTTTACAATGACCCTATCAAAAGATTCCATCACATTTTTGGATTTGAAAATCTGGCCAGCGGAGGGGACACTAAAAACGGAAGTGTTCTACAAACCTACAGATGCCAACAACCTCCTTAGATATGACAGCTTCCACCCGAAAGCACTGCGCGACAACTTGCCAGTAGGCCAATTCCTACGATTAAGGAGGAACTGTACAGAAAAAGCAAATTATGAAGTTCACGCCAAAAAATTAACACAGAAATTGCAGACAAAGTGCTACCCTACAAAATTGATTAAACAAGCATACAAAAGGGCAAAAAACTGCAACAGGGAAGGACTTTTGGAACCAAAAAGGAAGCTGGATGACAAAAAACTGGTGTGCGTAACCACATTTGGAACAGATTCCAATAAAGTAAAGAACATAGTTCTACGACATTGGAGAACACTGAACTCTGGGGGTCTTAAGCTAGAGAAACCACTATTTGCGTTTAAGAGAGGTAAATCTATCAAAGACTCTGTTGTACATACCAGACCAAAAAAGAAACAAGGCAGAATAGGTCAACAGAGCACACTCTGGAACCTACCAGAGGTAACCGGACACTACCCGTGCGGATCATGTAATGTATGCAAATTAACAACACAGAGCAAAACAATTGACGTGGGCCTTAATACACCATGGGAACAGAGGTCCTTTAGCAATTGTAATAGCCACAATGTGGTCTACTTAATGACGTGCATCTGCAATAAAATATACATTGGGATGACCACACGCAAGGTCAAGATCAGGATCAATGAGCACCGCAGTACATTTAGGTGCGGCAAAACCATCACAAAAATGATGAGACATTTTCAAACGCAGAAACACAGTGAAGATGACTTTACTTGGACTGTAATTGAGAGACTACCAGACAGCTGCAATGAGAAACAATTGCTAAAACTAGAACAAAGGTGGATCTATCGCCTGTCAAGCACAACATCAGGACTGAACGAGGAAATTCCATGGTGTTCGATGATGTAGCTTCGCTACATAACCTACATATCTCTGAATATGGCAATCAAAAGGAGATCTATTGCCCGTCTATTACAACAATAGAAAAAAGAGAACAAGTCCGTGAGGTGTTTTGATTTATACTGGGCCACAAATTACACATATCCCCAAAACATGGTAAACAGGAACAAAAGACAAGAGGCAGAGTCCTGAAAAGACAAAAAAACGTGCGACATTTATAACAACACAAAACTGGGGTGCAACACTAGTCCTCGATATATATAATTGAGGAACATATAGGGAAAACACCTCGTAAAACGGAATTAGGGACTAACGTGCAGTCTACTAGATGAATCCTCCGATCAGAATGACCTGCCGTTAGCAGATATACGAAACTCACGTGGGTCTGCCTACATCATACCCACTAACATTGGCTGTGAAGTGAGATAGGTTATTTCCGCAATAACATTGACGAAATAGCAACTCTACACACATTGAGCAGTTATCATTAAAATAACTAAACGAGGGATAAACGAAATACTCCTTAAAATTGTAATAAACAAATCCTTCGCAGTGAGGGGGATCGAACTCGGTGCACCAGACACAAATAAACTACATTTCCCACAAATCTTGTAGTTCAGCCGCGTAGAAGCGCGAACAGCTGTGATTACATCGCGTGACGATAGTGTACGGGGTCAGAACCGCCCTCCAATCAGGCTCGCGCACCTCCGGTCAAAAGCCGACACCGCCGTACACACGTTCCCGACGGCAGACGGTGTGGCTGACGAGGTGTAACGGCGGTGCAAGGACCTTGACGAAGTAAGTGACAGCAAGGGTTTACTTCGGTTTTCAGACGCTCAGTATAGCGTGGGTTTTTGGTTTGACAACAGAGACGCATGTAGAGCGTACCGATGATTCCTATTTGTTCTGGGTATATAACTTAGAGGGTGATGGCTATAACGAAAGGGACATCAAGCATAATACATACTAATATGCGGGTAAGTTCACCCGGCAAACACAGGACTTGTAGAACCAAGCAGGAATAGGGACATGGAATCGAAACAAAAATAAATACGTCCCTGAATATATTTCCCAAAATCATATAAAGATAGTAACGCGGTATTAAGGGTCCGTGAACTAGGATCCTGTGGAAAAATAGATGTTGATCAGTAGATCGAAGTTGAACTTACTAATAGCTGCCTCTACTTATCTCTGATGCAGTGTTTGACTACAGGACTGCACCCAACACACGAGATCTGCATGATGCCAGTAGGCTCAGGGCAGTAGGTGAGCACCAGAAGTTCGTAATAATCGACTGGATGAAAGAGAGATACATGATCACTATGCATGGTGATATAATTAAGAAATGAACAAAAAACACAACTAGGGGATGGGTGCCCGAATAGAGAGCCATAGGATTGATGACTATAAAATACATTATAGCCACAATCCCTTTCACTCATAGTCAATCACAAGCAATATGACGATCACGTTGTGTGGTGTATAGATGTGGATGTGATGTGATGGTGAGCAAACTGGATTGATAAATGTATTACACGAAGCCCTAACATAGAGAGCACATAGTCAGGTGGTACACTATCACTACAACTAAGAATCAACGACTACGAGCACAAGACGGGCTGTAGATAGATTCATGTTGTTGTGTCGTTAAAGAAACACAGGTTAATTTTGTGTCCCATGTCCAATAGAAAAATTCTACTGAAGTCGGAAGGCACAGACGGACAGGTGAGTGCATTAGGCCTCACGTACGAATGAGTTGCATGGAAGCACATGTACAGCTTTATCGCAGGGACCTTATAGCATAAGGAAAAGAAAAGATATTGCCCTGACGAAGGCCCCAAGACCCGATTGGGCTATAAGACGGGCCGAAACATGTTGGCATACGGTAGCGGGTACAATTGAACGAATTGAGTTCAAAGAAACCCCGACAATAAGTTTTTACTGATATCATGAGTGCCCAAGAATAAATAGTCTAAAACAGGGTACACTCATAGGTATTTTTAATCTAATCTGGTTCCCTGCTTAACCAGTGGTTCATTTATCTAAGAACTCCCAGTATATCTTTGGTTGAGTCCGCCCGGAGAGTACCATCTTCTCTGGGTGTGGAGTAACTGCCTATGATGAAGCATGTCACTATTATGTGAGTGAGGCTTTTACTTCAATATCTTTGATATTCCACCTGTCAAGTAGATAGTTGAACAACATCTTTCCACTACTCTGAATTTGGTATTTCGCCAATTCAACAGTGGTTGCTTTTTGGGAAAAAAAAGTTACTAAGGGAGAACGCAACCACGTGGTTTATTCTCTCCCTCTCTATTTGTGAAATAAGAACAAAAAGTATGCATCCTGTTGCACTTGGCCCTGTCTGCATGGTCCCCCTCAAACATGTTGCCTTCACCCAGCCTGTTTTCTGAATGTGTTTTTATTGGCTTTAGGGCTCTGTGCACTTTACTACTGCTAACCAGTGGTAAGATGCTTGTGCTCTCTTCCTAAAACATGGTAAAATTGTCCCACACCTCATTGGCACAATTAATTTATTTATAAGCCGTTAGTATTGGTACTATATGTATCCAGGGCTTGTAAATTAAATGTTACTAGTGGGTCCACAGCACTCATTGTGTCCCCTAAGAAATGAGCACTTTAAAACATGTCTTAGGCCTGCCATTGCAGCCTGTAGAGCAGTTTTTAATTGCCAATATGATCTAGCAAAATTAACCTTTTCCAGGCCTAAGCCTTCCTGTTTAAAACATATGTCCCTCCCAAGTTAGGCCTAAAGGCCCATAGGGCGATATGCGTTGTATTTTAAAAGTTGTGCAAGTCCTGGTGGTAAAAAAAACTAGTAAAACTTATTTTCCACTACTGTAAGGTGTTTCTCTCTCATTAGATAACATTGGGGTTCCTTATTACATTTAATAATTGCTACAATTTTATTGGGAGCAGGTAGAAATGTCATGTTTGGACTCAAATGTATTGTAATGTAAAATACTCTTTAATGGTAAAGTCAGATTTTACACTATACTTTTGCAATTACCACTTTAGAAAATTTGGCATTCCCCTGCCCAAAAGCTGTAATATCACCTTCTAGGAGTTTGCAGCTACCTGGATCTGTTATGTCTCCCCCATTAAGAATGCATATTGGGCCCAGACAGTGGACAATAGGGGATTAGATGTGGCCAGGATGGTTGGAGTGGAGCTGTTCTCAGCTCAACTTACATTTCAAAGTTATTGCCTTCAGCACACGCAATTAAACCGAACCACAGTCATTTGTGTCCCTAGACGTCTTGGAGTTTTGGCAGGGAAAGGAAGAACTTTCCAGAACCAGATGTGGGGGTAGTATAGAAAATGTCTCCACTGAAAAGGATGGTAACAGGTATAAAGATTTGAACTCCTGAGCCACTCTTCAGTACACTCTTGGACATGCGGACATTACAGAAGAAGGACTACCTTGTTCTCCTGAAGACTTCCCTGCTGCTTTAAGGCCTGCCCTGTTCCCCAGAGGACTGCCCTGCTGCTTTAGGCCTGCCCTGCTTTCTGTGAAGGAAGACTGGACCATCTCCCTTCATCTCAGGCTACCTGAGTGACTCCAAAGGTCAACTGGCTCACGCAACTAGGCCTGCCTGGACTTGCAACTGGACCTGTCTGAGCCCTGCTGGCCTTTGCTGGAGTGCGTCCATGATCCTCAAGAAGTGCCCTTGATTGGGATCAGAGGTCACTCCTCTCCAAGAAAAGGAGAAATCCTGAATGTCAGACTCCTTTTTCTGGACTCTGAGAAGGTAACGTTTTCGGCAAGACTAAACAGGTACCAGTATCCCGCCCACACTCTGTCATGGTCAACCTGATCTTGTGACTTCCCCCAGTCTAGCATTACCAGATGACTGTGAGTGGCTCTCTGTGCCTTTGGGAACTATACCTACCTAAAACATTATAACTGCATATCTTCTATTCTACTGATTGAATTGTTGTCATTTTGGTCTCATTTTATTTCTTACAATTTACTCTATTTGTTTCTAAATTGGTATATGATTGTTCTTGTGTTGTGTTGTCACTTCATTAATGTTTGAGTGCTGCGTAAATATTTTACTTATTGCCTCTAAGTTAAGCCTGACTGCTTTTGTTCCAAGCTAGCAGATGGTTAAGCGAAGGTGCCTTTAGCATTTTTTGTGGTTCACCCTGACAAGCATTGTGTTTATTACATGTTTACCTGTTTGAGGCTCTCACACCTCTTAACGAATAGCCCAATTTCTTACAGTAGTATAGGGTATTTGCATTTAAATTTCTGTAATTATTACGCTATACTTAGATCACTTTCTTTGTAATGGATAGACAAGCTCTGTGTAGGATTTCTCTGGATGCTTCTGGCTAGTGGCACTATATCCTATACATTTGTGACCTTTGTACTGTTTGTAGATACAAATTCAAAATAAGGAGAGGGGGGGTCCTACTCACCAAAGGGACAGGACACCAAACAAGACACTTCTGTCACAAACAAGATCCCTTTGAGCTCCTATTATAAGCATACGGGTACCCACAATTATCATACATACATCATACAAAATCATCAGCAATCATAAAAAACCAAAAAAGGATAATATAAAGATTACATTTTTTTTATATTGTCATATATAGATATTTCTGATCTAAAATTCAAAAAGTGTGTACAATGAATTCATAAAAACACATCCAGAGTGTACATCAAAGTTTCAATTTTGCTCACACTTAAATTAAAAACACATAATCTAACAGACTGTAATAACCGATGGAAACAGAAGACCCAATATTATTTCATTGGCACACCAAGTCTTACAACCAAGTGATTCAGAGGTCAACCCAGTCTCGTATTGTCCTTATTTTCAGTGACCCCAGGTGATGCTTGGGTGCTCAAATAACACACAGCGACGCGTTTCGGTGGTACAAAATGATACACCACCTTCTTCAAGCTTAACGTTTATGAATCAGTGTTTCCCAATCTAAATCTGAAAACAATAATATATAAAATATACAATTAAAATTCAAGTACGCAAGCACCCTCCACGCACTCAACACCGATCGAGACCACCCCTGCTACCGGGCCACCCCGAAGCGCACCCAGGGGCCATTCACCTGCTGAAACTGCAGATTCACAAGCACCCAACCCTCCACACCACCAGCCAGAGTACCCAACCACCTCCACGGCATCCTCCTCAAGACCCGCTCCGCTCGCAAGCACGCCATCGAACTTTGGGACCTCCTAGACTTCACCACCCCGATGTTACCTTCCTGACGGAGACCTGGCTGAACACCACCTCAGCACCAGACATCGCCATAGCCATCCCACAGGGCTACAAGATCTCCCACAGAGACCGCACCAACGGAGTGGAAGGAGGAATCGCCATCATCCACAAAGACTCCATCAAAATCTCAACGAACGCCGACGACTCCCTCACCACCGCCGAGCACATGCACTTCCAGATCCACACCGACCCCAACACCACCCTCAGAGGAACACTCATCTACAGACCCCCCGGACCCCGCCCACAGTTCAGCGACACCATCGCCGACCTTATCAGCACACACGCCCTCGCTTCCACGGACAACATCCTCCTCGGGGACCTGAACTTCCACCTCGAGAACAACAATGACGCCAACTCCACCACCCTGATCGACAACCTCGCCAACCTCAGACTCAAACAGCTCGTAACGACACCTACTCACGCAGCTGGACACATGCCCGAACCCATCTTCTCCGCAAGCCCCCACGTCTCCTTCAACCACACCACCGAACCCACTGGACCGACCACAGATGCGTCCACTTCACCTTCAGGAAACCCATCACACACCACCGCACACAACAGCTACCACGCCGCTGCTGGGGCAAGGTCACCGAGGACCAACTAGCTACCGCCCTCGCCCTGAGACCACCCACCGACCCCACCGACCCAGACACCGCTGCGACCAACCTCACACAGTGCATCAACGACTGCGCTAACACCCTCGCCCCTCTCAAGACCTCCACAACCAACCACACCAACAAGAAAGCCGCCTGGTTCACCGAGGATCTCCGGATCTCCAAGCACACCTGTCGGAAGCTGGAGAAGAAATGGCTCCATGACTGAATACCAGACAACCACACAGCCCTCAAGAGCGCCACCCGCAGACACCACCAACTCATCAGGACCGCCAAGAAGACCGCCTTCAAGGACCGCGTAGACGACAACGCACACAACACCAAAGAGCTCTTCAGCATCGTGAAAGAACTCTCCATCCCCAGCTCCAACACCAACGACATCCCGCCATCTCAAGACCTGTGCAACTCACTGGCCACCTTCTTCCACCGCAAGATCACCGACATTCACAACAGCTTCAACTCCGACCCCCCCGCACCCACCACTGAGTCTACCACCCCTGCAACTACCACCCGCACCAGTCGCCTGACCGTCTGGTCCAGCGCCAGCAACAAAGACACCATCAAAACCATGAACTCCATTCACTCCGGATCCCCATCTGACCCCTGCCCTCACCACGTCTTCAACAAAGCCAGCACAACCATCGCGCCCCACCTCCGGAAAACAATCAACTGTTCCTTTGAGATGCCAACCTTCCCAGAAAGTTGGAAGCCCGCCGAGTTCAACGCCCTTCTGAAGAAGCCCAAGGCGGACCCCAAGGACCTCAAGAACTTCCGACCCATCTCCCTGCTCCCATTCCTGGCAAAAGTGACTGAGAAGATTGTCAACAAACACCTGACCCGCTACCTCGAAGACCACAACATCCTGGACCCTTCCCATTCCGGTTTTCGCAGCAACCACAGCACCAAGACCGCCCTCATCGCCGCCACTGACGATATCAGGACCCTGATGGACAAAGGAGAAACAGCCGCCCTCATCCTCCTGGACCTATCAGCAGCCTTTGACACGGTCTGCCACCGCACCCTATCAGCACGCCTCCATGACGCCGGTATCCAAGAGAAGGCCCTGGCCTGGACCCCATCCTTCCTCTCCGGCAGAACCCAGAGCATCCGCCTCCCACCCTTCCGCTCCAAAACCACCAAGATCATGTGCGGCGTCCCACAGGGATCCTCCCTCAGCCCGACGCTGTTCAATATCTACATGGCACCTCTCGCCCATGTCGCACGACAACATAACCTCAACATCATCCCCTACGCCGACGACATCCAGCTGATCATATCCCTCACCGAAGACCCCCACACCGCCAAAGCCAACCTCCACAGAGGAATGAAGGCCATAGCCGACTGGATGAAGGACAGCAGACTGGAGCTGAACTCAGACAAGACGGAGGTCCTCATTCTCGGACCCACCCCATCAGCCTGGGACGACTCTTGGTGGCCCACATCGCTAGGCACAACCCCTGGAACCCACGGACCACTCACGCAACCTGGGGGTCATCCTCGACTCCACTCTCTCCCTGACCAGGCAAGTCAACGCCGTCTCCGCGTCCTACTTCAACACCCTCCGTATGCTCCACAGGATCTTCAAATGGATCCCCCTCGACACAAGAAAAACCGTCACCCAGGCCCTCACTACCAACAGACTCGACTACGGAAACGCCCTCTACTCAGGAACAACAAACAAGCTCCTGAGACGACTCCAACGTATCCAGAACGCCTCGGCCCGACTCATCCTCGACGTCCCCTGCCGCAGCCACATCACACCCCACCTGAGAGGCCTGCACTGGCTCCCCGTCAACAAAAGGATCACCTTCAAACTCCTCATCCACGCACACAAAGCACTTCACAACACCGGACCCACTTACCTCAACAACCGACTCAGCTTCCACACCCCCACCCGAAGCCTCCGCTCAGCCAACCTCGCCCTCGACACAGTCCCCCGCATCAGGAAAACCACCGCCGGCAGCAGATCCTTCTCCTACCTCGCCGCAAAGACCTGGAACACTCTCCCCACCATCCTACGACAGACCCAGGACCTGCTGGCCTTCAGAAGACTCCTCAAGACCTGGCTCTTCGATCAGTAGCGGCCCCCCCTCCCCAGCGCCTTGAGACCCTCTCAGGTATGTAGCGTGCTTTACAAATGCAGTGATTGATTGATTGATTGAAGTACATAGATCCATTTTAAAACTTGTGCTATGATACAATTGATTGTTATACTGTTTCATCATGCCACTGCTAATGATCGTGTATATACACAAGAAGCATAAAATAATTCTTTATCCATATATTCAATCCATTTATATTATCATTTTGGTTTCATGCTTGATGATTGAACACCTATCCATTCACCATATTCCAAAATTCATATACCATACATCCATACATTCACATACATTTCCTACATGTACCCACCTATTGCGAAACATTCCAGTAACCAGTAGGAGAAATATTTCTTCCTCAGGTGCAGTTATTTTTGCCTCCAATTCACACAGTGCGTGAAAAAGGATATATAACAAAAGGAGTTCTCCCTATAGAAAGTAACAACACAAAATCGAATATTTTAGTATATTCTAATAATCATAATTGTTGTTTTTGCTCGATATGGCCACCATATAGAGGGGCAGTACCTTAATTTGTGGTTTCCTTTAATATGTTTTTTTCTTGAACTTATAAGCGGACAGACTGTACACAAAGTTGCATCAGCCTTCAATCTTTTGTTACTATCACGAATAGTGAAGTCCTACAATAAAAAAGCTTTTGTAATGATATGTTATTGTCAACATTCACTACCACCCGTCCCTGTACAGCTCATCTTATTATATCCAGAAGGGTTTACTACCTTAATAGAATTCCATCTATGTTCCGCCCCTGGAGCTGTGGCGAGAAATCTTCTATAAACTTGGACAGCCTCTTGGTGGGTTAAAGAAATCACTCCTTCAATATCCCCAATAGTCTAAGAGTAAAGAACAAGTAATGACCATCCTAATGATAATTAAAACAAACCAGCATGTAACAACAATCCTATTTCATCGTCTGCAGGATATACACTATGTATAGGATGGTGGGTTCAACCCTCACTCATTGCCCGAAGTGACTACCAACCCATATGCACGATATCCTATCATAAATCATCAAAGGGCACTAGTATTAACCAGCCCTGAAGCGCTTGTCCGTGTACGAAAATTACATAAACATTAATTCCCCTTCACGGGGCTACACAGACATGCGATAGCGGTATTCCATAAGTAAATGACGGCAATAAGATTTTAAAATCTTCACGTGTCCGTTCTAACCTAACCAACTAGTGGTATTTTCCTAACAGCCACGAGGTATCAAAAAAAGCGTGGCCCAAAAGAAGTACATACTAGAACTCACCGGGACCTAAAAAAGTCTCCAAGCCTGCTCCAAACGTCTCGGCGTCCGACCGATCGTTCCCGGCAAGCCAAATGCCGTGCCCATAAATAGTCCTCCAACGCTCTCTGCTAATGGGACTCCTCATAGACAAGGAAAGTGGACTAATGTTCGTAAAACTCGCGCCATCTTAGCCTGGACTGGCGAATACTAAGATCAATTGGTACTTGCAATATGAATATTTCACTTGTACCTATTCCCTTATTGCTTGCCGTTGTTCAAATTCTACGAGGAACAAAACCCTTATATTTTATCGCTAAGAACTGCCTATATGGGAGCTATACTCAAAATGACGGTCTCAGCGGAACCCGCATGTGGTCCATCGAGAGCATCTATCTTGTTAAAATCGTACAGGATCTCAATCGATTTAGATAAGTGTTTGTTTAGCCTAATCCTCAACCCCAAATTTTATTAACAGATGGGACAACGAAGGCTAAAGTAAAACGGTCAAAATCTGAATCTATACTACCAATCAATATAATGAAATCATAAAATGATAATAAACTTTACATATGATAATGCACCTGAACCTCATGGTGCCTAGATATTATCAAAGATACTTCTAAAAATAACTAATAGGTTAGATGAACCCTCCTAATGAATCATATTACAAAATTCTTATCGCATCAAGTCTGATCATGATGTATCCCACACTATCTAGGCGGAAGACACATGTTCACTCTGTAATGAGTAAATACTAAATCTCAACTAGTGCCAGAACATTACTTTATATGCTATTGTCAGGCAAATCTTATTGGATAAGTCTTTCCCATTCTTCTCGAGAGTTTAATCCTTGGCTAATGGTGTTTAGAATTGATATATACCATTGTTCCTTACACTTCCTTTTTTCTTCCATGTTGCCACCTCTTTTGTTCATAATGACTTTTTCCAGTATGTACCAACCAAAATCTGTTTCCTTATGTCCCATTTCTAAAAAATGTGCTACCAAGGGTGCATTAAGCTTTTTTGTTTTGATGGCCGATCTATGTTCCAGCAGGCGTATTCTCAGCTCTCGGCCAGTTTCCCCTACATATGCATATCCACAGGGGCTTCTAATCAAGTAGATGATATTCTTGCTGCGACAGTTGTTTAAAGTGTGCGCAACAATCGTTCTGCCATTATGTTTCAATTCCTTTGCTATTATGCATCGAGGACACAATGAACAGCTGCCACATCTAGTGTTGCCTTTAGCCGTGGAATTATCAATAGTCCTCTGTCTTTGAACAGGTTCCTCCCTGTAAGTATGGACTAGTTCATTGCGTAAATTGATATTTCTTTTGTACGCAAACAGAGGTCTCTCAAGTTTGGTGTTTTCCTCATCATTTAAGATGTTCCAGTGCCTATTTATCACATTCTTGATCTTGTTGCTAATCTCATAAATCTGAATAACAAATACTATTTTGGTCATTTTGTTCGCAATTTTAGGGCCATCAAACATAGCCTCCCTATTGTAAAATCTCGCTCTTTTAAAAGAGTGTGATATTAATTTCTTAGGGTATCCCCAACTTTTAGTTTGCTCTTCAAAATTTCTGAATGTTTGTAAAAATTATTGAGCTCAGTACAATTTCTTCTAAGGCAAAGAAATTGGCTAAACGGTATGTTATCCTTCTGGGATTTGGGGTGGAAACTGCAATAATGAAGAAGTGTATTCTTGTCCATAGGCTAGGTATAAAGTTCAACTACTAAACTACCACCCACAGATCCAATGGAGACATCCAGATAGTCAACCCTGTCTCTGCTGTAACTAGCCGTGAACCGAAGGTTCTCATCACCCATGTTGAGCCAACTCAAGAATTCTTCTAACTGTTCTATGGGACCATTCCATATAAAAAAGACATCATCAATAAATCGGTGCCATCCCTCAATATTCTCATAAAATGGTGTCAGTTCATTGTCTATATGTTGTCTTTCGAATTCACCTACGTACAAACATGCTAGATTAGGAGCACATGTAGCGCCCATACTGGTCCCTTTCTTCTGGCAAAAGAGTTGATTCTTTAATAGGAAGATATTATTTTTCAAAACCAGGTCTGTACATTCAACAATAAACTCTTTACTAACACCCTCCATTTCCACATTTTCTAATATTGACTGTATAACATTAACGGTAGTTTGTTGTGGAATGTTAGTATATAAAGACTCAATATCTAGGGTTACCAGACACTGAGTATTTACACAAAAGGGTTTATTCTCCACTAAACTGATAATATGAGTAGAGTCCCTCACATAGGACTTAAGTTGACTTACCAAGGGTTTAAGGAAGAAATTAATATATTTGCTGAAAGGTTCTAATATTGAACCTACACAGTTAACTATGGGTCGCATGGGAGGATCCTCATGATCTTCTGTACCTTGGGTAAGCCATACATGGCTGGAATCTTGGGGTTGCCATTGTGAAGAAATCTAAACTCCTCCTCACAGATCCACTCCCTATCTTTTGCTTCTTCCAAGAGGTCACTGCATTTTTTGGATAGTACAACTAGTTCCCTCTCATTCACCTTTTCATAATGTGCTTGTACATTTAAAAGTTTCAACATCCTGTTTTCATAGTCTTGAGTGTCAAATACGACCACTCCCCCGCCCTTATCAGCGGGCTTGATTGTAATCGAGTAGTCTTCTTTCAGAGTACTAATGGCAATCCGTTGTGTCTTCTCTAAATTCTGAGTAAAACACATATTTTTCTTCAGGACATTTTGGATATCAATTTCGACAACCTTTTCAAATGTCTCAATGTTTTTCCCCACCTGAGCTAGGGATGGTGTAAAAATGGATTTAGGTTTGAATCCAGTGATATTATGAGACTCTCATGTAGGTCTATCTTCGAAAAGTCTCCTTAGTTTAATATTTCTGAAGAAGGATCTCAAATCCTCTCTCTAGTTGAAACCTATTAACCCTTGTTGTGGGAACAAAACTAAAACCCTTGCCCAAAATTTCGGTTTCACTATTGCTAAGGGATCTGCTTGACAGGTTGATGATAGGAATTTTATCTATCGCCAATATCTCTGGCGTCTGGTCTGCATATATTCCTGTGGGGTGTGGTTGCGTGCTTGTTGAGCCCCTGTTTGGTTCGCGTTGTATCTCCCCCTCCTGTTTCTTTGCTCTAAAAAAGTACCCTGTTGTTCATTAGGTCCCCTGCTATTATCTTCCCTTTGTACATCTTCCTCTTCGCTGCTGGATCCTGATGTTTCAGAGAAAGTAATATGTTTCCTGCCCCCCTGAGTGTATCTCGGTCTTCTAAATGTATTTCTATCCCACCCTTGGACATTTTTCTGTTCATAGTACTTCTCTTTGAGGTATGGGTAAGCAAGCTCTTGGCTAAATCTATTGATGTCATTTTTGAGATTATGTGTTTTTTTATTTATCAAATACTCCCTATAGCCATCAACAACCTTGTTGATTTCTTCTCATTTTAATTTGGCATCTTCTAGACCTGTTTTCTCTTTAAGTTCTAGTTCTAGTTTCGCTATGGCTTCCCTCTCTATAATGATTAGTTCTTGGGCTGTCTCAATGATTAGGAGCATCCAATCCAATGCATAGTGTATATCCTGCAGATGATGAAATAGGATTGTTGTTACATGCTGGTTTGTTTTAATTATCATTAGGATGGTCATTACTTGTTCTTTACTCTTAGACTATTGGGGATATTGAAGGAGTGATTTCTTTAACCCACCAAGAGGCTGTCCAAGTTTATAGAAGATTTCTCGCCACAGCTCCAGGGGCGGAACATAGATGGAATTCTATTAAGGTAGTAAACCCTTCTGGATATATTAAGATGAGCTGTACAGGGACGGGTGGTAGTGAATGTTGACAAAAACATATCATTTCAAAAGAGCTTTTTTATTGTAGGACTTCACTATTCGTGATCGTAACAAAAGATTGAAGGCTGATGCAACTTTTTGTACAGTCTGTCCGCTTATAAGTTCAAGAAAAGAACATGTTAAAGGAAACCACAAATTAAGGTTCTGCCCCTCTATATGGTGGCCATATCAAGCAAAAACAAGAATTATGATTATTAGAATATACTACAATATTCGTTTTTGTGTTGTTACTCTCTATAGGGAGAACTCCTTTTGTTATATATCCTTTTTCACACACTGTGTGAATTGGAGGCAAATATAACTGCACCTGAGGAAGAAATATTTCTCCTACTGGTTACTGGAATGTTTCACAATAGGTGGGTACCTGGAGGAAATGTATGTGAATGTATGGATGTATAGTATATGAATTTTGGAATATGGTGAATGGATAGGTGTTGAATCATCAAGCATGAAACCAAAATGATAATATAAATGGATTGAATATATGGATAAAGAATTATTTTATGTTTCTTGTTTATATACACGATCATTAGCAGTGGCATGATGAAACAGTATAACAATCAATTGTATTATAGCACAAGTTTTAAAATGGATCTATGTACTTGAATTTTAATTGTATATTTTATATATTATTGTTTTCAGATTTAGATTGGGAAACACTGATTCATAAACGTTAAGCTTGAAGAAGGTGGCGTATCATTTTGTACCACCGAAACGCGCCGCTGTGTGTTTTGTGAGCACCCAAGCATCACCTGGGGTCACTGAAAATAAGGACAATACGAGACTGGGTTGACCTCTGAATCACTTGGTTGTAAGACTTGGTGTGCCAATGAAATAATATTGGGTCTTCTGTTTCCATCGGTTATTACAGTCTGTTAGATGATGTGTTTTTAATTTAAGTGGGAACAAAATTGATACTTTGATGTACACTCTGGATGTGTTTTCATGAATTCATTGTACACACTTTTTGAATTTTAGATCAGAAATATCTATATATGACTATATAATTAAAATGTAATCTTTATATTATCCTTTTTTGGTTTTTTATGATTGCTGATGATTTTGTATGATGTGTGTATGATAATTGTGGGTACCCGTATGCTTACAATAGGAGCCCAAAGGGATCTTGTTTGTGACAGAAGTGTCCTGTTTGTAGATATACAATCATGTGAAATGTGTCCTTACTGGAAAGGGTTGATGAGGACAACTGGACAAACGTGGGAGATGTCCCAATCACCGTATTAAGCATACATTGATCTCAATGGCATTCTAAATATGGAATACAGGACATCTTTCACTTGTTGCAAGATATCCTGCACCAATCTTTAAATAAGTTACAATGTGTCTGGCTCCTAAAATCTAATTCTAGGTATATTTTTATAGACATTTCTTCAGCAACTATGTGCTAGAGAAATGATTTTTTTTTAACGCTGTTAAAAAAAGTACAAGATATTTACAAGTAGCAGTAAGAACTGACAATCAACTACAAGAATAACCTCAACAGCTAGAGAAATTAGGTTGTCAATGGATCAACAATTTGTTTGCAGTAACCCTACTCTTGCTGTATTTAAAATATGAGAAGGTTTATGGATCAATACATTTCCTCATTATGAGCCTAATTTGGTTTTGTTTGTTTTTTGATGATTTGGAGCAGGTACATGAGACATGAATGGTGGGAACCTTGGTGAAACAAGCAAAACTTCAAAAGGGTTAATTGGAAAAAGGTCTTCATAGGAACTTTGCTAAACACCATGAAGACAGCTCAGCATTCTAGTGGAAAGAAAAAAAATGCATTGTAATGTTTATAAAATAGAACATATTTATAGGTTCGCGTATACATACTGCACAAGGAGGTTACACTAGCTGAGCATATGGCATCAATAACTACTTCCATTTCAACACAGGTGGAATATGAAGGAGAGGAGGTTGGAAATGTAAAAAGGGCAGAATGCTGAAAAGTCCCACAAAGAAAAGATTAATTAAAAGGAGGAGAATGAGAGGGTCCCAAAAATAACATGAGGCACAATCCTTTAAGTAAAATAAAAAATAGACGTAAGGAATGGATGGTATGAACATAATCAACTTGCTTAAAGGAAACTGATGAAGATGGGAAAGGATGTATTAAGATGAGGAGTGTTGGTTTGTCCCTCCAGGCAGGCAGACTACACCCATATGAGCATTGATTTGTTTAATTTTACTTGAATATTATGACTCATCAAGTACCGTTTAAATAAAGATCAGTGTTTCACTTGTCTCACATGTAATAGACAGTGAACATAAGCCAGTTAATATGAGGAGTGTTACTTATTTTATTTCATGTGGTCAATTATAGTATGTTATGAAGAATGTGGATATTAGACGAAAGATGAGCTTCTTCACTGGGGTATTGATACAGATGATTATTTTGCAAGCTGGTTTAATGTATAATCTACTTGTGTCCCCAATGTCCCAAATTATGCCATCACGAAAACATTTGAGAAATTGGGTTTGTGAAGATGTTGACCAAACGTTTCTACAAAAAGTAATTCTCATAAGTTTACATTAAAAAAAGAACAGTCGACTACCTTACAATATTTCGTTTCAGGCATAAACATCATGAAAAGCTATACAAAAGGCTCGAACTGTCATTGTTTGGGGCATTTAGGAACACTTGTAGGAGGCTAATCGTCAGCTGTCAGATATCAATGGCTGCAAGAAACTGAATAGTTGGCACACTCTAGCTCGTTTGACTACTATTAGAACCGTTGATTAAGTAGTGGGCTCTTAAAATTGTATGCATGGGGGATTTTGAATATCTAAGGGTTAGACATCTTATCATTCCAACATTTTACATTTTGTCCAAAATTTAATGATCATCAATTATACTCCAGGTAGATCCTAGTGGAGAATTGGTGATGGATAGACCATCTTTCCATGTATTTGTATATATTTGTATTTCCTTACGTTGAGGGACTTTCCATCCATCTTAAGCATTAATAATGCCATCTTCTTACAGATTTGTGGGGTGACAATAGTTTTATGTCTTTTGAACCGATTTACCCATATCATGATGTGATTTTGGGGCTGGAACGTTGCTTAGTCTCATGAGAAGAAATATGGTATAAACATGGGGTTATATGGCTGAGGCACATACATGAGCTTCCTATTATCTGGAATACATGTATCATTACCTTAAATGTTACATCACAGCATTGAATATTACCACATTTCACCTGAAATTCACACATACAGAGGCAAAAATGTTTGCATTTTCAGATATATATTAGTGGATATAGTACATACAGAGCTTTTTCTTAAATCAACAGTCAAAACACCATGGTGCATTCACACTGCTATCACCCATCAGGTTTATTATAACACTCAATATTAGGAGATTTTATGTTATGCTGCAACTGATAGATGATATATACAGCATTCTCAAGTAGAACATGGGATTAGGAATCATAGAATAGATGATTTCTTACTGGTCAAAATAAAAAGTAGAGAGCTCCATCTACAATAATATCTGTCATATATTACACCTCTGATAACTAGAATACTTCTCACATATTACCTAGGTATCGGAAGGTCATGCTATTGCATATTAAATTAAAGATTGTACTCAGAGCCACCCAAACGTAACATGGGGCTAGATGTATAACTGGTAATATAAAGTCTATGCAAATTGTGCACTGACTTTTTATGATCAGTCTTATGTTTTCCAGTTTAGTATTGAATCATGTTGTGAAACATCCAGCATCAAGGGGTCACAGAATGACTTCCCTAATTAATATAAATTAGGCAGGTCATTAATTGTGACCCCTTGTGATTGACTAGAAACACAGGGATGCTGCTCTGCAAGGAACAGCTGACCACCATCCCTGTATTTGCATCCCCAAATGGGAAACATGGGAACCTTATTTGTGTCAAAGGAACATTTATTGCTTTGTAAAAATCTATCTTGAGTATAAATATATTTTATTGTGACTAGCATTTAAGTGGGAACGCCTCTTTCACACCTTTGCAATTCAGAATGAGCCCCTCAACATTTTTAGGAATATAGAATGGCTTTTCCAAATCACAGAGGGCTTTTAGTAAATATTGAAATGGAATTTTGAGATTGCAGATCCCACTGTGTGCAGTCGCAGAATACTTTAACTCATCTTCCCTATAGTTACTAATGACCACTTTTCAGTAAGGAGCTAAAGTAATGGGCTCAATTCACAAATGTCGGTTTTCTTTTCATGTATCACAAGCAGATCTGTGAATTTGTATTAAATAGGTCTAATCAAATTTTTTAATGTGCAAAAAATCTTTTGAATCAGGCATGATTAACTGTGCAACTAATCATATGGGGGCCTATTCACAAATGCAGTTTGCAGTACATAAAGTAGCTCGACTGTAACACTTTTTTACATAGTCTTATATGTCTTTATTAATTGTCCCAAAAGCATTTAAAATTGTAATAAAATGGGAATAAATAGGGATCATTCAAAGAAAATGAATATAAATAAAAAAGAATGGGCCCTCTATGCTCCCTTCTATTAGAGACTTGGCATTCCGGCGTGGACTCACAAAGGCATGTAAGAGTGCATAAAAGAGTACTACTTCCCATACACAAGCAATGTTGTGAACAGTGTATATCTTGATTTGCTTATGTGTACTTGTTTATATGTTCCCTGCAATATGATTATGTGAGTGAATAATAGTGTAAAACCTAAATGTGCCGTATTAATACACTTCGCAGAAAAGCACCAGTGAAAATATATGTTCTGATAGTGTAAGTTTTGTTCTAGGACTGTAAAAAGGAACTTCAACTTTAGCTAAAAGATTTCAGGGAATTCTTAAATTACAGCTAAAATAACTGCTTCATCTAAATATGAAAAAGGCCTGAACATATTTGTATGGATTTAGTTGTTGAACTTCTGAACATGAATTTAAATTAGATTAAAGTAGTATGCTGATTTAATATTTATTTGTGAGGAGATTCCCTTTTTGTGTGGTCACCTGTAATTTATTTACTAGATTTTAGTGCGGGTGTATGGACTCTGAACAGTGAGGAGCTACTGTCCAGCAGCCGTGTATTTGCTCTGACCCCTAAAAACATGTATAATTGGCAAATCCCTGATTGGCATATTTAATTTACCTATACTTCCCTAGTATACAGTACTCAGGGCCTCTAATGTAAATGTACCCTGTGGACTGCAGCACTTATTGAGCTACCAATAAAGTGGCAAATGACAACATAACTTTAAGCCTGCCACTGCAGCCTAGCTGTGCAAATTTTAAAATAGACCTTCTACTAAACATAACACGACCTTGTTAATATTTGTATGTCACCACAAATTTAGGCCTGAAGGGCCCATAGGGAATGGTACATGGTGCTTAAAATGTAGTGCATGTGTATTTAAGTTTTACATGTGCTGACAGTGAAAAATCTCCAGAGTTTTTTTAAATTGTGGCAAGGATGGCTCTCCTGTAGAAAAGTACTAGGTTACATTTTAACACTTTATAATGCATAACTCCAGTTTGGAAATAGCTTGAACAGTGATTCGAGGAGTAAAATTAATAGGAATGCAGAATCCAGTCTAATGGTAAACTTGTATTTTACATTGAGATTTTTAATATTCCACTTTTAGAAAGTTTGCATTTTCCTTTCTAAAACCTTTAGTAGCCCTTTCAGAGATAATCGCCTGCTAGGAGGTGAACATTTCTCCCAAGAAAGGGAACAAAAGAGCCTTGGTTGGGAGAAGGTGTAGCCTCCTCCTTTCAGGATGGCCTGGATAATGTGCCTATCAACTGTACAAGATTCAAAGGGGCAGACCCTTCCATAGACAGATGTATCTCTGACCTAGGCCTGCCCTCTGCCATTATCCAAGCCACCAACCTGTCCCAGAACTGGTATTGTGGGGGAGTTCATCATTTCCCTAGACACACATCAGGGGTGGCCCAAAGCTCTGATTGTAGAGTGAAAGGTTGCACCACATTGGTTTTGGCATAGTAGGAAACTGGGATTGTTCAGAGCCACACAACAAGAAATGATGTCAAAGTGGGTAAGGGTGCCCCAAGAAACTTTTTCTCTCTGGGAAGTCATGCCCACACACAGGCAAGTTCCATAAGTAAAAAAGTGACACCCCTGTGTACCTTCTTCAGAAATTATCTGGACCTGCGGAAGTCAGAAAGAAGGACTGTACCTGCTGAACTGCATAATTCACAAAGAGGGATGCACCTACTGTAATCCGTAAAGAGAAGTCCCAAGGGCTAGACCTGCTCCCACTTGTGCACAAGATTGAAGAGTGGTCTCCAAGGGCTAGTTAGCTATCTTCGTCTTATGCTCCAGGAACAGTAAAGCTGCTGGAAGCCTAAGACTCTGCTGAGCCCAGGTGATCAGTTCTAACTAGATTTGCCCTAGACCCTGCTGCTGGCTTTTGGGAGATAGAGTCCGAACTCTTGGCGATGCACAAAAGGCCCTGGACTCTTGGCTGGTGAATATTGGACTCTCTCCCAATCAAGAATGACAACACTGGAGACTTATCAATTTAAAAGTTTTTCCAGACTTTTTTAAAAAAAAGAACCAGAGATGACCACCGGACCACCTCCGAAGCCACTGACCTTGCATCGCCAATCCTATTCAACCTGCTGGTCTGGCTCACTGAAAAAACTTTGACTTCCCGAAAAGTTTCTAATCTGAAGATAGAAATATTCCCCATGCAAAGGTGACAAAGGTATCCAGCCAACAAGGAACCTTCCTTGGGGGTGAAGTTTGAATTTCTTCCACTTTCCAGCCAGACCTCAATAGCTTCATAGGCACTTCATCCAACAGATACTGGGCCTCATGGAACCCATGTCTGCTGCAGCCTGCTGCCTTGTCACACTAAGGAGTTGTCCCTTATGAAGGGCTTACGCCGCCATGGTGTTACTTTTTTTGTGATGCTGCTGCAGTGTAATAAATGTGCCACACTGCGCCCTATTTCCAAAGTGATGTATCTAGCCATCACTTTGTAAAGCTCTGTGCTGCATTATACCTGTGTCAGGCATAATGTATGTAGGATGTGAATTTCCCTGAAAAAAAGGATTGTAGAAATGGTGCAGGGAAATCTATGGGATTTCACTGCGCCACTTCTGAGACTTCAATGATCAAATCCTTAAGGCCTGCTTCAAGCAGGCGTAAGGACTAATGCAGGGCGGTTCACATGGGACTCACCCATGTGTAATGGAACATTGCTGGAGTTGTGTCTGTTTTCCGACACACTCCACAAAAGCGTCATTACTGCGCAACCAGATATGTCAGGATTCCTGACGTATCTGTTCAATCCTTGGGACATAGAGTGCCATGGTGTAAATACCGCGCATCCATGGTATTGCAAGGTGAAGAACCAGAACCTTTTGGGCTTGGCGGCGCAGGGTACGCCCTCTGTCCCCGGAGTTCACCTGCTTCACTTCACAGAGACATGGGACACTCTGTCGGCGTTAGAAGATTGGATTTATTTAGCTGCAGCTAGTACAGTTATCCTAGAAGTACACAAAGTAGGTTCTCAGGAGACTGCCACTTCACTCTGTGGCGCATCAGATTAAATACTATACAATACATAATTATTAACGAGACACACTCCCCAAGCATATAAGAAAAGAGCCAATAGGGTAAGTTGAACAACAAAGCGGAACCAATAAGAAAGGTTCGAAAACAGAAATATCAGATGACTCGAAGAGACCTCTCCTCCAACTGTGTTTGTCACCCCACCCCCGAACTAATTCATTAACAGATTATAACTAACTTGCAGGTGGTGAGATACGCTTGTGTGTATTAGAGGACAGTCGTGACACGAGAGAATGCTAGCAGGAGACAGTGAAGGCCAGTTGATAAGATATGATCAGGAAAGAATAGTGTGAGCCTACAGATAGTTGAAACAGGGATTAGGAAAGCCAGACAAGGATTAGTGTACTCGGCTAGTCCAAACACCAGCTTCGCAAATAAGGCCGAGGACGTATTTTGAAACCGAGCTACAGGAAAAGCAGAATATACTTTGTTCGCTGTGCTGCCTGAGTGATGGCAACACAAAATGGCGGCGGGTCACAAAATGGCGGGTCGATTCGATCGTGATCGAAAATCGAAGTTCCTCAGACCCTCCTTTTGCCAGAACTCAGGCAAGATAGACTCACGTTAATCTGAGTCCACGTCAATAGCCATGAGGTCATCGAGCTGTTGCTGTAACATCATTCTTATGTTACTTGTGGCTTGGGTTTTGGGATGCACATAGTAGCACAAAGATCACAGATAGCGGGACCACAGTGCATACAAAGGCAACAAGAAAATACAATGGTCAAGATTATTCCAAGGAATGTCAATGCTTTCCAACCCCATTTGGACAGTAGTCCCCAAAACCATTCCGTTAAAGACCAATCTCCTTTGTCCTGATGAATAGACTCGGAGATTATGTGCAACTTGGAGATAGCTTGGTATACTGTCGCAGCGTCATTAGGAATGAAAATACAGCCGCTTGACCCGATCAATTTACATACTCCACCACGATCGGCAAGAATAAAGTCTAAGGCAACTCGGTTTTGTAAGGTCATAAGACGATCCGCCTGTAGTTCTGCCGTGATATTACTTAAGGCCCCTACAGTGATGTCTATTGTAGTCTCTACGACACGGACCAGTTGCCTTATATTTCTGCTGTTGGCCATTGGACCCCAGAAGGGAAGGAAACCTTTAAGGAAATCTCCCCCCTCTTGTCCCTCTGTGTCTTTTGAGTCAATAATTTCTCGTCTGAAACGGGTTCAGTGATAATTGGCAGAAGTAGTGTAAGTAGGAGGAAGAAGGGAGGCTATATAGCAAGTACCAGAGAAACCCGTTGGTAACCAAGTATAAGCTCTATCATAGCAAATGAAGTAGGTGCCTTGAGACGGTACTAGAGGAGGCGAGTTTTGAGAGGAATAAATGTACGTGTAGGAGCAGTTACTCTTTGGTGCAGTGTCAGAAGAGCGATCGTTTATCTGTAAACAGAAGTTACCTTGATGCGGTATAGTCCAGATTGGGGAGGATTTTCCCTTGCCCACCTTACTATTAAGACTCGACATATATTGGGTGACGTTCCAATTGGTGTATGCTTTCCTTTCGTCAATGGAAATTTTGCTGTTCTCCATGATTTTAGCCATAACTACCATACCCTTAATCAAGGAACTATGACTAAAATCCGGATAATTAATTTGTGAAGTAACAGACCGTCTGAATTTGCTTTGATACGCATTGGAGAGAATGACGAAGAATGTCCAAGCAGAACCCTCATAAGAAAAAGGAAGAACTAGATATGGCATTCCTTTCTCGGTGGTATGTGGCATAAGACCACATACCCAAAAATCAGTTGTGTTAACCACTAATTGATGCTGGTGTAATAGTTGGATAAAGGAATTGTTGTAATACTCGGTTCTTCTGACAAGTTCATGTGAAGGAAGAGTATGAAAGAGGTGTGGAGAGATAGTAGAAGAAGGCAAAGAGGAAGAAGGGGAGGTATTTCTTGGCTGCAAAACATAAATTATCCAACCAATAATCGCCAAAGCAATACATAATGATATAAAAACACATAGAGTTATACTATAACGACTGTACAATATTTCACAGGGTGATTTCTTCACTCCATCTCTTCTTTCTTTATTGTTTAGTGTAGTTTCCATTTTACTAGTGGATGCACACGGCAATCTTCCTCAATCACTGAAGTCACGATGCTCTACCGTCCTATGACACTGAGGATCCTGCAGACCTATTGTCACTACTCAGGTCGTGACCTAGACTCCTACCGTGACCCTGCAACCGAAACAGAACACTGCACAAGGGAGAAGAAAGTCTCAAATGTTCTTTTGTCTGGGCCTAAGGTTATAACGTTCCTTCCCCGGAACACTCTAAATTTGAAACAATGTTCTTGGTTCAGTCGTATTCAAGCGACGATGCGATGGAATTGCTTCTTGTAAAATGTCATCGTCCTCTTTCTCAGACAATGTCCCATTCAGGTGTGCATCGCTAAAGGGTACAAATCGTGGAACTGTTTCGCCTTCACAGTCACCAACCCCTCTACGAACCCACTGATCAAAAGGCAAAGGCAAAGGTACTTTCTTGCAATGCACACCGTGAATCCAATTCTTTTTTCCTTCAACTTTGATGGCTGTTCTTGTGGTAAGTAACACCACTCGAGGCTCCCGCCACCTGGGCTGCAGATTATTCGACTTTTTAAAATTTTTCACACAGACCCAGTCACCTGGTCGGATGGAATGACCTGGGTCTGTGGAGGCCTCCGGCAGAGCACTCTGAACCTGTTGATGAAGAACACGCAATTTAGTTGTAAGGTCATGCAGATAGTCAATTAACATTGGATAGGGCAAGTCTGAGAATTTCTTAGGGTGAGGTATTCCCCATACGTTGGCCGGACGGCCAAATACCACTTCGTAAGGGCTAAGTCCCAAACGAGAGTGTACTGCAGTTCTGGTGGATAGCAGAGCTAACGGCAAAGCATCAGGTCAATTAAGTCCCGTACTTGCTTGATCCTTTGCTAATTTCAACTTCAAAGTTCCATTGTAACATTCTACTAAACCCGCTGATTGTGGATAATTTGCTGCGTGGAACTTTTGCTTGATTCCAAGACCTGCACAAACTTTCTGCATGACTTGGCCAACAAATTCGCTCCCATTGTCACTCCAGACAATGCACGGCAAACCAAACCTGGGAAAGAACTCTTTTAGTAGGATTTTAGCTGTAGATAAAGCTGTATTATCTTTCAAAGGGTATGCTTCTATCCACCTCGAAAAGGCACATACTACCACCAGAACATATTTGAGGTTGTTGCATCGATCCATGTGAATGTAATCGATTTGCAACACTTCAAATGGATATGTCGGAGGAGCAAAGTGACCTGCTGGAGTTGGGGTTCCCTTTCCTGGATTATACATTAGACAAACAATGCAATACTTTACTACATTGTCTGCACATTTTGGGATATTTTCATTTTGCCACACTGGAGCCAAAAGTTTACAAATGCCTTTTGCACCTAGGTGAGCTGGACCATGAGCCATAGTAACCACTGGGAGTACATAAGCATCCGGTAACAACCAACGTTGATGTTCAGATAATTCTATCCAACAACCCATCTCATCTAACATTCCAGTACTTTCTCTCCACTTGCTCAACTCTCTTTCTGAAGCCTCTTTCTGAATCGCTTTCATGCTTTCCACTGTATTCTCACACATTCCTCTCTCTCTGACCCAATTCGCAGGACCTGCAACATACATTCGACTCGTTGAATCTCTCGTTGTTTTCTTTGCTATTTCATCAGCAAATGCATTTCCTCGTCCAACATCATCCGTAATCTTCTTGTGTGCACTACACTTCACTATCGCTATTTGGATGGGTAAAGCAAGTGACTCAAGGAGATCAGTCACTAACTGACCATGCTGTATTTTGGTGCCATGTGAAGTTAGGAATCCCCTTTCCTTACAGAGACGCCCAAAACTGAACGCTACACCAAAGGCATATTGGCTGTCAGTGTACACGTTCACTCTTTTCCCTTTCGATAATACACAAGCTTTTGTCAGTGCTATCAACTCTGCTGCTTGCGCTGAATTGTGTCTAATGCGTGCAGTTTCCACAATCGTATGTAAGGTGGTTACAGCATAGGCTGAAACCGTATCTCCATTAGGCATTTTGAAACAAGAACCATCTACCCATAGAATCCCATCCGGATTCTCTAGCGGTGTGTCTCTCAGGTCAATTCTTCCTTTTGTCTCTTCCTCAGTACGGAAGAAACAATCATGCTGATCCTCAACACTCTCCACATTTGGAAGGGGCAACAAAGTAGCTAGATTTAGGGTATGACATTGTTTGATGTGTACGTGACTAGCCAAAAGTGTCAGCTCGTAACCAGTTAAACGTGCACTCGTAAGATGCTGTGTTTTTGTTCTGTTTAGCAAAGTATCCACTGCATGCGGCACCATGACAATGAGAGTGTTATCTAACACCATTCCAGCAGACTGTCGGATAGAAATTGCTGCTGCTGCTTTGAGACAACTGGGCAATGCTTTAGCAACGGGATCTAATGTAGCTGAAAAATAGGCACATGGCAGCTGTCTGTCTCCAAATTGCTGTGTCAAGACTGACAATGCAAAACCTTCTCTCTCGTGAACATACAGCGTAAAAGGCTTAGTGTAATCTGGAGTGCCTAGTACAGGAGCAGAACAGAGAGCAGTGCGTAAATCAGTGAAACTCCTTTGGCACTCTTCAGTCCAAGGAAGGGGCTGAGGCATATCTTTTAATGTGAGTGCTAACATAGGTTTGGCGATCAAAGAGAAGTTAGGGATCCACTGTCTACAATAAGAAGTGATACCCAGAAAGGCACGTACTTCCCTTTGTGTGGATGGCACAGACATTCGTGCAATCGCTTGAATTCATTCTGGTGTCAATCGTCGTCCCTCCTTTGATAGGAGATGACCCAAGTAGGTAACCTCTTGACAAACATACTGTAGTTTGGAAGGTGAAACCTTGTGATTCAGCTTAAACAAGTGGCGTAACAGTGCAACAGTGACATCTTTGCAGATATCTTTTGTATCGGCGGCGACTAACAAGTCGTCCATGTATTGAATAAGAGCAGCACCAATCGGCAAGTGACAAGTATCAAGATGACATTTCAAAGCTTGGCTATAAATGGAGGGACTTTCACAATAGCCTTGGGGTACGCGCTTAAATCCAAGAGAAAAACCAAAAATGTCCCTACTCTCTTCTGCAATAGGAATACTGAAGAAAGCATTCTTTAGATCGATAACAGAAAACCAAGTCGCTGTGGAAGGTATCATGGTCAACAAAGCAGTGATATCTGGAACAACAGGAAATTGTGGAATCACAATTTTGTTTACTTCTCGCAGATCAATCACAAACCGGTACACAGGAGGCTGAGAAGGATCAGTACGTTTGAGAACAGGAAGAATAGGACTATTGCATGTGTTACCTCTCGTTTCTTCAACCACATCCTTCCGAATTAAGTCATGAATGATTTCCAAAAGCGCTTTTTCACCATCAGCAGAAATTCTATATTGTGGGATACGTGGTAATTCAAGATTGGGCCTGAGAGTGACAACATAAGGCGGTATCTCAAGACAACCCACATCGTTCGGACCCGTGGCCCAAAGTGCTGTTGGAAGAGAAAGCAACTCAGGAGGAAACTGATCTTTGGACAAATACATTGGGGAGATCAACTTCTGACCTAGAGTGAGATGTACGCCTGAAGGAGAACAATATATTGTAGCATGCATTCTTTTCAATAGGTCTAGACCCAACAGATTCTCACCGCAACCATTCGTCAACAGAAGTGGAGCTTCCAAATCATAAGGACCAACTGAAATAGGCAAAGGGCAAGAAACCGGATTGCGAACAGTGGCGCCAGAGAATCCTACAGAAACATTTGTTAAGCCAGACAAAGGTGCCCCAGGGAGTTTAGAATGAATGATAGAACTTCTCATTGCTCCAGTATCTAGAAGAAATGGCTCCGATACACCCATTGTAGTGACGTTAACATAAGGACCATTTTGATCTACTGGGATTGGCACAACTCCCCTACTTTGTCCATGGCTGTCCTAGTTGGCATGAAGACTCTCATTCTCGCCTTCAACATAATGGTATTCATTATAATACTGAGTAGATCTCACATTCTGCTGATCAAAGTAGTTCATGGAATTGGGAGAAGGAAGGGCACGCTGTTCTTGAGTTAACACACCTCGACCTCTACCTCTGTTTGCTGACTGGAGGCCAGCACGACCTCGTGGAGCAGATAACGCTCCATTGCGCTGCAATAAAACCGGACAACTACTCTTAAAATGACCTTCCTCTCTACAATAGGCACACTGATTAGGACCTAACAAAGGTCGTGGAATGTATGGCTCAGGTTTCTGATACAACCTCTGAAACTGCGGTGGCTGCTGAGTCTGAGGCTCAACATAACGTGGCGGATAGGCTTGCTGCAAGAGAACCTTCGTTTTTAAATCTTTCATCTTTTTCTCTTGCTTTTCTTTTTCTTCTTTATCCCTATTCTCATAATATTGTGCAGTAGCCAATATCTGAGCAGAAGAGGAAACAGCCCAAGAACTTTCTGAATCTTTTAATTTGTGTGACAGCTCGGGAAGCAAATTGAATACAAATTTATCCACAAATAATCGCTGTCCTCCCTCGGTAGCCATGTCCTGACCACTGTGGTCGATAAATGTTTCCTCGAAACGAGTAAAGAAGTCAGAGACACTTTCATCTTTCTTTTGTTTGCATGCTGCTAGCTTATCCCAATTAACTCTTAGTGCAGGCATCATAGTTTTCATTAATGTAATGATTCCACCAGGAAGTTCCGAGATCAAAGCGTCAGGCGTTGCGCCACCCACTTGGTCTCTATCTGTATCAGCTATAACATCCCAAGTAGCACCTAGTTCCTGTGCGTGATCCTCTCTACGAATCTTAGCCCATATTGTCTGTGGGACGACATTACCCATCAGCATGTCAATGTCTGCCAGATTCATAATGCAAGCATCGATTGTCTGCGATAATTCTTTGTAATAACCTGCAGGGTTCTTACGAGGATCTGGTAGAGTCTGTTTAAGAGCCAAAACTTCAGATCTCTTCCAAGGGACATGTACCCATATACGTTGAAAATGAGCAGGAATAAGAGGGTTCAGTGACTAAATATCGAGGGACAAAATATCGACTACACAAAAAATCGACACCAAAATATAGAGGGACAGAATATTGACTCCCTATCTACAAACAGGTAAGTACTAAAATATCGATTCCAAAATATAGACTGTCAAAATATAGTTAGCCAAAATATCGAATTTTTTAAATGTATTAAAAATAATATAAAATTAATTAAATATTAAAAACAATTAAATAAAACATACATAATATAATATAAAAAAGCTTAAAATGTAAACATAATATAAGTAATTTTAAAAAGTCTAGATTTTGTTGGATACTGAGAGCGTAAAATTACAATTTTTTTTTTGTTTTAAATTTTATTGAGCAGATTCAAGAGATACAAAAGAGAGATATAGTACTGAACAACACAGCAGGGGGTAGCACAAAAAAACAAAAACGAGAAAAAAAAAGCAATAATAATCGAGACTTTGGGGTGGCAGGACAGATAACAAGTACTAGGCCGTTAAATAACGCAGTCAACATAAATAAGAATCCAATTACATTTCTTGGAAAGAAAAAAAAAAGGAAGAAGAAAAGAAAGCCGAATTTAAAGATAAAAATAACATTGAAAGAGCGAAGTTCTCCTGAAATACAATAGGGCATTTATGATGAAGAAAACCTTCATATGTACATATGTACTTGTGTTTAACAGGAGAATTGAATTAGTCCCTCAGCTGCTCATACCAATTGGCTATTGGTGACCAAACTTGTTCCCCGTAAAGTCGAGACTTTTTCCCTCTGGCTCCATAGATTGCTATTTCTTGCTTGTATATTGCTAATAGTCTATTTAGCCATCCCTGGAAAGTTGGTGCTTCGGGATCTTTCCATCTTGTTGCTAAGATTATTCTGTAGACCGCAGTAAATAGCAGGAATTTCTAGGTTGGTGAGGCCGAGAGAATCATCGTATCCTAACAGAAACAGAGTGGTTGATGTTTTTATCTCGTGCCCAAAAATTACGGCCCAATACTTAATGATGGCATTTTTAAGCTGTTCTAGTTTAGGGCAGTCCGAAAACATGTGTATAAGGTCGGCAGGACCTAAAGTACATCTGGGACACTTATCATGTTCTGTCTTACCCCAGGAGAACAGTTTGAAGGGCGTGTAATATAAATTGAATATAGTTTTATAAATTTGGGCCTTTAAATTAGAGGCGAGTAGGACTTTAGAAGACAGATAAAGAGTCATATCTATATCTACATTAACATTATTCAATTTATAAGCCCAGCTGGTTTCTATATATTCAAGGTCATCGGGGTGATTTCTTATAAAGATGTCATATAAATTACTTATTCTGGTACGGTGTTTTCCTATAAGGTCTAGAAGTGGTATGGGTTTAAGTTCTATGTCGGATTTGATTTGTCTAAGACTTGTATAAATTTGAATAAATTTTAAGTAGTCTGTGGGTTGGATATGATATTTCACGTATAAGTCATCAAATGTTGTTTTGCCCTCACTATCCAAGAAATCCCCAATGGTTATGATGCCCAGCTTCGCCCACCGCCTTGTTATATTATCATTGAGGTATTGCGGTATGACAGCGCTATACCATAACGGTGTATATTTAGTATATTTTGAAATTGAGAGCATTTTAGTAATTCTATTCCAAGTTTTCCGGGCATCTATAAAGGTCTTAAATTTAATTTTTTTAAAGTAAGAAGGTTCTACTTGTCTCAGTAGCAGACCTCTTGCTTTACTGCCCAGCATCAGCTCATAAATTGATGGTATATGTTGATCATGATTGATGTTACTGTTGGTGCCGGGTATAAGCAGAACCATCATCTGTTGTAGGAAAGCGGCCCATAAATAATAAGTTAAATTTGGAATTGCTAAGCCACCTCTAGAAGATGATAATGTTAGTTTTGCTAGGGCTCGCCTTGTCTTCCCATAGCTCCAGATAAAGGATGATATTGCACGATCTAGTATTTTGATTGTGTCATTACTAGCAAGAAGGGGAATCGCTCTAAATAAATATAGAACCTTTGGGAATACCACCATTTTAACGTAGTTTCCTCTGCCAATTATAGAAAGATGAAGGTTATTTATTCTAAGTAAATCTGCTTTTACTTTTTTAATTAGAGGGTCATAATTTATTTCATTAATTTCACTAATTTTTTGGCGAAATATTCACTCCAAGGTATTTTGCCGTATTAACTCTATATGGACTTATAAAGGGAGTATTGGCAGTAGATAGCACCATTGTTTTATCTTGGTTCAATGAGTATCCAGAATATAGACCAAAAGTACGGGTGATTTCTTCAATATCAGTTAAGGCCTCGGTGGGATTAGTTGTTAAAACCGCAACGTCATCGGCGTAGGCAAGAACTTTAGTGCTATATATGCCAACATTGATAGGTCTGATCAATGGTGATGTTAATAATTTGAGAATTAAAGGGTTGATATATAAGGCGAACAATAATGGAGAGCACGGGCAGCCTTGTCGTGTACCCCTTTGGATATTAATAATTGCAGACTCACATCCGCCCGTCATTACTTTTGCCTTGGGGTCTGCATAAAGGGCTTTAATAGATTTTATAAAGACCGGGCCGATGTTGTTCATGGCTAATATTTCCCAAAGAAACTGCCAAGAGACCCGGTCAAAGGCTTTCTCAGCATCAAGCAAGATCATCGACATCCGCCCCCCCCCTACTCCCATGATGTCAAAGAGGGAGATCACTCTACGTGTATGATCTGTAGTGCTCTTACCAGGTATGAACCCATGCTGCCAGGGAGAGACCAGACGTTCGATAATCCTGCTCAAGCGATTAGCAAAAATTTTAGCATATGTTTTTGAGTCTGAATTGATCAGGGATATTGGTCGATATGATGTTGTTAATTCTGGTGGCTTGTCTTTTTTAATAAAGATGACTATATTCGTTTGTTTCCAGGATTGGGGAGATTTACCATGCCATTGTATCCCAAGAAAAAGATCATGCATGAATGGGATGATTAAGTTGCCCAATATTTTATAAAGATCAGTAGGTATTTTGTCTGGCCCCGCCGCCTTTCCTGCTGCTAATTCGGCTAAGGCAAGTTCTACTTCAGTTCTGGATATGTCTTTATCGAGCTCATCTTTTGTATCAACATCAATGCTATTCGTCAGATTAGTCTCTTCCAACCAGTTCTCTAAGAAATCCTTGGTATCAGCGGCTGAGCGCTGATCTTCATTTTGATACAGTTTTTGATAATAATCATGAAAGCATATAGCGATGTCCTCTTGAGTGGTATATTCCGTTCCCCCATATTTAATACTCTGGATGGAATTACGAGACTGTGATTGCCGAGTTCTAAGGGCAAGGTATCTCCCTACATTCTCTCCAGTCTCATAGATCTTACTCCGATTCGCTTGGAGAATTTCGGCCGCCTTACGAGTTAGGTCGTTGTTAATCTCGGCTTTAAGCACTAAAATTTTACTTAAAGTGTCCTCGGCCGGAATCCCCAAGTGTAGCTGATTAGCATGTAAGTATTCTAATTCTATGAGTCTATTAGTCAATTGAATTTGCAGTTTTTCCTGCTCTTTTTTTCGACTGGCGACAAAGGTAGCGGTCTCACCCCTTAATGCGGCCTTGAAGCAGTCCCAAACATTAAACCGAGAGGCACTATATTGATTAATATCAAAGAATTCTTGAGTCCATTGCCTGATATGAGTGATGTATGCTTGATTAACAAGGAGTGTGCGGTCGAATGTCCATTGTGGATAGGCCCTCTTAAAGTTGGGGACTTCGCATATTAAACAGAGTGCATTGTGATCCGATATTGTCTTTGGGGCTCTAACAATAGAGGCATTAAAAGCAATATCGGTGGTTGTGTATATGTAATCTATACGTACATATTTCCTATGAGGATAGGAAAAATATGTGTATCCAGGATCCCCACTATTCTTCAAGGACCATATGTCTCGAAGATTATGACTATGAATCAAGTTTTGTAATGCCCTGAACACTCTTGGTTTTCGACCCGTATAAGTATGTTGGTTTTGATTATATTGTAGTTGGTCAATTGTTAGATTAAAATCGCCACATAAGATTAGAGAACCTGTCAATGATGCTAATTCTAACTCTAGCTCAATAAATAGTGTAGGGTCATCAATGTTGGGGCCATAAATAGAACATATGACGATTCCTATATTAAGTTGGGCAATGGCCCATCTACCATAAGTGTCAGCCTTTTTGCGTGTTGGAGTACCAAGTCCTGTTCTTGCAAAAATAGTGACCCCCCTAGTTTTAGAGGTTTGTGTGGTTGCAACCAATAGGTTAAAGCCCGGAATGATTAACTTATCAATCTCACCTGTCGGAATATGGGTTTCCTGTATACATATAATATCCCAGGAGTTTTGATTCACTAATTGATTAAATTGAGCCCTCTTTCCTTTGTCGTTAAGTCCTGCCACGTTCCAACAACCTAATTTTAGCTTCCCCATTTTATTGTTTTATTTTTTAAACAATGCACATGAAACGTAAATAGTGATTTAATGTTCATACATATTCTTTTAGTATTCTCAGATCTGCTCATTTTACAACACGTTTTTCCCCCCACCCCTCCCAGCCAGAAACCCACCCAGAACCCTCCCCTGCACACCCCCCTAACCCACCCCAACACCCCAAAAAAAAGGCAACAAGACTCCATAAGAATCTATTGTGATGGGCTAGCAATGACTGACCGACACCGGGAAAAAACATACAACCCCGAGTAAAGAAACAGAAAAGGAACAAACAAGCAGAAAAGGAAAGAAGAAAAGGAAAGGGGAGAGAGAGAAAAGGAAAACGGAGAGAGAAAGCAAAGCAAAGCCACACAGAAATCGAGGAGAGAAGAATGACCAGAAATTAATTGTCCTTTTCTCTACAATAGTAGAGCAATTAAATAGTCATTAACCACCGTGGATCGCCATCTCTCTAAATTTTGCATACTAGTTAAGGAAAGGTAGTCCGATAATTCTGATGAGATAAGGCTTATTAAAGTGGTTTAAGCATTTACTTTAAGCTGTCTAGGTACTCTTTAGCCTTAATCTCGGATGTAAAAAACTTAATTTGCCCGCCATTAATCACTTTTAGTTTAGCCGGGTTGTTAAGATATACCGTTACATTCTTTTCCTGAAAGGGCTTAATTAGCTGTCCTAATCTCCACCTCCGTTCAACTGTGTAATGACAAAAGTCAGGGAGCACGAAATAGGAGATGGAATCTTTGCTGCGAGGTTTATCCGGCGTAACTTTATCGGATATGGCTTGTCGAAGCATAAAGTTTCCGAAATAAACTAAAATCGCTCGTGGGTATTTCCCGACTGCAGCCGTAGATTTTGGGGTTAAGGGGACTCTGTGTGCTCGCTGTACCTCGTAGTTCCAATCCCAGGCAGTAAGTTCAGGTAGTGTATCACGCAGCAGTTGTATGATGAAGGATCGACAATCTTCCCCCTCGATTTTCTCTGGGACACCAAGAACGCGGAGGTTATTTCTGCGAAGCCTATTTTCGTAGTCCTCCAGTTTCCATCTAGTATCCTTAAGTTCTGCCTAATGTGCTTCAAGTCGATCATTTACTCTGGTAGCTTCGGTTTCATTCTGAACGATCCGCTCTTCTATGTCGTGCAGCCTTTCTGTAAAAGCGCCCATCGTTTTTGATAATTTTCGGACAACCCCTTGGACCTTCTGTACTGCTGCTCTTGCTTTGCGGCTGTCTCTTGAGGTCTCTTCACGATGGGAAGCAATGGCATGTAACACTGTTTCCATGACTTGTGACAATGTTGCACCAGCTACACCAGAGACACCAGTTTGTTGACCAGTTTGTTGACTGTTTACAGTTTGGTTTGAATTTGATGCCTGTGGCGTAACAGTGAAGTTCTGATTTTGACTTGAATTCAAGGCAGTCGGAGTGTAATCCCAGGTTAGTTTGTTTGTTCCATGACAGCCTGCTTTCATCTTTTTAAATACTGTCCGTTTTTTATCACGTAGTTCCTTTGAAGGATTGAAATCAGAATCTGTACTGGTGTACGAGTCAGAATCATTCTCGACTTCATCAACCTCATCCTCTGTGTCGTCTGACAAACTAAAGTCTTCTGATAATGAATAGAAGTCGGTTATATCTTTGTCTTTATCTTTATCCGTCTCAGTTACCTCAGTATGGTCAGTATGATGGTCACTTGTCTCGCTGTTGATTGTTTTAGCTATTTTAAGTTCTCCATTCCGATTTAACATTAGTTCAGCAGTCTCCTCCCTCTCAGTTGTTGGCTGGACCATAGTATAGGGTGATTGAGTTACAGGATCGATCGAAGCTCCCCTGGCCGGCTCTAATGGACAATTACTGCCACTGTCAATAGAGGGATTAGGACTAGGACTATCCTGCCCTGTGATCAGAGCGAGGGTAACTGGAGTCTTTGGCTGAGCGACTGAGAGATCTGATGTCTCCAAAGTCTCACAGGTGAATGCGGAAGTATCTCGACCATTGGTGATGTTAGTAATATTAGGAGCAGAAGCAGGAAGAATCACTTGACTTACCAAGATGTTCGCAGCATCCGACCCCTCAGAGGTAGGCAGAGCGTCTTGCCCTCCATTACATCTTTTGTTATGCTCGGGTGTATCGAAGTCAGGAATCTTCTTCATCTGCTTGGAGCCGTCAATATTCTCGATATCGACATCAGTTTCAACAACTGCTAAGGCATCCGCTCCGGTTGTTGGAATATCGTTAACATTTAACTCCTTCGGCTCCTTCGGCTGGCCACGCCGGGTCTGCCTGTGTTGGAGTCTCTGGCTGGCAGCACGCATCATTGAAATGACAGTGGGAGCACTTACAGAGGCGGAAGCAGACGAAGATGCAGTAGAATTTTTGTGAAGGATCTCAGTGCTGTGGGGCGAGACTCTCGCAATTGGACCCCCCGCATGCTCCTCTCGGGAGGTCCCGCGTCTGTTGCTCATTTCCTGATTGCGGAGGGCCAGACGGGTCGCTCTTGCTTTGGCGGCTGCAGAGGTGAGAGCCGCATTCTTTGGAGGCATTGTATCGCAATCCGCGCCGTGCTTAACCGGCAATTCGTGCACAGAGCCGCTGCCGCTGCTCAGGTGTAAACGCTCACGGAGAGGACAAGCGCCGAGGGGGAGGCGGCTACTGACCAACGAACGCAGGATGGCGTATCCGATGATGGAAGCAAGGAGTGAGAGCGGCGTCCTCGAGATCGCAAATTGTACAGGTAGAGTCAGGGGTTCGATGGGCATCGTATCTTTTCCTAGAACCCGCTTGAACTATTGCAGTGCTTCCCAGTCGAGCCGAGGAAGCATAGTATCTCTCTCAGGAAGATACCGTGAAAATAATATCTAGCTGCATGTTTTTTGAACCGGGCCGGTCAGGAGCTGCTACCGGCGTCTAGCCCGATGCCGCCATCTTGCCTCAGAAAACCTCTTCCAACTCCAGTGAGTGCAACAGTAGGGAAAGCGTTGGATAGCGTAGGGGTAAAAATTACTATTCCCACTCCAGTGAGTGCAACAGTAGGGAAAACGTTGGATAGCGTAGGGGTAAAAATTACTATTCCAACTCCAAACAGTGCAACAGTAGGGAAAGCGTTGGATAGCGTAGAGGTAAAAATTACTATTCCCACTCCAGAGAGTGCAACAGTAGGGATAGCGTTGGATAGCGGGAGGGTAACAATTACTATTCCCACTCCAGAGAGTGCAACACTAGGGAAAGCGTTGGATAGCGCAGGGGTAAAAATTACTATTCCCACCCCAGTGAGTGCAACAGTAAGGAAAGCGTTGGATAGTGGGAGGGTAACAATTACTATTCCCACTCCAGAGTGTGCAACAGTAGGGAAAGTGTTGGATAGCGGGAGGGTAACAATTACTATTCCCACTGCAGAGAGTGCAACAGCAGGGAAAGGGTTGGATAGCGTAGGGGTAAAAATTACTGTTCCCACTCCAGAGAGTGCAACAGTAGGAAAAGTGTTGGATAGCGTAGAGGTAAAAATTACTATTCCCACTCCAGAGAGTGCAACAGTAGGGAAAGCGTTGGATAGCGGGAGGGTAACAATTACTATTCCCACTCCAGAGAATGCAACACTAGGGAAAGCGTTGGATAGCGCAGGGGTAAAAATTACTATTCCCACTCCAGTGAGTGCAACAGTAGTGAAAGCGTTGGATAGCGGGAGGGTAAAAATTGCTATTCCCACTCCAAAAGAGTGCAACAGTAGGGAAAGCATTGGATAGCAGGAGAGTAAAAATTACTATTCCCACTCCAATGAGTGCACCAGTAGGGAAAGAGTTGGATAGCAGAGGGTAAAAAATACTATTCCGACTCCTGAGAGTGCAAAAGTAGGGAAAGTAATGATTTAAAATTTAAAATAAGATTACATTAATTATCAATACCGATAAAAAGTTAATTAAAAATAATTACTAATTAATAACAATTAATTACCATTTAAAAATATTCATTATCAATTGATAAAAATGTATTACCAATTAATAATAATTAATTACCAATTAAAAATTAATCATCAATTATCAATACACATAAATAAAAAAATTAATATTTACTTTATTACAATTAATTTACTTCCCACCCAATTCCCCTATAAACCCACAACCCACTCCCAATAATAAAAAATACAATTAACATTATTATCAATTAATCAATTAATAAAAATTTTTTTGTAAATAATAAAATTATTTAGCAATTCATACAAATTATTTACCCATTAATACAAATTAATTACCAATTATTAATTAATTAGCAATACACATAAATAAAAAAATATTTATTTGCTTTATTACAATTAATTTACTTCCCACCCAATTCCCCTACAAACCCACAACCCGCTCCTAATAATAACAAATACAATTAACATAATTATCAATTAATCAATTAATATAAATTAATTACCAATTAATAACAATTAATTACCAATTAATAATTAATTATCAATTAATTAGTTATCAAAACATATAAATATAATTAACATTTAATTAACCCATTCTGTGCCACGCCCTTTCCCCCTCCTGTGCCGGGCGTTGTATTAGTGGGTGGGGTTCATGATTAGATAGTCTCGTCAGGGGCACAGCGCGACCGTGCTCCATGACGAGACTATCTCGTCATGGGCACTGAAGAGGTTAACCATAATTAAATTACTTCCCACCCTATTCCCCTATAAACCCACAACCCGCTACGGAATTAAATTACGCAACAATTAAATTACATAACATTCATTTGTTGAAATAAATTAAACATACAGTACAAAAATAATACATCATTTTAACACATATACTACCATACATAACAATTTTTTTTTTTCGATATTATGGAAATCTATATTTAAAATTTCGATATTATGGTATTCGATATATTTTAGTTATCGATATTTTGTACCCCAATTTCGATATTCTGACCTATCTATATTTTGATGATTCGATATTCTGTCCACTCTATATTTTAACTTCGATATTCTGGGCAGTCGATATTTTAGAATCGATATTTTGGGTGTTTACCGAATAAGAGGATTAGCACCTGCTGCTGGAACCTCTTCCTTCCATACTGGAGGAACCTCTCTCATAGGGTAATTTTTCGACGTCAGTTTAACCGACGGATCGGAATCAAGAAAAATCTGAGAAAACAATAAGGATCTATCAGAGATAAGTGTCCTTACAGCTTCCTCGACTTTGGTACCTACAATAAGTCCTTTTTCAAAATCAGCTTGAACACCTAACAGATCTTGTGAGATCGGACTCGAACTCACATCTTCCCATTCTTTAATGAGAATGTCGCACATTACATTAAAAACATATCTTTGCATAGGCGCATTCCATTGCAAAAAGGTAGGCATAATATCAGGCACACTATATTGTGGACCATTCTTGATCCATCTTCGTGCAAGAGAGTCTAGCTTCTCTCGTTCCTCAAAATCTGGGAACTGACTACGAGATTGTCTTCGAGCAAAAGCCAGAGACACATTAAAAGCTCCAAAGAAAGGACATAGAATACTAGTGACAGAATCTGTGAGACGTTTACGCACAGACAGTGAATTAGACATTAGAACTGGTGACAGAGTATTAGGAGAACTAACAGGAGAAGAACTGGAGATTGCAGGAGGAGCAGAAGGCAAAGGAGAGCTAAGATCAGGAGATGAAGGCAAAGAAGTTGAGACTAATGGTAAAACCGGCAAGGGCGGTAATACTGGAGGAGGCAAATGCTGAAGAGCCGGAACCGGCGGAGGTACCACCAGCAGCTGAGCAGGCTGTAACGGCTGAGGTACATTGGCATTTTGCGCATAGGGTGGAGGCAACCTTAATAAATGAGACATTAGGGGATCCTCTTCTATATCTTTCTTATTATCAGAAGGAGAAATAGGCAACACCGGATAGCATTTATCTATCGCCATACGATGTTGTCTTTCTGAAATTTCAGTTGCATTGTCAATTTTATCATTTTTGAACTGTTGGGCAGCCTGTATAATTGTCATACCCTGTGCTTTCCTATCTCGTTTTGCTTGTTTAATTTCTTTCTGTTTGGCTTCCTTACGCCAAAGGCGGAAAGAGTCAAACATTGCCGGCCGGGCTTTTCTTTTAAATATTACTGCTTCCAAATTGTCTAGCACATCAGGGTCAAAACTACCGTTCTCTGGCCATTTGAGAACACCATCTTTCTTCGTGTATCGAGTCCATGTCTGGTTAAAGGCAATGGGGCCGATACCATGTTTCGAATAGAGCTCATATGTGGGAGTTCCAACCGAAGGAATCGGACAAGAGTCCTCAAGTCGGGAGTCCCTATTACAACCAAGACAACAAATTCTTCCAAACTTAGTCAGACCAGGCATCTCGAGATGTCTCCGAACTGTTCACAAACTTCAAGGGAGTAAAACTCAGTTTACGCAGCACAAATGCACTCACCCTCGGCTTTAGCCTTTGCAAATGCTAAATCTAAGAAACCTAAGGACATCAAACAAAGAACCAAATTGTGGGCGCGACCCACGAAAATACTTAACTAAGGACGTCTTCTTACACCAACAGAGGCCCGTCTATCGTCTCGCCTTACCATACATCATCATAGGAATGGGCCAAAGCAGGACGGCAGTCAGGGCAGCGGTCGTCAGTAGCCGTCAGGAAGGAGTAACCGCGCTGCAAAAGACCTTCGAACCACTTTTGACATACAGGGGTCGCTTAGTGTGGCTCGCGAACCCTCCGGAATTTTCTTGCGGGGTTCCTCACGACCTTCGAGCAGAACCGGTACCACTGAAGCCGCCCCACATTGGGCGCCAATTGAAGAACCAGAACCTTTTGGGCCTGGCGGCGCAGGGTACGCCCTCTGTCCCCGGAGTTCACCTGCTTCGCTACACAGAGACACGGGACACTCTGTCGGCGTTAGAAGTTTGGATTTATTTAGCTGAAGCTAGTACAGTTATCCTAGAAGTACAAAAAGTAGGTTCTCAGGAGACTGCCACTTCACTCTGTGGCGCATCAGATTAAATACTATACAATACATAATTATTAACGAGACACACTCCCCAAGCATATAAGAAAAGAGCCAATAGGGTAAGTTGAAAAACAAAGCGGAACCAATAAGAACGGTTCGAAAACAGAAATATCAGATGACTCGAAGAGACCTCTCCTCCAACTGTGTTTGTCACCCCACCCCCGAACTAATTCATTAACAGATTATAACTAACTTGCAGGTGGTGAGATACGCTTGTGTGTATTAGAGGACAGTCGTGACACGAGAGAATGCTAGCAGGAGACAGTGAAGGCCAGTTGATAAGATATGATCAGGAAAGAATAGTGTGAGCCTACAGATAGTTGAAACAGGGATTAGGAAAGCCAGACAAGGATTAGTGTACTCGGCTAGTCCAAACACCAGCTTCGCAAATAAGGCCGAGGACGTATTTTGACACCGAGCTACAGGAAAAGCAGAATAGACTTCGTTCGCCGTGCTGCCTGAGTGATGGCAACACAAAATGGCGGCGGGTCACAAAATGGCGGGTCGATTCGATCGTGATCGAAAATCGAAGTTCCTCAAAGGATGGTACAATGAAAAGTGTCACAGCGCTGCTTTCAAGGTGCACCACTGTTAGAACTGGGGGTCTCTAGTTGGCAGAGGTAGGTACCCTTGACCAAATAGGGACCCTTGCTTCTAAGTCAGGGAAAGGGGATTACACTACTGGATAACCCCTGCTCACCCCCTTGGTAGCTTGGCACGAGCAGACAGGCTTATCTCAGAGGCAGTGTATTAATTATTTGTGAACACATACAGTAATACAGTGAAAACACTACAGATGGACATCACACAGGTTTTATAAAAATAAGTATTCTTTATATAGACTTAACACAAGACCACAAAAGACACCCTTGGTCCACTCTCCCTCCTGTCAGGTCAGGTATGACATCCTGACACTGACCCACCAACCCCAGACCTGTACCCGGTGGCTGGACAGGGGACTAGGGTGGGCTTTCCCATACCCGGTCCTCCTCCTCCTTGGGGACCTGTACCCTCCCACCTGGAGTGGTACCCCCTTCCAGAATTGTTGGGGCACCTGTGGCAGGTGTCCTGCACAGTTCGCCCACCAGTTCAGGGGTTATATCCTGCAACTGGGATCCCAGCCTAGGGTCTATACCCTTTGACTGGGCAGAGGCCAGGGGTGAGGCTGTCCTCTCCCCGCCCCCCTTTCTGAGGCCCTGCACCCTCCCACCTGGAGTGGTGTCCCCAGAAGACAAACCGGTAGGGACACTGATTACAGTGGTCCTTTCCTCCAGGTCAGGCAACACCTGAACCTGGCTTCCCAACCCAGGGCCCAACCCCTGTGATTCTAGACTGACCTTGCGGTGTCCGTCTGTAAGAGCAGACCCGCCATTTTCGAGAGTTAGCAGTCTAGTTTTTTTCTGCCCAAAACTACATAGGCAGCACGCTGGCGTGGCCGCCCACCAAAGCTACGTGATTCTTCCTGTGTGGTGGGGAGACTGTTATTTGTGTATTTGCACACTGTCAAAAATCTCAAAATTGTTTTAACATTACGCCTGTGTTTTTAAGCTGATACTGATTGCACTGCCTAAATTTTGCCTGAACGCTTTGATTCTAGACTGACCTTGGGGTGTCCGCCTGTAAGAGCGGACCTGCCATTTTCGAGGGTCAGCAGTCTAGTTTTTTTCCGCCCAAAACTACATAAGCAACACGCTGGTGTGGCCGCACAGCAGATGCGCACACTGGGCGCGCTGCTGGCACGCCTAAGGCAAGCCTGTTAGCGCCTGTCTGCGTACCTGCCGCCCACAGCGCCAGTCATGCTGCCCGCTTTGATGAAGGGGGTGATTCCTGTAAGAAGATGTGCTACTCTATTGAAGCACTAAGACAGATTGGTAAGTCTGAGAGTGACAGGATTTGCACACTCCGACTTGAGGAAACGTCTGGCCCCGAGGCTGATTTTCTCAGGAAAGATGTACTAGCAGGAGGACTGCTCAACGTTAAATCCCTACCTAAACACCATGTGGAGATCCAGCTGCTACTTGTTGACTCTCACTGTCTAGATGTCCTTTTCATGACCGAAACCTGGACACCCTTGGGACTGGAGGTTAAACTAGGCTTGGCTTGTCCTCCAGGCTATGAAATCCTACATAAACCCCAAGCTAGAGGACGAGGAGGTGGGGTAGAAATTATATTTAAGGAAACCATGGACTTCACTCAACTGGATATTGACGAAGTCGAAGGCTTTGAACTTTTGGGTTTCTCACTTAAAGACCCTAAAGACTGCCTACTGGCGGGCATCATTTGCTACAGACCTCCAGGAGCGGTTAGCTCACTTCATATGCAGGGACTGGTAGATGTCATTTGTAACATGGCCCTTACTCACTCTAATCTGATTATTATGGGTGACTTTAACCTATGGCTTAATGGAAACTTGGACTCAGGATACAGTAACCTAATCCAGGCCTGTGAGAGCCTGAGCTTATGCCAATGGATCAATGAAGCCATCCACAAGGGGGGGGGCATACATTGGACTTGGTCTTCCCTAAGGAACAGGTCTTGGGAGCAGTAGAAATCCTTCCGGTTGGCTGGTCCTGAAGGGTACGGTGAGCTACCAGTGAGGTAAGGACGTTCAGGAGTAGAGACTGGAGGGGGTTTCTAAAAAGAAAGACCATCTCATCCTCGATATTCTCCTTTGGAAAGGATTTTAACAATGGGAGGTCAGTGGAAGACAACTATATAGACTTCTGTGACCAGATTAAAATTAGACTTGACCAGATCGCCCCCATAAAAAATTGTAAGAAGACTGGCAGGCCGTCAGCTTAAATCCTTGAAATTGATCTGCTGGCAGGCAGAGAGGAAATGGAGGAAGATTTACTCGGATGAGGATAAATCTTAATGGAAGGCTGCAATAACGGACTACAGGAAGGGAATTGATTTAGCAAAATCAGAATACTTTGCTAATACAAATCTAAATTCTAAAAATAACTTCAGAACAATTTTCAAAATAGTGAAGGATATGGCTGTTCCTGAATGTACACAATCCAAAATTCTGCCAACTCAAGCTTTGTTGGAAAGCCTAGAGACCTTCTTTATGGAGAAAATAAGTAACATCATTGATGGTTTGAAGGTGAACAATCTTTCTAGGAAAGAAGGCCTCACTGTTAAAACTAATGAGGCACGAGATTCAGGAAAGGCAAATGGGGCAGAGCCAGGTCCACTGACCTCCCTGAACCATTTTGAGGCACTCTCGGAGGAGATTTTTAAAAGAACTGCCTTGGGTGTGTCATCGGATTCCCCTTTAGATCCTCTTCCACACAAAATCTGGAAGGAATTGGGTTCTGAGCTTTTTCCCATTCTGCGTCAGATCTGTAATAGCTCTCTAACGTCTGGACTAGTACCAGCATGCTGGAAACGGATTGTGGTCACTCCACATTTGAAAAAAGCTACACTCGCCCGACCTGCGCTGGTAACTACAGACCAATCTCTCTATTACCATATCCGATCAAAATCATTGAATGAATGGTCAGCAAAACTCTGTCTCAGTTCCTGGATTCCAACTACAGGCTAGATGATGTTTAGTTTGGCTTTCGACTTGGTCATGGAACTGAGACTGCTCTAGTGACCGTGTTAGATCTTCGACTGAGGGCAGACAGGGGATAATCGGGCATTCTTATTTTGCTTGACCTGTCTGCCGCTTTTGACACGGTCAACCATGATATTTTTCTGACCAGGTTGGAAGAGGTCGGGGTGTCAGGGACGGTTCTAGAATGGTTCCGTTCCTATCTTTCCGGCAGGTGTCAGGCGGTCTCCCTCCCGCCGTATCAATCTAAGTTTTCCAACATCCATCATGGCGTTCCTCAGGGATCGGAGATAAGCCCTATTCTCTTCAATATTTATTTGAAATCATAAAGGCGCATGGTGTGAAATTGGTAAACTATGCCGATGCCACTCAGCTCTTCTTCCCCCTAGAGGGAAATCAGTCAATTCCTCTGGTAACATTTCATGACTGCATGCAGGACACTGCCCATTGGCTAAGAGCCAATTCACTTCAATTTAATTCAGATAAGACTGAAGTCTTATATTGCGCTGTGGGGAAAGTCCCTCCCACATTTCCTGATGATGTTTGGCCTTCTTCAACTACGTCTACTCTGGTTCCTGCTAAAGCCGTACGTAATCTAGGAGTTATGCTTGATGCTAATTTAATTTTGGAAATACATGTCAATAAGGTGGTGGGGAATTGCTTTTCCCTGATCAGAGCTTTGAGGAAGATCCTCCCGTTGTTGCCAAAGACAGCCAGAGCGCTGGTCGTTGGAAGTATTATCCTCAACAGGTTGGACTATTGTAATGCTCTACTATTGGAGGCCCCAAAATTTTTGGTTGAACGACTTCAAAGAGTCCAAACCTTGGCGGCCAAATTGCCACTGATGAACCCACGCCACTCGTCAGGCTCCTTGACCCTTGCAGAGCTTCATTGGTTGCCAATAATGCAGAGGGTTCAGTTCAAGTCTCTCTGCCTGGTCTTCAAGGCCCTTCATGGTTTTGGACCCAAACGTCTTCAGGAGACCTTTACATGGTATACTCCATCAAGGTGTCTTTGTTCCGCCACTGCTTGTTTGGTGATAGCTCCCAAATTCGAAGAGCCAAGTCAGGAGGCAGGGTGTTTAGCTCGGCCGCTGCCAAACTCTGGAATAACCTCCCTCTGGAAATTAGAAAGTCCCACGATCTTCTGCAGTTCAGGAAAAAGATAAAAACAGGGCTGTTCCCTAGAGCTTGACAGCTCTGGGGATACCCAGTTTAATCCACTCCCGATACCTTCCACTGGTTGATGATTCACGTACTATAGCGCCAAGATACCTGTTGGGTGATAGCTGTGCTTTATAAATACCGCATACAATACAATCTGACAGTGCGTGAAGATTCCCCCAGGACAATAGTGGTGTCACCATGGTCACTCCTTGGGGACTCAGCCCTTCTGGCTAGCCCCTGACCCACTGGTTCTTCCACTGGGGACTCTTTCCCCTTCTCACCCCTCAATCTGGACTTCTGCACCCTCCACTTAGGAGTGGCATTGCCAGACACCGGAAATGATGGGGTCTGATTACAGACACTCCCAGTTCACCAGACAAAAGGGGATCCCCCTCAACAGGTGGCCCATCAGGAAAGACTAGGCTCCCTACCTGCTGTTCCCTTAAAGAACCATCCAGGCCCTGACACTGAGGTTGGGTACTATCGGGATGCATCCCATTCTCACTCCTCCCCCTTGAAGACAGGACGTGAGGCCCTACACCCCTCCCACTACAACGGGACCTAGCTGGGCTACTCTGAACCACTTCCACCACTCTGGGTTGGAAGATCCCTGAGTCACTCCCCTTAGGGTCACTCCCCGATGCGTCTTCAGACCGTCTGGAATCCACCAAAAGGTCTGCCTCCCTGGTGAGCTCTCTGGGGCCAGAGAACTCACTCTCCAACAGGTGTTGGCATACCTCTGGAAAACAGGGACTTACAATATGCTCTCCCACAATTGGGTCACACAGCCCCACACACGGGTTAACCAAACTATCTTTCACCTCACCATCCAGTGCCTCGCACACATACTCCACACCACTCTCTTGAGATTGAAAAGACAGTATCTGACTGTCTCTGTCACTCAACCCACACTCTCCTGGGCAGAATTCACACTCACATACCAGGACTTCAACCTTGGGGGAACCCCTCTCCCTGCACCTCTCATTTAGAGTCAGCAGAGTGTCCCTCCCACCTCTAGGACCATGAACCCCTGCACCAGTTTCCCCATTCTCCTCAGGGACACAGCACATTACTGGAGCTAACTCATGTCCTTGAACCTCCTTCAAGTCAGGCGCCACATCTCTGGGTGTGTGTACTACTCCCTCAGCACTGGAAAATTCAATTTTGCTGCCATCATCGGAGCTGGATTCCACCTCCATCTCAGCAAAGCTCACTTCCTGAGCTACCCAAACTTCTTCTTCTTGGGTCAAGGCCCTCTTAGCCTCATCAAGCTTTCTCAGCTCCTCATCAATCTCTCTCAGCCTCTGGTCACAAGCCAGAAACCAGGCATCTTTTTCTGTTTCTTCCTCACTTTTAGAGAACTCCTCCTCCTTAGACTCATCTGGCAGTGTTCGTTTCCAGCAGGGTAACTCATACTGAAATAGGGATGCCTCTAGATCCTCCCCAGACCTTCTCTTCACAGGCAGCCCTGTTTCCTTGCAAAACACATGTAGCTCCTTCATTTTGTAGATGAACATGAGCCAGAAGTCAAGTTCCATTTTGAAACAACTACCATAGTCATAGCATCAAAAATACTTCCAGGAGGACACCAGAAAACAGTATGTGGTTGTGTTTGGTCTGCACTCACTAGTAGTGTACACCCATCACTGTATATGAGTCACAAATGCAAGTCCAGAATCCTCACCGCTGACCACCAATGTTAGAACTGGGGGTCTCTAGTTGGCAGAGGTAGGTACCTTTGACCAAATAGGAACACTTGCTTCTAGTTAGGGAAAGGGGATTACACTCCTGGGTAACCCCTTCTCACCCCCTTGGTAGCTTGGCACAAGCAGACTGGCTTATCTCAGAGGCAGTGTGTAAAGCATTTGTGAACACGTACAGTAATACAGTGAAAACACTACAGATGGACACCACACAGGTTTTATAACAATAAGTATTCTTTATATAGACTTAACACAAGACCAAAATGACAAAAATCCACAATACTGTAATCAAAAATAATATTTTAAGATAATAAATAGCTCAAAAATAGGTTATTCACATAAAAGCAGTCTGTAGCAACAGATAACCCCAACTGGAGTTATCACGACGTCGAGGTAAAAAAAATCCCAAAGTACAGCACCGACCGCAAGTTGCGCAGTGTCGGGCCCGGAGTTAAGACGGACCCACAAAGAACAGTACCTTGGAAAAGCGAAAACAAAGACAGCTCACGGCGTCAGGGAGATGCGGTGTCATTGACGTTGTGTTGCGTTGGTTCCTTGCTTCGGGGGAAGCGTTGCACCGGGTCCTCGATGCTTGCGCAAAGCAGTGGAGGCATATGTTCCTTACCAGAGAGGAGGTGACATCACGATGGCACCAAAACCATGGTTCCTACGATGTCACGATGTCGATGGATTCTTGACTCCGCGATGATGTCGGCTTCGGAGTCAATGCGGCACAGCAGCCGGTGTCGGGTCTACGTTGTAAGTCGGATCAGTGCTCACGGCTTCGATGCAGAGTACGGCGTCGCTCGCCGGCGTCGGTGTTGTAATTTCCTTCTGTAGCAACTAGAACAGCAAGTTCCAGATGCAGGCAAGTAGAAGGGGTGAAGTGTTGTATCCCAGAGACTTCAGGCAGGAGGCAAGCTCAAATTCAAGCCCTTGGAGAAATATTCTGCAAGACGATCGAAGTTCTTTAAAAGTCCCTTCACCTTTCTTTGGCAATAAAGAAACCACTGCAGGCCAACCCAACAAAACAGCACACTGGCAAAGGGGCAGTCCAAACTCGGGCAGCTTCCTTAGTTCTTCTCCTTGACAAAGGTTTGTCTTGTTTTCCCAGAAGGGATCTAAAGTCCTGGGGTCTGGGCCCCAATATTTATACCAGTAAATCATTTGTCCTCTGAAGGCAGATGGTCCTGTACCTAGTGCAAACCAGTTCTGGGTGCATTCTGCAAGTGCACAACTTTTTCCTTTGTCAGTGTTGGCCAGGGTCATCAGATGCACCACAGGAAGAGCCAACATTGTGGAAGGCAGGCACAACCCTATTCAGGCCCAGTTGCAACTCCTCCCACCACTCTACATGCAGATAGGTCTATTCAGCCTTGTGCGGACTCACTCTGTCTCCTGGAGCCTCCCCAGTCCCTTTCACTCACAAACCAGACATGCAATATACAACCTCGCAGAGGCAGGCTGGATAGTTAGGTAAGAAAACACCTACTCTCTAAAAGTGGTATTTATTTTCAAACACATAATGTTAAAACCAACGTCACTAGAAGAAGTATTTTATCACTCTGAGTTCAGGCATACTAAACTCAAATCTCTACTATGATCCCTGGGTCAGTTAGTATTATAAGGTGTTATAATCAAACTGCCCATTCTGGCCTATGGGGACGGGTAGCCTTGCAATAGTATAATCCAACAAGGAGCTACAGAGGGAAGATAAATGGCAGGCCACCCTCCACTCAATTTATAATCCAACAACAAAGACCTGGCAATAATCAGCACTTTTCATCAATCTGTATATGTAGATACGTAGGGTTACTTGTAGGGTGATATGTTTATCCGTTTCCCCTAAATCAGTAGTTCTTTTCATGAACTCTGAACTAATCCCATGTGCCTTAAAAATTGATATTTTATAATTCCCACAGTAGGGAGAAAAACCAGCCACCAGTCAGATCACTCAACCAGCACCCATCAACAATAAAGAGTGTATATATCACAAAAATGGTGAGGTGCAGGGAAAAAGTGTAGAGAAATTAGAAATTATCTCACGTGCGCACCACCGGAGGAGCAACTGGCAGGTTCTCACCAGCTTGCCCACGTATTTATCATCATCGCTAACTTTCTCATAGAGTAAAATATGTGTCCAGCGCAAGAGAAGTGTGAAAAAAATAGGAAAAAATAAGCAAGACCCCAAAGAAAAAGAGACAGAAGAAGTCTCAAGTAAAATTGGGTCCAACTCACATATGTACTTCCAGCTTATTTATTTTATTTCACTGTGCGAGTTAGCCCAAGATTAAAAACACAGCATGTTGTTAACCACATTAAGGATGGTCAACATGTTTCATTGCCTTTTCAAAGATAGCGGCAAATTCATCAGTGCTACTGAGGTCAGCGTTCACCTCCCTGGACCTTTATACATAAAAAAAAAGAGTGAGTGACAAACAGACAAAAGAGACACGACTGGTAAATCATAAGAGACACCACCCATTCCTACCCAATAATTCAAGACAGGTAGTCATATCAACACAAACTGTATTAAAATAGTAACCACATATCCTGTGGTTGCAAGAAGTATTTACCTAGTGAGAACCACGGGCCCACATACCAGCTCTCACTTAGTTGCAGGGGTGTATATTATTTACACTTTTCTCCCCTTCTGCAAGCACCTCTGTTGCTCACACCTTCATCTGTGGAAACAGACACATACACTGAAACAATGACTGCATCAAGTTAAAGGAATTATAAAATATACATTTTTAAGGCACAGGGGATTAGTTCAGAGTTCATGAAAAGAACTACTGATTTAGGGGAAACAGATAAACATATTACCCTACAAGTAATCCTATGTATCTACATATACAAATTGAGGAAAAGTGCTGATTATTGCCAAGCCTTGCAATAGTGAAAAACTAAATTTGCTGTAATTCACTATCAGGACATGCCGCACACATCAGGGCATGTCCTATCTTTCACATACAATGCACCCTGCCCTAGGGCCTACCTTAGGGCCTACCTTAGTGGTGTCTCACATGTAGGAAAGGGAAGGTTTAGGGACTGGTAAGTGGGTGCACTTACCAAGTCGACATGGCAGTACTAGACTGCACACAGGCTCTGCAATGGCAGGCCTGAGACACACTTTCCAAGCTGCTTCTGGGGGTGGCACAATCAGTGCTGCAAGCCCACTAGCAGCATTTGATCTACAGGCTCTGGGCACACATGGTGCACTGTACTAGGGTCTGACAAGTAAATCAAATAAGCCAATCATGGAGTCACTAATCTATAACAACAATTTACAATAGAGAGCATATGCACTTTAGCACTGATCAACAGTGGTAAAGTGCCCAGAGTCATAAAACAGCCAACAACAGGTCAGAATAAATACAGGAGGAAGGCAAAAAGTTCTGGGATGACCCTGCAAAAAGGGCCAAGTCCAACAGTTGCACAAACACAGAACTCAACAGATCACTGAAAAGGAAGGACAGACCACTGCTTGAGCAAAATGGAATATGTAGCATTTGAAGCGTGAAGACGTAGTAGGTGAACAGCGAGCCACCAGTAACACACACTAGGCAGCAACTTACCACCTTAAAATTCCCTCATGGAACTTGAAACTACCACAATGCATTGTTCCCATTCCCAACATTCTATCTTATTGCACTACATGGGTTTCCCCTTTTCTAAATAGAACAAAAATATCTTATAACCAAAAGAATACAGAAAGAAATAGTAAATAAATAACTTATAAGTAATATACACATTTTAGAAAGATTGAATGCCAAAATAGGCAAACCACACACTGAAAAAACGAATACATGGCATTAAATGATATGTAGCAGAGGAAGACAAAAAGCATCATTATACGTTGTAGTAGGGCCACAATGACACACTAATGAAAAGGCATTAAACATATCATTGCAAATGCAACACACTTGCAGAACCACCTCAATCACACTATAAAATTACTCTACTACTACATTTTATACCTCCACCAACACTCATTGCCTCCATACCTTCCCCAGAATATTCCTCACATTCTTCATCCCTGCTACTCCTTTCTTCTACACACTCCACCTGAACCAACCAACACATTCCACCATTGACCACCTTCACCCCGTACACTGTTACCTTTTGCTTCCAATACCCTAATAGGTAGGCCAAACTCAGATCCACCTTTACTCACATGTATAGGTTTCTTTATGTGCACTGTATCACCGATCTCAACTTTGAGAACCATAACCTTATTCTTCTCTTCAAAATATTGTTTTTGTTTATCCTGTAGTACTTTAATCATTTTCCTTACACTCTCATCTGTCCACTTGCCATACTTGACCTATTTGTTCACCCAATCTGGACAGAAAGACGTAGTGGCCCTGCATCCACATAACAATTCAAATGGTGAAACACCAGTGGATGCATGTGGAGTCATGTGATAAGACCTTAGTTTTAAATGCATTCACCGCCACACACTTGTTGGCTACAGCCCACTGAATACACTCTCCCAACACCCTATTCATCCTCTCAACCAGTTCACTGGTTTTAGGGTAATACAGTGAGCTCTTTAGATGCTTTACTCCACTAGTCTGAAAGACTTATTCCACCTGACCAGACACAAATTGAGTTCCATTGTCAGACACAAATGTGGCTGGGAAACCTTCCTTCAGGAAGATGTCCTTAAGAAATGTCACCACCCCTCCTGACATAACTTTGTTTACAATGTTTACTTATGGCCAATTGGTTTGATAATCCAGCGTGACTAATGCAAGACTAGATAAACTAGCCAATGCATGAAAGGGCCCCACAATATTAATCCCTGCCTTCTCCCATGGTGCAGAAGGTAAATCTATGGACAAACAAGAGGTTACACATCCTCATAGTTTTGTCGCTACTAAATCATATGACACATTTCTTAACCATTTGGTCAATCTCTGTGTCCATGAACACCCACCAAAAAGACAAACCTACATGCCTTTTTGTAATTATAGCTCCTAAATGATCTTCATGAGCTCGGAATATAATGGCATTCCTCAAAGACATAGGGTAGCACCAACTTGTCCGCTCTTACCAACAATCCACCTTCGACTGACAGATGCTCCACAACCTTTACATAAGTCTTCAAATCAAAGTCAAGATTTCTTTCTCTTGGCCAACCTAACTCCACATATTTCATGACGAAAACCATGAAGGAATCATCCATGGCAGCTTTGCACCATTATAGTTCTGAAAACAAACACATATGTGTAAGCCTTCCGCTGCCACTAACAATCTTCTGAATCTTCATCACCCCCTCCATCACTTTTGACATCAACACACTCAAATTGCAATAGCTTCGATGACACAGGAGCAATGCAGGGTGTGAAACCTCTAACATTTATTTCAACTCAAAATAACAACTAAAGATCTGTGGTCTGTTTGGAATATAAACTTCCTTCCCCAAGCATCGTTCGTAAACTTCATAACTGCCCACCAGCAGACTAACAGTTCTTTTTAGATAATGGAGTATTGTCTTTCTGCACCCATGAACATGCATGAAGCATACCAATTGCCCTAACATTTCCACCATCTTCATTGATTATGAACTTTTTTCCCCAAACATAGTTCCTAATTCTCATAACAGCTCACCAGCAGTTTAAAAGTTCCTTTTCGAAAACAGAAAACTGTCTTTATGCACCCGTTAACGCATGTGAAGCATAACCAGTGGTCCTAACATTTGCACTATCTTCTTGACTGAGAACCGCTCCGAATTCCACTTTGCTGGCTTCAACGGTTAAAACACACTGCAACTCAGGATCATGATGTTTCAAAATCTTTGGTGAAACCATTTGTCCTTTCACCCACTAAAACACCTTTTGGCATTCAGCATTCCTTTCAAAGGTAAAGAATGTTTTCAAAACTGCCTTGTCTACAAGCCATTTAGTCTGAATTATGCTGTTAACTAGGCTTTCTTTAGGTGCTATGCCATGGCTGGTACCAAATGGCCTTAGTACTCAACTACATCAGTGAGAAATACACACTTATCCCTCCTTAGGCACAACCTCCTTGCTCTGGAATCTCCTCAACATTATTATCATGTGTTTGTTTGTCAGGTGCAAATACTAACACATCATTCTGAAATGAGGACACCCCCTGAATACCTTTCAGTATGTTACACATCACTTTCTAGAAAACTGAGGCCACAGAGGCCATCCCAAATGACATGCAGCAGTATTGGTATGTAGCAAATGGGGAGACAAAAGCTGTTAAATTCCTTGATTCTGGTTCCAAATCAATGTAATGGTATGCTGAAGCCAATTCTAACTTTGAGAAAACCATGGCTTTTTTAAAACCAGTTAAAAGCTCATTGATGTTGGACAAAGGATGGGAGTGCACCTAGATTTTGTTGTTCAGACAACACAGGTCCATGCATAACCTCAGTTTCCTATTCTGTTTGCGAAACACCACTAAGGGAGACAACCGCAATGATGAATCAGTGGGTTAAAAAATGCCTCACAAATCCTGTTGAATGCTAAAAGGAACATTACTTAATTTTTGTTTCACCTGTCTTGCTCCCTCCTTCACTATTATTTAGAATTTTTATTTCAGGAACTGTCCCAGTTCCCCAGAAAAAAACATGAGGATACCTACTCGTAATCTGCTGTTTTGCCTCCGTTTTAAGAATTATGCACAACAGTCTCTGGTGTAACCACCCTAAGATGTTCACCCCCTTGTGGGCTACACAAATCTTCCCAGCTATTCTTCATCCTTTGAACTCAAATATGTCATCAATGTACCCACACAAGTTAATGTCATGTCCCTCATAAGACAATGCTTCGCATTCAGGCAGTAATAGTTGTCTTGTCGTCCAAACATTGTCATACAGATCCTGGGTGATCATGGTGATGCGTACCACAGGAACCCACAGTTAGAAATGGCATAATCACATTACACAATGGGCCTCACCAGCATAAACACATTATGCACTAACCCAATAAGCATAAACACATTACGCAAATAGATACTACCTCAAAACATCACAACATAACATTAGGCATCACAAGCATAAGCAAATTATGCAATAAAACGGAGTGTACCACAGTACACTGACCAGGTGCATACATCACATTTGGCAATAACCTTCACAAGCATAAAGACATTATGCAATAATCATGTTAGGTATTACCGTCATTAACACAGTGTGCAATAACTCACTGTGCACAACATGACCCCTAAGCCAACTGGCCTGTCGCTGGGGCTCAAATGCCCTCTGTCCCAAAATGTCAGGGAAGATGCCACTGCAGCAGAATCTACACTTTGCGCAATTGCGCTGGGGGCAAAGGAGTGTATCCTACTCCTGTCTCCTACAAAATACCCCCCCACAAGAAGGTTTGGCCTACACATTGCAGCTGCCTGCTAATTGCTGGGCAGCTGTGACCATAACTGAGGGCTACCAATATCCATGTGACCCAAGTCCCCCCCTGGGACTTCTAAATAGCAACTTTGCCCCCACGGCACTCCACTGTGCCACCCACGGACTTCGGGGAGACAAGTTGGGGCAACTTTGGCACCCACGTAGAAAACTGGACAATGCCCCCCTCGGGCCGTAAAACCCACTGCGCGGCCCGGGGCACTCCATCCTCAAAAGCACTCACCCGCTGTTGGGCCCCCAAGATTCCTGTGGAGGCACCACGCCTCTGATGGCAATTCCTGAACTGCGATGGCCCGCGGCCTCGCGGTACAGCCATTCCAACCCGGGGACACACAAGGCTCTCACCACACCGGTTCTCAGGGTAGGACGGGCCTGGAGCGAAGTCTCCACCTACCTCCTTTCTGGATTCACCCACAGGCTGGGCAGCATGTGGGGCTCTCTTCAGTCATGGGAGCCCCGCCGACGATTCAGCACCAGCTTGCCTGTCGGTCTTTGCTCCACGCCTCTCCTCACTTCACCTGGGCCCCCTCCTGGGACCCAGGACTTCGATGTGGGCTCCGGACTTCCTGCTTCTGGATTTCGGCTGCGGGAGGCTCCGCCCCTAACCAGACGAGTTGCCTGACTTCCGTGGGCCGCGGCGGTGACTTCTCTGGCTGCTGCAAAGTGCGGGGTGGGCACCCGCCTTAACAATATTTATTCAAGCAGGGTGGGCACCCGCCAGGTAGCACTGCATGCGGGGTGGGCACCCGCATTCACCAAAATAATTGCAGGGTGGGCACCCACTCGTCGGTGCTATAAGCGGGGTGGGCACCCGCCGAAAGCAAAATAAAATCACCACTGCGGGGTGGGCATCCGCCGAACACGGCAAATCACGGGGTGGGCACCCGCTCTTTTAAAAATGCATAATGCGGGGTAGGCTTCTGCGCAGAACAGGGAAAATGTGGGGTGGGCACCCGCTCTTCCCATGCACTGTGGGGGAATCCCCATGTAGGGATTCCCTCAGAAATGATCGCAGTTTAGCGCTGCATAGCCCACATGCTCCTCTTACCTGGGGATTAAAAATCAGAAAGCTCACAAGGCGCGAGGAGCAAGCAAAGGTCCTGGATCTCAAGAAAAACAAAAGGTCCAAGGAAAAAAGTTCTTCCAGGTCTATAGGGCATAGCTGGGCCCAGGTAGGCCAGCACACAGGTCCCCCCAGCAGTTAGGTAAGCCCCCATGGTGGTTTCTCCTGGGCCCCAGCAGCATCAAGCCCCTCACAAGTCCAGGAAAGCACCCTCAACATGGGATCACAGCACCAGCATTTATACACCTTTCCCTTTGTCTGCACCAGCACAGGGCTTGGGGAACCAGCAGAAACTGGTTCAGGGGGAAATTGGAGCACTCTGTTGACAGGGCTCCTCTTCCCCATTGTTAGGTGGGGGCTCGTCATTAGACACACCACAGGGGGGCAGAGCCAGCATTCACTAGGGCAGACACCATCCTATTCAGGGACCAGAGACTTCCCCTCCCACTACTCAAAAAGTAGATGTCCCATTCAGCCTAGCGCTGACTGCCCCTGCCCCTCCTGGAGCCACATACACCTCACCAGCCCCTGTCACTCAAAAGCCAGACATGCAATTCACATTAGGCAGGCAGACACATAGCACACAGAAATGCCAACTTAAAAAAGGGGCATTTCTAAAATAGTTATAATAAATCTATGCACAGCGTTGCGCAGCATTTATTCTCACCATTTCATACATAGTAGACTTGACCACACTGCTCCTCTCATAACAGGAATTATCACTGACACACCTTATCAGGGACCCCCCATGCTTTCCTTTGAGAGGGCAGGCCAACCTTACCAATGTAGCTCAGAGAGCGCACGCACTTTACACTGGACCACAGGGCTAAAGTGCTCAGATGCCTAAAATCACCAACACCAGGTTACAGAAAAAGGCTAGGAGAATGCAAAATGTTTTGGGTGAACCTGCCAAATGGGCCAAGTCCAACACCCACCATTATGACTACTTGAGAGTCTCGATTGCCCTTTTTTACCACCTCACCTTTTACAGCCAAAATCATGTCTCTTAATACTTTGCTGATGCTTACATCTTCCTCCTCTTGAACATAAGCATCAGTGACATTTGACTGATGAGTGGAGTTTAGCTTGGGAAGATTGACACACTTTAATGAAATACCCCTGTCTGTTGCATAACCTACAACTTACCTACCTAGCCGAGCATTGCTTGCCCCCTTTCACATGCATGCAATTTCCACATCGGAAACATATTCTGCTGGGAAAAGAAAGAGTTGCATTTGTCATAAAAAAATGAATTGTTTTTATCATCCTGTTTGTTGTCTTTCACAGTTTACTACCAATAACTTTAAAAAGAGCAACTGGTTCTGTTCTTTTACCTTGCAGTGCTTTAGCTGACAACTGAGTGATCTCAATATTCTTTGCCATCCTAATAGAATACTGTAATGTGTGATTTCCCATTGATAACATTTGTTTTATCATCTTATCGTTGCAGTGACATATATACTGATCTCTTATTAACTGATCAGCAAAGGTTCAAAATTGGCATTCTGGAAAAAGCTTTCTAAGCACAGTAATATAGGTGTCCACATCTTCCCATTGATTCTGAATTCTTATGAAGAACCTGTGACAAATTACCTCCAAACTTAGTTGCACTTTAAATCTAACCTGCAATTTTTTTTACACTCCCTTGGTATTTCTCCAACTCCTCATCACCCGCCAGAACTACCTCAGGTAAGTGTTTCAGGATAGATCTGCCTTCAAAGACTAATGAATGAAGAAGTAGATATTTCCTTCTCTCAGCACAGAAACAAAGTGCTCCAATTGCCCCCAAATATGTCTTAAAGGCATCAAACCATTGTTTCAATTTTATTGGAGGCTCACAGGGTGATTCCAAGAAAGGTGCTTGTGGAGTTACTTCCTGCATTATTTTGTAAAAATCTACAACTGTAAAAAAAAAAATCAATTTGAGGACTAAGAGATGACACAGCACTAGTATAGAAAACTGTCTCCCCTAATAATAGTTCAACGTAAGCCTTATTGGTTTTTAAACCCCTCCTCCTAAAACTAGAATTTAGAGAACATTTACATTGAGTATGGGGAACAATGGCATACCCACACCTAGAATATATGATCAATCAATCAGTTCTTGTATAGCGTGGCTTGCCATCTATGAGGATATACCAGCACTGTGCTTCAGGAGTTCAGTCAAAGAGGCAGGTCTTGAGTCTCTTCTTGAAGTCTGTCAGTGATGGTACGGTTCAGAAGTGGAGGGAGAGGGAGAATGTTCCAGGATTTGGCAGCGAGGTGGGAGAAGGAACGCCCTCCAGTACAGCAATAACCGATGCGCAGTGTCTGGGCAAGGACAAGGTGGGTGGAGTGGAGGTTTCTGAGTGGTTAGTGGAAGTTCCGATGGTGGTTCATACATGCAGGTTCATGGTCATGGAGGACTTTGTATGCGTGGGTCAGGAGCTTGAACTGGCATGGGTATCCAGTGGAGGTCTCACAAGTGCTGGGTAATGTGAGTCATTTGGGGCTGGTTGAGAATCAGTCTGGCAGCTGTATTTTGGAATGTCTGGAGTCCTCGCATGAGTTTGCTGGTGATGCCTGCATAGAGTGCATTGTCGTAGTCGAGCCAGCTAGGGATGAGGGTCTGCACCACTGTTTTCCTGAGGTTGATGGGTAGCCATTTGAAGATTCTGCAGAGCATGCAGATTGGGCTGAGGCAGGCTGAGGAGACTGCGTTGACCTACCATTTCATGGAGAGTCTGCTGTCCAGGATGATTCTGAGGTTGTGGATATGATCCTTTGGGGTGGGGGTGGGTCCAAGTTCCGATGGCTACCGGGAGTCGTTCCAGAGGGCTGTGTGTCTGCTGAAGATCAGCACTTGTGTTTTGTCCGTGTTGAGCTTCAGGCAGTTGTCCTTCATCCAGGCTGAGACGTTTTGCATGCAGTTGTGGAAGTTGGTATAATCCTGATACGATCAAAAAATGGCTTAATAATTCAGCAGGGCAATAGATTTAATACCCACTCATTTTTGGGGATCAGTGCTAGAGAGATATCTGGAAGACACCAAAAGTTGGGCAATGTCCACCAGTTGTGCGGGTCAGCACTGCAGTTACCAACTGTACTGACCCTGGGAAAAACCCCTTAGTTAAAGATATTTGTCCGGAAACTTTGCGAATTAGGACCAGTGTTAAACACAGCACGTCAGACCAAGGAAACTCTGAACTCACAGACAGCAGCTGTGGAGTACCCCAGCACTCCTCCCTGAGCCCCACACTCTTTAACATCTACGTGGCCATGGTCAGTAACTATGGACTCAACATCATCTCATACGCCGATGACACCTAACTTATTCTCTCCCTTACCAATGTGTTAAGGTAATACAGAAAGTCAATCAGCACACTTTTATTAAAATATCAATAGTGCTTAGCAATTATATCATGTATGAAACATATTTTCCAAACAGATCCTTTTATCGTACAATAGTTGGGAATTATAAAATTCCTAATTAATTCGGGATTACCGGAATTAATTCCTTATCCTGTTAAAAGTTAAAACATTCAGGTATGCACACCAGTAAGCCACGCAGAGGTATGCCTCTCTCATGCTAAATATATTTCTCCTTTAGCGACCAATTTGTCATTTTCACTCTGTCATATAGCATGGTCTTTTTGTGCCCTGAGGTTGCTGGCCATATCAATTTACTAAGATATCAAAGGAACTTTTCTAGTGCAGAGTTCTGAACATTATCACACAAAACAAATCATGCTCTTTAAGAATGTGGCAAAGTTAAACAGTATCATTGTCCTTTTTTAGGCTCAATCCTCAATTCCATCAGTCTGAATCCTAAGGAGATCCCACAAACAAATAGATGGGGTTGAAAAATATTGCCATCCTGTCCAAAGGAGACACTAACCTGGAAAACATGTAGGACGCTTAACTTTGGCGTGCCATGTTTGCATCACAAAAGTTAACCAAACCTGTGCAAAATGTTTATTTTGCGTTTACTTACCAGCACAAAGCTTTTCTTTAAATGGAAATTTGCCTGGAAGTAATGCAAAGTAGCGATTGTGCTGCTACGATTACTTTGTCCCAGGGGGAAGTTCCATGATTAACTTTCCAGTACAAACGTATACTAGACATCTCGAGCACACCCTTATACTATGGTGCAAGGGTGTGATGGTGGTGTCTGGCATTTCTGATTGTGCGCCAGCGCTAGGGAGGGAGCAGAATTGGGCCCTGTCTTAGTAGATATGGCACTTTCTTGCATCTCTACTTCTCTCGCAATGCAGCCCAGAAACTTTGGTCGCTGTTCTGCATTGCAACCTTTTTGCAAATGTGCCCCTGGGCATTAAAGAAAATACGACTTCTGTTTCGCTTTTGAGGGTCTTTATACCTTTCACAGTATTAAAAGAATGACACATGGATTGAGACCAGCACTAAAATGCCTTGTCAAATCCAAGAACGGGTAATGATGGAGTAAATATTCTGTAATAAGTGAGTTTTGATTGAAAATTAAATATTTTCTGGTGCAACTTCATTCTTATTAGTAAGATTTATTTTACCAATTGCAAATTAATATTTGAAAAAGAAACATATTTTTGAAAGACATTTAAATGTAAAATTATTTTCTATACACGTTTTATTTCCTTAGCAGTATTAATCTTTTAAGAAAGTCGTGTTGATTTACATTTATTGACAATAAGCGGGGGCCTTTCTGTAATTTTCAGCGTGCAAATACTTACTTGTGCATATAGTCTGCCCTCCCCTGGGTCTAGCCGACACACATGTGCATTGCCAAACTGCTGCAATCTTCTATTTCCATGTTACAGAGAATCCTGAGCTGGATTTAATCAATTCTGGGAAATAGTACTACTCTTTTTAAGACTTTATTTGCAAAATTAATGGAACTGAAATTATACGAGTTTTTTCAGAGAGAGCAGGTTTCCCACTAAGGCAGTGCACTGTGTGAATACAATCGCCTACAGGTACATACATACCTTGTGGTCCCCTGTAACTCAAGCACCATATCAAAAGGCTCACTTGGATGCACAGGCAGTGCATCCCCCGCTGTCTCTTAGCCACTGCTTCTGCATATGCGATATGATTTGAGCACAGGGACAACGTTTTTTCCTTCATTTACCTGTGGCCACATTGCAATGTTAATGAGGGAATTTCTTATTGAGATTGTGTGGGTGTGAAATGCTTATTTGCATGATCAGTTTCACGAAAGTGACTACAAAGCCTCCCCAACCCCTTCTGTATTATGAAAGTCTCATGTAGAGAACATAATGTCAATCGTGCCTCAGAGGCACTTCTGTAATACATCCCCTGAAGAATACATTTACTTAAGCCTGTGCCAGTAATTCATCACCGCCACTAGGGGGCACCTAAATGCAGCTTCATCACCTTGTCCAACGGATTTGCGGACTTTGCAGAAACGCACGTTTTAAAGTGAGTGCCATGTTAGAAAGGAGAGTAAAATGCGCATGCCAAGTGTGATTGTTTCACAAACTGCAAATAGGTTTTAAAAGGTAGCAAACTGCAAATAGGTTTTAAAAGGTAACTGTAAAGAACATTTTGGAATGCAAAACATGCAATTGTTTACATAGGAACATTGTGCACACCATTATCATAATGGGTGCAATGTTATTCACATGCCCTGTTCAAACATATACTCACAACATGTATTATGAGCACGTGGCTAATTCACACGTGAGCACAAATCCTCATTTGCTTCGATCTCATCTCTGTATAAATAATATTGGTAATTTTGAGAAGTATTTAAATATTTTTAGCAAAAAATTCGCCTACTGATTTCAAGACTTTTGCAAAATTAATAAAACTAATTGGATGAGTGATAAGTGCAAATCAAAATTATTAAAATCATGCTTTTTTGTTACACTGGATTTTGATAATTAGTAATATCTTTATCTTCAAAATAATGTCTACATTCAAATGTAATAAAGTTATCGAAAAGAAGAATATGTAATACTTTGAAAGAAGTGCCCAATTATGGAAAGATATTTTGATATTCACAGTAACAGCATTAATCATGATAAACGCTCTTGGTATTTAGATGGATGTAAAATATTTCTCCACTGGGCAGGCTGTAACCTTCCGAGCAGCTCTTTGAAGGTCAGCCATAAGTCAGCAATGTTCCAAGTATATGCTCTGAATCCCAGAAAGAATCTTATGAATGATATGAGGAATGTAGCAATTACATCACCGCCTAATAGAGGAGAGTAGATCTGCCATTGTTAACCTTACTCAAGGACTGCAAGAGATATTGGCAGTAGATAATGAAATCCCATCCATATGTCATTATAATTTCAGGTTAAGAGTATATGACTCCTGCAGAAGGAAACTGAGGACACGTTCTGTGAACCAAATGCACTTATTTTCCATTATTAAAAGCATTTTAATGGCTCACTACACTTTTTGACACTTAAAATGTTTCCTGCAATTGTGTACGGCTTTTTGCATTTAATAGTTTTAGGGAGCTTAAAATGACACAAGAGCACTTAGCAATTCAGGTTAAATAAAGGGAAGAATGTTCGTGCTTTCAGTTTCTCTTGTGCTGTCAGTGTTTTCACAGGAAATGACCATCATTTGAATGGTGTATTCTCATTTTTGTTCCTTAACTGTTTTTGCTGGCTGTATAACTGTGTGCAGTTTACCCCTGCAAACTCTAAAGATAGATTTTTTGGGGGGGAGTTTTATATAGCGCGAACTTGACCCGTAAGTATCAGAGCGCTTTACATGAGCAACAATTGTGTGCCACTCAGACATATTTATTTTTTGTTAGGCAAGGGGAGATTAATTCATTTGCCCAGAATCACAGGACCTTGAGCGTCCCTGCTGAGACTCGAACCCAGTTCCCCACCGGCAAGGTTGACTGCTAAAGTGCTTGTGTTCCTAATTTCAACATGATGGCAATGGTATATCACTAATTGGCATATTTAACTTGCCTATAGTAAAGAGTGCACCCGTGGCTTGCACGTGAAATGTCACAAGTGGACTGCAGCACCTATTGTGTCACCCACACCTGTAACAGCGCAATCATGACTTCATGCCTACCATTTGTTGCCTGAATTACTGCACATTTGACCTGTCAAAATGACCCATTTGATAGGTATAAACCTTTTTTAAAAAAAATATTAATTAGTCACCCCCAAGTAGGCTTTACTACCCATGGTATTTAAAAGTAAGACATATAAAAGTTTAATGTTAAACATGTCCGCACAGTGAAAAAGACCCAAAAGCTACTTTCACTATAGCAAGGTTGGCTGTTCCACTAGCAAACACTGGGATCCAGTGTTAAACTTAATTATGCTAATTTCAGTTAAGAAACAACTAGAAATTTAATTCAAAAACTCTTTTTATTAGTTATTCAAAATGTAATTAAATTGTAAAATCAAAGCAATACCTATTAATGAAGAGATACGTTTTAGAAAGGTACCTTTTCTCTGCCTATAGCATCTGGAGGCCATTTTGCATGAGCCCTTATTGGTAACAGCCTGTTCCCAGAGCAAAACAAAGGCTTTGATTGTTGCCAGGTGTTGTTGTTTCCTTGACAGGACAACCTGTGGCTGTGACAAGAACTTGATTAACTTCAAAGAGGCCTATCCTGTAAACAGGCGAAGGTTCGCTGACAACTGGGCAGGCCTTTCCGGTGTTCCTTCAATCACACAGACACCAATCCCAGTGGGAGAGGAGCTGCCCCACATATAGTTTACAGTGACACAAAGGCTCTGCACAAGGGGAGAAGGTTTTCACCATCTTCGGTTTAGGCAGAAAGGGGAACTGAGGGATTGCTTTATGTAGGGCATACAGGAAGTGCTTCAAAAGTGGGTACGGTTACTCCTGGAACGTTTTGGTTATGGAGGGGCCAGTAGTCATCCCACCCGTGTGATACTGCCATACATAAATGTGACACCCACAGTACCCTCTTCAGAAAACTAATGGACCTGTAGAAAAACAGAAGAGGACTGAAACTGCTGCCTAAGACCTGAGAAGAGCCTAGAAAACTGGACCTGCAGGTTGATTTCCTTTTCTGGCTATTGGGACAAAACAAGCTTCAAGAGGCCTTTATTTCAACTTTCCAGCTGACCAATTCCAACTGGACTTATCCGTTACCCTCCTGGTGGCTTCTGCTGGGGTGAGTCTTGAAACACAAATGCTGTTTACAAGGTCATGGGATCCTTGATTTTGTCAAAGTATACTCCTCTTAACATCTGCCAAAACCTGGGACTTACAAACTATTTTGCTCCAACGACATCAGGGAAACTGTGACCAACCTGCCAAGCCAATCTATTGATGGTGCGTATTCAGGTATCGCTTGCTTGGGGGACCTTGGGGAGAAGGTGTCTGGCCTCCTGGAGCCCTTTTTTTCTGCAGGGTGCAATCTTGCCTTGCTGGTAGCATCTGAGCTAAAAAAAAGTGACTCGCCAAAGGAAGAAATCTTCACTGGGGAAAGATGCCAAATTATCTGGCTGGTGAGAGACCTTCTTTAGATGACAAAATTAAATTTCTCCACCTTGGAGCTTTCCGGCTTTACAAGACCTCTTCCAGAGGCTACTGATGATGTGAGAATTTTCCACTTCCATTACAGAGACTATTACAGAGACTAAGTCCAAAGGTAAAACATCTGACTTGGTTTCTGTATCTCAGCCATGCTCCATCGCAGTCGGCCTTAACCTGTGCATAGGCGCAATGAGATTAACATGGTTGAAGCGTAATGCTTTTTGGCAATATTTTTTATATTTAAACTTCAAAAATTCAGTTTTGCTTATTGTTTTTTCTGATGTTTTGTTGGCATTTTATTTATGAAAATGTGCTGTAATTTTCTAAATTGGTTTGGGATTTTTCTTGTGCTGTGTTTTGACTTTATTAATATTTGGTACTGTACAATTAGTTTACACATTGCCTCTGAGTAAACCCCCTGTACTCTGTGCCATAGTTACCAGGGGTTTGAGATCCGGTTACCACAGTGCAAAAAGTGATTTACTCTAACATGGTTTGTGATTATCACTTGAGGGGGGTAGTTGGCCCCTGCACTAATACCCCCAACTTCTTACAGTGTTGTTGCAATCAGACACATATCTTTTAGGTCAACCGACGCATGACCTGATGATCGGTATCAAAACTAAAGAGCAAACAAAATGGGTCGCAAAACAGAAACAATGTATCAGGCCTTTTGGCAGGAAGAACTGAGTGTGAAGTATGTGCCTTGAATCACCACAGGAAGGGTACTGTGAGGGTTCAGTGACTTCATTAACGTGAAAGGTAGCAGGGTGTAGTCTTCCCACTGCTGTTCATACTAGACTCCTGTCATTAAGTCTGACTGCCAGAACTTTCATTTAGAGGATTCTTGCATTTAGTTTCTTCCTTAAAGGCATTTCTGATAACTCCTGTTCCTGTCTGGGTCCCCTGAGGTCCGACTGTCTTAATTTCTTTACACCATCAGTGTTTCTTATGATAATTGTCCTCTGAACATTATTTTGTTGAAGAGGCAAAAGAATATTACATTCTCTATGATACCATTTTTCAAGGTATATCTCTCCAGTGTATAGAACTTGTTATTTATTTGGCTCTTTTGTGTATTGGGAAAACAAAGCCTGTCCACCAGGGTGTTAACACCTTTTTGACTACATCGTCTGTTGCGGATTAGAACCCTTTTAGTGTTCTCCAAGAGACTATGGTAAAGTCAGAGCAAGGTGTGGTGCCTCTTGCAATAAACGCAACATCCTCAGGTATTCCACCTCCCACTTCCAAAATAACAACTAAATTAGCTGTTACTTCGACGCTTTCATCAGGAAAACAGGTTAAAAAGGACCCTCCTTCACCAGCTGTATCTCCTTCCCCAATATCCATGGCACTAATTCTTATGGAAATAATACATGGAGGAGACTAATATACGCCTTCAAAATTTGGATGATAAATGGTCTCCTATGAAGAGTAAAGTCGTTCAAATAGAGACTAGCGTGGACTCTTTTCAACCTGTTGTGAGTCAAGTTTCCTCTATACAATTGCCTTATGTGGCCTCGCCACCCATGACTTTTGTGTATGTTTTTTGTTATGTCAATTATCTATTTGTTCTTGGTTTTTTTTCTCAGACCTCTCTTCTCAACTTTATTTCTTTTTTCGTGTTTCATTCCTAATTTATATCTTTTCTCTATCCTTTTGCATCTATTATTTTTTTCCTATTAATTTTATTATTTTTTTCTGCACATCCATTTTCTTTCTCGTATGCTATTTTTCTACGTTATTCCAGTTTATAGATATATCTTATTATCCTTATGTTGTCATGACATTTTAATAGTTATTCTTGCCTGTTCTAACATTTTGAACCTATTAATGTGTTGTAGATGGCATTAAGATTCATTTCATGGAACGTTAAGGGTTTCTCCCCTATAAAACGTCAAAGAGTTTTAGCACATAATTTCAGCTTCAAGGGTGATATTGTTTTGTTACAAGAAATGCATATCTCAGCTAAAGAGGTAACTAAGCTCAAAAGACAATGAGTTGGTCATATTTCTGCATCTCCTTGTTCAGGGATACGTAATGTGGTTGCTATCTTATGTCGTAAAGGCCTCAATATACAAGTCATTGCCCAATATAAGGACAATGAGGTCAGATTGGTTTCAGTTTCCTTGCATGTTGAAAAAAAATCTCCTTAACCATTGTTAACCTATATGCACCTACTAATCCAGATAAGTCATGTTGTCCCTATGTGTTATCTAAATTGGTTACTTATTGTGATTATTAATTAGTAGTAGGTGGGGATTGAAACACGGTTTATGATCCTATTACAGACAGACACCCTAAAGCTCACTTTATTTCTTCAAAAGTTCATTCTCAGATTAAATCTACTATATTTCAAAGATCTCTTGTTGATGCTTGGAAATTATGTAACCCAACTCTTCAGGAGTATACTTTCTTTTCCCCTGTTCAGTTTTCTCAATCTCGAACAGACTATTTGTTTATATCTAAAGCACTTGCTCAACATCTCATGCACTCAGATATAGGTCCCATAATAATTTAGTATCATTCCCCAGTCACTATGGATTTAGATCTCCTTCCGCTCACACCTGGCACAAGAAGATGGAGATTTAATATCACCCTTCTTTTAGATCCCACGTTTACACAAGCTTTTGAACAATTTACCAATAAATCTTTTCTGGAGAATGAAACTCCTGGCATTTTCCCTCAAACTATTTGGGATGCTTTTAAAGCTGCTTCTAGAGACTTCATTATTTCTATTGTGGCCCGGAAATGGAATTTATCTTCCAATAATTTAAAATCACTCACCTCTCGTATTAAAAAATTAGAACATTCTTTTTATAATACCAAATGTAAAACTGATCTCCATGAATTAGTCAATGCTAAATTTGTGTTTAATAAGCTTTCCACAGAAATTGTGAATTCATATTACTTAAATCTAGTGCCAAATCTTATGGCAGTTAGGATATAGAAGGAAAGCTTCTCGCTTATTATCTTCAGATTAGATTAGAGTGTACTAAAATTGACTCATAAAAATGAGGATATACTTTTGGAAATTATACTCAGTTCTTTCAGAGACTCTATACCTTGGAATCTCAATCTACCCACCAATAATCTCTTAAATATGTATCATTAATCTCTCCTCGATCCAATCCTAATGTAGATTTTTCCTCATTGGATGCTGATATTCCAATTCCAAATATTTTTAATGCTATTTCCCTTATCAACCCTTTCAGTGCTCATGACGGAATGGTTCATTAAAACAAACGAAACTGAAACTTAGTTTTAGTTTCAGTGTTTCAGTGCTCGTGGGGTTATCTCAGCCCCCCGAGCACCGAAACACTTGGGAGAGGTATTGTTGGAAAGGGGAGAATCTCCCCTTTCCAATGGTACCCTTCCCTAGTGGATCCCTGCTTGGGGATCACCCCAAGAGGGCGATCCCCAAGCAGGGATCTACCCATTAGCACCAGGTAGGGGGGAGCGGCCCCTTGGGCAAGGGCCTTTGCTCCCCCATGTTTTTTAGCCACATTCAGTCTTTCTACCCCCCCTGGGGGGCAGATGGGGCAGTATCCCCCAATCTTCCCCCTGGGGGACAGAAAGCCCACTAGAAGCCAGGGATTTTTCTTTTTTTATTGACGTTGTGGTGGGGGCTGCCCAGAAAAGAGCATGGCAATGGCCCCCCAGGGAAATCTCAGTCTTTCTGCCCCCCCAGGGGGCAGACAGGGGCAGTAGCCCCCAATATGACCCCCGGGGGGCAGAAAGCCCACTAGAAACCAGAGATTATTATTTTTATTGACGTTGGGGTGGGGGCTGCCCAAAAAGGGCATTGCAATGCCCCCCAGAGAAATGTCAGTCTTTCTGCCACCCCCCGGGAGGGCAAGAAGCCCACTAGACGCCAGTGATTTTTTTTGCACCATTGTTTTTAGGGTGGGGGCTGCCCGAAATGGGCACGCCAATGCCCCCGCCACCATTACAGCCTTTCTGCCACCCTGGGGGGGCAGAAAGCCCACTTGATGCCAGGGATTTATTTTTGGGCAATTTGTTTTAGGGTAGGGCTGCCCGAATGGGGACGCCAATAAACCCACCACCCCGCCACCATTACAGTCTTTCTGCCCCTCCTTGGGGCATCAGCCCCCAATCTGGACTCCGGGGGGGGCAAAAAGCCCAGTAGACGCAAGGGATTTTTTGGGAAAGTTTTTATTAGGGTGGGGGCATTGGCATTCCCGTTTTAGGCAGCCCCCACCCTAATTCAAATTTGCCAAAAAAACTCCCTGGCATTTTGTGGACTTTTAGCCCCCCCTTGGGGGGCAGATGGGGGCATTAGCCCACAATCTGCCCCGTTGGGGGGGCAAAAAGCCCTCTAGATGCCAGGGTTTTTTGGGGGGGCAAATTTGAATTAGGGTGTGGCTGCCCAAAATGGGCATGCCCATGCCCCCACCCCTCCCGCACAAACATTACAGCCTTCCTGCCCCGGGGGGGCAGATGGAGCAGTATTCCCCAATCTGCCCCCCCAGGGGGGACAAAAAGCAAAAAGCCCACTAGAAGCCAGGAATTTTTGGGGCAAATTTTTATTAGGGTGGGGGCATTGGCATGCCCGTTTTTGGCAACCCCCACCCTAATTAAAATTTGCTCAAAAAAATCCCTGGTGTCTAGTAGGCTTTTTGCCCCCCCCGCGGGGCAGATGGGGGCATTAGCCCCCAACCTACATCCCCGGGGGGCAAAAAGCCCACTAGTCACCAGGGATTTTTTTTAGGCAAATTTGAATTAGGGTAGGGGCTGCCCAAAACAGTCATGCCCATACCCCCACTCCCTCCCCTGCAACAATTACAGCCTTCCTGCCCCCCCTGGAGGGCAGATAGGTGCATGAGCCCCCAATCTGCCCCCCTGGGGGTCAAAAAGCCCAGTAGATGCCAGGGATTTTTTGGGCAAATTTGAATTAGGGTGGGGGCATTTCCCACCCTAATAAAAATATGCCCAGAAAACTCCCTGGTGTCTAGTGGAATTTCAGCCCCCCCTGGGGGGCAGATGGGGGCATTAGCCCCCAATCTGTCCTGCCAGGGGGGGGCTAAAAAGTCCTTAGACGCCAGGTTTTTTTGGGGGGCAAATTTGAATTAGAGTAGGGCAGCCCAAAATGGGCATGCCCATGCCCCCATCCCCTCCCCCGCAAAAGTACAGCCTTCCTGCCCCTGGGGGGCAGATGCAACATTAGCCCATAATCTGCCCCCGTGGGGGCAAAAAGCTCATTAAAATTTGCACAAAAAATCCTTGCATCTAGTAGGCTTTCTGCCCCCCCCGGGGGGCAGATGAGGGCATTAGCACCCAATATGATGCCCCAAGCTGGCAAAAATCCCACTAATCGCCAGGGATTTTTTTGGGGCAAATTTGAATTAGGGTGGGGGCTGCCCAAAACCGGCATGCCCATGCCCCCACCTCCTCCCATGCAAAAATTACAGCCTTCCTGCCCCCCGGGGGACAGATGGGGGCATTAAACCCTTATCTGGCCCCCGAAGGGGGCAAACAGCCTAGTAGATGCCAGGGATTTTTTGGGAAAATTTTAATTAAAATTTGCCCCAAAAAATCCCTGGCATCTAGTAGACTTTCAGAGCATTAGCCCCCAATCTGCCTCACTGGGGGGCAAAAGCCCACTAGACGCCAGGGTTTTTTGGGGGGTAAATTTGAATTAGAGTGGGGCTGCCCACAACATGCATGCTCATGCCCCCACCCAATCCCCCACAATAATTAAAGCCTTCCTACCCCCCCGGGGGTATATGGTGAAGTAGACCCCAATCTGCCCCCCCGGGGGGCTCAAAGCCCACTAGACACCAGGGATTTTTTGGGGCAAATTTTAATTAGGGTGGGGGCTGCCCAAAGTGGGCATGCCAATGCCCCACCCCCACCCCTAACAAATAAAGCCCCCAATCTTCCCCCCCGGGAGGCAAAAAGCCCACTAGATGCCAACGATTATGCTGGTAAATTGCCTAGCTGTAGTTTTTGAACCCTAGCTCTGCCATTGCTGGAGCGAGGTTTTCCTTAAGAATTGTATGCCTCCTCCATTTTATCATTTTGAATTAACATGAATAATTGATTAACATTAATAGTATTAATGGTTTGCGGTGTGTTTAATTAATCAACATTACTAATTAGAAAATATACGTGGAAATCGCATTTGCATGGCCTGATTGATACGTAAACTAAATTTCGTACGCATATTAATGTCAGATATTTAGAATTTGCATGTTATATGTTGCTTTTGTGATGTGATTTGTGAATCGTGCTTTAAATTGTGAGTATAAACCGCAATGCGTGGTGCTTTGCTAGATAAATACACACACATAGAGGGTTTAGTGAGGGAATAACATTGTAATAGTCATTTCCATGCATTAATTACGTTTTGTGTCTCTTTGCTTAAGTTGACCTTTCTGGAGTGGCCACAAAATGGCTGCCATCCCTATTTTGACGGACAAAATAAGATACCGAAGTCACTGAGTGAAGTGCACCTGCACTAAAAGATGAGCAACAATAACCTCGTCCTGACCCCAGGCGGACTGTACTTGTGAAGGACACTCCGGGAGGAGTGCTAAGCCTGAAACAAAGAACTTTCATAAATCATGAACTGTTATAATTGATGACATCATGAACACAAACCTGTATGGGAATAAACATGCCCAGGATGGACTAGAAACTGTTACAGATTATTAATGAATTGAGAACTACATCTAATGCAACATTTAATGTATGGGAATCAGGGAGAATGATCCTGGTTCAACCAATCAGATTTGCTCTAAAACATGTATTGTAACATTTGTTATCGAAATTTTACTATAAAAGTAGACTAGAGAGGGTAGTCCACACGCACACGTGCACGCTCACGCACATCATCACTTTACCAGATGGCCCGACGTTATGCTGACGGAGAGGACGGTGACACTGCTGGACAGCTGCTTACCAGAGACTCTGATGGACTGAGCAAATGCCCAGTTGATTTACGAACTGATTCTTTGATTCATGGGCATAGAGACGAAAGATCTCAATTTGACATAGAGGACGCCATTTAGCCAGATTAGGTAAATATGCGAACCAAAATATTGAATGCTATATGATCTCTTATGCTTTGATTAGATACATTTTTATTCGTTTAAGAACTGTGTCGGGTTATTATTTGAAGTATTTCGATGTATATTGTTTAGAAGAGTTAAGTGTGGCTATTCCCAGCAACTGGCTGATCCATGGCCAATAGTATGGAAGGAACTGCTAGGTTATAATGTATTGAGACCCTGGTGAGGTAGGGAGGAATAGGTAAACTTGTTGTTACTCATCAGGTGATTGGTGAAATCCTCCTCCCATATCTTCCAGCGCATGGAATAGAGAAAGGACTCCTCTCTCTCTTAAGGACCATTGATCTGAAAGTAGAATGAATGATTGGTGTTATGGGCCTCACCAGTGAATGAGTGAATGAAATGTGGTTGTAGAAGAAGATCTGTGGTCTGGTCTGTAGCGAGGGGATTTGTGGTATTCAGCGCTGGAGCAGTTTTTCTGGTAGCAGAATGATGGTTAGCTATTGTTTTGGGTTTAGCAAGGATTGCTTGTAAATAGCTTATTGATTATTGATTGGTATTGGTTTATGTACTAACACTCTATATTGAGTCGCGTCGAGTTATATGTTGTTTGCACGGCTTCTGGGATGTAGGAAGTTGGAAGTTTTAACAGTTCCGTAGTAGAGCAGAGGTAAGCGCTGCTCTCGGGAAAGACGGGATTGTTGTAGCCCTGTAGGTACACAGGGGAAACGTGTGACAAGTGAAGTTGCACGGCGCATTGTCTGGGTTCGATTTGGTGACATTGTTGTGTGTTGCCATTAGAGACAATTTCTAGGTGAGAGAAGTGCGTATGATAGCGAAGGTTACCTGTGAAATTTTGGTCTTAAGTACCAGGAAACCAATTGGCATACCGATAACGCTTATCACTGAAAAGGTAGCAGGTGTTCTCTGAGATTGTTAGAAGGACAAAGTAGAGGGAAGCGCTGCTTTGTTAACGTGTGTCATAATTCTGTAGTAGGACAGACTGTTCGCTGATCTCGGGAAATACAGGATTCTGTGCGTATGTACTACATTTTCTTGTATGAACGAGTGTGAATGTAAAGGCATTCGGGTTGATTGCGAAACTCTAGGTTATTTCTAATACCAGAGAAACAATTAGCTAATGCTTGCTAGAGGGGTGAAGTAGAGGGATGTGCTACTTTATCAACGGAAGTAACGATTCTGTAGTAGGGCAGAGGTAAGCGCTGCTCTCGGGAAAGACGGAATTCTTGTGAGAAAGGTCTTTTGCAATTCTATGGTTAGCGGAGCAGACAATGGAGATGTTTTAGTGTTGTAACTAACAGAATTGAAAAAGTTACAGTAAGAGTTCACGGAGCGGTCTTGTAAAGGAGGGGTAGACGAGAACAGAGCGAGCTGCCGCAGCGGCTGCTGACGTCAGAACAACCGCGCTGGGATTGGACAGTAGGTTGGAGGTGTAAAACGTTCCAGATTGGGGCGTTAGTGTAAAACCGCGCTAGGAGTAGAGGAATACAGTGTGACGTAAACGCTCCCTGATTGGCGCTGAGACTGGAGTATTGTGATAGTGATGTAGACGCTCCTGATTGGTGTGTTAGTAAATGTCGCGCTGTGAGTGGACAGAATAGCGGTACCATTGTAAGGAGCCTAAACGGTACACGAAAATTGAGAAACTGTATTACCAACCACCAGAAAAGAAGAAATCGTGGTTTGGGAAAATTAAAAGATGGTTTAAGAAAGATAAAGTAGTTGAGACTAGGGAAGGACAGTTACTTCCTCCACCGAAAACACCCGCAGCTACAATGATTGCGAAATATGGGTATCATACTTGTATTTGGTTAGATAATTGGGTAAAATACACCATGGATGATGGAGTCCTGGCGTTTCCAGAACATGGTTCCTTTAATTTGGCTGTTTTGAGGAATCTCATAGACAAGATGATGGACTGAGAACCAAGACCTAGACCGACGCAGTTTGAGGCATTGACGGAATGGGAAGACGAAATGCATGAACGAGAAAAGCAGAGAAGTGGTATGGGTTATCGATACATGTTTGGTAGATCATACGGACATGAGACACATGACGACAGGATGAAACGGTGGCAGAATGCAAGTATGACTGATGGTATGTATCCCGTGAGAATGGTAGGAGAGAATGAAGGAAGAAAGTGCACTGAGAAAAGACCTAATGTGGATTTGAGTGGGTATGAAGTGAATGAATCAGAAGATGATGTTCTTGATGAGGTGTTTTACAAAAACCCACCACCGTATCGACCAGAACCAGAGGCATTATCACCCAGTGCCCCAATGAGAGAAACATTACGAATAATTAAAACAGAGACCATGTCACCAGAATTAGGGAAAAACAACTCTGCAAGAGAAATAGAAAAACAGACAGAGAGTAGGGTAAATGGTGAGAATTCAGTAGAACTGGCCAAAACTACCCTAGAATTAACAGAGAAAATAGGAGAATTGACCAAAAATCTAGAAGCTGTAACAGTTCCAGTCACAATAGGTCCAGTAATGCCCATTTTTGAAAAACAAAAAGATACTGAACATTGTTTGACAGTGCCGTAAAGAAACCAAAATACAATTGAAAACGCTGAACGGAGTCAAATTGACAATCCGTGGGGACCGGCAGTAAATATGTTTGAACCGAGTGTTTCAAATAATCCTTTTGTAAATCAGATTTATGCTGAAAAGAGTAGATTGACAGGGTAAACATTATTGGAACCACAGAGGGCTCCAGAACAAAATAATGTAAACAACCCAGTAGGACCTTCCGTAGATGAATTAAGCGAATGGCTCAGAGAGTTACAAAAAAAGGATCAAGAATCCCAGTCAATAGATGTGGCCAAATTACGAATGGTATTAGAAGTATTAATAGTAGGAACTATCCCTACTGAAAAATTGAAAAACTATCAGGATGAGGAATTGTTGTGTCTCTGCAAGAGTGCAAAATGGTGGGCGAAAAATCTGCATGAGAGATTAGAGGAAATTACAAATGAAATGGGAATAGATTTTGACAGAGTAAAAGCACTGCAAAAATCCTATCGAGTTGATTTCACTGAGAAGGATATAGAGAACATGAATACTATTGGAAGGATAGGTCAAATAAAGGACATAATTGGTTTGTTGAGAAAATGGGGAGATGTTGACAGATGGAGGAGTAAGTGGTATAAAAGACGCAACAATATTGCAGAAAGGACAGTTTCAGCATTTCCCGTTAGAGAGAAAGAAAAGGTAACAACAGAATACCCCATGAGAGAAATCCCAGGAGGAGGGTATGTACATGTTCCATGGACAAGACAGGACATTTTGTCTTTCACAAATGATTTCCCTCGACTACGCGAAACGCCCGTTGAGTGGTACCGGCAGGTAGACAGATTTGTAAAATTGGCAAAGGTATTATGGATAGATTTGAATAGTCTATTCGACATAATAGTACCGGCAGATTTGTGGATAGAATGCAAGCTGATGATAAATTGGCCCACTCAGGAGTATCCTAGGACCCCCGACCCAGAAGTAATGAAGAAATATGAGCAGGTTATGGCATTTCTGAAAAATAAGGTACCCCCTAAAGAAACTGATTGGGTAAAAATTGACAGAGCCCAACAGGAGAGCAAGGAGTCAGTACATGCATATTATGAGAGGCTAATTCAGGCTTTTAAACAGTTCAGTGGAGATGAGAACCTGAGTGATAAAGATTTGAGTCATTTTGTATACCGGTTTGTATATGGTTTACGCCCAGAAATTGGTGATTTGATAAAGCAGCATACAGTTGATTGGCAAAATAAGAAAATAGATGAAGTTTTGAGACACGCAAAATATTTCAGCGATGAGATTGAGGCAAAACAGCGAAAACTGAAAGAAAAGGCAATGTGGGCACAGGTAAAGGTAGCCGAACGACAGGAAGCTCAGTTGGTAGAACAAGCAAACAATCCAGGAGTAAGACCAAGATTTGGTAAAGGGAAAGGTAATATAGAAGAAGCCAAAAAGAAATTCCCATGTCACGATTGCGGTGAGTTAGGGCATTAGAAATCCGAGTGTAAGAACCCTCCAAATACTAATATTGAAAATCGATCATTGAATCCACAGGTGCAGAAAGAGGTGGGTGGTCAACTGCAGCAACAGCAGCAGGTGGTTACCTCCCAGAATCAGGTGCCAAAGCCGCCTTTTCCACAGAGCAGGAATACACAGAAGTATAGTAGAGAATCGGGATTCTACATTGAAGAACAGGTAAATAAACCATCACGCGCTCGCACTGTTTCGCAGTATTGGCTGCAACATGATGAGAGTGATACAGAAATGGATTATTGACGGTGCCGAAGGGAAGAAGAAGAGTGCGTGCTTGGCGCAACTCTAGAAGTAGACCAGACATGACCATTTGTAGATGGAAAAATTAATGATGATAACATTATTTTCCTAGTGGACACTGGGGCTACTCGATCTACTGTTAGATCAGCTGATGTTAAGAATCTTCCTCTTTCGGATGAAACAATCCAAGTAGTTGGTGTATCTAACCAACAGTTAAAAACGTATCTTACAGAACCTGTAAATGTCAGTATAGGGAAATTTTCTGAAATGCACCGATTTGTGGTGTGCGACACTAGTCCTGTGAACTTGCTAGGTAGGGACCTGTTGTGCAAGATGAATTGCACTATATTTTGTTCTCCAGATGGAATAGCTTTTGAAACACCAGATGAGGATGTATTGTATAAAATGACCATAGCTAACAGAAAATGTGAGAATATTGGAACAAATGCAGTATTTAATCCAGATGAACTGCCTAAAGAATTAAAACTGTCTGTAAAAGCAGAGGTTTGGGATTTCACCGGAGAAGATATAGGGCTAATGAGAAACGTAGACCCAGTAAAAATTACTGTCAAAGATGGAGTAAGTTATCCGAACATTCCTCAGTATAGATTGACACCTGAAATAATTGAAGGAGTAACTCCCATAATTGAGAAAATGATCAAGCAGGGAATTCTGAGAGAGATAATGAGCAGTCCATGTAACTCACCCATATTGGGCCTGAAAAAGCCAAATGGGAAGTTCAGAATAGTGCAAGACCTGAGAAAGGTGAACAAAATTGTTGTGCCATGTTGTCCCATTGTACCAAGTCCATCAGTAATTTTGTATCAGATTCCCCATGATGCAGAATGGTACACAGTAATTGATTTGTGCCATGCGTTCTTTTCTATTCCATTGCATCACGACAGTCAGCAAATTTTTGCATTTCGGTTTGGAGACCGTATTTTGGCATGGTGCCGAATCCCACAGGGGTATACAGAGAGCCCCTCAATATTTAATCAATTGTTGAAAAAGTAATTGGAAAGTCTGCAAATGCCCGAGAGTTCAGTACTAGTGCAGTATATCGACGACCTCCTTGTGGCGTCGAAAACTCGTGAAGCTTGTGAGGTAGACACTATAGCTTTACTAAATCACCTGGCAGATGGAGGACTAAAGGTGTCCCCAGCTAAACTGCAGTACTGTAAGAAGGAAGTACAGTATTTGGGACATAACATTGAGAAAGGATTGAGGAAAATAACAATAGACAGAATCAGAATCATAAAAGGAATGAGTGCCCCATGACTCAAAGAGAAGTGAGAATGTTTCTGGGAATGGTGGGTTACTGCCGCCAGTGGATCAGCAATTTTTCGCTGATTGCAAAACCTCTGGTACGGCTAACAAGGAGTGATGTAAAAGATCCCCTTGATTTGAACAAAGAAGAATTAGCAGCATTCCAACAACTGAAAGATGGATTGTGTGAAGCCCCTGCATTGGGTATGCCTGATTATGAAATAGAATTTGAGTTGTATTGCAGTGAAAGAAATGGATGCGCACTTTCTGTATTGATCCAGAAACATGGAAGATTGAGGAGACCGATTGCATATTACTCATCAATGCTTGATCCAGCAGCCGTAGGCTTACCTGGTTGTCTGAAAGCAGTAGCTGCAACATGTCGAAGTTTGGAGCAGAGTGAAGGAATCGTGATGGGATATCCTTTGAAAGTGTTTGTACCTCATGATGTGGCGATTCTTTTAACAAGGAGTCGTACTCAGTATATGACACATAGTCGGCTGACTAAGTATGAGAAAGTCATATTAGGTGCAACGAATGTGAGCCTTGCAAGATGTGTGAATGTGAATCCAGCAACATTGTTACCAGATGGTGAGAATGTGGAAGTGAGAGATGAAGCAGATCATGATTGTTTGGATGTGCTTGAGTATTGTACGAAACCAAGACCAGACATAAAAGATGTACCTTTGGCAGAAAATGATTACGTAATGTTTGTTGATGGGTCATGTTTGAGAACAGAAGAAGGAGTGTTGAGTGCAGCATATGGAGTGTGTTTGGTTTCAGCAGTGATGGAAGCATCCTATTTGAGAGGAGTGAAATCTGCCCAAGTAGCAGAATTAGTGGCTCTGACACGAGCATGCAAAATTGGGAAAGGTGTGAGAGTGACTGTGATAACTGACAGCCAGTATGTCTCTGGAGTTGTCCACGATTTTGGCCAGTTGTGGCTACAAAGAGGTTTCCTGACCTCAAGTGGAACTCCTATAAAGAATGCTGAAGTGGTTGGAAAGTTGATTGAGGCGATACAGCTGCCTAAACAATTGGCTGTGGTGAAATGTGCTGCCCATAACCAAGGGGAGGATTATGTTACTATCGGCAACCGTTATGCCAATGACATGGCACAGTACTGTGCCAGAAATCAATATTCAGTCAATCGGGCAAAGGAGAAAGAAATGACTTCCTATTCCTTAATGTTTACTAACGTTGTAGGGACATGGGAAGAAGTGAGACAATTGCAGGAAGAAGCAGGAGATGAGGAGACAAGGCAGTGAGTAAAAGCAGGATGTGCACCAAGGGAAAAGGATCATGTGTGGGTCTATCGAGATGGAAGACCAGTCATGCCTGATAGCATGTTGTCTACCATGGCACGGATGTATCATGGCCGGGGACACATAGGGAGAGATGCTATGATCAGGTCATTTAAACAGACCTGGTACAACCCAAAATTCAGAATTATATCAGAGAGTCTGTGTCAGAGATGTCTAATTTGTCAGCAATACAATCCTGGGAGAAAGACAGTGGTGAGCCTAGGAACTATAGGCCGAGAAGGAGGGCCGTTTACCAGAATGCAGATAGATTTCATTGAGATGCCAACATGTAACAGATTGAGGTACGTTCTGGTCATAGTCTGCCTGTTCTCCAGGTGGGTAGAAGCATACCCAACAAGGAGAAATGATGGATTGACAGTAGCAAAGCTGCTTTTGAGGGAATTCATCTCCAGGTTTGGGTTCCCAGTGACCCTTGAATCAGACAGAGGAGGGCATTTCTATAATGAGATTGTGAAATTGGTCAGTGAAGCATTAAAAGTACAACAGAAACTGCACTGTGCCTACCGACCAGAGGCTTCTGGTGTGGTGGAGCAAATGAATGGTACAATCAAAAACAGAATTGGGAAAATGTGTTTAGCCACAGGAATGAAATGGCCTGATGTCTTGCCTCTAGTATTGATGACCATATGTGCAACCCCAGATAGAACTACAGGGTTAAGTCCTCATGAAATAATCATGGGACGTGCCATGAGGCATGCATATATACCAGTCAACAAACTGATGACGATTTCTGATGACAAGGTGTTGGGGTACTGTAAAGGCCTGGCTGACGCAGTTCATTCTGTGTTTCATCAGGTTGGAGCGGATGCCACCACCCTTGAAAAGAAGCCAGCCCATGATCTAAGCCCAGGAGATTGGGTGAGGATAAAGGTCCACAGAAGAAGAAACTGTTTGGTTCTCAGGTGGGGAAAACCAAGACAAGTCATTCTGACCACGACCACAGCTGTGAAGTGTGCTGGACTGAAAAATTGGATCCATGCCAGCCATACCCTGAGAATACCAAATCCAGTGGATTGCAAGGAGAAAGAGTACTATGACGAATCAGAGTCAAGTACTGAATCAGACAACGAGAAACCAAAAACATGTGGAAATCCTGAAAGGGGGGGACACGAACCAAAACAGATTCTAGTCCCCAGAAGTGTCTCTCTGAGAAGAAGATTGCAGACTTCTGACAGCTCAGATTCTGAAGACGAGCAGAGAAATAAAGGTCCCAGTAAAGAACCTAAAAAGAAGGAAGGAAAAGAAAAAGAAGAAGTAGTAAAAGAAAGTCAAAAAGAACAAATCCCAGATGAAAATTTGAGAGAAATTCCACCTGAACTAATAGATTTGAATGAAGAAGGGACAGTTACAGAGAGAGAGGAACAGATTGCGGAAGACCCCCGAGGAGGTGTAGGGAACTGCAACATCCAGCTAGGTGAAGGGACAAGTAGTCAGCAGGAAGATTGTGTGTCGGAGACCCGAGGAGGGAAAGAAGTAGGGAAACCAGAACAGGTGGTGAATAAAGAGACTGGTGAAGGAGAGAAGCAAGTTTGGACAGAATCAGAAGGGAGTGAAAACGAGATACCTAAAGGCCGAGTTCTGAGAAAGAGAGCTTGGAGAGAAGAGAAGAATGAAAAGAATGTCAAAGAAAGTAAATTGAAAAGAACTGTAAAACCAGAAGTTTGGCCGAACAAAATAAGGAGACTAAGATATCGATTGACTCGAGTGAAATCACCAAGAGTTGAACAGGTGAATGAAGTCACGAGTCAGGATAAATCAAAGGAAGGAGAAACAGTTGTAACCAAAGAGTCCGGAAGGACAAGAAAACCTAACCAGAAGTATAAGTCGCCGGAATGGACGTATGTGGCTCTGCCTGACGAACCTCAAGAGGCAGACAGTCAAGTAAATCCAGAGGAGGCTTTACTGAAATTGGTTAAAGAAGAAGAAGAATCAGAAATCCTGAGAGTTCTCTTGTCCGACATTGGAGAAGAAGAAGCGGAGATTCAGGAAAATCTGTATCGTGACTGGGAGAAGGAGGCAAAGGACGATGAGATGCCAAATTGAATAAACAAAAAGAAGCTGTTGATGTGGAAAACAAAAAATAAAAGAGAAGAAGTAGAAAACTAGTGAAACTAAGTAGAAGCTTAGAAGCTCAGGGTTAGAAACTGGTCACAAAGTAGAAGAGGCTAAGTCAAAAGACACGGTCTATTTTAGAAAAATGGTTAACACAGATGGTAGTAAAAGTAGAAGTACATTCATGAAAAGATGGTGTAAAACATGTTGCTGTTTTACAGGATTATTAATGCTTTTATGGAGCATCCTAGCTCTTGTAATTTCATTTAAAGTCACAATAGATACAATAGAGGGACATGGTCAGAACAAAACTAATATAGGTAAAATTTCAAAGGTAGTACCGACGGTAGAAACAAACATTCATTTGCATAAAGATAGGTCTATTAATGATTTTTCTAATAATGTATTTTCAAAATTATTGTATGAATATGTAAAGACTATGGATGTAAGGGACTGCTACGTCTGCATGCAGTTACCTGCTTCTGTGGCAGAGGGAGTGACTTATCATCACCTTCCAGCCACTTATGGAATAACATGTAGTGTAATAGCTAGTTTGTTTTATGAGATAGGGAATTTAGAGTATTATTTTTCAGATGTAGATAACATTTTTGCATTAGTGCCGGCTAATAATAAATTGAATAAAGTAAGACCTGCTAAAGTTTTAGGTGAATTTTTTCTAGAGACTAGTGAATTAACATAAGAAGCTGTGTTTAAATACAATTTGACATGCAGTTTGCAGAAAGAAGAAAAGACATTTTTGAATATGGTTGAGGAAAGAAGGCAAAAGATGCACAAAAAGGCATCAGAAGGAAAGGTTGAGAAAACAGCTTGGGACATAGAAATGGAGAAGCATCTGACAAAAGGAGAGTCTACACCAACGATTGCTTTAGATAGGCCTCAGAAAGGAAAATTCTGTATAAGAAGGAATCAAACTGCATATGATAACCTTTTTGTAGGTAATAGTGAGTGCCATGATACATACCGAATCATGGGTGGATGGGGATTTAAAGGTGGAAGAGATCCAGTATTCCCTGGAATATATTTTTTCTGTGGGAACAGGGCGTATTATCGTTTGGCAGACCATTGGTATGGCATATGTTATGTAGGCCTGGTATTTCCAAAAATCTTTCACATGGACAGAGAAGAGGGTGTAAATAGCTTAAATAGTCATTTAGTGCGTAGAAAGAGAGAATCGTGGACAGAAATTGTGGGTGACATCTTTTATGCATTGATACCCGCAGTGGGAATTACTCTGAATGCAAATAAAATTAGAAAATTATCTACAGTAGTGGATCGCTTGTCAACAAGCACTGCTCATGGATTCTTATTGGTTAATACTGAAATGGTTGCCATGCGTGCTATGGTAATGCAAAATCGACTTGCCCTTGACATTTTATTGGCAAAAGAGGGTGGAGTCTGTGGAATGCTGAAAGTTCAACATTGTTGCACTTACATTTCAGATGAAAGTAAAGATCTAAAGGTTTACATTAAAAATATTACTGAATTGCACGAAGAATTGTACCACTGGAGGTTGAAGATGTATGGACAAGAATGGGAAAGAAAATAGCTGCTATTAAAAATTTCTTAGCTAAAATAGGTAGTACTATTATAGGTAAAATTTTGTTTCCATTAACATGTGTGATAGTTGCAATATTAGTGATAAGATTAGGGTGTATGTGTTGCAGGAAAAAGAAAACAAATAATAAAATGAAAAGAGAAAACCTTAAGAGAAAAAGGAAAGATCCAGAAAAAGATTTTGAAGAGATAGCTTTAGATGAGTGGAAAGACAATATGTATAAGAAAGCAAAAAGAGATGAATATGAAGAAACTGAATTTTGAGCTATGAGTAAGAAGTAATTTCTAGTTTCCGTAAAAGGGTACTAAATGGAGCGAGGTTTTCCTTAAGAATTGTATACCTCCTCCATTTTATCAGTTTGAATTAACATGAATAATTGATTAACATTAATAGTATCAATGGTTTGCGGTGTGTTTAATTATTCAACATTACTAATTAGAAAATATACGTGGGAATCGCATTTGCATGGCCTGATTGATACGTAAACTAAATTTCGTACGCATATTAATGTCAGATATTTAGAATTTGCATGTTATATGTTGCCTTTGTGATGTGATTTGTGAATCGTGCTTTAAATTGTGAGTATAAACCGCAATGCGTGTTGCTTTGCTAGATAAATACACACACATAGAGGGTTTAGTGAGGGAATAACATTGTAATAGTCATTTCAATGCATTAATTACGTTTTGTGTCTCTTTGCTTAAGTTGACCTTTCTGGAGTGGCCACAAAATGGCTGCCATCCCTATTTTGACGGACAAAATAAGATACCGAAGTCACTGAGTGAAGTGCGCCTGCGCTAAAAGATGACCAACAATAACCTCGTCCTGACCCCAGGCGGACTGTACTCGTGAAGGACACTCCGGGAGGAGTGCCAAGCCTGAAACAAAGAACTTTCATAAATCATGAACTGTTATAATTGATGACATCATGAACACAAACCTGTATGGGAATAAACATGCCCAGGATGGACTAGAAACTGTTACAGATTATTAAGGAATTGAGAACTACATCTAATGCAACATTTAATGTATGGGAATCAGGGAGAATGATCCTGGTTCAACCAATCAGATTTGCTCTAAAACATGTATTGTAACATTTGTTATCGAAATTTTACTATAAAAGTAGACTAGAGAGGGTAGTCCACACGCACACGCGCACGCTCACGCACATCATTACTTTACCAGATTGCCCGACGTTATGCTGACAGAGAGGACGGTGACACTGCTGGACAGCTGCTTACCAGAGACTCTGATGGACTGAGCAAATGCCCAATTGATTTACGAACTGATTCTTTGATTCATGGGCATAGAGACGAAAGATCTGAATTTGACATAGAGGACGCCATTTAGCCAGATTAGGTAAATATGCGAACCAAAATATTGAATGCTATATGATCTCCTTATGCTTTGATTAGATAAATTTTTATTCATTTAAGAACTGTGTCGGGTTATTATTTGAAGTATTTCGATGTATATTGTTTAGAAGAGTTAAGTGTGGCTATTCCCAGCAACTGGCTGATCCATGGCCAATAGTATGGGAGGAACTGCTAGGTTATAATGTATTGAGACCCTGGTGAGGTAGGGAGGAATAGGTAAACTTGTTGTTACTCATCAGGTGATTGGTGAAATCCTCCTCCCATATCTTCCAGCGCATGGAATAGAGAAAGGACTCCTCTCTCTCTTAAGGACCATTGATCTGAAAGTAGAATGAATGATTGGTGTTATGGGCCTCACCAGTGAATGAGTGAATGAAATGTGGTTGTAGAAGAAGATCTGTGGTCTGGTCTGTAGCGAGGGGATTTGTGGTATTCAGCGCTGGAGCACCGGCACCTAGGGAAACCTACCAAACCCATGCATTTATGAAAACTACACACCCAGGGGATTCCAGGGAGGTATGGCTTGCATGTATCCCCCAACGTTTCCTTACCCAGAATCCCCTGCAAACCTCAATTTTAGCTTGAAAAATAACCTTTTTAACAAGTTTTTGTGTGGGAAAGTTGTGGAATCACCGGGCTGACACAAAATTCCTACCACTCAGCGTTCCCCCCGGTTTCCCGATAAAAATGGTGCCTCACTCATGTGGGAGGCACAAGTAACCGCAACAGGCAGGGCCCAAAACGTATTGAGGCGACATCAAAATTGCCTATCACCAAACAACCTGGTTTTGCAAGGGCGGTTGCCTGGGTTTTTGGCCCCGTGCTCGGCGTCCATCTAGGAAAACCTACCAAACCCATGCATTTCTGAAAACGAGACACCTGGGGGATTCCAGGGAGGTATGGCTTGCATGTGTGCCCCAATGTTTCCTTACCCAGAATCCCCTGCAAACCTCAATTTTAGCAGAAAAAAATCACTTTTTTCACAAATTTGTGTGTGGGAAAGTTGTGGCATCACCGGGCTGACACAAATTCCCTACCACCCAGCATTCCCCCGGGTCTCCCGATAAAAATGGTGCCTCACTCCTGTGGGAGGCCCAAGTACCCGCGACAGGCTGGGGCCCAAAATGTATTGAGGCGACATCAAAATTGCCAATCACCAAACATTCTGGTTTTGCAAGAGGGGGTCAGCTGGGTTTTTGGCCCCATGCTCGGCAGCCATCTAGGGAAACCTACCAAACCCACACATTAATGATAACTAGACACTCGGGGGATTCCAGGGAGGTATGGCTTGCGTGGACCCCCAATGTTTCCTTACCCAGAATCCCCTGCAAACCTCAATTTTAGTTGAAAAAATCACTTTTTTCACACATTTTTGTGTGGGAAAGTTGTGGTATCACCGAGCTGACACACATTTCCTACCACCCAGCATTTCCCCGGGTCTCCCGATAAAAATGGTGCCTCACTCGTGTTGGAGGCCTAAGTACCGGCGACAGGCAGGGGTCCAAAAATTATTGAGGCGACATCAAAATTACCTCTCAATAAACATCTTGGTTTTGCAAGGGGGTCACCTGGGTTTTTGGCCCCGTGCTCGGCAGCCATCTAGGGAAACCTGCCAAACCCACACATTTCTGAAGTTTTTGTGTGGGACAGTTGTGGCATCACTGGGCTGACACAAATTTCCTACCACCCAGCGTTCCGCAGGGTCTCCCGATAAAAATGGTGCCTCACTCGTGTGGGAGGCCCAAGTGCCCGCGACAGGCAAGGGCCCAAAACATTTTGTTATTGGCAATTTTGATGTTGCCTCAATACGTTTTGTGCCCTTGCCTGTCGCGGGTACTTGGGCCTCCCACATGAGTGAGGCACCGTTTTTATCGGGAGACCTGGGGAAATGCTGGGTGGTAGAAAATTTGTGTCAGCCCGGTGATGCCACAACTTTCCCACACAAAAACGTGTGAAAAAAGTGATTTTTTTCAGCTAAAATTGAGGTTTGCAGGGGATTCTGGGTAAGGAAACTTTGGGGAACCCCCGCAAGCCATACCTCCCTGGAATCCCCCGGTTGTCTAGTTTTCAGAAATGTGTGGGTTTGGTAGGTTTCCCTAGATGGCCGCCGAGCACGGGGCCAAAAACCCAGGTGACCCCCTTTGTAAAACCCAGTTGTTTGGTGACAGGCAATTTTGATGTCACCTCACCACGTTTTGTGCCCTTGCCTGTCGCGGGTAGTTGGGCTTACCACACGTGTGAGGCACAGTTTTTATCGGGAGACCCGGGGGAACACTGGGTGGTAGGAAATTTGTGTCAGCCCGGTGATGCCACAACTTTCCCACACAAAAACGTGTGAAAAAAGTGATTTTTTCAGCTACAATTGAGGTTTGCAGGGGATTCTGGGTAAGGAAACGTTGGGAGTCCATGCAAGCCATACCTCCCTGGAATCCCCCGGATGCGTAATTTTCAGAAATGTGTGGGTTTGGTATGTTTCCCTTGATGGCTGCCGAGCACAGGGCCAAAAAAAACCCAGTTGACCCCCTTTGCAAAAGCAGGTATTTTGTGATAGGCAACTTTGATGTCGCCTCACTACGTTTGGTGCTCTTGCCTTTCGCGGGTACTTGTGCCTCCCACAAGAGTGAGGCACTGTTTTTACCAGGAGACCCGGGGGAACGCTGGGTGGTAGGAAATTTGTGTCAGCCCAGTGATGCCACAACTTTCCCACACAAAAATGTTTGAAAAAAGTGGATTTTTCAGCTTCAATTGAGGTTTGCAGGGGATTCTGGGTAAGGAAACGTTGGGGGATCCATGCAAGCCATACCTCCCTGGAATCCCCTGGGCGTCTAGTTTTCACAAATGTATGGGTTTGCTAGGTTTCTCTAGGTGCCGGCAGAGCTATGGTTCAAAAACTACACCTAGGCACTTTCCTAAAAAAGGGTCATTTTTCACTGCAAAACTGAGGTGTGTCCACGTTGAGTTTTGCGCCATTTTCTGTCGCAGGCACTAGGCCGACCCACACAAGTGAGGTACCATTTTTCTCGGAAGACTTTGGGGAACGCGGGGTGTGTGGAAATTTGTGGATCCACACAGATTCCAGAACTTTCCACCACAGAAATGTGGGTAAAATGTGTTTTTTTGGAAAATTTGTTAGGTTTGCAAGGGATTCTGGGTAACAGAACCTGGAGAGAGGAAGTCAAGTCACCCCATCCTGGATTCCCCTGGGTGTCTAGTTTTCAGAAATGTATAGGTTTTCTAGGATTCCCTAGGTGCCGGCAGAGCTATGGTTCAAAAACTACAGCGGTGCACTTTGCCAAAAAAGGGTCATTTTTCACTCCGAAATTGAGGTGTGTCCACATTGCCTTTTGTGCCGTTTCCTGTCGCGGGCACTACGCCGACCCACACAAGTGAGGTACCATTTTTCTCGGAAGACTTTAGGGAATGCGAGGTTGGTGGAAATTTGTGGATCCACGCAGATTTCATAACTTTCCACCACAGAAATATGGGGAAAATGTGTTTTTTTGGACAATTTTTTAGGTTTGCAAGTGATTCTGGGTAACAGAACCTGGTGGGAGACCATCAAGTCACCCCATCCTGGATTCCCCTGGGTGTCTAGTTTTCAAAAAGGTATAGGTTTGCTAGGTTTCCCTAGGTGCCGGTAGAGCTAGGGTTAAAAAACTACAGCTAGGCACTTTGCAAAAAAAGGGTAATTTTTCATTGTGAAAATGTGGTGTGCTCACGTTGGGTTTTGAGCCATTTCATGTTGTGGTAACTATGCCTATCCACACAAGTGAGGTATCAATATTATCGGGAGACTTAGGGTAATTCAGATTTGTAAAGCAACTGTTATTACCTATTGACTTTCTATGAATTTCTGCCTTCCAAATGAAAGACATTGTGTAAAAAAGAAGTCATTTTGAAAAATGACCGATAATTCTCAAGCTAGTATGAGTATTGCCAATTTCGAAAATGTGCAAATGTCTACTGTTTCTAAACTCTATAATTTGTTCCCATTTCAGAAATACATAGGTGTCTTTCATACTGATTTTTCCATGTATACATTTTCCCACAATAATTGCTATATACCCGGTACATAATAAAAAGCAATTGGAAATTGCTGCTCAGTTTTTGACTCTGGGTTCGTCGGGTTCTTGGTGAACCAACAAGTCCTATATATCCACACAACCAGAAAGGTCCAGCGGATGTAATGGTATATTGCTTTCAAAGAGCTGTCATAATAAGTAGAAGTTACAGGTGAAAATGTTGACACAAAAGGCTGTTTTTTTCAACTAATTTTCAATTTTTCCTATAATTAACTGTTAGTTTCTATAAAGAAACCTTGAAGGATCTACACAAATGACCCCTTGGTGAATTCAGAATTTTGTCTGCTTTTCTAAAATGTATAGCTTTTTAGGATCCATTATTGCTTTCATACCCATTTCTACCATTAACTGGAAGGAGGTTGAAAGCACAAAAAATAGCAGAAATAGGCTATGTCCCAGAAAAATGCCAAAACTGTGGAAAAAATGTTGGTTTTCTGACAAAAGTCAGTCATTCCCCAAAAGCTGGGAAAATTGTGATTTCAGCCCCACAAACCATTTTTTGATACCATTTCAGGGAAAAACCCAGACGCTTTCATATGCAGCTCTTTTTTCCCATTTTTCCCCAAAAATCCAAAATGCAGCTGTATTTTGGCTAATTACTGAGACCCCTCGAGAGGAATCCACAAACCCTGGGTACCTTTAGAATCCCCAAGATGTTGGAAGAAAAGGATGCAAATTTGGCGTGGATACCTTATGTTGTCAAAAAGTTACAGGGGCCTAAGCATGCACTACCCCAAATAGCCCAAAAAAGGCTTAGCACAGGGGGGAAAAGGCAAAGCAGCGAAGGGGTTAAAAGTGGGAAAGCTCTTGGACCTGATGGTTTCATTGTGAAGTATTGTTCCTATTTTTCCAAAATTCTCATACCAAAACTACACCAACTTACACTCTATTTTATATCTAATCAATCGTCTGGTGATTCATTCCAAGAAGCTTTAATATGTCTCTGTCCCAAAGATAGCAAGGATCATATATTATGTAAAAAGTATTGCCCGATTTCCTTAATTAAGTTAGATTATAAAATATTTGCGAAAATTCTTGCTCTCCACTTAGATGCTTTCTTACCATAGCCAATTGTAAAAGAACAATGGGGTTTCCTTAAAGGTCAGCATCTTTCTGACAATACTAAATTATTTTTTTATGTTCTTGCTAAGTGTAACTCATATAATTTTTTTTTAGCAGCGATGTCGTTAGATGCGAAAAAGGTATTTGATTGAGTCAGATGGCCTTTTTTTCCACGCTTTCCTGGTTTGGTTTTGGTTTTAAATGTATTATTTTTGTCTCTTTGTTGTATTCTTCCTCAAAATCTTTGAGTTTAGCCAATGGTCTTATGTCTCCATTTTTCTCCCTTCATAATGGTGTTCGACAAGGTTGTCCTCTTTTTCCTTTATTATTCATTCTTGCTTTAGAACCTTTTTTAATAAAAATGTGTTCTAACCCAGACATCATGGGTTTTGTTTTATGGTGATAAATAGTTAAAGCATTCTGTTTATGCTGATGATATTTTACTTTTTATTTCTCATCCACATTGTTACATTATTTTCTTCTAGAGGTGAACAATTTAGCATCTGTTTCTGGTTATAAGTAAAATGCTGACAAATGCGAAATTGTTCCCTTAAATTGATTGTGTTTACATGCAGATTTTGCTCCTTCCTCTTTTTACTGGAATTCAGATCAAATTAAATATCTTGGATTTTGGTTCACTGATTCCATTAAAGATGCTATACCTTTCAATTTACAAATACTACTTACTGTATTAAATTCATTTTCTTCTCACTGGAATCCTTTATTTTTATCCTGATGAGGTTGCTTGGATAGTATAAAAATTTTGCTAGTTCCCATAATATTATTTTATCTCTCGAATATGCCAGTGACTATTCCTCATTCCCAATATAAAACAATATACTGCGTTCTATCTAAATTCTTATATTATAACAAAATAACAAAAAGCCTCAGATGTCTCTCCAAAAACTCAAAAGACGTTCGGTGGGGGGGGGGGTGTACTTTTCCGGATTGCCATAAATACCATTTAGCTTTTTTCCTTAAACAAACTTCTTTCCTGTTACAGGAGGAAGACTCTTTACAATCTCCTTTAATCACTGATCTTGAAAAAACCTTCTTTCATCCTTTCTCACTTATGGAAGTTTTGTCTTTTAGGGTCTAGGCCTTCCTCATTATCGCTCCAGATTTTTAAGAATACATGCAAAGTATTTCAACCTATATTTATCTCCTATGTAAATCCTAAAGAAAGGTTTTTTCAGTCGTCCATTTGGAATAATATTACGATTAGGTTACATAATAAGACACATTTTTGGAAAGATTAGTATGCTAAGGGCCTCAAATGGGTTCATCAGCTTTTTCAAAACGATGTTTGTATTCCTTTTTTTGGTAACTCAATCTCGTTTTCCCCTTTCAATTTCATATCAAACCAAATATGTATCATTAATTTCTGTAATTCAGTCCTCATATAATAATATTTTTCATATTTCTAAATCTTCTCCCCCAATATCCAGTATGTATAAACTTTTGTATACATCCCCTTCTGCATCTCAATTAACTAAACATCTGATACCATCTGAACCCGGGTAGTGTTCGAGACCACACAGCTCCTGGCGAGTGCCCACCTCTCTTGTGGCACTTTGTGACAGTGTTTTAGCCCGTTTGTTGTGATCGTGTATTCTTGTGACCCCCCACTCTGTGATATCTGTTCCCACTTCTGCCCAGTCATTTATTGTTATTCATTTTCTTGTAATCGTGTCCATTGCCATTGTAATTGTGTCTATATGTTTCTGCTGTGTTGCGTCTTTTTCCTGCTGTTACCACCCCACTCCCGCCTCTCAGCTGCTCGTTCCCGCCCCCTCCCCTACTTAATGGCAGCCACAGCTGGGGAGTGCGAGCAAGACCTATGACCCCGGTCTGAGGCCTGCTCTTCTCCCCAGCAGCTCTGCTGTGCGCTGCCCTGCCGCAGATCCCCAGGCCCAACCCAGGTAGAGTTCGAGACTACACTGCTCCTGGCGAGTGCCCACCTCACTTCTGGCACTCTGTGACAGCGTTTCAGATTGCTTGTTGTGATCGTGTATTCTTGTGCCCCCCCACTCTGTGGTATCTGTTCCCACTTCTGCCCATTCATTTATTGTTATTCATTTCCTTGTAACTGTGTCCATTGCCATTGTCAGTGTAATTGTGCCCATACGTTTCTGCTGTGTTGCCTCTTTTTCCTGCCGTCACCAGCCCTGCTCCTGCCTCCCAGTTGCTTGTTCACACCCCCTCCCCTACTTAATGGCGGCCGACTGTGGCCAGCGTGGGGAACCCTGGATCTACGACCATCCACCGCTACGACTCTACCACACTCCGTGCACTCAACACCAGAACAACCAGAGACTGCCAACAGGCCTTACCCAACACCACCCATGGCCAGTTCTTCTGCCTCCACTGCTGCCGGACCTTCACCACCACCCCAGGCTCCAATACAACCAACCCCAACACCGACTACGCCCTCAAATGCATCCTCCTCAATGTGCGCGCCGTACACAAACATGCTGTGGAAATCTGGAACCTACTCGACTCTCTCTCACCTGACATCACCTTGTTCACAGAGACCCGGACCAATGCCACCTCTGCTCCCGACATCCACACCGCCATCCCAGATGGATACAAGGTCCAAAGAAAGGACCGCCTCAACTGCCCTGGAGGAGGCCTCACCATAGCCCACAAGAGTGCCCTCTGCCTCACCACCTCCAGCGGAACCTTTCCCTCCGCCGAACACCTGCACTTCCAGATCATGACCAACCCCGACACCACACTCCAAGGAACCCCCGTCTACAGACCCTCTGGGCCCCAGACACCCTTCACCACCCCTATCACTGAGTTCATCACACCCCACGCCATCGCCTCGATGAACTACATACTCATCAGTGACCTCAACTTCCACCTCGACAACCCCAGTGACCCCAACTCCATCAACCTTTGCGACTACCTCGCCAACATTGGACTCAACCAACTCCACCCCGACCCACAGAGTAGGACACACCCTTGACCCCATCTTCGCCGCAGGTAACAGCATTCACTTCAGCCACACAACACAGCCACCATAGAGCGGCCACCACTGTGTGCACTTCATCGTCGACAAATCCAAGGCACCAAAACCGGCCCCTCGCCCACCACGAAGGCACTGGAGCAAGGTGACTGACGAGCATCTGTGCTCCACACTTACCCGGGACAACTACACCTGGGCATCCGACCCAAACACAGTGGCCAGAGGACTCCACACATTGATCTCTAACTGCACAGACAAACTCGCCCTGCTACACAACCTCAGCAAAGAGCACCCCAGGAAAGCCGCCTGGTTCACCACCGATCTCCAAAAAACCAGACTCATCTGCAGACGCCTAGAGAAGAACTGGAGAAACACCAATACAAATGAAAATGACTCCACCTACAAGGTCACCATGACGGACTACCACAACCAAATCAGAACCACCAAGAGGAACTTCATCCACAACAAAATTGCCGTCAACCCCACCAGCTCCAAGGAACTCTTCAGTGTCATTCAAGAATTCACAAACTCTCGCAGCCAAGACACAGACATCACCCCGTCCCAAGACCTCTGCGACAAGCTTGGAACCTACTTCCACCTAAAGACAAAACACTCTACAACAACTTCATCGACCACCTCAAAATGCCACACTCAGCCCCCGCCACCCAGAGGTGCTGACCAACCCAGCATCTCCAAATGGACACCGATCACAACCGACAACACCGCCACGACCATGAAAGGCATCCACTCGGGGGACACCACAGACCCCTGCCCCGCCGCACATCTGCCAGAGTTCCACGGATGCCATCGTACCCAAACTACAATGCACTATCAACACCACCCTCAAAACAGGCACCTTCCCAGATGACTGAAAGCAAGCAGAAGTAAGTCCCCTGCTCAAGAAGCCCCCGGCTGACCCCATCAACCTCAAAAACTATTGTACGGTCTTGCTCCTCCCCTTCATGGCTAAAGTGGCAGAGAAAACAGTCAACAGGGTGCTGACACAGTTCATCGAAGAGAACTCCGTCCTTGACCCATCCCAATCTGGAATCAGAAGCAACCACGGCACCGACACCGCCCTACTCATCGCCACAGATGACATCCGCAGCCTCCTAGACCAAGGCCACTCCGCGGCCCTCATCCTACTTGACCTGTCAGCAGCCTTCAACACCGTGTCTCAATGCACAGTCGTCTGGCATACATGGTACAGCCTTGGACTGGATCCAATCATTCCTCACCAGAAGAAGCCAAAGAATCTGATTACCACCCTGCCTCTCGCCCCCACGAAAATCATGTGCGGAGTCCCACAGGGTTCATCACTGAGCCTGACCCTCTTCAACATCTACATGCCCCCTTGCATCCATCATCCGACAACACAGCCTCAACATCATATCGTATGCCAACATCACCCAGCTCATCCTCTCCCTCACCAGAGACCCCACCACCGCTAAACTCAACTTCCAGAAAGGTATGCAGGACGGCGCAGTCTGGATGACCAACAGCTACGTCAAACTCAAGGCCGAGAAAACAGAAGTCCTCGTCCTTGGAGCCACCCCTTCAGCATGGGACAACACCTGGTGGCCCACCGCCCTCGAATCCCCACCCACCCCCTCAGACCACGCTAAAAACCTTGACATCATACTCAACTCATCGCTCACCATGAACTGTGGAGAAGAGAGTTACCTTCAAAATCCTCCCTCATGCCTACAAATGCCTACACAACACCGGACCCAAATACCTCAATGACAAAATCAACTTCCACGTACCCAAAAGAAACCTCCGATCCTCCAACCTTGCACTGGCCAAAACCCCACGCATCCACAGAGCCAGAGCAGGCAGAAGATCATGCAGCCAAGACCTGGAACGAACTACTGGCAGACATCAGACTCGCCCCCTCCCTGAACATCTGCAGGAAGGCCCTCAAGACCTGGCTCTTCGGCTTAACATATCTGTACGCCCCCCCGCGCCTTGAGACCCTCACAGGTGAGTAGCGCGCTTATAATTCTCCTGATTGATTGATTGATTGATCTGATAGCTCTTCCAAATGCTAGGGATAAAAAAAGAAGTGAAGAGTTTAGGGGTAACTAACTTACAAACTACATTGTCAATTTCGATCCGGAACAAGATCTGGAATAAAATACGGAAATCTTCTAAAGCAGCTAACGCTACCCAAACCTTTTTTTTTTATCTATAGTAGGCTCTTAATCACTCTTGCTACATTGCATAAGATAGACCCTGCTATCCCATTTGCTTGTTAGTCATGTTCCTCTGCTACAGCAGATCTTAAACATATGCTATTTGAATGTCCACAAACATATACATTCTAGTTACAAATTTTTCAACAGATCAATACTATTTTTCACACACACATTCAGTTTAATTGTATTAATACTTTTTTAGGAAGCATTTCAGAAGAAAGGGAGACTCAGTCTAAACTTGTTAACATTATTTACTTCTTGTAGTTGCCTATCAGCAAATTACTAAAGCAAGGAAAGATGCTTCTAAAGAATCTTTTCCGGCATGGTTGTATATAATCACAGACTCCACAGAGCAGATGTTCATCCAGATACTTTAGCTATTAAAGATATCTTTTGGTTACTCATAACAATTTTTTTAATTGTTCTGCTGGTAAACTATTCCCTTAACTCTCAGAATGAAGAGGTCCCTGTACGTCGCTGAATTTTATTTTTATTATTGTTATTGCCACTTATTGTTGTTGCATTTGTTAATTCTAGGCCTGGGCCAAAGTTCCGTTCTGTTCGCGGAAATTGCGATAATTTGGCATTTTCGCGTTCCGCGGAAAGCGCGAAAATTTAAAAATTTCCGCATTCAGCAGCTTAGCGATAATTTGTTTCTTGCTCGCGCTGTAAAATAATACATTCTCGCGTGCGCGCATTCGCCTTACCTGAATCCCCGCGTTCGCCATCAAGTTTTCCCGATCCGGTCGCGTTCTCCACGAGATGTTGGATTGTTGGTAGCCATTTGCGCTGTCTCGCGACAGTTCGCGCCCGCAGTAACGTCATGCGTCGAGCGATCACGTCTTTCTTCTCGCGATCATGCACTGCGAGACAAGTAAAAACAAGAAGGCCGCGCCCGCGAGCAACCGCATGGGTAAGTCGGCGAGCCGCGACCATGCAGAAAATACCGCGAACGGGCGGGAAAAAAACTTCTGCATCTTCGCGATATTTCCGCGTGTTCGCGGAGATTTTTAACATTTTCGCGATAATTTGCGAAAGTGAATTTCGCAAATTCCGCCCACCCCTAGTTAATTCACAGATCTTTGCATTAATGTTCTACAATTATCAGATTTTTAAAGATGGTATGTGAGTATTGTTTTTTCTCTCTTTTCTCTCTCTCCCCCTCTCTTTTTTGTATTGAAATTTTTCTAGTTCTATGCATAATTAATATCTTTAGTAGTCATTTACAATGTCAATGCATTTTCCCAATACATTTTACTTGCAAAAACTTGAAAAAGAGAAGTAATTGGCTAAACCCACAGTCAATTTGCATAATTTGGTTAATACAACTCCTGAAATAAAACTATATCTTCATAACATATATGAATCATGGGACTGACATTTGTTGATATGGTTTGGACTGTGACTTGTACAAAATATCTATTATTCCCTTTGGGCAAAAGATCTGGGGATAATATCTGTTTTGCTCATGTGATAATGTATCTCTGCATGCACCATGCACTTGTTTTTCAGCAAATTATATTTTACTGTCAAGATGTTTCATCTATTCATACTTAAAAGTGCCAATTTTGCTCAATGTAGACTGGCACATCTATATTTACAAATCCTCTAATCCGTAATTGACCTACAGCTGCGCAGCATTTTGTGTCATCATCAAACAATAGCAGTGTTGCAGTACAGCAACCCACCAATCTCAGCATGGGACACTATGACATACGATCTCACTTCTTGCAGCAGTTCATCCTACTTTACAATCTCTCTCTTGTTCCCACAATTTCAAACTTTAAACAAATGCAAAAAATCAAGCCTTAGTCCGCCCGACTATAGAAAAACAAAAGTAATTCACTATTTGGAATATTAAGGTTTTAACTCCCTCTGACTTTTTGTCACACAAAAAGAATTTTACACATACAAATGAAACCATACACTTGTTTTTCAGCAAATTTTATTTTACTGCGTAAGGCGTTTCATATACCCATTCTTAAAAATGCCAATTTTAAATAATGATGACTGCACTTTAATATACAAGTCCTTGCCTCTCCAGTAGTATGTTTTGCTGTGAATCAATGTCTATCCACTGCCACCAGAATCCGGAAAAATCTTGATTTACAAATCATTATGGATATACGTTTTACAGTCACTATGCACTTTCTTCTTTTCTGTACATTTTATGTGTCATTGCTTAAGAAGGTTTAATATACTCATTCCTAAAATGCTAAATTTGCGCAATGCAGACATGCACCTTTATGTTTACAGATGCTGGTTCACCCTATAGCATATACTGGTGTGAGGAGATAGTTATCTGCTGCTTTTGGAAAATTGAAAACATTTTGTGATGTCATTTGTGATGAATTATATATTGTATTTGCTGTTTTATACTGTCTGGTTCTTGGAACCAAATAAATATAATGAATTGCATTGAATTGGCTTAAACCGGTTTCCCAAACTCTACCTGCTCCTACTCGATGTACTGTTTACAGTCTGCATCCATCAGTTTAAGACAACTGAAGCTTTTTCTTCTCTGTCACAGTGTTTTACCTTCCTCAAAACATTTCAGTATGTCTTTCAGCTATACACAAATTGTGAAAAGTTAACATTTGGTGCACTTAAGGCCATATTTACTAATATGTCATGCACCACAGAGCAGTAACTGCATTTGCAGGAGGGAGAGCGCAGCAGAGACTCATATCTACCAATATTTGACAGATGCTGCCTATCAATCTCTGTGTTGGTGCTATAACAAAGCCGCCTTGTGCAATGACCAGAATCGCTCCTAGGAGCATATGTTAGTGTTTTGTCCAGCATAGAATTTATACTGGAAGAATACATTTGCAGTGCGAATTCCAATTCTTAGAAAAAATCACAAGGATCTTCTGAATTGGACATGTGGTATGCAATATGTAGGGTTTTTGGAGAAATCAACATATTTCCTCTCTAACATCGTCATCATGGAGGTGTACTTTTTCACGTAAAACCTATTATGGCTATCTAAGGGGCATATTATCAAGGACCGCGTTAAAAATTATCACCGGTTTAGCGGCAGAAAACTGTCGCTAAAGTGGCGATAATAGGGTTGATAATATGCCGCAGAGAATTCCAATAGAAGTCCATGTTCTGGTGTGAACCTGGGCTTCTATGGGAATTCTCCGGGGATTATTATCAAGCCCATTATCGCCGCTTTAGTGGCAGTTTTCTGCCGCTAAAGCGGCGATAATTTTAACGCCGTCCTTGATAATATGCCCCTTAGTAGGTTTGAATTTACTTTAAAACCTGGGGGTATTTGTGCTGATTACCCCAGTAATGCCCTCTTTACCTAATAAGATACAAAGTAGTACAAAGCGGGGTATGCCCTGAGAAAAAGGCAGCATTATATTACAAACCACCTTTTAGACTGGATAGTAGATACCCTTGCGAGTCTTTGCATTGTTTTGTGCTGCGTTGGCGCAAAGCTTTAGTATATCTGAGGCGATATCACCGAAGTGCCCCGGGGTGGGGGGAAACAGGCGTTTGCGTCTGCTTTGTGCGCCACCGGGGCACTTTAGAATTAAAGAAGGGGACGCAGACACCTGTACATCTCCTTCTGCAATACAGATAGCATTGCCACACCAAATGTGCCAGCGCTATCATCAGAAGGTGTTCTCTCATTTGCATGGCGGCATGGACACATGCAAATGAGGGAATCCCTTTGCCTTTGTGCCTGCTCCGTTTTGCAGACAACGCCGCAGAGGCCAAGAAGCTGTCAGGAGGCGCACTGACAGTGAGCCACCTTCACTGCTCCCCCTTTATGCACATGCTCAGTTTTTCACATGAATGTGCTGCCCCCAGGGCAGCACGGGCGCACGACTGTCCTAGGGGCAGCACATTCATCCTAATACAACGCATTTTCCTTCATTGTGCCAGGCGCACCTTTTAAATGGTGCGGCCGGCACAATCAAAGAAAATGCACAGTATGTATAATATGGTCCCTGGTCCCCAATCATGTATCATTTATATCTGAATCACATAATTTGATTGCTACGCAAATAAGGTTAATAGTTGAAATGGAAAAAGTTTTGAATACTCATAAAAAGGGGTGAGGTATGAACAACTTTGATGGGCGTGCTGCTTTTGAAGATGCATCATTTATATTGGTCTGACCGTTTTTCTGTCTGTCACCAATTTTCAGGTGGCAGTGACTGTCATGGAAAAGACTGTGCAGTTGGCAGTGAAGTGATATTGTCACCATCAATTTTTTTCAGTTTCTTCATCCAACAGCCCTGAATACCTGCTTGTCAGTACTTCTGTGGTCCACGCTGAACCGCACGCTTCTTTCATGAAGCTAAACAACTAATTAATTACAGATTTTTGCATGATATTGCCTGAGACATAGTAATTATTGGTCCAGCAGTTGCAGTGGCATCAGAGATATGAGGCCAAATAGGTCCACTGAACCGATGATTATTGCTGTATTTTTCTACCCATTCAGCATCCAAGGTGCACATTACCCTTGCTTAAGCCTGGGTCCATGTTTTCAGAAATGGCAGCACCAGCGTCAGCTATGTGACAGAAACAATCAAATGTCTATTAGAATTAGACACAAGTTGGAAACCAAAGGTGCAAGTCCATCAGCAATCAATCTTTTGATATTAGTAGTGCCACAGAAACTAATCATTAACAGAGAAGGTTACTGTCACATTGAAAATACACTTCTAGATGGTTGTGAAATTGTTTGAAATGTTGGAGGAACAGATCTTTAAAGGTTTATCATTTTGATGGACCCACAATCCTAAACATACCAAATGAAATGACCAGTAGAGGCCCGTGGAGGGAGTGTCGCGGGGTGGTGGTGGGGCGGGGGAGGGGCAGGGTGGTGGTAGTAAACTCCGGCTCACGGCCGACCGGAGTAATGTAATTAAATAAATAAAACGAATTTCACTGGGCGCTCTGAAGCGCCCAAATGCGTTTCAGCGCGCACAATGAAATTTGTTTTATTTATTTATTTACTTACATTACCATGAGTCGGAGTTTACTACCACCACCCTGCCCCTCCCCTGCCCCACTGCCCCGCAGCACTCCCTCCACGGGCTGCTACTGGTATTGTGCCACGGAGCGAACAGACCCTCACGGACGCTACGCTGCTCTAGGGGGAAGGCTGCTGCCTAGCCCAGCTCTGGGACTGCGAGGACCACGGTGCCCTGCGCCAATCAGATCCGCCTCACCTGGTTGCTCTTCCCGTTGCCGCCTCCTAGCATCAATCAACTCCTCGCAGCCCCCGCCGGCCCTGTCAGCATAAAATCTCGGATGGGACTTCATTCTTGTTGTGTGCCACGGAGCGAACAGACCCTCACGGACGCTACGCTACTCTAGGGGGAAGGCTGCTGCCTAGCCCAGCTCTGGGACTGCGAGGACCACGGTGCCCTGCGCCAATCAGATCCGCCTCACCTGGTTGCTCTTCCCGTTGCCGCCTCCTAGCATCAATCAACTCCTCGCGGCCCCCGCTTCGCGGGAGCCGCTCGCCGGCCCTGTCAGCATAAAATCTCGGATGGGACTTCATTCTTGTTGTGTGCCACGGAGCGAACAGACCCTCACGGACGCTACGCTGCTCTAGGGGGAAGGCTGCTGCCTAGCCCAGCTCTGGGACTGCGAGGACCACGGTGCCCTGCGCCAATCAGATCCACCTCACCTGGTTGCTCTTCCCGTTGCCGCCCCCTTGTTAACGGCCCTTGTTATTAACATCTCATCCTAGTAACGCGCTACCGGAACGCGCGCGGGCCGTTGACCGGGCCGTTGACCGGGGCGAAGACCGGGCAAAGAGCGGGCCGTTTGTGGCCGTTCGAGGTCGGTTGAGGACGGGGCGGGCCACCCCCCTGAAAAAGGGTCTTTTCTAACGAGTTATAAACATTGTTGTAATCGTGAGTACATGTTTCATTGCTGATAGGTGGACTGCCTTATTCAGTATTTGTTGCTTATACTTAGCATATCAATATTTTATTGTGACTTAGATATATTTATTTACCCCAGAGGTCCATTTTTATTCTCTTTGGTTACTCCCCCTATTGCTTGTCTGCTCTTTCCCTAAACATGACTTCCTTAAGGTCCGGTAGGAAGGTGGCGCAGGGTAGCTTACGGGGTCAAGTAACAGGGACTCTCGATAATTTTATCACAAGAGCTGCTCGTGTTCTTGAACATGAGATTTTATTAACTGAAAAAAGATTGTCCCTCGAATTGTCTGCTAAACGATCATCTCTCGGTAACATTATGACAGCCGTTTCGCCCGAAAACAGCCAGCCCCAATCAATTTTCAACATGCCATGTAATACCCCACAAGTACCGTCGGACACACCTGCTCAGTGTTCGTTGGTTGACTTGCACGAGATAATTAGCACTTCCGAGCCCAGTGGTGCATCAACTATTGTTAGCACCAGCCTCCCACAGTCTACATCTGACCAACCACCTACTGATGCATTGACTCAGGCCCACAAGTCTAGGCTTATTTCGAGTACAAGAAAACGTACGGGAGCTCCTCCCAAGGGGAAACGTGTAAAAACCTCAAAAGTGTCCAAATTACCTAAATCCGCAAATATTTGTGACGCTTCCAATTCTACCATGTCTGATAGCTCCTTCCTGGCAACTGGAAGTCCGAGGTCTCTGCACCCTTCTACCCTCCAATCCAATGCTGACTCCACCCCCCGTGATTTTCTCAAGCTTGTAGAGAAGTTACTTCAATCCCTTCTCCTTCCTTTATTAGAGAGAGTTAACCGACTCTCCACCTCGCTTGAGAAGATAGAGGGTATGGTGCTCACTAACACGTCTCTGTTGGAGAAGATTGCAGTGTCTCCTATTAGTCCAAAGATTCCTTCGAATTTTGACAATGTTGATAAAACCAGGCCTGTTTCCACTGCTAATGTATTTATGGCCAGAGCACCGTCCAATATCCTTGCTCTTAACGACCAGGCTGTGGAAGCACCCCGCCCTCCTGTCAATATTGATGTTCCGATAGAATCAGGTTGTACTATTAACACTGCCACCAATATGAATAATATCTCTACCAGTAAGCCTAACTTAGAGGATGTTGACTCTTTTCAAAAACTCCCATGTATTAACCTTCCACCCGAGTCCCAACCATATACAGTTATAATGGCTGGTGTTCCTCGGCTCCTACAGGCAAAGCCCGAGTCTCATAGCGAGCTGAAGAACAAAGTTACACATTGGTTAAATGGTAATAGGCCTTTACCTGCTAGACTACGGGCTGAAATTTTGACTGTACGCAGGGTATGTTGGTTGGGTAATAGAGTCAAACAAGTGGAGGGTGATTGTGTGATTATAAATTTTCGTGACCCAAGGGTGGTGAGCCATATTCGCTCTTTTCCTAACATCCCGAGAGCGACAGGTATATCCACTTTGGATTTGTCATATTTCTATCCACACAACCCTCATGCATCAACACGTGATATGTCTATTGTTTGGGAAAGGGCTAACAGGAGCTCTCACCGACAGACAAGACCGGATTTTTATCTCCCATTGTCAAATTTTTGTGCCCCCTTGAATTCTTTAGAAGGGGTTGATTGACAGTCACCAAACAAGAAAAATTTGGGTAATGTGCGTAAGGTCTGTCCCGGCCCAGATATCTCGGGGTTAACAGGGAGGGGTGGGTTAAGGGGGGCACACGTAGGTCCGGGTACTTTGTCTCCCAGTACCTCACCTATTCTACCAATCAGCCCATCCTTCACCCTTATTGATTCCTGTCCCCCTGAGAGCGAGTGTAAGGGCCCCAATAACATTGCAACCCATCCGGCCATCATGGGCCCCGCCCCTGTTTCCCCGTGTATTATTCCATCTAGTTCTCTTCCCCTGACTCTGGTCTCGTGGAATGTTGCTGGTCTTCGTAGTAGGGTAACCCCGGAAGACTGGTCTGTCTGGGTAAATACCCATGATATCCTGGTTTTTCAGGAAACCTGGGCTGTGGATCCCATCTATTTTTCCGGGTATGTAAATTTCTCTAAGGGGGCCACACGTGGCATCAGGGGCCGTCCGTCTGGCGGCCTCTGTATATGGGTCAAGCAAACTCTTGGGTATTCCCTTAAAGAGTATGGGTCATCGACAGCCCCGATTTACTGATTATGTCTTATCAACACCACGATGAACCCGAATTTTTGATTATAAATGTCTATAATAGGGGCCTCCCAGGTGGCCGTGGTACTAATACCTTTTTACAACTGGATGGGTTTTTGGACACCATTAATATATGCACTAATGTCTTCATTGTGGGTGACCTAAATTGCTGTTTTGAACCCCTGCTCTTTGCCTCCGATTCACTTACATGGGAGGTGGTCGCGATCCTAAATATCCCTCCTCTCGATCTCCCTCCTATCAAGAGGTGGACCGAGTCTGCCACCCAGTGGATGGGTTTATGTATGGAGCGGGGTTTCAGGGCTGCAAATGGGCGGACCGCCTCCGACAAGGGTGGAAAGATGACTTTTTCTGATGGCCGACGTTGTAATAGCAGAATCGACTATGCCCTTGTTAAAGTGGAGTTTTGGTCCACATTATGCGATACGGCGGTTCATGACCGCCCCGAGAGTGACCATAACCCATTGGTTTTGAGTCTTTTACTTTGTCCAGCCTATAGAATCAAACCCTCTGAAATAGTAACTGCAGAAGCCGTTTTATTTAATGATCAACGGCGAGTATGCTGGGACAAGGTTGCTATTGATAGTGCACTACTATCAGAGATCAGCTCCAAGGTCTCCTGTGCTTTGGACGATTTACAGTCTCTCCAGAGCACTGAGGATGTTGTTGGTAAAGCCACACATGTACATGATCACCTATTCTCTGGCCTCAAATCTCTTTTTTCTAAACCTTGTAAGGCTAAGAAATCTCTTATCTTAAAACCAACTACCTGGTATAATAAAGCATGCCGAGACTCATATAGCAAATTAAAACTTGCTATTACCATCTAAGATCCGGTTAATATCAGATTGGCTAGAAAAGACTATAACAAGGCCAAAGTCAAGGCCAAACAAGAGTGGGACAATGACCACTGGAACGACCTTCTGGCTGCCAGTAAACACCGGAACCTAACCTTGTTTTGGCACATTGTTAAGTGGGGCAACTCACAGAACAGCCAGGTCCCCACCAACCATGTACCTCTGGATGCCTGGACGACGCATTTTGAATCTCAGTTCTCGGATGCCTCACAGGTCGAGGGGCCTGCCCCAGTAGCAATCAGGGACTTGTCCACCTCCCTGACTTTAATCTTCGACTGTGCTGAGGTTGAAAAGGCTTTAAGTAAGGTTCCAAGTGGTAAGGCACCGGGTATGGACTGTGTTCCCACGGATCTTTTTAAATCTGACCTTGGGAATTGGGTGCCCTATATTGTACATATTGCTAATGCCATAGCCAGAGGGGCCGACATTCCTGATTCTTGGGGGGGGGCTGAGATTCTTCCCATTTTTAAGAAAGGAGACCGCTCCTGCCCGGGGAATTACCGCCCGATTAGTCTTATTGACTCTGTCCAGAAAATCCTCGCTAGAATGATCCTGGCAAGAATCCAGATTTGGATTGAGCGGGAGGACATCATCTCTCCTTTGCAAGCCGGTTTCAGACCGTGTACCAGTACCATCGACCAGGCTTTCAAGTTTCAATTGATTGTCTGGAAAACGGTTTATCTGTGTGGTGGTACTTTATATGCTGCATTTGTAGATCTTCAGTCAGCATTTGACTTAGTCAATAGGACTAAACTTTGGAGTGTATTGGCGGAGCTAGGGATCCCAGTTGATCTCCTGAATATCATCATTAGGCTCCATGATAAAAACTTTGCACAAGTTCGTTGGCGGAAACAGGGCCAGGTTACTGATAGATTTAGGGTCAATAGGGGTGTCAGGCAGGGGTGCGTCCTTGCGCCCACTCTGTTTTTATTGTTTATTAACAGAGTTGTCCAGTATTTTTCCTCTACTCCCACGGACGCCCCAACGTTGGGTGGTATTAAAATTCCACTCCTTATGTTTGCCGATGACACCCTACTCCTTTCCCAGACTCAGTCTGGATTACAGGTGGCTCTGAATGTATTTACCAACTTTTGCTCTGATTTTGACCTGTCTGTTAATGTGTCCAAAACCAAATATATGGTCTTTAATAAAGGGAGATGTGTGAAGGGCCATGTTTCCATGGATAACGTCCTGCTTGAACGAACTAATGTTATGACCTATCTGGGGGTAGTATTTGAAAACAAGCTGGATTGGAGGCCGCAAATTGATGTTCTTGCTCTTAAATTTGCCCAGCTTTCTGGTTGCCTAGTTAAAGAACAAAAGCAATCCCAGTCGAGAATGATAGGCCCCCCCATTAAAATCTTTAATGTTAGGATTAATTCGGCGATCCTTTATGGCGCCGAACTTTGGGGTTTTGCCGATCTTTCTCCCCTGGTTAAGGCACAACATAAATTTCTCAGAATGCTTACGGGCCTTCCTTGTTCTACCCCAGTAAAACCACTCCTGTTGGATCTTGGCTGTCATTCTTTTGATGACATTGCTAGGTTCAAGCCATTGGCCTTCTGGAGGCGACTATGGACAGTCCCCGAGATAGGCCTCTATGCCAAGGCATTTCTTGATGTTCGATCCATCTTGGGGGCTGGTAACATCCCTTGGTTCAGACAGATTAAACAATTCCTGGATTCTATGGGGTTGGGTATTCTGTGGACTGACCCGGCCAATAACCCCTTCCCCTCCAAGAAAGATTTTAAGGGCCTTTATTGGACAATGGTGCAGCAAAAACATCTATTTTCAGCTTCTGCAGAGTCCCTGACAGGCAGGTTTTTAGTTAAAAAAAAAATCCCTCTTCTTGAAGCCTACTGGGATATTATCACCAGACCTCGAGACAGGAAACTCTATCACCAATTTAGAGTAGGCACTCTTCCGACTAACTCTTTTACAAAAAAATGGAAGGGTGTTTCCTGTGATTCTTGTAAATGGTGTACTGACTGTGTTGATTCTGTTGGTCATATCTTTTTTGTCTGCCCCGCCTATGCTGCTCCTCGAGCTAAATGGCTCAAACCAATATGTCGTACCTTGGGAACAAGACAAGGGTCAGAAGCACTTAAAATTTTGCGTTTTGACCCTAGTGAATGTGTCGCAATTGCTGTTGCTAAATTTTTGGCCTGGGTTTGGTATATTAGAAACAAGAGGCATTAGGTTACCGAAATATGCTAATATGATTATTTTTTTTATTGTGATTACCTGGATTTGTTATCATGTATTCTGTTTGTATTTTTTTCTTTGTATTGTAACCGTCTTTTATGATGAAATACATCGATAATAAAGACTAATGAATGGAATGGTATTGAAGCCAATGTGTATTACAGTTGATTGTATTGTAGCATTTCTTTAGCAATTTTTTCCCTCTTTTTGAGGTTTCTCAAAGTATCAACTTCAACACTAGATAATCAGGCTAGGCTGGGCTATAACCGGAGCTTCGGCAAAAGCTTTTTTTTCAAAGAAGTAAAAGTGTCACTCACTTCTTTAGTGCAGTGAAAATTTACGTTTTTACATTACAACCACGTTGTGCAATAATGAGGATGAAAAGGTTCAAAGAACCTGTGGTCAAAATGTTCAAACCCTATTAATTTTTGTAGATTTATGGCAGATTTAATAAATTAGCCCATTTTGACAAAATTGATTTTTTGCTCTGCTTTGCGAAAAGCAGTAGGTGTTATCTCCAGGACGTCAATGACAAGATGTTAAATGAACCTCTTTATTGCCCCTCCTGTAAATTGCATGGTGGATTGTAATTGGGCCAGTGGCAGCTGGGTGGGAATGGTGGTTGGGGGGGGGGGGAGAGGGGAGATGGTGAGTAAAAAAAAAAAGAAAAGAAAAATGAAACTTGCCTGCTGGTTGCGCCGATCGCCAGCTGCTGCCTCTCCTCCACACAGGAACCAGGAAGCAAGCACCCAGGTTCCCAGCCAATCAAAACGGTGCAATGCAGCGTTGTGATTGGTCTGAATCCCATGGTTCGGTGCTCAGATGGGGAATTGGAGTCTGTGCATGTTTTCCACCCAGGCTGTATTGCAACCTGGGTGGAGAACATGCAAAGAAGGTCCACATGACTTTCCTCCATCAGACTGCTGGAACCAATATTTTCTGTGGAAGCAGAGACAGCACAACCAATCATGGACTCCTAGAATTCTAAAGTGTTTCTTGCCACAGTGTTTCTTGATGCTGCAACTCAATCCTTGATCCTGAGTCACAAGAGGAATGTGTACTCATGCCATGATTTCATCTGTTGAACAGGAGATGTTGCTGCTAAAACAGTTCTGTGATTCCTGACAGGGCAATGGCAAAGCTTACATACTCTGTAATTCTATTGCTCGTATATCAGGGTGAAGGGGTCATCGTTCTTCATCAAAAGAAAACTGATAACATCAAATCCATACAGAGATAGTTGGGTCTTCCTCAGTTGGATTCCAAGAGCTCCAGGCATTCATAGATTAATCTAGCCTGTCTTGAAGCACCATTGATGCTGCATTCTTTCTTTATTGGAAACACAATGGGAATGAGTGGAATGTAGTTTCTGTATTTCCCAGCCGCTGAGATTATTTCAAGCACTGTACCCATCAGTTTCTGGGTTTTTCTAAATGAGGCACCCTAAGTGCTAAAGATTACACCAGACATGTGTCCTGTGTTCACTGTGTCATTGGACTTAAACCGCAACTCACTGATGCGTCCCAGAAGATGGAAATGTATCTGGTGATACTTGTGGTCCCATTTAGATGAACATGTCCTGGTAGTTATAATGGTCAGACACTAATTCCTAAGAAGAAGAACCAAGACAGGTTTGCATATTGCTGACCTCTGCTCTAGAGTGTCAAAGTAGGCTAAAAAAGGACTGGAATGCAGGCTCAGATAATTCCCAAAGGGTAAGATTAATTCAAACAATCAACCCATCCCTTTTTTGTTCCTGTAAGTGAGACATTCTGTGTTTGGCAGGTGTGCCCAGATGGGAGACATATGCTTACTGGGCCATTGAACTCAGATACATCTCACTTGATGAGACCCACACAGCTGAAACCTCTCTGGAGTTGCTTGTGTTCTTATTTGGATGGGACCTTGCCTTGTAATTCTGACTGGACTTTTCCTAAAGGGCATGATCAACACTTACTGCACATCGCTGGCCTGTCTGAATTGACATAGTGGGTAAAAACAATAAACTGAAATGTGGCCCAGAATAATTACTAATGGCTGAGATTAAATCAAACAATCCACCCACTAATGTTTGTTTTTGTAATTGGCATAGCCTAAGTGTAACAGGTAATCCCAGGCATGGGTCCCTTGTTCAGTGTGCCATTGTGCAATTGTACTTAAACTGCAATTCACTGATGAGACTCAGATGGCAGAAACTGGTGCTGTGCTTCTTGTGTACCCGGCCAGCCTGTTAGCTCTGGACTGTTCCTTTGGAATAGAAAGTGTCCTGATGAAGATCTCCCGTATTTACTCAAACGTCACCATTGAGTTTGAAATGCATTGATTAGTTGAAAGCAAAAGTAAAAACAGGAATCGTCCCACCACCCATTAGAAGCAAATACAGCTATATAGGAGACATTTATGAATGGTTCCTTGTTTACCTCCAATAGGTTTGATTCACTCTATTTGCACTAATCCTCCACAAATAGAGGCATTTGAGTTACTGTGATCAATGAGCTATGATGTATTCAATATTTTTTGGTAAAACGATTTGAGTGAAATATATATCACTGTATTTATTAAACATACATGTTTTCTTTGGGGACAAAGCCCTCAGTGGCAGACTAGAATCACACTGAAATAAGATACACTAGCTCTTCTACACTTCATGTTATTCTCAGTGTATGAAATGAGGCTGATTTTTTTTTAGAGTCAGAAGGTGCACCCTATGTAGCTGAGGGAAATATGCATGTTGGACCTGACCCTCGCTGCATATTCACCACCAAACCTTTCACCTTCGCCCCTCTCTGTTGTTGAATTCATTTTTGTTGACTTTGGGACTCTGTGCACTTTCCCACTGCTAACGACTGCTAAAGTACAGATGTTCTCTCCCTAAAACATGGTAAAATTGTCCTATACCTAATTGCCCATTTAATTTACTTATAAGTCCCTAGTAAATGGTACTACATGTACCCAGGGTCTGTATAATATATGATACTAGTAGGCCTGCCGCACTCCATTTTGCCACCCACTAAAGTAACCCTTTAAAACATGTCTCATGCCTGCCACTGCAGCCTGTAGTGCGGTTTTACACTGCCAATTTGACCTGGCATAATATACCTTTTGACAGGCCTAAACCTTCCCTTTAACTACTTATATGTCACCCCTAAGGTAGGCCCTAACAGCTCCCAGGAAAATCGCAGAGTGAATGGTATTTAAAAAGTAGTGCTTGTATACTAACGTTTTACATGTCCTGGCAGTTAAAAAGCTCCTAAAGTCGTTTATCACTGTGGTATGGCCTGTCTCTCACATTGCCTAACACTGTGTTACCTCATTACATATAATATCCTCTTTAATGGTAAAGTTGGATTTTAATTCACAATTCTGAAAATCCCACTTTTAGAAAGTTAGTATTTTCTTTCCCCAGCCATTTGTGCCTTCTGTCAGTATCCGGGGAGACATGACTGTGAATAGCTTTGCCATTGAGGTTTGTGTATTCTTCCCAGACAGTGACACAACAGGGTTTAGAGAGGGTAGGATGGGCCATCCAGCAAAGATGGCTCGGGCGGGCCTGTACCCTGCCCCACTTACACTTCAAAGGGCTTTGACACCAGCACACACAAATTAACCTGACAACAGCCTTTAGTCACTCTAGACAGTTTTGAGCCTTGAGAACGGAAGAACTTCATAGAACCAGAGGTGGGAGTTGGACAGGGAGTCCCACCACACCCAAAGGCTGACACCAGATATAACTATTAGACCCCTCGAACCACTCTTCAGGCAATTTCTGGACTAGTGGAAGACTCAGACGAAGGACTGCTGTGGTGCCCTGCTTCTGGAAGGACTGCCCCGCTGCCCTGTTGCCTGAGAAAGGAAGGCTGGGCCTGCTCCTTGAACCCATGACCATCAGAGAAACTCAAAGAGACTCCAAGGGCCAGTTGGCTGATCTCCTCCATCAGCTAAAGGGACACAACAAGCTCCAGAGATCCTTCAACTTACCTGCCTGCTGCTGTTCCCTGCTTGAGTGAGTCAAAGACCCCAAGTGGTGCCACCCAAGACCCTTGTTGTGAAACCCCAAAACTGGTTGTTTGAAAGATTTCCAGTCAAAACGGGCTCTGACAACTGAAAAGAGACTGGAACATACTTTTAAGTTAATCCAATGAATGTACATTGCCAGTGGGATTGATATTTTTGCAGCACCCACTGCATCCGGCTGGTTCCTTGATCTTTTACGAGCTATTTCTCACTCAAACGTCTAAACATTCCTTTTTCTGGTTCCGCTGATTGGAGTTAAATAATGTTGGTGTCATTTTATTTATTAAAATGTACTCTATCTTCTAAAATGGTTTGAAATTTTCGTGTTTTGCATTTTCACTTTATTACTCTTTGTGTGCTGCATAAATATGTTACACATTGCCTTTGAATTAAGTCTGACTGCTTTTGTGCCAAGCACAGGTTAATTTAGTGACGTTTTGTGGTTCACCCCAACAAGGATTATGTACATTATTTGAATGAGGCTTCTACCCCTCTCAACTGATAACCCAATTTCCTAAAATTGGTTAATAAATACTATTGAATGTGTAAATTATTATTTCAAATTTATGGCTGGTCGGGTCTTTTCTTCATGTTGAACTGCTGAATTTCAAGAGCAAAAACCTATTTCATTTTACTTCACATTCCCTCATCATCATTAACATCTACATCCCCTATTTAGATATCATGAGGTGTATAGCAGAGAGTCAATTTAAACCTTGACTAAAACTAGGTACATGCACAGCTAGGCTTCTCCCAAAACACTGTGTCCCTATATTAGGAAGCTTGACCTTTTGTAACTTTTCTTTTCTGTTTACAAGGATAGATGCTCCACCTTTGCCAACGCATGTTTTCTGCCTGATCCACATTTTTCATCCCATAAATTACTTTTTGCTTCAATTCCAGATCTGGTACTTGATACAGGTCTTCAATAATCCTCCATGCTCTAAAAACAGCCCTAAATAAATAAGGGAAATGATTGCAAAGCATGCTGTTGCTGATCACGAGTCACCCTCTCTTCTGTTCCTCTAGTTGGTGATATACTTGGTGGTTTGCCCATTACCGGTATGTGTGTGTGTGAGTTGGTAGGCCCTGTAAGGGCAGGTGGGGATTGAGCTTGTTTTATATGCTTCATTGCCTGGTTTGGGGACAGGTTGGGAGCACTTGGTTACTAGTGGAGTTCAATAGCAAGTATAATCCAAAGAAAGGCATGAATTATGCATATGTCATTATCCTATTGTTGCAAGCCTTCAATTCAATTGCATGCTTGTTGAGGATGCAGGCGGAGTTATCAAGATAGGAACCTTGCAGTAATTAGCAAAAACTTCAAAGGCTGACTAGTGTATTACTCAGTGGCGTAATGAATCTTGAGGGAGCCCCTCTGAAAAGTACATGTCAGGCCCCCATGCTCTGGACCCAGTGGGAAGCTCTCAGGCCAAGGGCCTTCCAGTTCTGGAGGGGGCCCCCTCGTACTGCGGGCGCTGCAGAGGCTAATGTTATAAAGAAACCAAAAGTAATCCACCTTGGATAGAGTGAAATGAAAATATCTTTCCAAAGTAATTTTTCACTATTTGTGAAATGTGCCTCCCTACTGACGTATACTGGAGACAATGCTTTGTTAAAATAACCCTCACCCACCAAAAGGACCCTTGGTTTCATGCTTCATCATCGGGTTCTTCCCGCACCGTTACGGGACGGGGGCATGCTAAGACCACTGAAGATGCTTGAGCACTTAGTAGTGAAAAATAGTATGTGTGATGTGAGAGTGAGATTGGAAGGGTAAAAAATGCAGACAGTGAAGTACGTTAAAAAATACCTGCATATGTGGAAAAATAAACTTTAATGTTCCTTCTAGCTGGTATTATTAACAGTGGGGAGTGGAGGTACTGTGCTACAATGAACTACCACCTCCTTAGTTGACATGTTTTGAAGCCATCCCCTTGGCTTCTCTTCAGGACCTTAGAAGATCCCTACACCACTCTTTGCGAAAACAACAATGTGGTCTGCTACTAACTCAAGCAGTAATAATGCATATAAACAATGACATGCACTTAATACTATACCCTGATAAGTATAGTTCCCTACATAAGTCTGGAAGGATAAAAAATCATTACATTACAATAATTGAGAGCAGTCTCTGGGTCACATCACCCCTTTTGTGCAAATCTGTAAGAGAAGTGATATATTGTCCTCTATTTGCACCGCAATAATTATATTAAGTGTGTGCTGTGCTACCCATGAAGGACAAACAAGACAAAACCAGACGTCACAACAAAGAACATAAAACATAAAACACACACTCTATTGTGATCAATTGTAATATTGATCCGTCTCCTGCAAAATGAGGAAATGTCGTCATGGTCATATATTTGTGGTGTGATGTATCATGATGCCTCTACAAATAAATAATAAATTAAACATACACTTTTAATACCATGCTATAGCCCCATGAGCTTTTTCATGGGAGGGGAGGAGTGCCTGTAGTCAAACACTGTTGAAAATGAGAGGTAGTTAATGTAAAAATCAGGATGTCTGCCAAGCGTTTCACAAGAAAGCTAGAAAAATGCTTGTTGTCTCAGGGGGGAACAGACTGGCTATGCCGTACTCACTTCGTCAAGGTGGCTCACTCACTCTGGATACTGCCTCGACGTGCTTCCGTTGAATGGGGAGTCGGTTTTGGGAACTCGTTTAAGTATGGTAAACTTCCGCATTTAGGAGCGTAATGTGTTACCCTCCTGTGCCGGCACTATGCTTACATTAAAAAACGTTCACTTGCGTCGTGACTCTACCTGTATATTCTTTATAAGACATAACGGAGAAATGTCTGTGGTATGTACAATTTCCTAGAACTCTGATTTCGTAAAGCCGATCGGGTTTTTCGTGTGAAGTGCTGTTATGCTGGTCTCTCCCTGAAACTGGTCCACTCATTAGAGTTTGACACATGTTCGCACTCGGGTTGGGCTCATGCCATCATTAATCACCCAGCTATACCCTGATGTAGTCTTAAAGCAGTGGAGGCCATTGCGACCACTTCAATCATAATTCAGTTTATATATCTTTTGTACAACATAACAGAACACGTTAAAAGGGGTTCCCCAGAGCCCCCTTTGTTATGCTGGTCTCTCAGTGAAACTGGTCCACTCATTAGAGTTTGACTCATGTTCGCACTCGGGTTGGGCTCAGGCCATCATTAGTCACCCTGCTATACCCTGATGTAGTTTTTAAAGCCATGGAGGCCATTACAACAACTTCAGTCATAACTCAGCCTATATGTTTTTTTATTTTTGTACAACATAACAGAATGCGTTAAAAAGGGGGGTTCCCCAGAGCCGGGGTTGCAAAACTCAAGCCATCATTTCACACCCTACTATGCCCTGATATATTTATTATAGAGTTTAAGAGTTTTTTGCATAGATTGCGGTGGTTATGCACCCAGCTCACTGTACTAGATTATTCTAAAACCTAGCCTTGGGTGTGTCTAACGTGGCCCGTGTATGCTCATCGTTGGTGCACTTATGCCTCTTCGACCAGGACTTATTAGTGTATATAGTGGGATGTTACATTCTCATCTCAGTTATCCCAAGGGTATATCATCATTTAAACCTGTGGTGTGTGTCCCCAGACGGAACACCCAGCTTATTTCTTTTTCAAAAAGGAATTCTTCAGTGTCCACTTGTTCGATGACTTCCGGTTTAGGTAATCTGTGGTGTGGTTGAACTCAAGATAGTGGGAGGCCATTTTCATGGTTGCTTTTTTGCATATCACGTTACTCTTGTGTTCCACTATGCATGTTCTGACTTGGCGTGTTGTCATCCCAATGTACTCCATTGCACATGGGCAAGTTATCATGTATACATGTTATCATGTATAGAACATTCTTGCTGTTGCAATTAGTAAAGCGGCATTGTTCCCACCCTGTGCCGATACTAAATTTGATGTTTTTATTTTTTTTAGTTAAATGACATATGATGCAGTTGCCGCAAGGGTAATGACCCTTGACGGGTGGAAACATGGTGTTAGTGACCTCACTTTGTGAGTGTTGTGTGGTCTTGTATGGAAAACCATGTCACTTAGACTCTTTCACCTCTTGTGGGAAAACATTGGTTTTGGTATGTCCAGACGGCCGCAGTTCAGTAACCGCCAATGTTTATTTACAATCTTAGTTACTTGGTTGGAGCCCGTGTTGAAGGTGGCGATGCATATAGGTCTTTCCTCTTGTTGTTTCTGTGCTGTTGGTTCCAGCAATGCATCCCAATTGTTGTTTCTTGCCCTCTTAAAGGCTTTTTTTGTAAATCCGATGCTTGTGCTTGTGCTTTGAAATCACTGATCTTCGAGCAATTCCTTCTCAAGCTGAGAAATTGTCCATATGGGAGGTTACCACGCAGGTGACGTGGATGAAAACTGTCATAGAGTTGGAGACAGTTTTTGAAGGTTGCTTTGAAGTGTTTCGTTTTTTTTAGTGTGCCGTCTTCTGGGTAGATGTTCAAGTCTAGAAAGACCAGCTCCCTTCTGGATATTGTACTCGTGAATTTCAGGTAGTCATTTTGGCAATTCAGCCAAGTCATAAATCTATTGGCAGTTGTTTCATCCCCTTCCCATATGACCAGAACGTCATCTATGTACTGCATCACACATAGTATTTTTCACTACTAAGTGCTCCCGCGTCTTCGTTGGTCGTAGCACGGCCCGAGGCAGGAAGAACCCGAGGATGAAGCATTCCACCAAGGGTCCTTTTGGTGGGTGAGGGTTATTTTAACAAAGCATTGTGCTCCCCTATACGTCAGTAGGGACACACATTTCACAAATAGTGAAAAATTACTTAGGAAGGATATTTTCATTTCGCTCTATCCAAGGTGGATTCCTTTTGGTTTCTTTATGGCTTATTGAGGAGGACGAGTCCACCTTTTATTTCCCTTGCCTCTTCACTTCCTCCTTTGTTTTTTAGTAGAGGCTAATGTTATGCCACTGGTAGTAGTTCTTCACTTTGTGTTAATTGAGAATCACACACATTTGAAACATTTTGAGTGATGTTTTTAAACCATGTAGCGTACTTTGTACATGCAATGCTTTCAATTAATTATGCATACTACAAATATTAATTCAATAAATCATTCAAATAGTGATGTCAACAGTAGCTATGCTATTGGACAGGCAAAAGGCTGGCATCATGATATGTGAAGCAAAAAGCATGTATACATTGCTGCCCTATCTTCCCTATCTTCCTCATATTCAGATTCATCTTCTCCCTTGTTTCATTCTATCTTCTTTTTTGTCTTCTTCTGAATCATGGTAATCCGTTCCTGCAGAGGGTGAGGAGAAACAGGACACCAAACAAAAGGGAAATATGTAATGAAGGAGCACCCACTAGTTCCTGATTTAGCTCAAGAAAAACCTGAATTTGCAGCAGCTAAACTCCAGCAAACAAAGACAAAGGGCTTTTCTTGCAGTTCATCCATCAACTTAAGTGTAAGCACTCCATGCATCCTGCACTCAAAATCCACATTTTTCAGTAATGGAAAGACTTGTACATGATGGTTATCCTCAAGTTTATGTCAGGTTGTTGTACCAGTCTGGAGTTAGATAGGAACTCCCCGTTCCACTGACAACTTGCTATGGCCTGAGTGGGTGTGATGATCTACTACACTTCCCTCTATGACAGCCTGTCCTTGTTTCTAAGACTTTCCAGAATATTATCCTAAAGACAAAGGGCATAGTTATGAGAGCCTTGCACCACATTTACACCATGCAAAGTGGTACTGAGTCAGATTTATGAAGCCACAAAATGCCACATTGCCTGGCTTTGGGTGGCCTTATAAATCTTGACCAAGGCAACGCAGTGCAAATCGCTGCATCGTCTTACTCTGTGCAAGGGAGGCGTCCCATGGGTGTCGCAGTGGGTGTTCCAACACAACTCCCATGGGTTTTTGACTCATGCCCAGCTCTACAAGGACTTGTAACCCTGCAAATGTGTCAAAATGTTACACCTCCTTAGGTTAGGAGTAACAGGAAGAAATATCCTTATTTCTCCTAATTCTTTACTCTTTCGATGTGTGCTGCAGAATGCAGCACAATCAGAAGGAGTAAAATGCCTCCATGGATTGTTTTCATGTCGGAAAGTGCCCCTTCCTGCACAAAAACAATCCTGCCTACAAAACAGACACCCTTGCTTCATGGTGCAAGTGTCCCTGCATTGGCGCTAGGCTGCAGAAATGGCACCAGTGCAGGGGAAAAGGGCAGGAATGCACCGTAGTGGATAAATACGGTGCATTCCTGATCTTTCACTTTGACGTAAGGATACACAGCTAGGTGACTTGCTCTGCTGCCCTACACCAAAACCCTATAAATTAGGCCCAACATGTTGAAACACTATGGCTCCAATGCCAGAGGTTGTCCATGTATTCATCTTCATGTGACCTGTTATGCTCAAAGTGTGCAACTAAGTATGGGTATGCTTCTGGTGCCTGGTATGCTATGCAGGATCTTCAACTGTAGGATTGTGAGTTTATCAATATCTTTAGTTGTCTCAATTAAGACCTCCAGTTGGAGTGTAGTACATATAACTTTCAGGTTTGTTCTGTGACAATTTCCCCTTGAGGGAGCTTTAGGTGAGTGAAAGTCTTTGCTTCAAACTTATTGCAGAGCGTTTCATAGGGGCTTCCTAGGGTGAGATCCAACAGTTTCCTTCTGTGGTCCTTGTTTTTTTAAGCAAGCCCCACGTTTAAGGTACTTGACTCTGTCTTCCTGCAACTACTTTTGTTAAAATATATTTTTTTCGGGTGGCCATTACTCCAGCATGCAGCCTCTTTGTGCCAAGGAAACCTGTGCACAAGCTTGCCTTCCTGCTTATTTTTTCAAACTACATGCTTCATGAAACTGCCCAGAGATTTTCCCTAAAATGACCTCATCCTTCTACAGTAGTTAGGAGATTGTCCTGTCAGTCCTTAGGCCAGTACCTGGCTCTCCTGTTAAGGTTCTTCTCAGGTGTTTTGATGTCTGCAGGACAGTGGTCACTTACTTTTCCTGCGTGTTTGACAATGGGCAGTATAATAACCTATTCATAAATGTTGTCTTGGTAAGACAAGCCTGAAATCTTAATTTCCACTCCTGAGTAAGTGACTCTGGTCTATGATTTTCATAACCTATGATTTGGCAGAACCTGTGAGTACTGCGGTCAGATACTCCAATAGGATGGCTGCCTCTTGGGTGTGAGGAAACCTAATTGTAGGATATGGACAGCCAGCTGTCTGCAGACTTTATGGAATCTGAATTGTTATATTAAGTCTATTTTATCAATTCTTTCTTCTCCAAAGGCAGTTTAGAACGAAACACATTAAACTGCAAAAATTCTGCAAATTACAAGCTGCATGATTGTATGTTATTTTCTATAGTGCAGATTTCCCATTTGTGGGAAAATGGCATGGAACAACCAAGTACTACAATGAACAATATACCCTTCCATCAGTAATTTTGATCCATATGATATAATTTATACATATCAGCACACACTTCTGTTCAGCTTGATGCTTTTTTTCAAATTTTTTTACCTGGATTATAATCCACAAAGAATGTACATAAACTAGAGATATACACAAAGGCTATTCATAATATTCCCCTGCATAGGTCTCTCTTGTAAATGATCGTCGATTTCTGCTATGAACTTCAAGATGAAATTGTCTTTTCCTATATAGCAACATTTTGAGAAACTTGGTCTTTGATTTTTCTTTTTGAAATTTAGTCCGCCTTCATTTCCTTTGGCAATAGCAAGTTTGTATTGTTGTGGCATGTGTTAAACCTGGCTCTTTTGTACAGGTTTATCCCCCAACATTTTGCCTTTTTCCTCCTATTTTTCTGAACCTGTTTTCGATGGCTGTATGATTCTGGGCACTTTACCGCTGCTGACCAGTGCTAAAGTTCATATGCTCTCTGTATAAATTGTGACAATGATTGGTTATCCATGATTGCCATATGTGATTTATTGGTAATTCCCTGGTTAAGTGCACAGTGTGTGCCAGGACCTGTAAATCAAATGTCACTAGTGGGCTTGCAGCACTGGTTGTGCCACCCACATGAGTAGCCCTGTAGACGTATCTCAGACCTACCACTGCAGTGTCTGCACGCTGTAAACTGCCAAGTTGTAAACTGCCATGTTGTTTTGACAAGTGCACCCACTTGCCAGGCCCAAACCTTCCCTTTCATTACATGCAAGGGACGCCTAAGGTAGGCCCAAGGTTCCCCCATGGGCAGGGTGCAGAGTATGTGAAAGGTAGGGCATGTACTAGTGTGTGTGACATGTCCTGATAGTGAAATACTGTGTAATTCGTTTTTCACTATTGAAAGGCTAGCTGGCCCATAGGCTTATCATTGGGGTTGCACTGTAACATGTTTACATATGTAACTTGGAAAAGGGACTAGATTGAAAAATCAAGTTTGGACTCTCTGAATTCCGAATTTATTAACACACCTTTTGGTGAAGGTGGTTGTTAAGTCCTGTGTTTGAAAATGCCACTTTTAGAAAGTGGGCTTTTTCTTACAAATTGGACAGTTTATGTCTCCCCCTTACCTGGTAGGGCACAATTTGGGGGTTTTCACATAAGCCTTACATTACGGGGTGAGTCCTTGATGGAGGACTCCCTGTTGTAGTTCACGAAGGTTCCACAAAATTACCGTAATACCCGTAATACCCGTAGTAGGCGCACAGGTTAATAGTGATGTTTTGGGGGGATAAATGTTGTTCTCTCCCCTACCTAGTGGGAGCATTCATGCTCTAATGACGTGGGCAATATAGGTGGCTATATAAAAATGCACCACATGTGATGTAATGACCGTTGCCTTAGTGGCAAAGTGATTTATGTGCTTATGGTCCAATCTGATGCAAAGTGATTTATGGTTTATGGTCTATGTTATGACTATGGCAATGGCCTAGTTGTCTCAGTGATTATGTGAACATGGACGTATGTGGTATAAGTGCATTTAAGTTAAAAAAAAACACCTCATCTAATCTGATGACTGCAGCCTTGAAGTTTCATCAAACTAGATTGACACACTTAAACTCTTGTTTGCTCAGGGTAGAAAGCCAATCACATATTTCCTGTCCTTCCAACACTCAAAGAATGCTTTCATCATTGCCTCTATAAATTGCAAACATCTAAAAATAGATTTGCATGTTTTTAATCAAGTGGCTAAAACATACACAATGCCCTTCCTGACCACAAAGGAGAATAATGACTGCGCTACTCTTCAGAAAGAAAACACTGGTGAGTTTTTATCCCTGACATTTTTGAACTATAAGAAACAAAATTGCTATACAATGTATAGTTTTTGTGGAAATTTCCTCACTCCACTAGGGGTGGGCGGAATTTGCGAAAGTGACTTTCGCAAATTATCGCGAAAATGTTCAAAATCTCGCAAACACGTGGAAATATCGCGGAAGTTTTTTTCTCGCCCGTTCGCGGTATTTTCTGCGTGGTCGCGGCTCGCCAACTTACCAATGCGGTTGCTCGCGGGCACGGCCATCTTGTTTTCACTCTTCTCGCGGTGCATGACCGCGAGAAGAAAGACGTGATCGCGCGACCAATGACATTACTGCGGGCGCGAACTGTCGCGAGACAGCGCAAATGGCTACCAACAATCCAACATCTCGTGGAGAACGCGACTGGATCGGGAAAACTTGTCGGTGAATGCGGGGACTCAGGTAAGGCGATCGCGCGCGTGCGAGAATGTATTGTTTTACAGCGCGAGCAAGAAACAAATTATCGCTAAGCTGCGGAATGTGGAAATTTTGACATTTTCGTGCTCTCCGCGGAACGCGAAAATGTCAAATTATCGCAATTTCCGCGAGCGGAACGGAAATTTAGCCCAGGCCTACACTCCACAACCTACAACAAGAGACTTCAGGAAGGCAAGAAAAAGTATGTTTTTAAACAAACTAGGAGATATCTGCTGCACATTATATTTGGTCTTGGTAGTCTGAAATTTGCAAAGATTTGCAGAGCATGACACCTAGAGATTATGGGTTTCAGGTTGGCACCCTTTCCAAGCAGTAACCACAATCCTTGTCAGGGTAAGCCACAACACACCCTCAATTATCCTGTTTTTACCCTCTGGTAGCTTTCCAGAGAGCAGTCATGCTTAACTTAAGATGCAATGTTTAAAGTATATGTGCAACAATTCAAGCAGTAACACAGTGAATACACCACAAAAGTACTCCACACACCAGGTTAGACAAAATTAAGAATAATTCTATAGATAAAGCATGGCCAAGTCAACAAAAATCCAACAAGCAGAAATCGAGATAAGAATTTTTAAAGAATAAAGGCCAAATGGCGCTTAGAAGCATTAAGTGCTTAAATGGAATATCTAGTTGCGCTGGACTGGAGCAAAATCAAAAGTTCAGACAGACCATAATGGAGTGTGGGCTGGATACAGGGCCCTACTTAGGCCCACTGAACCAAAGTGCCTTGATCCAGGATGTGTCATCGTCAATGCAGATGCGAAACGCAGCCGAAGTGATGGGCCAGTGTCGAGCCGCGCAGTGGATGAGATGCGTCCTTTTTTGCTCCGCAACTCTAGCAATGCATTGTTTCAGAGTATGATGTGCTGGTTCCAAATGTGATGAGTGGCTCCTGCTCCAGCAATACGTGGTGCGTCAATTATGATGGCGATGCTCTGGTTCCTAATGTGATGTGCAGTGTCTGCCATAAACAACGAGTAAGATGCGCTCATTCCAACTCACCCAAAGGCAAAGATGTGCTAGTTCCAATGCATGTGTTCTCGTTGAAATAATATTTCTACCCACTTCTAAGGGCCCAGGACTGGATTGGCACCATTTGGAAATGCAAGGCTTGCAGCAAACAAAGTCCAGGTGCTGACAGAGGATGGGTTGAAATCTTTGATGTCTCTGAAACTTAGAACAGGAGGCAAGTCAGCAAGCCCATGGAGTCATTCTGGGTTCAAGTGATTCAAGTCCTGTCCTTCTCACTGAGACAGGAGACCAGCAGGCAGCAGGGTAGCTCAGCAAGGTAAGCGTTCAGCAAAACAGGAGTCCAGCAGAGTGGAAGAGCCTTCAGCAGCACAGAAGTTCTTCTTCCTGGAAGAGTCTTCACAGGCCCAGAAGTGTACTGAAGTTATGGTGACACGGTTACAGTACTTATACCCAGCTATGTCTTTGAAGACGGGGAGGCATCAAAGAAAGCTTTGAAGTGCACAGAGGTCCTCCCTTCCTGCCCTGGCTCCAGACACACCACAGGGGGTATGCAGCCCTTTGTGTGTAGACAGGACACAGCATATTCAGGTGTAATTGTGAGGATGTACCGAACTCCTTATTCCTATCTCCCAGGAATGCAAATCAAAACACACATAAGCTCTCTTTGTGTGTGGCTGTCCTGAGGTAATACACAAAGTCCAGCTGTCACCCAACCCAGGCTGAACAGAGACAGGCAGCAGGCACCAAATGGCTAAAGTAGGTAATTTAAATCCAATTTCACCATAAGTTGTGAATTTGAATTGTGAATCCAGTGACACCAATCTTGAAAAGTCTATCTGTTGGACTTGGCATCTTTTGGCGTGTTTCCCCTGAGTTTTTGCTTTCTGACCTTCCTGTTCTGACTCTATTTGTGCTGGCTTCGTGTTTCTGAGCACGTTTCTCACTGCTGATCAGTGGTAAAGTGCAAGTACTCCTATGGTAAAATGTGTTGTGAATTGCTGTTTCCATGATTGGCCTGTTTGATTTATGTGTCAGTCCCTAGTGAAGTGCACTGCATTTGCCAGGGCCTGTAAATCAAATGCTGTTGGTGGGCTTCAGCACTGGATTGTGCCACCCACCCAAAAAGCCCGTAAATGTTACCCCGGCCTGCCAGTGCACCCACTTGCCAGGCCCTAACCTTCCCTTTTCTTACATGTCAGTCACCCCTAAGGTAGGCCCAAGGTACCCCTGAGGGCAGGGTGCAGTGTATGTGAATGGTAGGACATGCCCTGGTGTGTGTGTGGCATGTCCTGATTGTGAATTACTGCCAATTTCGTTTTTCACTATTTCAAGGCTACCTGTTCCCCATAGGACAGAATGGGAAGTTTGTTTATAGCATCTTATAAACATAACTGGCCCTGAGAACTAGGTAGGAAAATGAAGTTTAGTATGCCTGAACTCAGAATCTAAAGATGGATCTTTTAGTGAAGATGATTTTTACATTCTGTGTTTGAAAATACCCCTTTTACAAAGTAGGTATTTTCATGCCTAACCATCCAGTGTGCCTCTGCTGGGTTTGTGGATTGACTATCTGGGTTTTGGATGACAAGGGCTGGGGAGCAGGAGTGGCTCCGGATAGTCTAGGTGGGTCATGAAAGGGCTGAATAGACTTGGGCTGCATTTAGAGTAGGGGGGAGATTTCCTTGCACCTGAAAGGGTCTGGTCTGCCTCTGACAATGCCGTCTCCACCTCTTGCCAGGAAGCCATACCAGAGAAGGCAGAACTGGTTTTGGCTGGGCACAGACACCTCTGCCTAAGAGATCAAAGGATTTTGGGATATAAATATTGGGGCCCAGACGCCTGAACTTTAGAACTCCTTTGGACCAAGAAGACTGCCAAGAAGAAGAGCTGGAGAAGCTGTGAGGAGGAACTACCACATTGCTGTGTGCTTTGCTGTGTTGGCCTGCAGTGGCTGCTTCTGTCTTGGTCAGTGAAAGTGTTGGACTGACGTTTCTGCAATCTACTTTTGTGAATGTCTCCAAGGGCTTGAGGTAGAGCTTGCCCCCTGTTCAAGCAGTCTCAGGACCAGCAAAGACTTCAAGCTCTTCTGCCCTCAGCACTGGGAACTGTGTGTTTTGTGCTGCTACATAAGAAAAAGCAACCCGATGACGTCAACTATGCCGCTGCCGACTCCGTGTCCTGATAGCACCGCAGAGGGCACCGCCGCAACGCCGCATCGTGACCCTGGTCTCACCGACTACACCTTCTGAAGCCACCACCATGCCGCTTCTTGTACCGCGACCTGTGGGCACCGCACTCCACACCACTTCGCTTCACGACAACGCCTTGGTATCCCAAACGATGATGCTCCACGCCGAAATCTTTTTTTATTGCGATTGTGCAAATTATATTGCTTGAATCATTTTTTATGAGTCCACAGGAACCGTTGTTTCCCTTTATATAACCATTACCCTGGTTCCATTAGTGAGTAGGGTTCCCCTGTCCTTTCTCATAAAACCATCTCAAGCATTACCTTTTTTCTACAAGGGCATTATGATTTAAAAAAATATTTCCAGGATGTGTAAGGCTGCCTCGTGCAGTCCTTTCTTTAGTTGCACTACATTCTATATTCTGTCCCTTTCTCCCTATTTCAACAAGGCACAGTCTCTGCCAAAGGGTGCTCCTGGATTTTCCTGTCCTCTAAATATCATTGGTGTAAACAGGCAACAGGATTTTACCATCACACAGCTATATCAAGGCCTCGTTGTGCAGCCACAAATAATGCTCTTTCCATGCGAACCACAAAACAAACTTTTACCACCACATAGGTATGCAATCAAGGCCTAGTTTCAAAGCCACCAATACTGACCTTTTGTAAGCAAACCACACACCACATTTAGTTTCCTAACTTTTGCATCTAATGGAAACCTAGTTAAAGCTGTATTTTGTAAAACCTTCTCTTAGGATGGAAAACAGCAACTCATTTACCACTAGAAATAATCCTTTTGCTACCACATGAGCCTAGTAAAATGCAAGTTGCCCCATAGACCAACCTTGCCAAAACACCCTGACCCCAAAACTCTTGGGAGAAAAGAATGAGCGGAAAATTCACAAAATGTCATTATGGCCAGACCTAATGAGAAATCAGGTTCGAGTCTCAGTGTCGGCTCAACTTCCTGTGATTCTGGGCAAATCTCTTTGGCCAGATGTACGACCAGTTTTTACGTGCGCAAACAGGTTTGCGAACCGTTTGAGCATGCAAAAACCTACATGGCCATGAACAAACACTATTTTGCGACTCGCAAGAAATTGCGACTCGCAAAATAGTCTTTTGCGACTTGCTATCAGGAAGGGGCGTTCCCTTCCTAATAGCGATACGGCGCTCAGCCAGGGGCTGTAGGGGTGGGCATGTTCTCCATGCAGGTTGTAATGCAGCCTGCATGGAGAACAGGGAAGTGCACATGACTGCTTTGGGCAGCCCGAGAGGGCTGACCAAACAGTCATTGCAAACTTGAGTGGGCAAACCACTCCACCCCTACCCTGCTCCATGAGCAGAGCAACCCCCTCCCCACCCACCCACCCACAAAGGAAACATAACATGATAATAACTGAAAGTTATTATCATGTTATGTTTCCTCTTCTTGCACTGCTTGAAAGCAGTGAGCGACGCTCCTCAGCCATAGGAGTGGAGCTGCCACAGCTTTCTAGTGACTCTCCCATCCAGATTTTCTTTGTTTAGCCAATTTCAGTGCATGTAAGTGCATGATCTGGGACTGGTAATTTAGTATATCTGACGTTAAAGCCTCAAGGGCTGATTCACGAAGGTAAAATTACACTTTTTGTCAGTTTACTCTTTTTCAGACAGACCTATCTTTGTATGTGCTGACCTTTTCACCCCGACAGCAGAGTCTCTTCAGCCATAAGGTAGCTATTAAAACATAGTTTGTGAATACTGAAAAAGAGTAATCTTACGCAAAAGTGTAACTTTACCTTTGTGAATCAGGCACTCAATGCTTAGCAAGGGTCTAGTGTGGGCCTTATTGTTCAAAGAAGAGAGAGGAGAGCGCTGATATAAAGATCTGGGCTCTAACTCTGAGACCCATTAGCCACAAGATCCACGATTCTTGGCAGAATGTATCGGGTCATAGATGAGACATATCACTTTTAATGGCTAAAGCAGGCAGCCTGACATATCTCCTGCAGCATTTAGACCACTACCCGTATATTTTCTTTAAACCTTTTTCAGACATACCTGCTGCCATCTCTTCAGATGCTGTATCATTCTTGACCGCAGAGATGGTGTACTGCTAATGCTCCAAGATACGTTCCTTGACAACTGCTATCCTTCTACCAAATTCATAGACTATCAATCAGTTGGGCTCCACATTTTATGGTATTTATTTTTTTAACATTTCTATCTGTATTTATCCATATTAATTTTTTGAGCTATCTTATTCTTATTTCTCCATATCTATTTTGTGCTTTGAGAATAAATGGAGTTGTATAGTGGTGTTCACTTGGTCTAACTTTGTATGCGTACAAGAGCTCATTAGAGTGAAGAGAGACCTGAGGGAACAACATATAACAACTGCACCAAGTGCTTCTTCAAGTTGCTCTCAGTGGGCCCCATTCACAAAAATGTCACTGTGACCTGCTCTTGAGTACTTCTGGCTGATTAAGCCAGGATTATTACAAGAACAAGGCATATATTCTTCTCAGTGTTAAATGTTTGTGAATTGCGTCAGTATCTCTATATTTCTTCCAGTGCACACATCTATGATCCATAGAAAATCTCTGAGTCAGTTCCAGTGCTTGCTGTGTTTTTGTTTCTGTTATGAAGTCACAGCGCTCCATTGCGCATTTGAGTATTATTTTGGTCAAAAAGTAAAATACAGAGGGGCATATCAACAAGGGTTTTATCTCTGCTTTTTTGGCTTTAAAAGCCAAAAAAGGAGAGATAAAACTAGCGCCCTATCAACAACAGGGTGCTAACATGCAAATTTGCATGTTAGCACCCTTTTACTCTACGCTTCCCCTTGCATCTCTAATGAGATGCAAAGGGGGCGTTCCAGAGTAAAATAATAGGAGAAATGTCGCTAAGCGACATTTCTCCTATTATCAAGAATGTCGCTAACCCTGTTAGAGACAAAAAAAGCAGCGCTAACCGCGGTTAACGCTGCTTTTTTACGTCTGGTATTTTTCTGACTTAGCCATGATATCCTATGGAAGGAGGATATCATGGCTAAGTTTGCCTGTCCCTATCAACAAGGTAACGTGAGATTATTGCAGGGTTTCCAGCGATAATCTCACGTTAGCCTGTTAGCGTGAGGATTTTTATCGCTATTGAGATAAGCGTTGGTAATAGCACGCTATCTCAGCGATAAAAATTCTTGCTAGCCGGCGATAATTATCCTAGCGCTAAGTGCGCTTAGAGATAATTATCGCCGGTTGTTGTTGATATGCCCCAGAGATATTAGTGAAGGAGAGAACAACTCAGCTCCTTTATGTCTGGCTGTTCCAAACAGACTGCATGCACCTGATAAAATGAATCATAAACAAGATGGAAAAAAGCCCACTATTCCGTCGGACGCATTAAAAAAAAAAAATGAAAGTGAAGTTATAAACAAAGTCATCGCACCATTTTTGTTCTGTTTTTACTTTAGAGTCTTATTAAAGAATTCCTAAAAAACAAAACAACCGCACCCCATGTTTCTTCAGCAGGCACATGGATGGGAAATAAGCCCGCATAGCTGATTACAATGTTAACCAAGGTCCCGCACCTCATTACACTCAGACTCCTCAGGAGAAAGCTTTCCTGACAATCTAAAAGGAGGGGTCTCTCGTGGCCCAACTTGCCGCAGTTACAGAAGTTAATAGAAAAGAGCAAAGCCTTCTTCGAGCAGAGTTTTCAGCAGCAAAGGATAAAATGGAATTGTATTCAATTACCCAGAATGCCCAGGTGTGTTGTCTTCGTCGCCAGAATCCCTCCTTACATAAAGATTAACTAACATTACAGCAATCAGGAAGCCAATATTTATTTCCAAATGATTACAATAAATAGGAGATTCATTGCATACAATGGGTACAGTCCATCTCTACATGTTAATGGAGGGACAGAAGGAGGGATGGTCCATTGTTTCTTACCACAGCCTTTTCACATTGCTTGACATGCTCCTCAGACCATTGATTGCATCCCTGTTGTTTGACAGGAGTGTTAATATCCTGGATGTGCAGGATGATTAAAATTTCATTTGACATCCCCGGAATGGTCCACCGCTGGGATGTTACCTGACCTATTGAGGTGTAAAAACCCCTTGACAATACTGACATAAGATTCATGCTAGAATCCAGAGGCATATTTACAAGGAGCTAGCGCCATCGCAGCATCATTTTTTTGATGCGGCAGCGGTGCAGTCACAGCTTCATACTGCTTTATATTGACAAACTACTGCATTGGGCCAAATGTGTCAGTTTGTAGAGGCCTGCCTCACATTATACTTGCGCCAGGTATAGCACATGCATCGTAGGTCTTCCCATGTTAAAAGCTGCTTAGAACTGACGCAGTGAAATTTAAACTTTGCACTGAGTCACTCTTTGACTTGACTGTGTCAAAATCCCTACGCCTTCTCAAACCAGGCGTAAGTACTAACGCAGGGATTTTAACATGGGACTAGCCTCTGTGTTCTGATGCATCGCTGGAGTTGCATGTTTTATGACCAACTCAAGGAAAGTGTCGCTTTAATAGCAAAAGATGCATCAGACTTTCTGACTGATCCTTAAATACTTATGCCATGGACCGCTGTATTGTAAATAAAGTGCATCCATGGCGCCTGTAGGGCATCGATGCCGATGAGTCAGTTCTTGCAAATAAGCCCCCCAGTCTGTATTAAATGACTTTAAAAATTGGCATTCAATTAGGGCTGTTTTATGGGAAATATGTACCGTGAGCCCCTGAGTTTTCAAGAAGTTGCTGTGGGACTGAACATTTGATGGAATTTGCGTCATGTCACAGAGGTGCATTTACATGGATATCTGAAATTATGCGGCATATTTATGGGGATTTGGCACAGGGTGGCATGTCACCTTGCTGCGCTGCGCTGCCACGTGTCAAAAGTGATAGGGCAGGAATGCACTGTATCTATGGCATATGGCACATTCCTATCCTTGCCCCCCTGTGCTGGTGCTGTTTCGGCATCCTAGCCCCAGCACAGGCACCCTTGCATCATGGTGCAAGGATGCCTGTGTTGCATGCAGGATTGTTTTTGTACAGAAAGCAGCACCTTCCTACACAAAACAACCATGAGAGCCTTTTTACATCTTTCTATGTGTGCTGCAAGATGCACCACACATAGAAAGAGGAAAAAATAAGGATACATAAAGTTATTTCTTCTTGTTGTGCCTCTCCTGGGGATGCGTAAGGTTTTGGCACATCTCCAGGTTTGCATGGTCTTGTAAATCTGGGGATGCATCAAAATCCATGGGTGTTGCATGGTAACATCCAATGAATGCCCATGGAACACCTCCCTAGTGCAGAATAAGACAATGCAGCAATTTTGCACTGCTTTGCCTTATCTATGAGGCCATTCATAGCCACGCAAAGTGGCTTTGCATAGCCTCATAAATATGATTTGGCGGTTTGTGCCATCGGTGTGTCACAAAAAGTGGCACATCAGAGGCACAAGGGACTCCTAAATATGCACATAAAAGTTGATGAACTTACTTGAAGAAATCGTTATAAAAGTGAAACAGCTGGAAAAGTGTGCATGGGTGATCAGATGTAGCAGTAGAATATGACAAACATGAAAATTAAAAGTTTGATTGGTGCAAGGTTGGGCTAGTGAAAAGATTTGTGATGGCTAAGGTAAAACTAAAATGACACAAGGCTGCTCCCAGAGATATTTTAAAGCATGTACAAAGTAAACAATTGTCCAGGGCCCCCATCTTCCAAGCGCCCCTAGTACAGGAAATTCTGCCCACCACTGTTTATTTCTCTGTTTTCACCTCTTCCTTTCTTGCTGCCCACTTCTACTTCTACCTCTAACTGTTTCTCTGACAAGTATAATCTTAAGGATTTTTGCTGCTGTAGCCAAGACAGATTTCAGCGGCTTTTGAATGACCCAGCTTTAGAAAGCTTACATTTTAATTCTATATACTTTGTTTACATGCAACCTTGAAATAACAGAAAAACAGTAATAAAATATAAAGTTGTGCTGAACGGAGGGGGGGGGGGGTTAAAATATGTTTCACTTAGAGACCCAAAAACCCCTTAAGATGATGTGGGCTGTTGCTTCTGCTGGAAATGGGGCCAGGCAGATTTGCTCATTCCAGGTGCATTCTGGCAGTTCCCCGTCCGTAAGTGAATCAGGGGTAGTTCTGGCTTACTCCTGCAATTCATTAGTAAACCAGAAATACTACAAGGTTTAATCCAAGTTACCCATGTCAGAGAAGATTGATACAATTTAAATCACACTTTTCCACATTTAACAATGCTAAAAAACTTCGGCATAATATATGCTTGGAGCTGAAATATCTTTAGTGGAAAATGACAACTTTTTTGAATGATCATCCCTATTTTCTTTGGGATGACGCTGCTGATTTTCTTACTTGGTTAACCTGTACTCTGCTAACCAGGCTCTGACCCTTAAAGCATGCAAAAACTGGATATACTCCCAATTGACATATTTAACTTACCTATAAGTCCCTAGTATATGGTACAAAAATGTACTCAGGGCCTGTAAGTTTAATGTCACTTGTGTTCTGCACCACACACTGTGCTGCCAATACAATGGCAGCGCAGACCATGACTGCAGGCCTACTGTGTAGCCTGTCTCTACAGTTTTAAAACTGAAAATTCAACCAGCCCAAATAGCCCCTTTTGACATGCCTAAACCCTCCTTTTAAATATCAAATAAGTCACCACTGAGTAGGCCTTAATTGTCACTACTGAGTATGGCAATGTGCATTGAATTTCAAAGTAGGACATGTAGAATGTTAAAATAAAACATGCCCTTTCAATGACAAGACCCCCAAAGGCTATTTTCACTGTAACAGGGCTAGCTGTGCCATATGAAAGCAAAGGTACATAATATTAAAATTAAATAACATCTTCGCTAAGGAAACAGCTACAAAGTATATTCTTGGAGTTTGTAAACTATTTTTTGCAAGGCCAATTCATTGGTAAACTTAGATTTGTTCAAAATATTTTACAAAAGGTGCTTTAAAAAAAATCACCTTTTGCCTGACTAAAACATGTAGAAGCTTATTTGCAAGAGCATGCAACTGTCACACAGACGCTGAATAGCCCCTTTGATGAGGTGTCAACTTGCTCCCAGAACTGAGGCCTTGAGTGTGTGGCCGTGTTCTGTTCCTCTGACAGGATGCCCATCTGGGCATTGGCAAGGAACCCTTGCAACTTTAAAGAGGCCTACCCTGTCACAGGCAGATGTAGTTCACACCTAAGCTTTCGTATTCCTTAAGGCACCAATCCGAGTGGGAAAGGAGCTGCTCCAGGACCATTTTTTAGTGATGATGGGGGATGGATTGCTAATTTCCTTAGCCACACCTCTGATGTGGGCACAGAAGCTCTGTACAGGGGAAGAAAGATACTGTCAACTTGGATTTTAGTAGAGTGGGGTACTGTGGCATTGTTTGCAGTAGGGCACACAGAAAGTGCTGTACAAATGGGTACGGTTAACTCTGGGAACCTATTCCCTAGAGGTCAGGAGGGACCAGGAAATACCCCCACCTACAGGCTTGTATCAGGCATAAATGTGGCACCCCTGAGCACCCTCTTTAGAACACGACTGGGCTGCAGTAGACAGAAGATGGACGGCACCTGCTTGTGAGTCCTGTGAGGAGACATGAAAGCGTGAACCTACTTCCAATTGTACCACAAAAAAAAAGTGAACCCCATGGGTTAGTTGGCTGACATCCTTTTAAGCTTCTGGGTCAAGACAAGCTACTAGAAGCCCTTTTTACTGAAGATCCTAGCTGAACAGTTCCAAATGGACTTGCACTGGACCTTGCTGGTGGCTTCTGCTGGAGTGAGCCATCACCCCTCAGTGCTGTCCCTGGGTTCCTCGGACTCATGGCTATGTCAAAGTGTTCTCCTTATAACATCCTGAAAAACCAGGGACTCAGAAACATTTTGGCTCCAAAGACCTACAGAGAACAGTGACAAATCTTCCAAGTGAAGTTGACGAAGGTGAGTTGCCACTGGGTCACAAATTCAAGTTTCTCTCGTTTTGAGCTTTTCTACAGCAGGAAATCCGTTTCAGCGGGATGTCATGGAGGGGTTGTCCAGCCTCCTACAGCCCTGTTCAGCTATAGCTTGTAACCTTGCCATGCTGCAAGATTCTGAGCTCCAAAAATTATGATTAAGTCCGAGCATAGAAATATCATCAGGTGAGACCCACAAAAGTATCCACCTGGTGAGGCACCTTCCTTTTATGTGAATATTCTGAATTTCTCCTAAACAGAAATCTCCAGCCAAAGGTCAACAGCTTCACTAGGACCTCGTCTGGTGATTGACTATCCAGCCTTGTGGGTCCTCCTTTTCAACTACAGCCTGATGCCTTGCCCTGCTGAAGGTTTTTGACTTGCATGTCAAATGGTAACACTTCCGACTGGGATTAAAGTGGTTTCTGTATCTGACCAAGGTCAGCCAAGCCAGGTCAAGGACAACCAGAAAACAGGGGTTGGTGAGTAACACCTTTTGACACTTTTTTTGTATAAAACATAACAATGTCATATCTCCAGTAGGCTTTATTGTTTTTTTTTTATTTTGGTGTCATTTGGTTCTTTAAATTATTTCCTATTTTTATAACTTGAGAGGCGGATTTCAATTGCATTGTATTTTTTACTTTTAAACTTTTGTGTTATTCTAAATGCTTTTTTCACATTTTCTGAAATTAAGCCTGCCTGCTCTGTGCCTACCAGGGGTTGAACTCATGTTTAAGTTACTGAAACCTTTAAAGGACCTAACAAGAAAAGTGACACTATTACATGTGTGGACTACCAATCACTCCAAATATTAATCCGCTTTTCCACAGCGGTCTAATGCTGCTCACTGAAATCTTGCATCTAAAAGCTCAGCAAAACATGAAATAGAGACAGAGGAACCCTGCATTCATTTGCTATTTTGCAAGGAAACACTCTAAAAAATATAAACACATTTACAGCTTCAGTTGGGGTCGATTACGGTGAAAATGATCTCAGAGAGGATTCAGTGACTAAATATCGAGGGACATAATATAGAATGCCTAAAATATCGACTCCAAAATATCGAAGTACAGAATAGAGAATCCCTATCTACAAACAGGTAAGTACTAAAATATCGAATCCAAAATATAGACACTTAAGATATAGTTAACTAAAATATCGATTTTTTTAATGTATTGAAAATAATATAAAAGTAATTAAATATTAAAAACAATTAAATAAAACATTCTTAAAATAATGTAAAAAAGCTTACAATGAAAAAATTATAAATTTAATGTAAAAAAAAGTAGAGAATTTGTTGGATAGCGGGAGGGTAAAATTTACTATTCCCACTCCAGAGAGTGCAACAATAGGGAAAGCGTTGGATAGCGGGAGGGTAAAAATTACTATTCCCACTCCAGTGAGTGCAACAGTAGGGAAAGTGTTGGATAGCGGGAGGGTAAAAATTACTATTCCTACTCCAGTGAGTGCAACAGTAGGGAAAGCGTTGGATAGCGTAGGGGTAAAAATTGCTATTCCCACTACAGTGAGTGCAACATTAGGGAAAGCATTGGATAGCGGGAGGGTAAAAATGACTATTCCCACTCCAGTGAGTGCAACAGTAGGGAAAGCGTTGGATAGTGGGAGGTAAAAATTACTATTCCCACTCCAGAGAGTGCAACAGTAGGGAAAGCGTTGGACAGCGGGAGGGTAAAAATTACTATTCCCACTCCAGTGAGTGCAACAGTAGGGAAAGTGTTGGATAGCGGGAAGGTAAAAATTACTATTCCCACTTCAGAGAGTGCAACAGTAGGGAAAGCGTTGGATAGCGGGAGGGTAAAAATTACTATTCCCACTTCAGTGAGTGCAACAGTAGGGAAAGCGTTGGATAGCGTAGGGGTAAAAATGACTAATGCCACTCCAGAGAGTGCAACAGTAGGGAAAGTAATGATTTAATATTAAAATAAGATTACATTAATTATCAATACCAATACAAAAATTTATTAAAAATAATTACCAATTAATATGAATACAAATTAATTACCAATTAAAAAAAATTATTAACAATTAATAAAAAGTAATTACCAATTAACAATTAATTATCAATTAATTATCAATACATATAAATAAAAATAAATATTTACTTCATTACAATTAAATTACTTCCCACCCTATTCCCCTATAAACCCACAACCCGCTCCAAATAATAAATAATACAATTAACCTAATTATATATAAATCAATTAATAAAAATTATTAACAAATAAATAAAAATTAATTACCAATTAATAAAAATGTATTACCAATTAATAATTAATTATCAATCAATTAATTATCAATACATATAAATAAAAATTAATATTTAATTTACTATAATTAAATTACTTCTCACCCTATTCCCTTATAAACCCACAACCCGCTACGGAATTAAATTACGCAAAAATTAAATAACATAACATTCATTACTTAAAAAAAATTCAACATACATTACAAAAATAATACACAACACTAAAAAAAATTCCGATATCATGGAAATCGATATTTTAAATTCGATATTATGGAAATCGAATTTCCTACCCCAATTTCGATATTCTGACTAACTATATTTTGGTGATTCGATATTTTGGCCTATCTATATTTTGGAGTTGATATTCTGGCCTGTCTATATTTTAGATTCCATATTTTGGGCGTTCACCCTCAGACAGGTCTGATTTTCAGGCAGGCAATGCAAAATCTCTGCTTGTGACACCTGATGAATTGCATGGGTTGGAAAGCCACATCCAGGGTTGCCCTGTTCCACCCTCAGATATCTCCTGCAGGAAACAGGCAAAATGTGTGTGCAGAAAAATGCCCGGAATCCTCATTATGGCTGGAAAAAAGCATAATTTTGCAGGGGAGAAATTACCAGTCAGAATCAGTGATTTTGGCCCCTGCAATTAGGCCAGTCTGCACTGCTCTACTTATTACTGTGGTGAAAATTAATCTTCAATGCAGAAAATCAAGTTGAAGTCAAAGTTGGAACTTCGTGAAGGGCAAATAATGGAAACGTCCAAAACTTCTGAAGCGAAGAAGCTTTCTTACACAAGCCATCACTTTTGCGAAAACACACATTACCATTTTTGAATGTTATTGTAAGTTGTAGTAAGTTTTAGCATAATCAACTTGCACTGTATAACGTACTCAGGGGCATATTATCAAGACAGGCGATAAAATTATCTCCGCTTTAGCGGCAGAAAACTGCCGCTAAAACGGCGATAATGGGCTTGATAATATGCTCTATGGAATTCCAATTGAAGCCCATGTTAGATGTCCTCCACAACAAATAATAATAATAATGTTATCGCCTGGCTTGATAATATGCCCCTCAGTAACCTGAATTCAATGTCCTGAGTTAAAGGTTGTGTGTGCTATGGAGACAGCTATTGAAATCTGACCCGCCACCTAGTGAAAAACAAACAACAACAGGAAGCTGCTATACAATCTGATTTCCCCAAGATGCAGCCGTCAGTTATTAGGCATCGTTGACGTGCTATTATTGTAATGAAAAAAGAGAAAGATAATGGATTTCATTCTGCAACACATTACTGGTAAAATGTTTTTAAGCCTTTTTCGCATTTGATATTTTTTGCAAACGCATCGCTTTCAGCTACATCGTTTATGGCTCATTTATTTTAATTAGCACGCATAAAAACGTAACAGTATATGAGGAGCTGCTATTCTATTTAAAACGTTTAATGATTTTTTTGTATTCTGTTTTTCCAATATAAAACAGAAGCATGTTAATATGCAAACATGGCATTCAAAAGGTTCTGAAAATTACATGTAAGGAATGAATGTGTTCACAAGAATATTTACCATGCCACAGAACTTGCTAAATGGAGATCTATCATAAAATACAATTTGTGTGCATGGGAAATTTGAGTGTTTTCCTCCGAATAAGCATTTTTGAAGCAAATTGACTGATTTGCACCAAATGAATTAGAAATTGAATTAAAGAAATATTATTTGAAATGGAAAAATTGCTCGAGCTTGACAAACGAACAGTGTATACAATCCAGGTCTTGGCTAATATCAGTATATCACATTTAAAAAAAAAAAACTCACCCATTCGAACAAACACAATTGTTTCAAGTTCATCTGCAAATCTGAAAAAATATGATAGGAAAATAGTTCTTCCCACCTGTGACAGTTAATAAGTAGATTCTTAAAATGGTGTTGAAACTCTCCTTTAATCATACTAGTGATGTTTTTCCGGATACTTTTTTTTACTGTCCAAAGAAAAGTAATTTATTAAACACAAAACTAATTACTGGGCACAAGTGAACAACTATTTCCAGGATCATAGGTGGTTATATATAAGGGGACATTCTCTACAGAGCCTATAATGAAAGGTTATGTAGGTCAATGAACCATTAAATGTACCCTCGACCACTATACCAGATACATCATAAAACACCTAACCCGTATTTCCTCACTCGTAACATAAAAACAACCTTACCTCCGACGCACCTAACACAATATAAGGAGTGAGGTTATGATCAGTCAAGCCCACTGTGTTTGTCAGGTTACCACCACAATAATACAATGCAGAACATAAGCCATTCAACCTCAATACATTTCAACCTTAAAAACATTCTCCGAGTAATTAAATACATGCTTTAATTGTAACTTATAATGGATTCATTAACCTTGGAGACAGAGGCAGACTTTCCAAACTATTGTCAGGGACTTGCATGTGTTTCCACCCTCCAGGCAATCCAGGTATGCCCAGTGTGGTGCCCCTGCACCATCTGGGGCCCCACCACCTACATTAATGCCCTAAGTTGGTTGGAGGTGCAAGTTGTGCCCCAAGGCTGTTCTTTTTGATCCAGTTACAGTGCTCCCCTTTGAAGCCACTGCAGTTGTACAGTGCTTTTTTACACAAAGCACCTGATGGTGCGTCCCCTGATACTGTAGGTGACCCTGGTGCACAAGGAACATCCATGCACCACTTGAGCTCTTAAACATGGGAGCCAAAGCCAATACGGATTGGCCAGATCCACAGCAGCTAAGCAAACTCACTCTGGTGCAAGCAGGGGAAGAGGTGGAAGAAGGGGAAAACACCACACACCTAGAAGGTTAGTGCCTTGGAATGTCCCAACATTATGGGACAACTCTGGCCCTGTGACTCACCCTGTCTGCTGATAGTTGACTGCTCAGCCACCGGGACCCAACTTAACAGTTGGAAAAACAACATGTTCTTACTTCACTGGTGGAAAATGTAGCCCAAATGCATTGTGATTAAATAAGATATTTCTGGCCCCATGGTTCCTTTTTGGATGGGGCATGCTGTTCGAGACTCCTTGGGACACTCCAGAAACCCGGTGTCCTTATATATAGCCTCCCAGCCTTGATCATTCTGGTAATCCTGTGGAGCATTGTTCACACTGTTCTCCCTCCATTATAGGAGAGCCTCAACAACTTGCCCCTCCTTCCCCTCAGTTCCTGGTTACATACCGGCCCAGCGTCTCTCAATAGCAGACACCACTAAATCCTAAGGCAGACTACACATCCTCTCTGCACTCCCCAAGTCCCAAGGTCTCCTAACCACTTTAAGATTACCTGTGTGTCATGCAGGGACCTGAAGTCTCTCTCCCATACCCCCTCCAGTCAGAACTGGTCCATGGAAGTCTAACGGAACCTTTTCCTTCAGGGTCCACAGCATGGCCACCATCTACTGTCCGACACTGGGAGTGGTGAAGCCATTGGTCCTGGAGGCCACAGAATCACAGAAAGTCAATGCCTCTCCTAGCTGAAGAGCATCCATATGGTGGGTTCTTCCTTCCTCTTCCATAGTTTCCTCCTCTCCCTAAGCACACCACTAGTTACCATAAGTTTCCTCTCTACTCTTCTGGCAAACAGGAGTAAGAGGTAAGCAGTCTATCACCACAAAATGATCTCTCAATAAAAGTAGTTTTGTTCAGAATATTGCACAGTGAGGTAATAGTTTTCTGATGGTTAAATATGACATGCAAGTTGTGAGGTGATATCTCTGCCTTTTGTCATTTGAAGGCTAATAATGTAAAAAAATAAAAAGTATCAGTAGCACCTTTTAATGACAGCAATTAAAATAGTGAATCTATTAGGGCTATGTGAGTAAGTGGGTTGTTGGTTGAGGGGGGTGTGAGAACTTCTCAAACAACAGCCACAATCCTTGTCAGATTGAACCACAAGTCACTAAATTAACGTGTGCTTAAGCCTCTGGTAGATTGGTACAAAAACAGTCAGGCTTAACTTAAAGGCAATGTGCAAAGCATTTGTGCAGTACTCAAATAACAATAATGTAAAAATACAACACAAAAAAAATCCCACACCAGTTTGGAAAAACAGTAAAATGTATGTAATCATTTAACATCAAACTGACAAAAATCCAGTCAGTAGAACCACAGACATCTGATTTCGATGATTTAAGGTAAGTATAGAACATAAAAGCACAAAGCTCCACTTGCGGTTATCTCGTCATGCAAAACCAGGTGAAAACCTGAACTTCAGGCCGTCCATGATGGAGCATGGGCTGGATATAGTGACCAGATTTGTGTAGCTGAAAAGGTTACCTTCTAAAGTCAAGCATGAAGAATTCCATTCATGGTGCAGGAGGCAGCGAAGAGCTGGGAGAGTGTCATGGATGATTGTCACTGTAGTACGAAGAACAGGCTGGGCGTCACGGACAGTTGTTGCTGTAGTGCTAAGATCCTGTTTGGCATCACAGACGGTCATTGCTGGGGATTGGAGTTGACTGTCACTACAAGCTTTCGATGCTGTAGCACAAAGTGCAGATATCACATTGTCTGTCTTCACTCATGTGTATTTCAACAAAAAAGCCTATCTTTGTAGTGTGTGCTGTCTTCCTGCAGGGTGTAAAAAAATGCATGGCTTTTCTATATGACCCTCACCCACCAGGGTTATTCATTGGTAGCATGATTCATCATAGGGTTCTATGCAATGTGAAAAGCTACTACCTGTGAATTACACTGGAGCACTGAATGGCATGCTCTTGATGGAGATATGATTGGATTAGGAGGGTTTTTTTGGTAAAAATTTAAAATACCTGTCTGATCAGAGAGCAATGTTTTCATATGTCCTCCAGATGGTATGGTTAAAAAACGGGGAGAAAAATAGAAAGTATGGGTGTAACGACCCTTCCTTTCTACAGGCCTACATGTTTCAAGCCATTCCCCATGGCTTTTCTTCAGGACCAAGGAACTAACTCCCTGATTCCTCTGCTGATCCAATATTATAATTAACTCAAAGTGACTTAAACACAGTCTGCATGCATATAAATATACTTATCACCTGCTTGACGTTAACGTCTGTCAACATAAATTAAGCAAATATTTTGCTCCACAGGTCCTCCGGTGGCCTGCAGTCACACTTGCATCAAGACGTTCCCTTGGCTGAATTACCTAAAATAACTACACCAGGGCCTGAATGGCCTCAACATTCAGACCCATGGCATATCCTCTAGGCATTGCTCTCCTACCAGGCATTCATTTATGATTTTCACACAAAAAAACACCTCCTGCTCCTAGTCTATCACCATCTAGAGCATACCATTCAGTGCTACTGCAACATTCAGAAGTAGTAGCACACCAAATTCTGCAGCAGAATGGGAGGAACCCACGATGAAGCATACCACCAAGAGGCACCCTGGTGGGTGAGGGTTCTATAAAAAAGCCTTGCACTTTTTCCATCCTGCAGGAGGTCAGCACACACTAAAAAAGATGATCTCTTTTTTCTTGAGATATATTCAACTAGGAATTTGAGCCCCTCTCGATACTCCTCTTACCTCCCCCTTCTTTTGATATGGTTTCACTTGCGGTTTTTGTAGCACGAAGAGTTGGGTTCACCAGAGCTTTGCATGAGTGCCAAGATCTTGGTGTGAATGGGCCTGTTCACAGTTGATAGGAGCCCAAAACATCAGGACATGTCCTATTCTTCAAAGAGGAGCTCAATTGATGCCCCACCAAGAGTCGAAGACCTGAGAGGCATCTTTCGGATATCAGAAACTTACCCCAGCAGAGGCCAGCAGGGCTACAACAGGTCCAGTTGCAGGTCATGGAAGGTCCAGTGCTGCAAGAACAGCTGGGCAGTTGCAGGGATGCCCTCTGGAGCTTGTGTTGTCATTTTAGCTCAGAAAAGGAGGTCAGTGAGCTGACCTCTGGTGTCATTACATCCATGGTTGAAGGGTGCAGGTCCATTCTTCCTTCTCAAACTGCAGGGCAGGCCTCTGGAAGTTCCTGATACGGGTTTAGGTATGTCCAGTTTAACAGTTCATTTGGACTATCATTCTTCTGTAGTATCCACCAGTCAAAGAGTGTCCTGATGAGTGGGTCAGAGGGTCCCCTTTTTATACCTGGTATCCACTATTAAGTGGAAGAAACTCCTGGAGTCTCTCCCCTACAGAAGTGTCTGGAATGTCCTGCATGGCGTGACCTCCTTTGAGTGTGAGCTGAGGCAGGGTCTTTGAAGTGGAAGTGTGACAGGTGAAAGCTCTGCCCCCTCATCAAGTGAGGCTGGCCCATTCTGCCAACACCCAGTTAATCCTCTGTTGTGATGCTGTCTAGGATGAATGCACAAAGACTAAATGGCAACTACACCCAATCATGTGACCCAGGAACAGGCTGCAGGCATCAAATGGATAGTTCAAGAAAATGCAAACTTTCTAAAAGTGGCATTTTCCGACTATTCCATTAAAGAGGGTTTTAAATTATGATTCCTTAGACACCAAAAATGATATTCCTACCTGCTCTGAGACAAATTCATTATGTATTTAATATATTAAGGTAACACACGTTTTTCCCTAGAGGAGTGGTAGACCTTGCAATAGTGAAAAACGAATGTAAGCATTTTTCACAACCATGGCAAGTAAAACTTAAAAGTACCTGTCCAACTTTTTCAATACAATGCACCCAGCACTCTGGACCGTTTGTGGCATACCTATGTGTGACTTATATGTATTAAAAGGAGGTTTAGGCCTTGAAAAAGGTTTATTTTATCAGGTCAAGCTAGCAGTTTAAAACGGCACACAGACAAACTGCAAACAGAGGCTGCAATGGCAGACCTGAGTAATGTTTTCAAAAGGCCTTATTACTCAACTTATCCCTATGTATCCTTTTTTCCTTCTCTCTCTATCATGCTCTCTGTCTCTTTTTGTCTCTACCTTTTTGTTTTGCTTTCGATCTTTTCTTCCTTTTCTCTATGAGATTCCCATCTTTATAACAGGACTACAACTAATTTAATTATAAAAGAATCCCTGCTTGAAATTTAAAGTTTTCACTGCCACACTCAATTCGTTTTGAAACATTGTGTGCCAGTTTTTCTTTTGTTAAAGTCATTTGACTCATATGCAAGTAAATAATGGATGACACACAATTCATTGTTAGATCTTTTTTTTTTAATGGCTTTTATTTTTTAGAGTTTAATATCGCGTGAACTAGACCCGAGGATATCGGGTATCAGAGCGCCTTACATGAGCATTCATTTTTGGTAGGCACAGGTAGATTAAGTAATTTGCCCAGAATCACAAGATGTTAAGCGTCATTGCCAAAACTCAAACCCAGCTCCCTATCTTCAAGATCGACCTCTCTAGCATAAGGCTAAATCCTCTCCCCAACAGCTTGGTGAGAATGAGAGGAAAACATCTAGAGGCTTGAAGCACAATGGGGCATATTCAGAAACAGCAATTTTGTAGTACCAAAGTAGTACTACTCGCGTACTACAAAATGCTATTCACTATCTTATGTGTGATGGTGTACCCCTCTGACTCTCCAATCATCGCTGTGTAGAGATCTTCACGCCAACAGGGGAGATCTCTGCACATGTGTGACTACATATTCATAGTAAATGTGGAAGGAATGGAAGAAGACTGTCCAATGTGGAATGCGTACTGCTAAATTGAAGGGGTTTAGGGAGGAGTAAAGAGGGGTTTATGGAGTTTATGAGAGATTTATAGATGGACATGCACTCACCCACGAAATAATAAGCCCATTCCCAGTCACAAACTACTCTTCTGAAGTTACAACAGCCAAAATGGACCCAAAGCAGTTGTAAATGTACTCCAGCTCTGGCCTGGAGTAAGACCAGAACCGCGTGTCCCCCAAACAGGTATTACAATGCCCTCCCACAGAAAATAATGGTGGCAGAGACCAAAAATAGAACCCTATAGGAAATACTGCAAAAATATATATTTTTTTAAATATCTGTGCATTATTTTTTATGTTAATACAAAAATACATGTAACTTAATTTTTATTAAAATATTTACACTAATCTAAATTATTTCTGTGCATACATTTTAGGAATTTTTAGAATACAATAAATAAATACAAATATTTTAGTTTAGGTGGGAATTCTTTTGAATAGAATTTAAAAACGTTTTTTTCGTTTTATTTAAAATATTTAGTATAATTAAACATTACATTTAATATAATGTATCATATTATTTTACATTGAGAGTTATCATAAACAAGTTTTACTATTTTTCATAGTTTAATAAACATTTTACATTTTTCCTCTACATAGCCATAGGGAAATATTTGCCCCGGTGGCAGACACCTCTTCCCATATGTGAAAACCTTCTAGTAGTAACTTTACACTCGCAAATTAGGTTCTGTCCCCTGATTTCAGAGAGTGAAGAAATATAAGCTTACCCTGGTTTCTTGCAAACTGAGCCATCTTCAGTATTTTGAATTCACTAAGAAATGCAAAAATAGCTCCAAAGTTTGGATTAACTTGATGTGAAGCAGCAGTGAAGATTTCATTCAGTGATACAAATTCTGAAAGCTGAGAAGAATATCGAGGGAGGAAGCCATGATGTGAATTTTGGTGCATATTTGCAAGCCCCTATCACTTTCAGTGACGTTGTGACCGCGATAGGCGCCTCGCCTTGTTTACAAGGCAGCTTTACGCCACTTAACGTGGCTTAACGATGCCTTGCAAATAAGGCCCCCTTTCACTCTATGCTTAGCGTGAAAGGGGAGGGCAATGTGTGTTGCTGTGGACGTTCCACTGCAACACCCATTGATTCTGATGCTGCCTCCTATTTGCAAGGGAGGTGTCAGTAGGAGGCAGCGCCAGAATTAAGACCAGGGAAAACCTGGTATTACCGTGGCACAATGAGAAGAAATTTTCATTTCTCCTAGTTTTTGCTGTTTCATGTGTGCTGCGTTGTGCAGCACGCATGAAAACAGCAAAAGGCCAATGATTAATTATGTACAGGAAGGTCCTCCTTCCTGCACATAAACAATTATGGTGCCGATTCCGATCCTGTAAAACCCGGGTAGGAATCGTCGGACGGAGCGTTTTCTCCGTCCGACTCGTACCCGGGAAAAATACCTTACAAACATGCAAGTACGATTCGTACGGAAACACCATTGCCGTACGAATCACAAAAAACACCGACCGACAACACACATACCCACAATTCCGATCCGGGACACCGCGGACGTGACGTCCGGACGGAGTCAGGCAGCGTTACACGAACCAGCAAGTACGATCCTTCCCCACGTCACTCCGCACGGATAATATTTTACAGCAGCCAAAAACTGCCGGGAAATCAGGACGACGCGCAGAAGGAGCACCTGTACGCGATGGACAGCCACGGACCCCAACCTACGTGTCATCCCGGTCCTCATAGCAGTCCACCTGGTGTACAGGAACCGACGCAAACGCCGCAGAAGGTCAGAACAACACCCAGGGGCAAAGGGGGGGCAGGGGCAGGAAACAGAACCCCCACCCAAGTTACAAATCATACATGCCCTGTACATACCTGACCCCCAGGGCCTGATCACTTCGGGGGGCGGGGGCGTCTCCACCAAGGCCTGCGTCCGTCACAACGGGTTGTACCCCACCCACCCCTATGTCACCCCAACAATGGCGGTACGGCCCGTACCCATGCCTTGAGAGCATGGGTTCAGGTCGTACCATGCCCACCCCTACATCACCCCTACAATGGCGGTACGGCTCGTACCCACGTCCCAAAGGCATGGGTACGGGTCGTACCACGCCCACCCCTATGTCACCCCAACAATGGCGGTACGGCCCGTACCCATGCCTTGAGAGCGTGGGTACGGGTCGTACCACGCCCACCCCTACGTCACCCCAACAATGGCGGTACGGCCCGTACCCATGCCTTGAGAGCGTGGGTACGGGTCGTAGCGCCATTGTTGGGGTGACGTAGGGGTGGGCGTGGTACGACCCGTACCCACGCTCTCAAGGCATGGGTACGGGCCGTACCGCCATTGTTGGGGTGACGTAGGGGTGGGCGTGGTACGACCCGTACCCATGCCTTTGGGACATGGGTACGGGCCGTACCGCCATTGTTGGGGTGCCATAGGGGGTGGTCGTGGTACGACCCGTACCCACGCCCTTAAGGCCAGGCTTAACAACTCAATTATTAAAGTTCTAAAGAAATCCCTCTTGGCATTGCATCTGGAGGAGGCCTGGCTCACACTCACAATGTACTCCACCTTCAAATCCTTAGCGAACAAAGCAATCAAACGGATTTCTTTACTAACAGATAAAACAGCTTTTTCAAAGGAACATCATGCATGGACAGTGATTCAAGGATATCAGATGCTGAAACCTCAACCATACTTGTTGGATCACTTTTCTTTCCATTACAAGCATTACTTGACGCTGCTGCGGCTAGGGTCGTTCCCAACAAAAGACCTGACTCCGAAATGAAAACATTCCTGGCAATCTAAAGAATGCTGGCTGTGCGGACAAGGGGACGAGTCTTTACTGCACCTAATTTGTGTCTTCCCCTTCCTATTAGAAATCCGAAAAATGGTCCTTCAGGAAGTCTTAAAGAATGAACAAATAAGAACTTGCAGAGCCGCAGTCGTTCAATGTCTTGGAGGGTCATTGATCCAACTGTCTTGTAGAGCCATAAAACTCCTGAAAATTGCGGCAAAAGAACTGGACAATAAAAGTGAACTAACTTAAGTTGCCCTAGTATATACAGTCTATACATTTTTCTATTTATATTGCCTTGACAGTATGTCCTAACTTTTTTAACTCAATCAGTGTCAACTGCTCGCAGAATGATCTTCTCTTTTCACTTTTTAACACAAGTTTGTTTTTAAAATGTATATTTCATGTATTCTTTTTTAATAGTGGTTTTCCCACTCTTTTATGATTTTTTACGAAATCCAATAAAACTATTTTTGAATAACGGTCTTGTGGGCGTTTAACAGTCTCATGCTCATTTTACAAGACATTTGCATGTGAACTGGTGCCTAAATTGGTGGAAATGTACACAGAGGCCTATGAAACGGGTATTCTTCTTGCAATAATGAGGGAGACTCTGTTGGTGCCCCTGTTCAAATCTGCTTTGCAATAAGTGGCTCTTTCGGACTTTCAACCCCTCTCTATGTTGAACTCTAACTTCAAAATACTCAGTAAAATATTAGAGTCCTGGTTGCTACCCCATATGCAGGCCCTGAGTTGGAGACACTATTCGCCAAAGACTTTATTCTACCCTGTACGCCCATGACTGGTTAACTGACCCCACTGCAGTAATTGTCTTTATGGGCCTTGAGAAGGCCATTGACACAGTGCATTGGGACTTTTTTGGAGACCACTATGTATCACATGGGACTTGGTTCTAACTGGGTAAGATGGGTCAGGCTACTCTACACTCACCCAATAGCTAAGCTTAAAAAAGGTCGCACGATTTCAAAGACCTATGATATATACAGGGGGACTAGACAGGGTTGTCCCCTGTCGCCACTCTTATTCGCCCTGGCCATGGAGCAGCTGGCAGAAAAGTTTCAAATGGAGGTAATAGATTGGAGCATTAAGCTATATGGTTTGGTGCATGTAATTTCATTATTTGCAGATTACCTGCTTATTTACCTCTGGAATGGGGTAAATGATATGCCGCAGGCCCTGCAGCTTCTTGAGAAATTTGGACGGTACTCAGGCCTACAGGTCAGCTGGAGTAAAACATGTGTGTTGCTTGTGGTCGCTGGATCGGGTCTTCCTATTTCTTGTGCACTTGATATAATTTGCGCTCCGCAAACCTTTAAGTACTGAGCATCCAGGTCTTCCAAGACTTGGACGTTCTCCATGAGGGAAACCTTAGGGGCCATTCAGTCTCTGATGTCCTGTGTCTCATTTTGGCGCACTCTTAAGCTACAAACTGCGGCACATATTGCGCTCTTTAACATGGTCATGCTCCTGAGATTTCTTAACATTTTTGTAAACCTCCAGGTGGAAATCCTGTTATCCTGGTTTTGGAGGCTTGATGCATTCCTGCGGGAATTGATTTGGGATGGTGGGCGCCAGAAAGTTGCATTAGCTACCATCCACTACTGCCCACTTGAGGGCAGCCTGTCTGTAAACGGCAGGCATAGGCGCCTTTGGAATTCAGACACCAGGGATTGTGATGTTCATAGCCAGAATATTATAGAAACTTTGTGAAATACTGATGTTTTGTATCGAGGATATAATCAGGCTAGGAGACTAAAAGTCCCATAGTGCCCCCTGGAAAAATGCTCTACTAGCCAGGAGGACGTAACTATTTAATTGATGTTTGCACGTCAGCCGGCATGCGTAATTAACGTAATCAGTGATCATTGTAGCGTGGGGAAAGAGGATATTATGACTAACTGATTCTACACTCCGTTTCACGGCAGCTAAGGACTGTCATCTAATCTGGATCCATGACTTTGTGCCAGATTACGATGGCGGACGGACTTCTGTCCAGCCGCCATAATCCCGGGGAAGGGGACCATCAGCCTAAAAGGTGGAGTTCCCACATATGCCATTACAATGCGGCTGCCGCCACGGCGGCCACATGTGCCATGTTTTCCATTGCGGCAGGTGTTGCTGGATGCAACACCTGCCACATTGGAAAAAATGCAAGTTTTGCATTTTTCTGCATTATCTGGCAGGCACCACACACTGCCTGCCACATGCAGGGAAATGTAGGGAGGGCACCATAGGTGCCCTCCCAGTGTAAAACCGTACTGCCCCTGCTCAAGCGGGGCCCGCAATGGGCCCACAAAGTTCATCCCCACCAGCCTTTCCATGGCGGGTGACCTATCAGTGGCACATTATTGAACAGATTTTCCATCCCTGGCACCAGTGTTCTTTATTGAGGGTGGTGCACTGGTATTTGAAGAAAGCTCCTGACACATTCATCACTTCCCTTATATTGTTGGAAAAAGTGTTATGCTGAGCAGCACTCTACAATTGGCAGCTCCTTATAATATTAAATCAGCAGCGGTCCTATGTCAATGATGCCCATATGATATTAAATAGTAAATTCCATCGGAATGTGCCAACCAGATGTTTTAAGGGCAGCATCCTAACAACACTTGTCGTACACTGGCATATTTGGAAACTGTGGGATTACCAATAGCCTTTTCATTTACTGAGCACCTCACAAATATATAAATCAGAGCTCTGATGCTATGGATGGCATCAAATCACATTCAGCATCATCTTAATATTATTGGTAACTCTGTTGAAGACTAGGAGTGGAAAGTAACTAAAGGCTCTTATAGTTGCTTCAGTTGAATTCCCATAGCATTTTTTAGAATAAAATGTTTGTATGCTTTTTAAATGATCTGTGGTAAGGAGGCATAGAACAATATATTTATCATGCGGTTTTTGATTTCTGTTCTGATGAGGTTGCACCTGCTGCATCTCCCAGCAGAACATTGTTGAGTTGAGATTCATAATATCTCCAAATAAAAGTATAAACAAAGTGTTCACTAAATAATACAAGATATTAGAACAAATAGAAATGAAAAAACAAAAAAATAGACATAACCTCTTTAGATAGAAGTCAACGTGGACAAGCGCTGACTCAGGATTGGGTTGGAAGAAAATCAAGCCTTTGTAAAATGCTGAAAACCTTCTAAAGGTTACCATGGTTGTTTTTATCTTGACTGGTGTCATAGTTAGACCAAGATGCAAGAGGATAAGTGCTTGTAAGCTACCCAGTCAACACAGTTCGTATCAATTCAAAACTTTATTTTTGCAACAAGAAGCAGCCAGAAAAGCACAATGCAAACATTACAATCACACAAGATACATAAAGCATAAAACATGAATGGATGAAACACATCTTAAAATATATAGTACATTGGTTAAAAGAACATTCATATCAGATAACCAAACTGGGCATTCTGCAGGAATAGAAATTCCTACAGATTAGGACCGACCAAGTTCCTCCCCCCTCCCCCGGCAGACAGGCCCAAATTAGACAGCTATTAATGTGATCCTGTGCAACTAAGAATACTAATGTGTTGCAATGACTTTAATGATGTTTTTGCTAAATGTGCTTTTATGATCTATCATGATAAAGTGAATTTGACTACTAATAGTTAAAAAAGTACTGATTTTCTTTTCATAATAGTACACTTTAAAAAGGAAAAAACACTAATACAAAGAGAGGGAGAATTTAGCTGCTGCAAATAAAGCATGGCTATATTGCTTCTTCTCAGGGCTCTCCTTCTTAATATTGGGATTAATAATCTCTCGGTATAGACCATATAAAGTGATAAAAAAAGTAGAATGGAACTGGCTCTGCGGGCAGGACTCACCACAAGAACAAGTAACACATTACTTGGGTGAAATTGGCCAATGGTAAAATCCAAATGCCACCTCACAAAACCAAGTCTAAATCTGGTTAGGAGGACTCTATCCCATGTGCTGTCGACCCATGATAGATATGGCTCCATAACAAGGGGAGCCTGAAGATTCTGATAGTCACTTACAGTGGACTTTAAGATCTCAGATACCTCTCTATGCTGATGTTTCATGTTTGTAAACGTCTTCTTAGCCCAAACCATGTCAGATGTTGACTTGGCAGTGGGGTTAGAGAAGAGTTCCGGACACCCCAAGTTCGATATTTCATTCTTCACATATTGGAGCCAAGGGATGTTCAATCCTCTATCACAAGAGAAACAATCAAGGATTACATCCTTGTTCAGACCAGCAGGCAGGTTCTCCCAAATTGTGCTCCACTGTGCAAGAGGGACCCATTTGATAGAGTCTTCCATGTACTCAACCCCAAGCTCTTGATTCACTATATAAGCTGCACTGGCACGGAGGACGGCAAGGTCCAATTCTCTTCGCCCTGCAGGGAGGTGGATTTCGAAGCTCCCCAAAGACCAGCCCCATGGATAAGGATGGGGAGACATTTGCTCTTAAAGACCTCCAACAAAGGGGCCATTGGCTTTCTGCTTATGTGCGATGCTAAACTATGAATATAGCCAGTCGGCACTAAAAAATCTCTAGCAGGCTTTAAACTTGAAAGGTCCCCAATTCCCCATGGTATTCAAAACTATGCCTAAATATGAAAAGTCCTTAATAGAAAAACCAGGAGGACCGTGGGGATATACACTCTTCATCTTCTGGGCCTTGCGGCCACAAATCATCATAAATGTTTTAGAACAATTAGTGACAAGGCCCAAGACCCCACAAAACTAACAAATTCCTGGACCAAAATATTCAGGCCAATATAGGTTCTCCCAAGTAGCACTGCATCGTCCACATAAGGTAATACCAGAATCCTTTATCTACCAGTCTTCGTGCAATCCTCAAAGCAAGTAGAAGAGGGCTGAGCCAAAGCCATTAATATATAGCAGGAATAAAATTGGAGCCAAAATGCAGCCCTGGTGTGTCCCCTTCCCCAAATAAAAACAATCGGTATGCTTACCAGCAGATCCATGCCTAACAGACACCAAGAGGTCATAGTGCAAGGCCTGCAAATAGTCAACAAGTCCTGCATCCACCGCCAATTCAGTCGAAATGAAACATAGCTTAGATCTTACCACGCTATCAAAGGTGCAGGACAGGTCTATGAAGGCCAGGCAAATGGAGCCCTGCCTCGCAATTGTATACTTGCTGACAGGCAAGTATAAGTTCAGGCATTGCTCCACTGTGCTCAGTCCCTCCCTGAATATGTACTTCACCTCTGACAGCGTGTCAGACTCCCTAACCTGAACCGAAAACCGCTCCAACAGAACTCTCCCTGCAATCTTGACCACAGAAGAGGGATTGGCTGGTAGCAGCCAGGCAACTGGGAATCTCCATTTTTCAAAAATAGGAATGATGATTGCTGAACGCCACGAGTCTGGTAGCCCAATTTTAATGAGGGCATTAAAACAATTGCATAATAGTGGAGCCCAGAATTCAGATATATGTTTATACAGATCTATTGGACCCCATCTGGGCTTGGTGCCTTGTTCACTGGTGATTATACAATGGCCTCCCGAATCTTTTCTATTGGTAATTCCATGGAAAGATGAAAAGCCACATCTATCTTGTTAATCCCAAGGACAATCCAGAGACATATATGGTACTTAAATGGTTAACCCATGCTTCTGGGCAGATTGCGGAAATAACAGAATTCTTGTTGATCCCCAGCACAAAACAGTTGACCTCCTTCCAAAATGTCCTGGAATCTTTCTGTCTACTGGCCAAAACCAGCCTACCCCAGGAGTCCATTTGGATCTCTTTGCACCTAAGGCGCAGGGCTATTTTATGCTCAGTCATCCACAGTGGTACTTTATAACTATTTCTTAATCTTTCTTTCAAGACTTTTTGCAGCTCTATCGGAGCCTTAATACAGCATGTATCAAACCATTTTACTTACCGGCTATCTGTTCTAATGGGCTTTGTTAGCATCTTATTAAGTGTGAGCCCCAGTTGGACAAATTAATTTGACACAGCCTGCTGGTCACCTTGGTGGGGGGGGGGGGGGGGGATAAGCAATCATTCAGTATATCAAAATGGTTGGAACACAGCCTTGACATAAGTGCCTCCACAATGACATTCCTCCACACCAATCTCAGCCCCTGCGCCTTGACTACTAGGAAGATATAGTGAAAAACCAGAGCAACGGCTGACACTTGAAACCACATCTCCCACACAGTTCCGTATGTAAAACTTTGGTGCACTCCTTCCTCAGTGCCGGCCATTGATCAGTACTGCTGCTTGACAGAGGCACATAGAGATTAACAATATGGAATGGTGCACCCAGTCATTAAAAAGTCCATGATCCTGTATGTCTTAAATTTCATTTCATTAATTAAATTCTTTACTTTTATTCTATGAATACAATCAGACAACAGACAACGCATTTCATTCAAAAGATTTGAACTTCCTCAGTGCTCTTCGTAATGCAATGTGAGTTGTATCTCACAATGGTATAGTCCCATGGTCTGACTGCCACAGCAAACAAAATCAAGAGGGACAGTCTTTCTAACTGCCGAGGAGGTTATTATACCCCAATGCTTACACACTGATCTGTGTAAGTCGCCGCCAATATGGCCCCCCGTTCCATGAAAAGCTGGCATGAAAAGGGAAGCTGGAGGTGTGTTTTTGGGATTATATTCTCCCTTAGAGATGCTCAAGCCCAACCATAGGGGGTTTTGATCACTATATAAAGTTTCCTCCATTCTACCCCTTGCCTCCCATCCCATCAGGGCTTTGGAGACAAATATATAGTCAATAATTGAGCCATAGTCCCCCTTACATACATAGCCTTTGTTGAGTAAGAGGGATCAAGTGCTTCAAAAACATTGATAATATCAAGCCTATTCAGAGAGTCTAATAAGGCTTTGGCTCTCTGGACCATGCCTTGTATTGCACCACTGTGGATAACCCTATCAAAAATAGTTATGGCATAATCGTGCTGTATAGATACCAATTTGATATTAAAATAGCCACCTACGGGGGGGCGTGGTTTGCACGCAGCCAGGATGGCCGCAGCCTTGTGAGCTCCGACGCGTCTTCACTCGCAATGTTGGTGCCCTGAGGCTCGGAGTTCTCTCGGCCGGCGCAACTGTTGGACTTCGTCTCCGGAAGGCTTTGCTGTCACGGCGGAGGTGTTTCGGCGCTTATGGAGTGCCTCCTTCATCGAGTTCTTCTTCGTGCTCGTTCTCTCCTCAGGCGCGTCGCTTAAGATGGCGGCAGCGCGAGGAGCACGGGCGTTTTGAACTGGACTTTCTGCAACTGTTCCTTCTTCATGGCGCCTTTATTTACACAGGTATTTCCTCCAGCTGGCATTATTTCTTCATTTTGTGTCCTGGGCTTCGTTTAAACAGCGGATTTACAGCGGATTTACAGAAGTTTAATGCCCGATTGACTGTATGTTGAACATGCTGTGCTTCTGTGGAATCTTTCAAGTGGCCGCAGGATGGGTGTTTATGCAACCTTTTTGCCTCACGACGCATAGTGTGATTTACCTCATCATTTGTCATTGGTTTTTTCCTGACGAGCAATGAACTCATCATGCTGGCTTTCTTTGTTGGTGCTGTGATTAAACGGCTTTAAATGCGCGTGGCGCTGCTCACCGGAAGACACTGTTAAAGATCCTTTTTATGATATTTTGTATGACACGGCGAGACGGAATGACTGTTTTGTGAGGATCCCTTCACAGATGTGCATTTTCGTCGGTTTGGAGTGTTATCTTTGAGGTGCAGGATCTTCCTGATGGATGGTCCCTGTTATTGGGTCCTGGCCTCTTCGTTGCTGCTGGTGCTGATGACTTCCTAGTTCTGCTTCAATCAACATCTCTCTGCTCCCCTGTGGTACCATTTACGCGTGTCAAATTTCAACTATATCCTTTGTCGCTTTTGCGCCACACTTCCTTTTATTATTTTTGCTTCACCAGTATTGCCTGCTGTTGGCGTCTGCCTACTGCGTCTCTTTTTTCAAATATGGATTCTGTGCATTCAAGTAAGCCTCATGCAGGCTCCTCAGGGGGTCGTAAAGATTCTAGTTCTTCGTCTGTCAAACGTTCCAAGAAAGACCCTCCCTCTCCTGATAAGTCTCCATTGCCTCTTACTCTCGAAGACATCATGGAGGAGCTGCGCCTTATCCGCCCTTTTATGACAGACACTGTTGCCACTCTTCAGCGGTTAGATGACAAGTGGTCTAGTCTGGATACAAGACTTTCTGATGTCGAGCAGAGGATTAGTGATGCGCAGGATGTGGTTGCACGAGTTGACACTCTCACTGGGGAGATCAGCCAGCTTAAGAGAGTCACGGAAGATTTAGAAAATCGCAATAGGCGCAATAATCTCCGCATTTATGGTGTTCCGGAGGGTTCTGAAGGGGCAGACATGATTCACTTCTTGAAAACTCAAGTTCTTCAGATTGTCGGCCTCCCGAAATCCTCAGACTTTAATATACAACGTGCCCATCGTCTGGGGCCTCGGAACACTTCTTCTACCTCCAAACCTCGGGGAATTATTGCCTATTTCCTTCTTTATTCAGACCTCATGACGGTTCTTCAGGCTGCCAAGCAACATAAGCAAATGATCTGGTCTGGTCATAAAGTTTTCTTCGCCCAAGATGTCTCCAAACCTACTGCTTCTCGTCGGAAGGAATTTTTGGACCTTCGGCCCGCGCTAAGATCCATAAACGCACGCTATGGTTTGATACACCCCTGTTTCTTCAAGGTGACGTATAAAGATAGAACCTACAGCTTTGAAGATCCTGCAGACCTGAGGAAGTTCATTCATACTCACAAAGGAGAACTCATGGAACTGAGCAAATCCTAATTTTATGTTCTGTTTATGTTTGATGTATCGCATCTAGTTTTATTCTATTTTACAATGTATTGTCTAGTTCTTGTACGTCTTTTGCTCATTCCTCTTCATTTTCTTACAGGTTCTTTCCTCACGGTGTTGTTGTTATGGTCATCATTCGTGTTGCCTCGTCGTCTATAATGTGTGTTTTATCCTGCTGTCGTCCCCTTCTCCCTTGCTAGCTGGTAAGTTCCTTTGCCTGCACTATTTGGTTGCCTTCTGTTATGTACTCCATTCCATTGTATGTTTTCTTTTTCGACTACGATAGCCTGTTCTTCCTTATTGTATTCTCCTAGCTCGGCTGTCTTGTTCTTCGTTGCCCCTCTCCCACTTTAATGTTTTCTGACTGGATTTTTTTTATGGCTAAAGCCCCTTGGCTTTTTGCCATCTTTCTTTCGCTACTTTTTGGGGGTCTTGACTCCCTCTCTTTCCCTTTTCTATTTCTCCTTCCTTTCTCCTTCCTTTCTCTTCCTCTCCCCTTCTTTTCCTTTTTCTTACCTTTCTTTCTTTTTTCCCCCTTTTTTTCTTTTCTCTACTTCTCTGGCAATATGTACACTACATTTTCTATTTTATATTTTCTTTTCTCTTTCTCCTTATTGTTTATGGTACTCTGGTGTCTTCTTCTGTTATTCCCAATACTAGTTTTGTGGTGGGCACATGCGTTGGTCTTCTCACCTTTGTTTCTTCCCCATTATTCATTTTCTCTCAACTCCATTTAACTTCTCTACTTCCTTCTGCTTAGATATTTCTTTTTTACCTTAAGAAATGAATGGTCTTCGTGTTATCTCTTGGAATGTCAAAGGTATTCGTAATCCTGTTAAAAAGCAGCGTGTTTTATCCCACTTAGCTACATTGAAATGCCAGGTTGCGTTGTTGCAAGAAACTCATCTTAACTCACAGGATTTATCCTCTTTGCGTAAACAATGGGTTGGGGAGGCCTTCTGCTCTCCGGCAGCTCATAACAAGAATGGTGTGATTATCTTATTTCATAAATCGTTGTCTGTTCAGCTACTGAATGAGTTTCATGATAATTGTGGGAGGTGGTTATTTGTAGATGTTACTGTTAACAACACAAAACTTTCTTTCTGTAATGTTTATGGCCCTAACGGTGTAGACTTAGCCTTCTGGAATGAATTTTCTGTGCTTCTTTCATCTCATGCTACTGATGATTTAGTTGTTGGGGGTGACTGTAATCAACTAATGGATCCTTTTTTGGATCGCAAGTCGCTCACCAGATATGTACCCAATAAGATGCAAAAGTCTTTTTTTAAAGCCATCTCATCCAGAGGTCTTATAGATTCATGGAGACTTTCTCACCCAGACACTTTAGAATTTTCCTTTTTCTCTCCAGTACACGCATCACACTCTCGCATTGATTACATTTTTCTTACTCAGCACACCTTTCAATTCATGACTAATTCAGAGATTGGTTCTATTTTAATATCCGATCATGCCCCTGTCATAGTTGATATGGACTTTCCTTCGCCTACTCGTACCTCTAGGCGCTGGCGTTTTAACAACTCGCTCCTCCTCGATTCACAGTTTATTGAACAATTTAAGCTCTTTGCAGAAGACTTTTTCACAAATAATCTTCACTCTACCTCTCAATTTCATTTTATTTGGGACGCTTTTAAGGCTACTTCCAGAGGCTTCATTATTGATTTTGTATCTCGAAAAAAGAAAAAAGCTCTATCTATGTCTGCTCAAATTCTTAAACAAATCAGAGACCTGGAGCATCTTTATTTCACTACTACTTCTTCGGATGTACTTTCCTCTCTTATTAAAGCTAAAATGCAATTCAACAAACACTCTTGGGATTCTGCTTGTAACAACCTCCTTAATTTCCATGCCAAAATGTACGGAGGTCGTAATAAAGCGAGTAAATCTCTCGCTAATTACCTTAAAATCAAAAAGCAAAAATCCAAAATAGTCACTATTGCTGATTCACATGGGAAGTGCCACCACACTGATGATAAAATCCTTGAATGCTTTGTCCAATATTACTCTTCGCTTTATACTCCAGAATCCGTCCCTTCTCAGAATCAAATTGATGCTTTTTTTCAGTCTCTTCCCAAGCCCTCCGGTAGTTCTCCCGATCTCTCCTCCCTTGATGTTCCCCTCTCGGAAAGCGAAGTGCTTAACGCTATTACTCTTCTCCCTAAAGATAAAACTCCTGGCCCTGATGGGTTTACAGTCCGTTTTTATTTGTTTTTTAAGGACATCCTTTTGCCGCACCTACTTTCCTTGTTTACTCATTTTCTTGCTCAAGGAGAGTCCAAAGGTTCCTTTACTCAGGCAATGCTATGTCTAATCCCTAAAAAAGACAAAGATCCTTCCCTCTGTAAAAATTATAGGCCTATCTCTTTAATTAACACTGACTGTAAAATTTACGCTAAAATTCTCGCCTCCCGTATTAATCTAATTATCCCTAATCTTATCAATATCTATCAATCTGGTTTTGTCAAGGGCAGGTCCATTACTGACAATTCGAGAACCTTTCTCAATATCATTCACCTTGCCTCAAGGATGGATTCCCCAGTCGCTGCTATTACATTAGACGCTGAAAAAGCATTTGACAGAGTCTGCTGGGATTTCATGTTTGGTGCATTGAGGTGGCATGGTTTTAGCCCTACTATTATTCGTTATATTCAATTATTATATTCTGCCCCTTCTACTTCGATCTGGGTTAACGGTTCTCAGTCTCCATATTTCCCTCTACATAGAGGCACTAGGCAGGGCTGTCCTCTTTCCCCTCTTCTTTTCATTCTTGCGCTTGAACCCTTTCTAGAAAAAATTTGTCGCTCATCATCATACACTGGCTTCATATTTCAAAACATTCACATTAAGTTCACTGCCTACGCTGATGATATTTTACTTTATATTTCTAATCCATCCACATCTTTACCCTCACTCTTTACACTGTTGCGTGAATATTCTCTAGTATCTGGTTATAAACTTAATATAGACAAGTCTGAGGTTTTACCTCTTAACAAATTTTGCCTTCCTTATATGTTTCAGGGCTCCGGCTTTGAATGGAATTCTGGCAGCATTAAATGTCTTGGTATTCTCTACACTAACAATATTAGAGATACCATTAAGCTTAATCAGGCTGATATAGTTAAAAAACTTGCTTCCTTTATTGCTACTTGGTCTCCGCTTTTCTTGTCATGGTGGGGGCGGTTAGCCACTATCAAGATGATGCTTCTTCCTATTGTAAACTTTTACCTTTCTATGCTTCCTGTTTCCCTACCACTCTATTTCTTCAAAACAATTAATCGCATTTTCACCTCATTCTTGTGGAATAACCGCAAGGCCAGGATCTCTATTTCCCGTCTTCAACAACCCAAAGAAGCAGGCGGAGTCAATTACCCCAATCTCACTCGCTTTCACTCTGCTTTTACTTTAAAGCAGATTTGGCCCTTTTTATCTGACTCATCAGATCCTCCTCTGACAGCATGGAGCTCTGTGGAACTTGCGCAGCTCTCACCTTTTTCCTTTAATATTGCTACTCGTTTATCTCAGCCTCCGCAGCGTTTTCTTACCCCTATCTTCAGACATTCCAGAGCACTTGCCCTCTCGCTGTTTCGCTCCTCTCTTTCACAGTCAGAATTCCTTTCCTCGACTCCAATCTGGTATAACAAATTCATAAAGATCAATAATAGACCACTCTTCTGGAAGGAATGGATTGATAAAGGCATTATCACCTTTAATCATCTCCTTGTAAATAATACTTTGCGAGATTACGCGGATATTCGTGTTTCTTACCATCTTTCCAACACACACTCCTCCCAGTATATCTTACTTCAAAACTCTTTCGGTCGCATTCTTTCCCAAGTCATTTCTCCCCCGCCTCCTGACTTAATCCCTTCTCTGTCCTTACCAGATTTCTCCATTCCTCTTAAGGCCTCTGCTATTTATAAACTTCTTGCTAGCCCCCTTGCTGAACGACCCAAATCCAAACTTGAACTGTCCTGGGAAAAAGATCTTGCCCAAGAATTTCCCCTTCAGATTTGGAATTCTGTATGGTCTAAGATACACACTGCTTCCCGCTCTGCTAGTACCACACAGACTTTGTACTTTTTTTATAACAGACTTTTTTTCACTCCTTCAGACTTACATAATTTCAAACTTTTTGACTCTAAAAAATGTTGGTCTTGCTCTCATACTAATAGTGACTTTTTTCACATGTTCTTTCACTGCCCGTTAGTTAAATCTCTCTGGTTGCGTATTTGGCTAAAACTGAATGAAATACTATCTACTGACCACTCTTTTGAGATTGTTCACATTTTTCTGGGTGGCACTTCATCTATATGGAATGTTTCTTGTAACGTACGTAAATTTATAGATTTGTATATAGCAATTTCTTTACAGATTATTACTACAAATTGGAAAGACACCTCCAAAATCTCCTACAATGCCTGGTGGAATTTGCTGTGTCATCACCACAGACTTGATTGTGCCTTTGCTACCACTGTACCCCTGTTGATCAAAAGGAATTTATTATGGTTACCTTCAACTAATTTTCTCTCTCAAGTTACCCCTTGAATATCTTATTTTTGTATTCTCTTTTATTTAGCCGCTACTTCAAATTTGTGTATATTTTCTTCCCACTGTAATGATTTTTTTTTTTTTTTTTTTCCTCTCTTCTTTTCCCTCTTTTTCCTCGCTCTTCTCTTTCCCTTCCCTTGCCCCTTAAACATGATACCTTTAAAAAAGCTTTTTCCCTCAGTATATTCCCTGGTTCTGTTAGGCATCTCTTCAACCTTGTTAGAATTTTAATGCTTTTATCGTCCTTTTTCATTGCCTATTGGTGTTATTTTGTACTGATGTTTTACTTTGTTTATTACACTCAATAAAGCTTTCTAAACTCAATTTAGAACCCTGAGCGCAGCTAAGTAAATTCAATCTCAAGGTCCAAAATATAATCTAGTAACCTTTTAATATGGGGGCAGGAATCAGAACCAAGACATGCATTAGAGTAATTAATAAAAAACAATGCCCTTAAATTAGACCAAGTAGATAAGCCAGATTGAGCTGAAGAGCTGGCAGTACACATCACACTAATTTTACCTTCCAGGGTAACATGAAAATATGCCAACAAACCACCACTTGCCCTTCCAGAGGGATTGCGGGTAGCGGGAACCATATGGGCAACAAACCCATTCAAACTTATGACATCAAAAGCCGAAGTCTCTTGAAAAAATATGATGTCATAATTTTGAATGAGGGGGCCCAGCTTTTAACCTTGTTCTCTAAACCAGCAATATCCCAGTAAAGGAGCTTCATCTGTCAGGTAAAAGGAGGATTGCCTGCAGAGTTTCCCTCAACAGGATCTAAACCCTCATTTGAAATGGGGGAAGGGTAAGAGGGATATAACGTGCGAGTTCTCCATCACAGCTAAGACCAACTACTAGCCTTGTCTGGTTTCCTGAAGGATGGGGTCACACATTGCCTGCCCAACTCCAAGTTAATCAATATTATCCAAACCCCACAGGGGTGCAAAGCAGTTATGAACATGAATGATAAACGCTTACTGCCTCACTAAATAGACAGCATATAGAGCTCCCCTGCTTAATGATCAGCCAGTGATCTATAAAAATAACCAAGAGGCAAGAGTTTGATGTTGTCCAACTTATGATATTCATCAGAGAAGGCCACAATTAACTACCTGCTATACTTATGTTTCCGAACGTGAGAACTATATAGTCACCTATAATTCTCCACCCATCATACATCTCTTGCCCTGAGAACATCATCAAATAATTTATGTTGGCATCGCAAATTTCCATATATCGAATGAATGGATTTGTCAATTAGGTCCTCCGTGGTCTGAACAGTCTCTGGTTGCAACGTTGGCACATCTGCTAACATGATAACTAAAGGACAGGCCACAGGATGCAGATAACACCTGGAGGGGGAGCTAGATTACTGAGCAAAATGAATACTGGGTCTATCTGCACTACCTGATATAATAATTGACCCAGCACCATGCCCTTGCTCCTCTTAGATGGGTAGTAAACAGCAGCGGTCCGTGTAGGGAGTTCCATGGGGCGGAAAGGCAGGGTGGGGGGTACTAAACATCGGAATATGGAAAATTGGAGGTAAGTAAACAATTAAATAAATAAAACGAATTTCGTAGTGCGCGCTGCACCGCATTTTGTGATGCAGGGCACGCTACGAAATTTGTTTTATTTATTTAATTGTTTACTTACCTCCAATTATCCATGTTCCGGTGTTTAGTAACCCCCACCCTGCTCCGCCCTACAGAACTCCCTCCACGGACCGCTGCTGGTAGTAAATGAGTTGTAGCTGGGTTAGTGTTAGTGTCACTAACACCTTCAGGTAACCCACGGATCTAGTGCCTCCTGATATCTGCCAAAGTGTTGGGCTCTTGCACCAGACTAGTTGTGGTGTTAGCAACAGTCAAGTTGACAGATACGGAGTCCAGCCCACAAGTTAAGCTAGATAGTTTGACCTCAATACATTCCAGTCGGCCATATAGTCCTTGCAGCTTGGCATCCATAATTGATTTGATCACCTTGCCCAACCTGCCCATCTTGCCCTCAATATAGTCAATGAGGGGACCACAGATGGATGAGCGCTGATTCCTTGCAGGGCTTGCCTGATTTAAAATGGCATATTCTTTCCTATTATGTCCTTGTTTTTATTTTGGCTTAGTATCAGCAGAATTAGCAGGATTAATGGGAGCCAGATTAGAAGAGGGAACCATTTTAACGGGTGAGGGGATTCTCAGACCATCCAGAGGCAGCGTCAAAATATCCTGGGTGTCTTCTTCCACATTGGCTTCCTCCAACACCTAACTTGTGGTGACCAAAATAAATCAGGCATGGTGCTGCCATCCCTTTAGCCAAGAGAAAGTCTTCTTTCAACATTACGGTTTTCTTTGTTTAAGGCGCCTTATCAATATGACCATCAAGTGTACCAACCTTTTTCTTTGCAGGGGAGCCCCCTCATGTTAAAATCTAATTTGCACTTCGCCATACCCCCAAAGTTAATTCAGATACCTCAGGGACTTCAAGAGGTCTCAAATAACCAACAAGCAGGTTTTTAGACTTTTAGGACCCTAGGTAGGTAAAACCGAAATACCGAGTCCTTAATAGCAATTCTTACCGATTCGCTATTAAGAACTTGCTATTTCCGATGTAGGAAAAAATTCGTAAAAATCAACGAATCTGTAAAAATCGCTATTACAAATACTGAATCCACATTACCGAATCTTTATTACCGATTCCGTAATTAGCCATTCCGGGAGTTTGAAAAATCGCAAAATCCAGATTCAGTCAATCCTGTGCCTCCTCATGACATCACAACCAGGAAGTGGCCACACCCAGCAGCTGCACTGATCCTGAAGCTGTTGGAGAGGCAGGGAGCAGGAGCCAGAGCAGAGGAGCTGCACAGCTACCACCTAGCTAACACAGAGGAACTGCACCATGGCCTCACAGGAGAAGGGGAAAAATGCTGGCGAAAGAAATCGCAAGCACAAGTTTAGTGAGAGGGAGTTGGAGATCCTCATAGAGGAGGTTGTCAAAGATCACGACCAGCTCTTTGGCAAGAAATCTCTTCACGTCCCTGAGGCACAGAAAAGGAGGATTTGGCTGGGCATCCAGCAGAAGATCAATGCAATTGGCGTCACACATCGCTCAACAGATGACCTAAAGAAGCGATGGTATGATCTGAGGAAACATGCAAAGGAGAGGGTGGCTGACCGGCTGAAACAAGCCAGGAAGACAGGCGGGGGAACCTCTGCTGCGCCTGCTCCGACTGCTCTAGAGCAAATGGTTGAGTCCAGCTTCCAGCCGGAGAGGGTCAGTGGCATCGGAGACGTGGACAGCTCAGCAACAGCATCCAACAGACAAGGTAAGATGCATGCACAGCATGCTGAATCCCCTCCCTAACCCCAATCCCCCTGCAAGAATCCCACTCCAGAACATGTTTTGTCTCAAATCAGCAGTGCATCATGGGAGCTGTAGTCCGTATCAACTATTAGCAAATCAGTCAGTCCCCAAAAAGCATAGGTAAGTCACACACATCAATAGATGAGCTAGCGGAGGACAGACAGCTAGATTGTCAGTCATTACATTTATTTGCAGAAATATGCTGGCAGACAAGTGAGTAATAGTACATTCTGTATCCACAGGTGGAACATCGCCCCAGGCTGCAGAAGGGGAGACTTGTGAGGCTTCCTGGGAGGAAAACACAATTGAGGAGGAAGTCATATCACCTGCTGACACCACACCACCATCCCCACCACCACCAGCATGAACAAAGAGGTATACAGTGGCTAGCCTCCAGGAGTTAGATGTAATGTAAAGTAATGTAAATTGATACTTGTATAGCGCACTACTCACCTGCAAGGGTCTCAAGACGCTTGTATGAATACCGCTGTGGAACCCATCCTGGCTTTCCCTGTGAGGCGTCCACTGCTGGGCACCCCCAAGGTGGAGGCCAGGCATCCTTAGCGTTGTGGAGGCCGTTGTGGAGATTAAGCAAGCTATTGCCCAGAGTTGCAGAGTGGGACTGCATGATTGGAATGGCACCGAGGCAAGAATTATCAGGTCTGTGGAATTTTTTTTTAGCCCAAGACCCGCCGAGGCGGGGAATTGAACCCTGGTCCCGGGCTAAACCTCTGCATCAGGGTCTGCCGCTCTAATCATTGAGCCACACTTCTCCAGAGGATGCCAGCCAGGGAGCACAACAGACAACGCTGGAAGATCACACACAGGCATCTTTGACACAGTCCCCCGTGGAGGATGGCAACACAGGTGCCCATAGACGGCGAGAAAGGGCACAGAGTCCTGATGCTGATGAGTCCAGTGTCTTCTCTGGTATGGAGGGGCAGATGCTCAAAGTGCAGCGCCTGCAGGGAAAGACAATGTCAGATGGTGGCAAACAACAGGAAGATTGACAACATTAAGGAGGCCATATACTGCCTCAACAGTACTGTGGCAGAGGGTATGAAGGAGATGTCGGATGCAGTGAGGCTGTTATGCAGCAGAATTCATAGTGACCGTGCTGCAAGGCACAGAGACAGGCAGAAACTTGAAGGGTACACCAAGTCTGTCAACAGGCTGTGCAATGCAACCCATGTGCTCAGTCGTCGCTCAGTGGCCATGCAACTGGAAATGGCAAAGTGCAGCCATGAAGTCACTCAGGGCCTGGTAACAGTCACCAGTGAATTAGAGGTGCTTCAGACAAACCAAATTGCTGCCACCGGTACAGGGGATGGGGCTGAGAGTGAGGAGGCAACCAGTCGTAGCAGCATAACACCCCCCTTGCCAGAGAACAGGAGGCGCAGTGTCAGGCATGGTTCTGCTGCAGGACACAGCACTGGTGAGGACAGTATGCCTGCTGAACGTAGCAGTGGGGCGCGTGGGCGCAGGAGATAAGCACTGCCGTAACATTCCATTGTGTGGTGGGTGACGTAACCCATTATACACAATGATGGGACTGGTGATTTTGCATGGGGGAGTGACTATGCCATGTTGTGCTTGATCAGGCACTATGAGGCCATCATTGGTGTTACGGTGTGCTGTACAATTGCCTGATGTAAGGTCAATTAAACACCCTGACACAATTGCATTAACTGGCTGTGTCTCATCGCTTACTCAGAAATAATTCTGTGTGATCTCTGACCGTCTCTGTCTCCCATCTGCTGCAACTGCGCCGCCTGCAGCGCTGTGCTGTGGCTGTGTACCTTCCTCCTCCTCATCCTCCTCCTCAGATTCACTGATTTCCACGGGTGTCCCCCTCTTGGTGGCAAGGTTATGCAACATGGCACATGCAGCTATGATTTTGCAGCTGACCAGGGGCCGGTACTGCCGTGCACCTCCACTTTTGTGGAGGCAGCGGAACCTGCTTTTGAGGAGTCCAAATGTTCACTCAACCACATAGCGCGTAGATCTATGTGCAACATTATATCGCCTTTCACTTGGGGTGGATGGGTGCAGGTACGGAGTCAGGATGAAAGATCGCATGTCATAGGCGCTGTCACCTAAGTGTGAGAAAAAAGTAAGTTATTCACAGTCAACAATCGTAGCAACAGGTGTATACTTAAGGGGGTGTCACATGTATTTACCTAGCAGGTAGCCTTCTCCAAATTCACCAGCAATGAGACGGGTATAGATCCCACTGTTCCTGAATATGTATGAATCATGCGTGCTCCCTGGGAATTTTGCAACTATGTCGGTGATGATGGAAAAGGCATCACATATCACCTGTACATTTATAGAATGTGTGGATTTGCAATTGCGGTAGATGTACTCTGTCGCAGCAGGGGGACAGATTGGTATATGTGTCCCATCAATGCAACCTATGACGTGTGGGAACTGGGCCTTCTGGTAAAAGTCCATCTTAGTCTTCCGCAATTCTGCCTGTGTGCTGGGGAATTGGATGTAGTGTTGCTTCCTTTGCAACATCGCGTCCAGGAATGTATTGCGAAAACGCGACAGGCAACTCTGTGAGACTCCACCTGCCGCAGCTATTACCCCTTGGTAAGTGCCAGATGCCAGGAGGTGCAGGCAACAGAGTACTTATACATGAGTAGGTATTGCATGCGCCCTTGGTGTCTGGTGCTTCAGGAATGGGTGCAGGTCCCGTATCAGGAACAGGATGGTGTTTGGGTGTAGAGTGTACCTCTCATGGACTTCAGCCTCTGTGAGTTGGAATAAGGTGATGCGCAATATGAAGACGCGTTCCTGTCGCCTCCATATCCTTTGTGCTGCAGCTCGTATCCTTAATCGCCTTGCAATGATGTAGAGGACCACCATTGTGTTCATGATGATGCATTCTGGGGCTGTTTATATGCTGTGCACCTGGTTACCACTTGATTTGAGTCCATGGTAATTTGCGAGTCTTAATTAGCGATTTCTTAAGGATTCGGTAATAGCGATTTTATGTACATAGGTTTGCGAA